>NC_073739.1:44777476-45977476 GCF_023634155.1 Falco peregrinus | reverse complement strand
TGGGAATTTCAAATATGTCAGTAGAAACTTCCTAACTCTAAATAGTAAATACTTTGGAGAAGTGTGAACAATAGTACAGAAGTGAATACTGTAGTTCCTCTGCTTCTGAAAGTCCTGAAATATAGCTGTTAAGGTTTAACATAAATACCTATCTTTCCAGCAACTGATCTAGATTATTTTTCCCCCTTTTGTGTAGATTACTGTTTTTATTTCTTCAAGCCAAATATAATAGGGATGGTCACAGTTATTGCTCATCTCAGGGATGTGAAAGGATCAAGATTGTGACCAAAGATTCAGCAAAAGGGATCAGTAACTGCATGTCAAAAGCTTACCCAAAGTACTACCAAGGACCAACGGTCACAAAACAGATGCCGGTAAAAACTACTGTACCATGTACAAAGTGTGGCACAACTCAGGTAAAATAAATTAAGCAAAAACTTTCATGAACTGTGTAGCTGGTATTGCCATCTACTTCCTTTAAGGCAGAATTTCAGTCTTTCAGCACAGGATGATGGTCATGTTGTTAGTCTCCTGTATGCTAGAGGCAGGGAGTCTCTTGTAGCACAAAGGTTTCAGTTTTTGTTCCTTGAAAAATACTGCTTCACCTCTGAGTGCTACAGAGAAGGGACATAGGTAGGTCTGGTGTCTTGTACTATAGTATTGTCTGTATTACATGTAGGATAGCTCAGCCACAAAGATCTACATGCTTTTGGCCAAACTTCTTTTTTCAATCTTTGCTTATTAGCATGAACTTGAAGCTGCATTTTCCATTTTATCTATACAAGCTGAGAAAAATATGGAAAGTAAGGAATAAAATGGGTTACACCTATACATCATTATATTTATTAGCTTTGCTAGTACCATAAATAATGGCACCGACAAATGGATGCATTTGTTGGAGCAATTGCCTGGTGTGATTGTCTGGCAGCTGGAAAGCTGCCTGACAGAAAAGGGCCTGGGGGTGTTAATTGACAGCCAGCTGAACATGATCAGGCAGCGTGCCCAGGTGGCCAAGGCGGCCAGCAGCACCCTGGCTGGTACCAGACACAGTGTGGCCAGCAGGGCCAGGGCAGCGATGGTCCCCCTGTCCTGGGCACTGGTGAGGCCGCACCTCGAACGCTGTGTTCAGGTTTGGGCCCCTCGCTGCAAGAGGGACGCTGAGGTGCTGCAGCGTGGCCAGAGCGGGCAGCGAGGCTGGTGCAGGGTCTGGAGCACAAGTCTGACGGGGAGCGGCTGAGGGAACGGGGGCGGTTTAGCCTGGAGAAAAGGAGGCTGAGGGGAGACCTCATTGCTCTTTACAGCTCCCTGACAGGAGGTTGTAGCCAGGTGAGTGTCCGTCTCTTCTCCCAAGTAGCAAGCGATGGAACGAGACGAAAAGGCTTCACGTTGCACCAGGGAAAGTTTTTAGACTGGATGTTAGGAAAAATTTCCTTACTGAAAAGGTGGTCAAGCACTGGAACAGGCTGCCAAGGGAAGTGGTTGAGTGACCATCTCTGGAGGTATTTTAAAGATGTGTAGATGTGGTGCTTAGGGACATGGTTTAGTGGTGGACTTGGTAGTGCTAGGTTAACAGATGATCTCTGATCTTAAGGGTTCTTTCCAACCTAAACGATTCTGTGATAAAGCTTTGAAGACACATGACTATGTGTACTTAACGGGGTTTGTTTGATATCCAGGTGGTATTCACCAGCGATCCTCACAAAAACTACCTCCATGTGCAGATTCATTCATCTGGTAAAAAGGAGTTGAGCAGAGGTCAGCAAGCATTTATTTCTGTAAGTACTCTTTATGGTTTTCTTCTATCTTGCTTTTTGGCAATTTGTATTACAACAGTTGTACCGCTCTACATAATGCTAGACCTCACTTCACGTGAATGACAAGCATTGATTCCTAGTTTAAAAACCAAACAGTCAAAAAGATGATGCGTTAACCTTGGAAAATGAGACTCCAAAGCTCCATTTTGTATTCTAATCCATTCCTGATGGGAGTGAAAATTGTACCAGTAATGGAGAGTTTAAAATCTTCAGATTGATGCTGAAATCTGGATGAGTGTACATTTATTGATGGCTGCTTTGGAAAAAAAACCCACACCCACCAAAACAAAAAAAAAAAAACCCCAAACACCAAACAACCTGTTAGTTGAATCTGTGTTGAAATTATTTTTGCAGTAACGGATTGGTGAGTTTATAAGTGATTCAAGCCATTAAGCTTTGCTAAAAACCCTTAAAATAGCAATTACTAAAGAATCCATAGAGATTTCTGTATTTGTTCTGAGGCAGTCCTGATAAGCCTAGTGATGTGATACTGTATAAAAAGTTGTTTACTTTGACTTTTCTGTTTGGATGCTGAAGGAGACTTGCACGTGATGCTGAAACAGTGTTTGCAGGCCTTCTGACACCACAAAGCTTAAAGTCTGTATGTGGCTTACATTCCACAGCATCAGTGCGTTAGCTTGGTTGAAATAGTAAAACTTATTTAGACAGAAATTTAGCACATGAACAGTGTAACCTTAGCAGCTGCAAACTTCTGTGGGAATGTGTGTGCCATATCCAAAGCAGTAAGAGTGCTGTAGGAAGAAACTGGGCTGGAACAGGGCTGCTGCAGAGATGGATTAACAGTACTATTGCCAAGGAGTCCAGGTGGTTCAGTACCTGAATTCCGGCTTCCCAAAGCAGGAGTGATGACTGAGGCAGGTGGTAAGCCACCTGAAATGTACAGTCCCCTTGTAGAAGCCAGGAACTGAAGACTCCCATGGAATTTCAGAAGTCCCCCTGAAAGCTTCTCCTCAAGGGGGAAAATTAGGAGATACTAGGGAGAAGCATTATTTTTAAGGAAATTAGTACACCACTGTGTCTAAACTAGATGAAGATTAATGGAGTGTGTTAGAATTGCTGTTGGATTCACACTAACTTTAAGAAAGCAAGAAAAAGTTGTTTTCTTTTTTTCTTCTCCCATTCAGGTCAACGACACTATGTTTTCCTTCAAGGATAATGGTATACTTACTGTTGTAGTTGATGCCTGCACTGGCACAGTATTGGGAAATAAATTATTTTCTGGAGTAGACATTAAACGTGTCAATGGATATTTAAAATCTGGAATTCCACAAAGGTAGTGTAATGACCGTTTATTTCTGGTATGTCCTGTAAGCTGTAGCTCTGCTCTCTCTCAAGGATTTAAATAATGATGTCTGCACAGAAGCACTGGAAGTGAGGAAACCGTGTATCTTAAGTTGAGGGGAAGAAGAAACATAGGAGCCTTTTAACAGACATTTAGCCTTATTTGAGGGGACAAAGCAACTCAGATCTTGAACACTTACAATTTTCCAGTGTTAACCTGTCTCTCACCACAAATTATTTTTTTTTTTTTTAACTAAACGTCTTGTAATAACACTTCTTTGCCTAAACCAGTAACTTTTTGGTTAATAAGTTTACTTGAGGACACTGGCAAGAACTATGTGACAAGATCATACTGTTTTCTCCCTATCTAGGGAGAAAACCACTTATCATCAAAGAAAGATAGTTAGTGTCAGAAAATCTGCAGTCTAATATACTAAATTTTTGTCAATATCAAAACTTGATTTTTTATATAAAATATTAAACAATATTTAAATAACATTTTCTAATAACTTTGAGGTTAAATTTAAAAGTCAGTTTTAAAAAAATAATTATAGGTGGGTGCTTTTCTAGGTACTGCTTTCAGAGAGGTTTGACTGTTTTCATGTCACGAAATGACATGGCATGAGTACTCTTAAGCAAGTGCACTATGAGGCCAGCTAGCTGTAAAAGCATATAGTAGCGTATTAGGAAGACTCCGTGTTTGTAACAGCTGCTGTCTCTGCACCGTTTCTGCTGCAGGTCTGTCGTTCTACTGAGCACAAGAGGTGATGTAGCAATTCCTAATAATTTATCAGAAGCCTTAATGTCCCTGGGGACAGCCAAACCACCTTATCTTCAGAGCAATGGTTGGTAGAAATTTTGCACATTTCTTTGACACCGCCTTGGTCTGTGTGTTTACGTTGGTGTGGTGGGTTTCTCACAGTGTGTGTGAAAATGCAGCTGGGCAGGGATGGTTGCCAGTTGGCGCTGGTGTGGGCTGCTCTGTTGCGGGGGAGGGGGTGGGCAGCCCTTCAGCAGATGGGGTAGAAAACCATTCCCGTTGCCCTGAAAGGCATTGTGTGAAGCTTGTTGCAAGCAGAGAAGTGCCTCGTGGTTCTTTGTGCCTGTGTATTACAGAAAAAGAGGCCCAGGCTTTTTTCCCAAAGCCTGTGTTTTGTGCCTCAGCCAGTGACAGCAACACTGTGCTGGGCTAGTATTTCTTGTAACAGAATCTGGAGGTAGAGATGGGAAGCTGTTGGTATTTGGAGGGATGATCACTTTATAGACCACGTGGGGTGGCTGTCATCCATTCAGGGCCCTGGCAAAAGTGCTGGCTGAGAAAGGACTCATAACTTTCATAAGGGTTCATAACTGTCCTGGTGTTTTCAAAATAAGGTTTCAGAGTACTTAATACTGAATATTGAAAAAGGAAATTGCAAATCAGTATTTCCTTGCGAGGTGCATGTGAAGCTGAGAGCGGATTGATGTCCTGAATAACCTGGGGCTGAGTTTCAGAGGAGCATGCTGTTCCTTCGCAGCCGGTCCTGTGTTGTGCTTGGATGGGCTTGGCTGGTTTGGTAACACTGAGCTGTTTTTGTCACAGGAAGCCTGGCCTTTCTGGGCTTCAGAGGAAACTTTACGCCATCCTGGATTAAGCTGTTTACTGGTCCTGCTGGGCATGGGCTTGTTCAGATAGAAAAGTATATCCCTTTACAACTGGAAGAGTATGGCTGTGCCAGAGCAATCAAAAGCCGACGCAAAGACCTTGAGCTTCTGAAGAAGGCTACACGATCTCATTAAAGACTAAGATGTACATAAAAGCTGGGGGAAAAAAATGTGAACTAACTTATTTTTTAATTTATGGCATTTTAAACTATATTGTTATCCAAGTAAATCATGTTATTGTCTGACAGATATTTGCCAGCATGGACCGCTTGAATGCCAATCTGTGCACCTTCTAGTTGTACAAAATATTAAAGAATTTATTAGTATTTGTATAAACAGGTTTCAGAGATTTTTTAGATGTTGGAATTTACTGTAAACAAGTTCCTTCTGTTTCATGCTCCTTTTCTATGTAAGAGGGTGTTCATAAATGCCTTAAATTTTTGATAACGTGTTGGAGTGCATCTTGGATTACTTGAAAGATTAACATTAAAGTATCCATAAGCATCTTGAATTGGTCATTACAGCTTAGGCATTTTGCCTCAGCTGTTTAGTTTTCCTGGGGGTTTGTTTAGCAATGAGCTCAGTTACATTCTCAGTCTGCTTTCCAAGTTGTTGAAAACCAATTTCCCCTGCGCATGCAGCTGACTCAAGGGGTTTTAACTGCAGCAAAATTTTTACTTTGCTCTATGAAAAATGGAGAGAAGGGATCCAGAGATCCAGCCTGGGGCTGGGTGAGGATTGTGCACCATGCAGCAGAGCTGAACAAGGCTATGTGTACCAGTGTGGCATACAGAGCAGAAAATGACTACCATTCTTTGGTGTCACTATTTACTGTTCACCCCTAAATACACAGGTGTCTGTGAGAGTTACTTCAGTAAACAGCCTGGGTGTTAAGGCTACAATTCAGCTTGACTTCAGCTTTTTCTTTTAAAGCTTTTAGCCAGAAGGGCAAAGCTGAGGTATTGTTATTTTCAGTTTTTTATGAAACTAAGCTTCTAATCTGGCAGTGGGTTTTTGGGGTTTTTGGTTTTGTTTTGTTTTTTTTTTTTTTTGTTTGGTTGTTTTTTGTTTTGTGGTTTTTTTAAGGCTATTGCAACTTTAACTTCTTAGTGAATGGAAGGTGCTCTCAATTTACTCAAGCATGTCATAGCTTTTGCCTTAACTTTGATTCTTTTAATATACTCATGTCATTAATTTCTATTGATTTTATATTAGGTCTGTTTGATTTTTTTTTTTTTTTTGGTTTTGTTGCAGTTATTTGGCCCTTGCTGCAGACAGTGTGAAAATCAGTTAGAAGAACTGAGTCACAGCTGCCCTTTTTCAGGATACTAGTCTTTGAAATTAAGTTTCAGAGACTGTAAAGATATGTTTCATAACAGGGAACAATAGGTGCCATAGAGCTAAAAATGTAACCATAGTTCTCGTAAAACATAGTTCCTTCTTCTTGTATACGTTCTTACTCATTCTAGCTGGTATAATGTATCTGCCATTCAGAGATGCTTTGTGCTTTGAATTCGAAATGGAGTGGC
This sequence comes from Falco peregrinus, assembly GCF_023634155.1. Taxonomy (NCBI): domain Eukaryota; kingdom Metazoa; phylum Chordata; class Aves; order Falconiformes; family Falconidae; genus Falco; species Falco peregrinus. The sequence continues at coordinate 45,971,187 of NC_073739.1, read as the reverse complement.
TGTTGGAAATGAACTACGCTTGTCTTCTCCAAAGAAGTTGAAAAACTGTGGGGATTTGTTTTGTGCTTTAAAGGAGAGGAGGCACAGTAGAAGACCTATTATTCTGTTCCATTAAAATATGCTACCTCAGTGCTACAATTAAACTGTCTGGTCTAGTGTAGTTTCTGAAGTGAGAGGGGAGGGGAAAGGAACACAATATGAGAGATACAGTTAACAAATAGATGTCTGATTTTATTTTTATTGTGAAACCAAGCCAAATGGATGATTGTGTATTTTGCAGTTGTTCCGATGCACAATTCCTGTTACATTTTAAAAAAAAAAAAGGGGGGGGGGGGGGGGGGGAAGTGTGTTTTGTTAGGGAGAGATGTGGTAAATATTTAAGTCTAGCTGTAATGTTTGGTGTTACTAATGCAGGGCAATGTGATTTAAATGCTCTGATGTGCAGTAGTCATAGTGTTTGGGGATTGAAATGGTTTTAAGACTTGCGCTGTTCTGTGGGTCACACTCGGCAGAGAAATAACAATGAGGTGGTGACCTTCAGGCTTGTGAAGTCGGCCATTATTTATGAGATTCTGCTGTTCTAAGCCATCTTGTAAAAAATTGTACTTGGAAGTATCAAGGGTGTTTTGATATAGGGGTTACTGATGGAAAACTGGACCTGAAGTTGAAGTGTTGTCTTTTATGTAAATTTAAACACTTGATAAGTAGCATAAATAAATTTTTACATCTGACAAGGCAATAAAATCTTTTGTCTCTTCTGTTCTTAGATCAAGTAGCTTTGTAATGTGTCCTGTATGAATACTGTGAACTATTTTATTTCAAACATCAATAGACCTGTGAAGTTTATGGAGTGTAACCTACTAGTCATTCAGAGACAAGTTGGGAATACTGGGAAAGAAGACACTAATGGTGACTGAAGTTACAGGCCTGTCTCCAAGTCCTGTCATCTTTTAAAGCTGGTCTGAGCTGCTAACTGAGTGTAGTGTGATTTCTGCTTGGTGGGGTCAGCGCGGTATTGGTGTCTACTCGGTGGCATCTTATCCCTGTCTATAACTACCTCATGCGGGAGTAAAGAAGATAAAGCCAGGTTATTCTTGATGGTGCCCAGCAGCGCAGGACAAGAGGCAGTGGGCACACACCGAAATGCAGGCAATAAACATGAAAAACTTCAGCGGAGTGTGTGGTCAAGCTCAGGAACTGATTGCCAGAGAGGCTGCGAAGTCTCTGTCTGTGGAAGACCAGCTGTAGCTGACTCTGCTTTGAGACATGAGCCATCTCCAGAGGTGGTGCCGCTGTGGATGTGTGAAGTTAAATGTATCAATGTGCCTAGCCTCTCCTTTCCAAGCACACCAGCTGCTGCAGCCTGCAAGGGCTGAACCACATGCTTTTCAGCTCGTGCTTGAAACTCGGTGCAATCTTAAAAATGAAGCATCTCTGCCCCAAAGACAGTCCAAAAGGCACTGTACTTGCCTCTTCGTGGTTAGGCATTGTATACGAAGAGGTTGATTTTCATTCCTTGCTCAAATGGTGTCATTCTTCAGTAAAGAAATTAACTACAACAAAAGAATAAATTAACTACTTGGACCAAGGATCAGTTTAAGTTGTGCTATCAATAAGGCACTCTCTCTGGCCAAAGGCACCACTGAAAATCCACAATATGTGGGGCTGGAGACCCATCCCTAAAGAGTTGGGATGATGGCAAGGAAATGCTTCAGGAAAAGATAGACTTAATTCTGTGTATTGTGGGACTGTGGTGGCAGCTGAAGCCCAGGGTAACTTCTGACCCAGGACGTGATGGGGCAAGACCTGTGGTTTCCTGCCCTTCCCCTCAACAGCTTTGCACTTTATTTAGGAAGGATGTACACTTGGGGACAGTCACCCAGCTCTGACTGAAAAGCCCAGTCTCTTGGGCTTTGGTGGGTTTTGGTGACAGCTGTGTCATATGGTGCAGCAGTCAATGAAGGTCAAAAGGGTATGTCATACTTGTATGTGTTTAAGGTGATCCTGATGTCATCCCAGTGTCCAAACTATGATATGCAAAGAAAAGCAGTAACTTCTGAACTTCAAAACTGCATTTATGTGAGCTTTTCCCAGTAATTACTTTTCCACCTCTTCTAGTCATACTTGTTCCAGAACTTATGGGAAAGTTCTGTCCTTTTCTAGAGTTCACAAGCATATTTTTTCTTTTCTAGTGCCTTGTTTTATTCATGTGTCTTGTGTTAGTTAAAATTTTTAAATAATACTTGGTATTGAAGGATATAAGGCCACCTTTGACTTGAGCAAATTTATAAGCTTTTTAATTATATGGGAGTACTGTAATTTTGCATATTAAATTTTATTAACAATTTTAACTTGCTTAAAAAGAAAAAAGCTTGTCTGGGCGTTGACTTGTGTGACTGGGAATGGTGGGACTGGCAAGTCGTGAAGGTCCACCCCTCCTTTTTTATGTGATGGAACTGAAAAGTAAATAGTTTTTTAATACAATAGGAAAAATTTTGGGAGAGAGAAATCTGGGCAGCTCCTGAGATCTGCCTAACTTCTGATATATCATCTTGTACATGCTTTAGTGTCTTTCCCTTAACGCATACTGAAAAAATCTAGAGACTTGTGTTTTTCTGGAAAGGTTTCTAGTTGTTGTGTTTGGTGTACTAGTGAGAAACTGTGTTGGTCATATCACAGAAAAATTTAAAAGTAATCAGTCTGTATAAACTCCATCCTTAAAGGCCAACTTTTAAACTTTCCTGGTTCCTGTTGTATTTACAAGTACAAAGCAAATTATTTGCCATGCCTGGGAGGCAAATTCTTTTGTCTCATCTTTGTCCAAATTGAATGGAGTGACAGCTGAATATCCTGATTTATAATTTTTCTCTGAAGAAATGTTCTTATAACGTGCAATGGCCTGTCCTTATATGTAATTTATTCTAAGCAGAACATAAAGTGATATTTCAGGATTATTTTGGTGTGCAAGTTTATAAGTAATAATGCTGTACTAGAACGGCTATAAACAGTTAGAACTTCCTTTCCCCTGTGCAGCATTTCCAGTGACATTTTCAGCAGATACAAAACACATCATGAATTGATCCTAGTGTGAAACACGGTGTGTTTTGTAGCTTTTAGGGTTGGGTCTCAGATGATGATGTGTCATCTTTTTAATATCTGTGAGGTTCTTCTGCAGAAGATGGTTTACTCCATCTGCAGGGTGTGAACTATGATCTAATGGTTTTCTTCCATCTCTAGTGCAAATGGCTGGTGGATGTTCTCAGTAGTAGTTGACAACACCACAGTTATCTGTGGTCTCGTATTATTTCTATTTCTGAGAAGTGATTCTATGATGAGCATCACTCAGTAGTGATGCTTTTTAATAGTTTTTTTTTAATAGTGTAATATAAATTTCCATCTGGCAGCATGTTCTTTTAAGTATTCCTATATTGATACCAGATTTTTTGTCCTTCACAACAGTGAAATGCGAAGTATTAGAAGTATGTATACTCACAGGAATCATAGCAGCATGCACAATGGCCATTGTGTTCCTTCTGCTAGCAGACAAATGTAAAATAAGAGCTCATTTCAAGCTTTAATAGCTGGACATGGAAGAAAACAAATAAAGGTTCAAGAAAAATCTGTTTGCAGTCTCTTCCTTATAAGTCGTGCACACCTTTCTCCTTTTGCTTTGTAGGGATAGGGTTCTCCTTATCACTTCCCTCTCAGTCTGTAAGGGCTGGGATGCTGCTTTGGTTAAGTATCTTGTTCCTGTAGAATTTTCCATTTCTAATATTCCCAATGTTTTGCTGCCTGTGGATTTTTCTGAGTAATTGTCCATCCTTCTCCATTAACTCTTATTTCCAAAGCATCTTGGGGAGTGGGTTGGACCTTTCCTGTTTTCTCACCCTTTTTTTTGGTCTACCCAGACTGACTTGTGTTTCAGAATGTAATCTGTCTCTTTTAACAGAGCCATTAGCCAAAATATGCTGCTGTTGAATTCTCTGGTCCCTGTGACCCACACTGTAGCAACATGTTCAAGATCAGACAGATTCATGGAAATATCTTTTGCAAATAAGCATCAGGCATGGGGATGCTATGGGTGCCAAACTGAAGGAATTAATGACACAGAACTTGTGTAAAATTGTTGATCTCCACTGCCTATTTTTATGCGTAGTGTTGCTGGCTGAGCTTTAAACAGGACCTTTGTAATCTGGAAGTCAGGGTGGGTTTAAATTCTTCCATAGCTATTATGTTGAATGAACCAGATTAAACACTTTATGCTCCAGAGTATAGAATTAGAATGACTACCAATACAAAATTTAGAGATGTTGATATGCACTCTTTATAGGAATAATTGGCTGGGTTTTTTTCTTATGATACTTCAATTTCATTACTTTCACGCTTAAGTCATCGCACACTCTCCCCCTCTGCTGCCTCAGGCAGTCCTACACAAACTCCATGACATCATTGCTGTTACTAACCTACAAGCCAGTTTCTAAAATGAAGCTAATAAATTGGGTTCACAGTAATAAACTTATGCCTAGCAGTTACTGATTATACAAGTAGTAAACCAGGGTCTTAGGTGAACTGCAGTTTCTAGATTTATATGTGTTTAACACCTGAGTGTGTAAATAACTGTATTAATATATTTCCCAAAGTAGATCCTAAAATTACAAAAATACTCCCCTCTTTGCCTGTGAAAGCTTTCTGTTGATCTGTGAAAGGGTAAATGACATTGCAAATTGCCAGGGATCTATACTGAAGTTGTTTAGGAAGGTTGTTGCTGGAGGGCCCCAGAACACAAACTCTCAACACTGGGTTTAGTAGGGAAGCAAACGCTCTATTAGAAGCACATTGTAGCTTTGAGTCAAAATAATGTTTTCCCTCTCTGCAGACATACACTAAACCCAATATGTGAATCCACATCTATAGTTAAACAAATTCTTAAAAGACTTGAACACTCTGTATCTTGATAATAAACATTAAGAATTCTCAGAAGGTTAATGCAAAACTAATCAGGTTGAGCAGAGACATGCCATTTGCTAGAATATACCTGTGATGTGAAAGTACAAAGTGAGGTGACATTTCTCATTAGGCACAGAAACAACCATATACATGCAGGCAAATTCTTGATCTCTAAAGGCATTCATTACCCTTGACATCTTTGTAATTTTTTAAAGTTGTCATCCCATAAATACTTAATGTGTGAATAAGCAGCTATGTAAGCTTAAGGTCACAGCAAAAAGTATTTGAATGCAAGTGTGGTTTTTTATTCATGAGAATTGTTGCAGAAGTAATTTGGCGATTTGTACCTAAAGAGGTTAATTCTGCTTTTCTTTCTGTAGTCTGTTAACTCCTGCTTTAACTTCTGCTTCTTGCAGACCAGGTTCTTACACTGGATCTGTAAAACTTCTTCTTATGCAATTAATGAACCCAACTACATGCAGAGGAGCCACCAGTGAGATTTTTGAGACCAAAAAATTGTACAAAACTCCTTCCCAATGTAACAGTGGGTAGAGAGAAGTCTGGGTTTTGTGTGTGTTCACTGACTTTTTTGCAGATGTTTGCATCTTTCCTAGTTGATACATTTGCACCTTATTTTTTCATGTGAGACAGGTAAGTTGCATGGATACAACTATACATTTTTTTTTGAAGATGGGAAGCCAATTATACTGGTACCAAGAAAATGCAGTTCACATGGATGTACATAATGCATTAGGATTGGGGTACCCAGATCTTCAAGGACTGGTTATGAAATCCAAGGCAGTAATTATATATATATATATAAACACTCTTTATATATTTAAAATACAAAATAATATACATAATGGAAAAAATAAGCACATACAAAAATTATATATAAAACCTATATATTATATTACTATATATTATTAATAATTATATACAATTATAAAATATATCATATTAATAAAAATATTAAATAATGTATATTATTTATATATATATATATAGCTTAATTTCCAGCCAAGTAGCTGAAGCTTATCTAGAAAGGTTTATTCATTGGGTGTGTACAGTCTGTCCCAGAGAAAATGCGGAGACATCACAGAAAATCCAGAAAGAGAGTTGATTCATCATGGAAGAGGATGAGTTTAGGAAAGAAACGTGTAAATGCTGGAATGATTTTTCTTTTTGAGTTGAAGTACGTCACAAACAGGCATGGGTTCCTGTGCAGGAAACAGCTCTTCCGTAAAAGGGGCCAGGGAACAGAGTGTATTAGGCCAATGCAGTGGCAGAACAAACAAAGCAAGTACAGTGGCTACTGATTTCCTTCCTCTGTCATGCCACAGCATAATTTACTGCAGAGCTGCAGAGAAGCAAGTGCTCCAGTTTTCAACACAGTTGTCACCTCTGATTCACATAGAGAGTAATGCATGCTCTCATCCTACCATACTTTGATCAAAAGGTACCAGCTATGGAAAAAAATGCAAAAAAACAATAAATGCAGGCAGCTGAATATATCTGCTATCAAAATGAATTTCCCTGAGAGATTACCAGAAAAAGGGAAGTTCTTCTATGAAGGAAATTGTTCAAGAGAAGATTAGCACAAGGCTATAGAGTGCTTTGACTGAAGAAAGTTAATTTTTGTACCTCCAGTTAGCTAATGCTTCTGAAGTAAGAAGTGTTACGATGTGCAAAACAAAATCTTACCCCTAATGATTTTACAAATACTGCCAACAGATGCAGAAAAAGCCTTCCCAAGCATATTGTGGTCTTAAACTCAGAAGAAACATGCACAAGCTCCCACTAGAGAAGTCACACCTGCCTGGCTGGAGCCAGCAGCCCAGGAGAGAAGGGATGTGGCTGAGCAGTCCAGAAACAGAACAGAATCTGTAGCCAAATACTTCTGAAGTGAGGCGTGTTGGAGCGAGGCTTCTTGAAACACAGCTTTTCTCGAGCCTTTGAGGAGCATTATCTACTACAGGGTATGTCAGATCCTGGGAGGCTTGCACTTTTTCGCAAAAGGTGGTTTTGGTGTGTCTCAGCGGCAGCCTGTGTCAGTGAGCTGATAGGAGCCAGGCTGGGAGGAGCAGTCACTTGCTGGGGTGTTGGCAGCTTCAGTGCACTTGGATCCAGTAGAGGCAGTGCCAAATAAATCTACTTGGCACCCATCCAGCAGATATTGTATCCTCTTAACAAGATCTCCCTGCCAGGCAAAGCAATAAAGGCAGGCTTGACTTCACATTAACTGATTAAGGTGAAGCTGCTATAATTAAAAGGGGGTCACTTTAATTAATGGTTTAATGGCATCCTCTAAATTGAAATCTCAATAGAGGGAATTAGAATAACCTCTGGGTGAACTTAGTTGGAGCTATCTGCCAAACTTCACACTAAGAAATGTAAAGCATGGGTTGTTGTGAGCACAGATGAGAGTATCTTGTGTGGGAGCACTGGTGAAGTGAGGGAAGGATTAAAAGAGACAGCACAAATTACCAAAGATGATATTTTCTTGCCTTTTAGCTCCCACTCCATCTTGAGTGTTAAATTCCAGATGTTCCCCACTGAAAATCAATGGATGTCCATCTTCAAACAAAAACCTGTGAGTGGGCTGTTGAGTCAAATCTGAGGCTGTCTCTCAGCACGACTGAGGATCATGGTTTAATCAACCAGCGAAGATGATCTCAGATAGCTCTGCCGTAGCTGTCTTGCCATTTTACATTGTAATTAAAAGCACGACAACAAAACCTCAAAAGCTATTACCTCTTGAATAAGTACAGCAACAATGCATTAAAGATTAGGAGAAATTGAACTGAGTTGGGAGGTAGGAGTCTGGTTTTATTTGCCCGCTAGATTTTTTTCTTTTATAGCTATGCATCCATCAAAGTAATAGCTATTAGTTTGTGGACTCTAAAGAGCATATTGGCATGGCAATAAAGATCACTTCAGCCTTTCAGTATCAGATTGAAAGCTACAGATGGAGAGAGAGGACTGCAACTGCATTGGGGTATTTGTGCCAGCTGATAATTGCAATAGCAGTCTGCTCCAAAAATGTCAAATCAGACCTTACGGAGCTGTTTATTCGTAACCTGGTGCCTACGTATCTTCTTTAAAGACTGTGCAGGCCCCATGCCTTTCCTGGCACAGCGTATCAGAAGAGGTAATTTCCACTACTGTCATCTCAGTCTTTCTTCCTTGCCTGTTCCAAAGTTCTTGCTCCCTAATCAGTTTTTCTTCAGATGTCAAATGTCTAAAACTCATGTGTCAACATTAGTTCAGCCTTAAACGTCCATTAGATGTTCTTCTTTCTCCTGTTCTTAGTCATCGTGGTTTCCCACACCCATTAAGAGAAAAGGCAGCCAGCAAAATGATGCTTATTATTAACCCTTCCTCTTCCAACGGAAGGGCAAGGTTAAACACTAACTTAGTAAAGATATGATCTACAGAACATTGATAAAAATCAAGTTTTCAGACTTTCTACTGCCTATTTTGAGAGACAACCACCAGTTTACTCTTTCTTTCCTCTGTAAGGGAAAAACATTTCCACTAGCATTTATGTCTGCATCAGTAATGTGAGCAATGCTTTCTGAGGTTTTTGTCACGAGCCATGCTGCACTGTTTAGATAGCAGAGCAACAAAGCTGGAACCAAAATAGTTCCCAACTACATTACTGTGAAGGGGAAAGCCTAAGGTCCCAAATAGCATTTCAAAACTATTTTTATAATTTATATGTTTAATTATGTTATTCTTATGCTAGCTTGGGGTTTTTTTAATGTTGTTTATTTTTTCATGTAGGGCTCTATATTTCAGCAGAGGGCACTGTGACCTTACTTAAAACTCAATCTGTTAATTGGGCCACTTGAGCATGGGAAAAATTGTAATATTTTTCCTCGGCATCATTCCTTAAATCACAGGGTTGTATACACAGGATTTACTTATTCTCCATTTTAATTATTGTCTTATCATTGCAGCTAAAAGACTGGAAGAAACTGAGAAAAAACACTTCATTAAATTAATACCTGTTTTTCTGAATCTCCTTACTTTTCTGTAGAGGAAAATTAGTTAAATAAAGGCTTGGACTTTTTTTCTCTAGGGTAACATAGTTTCCCACAGTACAACACCTGGTGTAGGCATTTTAATAAAGACTTTACAGCAGCTTCTATGTCAGAGGATAACAATAAAAACCCTTCAAAACTCTCATACCTCTATGACGTATACAAGTCACTGAAGGACAACCTGCTGTTTTGTGTGTTGCTACCCACAAAGGGCAAAAGCACCAAACCTACCCGCACTGCAGTTAAACCCGGAGGAGGCCAGGACAGCCCATAAGACTGGCATCCCTGCTGTCCTCTGGGAGCTGAGCCCATGCTGTAAGCCTCAGCTGGCCTCTGGATCCCTTTTGGGCTCAGGTCTTCCTTTTCAGTACCAGCACGTTGGCTCAGAAGCTTGTTTTGAGTCTCAACCCCTAAGTGAGTATGTAGGCACTAGAAATCTGCTGAAGTGAGGAAAAAAGAAGGAAGAGGGTCACTGCTGCGTGTCTCCCCACTAGGCTGGGATGCCCAGTGTTAGGCCAGCTCCAGCTTCAGAGCATTTTGGGCTGAGCATCTCACAACTACAACAGGAGGTGGAGTTAGGAGCAGCAGAGGTAGCATGAGATGGTGCCCTGTGGTGCAGTGTGGCCATCAGCATCCCCCACTGCAAGACAGCGGTGCACTCTTGTCCTAACCAGAGGTATACCAGCCTCTGAGCCTCCCATGGTGTGGAGCAGGCTGCCAGGCTTCTGCGAATCCCACTTTGTCAGAAGGTGCGAGCTGAACAACTCCTGTGTGTATAGGAAGCAAAGGTGTTGCTGCCAGTTGCACTTTCACTGATGCAATTTATTCAGCTCTACACAGAAACTGACAGTAAAAGGTTATAACTTTAAAGGTTATAAAGGTGAGGCAGTTTAGAGAATCATAAATTAATAATTAAAATTATTATTTTATTATTTTTAAGTTTAGATAATCATACATTAATAAATAAAAGATAAATCAGTAGTTCTCTCAGGGGTGTATGGGTACATTTCTAGCTATTAGCAATGAAAAGATGAGGACGAAATAAGGAAAAGAGACTAATACAGGGTAGTAACTCCATCCTTTAAATTTCCTTCATTGAGTGGATTATATCCAAAACTTTCAGCTGCTTTTTTATCCAGAGGTTGTATTTGTATTCCTCACAGGTTGTACATAACTTGGCAGGAGGTACAATCGTTGGTTTGAGGTCCCCAGCCAAGAAAGCTTATTTAAGATATCTCCATTTGGTTTTGATGGTAGCATATGTCTGAGGAAAAAACAATTTGTTTTCTAAGAATGGCCCTGCTCTTTCCCTTCCTCTCTGGGATTAAACATACCGGTTTTTCAAAGGAGAAATGTAAGCGTGAGTGACTTGTGCTTTAGACTGCAGGATTATTATCCTGGGTACCAAGGGCTGCTGTGATGCTAGACACCTACTATTTTCTGTGACTTGTAACAGGCTCCATATAGTTGACCAGCTGGCGTTGGTTGTGATCCGTTGCACACTGCTTGTACCAAAAAACCTTTGGGAATATGAGGCTCGTTGTGCTTTACAGGAATCTAATGCCAACGCTGGCAACAGGTAATACAAAAAGGGAACTTTCCTGTGGACAATATGGTTTAGTCCTGCTGTGCTGGAATTAAATGTCCTAAGTTATTTCTAGCCCCCTGAGCATGCAACATATCTGACAAGTACAATGGTTATGCATTGTTTGTAGCCAAAAGCTTGTGGCAGAATTGCTTACCACCTTGCTGACAGACTGTCCTACTAAAAGCTGTCAGCAGTATTCTTCTAATGAGACAACTATTTCTTTGCAACTTATTCAATAACAAACATACCTGCATGTAAAAGCCATACACCACACAACAGTGACCTCTAGCTAACTGTTGCTCCAATTCCACTCACTGCACCTACAGGAAGACCTGAGCAGTTCAACTTCTCTGACCTTTTCTGTCTTTGATTTTTGGGTAAACATGACAGCTGAAGCTAACAGGGATGCTCTGTGACAATGTGATAACGATGTCTTCTTTTTAACTTCTGTTTTTCATTTGACGTGTTGCCACCCTTGCTGTTTTCAGAAGATTGATGGGTTTCACTGCATGGCTCCATTTGCCTGGTACAGTCCTCCATTACCCCCAGAAATAATCTCTGCATCACTCTGGTCAGGACAGCAAAATCAAATAACTTCAAAACCATATTTACCCCACCATTGGTTCATGATTCTAAATGACGCCATTTCCATCATGTTCAAAAGCCTCTCTGTTGTGTCCTCTGAGTCTGTAGGTAGCGCTGGTTCCTAAGAAAGTGGTCTTGCCTCTGTACACTGAATGCTTAGAATATAGCTGCCACTTACTCTTTTAATTGTTTTTTGTCTTTTGAAATATGCAAAGAAATCCTACCTACTACGCTGCCTTTTACTTGCCACACCCAGGCCTGTATAAGATGGGAGATACGGAAAATAAGGTGAGGTGTTTCACTTCTTAAGAAAGTTTAAAATTATTTAACTTTATGGTAAGGAGAAAAAGAAAATCACAACAATGTGTACCTCTACTGGCTTGAAAAGGAAAGGTGATGACCACAGTGATGAGAACAAACCATAGCATGACTGGCATAAACCTTTCCCTTCACATGAAGATGGAAATTATGTAGCCAAGTTGTCATTTATATCTATGTATTTCTCAAAAAGATCTATTTTTCAGTTGACTTCTAATTATTTGTAACAAATCCATTGCAACAGAAATGAGCTAGAACTCTAGTCTGCCGGTGTATAGAACATTTTGGTCACATAAGACCATCACCTTGCATTTATTGTGGGTTAAATTCCAAATTGCACCCATGGAAGCACAGCCATGCCCTGTCAGGCTTCAGCAGGCTGCCGAAAAAACTGAGTTTGGTGTAATGGCATTTCATGGAGGTGTGCCTGAGAGAAGAGGCGGTCTGAGAGGAGGAAAGCAGGGACAATGAGCAGCTGTGGTGCTGAGCAGGTGCTGGAAACATGGGAAACAGGTATGAGGTTGGGTGGCGCCATCAGCTGCAGGAGTGGTTGGGGGCCTGCAAGCAGGAGTTGGGGGAAACGCAGCATTGCCCATGGTGGCCATGGGTGACTGGGGCTGGCGGTGGAGTTGGCTCTCCTGGGGCCAGAGCAGGGTCCGAGGCAGAAGCACCCCATGTCCAAACAGATACCGTGAAACCTCCCCTCAGCCACACGCTTCTGGCACACTTCTCCCAGGGCCGCTGGCAGGTGAAGGAGCAGTGAGCTCCCACGGGGCAGAAAAGAGGGCGAGGAGGCTACAGAGGGGATGTCAGGAAAGAGAAAGACGATCCAGATCATCATTTTTTCCCAATCAGCCCCTTTCCTCTGCCCCCTCTCTTCATTTCCTTACATCCCCCTTCTGCAGATGCAGTGTCGCTCCCAGTGTCCGTATTAGTTACACTAATTATGCTGGTGACTTTGAATATATTAATTCATTGAAACCATCAACTCTATCTGATTCTTTCCTTGCAAATGGTTCAAATGGCTCCTTCAGGGCTTAATGTTTTTCCCTCTACAAATGTTGCAGACTCTGTGATGACAGCTAGTTTTTAATTTAAAAGTGGTACAAGGTTGTTTTTAGGTTGTTATTATTTATTTTCTAATCACTTTTGTCTATTTTAGATCTGATAGCTGTGAAAGTGATTTCCTCTCACACTTAACAGTGGCTGTGGTATCTCATTATAGTTTGTGCACAAATCCACCAATTCTTGCTGATTTCTTTCTGGTCTCCCTTTTCTTCTTCACCCAGTCTTTAATACAGTGCTGCAGATTTTTGGTTAGCCCACTCAGCAGTATTTTTCATAACAGATTTTTATAACATCTGCTGCTGCTCTGTACACACACCGAGACTAGTTATTAAAACTCTGAATGCCAACACATACATTTCATTCTGTAATATAAAGGGAGCTGGCTGAAAATTGTGTACCTGTTTTCTGAATGCTGGGATGCTAGCAAATGTTTGCAGGCCCTGAATGGGATTTAATGTGACTTAATTCTCCAAGCAGTGGTTTGCTTCTCTTAGTTCAAGCAGGATACAAGGCAATCAAGGCTTTATGAAAATTTGTTGACTATGGACACTAGTTAAAGAGTCTTCTGTGTGCTGAGGCTTGGAGACTTTGACCCGAATAAAGTGGCACAGTAAGGAGAGTAAGATCTTGAGTCAGCCCAACAGCAGCCGCTTACAAAACTATGCATGTCCTTCAGACCCACCGGTTTACAATCTAAGCACATGTTTAACACAGCAGGCAACACTGTACTATAAATGCTCTTAACCACAGTTTAGAGCCAAAAGCAGCAGAGTATGTTTACCTCGCGACCTAGCTTCGTTACCCTGCAATGCTGATGGCATGAATATCTCCAGGCTTATTCACACAGTACCATAGAACATTTCAAGTTGGAAGGAACTCATAAGGATCATCAAGTCCAACTCCTGCTCCTTGCAGGACTAACTAAAGCTGAAGGATATGATAAAGACCATCGTCCAGACACTCCTTGAACTCTGACTGGCTTGGTGCTGTGACCACTTCCCTGGGGAGGCTGTTCCAGTCTTTAGTACTACCAGGATCTGATGAAGTGATGGCATTTTGAAAAAGCTTTTCTGTGGGGAAAGCATCCATTTTGGCATGTGTTGCTCTGTATCAATCTCTGTTCCTCAACTAGGCATTCTTGCTTCGCAGTTACTGGGTTTATATTGTGGCAAGAGTTTTGCTGGTTGCTTTTACCAGGAGGTAACTGTTAGGCAGGTAGTTGTTACAATACAAATATTTTTAAACATGTTATTTCCTGCAGGCAAGAGTTACTATTCAGATACCGAGATACTGTCCACAGCACGGAGTGAAAATGGATGTAAATAGATAGATCTTTAAAGATACAAACACTTGGGGGATCCTGGTGGTAACCGACCCTCAGTGCTCACATGCAGCACGTACTACAACTGGTCTTTCAGGCCCCCATTTGCTCAGGTTGGAGTATCACTGGATTCATGAAATTATCTCCCTTACATGAGAGGTACTTACATGAATGCTTTGGTTTCCACACTCTGATTTCATCCCCTTGGTGCAGGCAGCTTTTCTCTACCTCAATCCTCATTTAGCACATATCACACTGATGAGGAAACCTCCTTTCCTGAAAATAAACTTTTCTGTCACATAGCCCTGCATCAAGTAAATAAATGAAAATTTTGGGGAAAAAAGTTTGAAGCAAGATTTATTTTTTCCTCAAATAGCTTCAAGCTAGTCAAGTTAACCATGCACAGCACTATTCAGCTTCTACTGTTTATGTTGGACTTCATAAGTAATTGAATTTTTCTTATCACATTTTAGTTCTGGAGAACTTATTGAATAAATAATTTTTCCCTTTTTCCTCCTTTGTTTTGATTCTTGTCTCTGTAGTATTTATCTTTTGTTGTTGTTGTTGTTATTATTCCTTTCTCCTTGTTTTGCAAAAGTGACCTAGACACAAAACAGACTTGTACGGAAGAGTGCGTTCCGCACCTAAAAGTTGACTTACAGGCAAGTGATGGATTGCAGATTGTGCAGTAGGTAGGTATTACCAAGAAGCAATACCTACCTACTGCACGAGTAACCCACACGTGCTAGCATTCTGCTAATCAGCAAATCTAACCCAGTCAGCTGCAGTACTGATGGAAGCCACTTCTTTGATATTTGAATAAGAAAAAGTGATGAGGCTTAAGTCAGAACTAGTTTATAGGCTGAGCACCCTTTGTTCCTCACTGATTTCCATGGATGCCAGAGGCAGACCGCCCTGTGGGTTTTTAATGGCAGTGAACCCATAACCATCCCTTTCTCTTTCTGGCACTGGTGCTGCTTTGCTGCTCAGCGCCTTGGGTGCTTTTACCTGCAGCCTCGCAGCTGCCTTCTGCTCACAGCTCTGTACCCTTTCAGCCTGGCTGCAGGAACAGTTTCCCAGAGCCTCCAGTGCATTATTTTTCTCATGTTGTTCCCACACTGCTGTTGATAAGCTGTTGGTCTCATGATCTTGCACATTGCCACCACTGTGCTCTTGTCATGGCAGGTTCTCATGGGAAGTGGCTGCTGATGGCATCAGATTCATTTACCCTTTTCCCAATCCTGCAGCAGCAGCTCTGGCTTTCATTTGGAGACTCGGTAATGCAACTGCACAAAGCTCATCAGCTGGCCAGGCATGCAGCACCTGCCCACACCAGAGCATGCTCCTGCCAGTGGTAACAGCAGCATGATCATGAACAGCCAGCAGGGACTTCAAACAGGTCCTGATGAAAACCTGCAGTGTTAATATGAGAAAGTTTTCTGAGGTATATCACCTGCTGCGTGAGGGAGGACATCTACACCTGCCTAATTTTTCTCTGTAAGTAACTGTGACCACTGGAGTTGATAAATGTCACCCCTATACACCCTGCCAACATGTCTTTGTGCATGGGGATTTTCCATGGCAATTTTCTCCCACTGCTGTCAATTGTTGTGCAAAGCACTCTTGTGAGACGCCTTACTTAAACTTTGTAAGAATTTATACATGCTATATTTGTACAGCATGCTTAGCAGTCCTGAGCCTGGAAAAGAAGTAAAGGGTATTGAAACAAACCCTCATCCATCAGAAAGCTGTCACATTCAAACTCATTATCTCATTAAATGACATGCTGGGCTGCTGCCACCAATGGCTAGACTTAACAGGTTAGCCTTGTAGTAATGCTTCTGCCCTGTGTCCTATCAGGGACCACAGGTACAGCTATCTTACTCATTCTTCACGTTCCTGTCTACCTCTTAAGAGTGCTTTACTGATGAAGGAGCAAAGAAATTATACAACATTTTATTAATGGCCTAACTGAAAAATAGATATATTTTTTTACACCTTCCATTAAAGATTACAATATAGTTTTCTCTGATCATATTCTGCTTTTCCCTCTCCTCACTGACTACATTCAAGAAAGAAAGCTGTGCTCCATCTAAGCCTTTTGTTCTAGTCTGAAGCCTGTTTTGGCATGATTGTTTTCCTGTGAGTTGGCATATCACAGATTCATAAACAGCCTTAAAAAACTGCAAACTAAAGAACTTGAAGATATTTCGCAATGGTGCATGACAGACTCTTGTGAGAAAAATGTTTGATGTCAAATGCAAAAATGCTGGTGGAGACATGGATCTTTGGTGACTCTCACTTTGTGAAGATCTGTGAAAAAGTGAAATGTTTTGCTTAATGAAGGTCATGCTGACATGGGCCCACTGAAAAAAAATTGCACATTTAGTTGTCATGCAGCACCTACTACATCTACCAACTGATCCAAAAGTTTCACTGTTTTCACAGTAGAAGTTCATGCCTGACTTTAAGGCTACTTTTGCTCACTCCAAGATTATACAGCAGGACCTCCAGTCTCTGTATAAGCCAAGTCCCACTGAAGTCTTCTTGGGTTTAAGAAGAGAAATTAATGCTGTCTACAAGTATTTAATTGCACAGTTGAAGAAATTCCTGTTAGGAGAAGTCTTTCTATAAGGGTGATCTGGAGTCAAGTTGTGTGGACAGTTCATGGTATCTCCACCCTTGAAGCTATTACAGATGTGACAAGCCCTAAGCAAGTTTTACGAGCCAGCCCTGACTGAGCAGAGTTGGACTAGAGATCTGGAGTCTCTGCAAACTCCCAACTTCCGTTCTGTAATTATATGAGCCCTCTGTTTCCTCTTGTCTTTACCGGGCTGAACCAACACTCCTCCGTCAGCCCCTCCTTGTATGCCAGGTGCTCCTGCCCTGTACCTATGTCAGTGGCCTCCACCACCCATTTTTGAACATTTCTCTGGTGCTGTGGAGCCCCAGGCTCCAATCCCTCAGCCTGATGCCTGTGCTTCTGCTAATGCTTGCTCAGTATGTGCCTGGCTTGTACTGGAACAATTAATCTCAATGTTATGTATATACCTCTTTGCATCTCCCAGGATGCAATATATGCAGTGTTTTGTTAGTACTAGTGAAATTCTTTGGTATTCAATAATAAAAAGTGTAATTCTGGTTCAAATTTTGGAAGTCATCTTAATTTTTTTTCTTTGGAGTATAACAGCCTGGTTTTGTATAAATGAAAAGATACACACAGAGACACACAGACACATATATATGTCTGAGTATTCAGTCTGTTTCTCTCAAGTGCGAACATATGCCTTAAAAATATTGCAGGTGCAGCTATGGAAACCCTTTGAAAATTTGGCACCTTGTGCTGAAATTATTGAACTGTCATTCTAAATGATCTGAACATGTTTGTATTGCAGAATGCTTAAACTATACAGCTCAACACAGTCTTCTGGCTCAGTCTTACACCTATTTTAGAATCTCCTAATATAATTTGAGATCTTGTGTGAAGACAGCAGTGTAGCATATGCATGACAGTCTCCATTTGGCCTAATCTTAAACTAGACTTAAAACATTACCTCAGCAAAAACATAGGATATATATTCAAGGATATGTAGTATAAGGCAAAATTTCGTAAATTACTTTTTCTACTAGTTTTTAAATAGCAAGAACTGCTACCTTGCACGTGGCTTTTAGAACATTTCACTGAACGGAAGTCATCAAATGAGGTATCTTTAACTCCTATGTGGACCCAAGCCCTAAGTGGTATAAGGATGAAGTATAAACCTGAAACCAGAGTTATGTTAGCAGTCCAGTTTCTCTATGGCTGAAGTTGCTTTATTTGCTTTGGTTTATTTTTCTCTGTCTTTGAAAGATATCTAACACCATCTAGAAAGCTGCATGCACTTTTTCAAGATTAGCAGCCACTATATTGTTTTAATTGTATTGTAATATACTGATAATCACAGCTGCATCTTATGCACAGAAAAGGTTTGACTCCCTGAATATACCAACTATAAGAAAGTAAACAGCAGAAATGGTGCAGCCATGGTAGTCTAGGTATGTGAGCAAGGCAAAGATTGTGGAGGTTGCTGTCAGGGCAAGAGCCCTATCTGGAGTCTATCTGAGAGTGAGAAGGTGTTTACTGTCTTTCAGGAAAGTTTTGGTTACCTAGAGAGTGAAATCTCTCTTCCTCCAGAGGTACTTCTTGAAAGTATGAAGTTTCGTTTGTATATCTGTAAGAAACAGTGTCCCTTGTGTTTTGCTACCTGGTATACTCTGTCTAGGCTACAAGGATTTTAAATAAAATCTTCTAGGCTCCCCTGGTTTGTTTTTTTTTTTTTTACTTCATTTCTTATTTTCATTTAATTTATGTTTAATATAATGAATTTAATTTTACATTTAATGTTAATGACATTTCTTTCCCTTTGTCTCGAGCTATGAATTAGCTCATTTTAGCTCTGAAGCAGTTAGTCTTGCCTACTTGGCACCTTCATATAGGGCTTCCCTAGCTGCTCATCTCTCTGTCCCCGCCTGATTCCTCATTTTCTCATTGCTCCATTTGGTCCAGTTCCTGCAGTACTTCTCATCTGTGGCAGCAGCCCCCAGCGGTCCCTACAACCCCTGAGCCCGGCCTGTGTCTCACCCCCGCTGAGCTGTACCCTGGGCCTGGGGCCACCATCAGTGGCAGCTGTGGTCTCCTGCGGAGGGGGTGGGAGGCCCTATGGCATGGCCTGCGCCTCATTGTACCACGTGGCCTGCGCCTTATCACACCACACAGCCTGCGCCTCATTGCACGATGCAGCCTGCACCTCGTCGCACCGTGCGGCCTGCGCCTCATAGCACCGTGTGGCCTGCGCCTCATCGCACGATGCAGCCTGCACCTCGTCGCACCGTGCGGCCTGCACCTCATCGCACCGCACGGTCTGCGCCTCATCGCACTGCAGCCTGTGCCTCATCGCATTGTGTAGCCTGCGCCTCATCGCACCGTGTGGCCTGTGCCTCATCGCACCGTGTAGCCTGCGCCTCATCGCACCATGCAGCCTGCGCCTCATTGCATCGCCGCCTCATCGCACCATGCCGCTTCCCTCCCATCACCTCGCTCACACCCTCTCATGGCAGTTTGCTTTCTGTATGGCTCCAGAGGTCTGGTCTGGCTTCCTAGACTAGCCTTTCCACCTGGTGTGCTGAGTGTTTTCTTTTTTCAATTTCTTAGCCCTGCTTTGATGTTACAATAGCCATCTGAAGTAATTTTATGGATGGCAGAAGAAAGGTTCTACAATTGTTGGGGGGGGAAAAAAAGTGGCAGTTTGAAAATAAATTGAGTATAAAATGTCTGATACATTTCTCTATGTATTAAAACCTCTCCAGATGTACAGTATTTTTACACAAAATAATCTGTGGTGGATCCTTATTGTGGATCCAGCTCTTTGTCCTCTTCTGTCAGTTGATTTTCTGTATTTTCACCAGCATCATCTAGTTTTCTCTTTTGTGGTTTTATTCTGCATTAGCTACAGTGCCAGGAGCATTGTCTAGCCTTTGACTAGACTCTGGAGAAGGCTGAATTGTTTCCAAACTGTAATTAGACCTCACTTGTCTCTACTCATTTAATCAGAAGAACCCACAAACGCAAAAGAAATGGTGTAAATATTTATATGCTTAACATGATCATGACACAGATGATCTCTCATTGTGCTAGTTTATTCTCAGATTTTACTGCTAGAGGGTACAAACTCTGAGTTTCTACAGCATGGAACTCACAGAGCCCACAAATTCTGACATGCTGTTAAATAAATTACAGTGATCTTAATAACCTTTATTAGCATATATGCAGAGTGAATTGGATGCCTTCTGCTCCATCACAAACTATCTTTTCCATGTTCTCCATAGCCCTCCCATTTTTGCAGGGAGGGAAGTTTCTTAAAAATATATGAAATTTATTGACTCTGTACAGAAACAGGGAAGTACCTGTAATTAGTGTACTGAATTATGTTTGAGATGTTATTAAATAGTTATAAAGGACTCATTCTTTTCTTGTTAAACGTTGGCTTAGACAGACTGAGCAGCATCTTCATTTGTTAATTAACCCATTATCAGCTAGGTTGTTCCATATGTCTCTAAATATTAATTTGAAGCTTAAATAAAAAAAAAATAAACCCATTAATATTTTTGCTGTAAGTGTCCTTTCATTTCTAAGATTGAGAAACATTGCCCTGAGAACAGATGAGCAATAAGACATCTGCAATCTGGGATTTCTTGAGGGACGCTCCCCTCCACCTGTCCCCATAATGCCAGCCTCTCTGGAAGCTTTCACCATCCTGCACACTGGTGGAGGGTTAGGACAGCTGCTCTGCTTGTCTCAGCCACGGATGGTATCCTCCTTCTGCCACTGAATGGAAACTTTATAGAGTTTGAAAATGCTTTGATATATTTCTGGAGGTCTGGATGTAAGAATCTGTATGTGAGTGCCATTAAAAAACAACATGCCACCTAGCTGGCTCCTTAAATCTTGGTCCAGTCTCCTCTCTGCTTGAAGGAGAAATTTTAATGTATTAGCAAAACAAGATGAGAAGTGCTTTGCAAATGGATTTTTTATTTTAGAAGAATGGGAAAAAAGTGAAAGGTTGTGAGTGACTCTTGTTGCCTCTCCAAGGGATTGTTTTCCTACCAGTTATATAGTTGGGAAAATGAAGTACATGAGCCATACAAAGGTCTAGCTCTGTTTAGAAGTGACAAGAGAAGTTAACTTTGAAGGTCAAAGGAGAGAGCACCCCAGACAGGTTTTCTTGGTGAACACTAGTATTTTTTATCTTTTAATATACACATTTTGTTTGAAGACTTTAAAATTACTTTATAAAGAAAAACTGATCTCGTGTTAGTGCTGGGAAAAAAAATAATTCCTGTAGACACAAAATGCATCAGCAGTAGAGTCCTTAGTACAGTTAGATCTCGTGCATCTCCAGCTGAAAGCCCCAAGGATTTAAGGAAGCCCTGTCTTTAGGAAAAATATTAGCATAAGTGAAATTTAACGTGCCTCAAACAACCAACTTTTAAAATTTATTTCAAAATGTATTATTCCCTGGTTCCCTTTATACAAGATAAAATTCCCAGTACAGAGTGAAGCACCCACTTCTCACTAGTCAAATAGCTCAAGACACTAAACATTTTCAGTCTCTTTTTGGAAGTGTTTTGTGTTATGGATCATCCATAAGACTACCATGTCAATCCTTTTTATTACCTTATTTCTTACTTTGTTTATTCTGTTTGATTACTCTGATAATATCAAAATTGACTATTGTTCAGACAACACTCAGTGTAGGGATGGAGAGTTTATGTACAATGTTGTGATACAGACAGTAAACAATGGCTATGCATGTTACATAAATAATTGATTCAGCTCTCATTTCTATGGGGAACAGGTTGTGTAATAAGTGCCCTTTAATGCTTAAGTACATGAAATGCAGTTGAAGGACACTGGGCGGTTTAGTTTCTACAATATGGCTACTCTGTACTGCATGTTTACAAATATACCAAACATAACAATCTTTAGGACATATACATTTAATATCTTGTTTACAATTATGTACCCAAATAACTAATTCTTAATCCACCCTTTCTAAATATGTAATTAGTATTCCCTTTCACTTAACTGATGGAGAACTGGAAGCAAAGAAGTGTGTAACAATCTCTGCAAAACACAAACATAGGTTTGCCACAAACTAAAGATGGAACTTCTGAATGCCAAACTCTGTGATGCTCTTCAGCAGCACACACTGCCTCATGTCTCTGGACAAGTTCTTCTACAATAGCAGAATCTTGTAGACCAGAATAACATTCTGAGAACAGAACTAGCAGTTTCTGAAATGTCTACCATAAGCTCTGTAGGTCACGCAACATGCACGGATGGCATTCCCTTCCCATATGGCAGTACGAAGGTATTGTTCGAGAAACAGTTCAGCTGACATTAGCTAAGGAAGAAGCCAGGCCCTCTGTCTGGACAGAGTGGTTGTGCCTTGCAGCAGTGAACCCCCGCTCTTTGATCTTTCACACTCACCCGTGGCTCTGAGCGCAACCAGCCTTGGGCAAGGTTCCTAGGGAAACAGAGGGAACACATGTCGGCTGGTCTACACACGGATTTGGGGATGTGTTTATGTTGATTTAGAAAGGTTTGTAGCTCTTTGGCTTGCATCAGTGAATTTATATTATCATCATGTGGCTTTCCAACGCGATGGGTGATTGTTAAGATTCTCTGTTTGAAAATAAAATATGGAACATTGGCTAGCTAAAGAATTCCTCCTGCCTGCTGTTCTTCTGTTTGCCTAAGATTGCTGCAACTTTTTATGAGAAAGGACACACCTTTAAAGTAAATCTCAGCTGGAATATTTTCACTAGCCTTAAAGAAAAGAAGGGACAGGGTGGCAGCCTGGAGTTTTCACTGAAACTAACATAGGTGCAAGCACGTGTTGAAGAAAAGGCAGTTTAAGGCCGAGTGCAGAAGAAGCACTCTGCATTTAATCAGTCTATCAGTTTCTCCCATTGAGGTGAGAAAAAGGACTCAAAAATGCATTTCTCTTTGCCATACTTCTGTATTTTTTTATAAGGAGAACTTGCAGGCTGGAACAAATGCTAAGGATTTGCTGTTTAGATAGCTAAGAAAACTGGTGAAGCTTAAAGATGATCCAAAATTATCAACGTTCCCCAGCAGGTAAAACAACTGAATGTCATGATTGCAATGTTATTTTCTAAAACCTAAAAATAATAAAACCTTGATCTTTCAATGTATCTGTTCTGCATTTCTCTGCTCCACGTCTTCTCGAAGTGTTCAGAGTAGGATAGAGAGCTATCTCCCTCCTGGTGAAGAATGAACACTAGGCAGAGATTGTAAGTTCTCATGTTGAAGTGGCTTGATGGCCTCAAGGGAAACATACAGGGCTGGGGAAAGGTATATGTGAATATTGATGATTTTCTTTGAACTTAAAAAATTAGAAGTGTCAAGCTGGGAAGATATCTAAGTATAAAAACCCCTGAAAAAAACTTCTTACTTTACTGTCAACAGACAGAACAACATCATCACTTCCTTTGCAACCCCCAGGAAGACTGCATTGTACCTGTTACAAAATTGTGTTACTGTAAAAAAAAACCAACACAATCCACCAACAACACTGTTACTTGCATTCATTCCAGATTAAACGTGAGGATATTTGCTGTTTAATTTTGAACCTCTCCAAAACTTGGTTGTAGTTCCAGGTCTCAGCTCCCTGCTTAACCTTTTCTCCATAAAACCCTGTCCAGCTGGCACTTCCCTTTTTTTTTAACTAGGAAAGACTCAGTTTTTGCTATGTGTTCAGTGTGCAACTATACTACATCATCTGAACACTCAGCCCTGTTTTTCTCTGTGTAGTTACCTTGAGCAGGCAGCTGGAAATAATGTAATATTTTACATCTTTGAAATAAAATTCTTTCTTACAGTTACATTTTTTTCATCAAACTTTAGATGTCAAAAGATAGTATCTTTTGGCTCAGAACCTGGCCAGGCTTTGCCTTCAAGACTTACCTGCTTTTAGAACAGCAAAGATAAAAGAAGACAGGAGGATGTTCATTACATCTAAATTAATTTCTGCTTTGCTGAAGGGTAATTTAAATGTTGTACCCTCCTGTAACAGGGGTTTTGCTTTTTGTTTTTCATTATAGGTATGAGCTGCCTGCCAGCTGCAAAGTTTCAGCTGGGTGTGTCTGTTAGAAACAGAGATTTCATGTAAAAATAGATGTTTCTGGACAGAAACTTTTCCCGTTTCAGCTTTCTGGCTTGATAGAAGAGCCTACACCGCATCTTAAAACTATCTTAAATGACAGGTATTTATTCTGCTTAACCTATAACATTAAAACCATTCTTCATTATTTTCAACAGTAGTTGAATTTGCTAACTATCCCTGTAACATTTAACTTATAAAAACACCTTTCTATGTGTAAACATACTTTATACAGCATCAAATACCTGTTACCTCCATTAGGTTAATCTTATGTTTCCTGTGTCTTTTCTAGAATTTATGAATGTCCCTAGAATGCTGTCCGTCATGTGGAAAGTACTGCTGAATTTTAGGCTTGCTAAAGAAAGTAGTTTTGACCTAATTCAGTCATGACAGGGTTGCAGCGTATGATTTTCGGCCACGTGCTACATCTGATGAACTTTGGAACCCAGCTGTATGGTGGAGAAAGTGAAATTTATATATTAAAACTTCCCAAGAGAAACTTCTTGGCAAAGCCTGAAACCCTTGTCTTTTGTATCTCTGGAGGTCTGAAGGAAAAAGTGGCTTTCCAGGATTGTCAAGACAGTTCATCATGTGGTCAGGAAACCAGTGTGACTGAACAGGTGACAACAGCTTTCACTTGCCTCTCTTTACTCACATGGTGTCTTTCAGCAGGCAGAAGGGTCCTGCAGAAATTCTCCTTGTGATGTATAACTGTGTTTCCAGCTCCTCCTCTACCGTAGTCCAGCAGTGAGCAAACACTGACGTGTCTGCAGACTCTTTGCTCTTCTCATATAGGAGCCATTTTTTTTGCTGTCATTTATATTTCTTGGCTGGAAAAGATCCTTGACTTAGTTGTTTTTTTGGGTTTTTTTTCTGTTTTGTTTTTGTTTTCAAATGTGTGGAGAGTTGATGTGATTGGTTGCAACATATAAATTGCTCAAAGCTGCAAATCACACCTATGAGTTGGAAATGTTAAATGCAGCCTTGTGTAAATATCAGAGATCCCTTACAGGGAGCTGAATTTTATGTCCAACTAAGCAGAAACAGTCACAAGAGATTCTGAAGTGCAAGCAGTTTACTAAAGGAAGCACAGAAAGTTAAATTTTAAACAGAGAAGTTCAGCAGAAAATACATAATCAAAGGGGAGCTGTTCATAAGAATAGCCAAACTGCAGACAAGACGTGGTACTACAGCAGAATCAAATCCAAGGGAGCAGGTGTGTGGGCCAGTCCCAGAGCTCTGGGTATGCTGGCATTTCATCTGTGCACTGCGGTGGGGCTGTTCAGTAATTATTGCCAATAGCGTGACACTGATGAATACTGTAATCCCAAACAGGCCCAGCATCAGTGGTACGTAAAGGGTTGCTGGCTCCCCTCCCAAGCTTGCTATGCTATGCTGTGTTCAGTCTTCTGGCCAGAGAAGACAGATAGCTACAATCCCTCTCTTTCCAGCATGTGTATGTGCACATTCTTCAGCAGCTACATGTGAAAACTTGTACTCTCATGGTGTCCCTGCAGCTAGTGCATAGACATAGACAGGGAAGAAAGGAAAAGACAGAAGAGACTGACCTGACAAGTGTCATATTTGCAGTAAATAAGAAAATCTCCTCAATTTTATTTTAGTGTCAACATGAGCAGAAAAATACGGCAAACTACAGGCAAACAAATGGTTTGAGATGAGGAGAAAGCTCAAAAAGAATTGCAGTTGCTTTTTTCAGAAACCATTCAGAACAAAATGGTTTTACACTGTCCGCTATGGGCCCTGCTCAGCATCAGTTAAAATAACAGGTGTCATTTTCAATGTAAAAATACATTTGTCAAAATATACTTTGACTTTTCCTCTTCTGTTGACCTTGTTTCTTACAAAAACTGTTTTGAATGTTTCTCACCTGCATCTGTTCCTACTACACTTTGAGGGAGAGAGTAACTTTCAGATGAAAGTGGCTTCTTGATTTTTTCACCAGGCATATATCCAGAAGGTAACACATTTTCCCTCTGTGGAAAAAAATAAGCAAAGAAATATGAAGGCTGGAACTAGCATAGTCTTTTTAGACTAGATCAGACAAAGCCTGCCAATACAATCACTTCACAAGGCTTTAATACATCGTGTGAGTCCTTCCCTTTGAAAATGGTCACTGTGTGCTCTGTGCTTGGCGGAACTTAGTCTGGAAGCTCAAATCCATTGCTGAATGCTCCTCCCCAAAGACAGTATGCTATTTCACTAGTTTAAATACTCCAACTGTGAAACTGTATAGCTGCCACTTAATCTAAAAAGGGCTCAGCAGCTTGAGGTAGGATCCTTCTGTGCTGCTGTTTCATGTCTTTAACACAGGTTTAGCACCTCTGCTTCCTCAGGGATATGTGTTCTGACCACTTTGGTTATCCCTGTTCACACCTATCCTTACTTCCTCTGGCTGGGTGATGTTTATGCCCTGAAGCCTTATTTTCTGCCCTGCCCCTCTGTGACTTCCACTCGTCTGCACTTGCATCATTCTTCTCTTGCCTTTGGTTGTGCCCATTCTCTGTCAGGCTATGATTAACAAATCTGGAAAACAAGTGTTTCTGTAATTCATCAGTCTGCACAGTCCTCCCAGTGCTAAGGAAGAAACAGGTTAGTTTATACTGCAGCAATAAATTCATTGAGCTATTTCATTGGGAACAGGGGGCAGGAAGCAAGGAAGGAGGATGAGGTAGTGGTGGCAGGTTAAGCTCACAGCGGGGGATTCACAGATTTGCATTTTATCTCTGAGGTTCCAGTGATTCCTTCTTCATATGAACCATCAGATAGGATTAAAAAGAGGTAGGATAAATAATGCATTGTGTTATTGGCTGAAAAAATATTGCTAGAATTTACTTCAAACAGCATACTCTATTATATTGTTAGATTTTTCAGAGCCCTTCCATTAGTGCACATTCAAACATGTAATATTTTCCAATTAAATGTGTTGGTAGGAATTATTTGTTTTAATAATTAAAGCATTTCCAGAGCTCCCTGAAGAGCGTTACCATGGAGGATTGGACCCTCTGCTGGGAACACTCACAGCATGCTAGTGTACAGTATAGGCCAGCTGCTTAATGTCAGTTGTGCAGAAGCATGAAATCCAGTCCTGAGGCACATTAGCATTGGTTGCATATATCTGTCCTTTTTGTGGCTGTGTCAAAGTTTTCTGAGGTAGCTTTTGAATTCTGGGGTTTATGGAGCCTGCTGCCTGAGCACCCTCAGATAGGCTGCAAAGCTGCCTGTCTCCAGCTCCGCATTATGTTGATGACTTCCTCATATCTTTGGTCCTCTTAGCTTGTTCATCAAGGACAAAAGTGAAGGGTTTTATGCTCCATTTATTTGCCTTGTCTCTTTCTTGGAAGACTGCTAGTCCAGGCCATTGATGAGCTGGCATCTCACCTCCTTCCACTGACCCATGTTCTTGACATGCTCCTTTTCTTTAATGATTAGAAATTAATGAAATCTGCTCCTTGTGATTGAAAATCCTGTGGCACACTCTGGAGAGGAGGATTTGATGTGGCATCATTAGCCAACATTCCCTTTTCCTGCCACCATGCGATGCATTGGCTGGATACCAGTTGGCTTATGTGGCTGTCACCCTCCCCCTAGAGATGACTGTTGCTCTGTATTTGTGTGTGGGCACACGAAATGAGACAGACAGACTGCAAAGTGCTTTAGAAACAAGAGGTATGATACACAATTAAGCTTCACTAGCATCAGATCTGTAGTCTATATTCAAAGATGCAAACTCCAGAGTAAGCGAACAAAAAGAAACCTGGCAAAACAATGAGTGAAGATGGGGGTCACAGGGGCCATGTATCCTTCCAACATCATAAAACTGTTTCTGTGTTTACTTTGTGTATACAAAGAAGGAAGAGGGTCAGGGAACTAGTGAAGATGTTATGTTCTTTCAGGCAAGCAGAGAAACCTGAGGAATTTATTCTTATTTTTATTTATTATATAAAATAATACATTCATATAATATATTATAATAAATCTATTGATATTATTATAATTATTATTATTGACAAACAATAAAACTAACAAAATAATTTAAAAGAAGCAAAGTGCCACAGAAACAGCTGTCAGCAAAATAATTTGTTATTACAGATGTCCTTGCACTACCTACTTTCTAATCTACAGATAGATAAATCAGAGTGGTTAGCAGTACTGATACGCCTTAAAAATGTGACAACAATCCAGACCTTCTACATTGTCAGAGAATCAATAATGCTGTGAAATATTAAAAAACTGTCTTGATTTGATTTTCAATGTTTATTTCATATCCTTATATTCTTGGAATGCTTACAAATAAAATTCACAGTTCGTGTTCTTCAGGCTGTGATTTGGAGATACATGAAAGTTAATCAATAGTTTGTGGGGAAATATCAATGGTCAAAGCTAAAATATTTCTGATAAGTTGGCTTAAAGAAGTTGTTTGTCATTGAAAGACTCCTTAGAAAAAAAGTTCTGAAACCAGCATAATCCCGCTGGTGAGAACTGAGAGAATTTTTCATATTGAAAATGTCAACTGATTATATAAAACAACCCGAAATCTAGAGAAAACATTCAGGGCAATAGTTTAGCCTTTCCATTAACAACCAGAAACCACAATCTTGTCTGAATTTGGGATAGATTCTTTTGAAAGGCTGGAAAGTTCAAAACAAATAGGAACATGATTTCCTGCTTACATATAATACTTAGTAGCATACACTTTTATTCACTTGAGCATGGCGGGGGGGTGGTGGGGGGTGGGCCGGGGGGGAAGTCTTTCTGCTCTAAAGAACTTTCTTTCAAAGGCAAATACATGTTACTGGTCCTTTTTTAACGATGCCTTTTTTTCCCCTGGAGAGTCAAACCACAGAATTATATTAACTACTTATTGATGGGATTTGGAATGCTAAACTGTCTTCTCCTGTATTATAACTGATCACTAATATGATCTCACTGAGTATGAAACTGATCACACACTATGTGAGTGGAAGTGTGATTATGTACTTTTGTATTTAACCAGAGCCACTGGGATGTATGGGTTATTCTACGGTCAGTACTAGCTTCAAATCTTGCCCTGTTTGCGCCTAGGAGTTGGCTGACAGGAGTCAGCAGAGTGCTGCTGCAGTAATGGAAGCAAATCGAATCCTGGGCTGCATCCACTGGGGCATTACTAGCAGAGAGAGAGATGTGACCATCCTGCTGTACTCAGTGCTTGTCAGGCTGCACCTGGACAACTGTGTCCAGTTCTGGGCCCCACAGTTCAAGAAAGGTGCAGACAGACTGCAGAGGGTCAGAGGAGAGCTACAAAGATGATCAAAAGGTTGGAAAACTGCCCTTTGAGGAAGGACTCCATGGAGAAAAGAAGGCTCAGGAGGACTACACCACAGTATTCCAGTACTTAAAGGGTGGATACAAAGAGGATGAAGGCTCCCTCTTAAACAGGAGCCACATGAAGAAGGCAAGGAGGAATGGGTCAACTTCCACTGGAAGAAGTTTCATCTTGGCACACTTTTCACAGTGAGAACAACCAATCACTGGAACAACTTCCCCAGGGACGTGGTGGAGTCCCCGTTGCTGGAAGTTTTCAAGATACGATTGGACAGGGTGCTAAATCATCTCATCTAGGCTCCCTTTCCCACAACAGGTTGGGCCAGATGATCTCTTGAGTTCCCTTCCAACCTGGACCATTCTGTGATTCCATGATTCCATGGTACTGGACAAACCTTAAACAGTCAAAAGAATTCATTTAGATAAATGCACTCGCGTTTTGTTTATTTTTGTATGTATCAAGATTACAACTTCCTCTAAAATATTATCTTTTCTTTAAAATCATTCTAAAGTTACTCAAGTGTCCAGAAATTTTATAATCAGCCTGATGCCTGTGAGACACCAAACACAGCCAGACCCATTTACTCAGCACCTCCACTAAGGGTAGCCTGTATCTACCTCTGGATCTGCTCTCCTCTACCCTGACTAAGTGCTGTCTGTATCTGACCCTCTCTTGAATCCTTCTTAGCCAAACAAGTCATTGTCCAAAAATTTGCATGAAAAGGTGTGTTTACCTGCATTTTATTATCGCTCAGTAGTCCTTATGAAGTTGGGAAGTGCTGGCAATTAATTGTTCATATTTTTGTTACTTAATATACCATTGGCATTATTTGATGAAAACAGACTGAGATTTGTAGCATTGAACTAAGTAACAGACAGTAACATTGGCTTAAAAGGATTCTCATTCCCAATTATTTGTACTGCTAAAACAATTTTGCACTCACAGATGAGATTAAAGCTAATGTCACTGTATGTCACAGCTTTAGACTTCAACACAGTTTTCC
This sequence comes from Falco peregrinus, assembly GCF_023634155.1. Lineage (NCBI taxonomy): Eukaryota > Metazoa > Chordata > Aves > Falconiformes > Falconidae > Falco > Falco peregrinus. Next base: position 45,941,263 of record NC_073739.1, on the reverse strand, counting down.
ACAATTAATTTCCATCTTCTCAGTGGCTTGTGTAGCTGAGCAGTTTATAGCAGGAAGCTCATTCGAGACACATTTGCTAAACTGTGACGGAACTGGAACAAGCGATCTAAACTAGGAGTAAAAAGAAGTAATGGCTTTATAAGTTTTATAAAAGGTAATCCACAAAGCTGTTTCTCTTGTTTGATCTTCTTTGCTTTTACGCTCTGCATACTGCAGTCTGCTTCAGAGCTGCCTGTTATGACATTTCACACTGGTGCCTCTGAACTGAAAAAGCAAGGTCACAGATGCTTGGTCTTCCCATCAGCCTCTTTGCTAATGGGTGAGCACAAAAGTGGCCCCATGACAGAAAAGTCCAGACTAACATCTCTTAGGTAGCCAGTTGCTAAAAAGTGTGGTACAGCTGGAGAAAAGAGAGAGAGGGAAATGGTCCTGGCCGGTGAGCAGCTGAGCTGAGTGCTCATAGCTGACTAGCTGAGTAGAACAAAACAGCAATCTCTTAGCCACAGCTGGAAATCATAGCAGGATAACCAACCATTGACTTCTTCACAGTCCAGGGGGTTACGTCTGATACACCTCACAGACCAGGATGGCTGGATCTAAAATCACATTCTCATCTGTTCATTTTAATCAGGAAGCCCTGCTGTGACAGAACCTGCTGTCAGTGTATGGTCTTCTGGCACCACATCATCCCCCAGTGTCTGTCATGGCCACGGCCGACTTAGTGCAACATGCTCTAGGCTGTCCCCACAACTGGGACTGGAAGGATTTCAGTGCCCCTTGCCTCAGACATCAGCAGGTTAAACTGGAAAAGACTGACAAGGTTAATAACCTTCCAACCTCCACCAGGGAAGACCTAACTGTTTGAGAAGTCATTCCTGATCCTTTGAAGCTCACAGTACAGCGTATAAAGGCAAACCATTACTATCTTGACTGCTTCTGCTTTCATCCATTGCAGCCTAAACTACAGCCAATGAGGAATTAATTCCTCAAGAGTTAAGTCCATAGGACCAGTTCTGGTCCTATAGGAACTCCCTATATCTAGCACTTTTTCTGTGACCCCAAATTCTGCACGTGCTGTTGGTTTCTAGTTAATTCTTCAGGCATATGAAGATGTATAGTCTGTGACTAGACTGAAACATAGACAGTAAACAAATATTTGGCAAAAACACATATGTCCCTACAAACATTTTGCTTATCTGTGTTTCTTCACTACTGTTGAACATAGGTCAGAGTTCCCTATGGAGTCCAGGGCCCCCAGTCATACAAGAGGTTTCCTGGCTGAGGTGCAGAGTCACAGTTTCTCTCTGCCTCCTTACTTTCCAATAATTTTGCTTTTGCAATCAGCCACACAATTAAACAAGAACTCTGTACTAGGAAAGCACCATTCTTCCTCATGTCATTATCAGTTCCTAGCTTATAAGACTGATGCTAATATGTCAAGTTTTGCCTATCTTAAAAAGAATTATTTTGGACACCAGTTTTTCTTGAAGTTCCACCTGTCCTGTTCTCCCAAGCTTCACCCCAGTGGGAGCCTTTCAAAAGTGTGAGTCTGCACAGTCACAGCTTGCACGAGTGCCATTGCGTGGGAGAAGTTAAAGATGAGAAGTCTGCATTTTGATGAAAACAAACCTAAGGACCTACTGCATCAAAGGGAAGTTCTTAGCAGTCCAGTAAGAGAGTCTTAATACTACTGCACAATTTATTGTCTTTTTTCACAAGCAGAAAGATGACTGGCACCATTTGTGGGCCAGTAAGGGCAACGAATACCTTTGAAAGTATTAATACTCTCAAAGGTAAGTGGGGGAGCTGGAGAGAAGAGAGATAACCCCTCACACTAAACCAAGAAAGCTAGGCCTGCTTGCCAACTTCTAGTCTCAAGCAAAAAATCTCTGAAGTTAGTGAAGTTTGGCAGCAAAGGTTTTGAACTGGGTTGTCAGATGGGTACCAGCGCTCGTTTGAGGAGGTGACAGGAGCAAGCAAGAGGCATCAGTCCAATTAAAGAGCTGAAATGCATTTCTATAATGCCCTTCTCTTCTTGGTACCTTCTGTGTTAGCTGACGAGATAATTAGAATATATATAGTCATTACTTACACCTTCCCCCAACTTTTTGCTGCATATCTGACCTGTCTTTTCTCTACTCACCTCCCCCTCCACCCACCTCCAACTGGCTACAAATCTGTGACATTTTTTTGCTCATTTGTTACAGTTGTGCAGGCTGGCCCTGCTGTATGTGGAAAAACAAACCGGCTCATTTCCTCTCTGCATTTCTACCCCACATGCACAACATCAACACAGGGCTCTCTCAAACTATATTACTATAGCAACTGGTCTCAGATGTCTCTGAGATACCTCTCACATCTATTGTTTCAGCAAAAGCATTCAATACTATATAAAACATTTTCAGCTCATTGTATGAATCTTTTCCCTTTGGCCTTGTTGCTGGTTTTGCTCCTGCAAAAAACCTACACCAATCAGCCTTCAGAATTAGAGAATCAATAGTCATTGGGTACCTGGTAAAAAATAGCAGGCTAAATATATAGATAAACAATAAAAAACATAATTAGTGTCTTCTACTTTCAAACTCTCACTTCAGGTGAGGTATTCTGATTTACTTTTCAGTGTTCAAAAACCGAACACATTCTAGCAAATCTTTTCAAAGCTACTCTTCGTTGGCAATAATTGTACAAGCTATCACAAGGAAGATTCAGGTTTATGAATTTGGGTTTTTTTGGATTCCAAGTCAGCTACTCAGCCCAATCTCACAGATAATTAGTTAAGTGATTGTGATGAATGATTCTTTGAGCACATGAAGATGAAGCGAAGCCATATGTTTGTAGATCCAAGTCTAATATATGATTGTGGAAAAAAGATTTCTTTATGTGCTTACTGTAAACCAAATACTTCTGACTGCAGTTGAGTATCTAGTAAGATTCTTTCAAGGTTTTTTACCATTGTAGTGGTGGGTCCAAGGCTGGTGAAGGTCTCCAAAGAAAATGTTGTAGCAGACTTGGATGTATGTGTGCACATTTACATACGAAGCAGAGTTTTAAGAGAACAATATTGTATGACAGAACAACAGCATAGGTTTGTAAAGATGGTAGTGTGAAGAAGTTTGTAACTTACTCCCATATGCCCAAGAGGCCAGTGATCATCTCTGCAAGCCTGGAAATAGCAGCACAGTCCATAAGGAAATACTGTGCATGTGTACAGCTGCTTGAAAAGGGTCATAAATTTTGTGTAAGTCAAAGTAAAAGAGGACGGAGATATGTAGCATGCCGTCTCCTTGCCATGTTGTCTCTGCTGTGTTATGCTGCCACTGCATGTCACTCTTAAGACAGCAGCAGTAAAAGATTTAAGCAAGGTTTAGTTCTGGTGGGGTTACTCTGCTGCTTGCAAGGAAAGAGCTACCCTCATTAAAAGCAAAAATAACATTGACTTCTACACAAAAGCAACTGTTCCTTGCATTATGTTGCTGTAATTTAAATCCAGAGAACAGCTAATGGCAATCTATGCTTTGTTTTTGGAGTTTACTGTTGCACTTTCTTTCACATTATATTTCAGTGGCTACACTACAGTTTGGCCATTCTCATTATTATTCTGTACTTTATACTTCAGAGCAAACAATTTAAAAGTCAGCCCACCAAAAAATTGAAGTGTAAACCCAACCTCTTAATGACCCTGAAATGTTTTAAATTTTTTTCACTGTACTACATACAAGTGAAAACTATTACCTAAATAGTAACATGTTTACAACATGTTTGAAACCCAGCTATTGCTGCATAACTGAAAGGGAAGAACATCATAAATAATACAATTAATTTTCTTCCATTGCCACAGTTTAGAAGACTTTAAGTTGTAAAAAGCACACATTTAGACAGGACAATTAAATCTTAACATTCATTGATTTCAGACATATTTAAGGTAGTAGGGGTAATCTATATTTTTACATCACAATTTTTTAAGCTTGTAATGTAGATTTACACTTTAATGAAAAATCTCCATTATTTAGTTTTTTTTACCAGTCCTCCTATCTTTTGTTTTAAAACAAACTAGATTGCAGTTGTTCTTCTCTCCGGGATGAAATCTGGAGAAAGGTCTGACTCACACCTGCTGTTTTATCCACATGTTATCTTAGCTGTCAAAACCTTCATTGGAAGCAAATAATGTGAGTGAGATGAAGAGGATAAAGACCCTTGTATGTCTCTGATAAAATATCTTTCTTTTCTTTTTTTTCAATAATAATACAACTTAGAAATTTTTACTAAATTTCTAAATGTTTACTAAATAAAAAGGTAAAGTCTCTGCAAATAAACAAAAAATGAAAGGTTCTACTTTCTTAAACATTTGATTAAAAAAATAATAATGATGAAATTGTAGTTGAAATGCAGACAGGGTCTGGATATTTGGTACCTGGAATAATATTTTCTTCATACCTAAAATAAAATCTTACATGAAAACTCTCCATGTATGATACACCACAGACCTCATCTCAAAGCCCTCTACACATTGAACAGCAAAGTACCCCATATAGCACTGCCTAAAGCTAGTTAGGAAGAAAATACTGATATGAACAGGGACTTTCATTAGAGCTTCCAAACGTTACATTCAGGGCTGCAGAGAGGTGTCTGCACATGCTCCAGAAGAAATGCTTGAATGGACCTGGTCCTTGTATCCTGTTTTTTGAAGGCAAAAAAATAAGACTAACTTACAGGTGCAGAAAGTATCGTTTGGGTCTTGTTGTAGGTAACAGTGTCTAGAATGTCCTTAAAAACAGAGAGCACTGGTTTGGCTTCTTTCTTTGCTATGGAGATCCACATGTGGAAATCCACATGTGTATGAATGATTGTTGCCTGCTGGGGATGCAGACCAGTGGTAGGCACCTGTGGGAGCCCAGGGACATGTAAGAGGAGCTGGGAGCGTCACATCCCACTGGGAACAGGCTTAGGTCTGCTAGGACCAGGGGACCGTTTGCAAGAAGAAGTGTTATGCAAGGAGAGAGTTCTGCTCCCCATTTTTGATATTCCTAATGTTTTTGGTCACTAAGTAGCCATTGGTCAACATATGTATGTTATAGCATATATAACAAGCCATCATGTGGGGATCAGAAAACCCATGCTTTTCAGGACACCTGAGCTCCCCATCACGCTGGGGTAGCTCTCAGTCCCACGTGAATCATGGAGTCATGCACTGCAGCGAAGCGGTTAGACTGACTGCTGTGTGATGAGAGGGAAGTTTTAGATCCTCTGGTGCTCCAGAGGAAAAAGAGGAGAAAGGAATTGAATTTGGCTTTGCCATGTAACAGGTGACCCTGCTAACTGACGAAGCTGTTTTCCTCCTTGCCAGCACTCCGTGACCATCTCAAATGAGAGCAGCATTTCCCAGAGTGTTCTGAACAGAAGAGGTCTTGCTAGAATGCATTTGTATACAGCCTGATGTATAGCTTACCTAACAGGGCATTTGCTAAGGAAGCTGTGGCAGGAATGCTTCTGGCTGAATGTCACTGTCAGCCCTATGTATGAAACCTGTACCAAAGGTTCATGTAGCTTCCTAGTATCTAGAAAGCTCTAAGGTTAAAATAAAAATGGAGGCATTTAAGGAACTTTGTCAAGTTTTAGAGTTTCAGAGAAAAGAACGACAGGTCTGGGTTTACTGAGTCACTAAACTTTTTCATATTTGATAAACTAAAATTAAATAGAGTCACATCTAATTTATGGCAAAAAGATTCTTATTCTTATTATTGTTTCTGCTCAGAATATTATTTTTTATTTCACCAGGAATTTGTTCAATATTTTGAGACTTGATCAAAGTCACAAAGTCACGCTGAGCCAGGTTTTAGTATTATAATACAATTTTGTTCTTCTGCTAACAGTGACTTGAAATTTCTTAAAGCTCCTTCAGCTGCCTACAAAAAGGTAAAATGATTTGATGAGCATGTTGCTTTTGAGGGCAATAAGCGACGCTTGGAAGCAGAGTTCAGGCTGTAGGGGTGCTTTGTCTGGTGGCCCATGACCCTCAAGATGTTAGAAAACCACATCTTCTCAGTCCCCATGTGACACTGGCAAAGCTGATTCACTACAGCCTTTATTTATTCAGCCATAAATAAATAAAGTGAATTCTTAAGTAACCACCAACTGTTTTATTGTAGGTTGCCATTAGTATGAAAGGTTTGCCAATTTATGCATCTAGCAAGTAATGATACCGACTAGGAAAAGGGGAAGCTCTTCTCACAAGGGAAAACTCCTATCCCTTCCTGAATTCAACATGACTCTGTAAACAGAGGAAAATTAATCTATAAATAGTCTCAATGAACTCTAATGCCACAATGCCTTTCATATCAGTTTTAATAATCATGATCAGTGTCGTTCATAGATTGTTTTAAGAGCCAGCTGGGATAATTATCACTCAGCTTTGAATCCAGCATGAGTACTAGAATTAGGAAATTGATCATTTTATCTCAGGTGACAGGTGGCAAAACTTCTTTCTTCCCCAGGCATCGATTGTCTCTGTGGTTGATAAAACACCAGGGCTCACTGCAGTAGAGAGCTCGAGGTGTATAGTGATTAGTCTGTCTTTGTGCTTCCCAGCTCAACAGGCACCATGTCAGAGAAGAGGAGATCAGCAAAAGCCAGTCACGGGAACCTGTGACAATAACAACATGCAAGAACTCTTAAACTGCTGTGAGGGCTGACTCTTCTCCCTCCACCCCTGCTTTTTCCGCCTCCCTGCTGTAGAAATGCACCAGTGTTGCACTCTGCTGATAGACCTGAACCTGTCGCATCTCCTACATCTCCCAGAATGAGGGAAAGGCAGCTGGATTCATAGCAGTTCATCTGTGGAAAGTCAGCTGCCCAAATGAAGAATAAACAGGCGAATTTGGTGAGTTCCCCATTCTATTTAAATGTATCAAAAACTAAGTAAGAGTTTTGTTGTTGATTTTTTTTAAAAGTTAATTTCAGATATTGAAATTGCTTCTTCCTAAGTCTTTAGAGACTGTCATGGCTGAGAAACTCTGGAAAGGAAATTTACTTTAATAGTTCCCTCTGAGATCAGGCGTACTGTGAAGTAGAATGACTGTGAAGCCACAGATGTCTGAAAATACCAGTTTTCCTGGCTGATGCAGCATCAGGGTTCTGGAGATGTTGTATCATACAGCAATAAGTTGTTTCTAGATTTGTTGTTCCAGGAAAGGCAAAGGGTTTCAAATCTCTTACATAAATTGACACTCTCCATGGAAGCAAAAAGATAAAGTCCAAAGCTACCACACAGTTTAATGTAATGTAACTTTGTTAATTAATTCATAATGCTTCAATAATGAATACAAAATAAACAAAATTTACTTTTTTTTAAGATATGAAAGAATATTAGTGTCTTGTCTTCTCTATTCTGATTGTTGAATGTTTAATTCATGTACACTGTGTATTCACAGAGTGAGTGCTGTTTTGGTCTTTGTCACTTGCAGAATTTTAATACTTTTTCAGTAGCATTTATTGTATGGCATAGGAAGTATCCGCTGGACAAAATGACAGCTTGCTTCTGCACCCTGTTCTGTAAGTGATATGCGAATGCCTTTTGAGGGCTGATACTTAACTCTATTGAGAACTTCTAACAAGGGATATTGGTTTTGGATATGAGAGATGTTTTCAGCTGAGGTTTTGCTTTGTTATTGCTCTGGATCTTACAGTTTAATAGTCTAAAGAGACTAATTTGTTTTGTGTGCAATAACTATTTTTATGTAATTTAGGTGATAAAAACATAGAAATGTTCTCTCTTTGTGAAATGTATTTTAAGTCTATCATGTTCATGTATGACTAAAACTATAAAAATAAAAGGAATTTTCCCACAGAAGGCTAATTTGGAAAGGCTTCAGCTATGGTAAGTGATCTTACTACTTCTTAAAAGATAAATTGTGATGTCATTTGTCTTGCTTCCTATGCTTTCCATACTATGACTTTACCAGAACTCTTGGTTTAGAGGTACTGCTAAGCAAGGTAAGTGCTAAGAACTGTTGCCTGACAGCAGCATTGTGCGTGGGGGCAGACAGAGCCGTCTTTGGGCAGAGTAGGGGCTGGACAAAGAAAAACATACATTTTATGGAACTGCTGTCACAGCCTTCCGGCATATGAGAGTGAGGACCTGCATTTTAGGTTTGTGGCTTGCTGTAAATATTCAAGTTGTTTTATTGACATCATGAAGACCTTTTGATCAATAGCTGGTAATTATAAAATTCACATTATTGGGAGAAGCGACAGATGAAAAGTAAAATGGATTCTCTGGGTCTTTTGCACTTCCATCTCAGGTTTTAGAGCACAAAAGTTTTGAGATGAAGTGGAGGGAGCACCAGGTCTGTCTTGTCTGTGTGCAGTGTCAGAGGCAGAGATGTAGAGGCGCTGACATTGTAAAGCATACCAAGGGAGCTGAAGACATCCAGGGGTATTCCCCTGGCAAGTAAAGAGCACAAGAGCTTAGTTACTGCTTCTGAAGGATTCTTAAAAAGTATGTGTTGTTTACATTGCTGCTACACTGCTGTAAGTCTCTAAAAAGTATAAATAAAAAGGGACCAGGGCTTGAGGGGAACTCAGGACTGGACATTTAAATGGTTTTTAGTCTCTGGATCCCAAACATACTTCTATAGAAGCTTAAAATTGTATGTAAAATTGATTTTAAGGATCTTATTTTTTACAGTTCAATGATAGAAGAGAACTATTTTTCTAATCCTACTCCCTTCCATACAATTATAAACATACAAATATTCTTTGAAAGTTGTTGGCTTTTCATAAAGTTGTCTTTTGGAGGTCTTCAGATATTCTTTTTGTATATTTTTGTACTTTCCCTTTTTAATGCAAAGAATTGCACAAACCCAAGGTCCCTGGTGATTTTTAAGGTCCTGTTCCTGCTGATCTCAGTGTCATTTTGTTCACCACAGCAATATTAAATGTTATGTCACAAATAGTGAAGGGGGTAATAATCAACAGGAGAGTATCACTAAAACAATAAACATAAGTTCACATAAGAACAAAATAATATTAAAAAAGGAGGAGAAAATTAAAAAACAATGTTGTCCAATAGCAGGAATTCTTCTGAAGGGTGAGGTTCCTTTTGGAAAGGCATCAGTACATTTTAAAACAGCTAGGAATGTAATTCAGCTGACTTCATTTATAAAGATTAAAGGATTAATTGTTTGCATGTTTACCTTCTAGACATTGAAAATGATAGTTCAGCTGTGCAATGGCATACTCCCCATATCAAGTTTCTTTATTGCAAAAGAAGTAGAAGTAGTCACTACCTCCTGTATTTTTGAAGATCAGTGGTACAGTACAATATTAATCTGAACAGTAACAACCTAATCTTCTGCATACATATGAAAAACATACTGAAAAATATTATTGTTTAAAGAGTATGTCTTGGAAAAGGCCCTCCTGGTGGTATAGTAACGATACTAGGTGACAATATGAATTAAATACTCCTGTTGTTGCATGACATCTCTTCTCCAGAAAGCTGAAGTATCATCGTTGGCCAGAGAAGACCAAGTTTCCTGGGGTGGCTCTGGTAAAGTCTGCCTGTGGCTAGCACAAAAGAGCAAAGAAGCATAGGGTTTTCAGCTTTACACATGTCTGAAGTAGCTTTCCACTGTGTGAATGGAAGACCTTTGGCCTCTTAAGAGCCTGATTCTGTTGATGTCCTCCAGCTCCATCCCTGTCCCAGTCTCACCAGCTCACACCAGCAGTACTGATTGAGGGGAGCACGCAGCATGGTACCTCAAGAAGCATGTTTTCAGTACAGACAGGCCAAAAACATGCATGAATTAGACATCACAACACTTTGCATTCACAGATTTTAAATGGATGGGTGCCCTTCCGAATCAGTACCAGATGGATCATTTTCTAGACTGTGGCTACAGCAGCCCACCAGCTTGCAGTGATTAACACTGCCATTTTCCATCCAGCTGGGTATCAGTCTGCTCCACTTTCTAACACCCAGCTCTACTGATCTAAGGATTGCCTCCCTGGAGCACTCAAGAGGCCAGTGCTGCTGCTGCTGAGGTGTGCTGCATGGATCTTCCATGCATACCAAATCATATTTTGCTGGAAAATGAATGCTCTACCAACAGGCTGACTCACTCTCTAGGCTGGAGAGGTAATATGCCAGTGTCTGGGTCAGCAAAAGTTTATTATAACTGAAACCAGCGGTTGTGATGGGTATGTGTGTGGGGCATGGGGGCTATTCATTGTCTTGAGAAGCATGTGTGATGTCTCTGTGGCATGCAACAGCCTCCCCTCACTTTTCCCATGAATGGCTGGTTGCTGTTGGTGTTGTTGCTTGAGAAAAACTGTCTTCACAGAATTAGTTCTAGAGTTACACTGATGGTGCTGATCATGAATTTGTATTTGTATGATCATTGATTACCTTCAATATGAATAGCACATGGAGTCATAGGGGAGAACATAAACATTTTGGGAAACACTGATCTGAAAGAGAGAAAGCCAGCAGTCTCTATGAGAGGGTCAGGGCCAGAGGTTTTCCTGAGGTTTAGGTAGATGTAGGTCAATTTTTGTTTGCCTTAAATAAGACCTTCTTTTAAAAGATCATGTGAATGAACGGTTTGAAATATATTTTGAGGACTAGATACTTTCTATGGAAGAAATACGTACTTGCTAAGTTTTTCTGATTAAAAACATCCTCAAGCTATCATTTTCAATAGAATGGGGTTTCTTGTGACATCTGGTTACTCTACCTCATATGTGCTACATGAACATGGTGACAGTGTCCTGCTGAACTGGAGACTGCATCCAAGTTTCAGGGATGCTCAGAATTAGAGCAAATGATTCTAGAGATGAAGTTGCAAAGCTTTTCTCTCTCTAAATAAAAGATTTGTACAGTACAGTCTCTCTTGACAGGATCAGAAAAAAGAGCTGAAGTATCTAACATGTGAATCACTCCTTTCATTTTTCTCATGTTTCTCCTTATTTTCTTACAGCAAAATGTTTAACATTGGCACAAGCACTGAAAGAGGTTATAAGGTTAATGAACCTGTTGTCTAATTACTCTGCCCTAGGCCTTTGATTCCTGATCCTAGAGATGCTGAAGCTTTACTGAAGACAGGCTTTTTTTGTCTGGTGCTTGCAAATAGTTACGATCATGACATGTAGCATGTGAACTGTGAGCATCCATGGAGGCTGTGCCAGGCTTGTCCTGAAGCCCCACTGCACTCTGGCCTGCGGGAGAGAGCCACAGCGAGCTCATGTTCATGATCTGGCTTTGCCCTCTGGTGGTCCCCTCTCGAAAAATTCCCCAGGCTCGAGGCAGGGAAAGGCTTCAGAGGCTGAAAACCTGAGGAAACGGCAGGTTTGTGTGATGAATGTAATAGTAAAGATTAAAAGAAGGGAAGGACATGCAGACTCAAGACTGTAGAGGCCAAGGAGGATGCTGAGGAAGAGTTCCAGACTGGAAGGTTCGGTGCTCCTCCGTTGAAGCAAGCCTAACGAGGAGTTCTGCTAACATGCAGTTACTCACTGCTCTGAGCAATGCTTTGACGTGTCAAATGCTTATAACTGCAAAAAACCACGTACTCTTTTACTAAAGCTCAGTTCCTTGCCTGGTTATGAGGACATCTGAGGATTCTTCTATTACCTCAGTAATAGGGAGACCTTTCGGGAGTTGGGAACCTTAATCAGAGGCATCCTGTCACTGGCCTCCAGAAAGCTGTGGCTGGCCTTTCATTTAATAGGCAGAGGCATTCTGAGGGGAGGTAACTGTTAGATTTTTACTGCCCGGGCAGTTTATGTACTGGCAGTCCTACATGTGTGGAAATAAAACTTCTGCTTCTCTTCTTGAAAAAGGAACTAGCAGCTATTTATAGCCTATAAGGGAGAGACATGGTCACCTGAGAGTATGGTTGAGATATAAATCAAGTGCCAAGCAACATTTAGAATGAAGAATGGTGTGTTGCAGTTGGAGAAGGAGAATGGCTGTTACAGCTAATATTAAAAACAATGTGCACAATTTGAATGTCTAGAAGTAGCTTTATCTAGTGTTTTGGTGCTTTGCATGCTACTTTAAACGAGGGAGCAAAGAGATAAATACTTTTCAGACAAGGGATGGGTGGGATTTTTTGCCTTAATAAAAGATTTTTGAGTTTCAGGAAAAAAGCTGCTTGTTATTTTTACACCAGAGATTGCAAGTTTCTGTGTACCCAACATGGTGCTGTCGGTTCAGAGATATTTTATATCCATGGTAGGAAAAGGAATAAATTAAAAACTGAAATACACATATCTGTGAATATTTTTAGAGTCAAATAAGATCTTTCTTGTTCTCAGCTTCAATTTTGCTGGTTTCCTTTTCAGAAACAAAAGAAAAAAATTTTTCTTTTCTCTGCCAGTGTAAAGGATCCACATTGCTATTGTTTCTGATCCAACACTCAAATTTTTGTCATTCCATTTTAGTAAATAGGTTTTTTTCTTAACATAACTGCACCTGTAATGTCCTGGTTGCTGTACAAAATAGGGCAGGAGCAATAAATTCCGTAGCAGAGTCACTTAAGTTTAACGACCATTTCCATATTGTTGTTTAAATCAACATCCAACATATTTCACAAAAGTATTCTAATTAAGAAGAAATATTGCCACAGTTCCATGCTATTAAAACACACTTGTTGAAGATTTGAGAAGCATCTTATGGCTCAGCTCTTTAATGACAAACAATTGTAATAAGATTATGCGTTGGCATTCATGTAGCATGCAATGGCAATCTGATCATTAAATCCTTCTTGGAGAATCTGATTTAAAGTGTTATCAGGCTTCTTAAATATTCTGATACATGTAAACTTTTTTGTCCTGACACAACTCTCAGCTTACCCATTTATTGCCTACTTCTAATGTTGGGTATAGAAAAACTAGTCTATGAATTATTACCAGTGTTTTGCACCCCTCTGAACCGTTGCCCTCAGGATATTTCTGCTAATCAAAGGTCTTACTAATTCAAAATAGCCACATGAGCAACCTGGAAAATACTTTGACGTGATACAAGCATGTTGGTGACAATAGTTTAGCCATATTTCAGTTTGAGGTGGCTTCAGTCCTCCATAAGACTACACGGATGATAATTTTGAGAAGTTTATTTACAGTTCTGGAACAAAATGCCTTCTTCCTTTTCTCCTAAACAGGAAAGGCTGACACAGAACTCAGTCACGCTAGCTTACTTAAGTACTGTAAACTCTTCATATTCTGTACTTCATGAATTTTTCTTTTAATGTCAATATCATGCTGTTGAAAAAATTCTTTCAGTTTGAAACCAAAGAGCAGTAGAACAACTTTTTTTTTTTTGTGTGTGACTTTACAGTAAAGACAAAATTGTAATGGAGAAATATTCCACCAAGGACTGGACAAGTAGCTCTAGAGGTGTCTGAACCTGCATGTCTGACTGGTTTGGCTAAACCACCAAGTTGCTCCTGGGTCTGTGCAGACCTGGCTCTCCCCAAGCCCACTTGCCTACCAAAAGAGGTCAAAAGTTCTGTTCCAGATGGCCAAGGACCAGCCAGGTTTCATTCAGTTAGTCCTCGTAGGAGCTCTCACAAAGACTTGTATGATTACAGCTTTCCAAAAAATTATTCTTGAGCACATTTTTTTATGAGATGTGATCACTAGAGAAGGGGTTGCTCTGCTCAACACCACCAGTCATGGACGGAATATTTGCTTTGCCCACTCTGACACGATTTGAGCACCTCCTTCAACCCCTGGGAGAGCTCTGCTCAGTGGTCCGGAAGCTGGTTTGAGCACGGACAAGCCCTGCACCTTCTTTCAAGCTGTGCCCTTGTACAAAGTGAAGGTCTGGGTTCATAGAATGCAGGATGTCCTCAGGTGGGTTTTTCCTCCTACCTAACTGCCTCATCTTAGAGATCCCTGTGCTATCGTGGATGATGTTTTATCCTCAGTTCCAGAGTTCTCTGCCTCTGTATAGAGGTGCACAATTTTTTTGCATGCTTTCTGTTTAATATCCTGATACAAACTGTTTTATGATAAGGGAACAGCCTCTGTCTCCCAGCAGTATGTGTTCAATAAAACAAAGCTGGCTTTTTCAAACTCATGTGCTATGTGATGTCTTCATCTTACTTGCAATAACCTAAAAAACCTAGCAGGCATAATACTTCTATTAGCTTCATAAAATCCTTGTCACAGAGTCTCTGGCATGTATTCTGAATTAGACACTTTAAAAGGTTTTAAAGCATTAAGCCTTTTGTGACTCATTAACCTGTTAGACAAATCCCAGTGCAATCACAGAGTAACTTTAAACAAATCTAAGATATTTCCTCTTAAGATAAAATAAAGATATAAAAATCATATATTTTTGAGTTTGTGAATTTGGGGAAGAGACAGATGTCCCTGTTAAAGCTAAGGATTCTGTGAACTACATCTAATTGCGATTTGATATTAATGTGTTATGATGTAAGTGTAGCTGTTTGTGTGTCTACAAAGTATATAGATGGCAGAATAACACATAAATCCCCTTGCAATGGACTGAAATCTAGTAATCAAAACAAAAGACAGAAAATAAGCATAGGCCTCGGCAACACATTATCTGCTACTCTATGCTTTAATTAGAGCTAACTATTCAAAGTGGAAAGTTTCAGCTGTGGTGTCATAAACCTACATCATAATAATAATAAACCTAGCCATATTAAATTTCCCTGTCTCTATGGCAACAAGCTCTGTGATTTAAACTGTAAGCATTCAATTACTTGTAGGTAAGTAACACACAATAAAATACATTGAAATGCTGTTAAGAGAAACATTTTCCTGCATGGATTGGGATATTCTCTTAAAACATCTATATGAGTGCCATTGTAAAGAATAGCAAGAGGGCTTACTTAACTCTGCACTTTAAATTTAAGCAGCAGGGACTTTGGTCCTACACATAATTTGTTGTAGCATTTGGACAAGGTTTTTAAAATTTTAGTCAGAGATGTTCAGTCTTCCTACTGAAGAACCCTCATGCAAGCAAATTGTTTTCCGGGTTGTGTAATCAAAATTAAGTTTGGTTAAAAGAGTTTTCACCTAAGCTAAATTTATGTTGTGTAATGTATGAAGAAGTACTTGCATCTTTCCTGGTATGGCTTTCTTGATTTCAAACCAGAAATCTAGACATTTTTAAAACAGCATTTTGACATAACGAGTTTTCTTGTAAATTGACACTCGGCAAGTATATTCCAAGTTTTCTATTCCCCTGCTGATGAATGATAAAAAGAAAGTAGCTGAGTAATTTCAATTTCTTTTTGCTTAAAAACAAACATGGCTTTTGAAAGTATTTACATACCTTACTGCTATCTGCTAATCTTGTCTAGAGCTTGTGGCTTTGGATTTTTTTTTTCCTTTCCATTTCTTCTTTTCATCTCCCAACAAGCAGCAGTAAGCTTGTCAATGGTGGTTAATAGAGCAAGGTTACTGCCACTTTTGCAGAGCCCAGGTGACACCCGCAACCTTGCAACATGCTCCAGCAATCAAATTTTCGTCTTTCTGACATCTTGCTGGCAGAAGGGAACTGCAGGTGACTCACATCAGAAATGGAGAAAAAAAAAAAAAGGAAAGGTTTGCCTTGGTTTTGTGATTTGAAATGGTAGAAACAGATGTTAAGGAGAAAGGTCTTCCCTCTCTCCCACTCCAGCCCCCACCCCAAAGCAGGCATTGTTTTGCATGAGTTACAGGGTCAGGGTTAATGCATTAACATGGCCAGCTTGCTGAGCAGTTCCTAGGAGTGGAGAGGATGTGGGTGTCATGGAAACAGCAATCATCTAGGGATGGGAGGCAGGTCAGAGCACCAGCAGATCTATCTACAGGTGCATCCATCTACAGATCTTAATGCAGGTAAGGGTCTATACGGAAGCATCTCGTTCGTTAACCATTGTGATAGTCAGTACCAATTTAATTTTACATAGCTACAGCTTATTTTGAAGTGACCAAAGGAGTGTTAAATCACTACATATAATCTGTAACACTGTTGAGTACACTACCAAAAAAAAAGTAATTGCTTCCTAGAATATGAAAAACACATATGTGCAAAATCTGGAAAGAGGTTACCACGAAACTACAATTTTCCTTAATAGATAGGAGGACTTTATTCTCAGTTTTGTCCCACTTTTTTTGTAGAGTTATTCTGGCGATGTGGGAAGGAAAGTTATGTTTGAAGCCTTTCAACAGGTTCTCATCCTCCAGCAGTCTCACTTGGCATTGATCAGTCAACACAAATTTTGTTCTTGCTTTCCTGTGTGTCCTTGACTGCATAGAGTCTCTCAGGTCACTTCTCATAGCACCGAACTCCATGCAATTGCCTTACAGAAAGAAAGAAAAGTATATATATCTATATCTATATGTGTGTGTGTGTGTATGTATATATACATTCTTATTATTATCATTATTATTTTCTAGATGATTCTATACTAATGCTAGCATTGAGGCAGTGATAGAAATTAAGTTGAAGTATATGTTCCTTACAGAGCTGCATGCTGTTATTAGGAGCTTTTTTCAGGATGGAAGTGCCCCTTCCCGACTCAGAGGAAAAGCTGCTTCATCCTCCACCTATGAGCACTAGGGTAGCAGGGCATCACCTGGTCGCCCTCCACCTTGGTGGAGAGCAGGCAACAGGGCTCAGCAGAGAAGCTGTAACAGACAACCAGACTTCCAGATGGTAGAGCTGACTTTATTCTTTTCTCCCTGGGGGACATGAAGCTTTGGGGCACCACAAGTGGTACAGCTTGGCTCTGCCTTTCTGCAATTTCACACATTCAGAATTGCAATTGAGAGAGACCAAGGCTGTGGGGGCCCTGCCTGCACCCCTTTTCTCAACTCACTTCTTTGTTCTTTAGAGCCCAATCTTTGTAGGCAAGGATGAAGTAAGGAAAGAAGTGGGGAACAGTAAAAAGTTGATTAAATAGTTGTCAGGTACCTTTTAGTAAACTCCTACTCTGTGTACTGCCCAGGAATCTCTCAGTGAAGAACAATCTATATGAAGTGAGTTGGTTATAATCAGAGGTCCATGTAAGCAAAGTTCTAGCACAGGAAAGGGTTTAACCCATCTGTGATTTTCTGCCCAGAATCAAACTATGTATATTCTTAAAAGATTTTTTTAAAAAATCAAATATACGTCCAGTAGCTAAAGACCCTTTTGCTAAAAACATGTAATGTAATTGATTTGTACCATAGATACTTACAGTGTGTAAGCTCCTGGACTTGTTAGGATGGTACGTCACTTAATGCAGCCCCTTTCATGCTTCTTTTCCTTTCTTCTGAGTGCTGTCCATTTGCTGCTGATTGAAGATAATGAGAAAAGAGATATTCATTTTCCATGGATGCATATTTCCTGGTTCATTATTCTCTTTGCTAGCAACAGTTCTATTTCTTATTTAATGACCTGACCCATTGTTTACTTTCCAGGCATCCTTGCTTAGGAAGAAACCTTGTGGGTGTGTTGTGTGGTGAAGGGTCTAGGGAACAAGTCCTATGAAGAGCAGCTTAGGGAACTGGGACTGCTTAGTCTGGAGAAAAGGAGGGTGAAGGGAGACCTTATTGCTCTCAACTACCAGAAAGGAGGTTGTAGCCAGGTGAGTGTTGGTCTCTTCTCCCAAGTAGCAAGTAAGTGATAGGACAAGAGAAAATGGCCTCAAGTTGTGCCAGGGGAGGTTTAGACTGGATATTCTGAGATATTTCTTCACTGAAAAGGTGGTCAAGCACTGGAACAGACTGCCTAGGGAAGTGGTTAAGTGACCATCTCTGGAGGTATTTTAAAGATGTGTAGATGTGACGCTTAGGGACATGGTTTAGTGATGGACTTGGCAGTGCTAGATTAATTGTTGGACTCAATGATGATCTTAAAGGTCTTTTCCAACCTAAATGGTACTATGATTCTGTGTTCTAGTCTTTCTTAGATCCAGTGTTTATGTTAGATTCTTGCTTAGCACAGAGTTTAATTTGCTTATCAAAACAGTGAATAAACAGAGTTCCCTCTCCTATTCCAAGGAGAGGTGAGGAGAGGGAGGAGCACCCTCTGGTATGAAAAGGAAGAACATCTCACCTCTATGACAGGCTGACAAATCTGTGGTTGACAGAGATTTCTGTTTATTTCCATTTACTGTCATATCCTTTACGGATCACAAAGAAAATCACTGCTGTAACATAAATGGCCTGACTGAGCCCAGGAATGCTGGTGTGGCCCTCTAGAAAAACCTGTCCTGGCTGTTACTGTAACAGAGCACTGAAGCTCAAAATACCAGTCTATGTGCACCATACATCATGGCCCTCAGTGCTTTGAGTCAAAGAGTTGATCCTGGCCTTTGTGCCTCCACAGCTGCTGCCAGGCATTTGAGTTGTGGTTATTGTCAGCCAGTATGTGCTTACGGGCAATTCAGCATGTCCCAGTCTGTCTGTGGGCTTGGCCTTGCCTACAGTAAGAGAGGTTTAAAGCAGAATCGAATTGCCTTATATTTACCATAGCCTGTAGATGGGCACACAGGCACTTCTACAAGCCAACTTCACTAACCGTGGCAAATAGATCACGTGCTGAAATTCAGCCTAAACATGTGCCCCAAGGAGGTAAACTGGGACTTGGTTTCTTGATTTCCTCCCACTGTAGATTCTGGTTTCTGCTGCTGCAGTTGTTTTAAAGGAGGTGGGATTACTAAAATCTTTCTTTAAAAAGGCAGGGAACTTTTCCCATGTAAAGACATTGGCGTATTGCATCCTTCTACTTTCTTACTTGAATGGCCTTACAAATAACATTTTCATTGTTTTCTGAAGTAGCCAGTATGTCTCCTAAGTTATGCAGCTCTGGGCTCCCTTGAGTAAAATCTAATGATAAAACACTGTTCACTTCTTCTATTCAAACTGTACAGCAGAGCACTGACTGATGTTTTCTTGAAGGGATAATAAAATAATCACTTGGCTTTTTTGTCCAAAGGCACCAGCTGTGATTCCCCTTTTTTATGTAGTATATCACTGTTAATTTGCCAGTTGACTGTATCCTTCCCTTCTCTGTTCTGAGTGCAAAGAAATCACAGTTCTGCACTGGGTGTGTGTCATAATGTACAAGAGAGTTATCTCCGCTATAATTTAATTCTCATGTCTTCTGAATACTCTTTTAAGCTAAGTATTACATATGGTTGCCTTCACCTAAAACTGCAAGTTTACCCTGTTACAATACAACCTTATAGGCCCTTTGCTTCATTGTTTTGCTCCTGCTTTAATTGCTGTAATATCCACATTTAATTTGCATGCAAGGTTATGTGAGCCGCATAATTTTCTTTTTAATCTTTCAACAGTTATAAGATTTGGTCTGACTGACTATATGCATTAGAATAATCTGTGCTAGAGGTCTAGAAAATATAATTGTATGTAGTTGCTATGGTAAAGCTCTTATTAATGAAAACTTTGGGGGGGAGGGTTTATAACAACTGTCATTTTTTCCAGAGTTCATCTTTTTGGATGAATGGGTTTTTCAGGTTAGGATTTGCTCAGCTATTTGAATTATCTGGATTTTTTTATATTCTAAATCAATTTTAATGTCATCAAAAAAGTGAACACACATTTTTTAACATCCTTGTTTTCATGCTGATGGAAAGAGAACTTAGTAAACTCAGTAGAGCTGCTGCTCACTTTCCCCAGCCACATGTTTTTCAGCCTGTTTTTAGCTGAACAGTGCTCACTGGCAAGAGGGATGGGATGTACCTTTTTACATCTTATGTGCCAATATGAGGAAAACAGTTCACCAGAAGGCCACTAAATTTTTGAGATCTGTGATATGGGAAGATAATCTTTAAAAGCAACTGGTTTGGAAAGAGACCAGCCTGAAACGGCAGCACTCCCCCAGAGGCTGATCAATTTGTAAATGCCCCCCCTCTGCAGGAGGTGACTCAAGGAAGACAGGCAACGCTCAATGCAACTCCCTGTGGGAAACATTTCTCTCAGCCAGGAGGTATCCAAGTGATCACCGTGGATTTCTTCCTTAAATGTGCTGTCTGTGGCAACTGGCACTCTCACGCTGTATTTTCCTGAGGATGCTAAGGGAATTTCTTAGGCAATTTTAGTTATACTAAGATTCCCTCTTGCCTCTGTATTTGTCAGTGGGTAAAAGCTCTTAGCTCTTTCCAAAGAAGGATTGCTGTCCTCCAGCTCCTAACCCTGGATAATAGGTATGGAGGGAACCAATGATATAAGTGTTAGTTTCTGCTTTAAATGAAGGATATATGAGATTTATTTCACCCTCTTTCTTGTATAAATCCTCACAAATGAGGGGAGATATCTTAGGAGAGCAAAACATTATGATTCTATGATTAAGTATGCAAAAGCTTGGGGGATTTAAATATGAAATTGAGATTTCGTGTTCTATGTGTCTAAAAAAATATTTGAGTAATGAACAGAAAAATTGACTGGAGCTGTGCTGAAGGCTTCCAAATGAGAAGGATTAACTACCCATGTCTTAAACTAAAATAGCTGAGTCATTTCTAAACGTGTCCCATGATGATTACTATTTAAGCCTGGCCTGAAAAGTTGTCCTTTAAAGGACCATTCTTATCATTATAGCCAGTGCCTGTTGCTGATGTCAGTCAGACTTTGCACTCCTACTAGAGGCTCCAACTTCAGCCAGCCCCTGACATAGAAACGAAGGCCATGCACCAGAGAAACTTCCTGTAATCACAGGAACAAGAGACTACAAGAGATCTGAACCATAAAACCTCACAATTTGTTCTTGCAGGCAGATTGTTCTATGTCATTTCAGAATAGGTCCCAGTTTAAGAAATAACATTTCTTTATGTAAATGACCTGCTTACCAGACAAGCAAATTTGTGTGTGGGATATCCTAGCCACAACCTCTCTTTGCTTCAGCAAAAGATTGCATGAATTCTGTCCTTTTTATTAAACTTACTGAAAACAGAAGCTAGAAGTTACTTTGACTAGAAGCCATTATACGGTGCCACTCACTGTGGCATTTGACCTCTGAAGTGACTTTGGGAAAGTTGTGGGAAGTTTTCACGTTTACCAGAGCTAGTTGTTAATCTTAGCAGCTACACTGCTTCATTTTGCACCAGTAAACAGGCTTTGCAGAAGTAACATAGTGCCAGTCAACTGGGGTTTTTTTCACCACTTGTTTTTCAGCTGTGAGTCTAAAGATGCCAACATGCATGCAATTTCTGTTTAGTTTAGCTCTTTCGATCACTTATGTTTTTCTCTTTCTGCAGCTGCAGGAAAGATAATCTCTGTTAGAAACAGTAAAAATAAGCAGGCAGGACTCTAATAAGAATCAATCTGTGCAAACACAATAGAAAAATACATTTCTTCTGGTCTCTTTATTCCATATGAACTCTATTAGCTGTGAAGAACGCTGCTGTGAGTCTTTGCGTGGGTGGTTATTTTACACAGAACTTCCTGAATACTCTCTTATCCCATATTTTCCTTTTGTGTGTGTATCTTCTTTTTTTTGCTTTCTTTCCTTTTGAACTGAAGTCAGTAAACTGTCTTCATGCTATATTGGTGAAGTTAATTTTCTTCTGGATTAATTAATAAAAAGGTTGTATTTGTTGCAGAACAAGGAGGAATGCAATAGCCTTGAAATGATTTTGAAAACTCATAAATCTAATCTTAACACTCCTGAGAGTGGCTGGTACTTCATCCCTCCATACCTTCTGCACATTGAACAGCTGCAGAAGACATCTGGAGATTTCTTGATTTCGAAATATCTTTGCCTGCACAACAAATTATCTCACATATACTCTGGTACATATCAAGTTGTCCAGTACTTTCAATAACACAGGAACCTTCCATGCTTAGTCATGAGAGGCTTGAATTTCATATATTTTCTGCGTGTTGCAATTCCAACCAGGTTTACATCTTTTGAAAAATTATTAGTAAGCCACCTTCACCTGATACCAATAAACATGTAGAGTATGGAGTTTTTTGCATCACTCCTTCAGCAAACTTAAGGATGACACAAGGAATCATTGCAGTATGCATGAATAGTGTCTTCCACATGTCTAGTGTATCAAGATGTTGCTTTTTTGTGGAACGGCAGTCTTGTTCTCAGTATTTTCATTTTACTGTTTTTGTACCTGAAAACCCAGGCTTCTCTGATGTGCCCTTTTCATTAGTGAAAGAACATTCTTTTTCCCTGTGGTTAGGCCTTGATTCTTGGTAAAAATATTGTGAGTGACGATGTTCAAATGTTCTTGAGCTGCAAATCAATTTATTCCCCAGCTGGGGCACAGTGACTCTGTCCCTACTTCAGTTAACTTGTTCCTTTCTGTTTAGAACATCTAGGGATGCAGAATATCCTGTTCTCTTTTTTCTCTCTCTGTCCCAGCCCACCCCTTTTCTTTCTCCAGTTTCATTCTTCAGATTTTCTTGCTTTGGAAAAGTTTATCGAAACCTCTTCAAAACTCCTTCCTTCTTCAAAACAAAAATGGAACAGACTTATATTCAGGATAGATGAGAATTTTGGTGTCAGCAATTAATATTTTTTTTCTTTACCTTTCAAAACATCGTGGGAACCATTCAGTTAAGAAAATATCACTAGACTGTGGTTTTTAAAGCAAATTAATTACATAGTGCTTGACATATTGACAGACAATTTAGGAAGTTAGTTTTCCAATGTGTCTAGACTACTGAACTTGTCTAGAAGCACGTCAAAAGTTTTTGATTTATTACTGTAACAAGTCTGAATTAGATTTTAGAGTTATTATTTCTGAAATTTATAAACAAAACCTGTTTTATGCATATCTTTAAATAGCTTAACATTTCTGGATACTGAGTCTGCTGCAGCAGCACAAGCAGTATCCAGAAGAGTAACATGTTTCAATGTTTATTTTGCTTAAGCATAAAGAGTAAATGCCTTCACAGGAAATAACTTGGGGTTTTATGGTGGGCTTTTTGGTTTTGTTTTTGTGGGTTTTGGGGTTTTTTACCTTTTGAGGGCTTCAGCAGTGTCTCAGATCATAATAATTTGTTATATGGGGACTGCTGGGCATCAGAAAAGTTCCAGCCAAGCTAGTTGCTTTTTGCAGTCGTTACTTCCTAGAATTGCTCATCTGAGGAATCGTAAATAGATGTTATGCATAACAAGAGCAGGTGACTAAAAAAATACCGTAGAAGGTGTTATAGGAGCTATGAAAATCAGTGCAATATTAAGAACTGATTGGTTCTTTCTGGTTTTGCTTTTTTTTTTTATGGTGTCAAATTAATGCATGCTTTTAATTGCTAAATTTTTATTTGTATTTAGCAGGATCGTTCAGTAAAATAGCTTTTGACCCTTGGCCTAACCACAGTCTCTCCTCCTTGTTTTGGCAAGACATTGCAGGAATTATGCCCTATATTTCCCCACAATCTCTGTAGTTACAATGGAGTGGCATACTGGACATGCACTGGATGTGTAGGGCTACTACACTACCAGTAACACAGTATTAACCAGTAATACCTCTAATCAATTTTCATTTATATCTATTGATGCATATGTACACAATCTTTTTGGTCATGAATAATTTCAGAAACCTCTAATATCCCTTTCAGAGAAAATATCCATTTCATTTCCTTTTTTTTTTTTTTTATGGTGGGAATTCTGGGGAGTATAAGACTCCTTAAAACCTAAAAAAGATCACTTTCCTCACCCCTAGACACCATGTCTTTATGACAGCTCTTCTCTGGCATACTGTTTTTCTTGTCTCATGTAAGATCATTTTGGCTTGTCTTCTTTTTTCCTTCAGTTTATCTTCCCTTCTTTCTTTTATCTCCCCGTCATCTCACTCATTCACCCCCAGGGTCACTATTTTCTCAGAAAATTAAGCTAAAATAGTATGGTCTTCCTGAATTTTGTTACAAACCCAGCCCCCTGCCACAACCTCCACCCTTCTTGTTTCAGTAGATTTAGTATAAAATCAGACCTGAAAGAACTCAGCCTCAGTGTAATCCCTTTAAATGATCAGTACCTGTTTATAACATCCGAATATTTAAAATAACTTGTCCTGAGATATTACTGGTTCTGGGGTACTTTTTGGAAAAAGAACAACCCAAGTAATGAATTTTGTTTGTTATATTTTTTTCTGTGACATTCTCTGGAAGAAAACCCTCACATTGCACATTTATAGCTCCATACCTGTAAAAGCAATGAATTGCTAAGAGTTGCGGCCATGCTCCCATTACTCCACCCTCTGCCAGAATCTTTTGTTCCAGCTGCACTGTACATACATTAAACCAGATCCTTACACTGGTACAGACCACTCATTTTAAACACTGAAATTCCTTGGCTGAGTGAGGTAAGCTTTAGCATAAATAAAGATGATGTTATTTTCAGTCTCTAAGGTGCAGAACTGTGGCACAGATTCTGTGTCCTTTATATTTTTGCTTCCAATCCAAATCTGCAGCTGGCCTCAGGGACATTTGGACTCTGAGCTCTATTTTTCATTATCAACTGATCATTAAGATTTATGCATACATGTTGCAGAAAAAGTAGTGCAATATAACTCAGCGTGAAATCTTTTGGAAGGAAAATGTGATAGTTGTTTATGAAATCTTCAAGCATGCTGGTTTTATGCACTCACACTTGTTTTCTCATGGTCTTCATGAACTCACTCTTTCACTCACACATGCACATACTCACAAGCGTGAAGCTGTATGTGTCCAAGTGGACATGCAGGTGTTTCCATTCATACCTACTGCGCTCATACACCAACTGTAACATTTCTGTCATAAACCTCTACAGCAGCAGTAGGTGAAGTATTTGGGAAAAAAAATATATGTATTTGGAATACTTTGCTTAACTGTCTATTCTATAGCCTATGTCTTAAAAAAAGGTTAAAAATAATTTATCTGTATTTTAATGTAACAAATATCTCTGCTATAAAGTCAAAGTGACTGTCACTTCAGTAGAAAAGAAGAATGTTAGGTGATAGCAAGCATTCTCTTGTTGATGTAAATCATCAATCATTTTGAGTATGGTATCACAGTAAATGACATAGCAGTACCAAATGTGGGAAAGAATTAATCTGCTAAAGGAACCTGGGGTACCATGGTAACTATTATTTCCAGAACTCACAAGTCACAGTCGGACTTAAAAAGATGTCTATCACTATTTATGGAAAATATCTTGTATAGGCTAATACCTATAAAGATAAAGCACAAGAAGTCCATTGTTTTATTTTTTATCCCAGTCCTGAAAAAATCTTCTGTCTATATGCTTAAGACTGAAAAAAATCTTTTTACTTGTAACAGTGTTGAAAGACTAACAACTTTTGACTGCAGTGTAACACTTGATAGTTTAAGGACTACATATAGAATATTAATTGGAAATGGCCCCTATAGGTCCTTCCCCACTTTGAAGTGTGCATGAAGTACTGTTCTCTTCTACTCATTAGTTGATTTCCATCAAAGTTCCATAAGCAAAGGAATGAATAAAATAGAGTAATGTTAGTGGTTTAAGGACTACATATAGAATATTAATTGGAAATGGCCCCTATAGGTCCTTCCCCACTTTGAAGTGTGCATGAAGTACTGTTCTCTTCTACTCATTAGTTGATTTCCATCAAAGTTCCATAAGCAAAGGAATGAATAAAATAGAGTAATGTTAGTGGTTCTATTTTGCTAAAGTTCATAATAGTTTAAGTGCTAACCTATTTACACATGTATATAGCTCCACTGGAAAACTTGTTCAGGCCCAGCAAGTAATTTTTGTGTTCTGAGATTGTATATAGTAACACTATTACAGAGTGTAGTGTATAGGACCAGTTTTCTCATCTAAAATGTAAAATCAAACTTTTAATAGCTGGCACTTACGTACTGTGTGTAGCAGTACTTACGTATTCAGCAGTACTTCATGAAACAGACATGCAGCTTCAATAAAAATCACTGGCAGTTCTATTGATTTTGAAGTTCAATATGGGTCCAAGTGCTTTGCTGGGTTAAGATCTTTATTTTTTTTGAAAGAAAATGTTATGACGTTCAACTCAATAAAAGTCACAGTCTTTATGTATGTGAATAATACATAAACTATTAAGCTCCCATCTGCCAGGTGTAGGAAGTAAGAATTAGATTAAAAGATCACAAAATATATAAATTTAATGGCTAATGCTGACTGGACTGTTTCAATATTGATCCTCTTAAGGGCTTCTTTTCTGCAAGGACTGATGCTTGGTAGCCAGATGAAGCAGTTCAGGGGTCACTGCCATTCCAGTTTGGCCTTAAGTTTGGCAGAAGTGCTAGAAGAATGAAGAAAAATGCATAGTGATGGATAAAGATTATGATGGTTTTATCTAGAAAGGGGAATTAATAACTTTTGTGGGCAAGACAAACGAGTTCTGTCTATCAGATAAACATAGACCTCATTGAAGCTGGGGACCTTTCTATCTTGGGAGGCGTTCTATGGAAAAGGGTAGTATTGTGGCTCTCCCAAGGAATTATCTTTCAGAAATAAAATGAGGAAAAAAATCTTTTAGGTTTACCAAGCTTTCCAGAACTTCTGCACTGTATGCCACTACTCTCCTTAAATAAATGAAAAGGGCATAGCAGGGGCCACAGAACTGCTGTCCACTGTACAGGAAAATCTGATAAATTAATTGGAAACTATTGTCCTTCCCTCTTTCCCTGGAACCTTTTCATCCTTCCTTGCAGATTGTTTTCTGAGTTGTGTGTCGTTCATCCCCTGCTATATATCCCCAAGCATTTGCACGAGATTCCTACAGAGAGAACAGACCAGTGAATTAGTTAGGATTTGGGGCATTAATAGTCTAACAGGAAAATGGAGATGCAAAATCAGAGCAAGGACTCGATTTTCTCTGATCTGAACGGATTAGCCTTGGCATCCCTTCTATTCCCCTTGGTGCTTCAGTGTTTTATCCCTGACAGTCAACCACACAGCTAATGAAGATCCTTCACTTGCATTTTAAGTTACAAATACTTCAGCAATCTGAGAATGTCACAGGATGGTGTCCAGTGCTGTTACTTGTTTAAGGTTAATGTGTCCCAAAACTTTGCATACATTTACTGATACATAATTACTATAGTGGGGTAGAAGAGAAAAAGAGATAAACATGCACAGGAACATCTTAGTTTGCTATAATTTTTTAATTGAGAAGAATTAATTGAAAGATAGCATGTAGCAGTAGGATGAAAAATACTCCTGACAGATGTAGAAGCTATTTTTTCCCATTTTTAATGTTGTGCATATGGTAAACTAGTATACCTGTCTTTTAGTGAACAAAAAAGGAGTCACTAATTCAAACACTGAGGAAAAACATTTGATTTTTAAATAATGACCTAAGTTTTTAGAGCCATGTAATAGTACTGAGATTAATCTAACTATAACATTGTGCCTCACTTGATGACTGAAGGATTAAATACTGTGGACTTGTGTTAGCACAAAATTGTTGTTTAAGGCTAGGATTGTCATTCATGCTGGATTGTGAAAGTGTGATTTAATAAAATAACTATGTAAAGTAAAATTGTAGTTCTCAAAAAAAGTGCAGTTTCTGAAACTGTAACTGGCCTTATTGTCTCTGAATTTTACATGGGTGAAGAAAAGTCACTGACAGCTGCATCCAACAATACGGCCTGACTGGTGATGCAGACCAGGGTACTCAGCAGGTATTTGTAACCAAGGCTTTATAACTGCTGTTGGAATGCTTTTATTGGTGTCTTCTTTGTTTCGTCACTTGCTATATTGACTTCTTTATTTGTCTCCATTAATTGACAGTTGCATATTTTTAACAAAAGCATAAATATTGTAAGAATGCCATGGTGTTTCTTAAGCACTTGATATTTTGACAGTATGGGTCCCAATAGAAACATTACTTCCAAGCCCTGATATACTTGAACAGTAAGAGCCCCTCTCCTGAAGGCAGAATGAGCATCTGTGCCTTTGCTGTTGAGTAACTTTACAAAACATTGTTCACTTCCTGCATTACAGGCAAGTTTCACGGTCTAAGCACAAATATGTTGTGTCATCAAATGTTCTCTTTATGCTGTATTACCAAGTGCTAAATGTGTCTTGAAATGAATATTCAGTTTAACAATTCTGTAAACAACAAGCTAAATTCCAAGTTGAGCAATTCTTCGGTTTGTTCTGAATTTGCTGCCTTGTTTTTGCATAAAATGAACGACAGCCTTAGCAAAAGTACTGTACAGTATTTGTTCATGCTGCCTGCTTGCTCTCTAAGGTATTACAAATGTTTCTGACAGTGTTGTAGTGGAGACTATGACCTTTGGATGTGAACAGACAGGAGAAAGAAAAACTAAGCATAATTAAAACTTAAATGTTGAAAGTTTGGTCTTGCAGTCTGTGCTAGAAAAGACTTCCCTCTGTAGTGGGAGTTCAGCTTGAATAAACACTACATTAAGGGATTTTAAGAAACTGTAAAAACTGTGCCTTTGTTTGTCCAAGCATACTCTAATGAGGTGTCCAGGCATATTCTAGAAAGAAATGTTAGTAATCACCAGTATTTTTCTATACTGCTGCCTCCAGTAGTGAGCCAGAAAACAATTTTTTTGTACTGTCCCCCTGTCCACACACTCCAAGACAAGAATGATCAGGTTGCTAGGGCATTAGATAGAATTAAGGGTACAGGTTAACATCACCTGGTTCAGTTTTAAAGTTGGCATGACACACAGGAGGTCACTTTAACTCTGCTTTTCAGACATAAATTGCCAACAGTGCTTTTCTCTTTAGTCTACTATCCTACAGCGATGACTCAGGTAAATATAAGGATATAAAGTTAATTTTCAAATGACCTGGTATGACAAACCTCTATCTCCACATCTTTCAGATTGGATGGAAGAAAAAAGATAAAACTGTTCTGATGTTCAGTTTGTTTTGAAACAAGAAGGCTATTCTTATTTAGGTTATAGATTTTTTTTTCTGTCAATGACACAGGCAGTATTTAACGTAAAAGGTTTCATCTGTAACCTTCAAAATGCAGATACTGCTGTAGCTTTGTGCTTCAGAAAATAAATTTTATTGTGGTAGTTACCAAGACTTTAAACAGAAATATTTTTATTAACTAAAATGTAGTATTTCAGATATTTTGGTGGCCCAGAATATGAATTCTAAGTGAGTTTCAGGGCCTGACTTAAGGAAAAGTGAATAATCACCTTCATTTATTGTGCAAGCAGTCAAGACTGGTCACTTTTTTTTCAAAATCAAAATTGTGTTGTGTTTTGTTGGAGTCCTACCTCTCTCGGAAGGTCTTATGGTTGACCTAAACAAGCATTTTCTAAGTATCCACCAAAGAATATTGGTATTGGCTTTGATTTATCTGTCTCTCTTCAAAACTGGAAGGTATAAACAAAGAAAATAGTCTGTTAGTCAATATAAATCATAAGCAGCAGATTTTCTGAAAAAGACTCCTGCAAAACTTTGTTTCTGGTGTGTTTAACATTCTTAATTAAAACTCTATAAACTGGAGAGCAGAAAAAAAATTCCATAATATAGGTGATGAAAAGCAGGCATGTATGACCCACTCCTACTAACACATACATAAAAGAAACTATAACATGATTCCCATTCTAAGAGAAGTGAATAATTTGCATCAGATCTTGGATTATTATTTTTTTCTTTTTCTGTAGAAGAAGGAAATTTTCAAGGAATTCCTTTTTCTGAAAAGGAAAATGGTTTGGCAGAGAACTCTGCCTTTCACAACCTGCATTTTTATATTACGACCCACACTTTGAAAAGGAGAATTTCTGCCTGTCTGCAATTGTGTATTATCCTTGAAGTAATTACTTCCATGAAAAGCTAATCAAAGAAAATATGTAATCTTTGTTTATGTCTTTTTATGGAGTTGGCAGAGTTTATGAAAATAGTTGTGTAATTGTGTGAAGTCATGAAAGCACGATCAAAGGCCTGGGAATTAAAGCCCTACAGATATTTCATACTTGTGATGTAAGATCTTACAAATTGTTCATACTGTAGAATAGAAAAGAATTTTCTTTCATTAAACCTCATGAGGTTTCTACCAGTTTATTTCTCCAACCTGTCCAGATCCCTCTGAATGGCAGCACTGCCTTCTCCTCAGGTACCCACTGCTTTTCCCCAATGTGATACCATTTCTGAACTTGCTGAGGACAGACCTCACCTACATCATTAGAGATAAATAGTATTGATATATTGATCCTAGAAGGATGTTACTAGTAACCAGTCACCAATTGGACTTTGTACTGTATTGATGCTGATCATAAGCCTTTGAGCTTAATGGTCCAGCAGTTTGCTGTCCATCTTATTATCCATTAATACAGTCCACATCTTAGCATAGTTGACTAGAAGGGTACTATGAGAAACCATATAAAAGGCTTTCCTACAGTCAAGCTATGCAATATCCACCTCTCTTCCCTTGTCCCGATTCAGTTATCACAAAAGGCAATCAGGTCAGTGAGGTTTGATTCACCTATGAAAGTAGGCTAGCTATTCTTAATCATCACCTTGTTCTTCACAATACTGGAAATAGCATTCAGGAATATTTGCTCCTTACTTTCCCAGAGATTGAGGTTAGACTGACTAGTCTGCAGTAGGCTAGGTCTTTTTTGCCTCTCTTGAATATGGGTATGATATTTGCATTTTTTCTTCCAGTCATCATGAGCCTCCCCTGACTGCCATGACCCTTCAAAGGTGATTGAGAGTGGCCTCACACACTGACATCAGCTAGCTCTTCCAGCCCCCTTGGATGCATCCCATGCGGTCCCATGGATTGGTGTGTGTCCAGTGGGTTAAGCACGCCTTTACCATGGGTACTACCTCACTCTCACAGACTTGCTCTACATGCATCTTAGCTTCTGTATTTCTGCAATGAAAGACAGAAAACAAGAACAAATCACCAAAGAGTTTTCTCCACTTCAAAAAAATGTCACCACACATTCTTAATTACTAATCTCTAGTGTATTTTTAGATCAACCAAGCTATTTCAGCTGAATTATTTCCCAAACATCTCTGGCAGTAATGTAATGTTATAATATTATACTTGCTTACAGTTTTTAGAGTGAAAGCACAACTGAGGAAATGAGTATGAATTAGAACTAGACACTTGAACTGTCCTTCTTTCATTTTGAGGAAGGTATCCAAAGAAAACAGGGCATCTGTCTTCTGGTTTTACCACCTAGCTTTTGAACTTGTTGACCAGTTTTACCCAATCAGGGAGAAAAAGAAAAAAAAAAGGCAAAAGTCAGCTAGTTAGTTACATTCCCATAAATCTCACAAAACAACAACAAGTGTTTGTAAGTAAGTGGAGCGGTACAAATATGCAGTAAGAAATTGGAGGTTTTACCCTGGCCAGACTGATGTGTTATACACTGACAATCTATCAGTATTCACCTAGCCCTAGGTGACTCAAAACATGTGCTGTTCGTTGCCCAAGGAATTATTAGAATAGCTAATAAAAAGTTTCCTGCTTCACCTGAACATACAATAACTTAGAAGAGACTTAACAAATTTGCTCTTTTTGTTCTTCCCTAATACCATATGAACAACATTGAACATTCTATGGACTTCTTCCCTAAACTTCCCAGAACCATCTTCCATTTGGACTTATTTTGCCACTCTTTAGTATTTACTTGTGGTAGTTAGGTCTCTGCTAACCTTTGATCTGCTCAAGTCTCTGCTTGCTTGGTTGTAGTATAGAACATATGTTGTATACAAGACCCGATGTAATAGGCCCATTATGTCTGATGAAGACCAGCAGAAACTTCCAAGCTTATTTGTGAAGCCACTGAAGTAGCTGAAAAATAGACTTTATGTCCCAGGGTAAGCACAATCAATACCCCAATTTCTTCCAATGACTATACGTCATTAAGAGTTGTTTTTAAGAGGTAAGAAATTGTACAAATAAAGTTTTTTGAAATACTGCTTCCCTGAAAGAATAAAATCCTCTCACGTCTGCAAAAGTGAGTCTCTTTTCACAGTTGCTTTCCTAACTCATATGCATATATAGAATAATCAGTTACATGTGTTTTCCAAGTGTACAGATGCTGAAGATAAATGAAGGGACCAAACTCATCCCAGACTTTTTTTCCATTAACATCAAAAACCAGATGCAGCATTTTCTGGGGAAAGCCTACCTTTCCTTCCTGCCAATCTTAGTCTCTTTCCAGCTTCTGCATCCCTCACCACAGCCCTAGGATGCTATTTCAGCCCTGGTACTATCGCCTGCATCTACACTATAATCACATCACCTTGGGGCTGCTTACTGCTGCCTCTTGGTTTCATTTTCTGTCACAGGGCAGAGCCTGCTCTTCAGGGCCTCTTGCTCCTCTGCTGCTTCCAGGAGTTAGGCAAGACTGCCTCACTGCCCCACACATGTAGCTCCCAGGATAACATCCAGGGAAATTGCACTCCTTTGCCCGCCAGCAGACTTACAAGCACTCACCAGAAGCAATGGCATGATCTTTTCTCTCATGACTTTGAGGTGAAAGCAGAACTATTTTCAAGCCACCTGTCCCAAAAGTCAGTTGCTTGTGCCCTGCATCATAGCAATGATAGACTTTCAGATGTGATAGTCCCAAGGAAGACTCTCAGTACCTCTGGCAACACCATGCTTCTGTGATAGCAATTTGACTTTGCTTAAAGCAGATGTATACACAACCAAATACAAATCTGTTCTTCACTAACAGGAAGAGCTTGCCAAAAACATCTCAGAAATATGGCAAAGCATAGCACATATTACACAGTGTTTATGATTGCTTTTCTTTTATATTTCTTATATCACAAGTACATCAAAGCATGGAATATCCACAGGCCCTTAATTCTGAGGCATTTATCATGACATCCTTGCCAGATTCAATGCCAGCTGGGCATTGGCTTTGCTAACATCATCCCTGTGTGCTAGGACAAGATCTCTGTATTCCTCCTAAGGTGTCTGTCCCTGCTTTCTTCTTTTGTGTATTCATTTTTATGTTTGAGTTTTGCCCGGACCTCCTTGTTCATTCATGCAAACCTCCTTTTTTCTTGACTTCCTGGCTCATCAGGATGCATGGCTCTTAAGCTTGGAGGTGGTGATCTCTCAGTATCAACCAGCTCTCTTGGAGCTATCTTTGCTTCAAGTCCTTATCCTATGGGACTCTTTCAATGAATGCATGAAGAAGCTAAAGTCAGCTTATGCCTGGCTGTGCTGTTCCTCCAGCAGAAACTGGGTTAGTTGAAGCTCCCTTGTGAGGACCATGGCCTGTACCTGTGAGGCTACTTCTAGCTGTTTGTAGAAGGCCTCATCCACATGACCGGTAAGAGACTGGGAGAATAGGTTTGTTCAGTGTTAAGGACAGAAGGTTTAAGAAGTCTTTATTGTTGCCTCCAACTGCTGAATGGAAAGGTGTAGAGAAGATGGAGCCGGACTGTCCTTGAAGGTGTACAGTGAAGCAAGAAGTGGAAACAAACACAAGTGAGAACATGAGAAATTCCAGCTACATACAAGGAAAAGCTTTTTCACCGAGACCATGCTTAGGCATTGAAACATTGTCCAGAGAAGCTATAAAATCTTCATTTCTGGGGTTTTTCAAGGTCTGACTGGACAAAGCCCTGAGCAAGCTGATCTAGGTGGACTTACTTTAAGTAGAGGGTTGGACCAGGTGACCTCCAGCGGTCCCTTCCAACATAAATTATAGCTTCTGTCTTGCTAATGCAAAGTGAAATGAAAACATTTCATAGGCCCCGAATGACTGTTTCCAAGCCACTGAGTATTCAAACTTGTCCCAAACAGTTCAGTAGCTCTTGGACTCTGTTAGGCTAGAAGATTTAAACCAGGCAAATGGAGCCCTGGCACCACTTACTGACATGACTTCTTGTAATTCTTGATAAATATTTGAATGTACTTATAAATGACTGTGAAGAACAAACACGTAGGTGGAATGAGAAAGGCTGAAATAAGGACATCAGGCTACTGCATACAGAACATGCGGTCATGTCGTTCTCTGCTCAGGATGAAAATACTTTCTTGCCAGGCACGCAGTATGCCTGATTAAAGCCATAACAGCAATGTTTACAAGCGTATGAGGAATAAACATACAGTGTGTATAATATAAATGTTAGAAACCAGTCCTGTGTAGGTGGTTATTAAACATACATTTTGCATTAAATCCTGCCAGACCATGTCACAAGTTGAAACTTGCTGTTATGATGGTTTATACAAAAGGTGACTGGCACTTAGATTATCAGGTTCAGATGAATTACGAACTGAAAAAAGAAGGAAGCTGTTTTCTGTGCTGAAACTTCATCTTTAAAACCTGAAAAGAAACAATATTTTTATGTCTTTTGACATATGAATTGCTTTTCACAAAATTTGACCTTCTGATGTTACTCAGAGTGCCCGTGTTGTGTATTAGACTTATGAAAGCTTAAAATGTTCTTGGCTATGAATTTTTTTGTATTTTAGTTTGAAGTTTGTAGCCTCTTTAAAACAGCTTTGCTATTCTAAATAAGAACATTTGCTTGCTTTTCTGTTGTATCTCACCTGGTGCTGAACTGAATAAGCAGTATAGTGCTGTCTGTGTAACTAAACAGGTAAAGGCACCAAACTTCATATCCCAGCTGCTGAAGAATTAAACAAGACTACTAACAAATCAGTAACACAAATGTTTTTGTACCTGGTCCATGAACTCCTTTAGAGATTCTTATACCTGGCACTCTCCCAACAAGACTACTGAAGAGCATGTCTTCTGGGTTTTATGTAATTGGAGTTTATAAAAACTAACTTGCTTAGAGATTTTTGTGGGATTTGAAAATAATTAGAATCCTCTAAAGCATAATTAAAGAAAAACAATGGAGTTGGGAAATTTGGTAGTTATGGCTAGCAGATAAAGGATACATCAGAGGACCTGATCTATAGATATCATTAAAAATGATAAAGCTAATTGACTTAATCAACAAAGCTGACCAAATGCTGAGGTGCCTCAGTGGAAAATAAATGAAGTTAAAAGCATTCATGAGAATAGTTTGCCCAAATGAAGTAACTTGCTACAATTACAGGTGTTGGAAGGAAAAGACCCTTCAGATAACATCTGTCTCCACTGAATGGAAGGTACTTAATCATTTGGAGTCTGATTAGGGGCATGGAGGGCATTAGACTACCTAATGCCATAAAAAAAATTCATAGTTTTTGGCTTCCAATCTATATTTAATAGAGAATTCGACATGTTCTTTGGAAACTTTGACCCATCTTTCTTGTTTATTACCATAGCATTACATACACTGTGAGAAAAATATATCCTTTCAAAAACAATTTTAAGTACTATGGCTATAACTAATGTTATTCATTATAATGTCATACCATCTTTTTAAAGTAGAAAGTTCAGCTGCTGGAGAGAGCAGCATACATCTGACTTTTTCAGTGAAACGGTCTTCTAAAAAATCTTTGTAAGAATGGTTAATTCATAAGTACAAGTCAATGGTTTAATGTCTACAAAACAGTCACTGTATTTTTAATGATCCCTGAAAAACATAGTGTCTAGATTTTATTTTTTTTTACACAGCTGTGTAGAACAAGACAAAATATTTACCTTGTAATGCTGTTGCCTGAGCTTGTACACTAACATGCTGACTAGTCTTGTTAGTTCAGCCGTGGGGACTTGAGCATCCTCTCACCTCATGAAGGAAAATCAGCAAGGAGCTTGGAGAGCAGAGGAGAGGCAGCTTTCCTCCGTGGCACTGCACCAGTGCCCTGTGCTCAGCACACAGAGCCGATGAACCCGATGTGCATGTTCCTAAAGTGCCTGGTTGGGCATGTGGAATCCAAGACCCTGACCAGGACCACAGCAAACCCTTCCAGTATTAGCAGGGAGACCGTTAATTCCAGAGAGGGTCCTCGCTGAATTTAAGAAAGAAAAGCGCCCCTCCGCGCCCCCCCCCCACCCCCGTCCCCGTCCCCCCAGGTGTGCCCTACCAACAGGTACCATGCTTTCTTTTGCTTCTGACTTGGTGCTTCCATCCTAAGTGTAAACAGGAGGGAAAACCGCAAGGCTTGGTGTGGGAGCTGCGCACCTACCTGTAGGTGCTGCTGGACTTTGAGAAGGAGCAGGTTTTATTACGGGGAAACTACTAATTTAATGCCGTAGAACTCCCGGTGCAGTTTAACGAGGAGCAGCTCGCTGGCAAGGTTTTGGCGAGATCCAGCGGCCGCAGCGAACAGGTGTCGCGACCCGCCGCCTCTCAGCGCGCTGCAGCCGCCCGCCTCCCCGCTCTCGGCCCCCGGCTCACGCCCCGCAGCAACGCTCCGCTTCTGCTGCGGGAGGTGACGAGCTTTGATTGACACCAATTTAATTGCCTGCTCGCCGGCGGCGCCCCCCGCCCCACCGCGGCACCGGCGCCGCTCGCTCGCCGCGGGGCTCCCCCGGGCGCTCCCGGCCGCGGAGGGCGGGCCTCCGCCCCAGCCCGCCTCTCCTACTCCCCCGCCGCGTCTCGGCAGCGTCGTTAAAACTAAGGGCGGCACGGCGAAGCGCGGGGTGACCGGCGGGGCCCGGCAGCGCCGCGGGCCATGGGACAGAGGCGGGGGAGCCCCGGGGCGGCGGAGCGGGGCTGTGCTGCCGAGGGGGCAGCGGGCGGCGGCCGCGGGCGGCTGAGGGAGTCCTGGCGGCGGCTGAGCTCTCGGCGCGGCTCCGCCAAGCGCGGCGGACCCTCCGCGCCCGCGCCGCCGGTGAGTGTCCTCGACCGGGACCGGGACCGGGCTCCTGCGTCCGGGCACCTGATGAATGCGGGTGGTGGTGGTGGTAAGAAACCTGTTGCACCTCGGGAGGAAACAGCACCCCCCCCCTCCCCCTTTCCCATGCACTGAATCTGACTTCGTAGCGACACAGGTGCGAGCCTGCTGTCCCGCCGCCCGTGCGTGCCCGTCAGCGCGCTTGTTGCGCGGCGGCGCTGCGCGCAGCCCAGCGGTAGCAGCGCCCGGCAGCGCGGGGCTCGGGGCCGCCCGGCGTGCCCGCAAAGTAGTGGCGAGAGACTTGCGCTCGCGTTGTGCGGCCGGGAGGGAAGGGGCAGCTGTTGCAAGCGAAAGAGTTGAAGGAAGGTTGACTGAAAACACGTGCTTGGGGACGCAGGGGTTTTCTCCTTGGGAAGGGGCCGCCTTTGGTGATGTGTTTGCCTTCAGCCAGATCGATAAGGTGTGCCAGCGGTCTCGGAGGTGGATGGACAGACATCTTGAAGATGCGTGGCGCGGCATAGATTACATATCAGGAAAATTAACATCTTGGCAAGATGCTGATGGAAATTGAAAGAATAAATTGAGTGTGCAAGTAGAAGGAGTGAGTGACATGTATACTGCATGATGTTCCTGTTCCTTGGGGTCAGAACCCTGTGGCTAGGTGCTGAACAAACATGCATAAACAAAGATTTTGGATGAACTACTCACGGTCCAAGTACCTGCTCAGTTCTCGTGGGTTTAACAGCAATGTTGCCTGTTCTTACTGCAAGCTGATTCTCTGAGGTCTGGGCTGATACACCTTATTCAGCAGATCAAATGTGTTGAGTCAAAAGGAAACACAGATACATAAGCTTCTGAGCTGGGGGGAAGATGCCCACAGGTTGAACAACAGTTGGGGAAATAACAGTGGAGAGCCCTAAGGTAGAAAGGATGCCATGGCAACAAGAAAGCATCAGAGAAAGTAACAATATCCTCTTATGGAGGGGGAAAAGGAGGAGCATCGTGTTCATCTGTAACGTGCTGTAGATTAAAATACTATAATTTAGGGTTGTTTTTTTTCCTTTCTTTTCCCCCCAAGTACACTAACTTCTCGTTGCAGTAGGTGCCTTGAATTTAATTCCCAGGTAAGAGTTCTATCACCAGAACTCATCAGAAAAATGCCTATTGCAGTTGAGGATAGGGCTTTTGGTAGGGCTTGTTGAGTTTCTGTTCTAAATAAAGAGGTGCTTGCAGTTTACAGCAGAGATGAATTCTTACTCCAGGCAGAACCTTGAATGAGATTCAGGTTGCAAATGTTTGGCCAGAATTGAAAGTCTGTATTAATCTTTGACTAATCCTTACATTTCCAGAATCCAGAATAGATGAACAAAGTTCTTCCTGTTATCTTCTCTAATGCAGTACTAAGGTGGTGTATTTATAGCAGTGAATTTGCATTACACTTGATCTACTGAATTCCGTAAATTGCAGGATGGATGGATGGATGGGAATGGTTGATTGTGAATGTTTTTATTTGGGGTTTTATTTATGTTTTTTTTAAATAAAACACTTTTTTTTTCTGTGTTGGTTGGTTCGGGGTTTTTTGTTGTTTGTTTGTTTTGTTATTTTTTATAGGAGCATAGGATTTCTGAAATCAGATTTCACTAAGAATAACTCACTTGGTATAATTTTCCGAAGTAATGCCAGACCATACTAATCCTTAAGACATTTCCTATCACCACCTTTCTTTTCCTTCCCTCTTGCCCCCAAACAATCCCTGAAAAAAATTAAATAAGAATTAAGTCTTTTTAGCATTAGCATTATGGCCTACCCCCACCTTGCTTCCCTGATTGTCTTTTTCTTTTAGTAACATATTTGTCAGCCACAGTTTGCTTATTAAAGGTTGTCACTGGTCTGAAGAGGACTTTTTGGGGTCAGTGCCGAAGTAGGAGGCTGGCACAAGTGATGCTGTGCGCATGTATATCTTTGCTCATGGTTCTTTCCTTATCTTGTCTTAATACCACTGTTCTGGGGTCTCAGATTATTTCTGTGCCTTTTTAATTAAGAAAGGCTGGTTCTGGTCAGTGTTGTTCATCATCTGGAAGCTGGCCAGGATGTGTGGACTTGCTTTTTTTTGCTGCTTAAGCAGGCTGGCATTAACTGCCTTATGTAATGTGCCTTAGGGGAGAGGCCACTACTGTGTTCGGTTTTGGAGAGGTGAAAGATGATGTGGGTAATCCTTCAGCACCTTCTTGAATATTGCTTCTTTAGAGCGATCTCTGGAGTTTCACCTATGTGAAAAACTTACTTTTTAAAATTGAGATTTCCTCAAAAGAAAATGCAGAGTAACCCGGGAAGGGGATGGTGGTGTGATGTGTGTGTGCGCGCACTAGAAGGATTGTTTTATGTGAAAGGCCTCATCTGAACATCTTGCAAAGCCGTTTAGGTAGGTGTTCATGTTGTGCAAGGAAAGTTCTTAATTTTGAAGAACTGATTTCCTCCCTGTTAAGGCTTGCTTTAGATTTTCTGCCAGATGCAGAAGTTTTAAATTAGTAATTGCACATTGTGGTTAGTAGTGAGAACAGCTGTTATTTTTCTGCATCCTTCTTATCAGGTACTGAATTTTCCAACCTTCCTTTTCTTCACATGATTGTAGAAATTGCTGATCCTGATGTTTCATGCTTATTCAATGAAAAAGTAAT
The DNA here is from genome assembly GCF_023634155.1 of Falco peregrinus. NCBI lineage: Eukaryota > Metazoa > Chordata > Aves > Falconiformes > Falconidae > Falco > Falco peregrinus. The sequence continues at coordinate 45,901,959 of NC_073739.1, read as the reverse complement.
AACAAGTAATAATACTAAAAGTTGACCTCTGTTTTATTTCTTAGTTGTTAATTCCTGAAAAATAATTTGTAGTCTTATTTTTTTATTTACCTTGTTTTGATATTAATCCTTGAATGATAGAAAGGGACTTGTTTTATTTGCAGGAGCTGAGGAAGGGAAGGAAATTTGAGAGAGAAAAGGTTTGCAAGAGCTAACATCAGCTAGATCACACATGTGGTCGCCTCTAAAAAATCTCTAAGTTTAAAGCTGTTATCTTTGGTTATAACGTACTGACCTCAGTCACATTTTGTGTAAAGGGGTTACATACCGAGCAACTAAAGTAGGGCTGTTGCTTTAGAAATGAAGGCTTTTCTGCTGTTCTCCTCTTTCCATCATCTGCTTGTGTAACTCTAGTAATGGAAAGCTCAGTCGTTGTCCCCCCCTTCCCTGCTCAAATTGGTGAAAGTTTTGCCATTCAGAACAACAGATCACATTTTGGGTCATGTTAAATATGTGCCCATAAAAAGGATGTCTGGATTCTTTCTGCCAAGATCTTGAGTGTGATTTGTACTTATGGCCTCTGAATTATGACTTTTCCAACCCATTTTAACCAGAGGTGCACCATTTTTTTACCAGTTTAGTAAAAAAGGAGCTAAATGACTATTCTGCTGTACAGTTTCTGATTATAGCCACATTTTTTCTTTATTGTTCAAAGCTAATAGGTTTTTCTCATTGATTTTGAGCTGAGTTTCCCCACAGGTTATCTACAGTAGCTCAGGAAAAAAAAAAAAAAGAAAGGTGAGAAATGCATGAACACATGAAGTAGATTTTTTTTTTTTATTATTATTTTGCTGTGGCATCAATGAAATTACAGCTGTGAACCAGGTCATTGGTCCAGTCCTATAGGCTGAAAGTCATATGGGCTGAGTACAAAAGATTGGCAGGGAGAAATCAGCTACCTTGTGGCAGACCTGAGCTATAGTTACATGGGTATGTGGTTGGGGAACAGTATATGTACACGAGTTGTCACCTAGTGAGTAAAGAGCTAGATTTCAGAGTAACTTGTCATGGAGCAGATTAGGGGGCCTTGAACAAAACTTAGCTTGCCCTCTGAATTCCACATTTATGAATTTAAGAAATCAGCTGTCATTTTCTCTTTTTCACTTACTGTGGCAAAAGCATTTTTACCAAGAGGCTGTCCAGCCTGGTGAGGAGACTTAAACTGGAAATGAGATGGGTGACAGATTACAGCCCAGAGTTAAGTGAGAAAATGGTGAGGTAAGGGCAGAAAGCAAAAGGGCAGGCTGGGGGGAACAAGGCAGAGCTTGTCCAGGTTAAAACTACAAAGGGGCATCCACCTCCAGGGTGTGTGCACATCCACACACAGCCTGGGAACTGAGCAGGAGGGACAAGAGCTCAGCGTGTGGTCATGGAGCTGCAGCATCACTGGGATACCTGTGACATGGTGGGACAGCTCAGGTGACTGGACTGCTGCAACAGATGGAGACAAGACCTTCAGGAGAGACAGGAAGGGGGCTGCCCTCCACGTGAAGGAGCAGTTCAGATGTGTGGGGCTCAGGTCTGTATAAGAGCTTGTGCGTCAGGGCTGGGGGAGAGGTTACTAAGTGTGACACTGTTGAGGGATGTGTTACAGACTGCTGACCGAGGTAAAGAAGTAGATGGAGCTTTCTCTGAAAAACATGAAGTCTCTGTGTCACAGACCCCTACCCTCATTGGGAACTTTAATGTCCGGATGCCATCCATCCAAGAGATTGCTGGAGAGTGTCAAAGATAACTACTTGTTACCCAATAGTCCTCCACTCTTCGTGCAGGACACCGTGGAGACCCTGTCCATAGAAAGGCTGACCCATTTTGCTCATTCAAGCTACTATAGTATTTTCTTCCAAGGAAATAACTCTATTCGTCTTTTCTGCTAGCAAGCAGAAACAATGTTCTTATGAGAACTTCTTGCTGCACTTCTAGATGAACACAAGGTGGTGCAGGTGGTGTAATTGCTCCTGATGTGTGGGAGCTGCCCGCAGGCTCCTCTCTTAAAACTAATTGGCTGAGTTTGTCTGGTGGCCAAGGAATTTGTGCAGCACAACACAGCATGAAGGTCAAGTCATATGTGCAGCACAGCATGGGCCAGGATGTACTCAGGTTAACTGGTATGTGAATCACTAACTCCTTGATGTGCAACGGTGCCCTTGTTGGGATCACTACAGATGGAGAAGGTGATACAGTGACAGCAGATACAGATAAGGCAGGTCCTCACCACCTTCTTTCTTGTCACTAGCAAGGTCTGCGCAGCCTCAGGCTTAGTGATGAAGCTCAAGGAGGAGAGAAGCTATCAGCGGGGGGTGATGGTCAGGTCAGGGTTCATGCAGGAGCACTCAACTCACGCATGTCCCTGTCAGGCTGCACCCTGAGGTGCTGAGGGAGGTGGCTGTTGTCTTTGTGCAGCTGCTGTCCAACAGCTCTCACAGGTCGTAGAGATCAGGGAGGTCCCCAGTGACCGGAGAAAGGCAAATGTCACTCCTCCCTTCAAAAAAGGGCAAAAGCCAACCTAAGGAACCACAGGCTGGCCAGCCTCCTGTCAGTCCCAGGTAAAACCAAGGACTGAGTCCTCCTGGAGCCCACATCTGGGCACGGTAGGGAGAAGATGGTGATGGGGAGCCGCTGGCAAGGATTTACCAAGGGCAGGTCACGCCTGTCCCACCTGACTGCCTTCTGTGACAAAATCATGGGGACGAGAGGAGAGCAGTAGGTGCCACCTATCTCTGCTCTAGCCAGGCTTTTGGCGCTGTCTCCCTCGGTATCCTTGTACCTGGGCTGTGACATTACAGCCTGGGAGGGAGGGCATGTTGCTGTGTGAGGACCTGGTTGTGTGGTGGGCTCACAGGCTGCTGGCTGTGGGTCAGAGGCTGCCTGGAGGCTGGTACCAAGCAGGGTCCCACAGGGTCTGTGTGGGGCCTGTCCTGTCCAGCATCTCCACCAGCGACCTGGAGGAGGGGACCCAGGACACCTGCAGTTCTGGGGAGTGGGCAGATCTGGGGCACGGCCCTGGGTGGTGGTGGGCAGCGATCGAGCTGGGGCCACCCACGTCCCCAGGCAGCAACAAGGGCCAGCAGTGCCTGGGGTGCTGTGAGCAGGACACAAAGAGCCAGGAGAGGGCAGGGACTGTCCCCTCTGCTTGGTGCTTATCAGACGCTGTATGGGTACCGCCTCCAGTTTGGATCCTCAACACAGGATCAGCACAAACTGGTGGGAGGTGAGGAGAGGCCATGGAGACAGTGGGGCTGGAGCCCTTGCCCTGCTAGGAGGGCTGCAGGACCAAGACTGGCCCAGCTGGTAGGAGCAATGACTTTGGGGGCACCCAACGGCATCCCCAGCACCAGTGGGTGGGAATGGTGGAGGCACAGCTGGGCTCTTCACAGTGGTGTGTGGCAGAGGGCGAGAGGCAGCAGCACAGCTGAAAAATGGGATGCTGAGGCTGGAGATAAGAAGCCTCCTCCCCAGAAGGACAGCCCAGCAGTGGAACCAGGGCCTGGGCAGGGTGTGCCATCTCCATCCTTAGCGGCTTCATGCCACAGCTGGATGCAGCCCTGAGCAGCCTGGTCTGACCCCCTGTCTGAGTCTGCTCTGGACAAGGGCTGGGATTTACCAGGTTCCTGACAGCCGAGTTACCCTGGGATTCTGTAAATCAACATTAAAAAGTCCTTTGAGAATTAATTTACAAGATGCACACTAGAACATCTAGTAATTCTTGTCTATAATCTTAATAACTTCTTGAAAAACTTCAAATTGTACCCACAGTGGTCATCAGAATTGAAAACACACTTTTAAAATTAATTAATAATAAGAAAATTAAAAATTAATTAGATTAGGAAAAACAAAACTAGTAGTTCTAGTCTAGGGTAGGAACTGGTAAAATAACCTGGTAATACTGTAAAATGGAAACTAACACCTCGCCTGGCTGCTCTCCCTCCTGCATGAGTGGGAGGGTGCATCCCTGTCTCCCACCCCAGCTCCTTGCTGCCTCCTCCAGCTAGAGGACTTAGCTTGCAGGAGCTAGCTAACAGCAGGTGTCTGTTACCTTTGAACGTCTACTTTTCTGATCGTTTCATTGTCCAGAAAGTATAGCAATAAAAGATCCAATAAAAATGGAAAACAAATCTGTCAGCAGTGTGACTGGGAGGTGAAGTGAGGGCTCAGGCAGATGAAGCCTACGAGAGGTGCTTGTGCAGGTCGCAGGTCAGTCATCGTGCTGCTGTAGGACTCACATCATCAGATGAGTTGTAGTGAGTTTTACTTCTGATCTAGTTTTACCATCTCTGAAGACAATATTTGTTTTTATAATGAATTTTTTTTAAAGTTCTTGGTAGCTGAAGAGAGCATAACTCTGCACAAATACTTTGTAGTGTATGACAAATTGGACATTTTGCCTAACTTTTATTTTAGGTAACTGCTTTTTTTTTTCTTCACTTTGGCATCTATAAAATGGCTTTTTAAAATATTGTATAGTATATAGTGGAGCGTTCTAGGGTTTTTTAATTTGTGTCTGTGTGCTGTGGATGAATGACACTTTTTCTGAGCACTTATTTGGATGAATTAATAACAAAGCCAAAACGAACAGCTGCTTATACTTCAAATTAAATGCAGTTTCCTGCACCTCAATATGAGGCTATTTTGTTAAGAGTCTCTCCTGAATGCGTTGCCTAGTGTCTCCCTGTGGTGGTCTTCCAGTGAGGAAACCTGTCAAGTAACTGCTTATAGTAGACCAGTCGTATATACCTCTCTGGACAGCTGATCTTGAGTTTGTTCTTTCACCAGCGGGGGGAAAAAAATTATATTCTGTGCATTACTACTTTGATGCATGTGTGGACTAGTCTGTTAAGCAGTGTGAGAGCTGGATTTCTGAAGTTTAATAATTCATTGATTTTAGATTTATTTTTTTTTTAATCAGAATGATCTCAAGAGAAATGTTTTCACTTGCTTGTTACCATTCTTGGAAGAAGTTCTCTGTTGTCTGGACTGAGTTCTGTCTGGTGCTGTAAATTCATCCTTAATCCTCTGTTATTAGTATGAAATGACTTTGATAAATTTTATGCTGAAGGGAAGGTTTCAGATTTTGGATTTAAATAATCCTGGAAGACGCTTATATTAGGCCACCCTCAGAAGTCCCTTCTATGCTACATTATTCTATGGCTGTAGCTTTTGAAAGTCGTGCTCTGTACCTGGTAGAGCAGAGTGTGGCATAACTGACTGCAGGCATGTGTGATGCAAGTCACTGCAGAGCTAGTGTGTGATTTTTAACACAGATGAGGAAAACAAGGAAAAAAAAACCCACTACCCAAACCCAAATAAAGAGGGGAAATGAATTCTCATTAAAATTATAAAACAGAAAAATAGTTCCATTACCACAATTCTCATCTGTTTGTCTCCCCTGAAAATGTGTCAGGGGTTATTTATATTGAAGACATTGTGTCTAAGAAAATATCAAGGACTGAAGTTATCTTGCTGGTTTTCTTTCTTGTGGAGATAATAACCATTAATTATTATTCTTCAGTCTATTCTGTATCTGAAATCATAGTATTTATATTTCAAAATGAGGTGCAAATTTAATAATTAGAATGATAGTGTCAAACTCCATGGGCAGAATTTAATAATTATTAATAGCTGGGGATTTCTGACTTCCATAGAATCATAGAATGATTTGGGTTTGAAGGGTCCTTAAAGACCATCTAGTTCCTCCCTTGCCATGGGCAGGGGCACCTTCCACTAGACCATGTTGCTCAAAGCCCCATCCAACCTGGCCTTGAACATTTCTAGGGATGGGACATCCACAGCTTCTCTGGGAAACCTGTTCCAGTGCCTCACCACCTTCGTAGTGAAAAGTTTATTCCTTGTATCTAATCAAAATCTCTCCTCTTCCAGTTTATGGCCATTACCCCTTGTCCTACCACTACATGCCCCTATAAAAAGTCCCTCTCCAGCTTTCTCTCGTTTACTTCTTTGGGGCCTGATGATTTTCAAGTGGTGGCTGGCCTTCCTTTTCAATGAAAGATCGGTTTAAAACTGAACATCCACAATCAACAAACATATTTTAAAAATTTGAGTGCTTCTAATTGTATGCTGTAGACGAACCGGTAGTCTGTGAGCTGGTGCTGTTGTCCGTGACCGCCCTGCACAAAGCCAGAACAGACCCCTGAAAGGCTTGCTTCCTTATAGGACCTTTTCTCTTATCTGTTCTGTACATCTGCTCAGGTTTGCCTGGAAATACTGGATTTAATTGAAAAGAGAAAAAAGTTTTAAATTACAAACAGTAATTTAGGAGGTAGGAAAAAGGAAACCAAGGAGTGTGAGGAGTAAAAAATCCTTAGACCTGTGACTAGGAGCACGAAAACTTGTATCCAGATGATGACACACTTTCAGTCTGTTTTGCACGTGAGCTCTCTGTGGTCTTTTGATTTGTGTGGTAATTTTTTTTTCCTTTTTTTTTTTTCCCCATGATGGAAAGCAAGTACCGTGAGGCATGCCTGTAGGCCTTTGGAATTCTCCTGAAGGTTATGAGATACTCTTTTGTTCATCACGACATGATATAAACAAGTACTTCTCAAAGTATCCAAAATGTTAGTATCTGTTAAAGCAGGTGCACATTTTTAGGCAGCTTGAACTTTTTAGCCAAACACTGGCTGGAAAGTGATACAAGTATCCTATTATAAGCTGTTTGCTGTGTTTGTAGCTGAAGCAATTTAAAAATGAAAATGTAAAAAAAAAAAAAAGTATTATTTTCTAGTACATGGGGGGGTGGGGGTCTGTTCTTATGTTGTTTTTTGTTTTTTTGGTTTTTTGTTTTTTTTTTTCTTTTAGATAATCTGTTTACTTTAATGACGTAATGGAAATGTTGTGTAAAGAATATACCAAGTAGATATCTCCTGTTGCAGCTTTTTGAAGTTTGCAATGAATTGCAGAGAAACTGCATTCTTATAAAACCTTGTGAATCACAGTGGTTGCAGAGGTGCAAAGAGAAAAAAAAGATCATGTCTAAATAAGCAAATAAAAACTTTGTGTTACTTATTGCCAGACTTTAAGTGCTTGCTCTCTGGAAATAAAGTGTAATGAGAAAATGTATGTGATGGTAACATGCTAATTTATTGTAGCTATTTATTCTGTCTTTATTCCTCATTATTTCCCCTGAATAGTAATAACATGCTATTTACTGTGATTATTTTTTAATTGTTTTACTCATATATTTAATTTTCCTTTTATGACCACATATCAGATAGTTTTTATTTTTAGTGGCTAGGCTGAGCTGGTTTATAGACCAGCTTAGGAAAAATTTAGATCTTATGAAGATAAGTGAAGCTTCAGTGATGTCAGAGTGTTTACGCTTAATCCTATTAGACATTTAAGATCAAGAAAAAATGAATGGAGAAATAAATATTTGTATATTTACATGTGTATATGTATTTCTCAACTTACATTTCCAAATCTAAAACCAAGACAGGCAGAGAAGGTTCCTGGGAGCAGAAGCCTATGTTTGGTTTTATAAGTAGTACCTTATTTCAAGTTGCTCATGGCATTAATGTTGAAATATTGTTCAGTCCATAGAAAGAGTGTTAGCAGTGTTAACGAAGACTTGACTCACCTAAGCTCCTTCTTAATAGTTTAAAAAATTAAAGATCCAGTTTACATTGACTAACAAGTCTTGTGTATCCATGTACATGCTCTGAAAATTTTAGCTGTGGAACAAGAAAGTCTGTGACCTTCACACTCTTTTGAGGCGTTTTGCTTTCAAAGCTATCAAAACTAAAGACTAAACCTAGGCTGTCTTCACAAACAAGCAGAGGTGACAATAATAATTCTGTGGACCTAATAGCCTAGTATTTCCATTCTCTGACTCCAAACACAGACCTGCATTAGCATTCCTTGCTCCTTCAGAACATACCCTTACGCTGATGTGCAGGGTAAGAATACTCTGGCACAGGGATCTTGCCTTTATGTAGAGCTGTTATTATTCTTGGTGAATAAGGTCACTTAGGAAGGTGAAGATGAGTCCTTGTACCCACCTTGATGCGTTCTTTGCTGGGTTAGTTGGCGTGCTGAAGATTCTAATGGCATCTTCTCTCTATTTTAAGAGTAGAACTAAGGAGAATCTAGCCTGGAATGCTGAAATTACTTTCTTGTTGGAAAAGCTGAAGCAGGCTATAATATGTTTCACTGTTTGCTCTAATTCTTTTTCTTTTCCCTTTGAAGACAGTTGTTATGGAGAACCCAAATCTTCAGTAGCTTTACTTCTTCACTTTTCTCTGGTTCTCCAACGTAAGCCAACTTTTGTTATTAGAGGATTCCCAGGCACCAGAAGTTCTTCATGGTCAGATGTGCTGTAGGGAATTGCATTAATGGTCCCTCAAGAGAAGGGGATACAAAACAAAGGAATGAAACAGAAGAGGAAATGTGGCTACTGTGTGTGACTGGATGACTTATAATTTCCAAAGGGGCTGGTGGGAAGCTCTAGGTCTCAAAAAGTTGTCATAGAAAATGAATAAAACTCTGGTAATACCAGAATTTGTGAATGAAGCTTGAGGACAAGTGGAAAGTTACTGAGGCAACAAAGCAGGCCAGGAAGAAAGATTTTAATAAGCTTAGGCATGAAGGTAGATGCATTTGGACCCACCTCATGGAGGTGAGCATACTTGTTGTCCCATTCAATTATCAACATTGTGACAAGGCTGGATTTGATTCAATATAACTGTTCTGGACATAATGACTTTTTGATTTTAGATGTGCATTTTGGTTTGAAGAAAATATTTAACTACTGTTTAGGTATTAGGCTTATTCTAAAAGCTAATATTAAAAGACAGATGTCAATCATTTATGTTCACAATGGAATAACACAGATGTTTTGTTGTATATAAATACAATTTAATCAGAATTCCAGTTTTCAGCCTGTGTGGACCAGGACTACAGAGGCATTTCTGGCATAATGCATTTGAAGTCAGCGGAACATGCCCAGATGCTGAGCATATAGAACATTTAAATATAAGTATGTAAAAGTCTAGGGAAGCTAGAAAGCTTTTACAAGGTCTCAGTCTTAGAATTAATTCATACAAGCCATTAAGAAGGCAAGCCCCTTAGCTATGATTGTTCTCTGTCAACAGATTTGCCAACCTTACTAAAACTCCCTGATGGTTTTTTTCACTGAGGTTCTGAGAGGTCTTCAGAGATGTCCTGTTTCATGCTATTGCATCAGTTGCGTTATGATGCAAGTAGAGTAGTAATGATTTGTCCCGATGTCAGTGCTGGAGCGTGACTATATAGATGCTAGTTCACCTTTAAAACTGTGGAATGAGTTGGTGAAAACCTAAGCTGAGTAATTAAGAAAATACAGAACACAATGGGTGGATTGCAATGTACAACGTTCTTAAATGATGGTACAGTGTAAAGTAGTGGTTTCATTAACTGAGGCACAGTGCTGTTGATTTTTCTGCGGTAGTTAACAGAGGGTACAACTAACAAAATATCAAAATTACAGAATTATATTATTAAAAAACCAATCAATTAATATCTTTCTGTTAGTGTTAATAGATTCTCAAATAAGGGGTGAACTGTGAGTTGGTAAAGAAAATCAATTTTTGTTCAAGTGTTTTTCTCATTGCTATGAACAAGATGCTTCTAGGCTACAGAGATCCTTTTTTTTGATTTTATTTCAGTACAGACACAAGTTTGTCACTGCAGATCAAATAAACAATGGCTATGAGTTATAAATTAAGCATAAGTTGCTGCTTGTGTCTCTGTAATGTACTGACTGCTGCACTGCAATTTGATTGTGGTACCTCAATGGGAAAGCCATGGTAAAATGGCAGCTGCACAAAAATGTCTGTTAAAGCAGAAGTTTGCCGTAGCTATTTCTTCCATTTTTTAAAAGGAGGGGACGGTAACAGCCACCATCCTCGCTGGTGCATACTGTTGGAGGGTTTCTTATTAGAAGAGAAATTTAATAACCCTGTAAAGATCCCTATGTGCTGTGACTTAATTTGGGTTAAGAAAAAATGCAGTTCACCCAGCTCACATAGATTGCTCTTTGCACTCACCAAACTATCCTTACGCTTCCCTCTGCCCATCATAAGCACCTCTTTATCCCACTTCTCCTGTTTCATCAGCTGTGGGACTGTGTGAACCTCCTCTGGTCCAGTCTGCCTTTTTAGGAGATAATTGTATCTGAAGATGTCAGATTTTTCTTGGAAGTCTGGCGTTTATCTGTGTGTCTTCTCTGGACTGTCCTCTTTGCCTGTCTTAACTGTTCTATTCTTTCCCTCAAACAGATACTTTCTGCAGCTCTGAGACTAACGTCTCTGTGCATATTTTTTTCTTCCCACTCTGATTTATATATATATATATATGTATGTGTATATATGTGTAAAATCTTTTTGAAAGTTGAGTCATAAGAAGATGTTCCTATTGTGCTATTTTGGGAGAATGAGCAGAAGTACTATTATACTGAAAAGCATTGATGGGCTCATCCCACTTTTTCATTTGGTTTTAGATCTATAGACAAGTACAGGATGCTTGAAGCCATAATTCTGCACCTTGGTTGATTCCATATCTCCTACCCACTGTTTTTCTTTTTGTTCCTACAGCCTTTCCTCCTTTGTTTCATCTTAGAAACATCAATGTAGTTAATATTATGATGTCCAGACTGTTACCTGGCTCTTTCTGAGTCATGTGAGGTGGAGCATGAGCTAGAGCTTAGAGTTGTCTCAGACCCAGCCTGTTAGAATGAAAGGGCTAGTGAGAATATTTGGTACTCCTCTAGATAGTTAGGGGTTTTGTGACATAAAAAATCTGATTTAAATGTTGAAACTAGAGGCAAGAGTTAACAAATGTGCCTGTCCAAATGTATTTTGTGTAAGGACACTTCCTAGACCATTTCCAGCTACTCACTTGGCTTTATAACTGGATAGTGAAGTGATTCTGATACCTGGGCAGAGACTGAGATGGTCTCTGATGGAATTAGTTTCATAGCTCATTTTATTTAATGTCATGATTTTGAGGATAATCTTTAGTCTGATGCTGAAAATATCAGGTGTATTCCATTTGCATAAAGGTTAAAATATTTTTAATTTCCTGGAGACAGTGATTCTAAAAATAAAAAGAAATCATACAGTGTTATAATAGTGGTTTTTTACCACTTAATAATATGGCACTAGAATGCTATGTTAATTATGCCTCCTGTGCTAATGGCCTCGCTGAGTGTGGTGTTGTCATCATAGGCAGCTAGGGACATCACCGTTTATAGCCAGCAGCTGGGGTGTGTGTTCTCTTAACAGCTGCATAATGTCATTGCAGAACGTGTTCTAATAGTAGGAACGCTTCAAGTCAAATTAAGAAAGTTGAGATGCCTGTATCTTTATAATAATGTCTAGTACATTGGGAATAGGGTCTCAAATGTACTGTGTGAAAATCTGTGTTTTCTTGAGGCAATTTATGAATGTCAGACCTTCAGGTGCTGTAATTGCCAGGCCTTTGGATCTTGATGTTCCTCTTGACTAGAAAGCACTGTGTACTGTCAGATAGGGAAGGATGTGGTAAGTCTCAAATTTTGAGGAAGATCAGCTGTTAAAATACTGATTCTACTGGAATCAACTGTTTTACTGCTGGTGTGATAGATGTGTATTCATGTACTCATGCACACAACACTCAACATTGACGTTAAGTGCTGGTAAATAAATATAGAGCTGATTCAGTCCATAATGAAGCCGATATGGAAACTATAGCTAACATGTATGAGGGCATTGTAAGTCCATCCTCTACTTGCCTCCAGTTGCAACCCGAAAGGAGCTGTTCAGGACAACCTCCCTCCCTTTGGGACTAACAACCATGTTCGTGATCCCCTTGGACTGAATTAAGGTGATGACACCAGCCAACCAATTTTGTGATTTATTAGTACACAATACAAGGCATGTGGGTAGATAAAATAACTCAATGGCAATTACTTAACTGGATAACTTAAGGGGATAAGCAAGTCCCCTGCCACACATTTCTAAGAAGGAAGAGAGGAGAAGAGGGAGAAAGATACAAAAAGAGAGAGAGGGAGATAAAGAGATACCACCATCCATGGACCTAGTGGCATTCTGTGGGTCATCTTCACTCTGGGAATTTGGTGGTAGGATACCCACCTGAGCTTCTGGTGATATCGTTTTTATACAGTCCCAGTCCCAAAAGATCTGCCCAGTTCAAGAAACTTCATGCATATGCGTGGTGGGTGTGAAGCTAAGCAAGGGTAAGTGTGGTCTGATTCTGCACAGGCTGGGTGTATCCCAGGTGGTTGCAGGGGCACTATTTTGTGGTCGCATCAGATGAGACCCTCCCCAAGGTCAACGACCTAGTACCCTTGCACTTGTGCAGTTAGCTGTTTACAGGCACCAAAACCTGGGGATGTAAGGGTGGAAAATGCAGGGCTGGAAACTGCTGTCTCATTCTTTCTTGTGGATAGAACACCTGCTATGTGCCTGAGTCCGCAAAACTCGCCTCTTTTTGTACCAAGAAATGTTTAAGGCAAATGTGCACTCATCTGTCTGCCACACCTCCACCAGCCCTTGTTCAGTGGGCTTTGTTGATTTTTTTTCTGATATTTTATAGATATTTAGAACTACAGCTGTGGTATAAGTTTGGGCATTTAGAAGTCCATGTATATCTGGTGTACATGTGCAGATGAGAGATTTAGTGCATGCACAGTAGATCTCATACGTCTAGAAAACAAGGCTTTGCAAACCTGGCTTGTACACGTGTGGTACACCTGGCATGTGATGCACTTGCACTCTTTCGGGCTCGTACACATCATACACAGCACAGTCCAGGACAGGACTTTGTCACAAAAGCTGTAGCTGAATTTAATGAATATATTAATGACCTAATACACCTAGATGATTCCCAGACTTCTAGATCACAGTCCCACATATTAATGTGGTTTTAAAGTGGACTCTTCTACCGACGTGTGGCATGGGCAAAGCCCTACTGCTTTAGGAAATGGAATACGATCTTTATAAGTTTTCCAGAGATACTTGTCAGTATGGATGTAATTTTTTCTCAAAAAAAAAACTTTAGAGATAAAAGAACAGGAATTCATTCTGAGATAAGCTTGTTGTATATAAAGACAATTTTTTTTATTATTATTTTAGATAACTGTATAAAACCTCTGCATTTGATAAAATAAGTATTGCACAGTTGAGGAAAATGCTTCTAAAAGTTTCTCATATATTCAAGCAATGAAGTCACATGTTTTCACAGGTGCAATAGGGGAGCCTGTTGAATTTCTAAGCATATTTGGAGCAAAATAGTAGTATACTTCTGTGACATTCAAAGAGAAAAGGAAGAAACATCTAAGCTTTGTTGAAAAACTTAAATTGTGTTTGCTACCTGATTTTTTTTCAGCTCTGATGGATACAATAGCTTTTCGCATTTAAATAAAATCTTTGTGCAGTTATCGGCATACTGTTGGACACTGATATTGTCCACCTTCTTACATAGAGAGAATCAAGTCCATACACTTCACAGGATATTAGAGGAATATTCAGAATACCTGAAATACAGATAAATGGCAATGTATCAAAGGTATGTCTTTGAAACAGTTTTAACACTATACAGTAACTAACCTGGCATAGCAGAAATTTGCAAATAATTAAGAAATATACGGAAGTGAAATTATATCCTGGTAGTAAGAAATTCTTGTATCACATAGTCTTTTAAAATTGAACATCATCTTTCTATGTATCAGAAGAATGCCAGTATGAAACCTCTCTTATGATTGATTATATTTATTAAGAGGACCAATAGTGCTGGAGTCTAGATACAGTTCTCACCATAAGAAGGAACCTTTTGTTCTTACTCAAACTGAATTTCAAGCAGTGACTTGGTATGTTATGAAATACATCCTATAGTTTACAGTAAAGCTGCTAGAGGGCTGGTGGTGATATGGAAGAAATAGGCCATTTTGAAAGTCTTGTCCAAAATATTCTTTTGAGGCCCTGTTGCAATAATGTAGGTAACCTGAGCCTGCCCTTTTGGTTTCTTAAGCTTGCTCTGAAAGATAAGGGTTATAGTCATAATTACAGGTAAAGACGAAGACAAGCACCACTTACTATTTTCAAGTTGCTTGTAGAAATGTTTTTGTGTAGGTGACCATTTGTTTCTTGTCTGCTTCAGCATGATACCAGGAAAATCAGATGTCATAAATTCTGGCCTAACCATTTGACTGGCTTCAGTGCAAGAGAGGTCAGAATTGAATTGCTAAATTGTTACCTCCAAAGAGGTAAAATGAAACTGGGAAAGGGAATAATCATTGAAATATATTTTAAAACATAAAAATCCAAAGAGGATTTGTGTGGAGTTCTTAAACAGTCAGTACATTTGAAGCATATAGATATTACAGAATATTACTTAATTAAAAAGTGTCAAATAAAAAGTCACTCTTGGTATATATTGTTGTTAGCCTTGGCAAATGCCAAAGGCAGAAGGCAAAAAATTCCAATATTTCTGTTCTCAACATATAGTTAGGTCTGCCCTTTAAAAAAAAGTCCTAGAACTTTTGGAAGAGAAAAGAAACATAAAAAATTAATCTTTTTGAAGGGCATGTCATATCACTGGTCTTTTTTCTCTCTGGAATAAAGAGGACTGAAATTTTTGTTTAACATATTCATCCACTTGCCAGACTTATTGTGGGACATGTCTGAAGAGCATTAGTAATGAAATACTGAGAACTTTTATTACTATTGTAGAGAAACACAGTTTAGATGTGTATAAATGTGTATAGGCTAAAGTCTACCTATTGCAGCAAGTGGACTTAGAAATTAAAATTTTATACTAAAAAAAGAACTCAATACATTAAGTCAGATATTTAGACTTTTCAATTCTGATTCAGAGTTCTTCATGTTAGAATTAATCTTACCTGAATGTGTGCAGCATGAAAGTGTAAATATGATTACTTTTCTGTATCACATAGAAATTTCCACTCAAATGTAATTGCATTTGACAGTATCACATGAGAACTGATTAACAGGAGTAGGCATTCAAGTTCAGATCACAGTCTGCAGTAAAAAATCATTTTGTTTCAGCCTAGTTGGAGGATACCTCCCGTCTTGCAAATACATCTTGAACAGAGTCCTCAGAAAGAGGGCAGAAGCTGAAGATGGTCTAGTTAAGCTGCATGGTGGAACAAGTATTAATCTGGGTTTAAAGGGATCCTATGAGCAGAATATGATTTCAAAGCCTTTTGCCTACCATTTCTTCTGAATGGTTTGCTCTTAATTGTGCTATACAGGTACTGGCGTTCCACAAGAGTTTCATTGTGTTTTCTGCTAGGCTGGAGGTTGTTTTCTCCGGTGGTTCATAATTGATTTCATGAAGTTCTGTGTCTGAATAGTATGGGCTATTTATTGTTTGTGTGCTGTCACCTCCACAAAGTCTTCCTGCCATGACACTTGCAGAATTCTGATTCCTCTTTAGTTGCATAGTCAGTATGATAGTACAAGTCAGTTGGGTTCCTTTGCTCAGCCAGGATGGTATATGGAAGTGAAGCATGGGACTGGTATGTTGGTGACCAGGCAATTAGTAATAGGACCTAAACACTCAGAGGGTAGAAGTCCAAAAATTACTGCCATTTCTGAATTCGGCTATACTTTATGTTCTAATATGGTTATACTATGTGACTATACAGTCTAAATGGTACAAAACTTGCCTTTGTCATATATACTAATCCTGGCATTGTGTCAGGTGCATACATCCTTGAATGTCTGAAGCTGTTCTGGATATCCCAAGAGAACAAGGGCTGGTGCACAGAGTGTGAGAGAAATGCACTCTGGACTTCTCACTTGGTCTTGGATGCATCCAGTAAAATGTAGAGGTGACAGAAAATTTCTTATCCTTTTCCAGTTCACATATAGTGTGCAATCAAGATTTAGCAAATCTGTAGCTGTTTATCATTTTAACAGCTACCCTGTGAATCAGCTTAGGCTCA
This sequence comes from Falco peregrinus, assembly GCF_023634155.1. Lineage (NCBI taxonomy): Eukaryota > Metazoa > Chordata > Aves > Falconiformes > Falconidae > Falco > Falco peregrinus. The sequence goes on along the minus strand of NC_073739.1, from coordinate 45,885,962 downwards.
AGAGCTCACTTGCACAAGCATGTTTTGGCCCGTTTGGAAGCTTAAATTTAATGAAGGCATGTTACACTTAGGGATGTTCTTTAGAGGCCTGTTAGAAGAGATCAGCTGCTGAGAGCTTGTTTAATGTGGACAAAACCTCAACTAATTCCAGTGTTGACTTGTAAGAGAGAAAAATTGTAGTTTTATGGAAGTTTTAATCAAAATGTTGCTGACTTGATTTCAGTTCCTGTAAGAACAAAAATTTTAAGTAATACGGGTTTTTTTTCTGTTTTATAACATTGAGACTATCACCTCTTCACTTGTCAAAACTGAAGTTCCATATTTCAGATACAAAATCAAAGGGTACTTCACTGGCTTTCTTTTTGAGGGCTGTTTATGGCCTTATTCTGGAATGCCCAAGCTTCTTATCAGGACCCAGAGCAAAAAAACAAATTAGACACCTCTGCTAAGTCTAGGGTTCTCGGTTAGCATTAAAACTTATTCTGTTGGCCCAGTGGTCTCCCCTGAAACAAACAGGGGACCATTCGTTGAAGGCATGGAGGGTGTCTTCTGCATTGGTCTATCTACTCTACCCATTATTTTAAGTACTACATTATGACCCTTCCTTAAGTATACTGCTAATCACTTTAAAAGAAGCTGGGTATTTTGCATTAAGTGGTTAGAAGTTATTCTCCTCATATCTAGCCTAAATTTGTTCATGGTCTTGTTGATCTATTTGTCTTGTTTTGATGTCAATGGTTAGATGAGATAAGGTTTATCCTGTTGATGTTAGTAGTAAGTGACACCTAGAAGTTAATGTAGCTCTCTTTTTCTCCCTCAGCAGCCCTTCTCTGTGCTCACTCGAAGCGATTTAAAAAAAAAAAAACCAAAACAAAACATAAATAGTTAAAGGCTACAGGTTACTGCTACAGATTTCCAAAATTACTTTATCTCCTGGAAATATAGTTTCTGATATATCCGAGGGCTTGGTAGCATATAGTCTTAACTAATCCCCCTTTTCACTTAACAACTGAGTGTATAATCTCTCCTTTTGTATTATGAAATGGTCTTACTTCTGCTGGCTGACAGGGATAAGGTATCCAGGTACTTCTGTGTGTGACTGGTGCTTTCCAAAATTATGTCATTGGAAAATGTGAATGCTGTTACTGAAACAGGTTGGTTTGTTTTTTTTTTTACATTGGGGCAGCTAATTAAGCTGTGGAATAAGACTGGCTTGCAGAATGATATATGAGGAAATCTGCTGGTAACCTCCCTCTTGTCTGATGCATTTTTATTCCTAACTACTCTTTCATGTGGTTGTTGTGACTTTCTTTAAAAGTTTCATTCTTCTGTAGCTTATGTAACGTCTTGCTATATGGCAAAGGATCAAACGTTTTACTACAATCAAAGGAGATAAAATTTCTTTGTTCAGAAATCAGTCTTTTTTTAGCAAAGGCGGCTGTTTGGTCCATCTGACATGCTTTGTTTTTGCCAAATTTCCTTAAAGTTTTGGTCCTAAACATAATGGAAATAACTAGCTGTTTTTTCCATGCAACTGTATGAAAAAGGCAGGGGAGTGGGTTTTTTTCTTGTTTTTGGGGAGGAGGGTTTGGGAGGCTCAGGTAAAACCAGTGTGTGGACTAATACACAAACAGCTAACAGCACTACTGGTCCTGTACTTAAGTGGCTAAGAAGTGTAACTTTATCAAAGAAATGAACCAGGGAAACCAAAACAAGAATGAGGTGTGGCATTTGTTCTTTAAGCAGCCTTTTGATTGCCATTTACATTAAAGTGTCTATAGACTCCCACATACATGTATCTTTTCTCTTAAGTCTTCTTCTTCCACTGAAACAAGTTATAATTAAAAAATAGTCTTGAAGCCTGACACATATTTGGCTTGAATAAACAGTGCCATTACATAAAATGTGACACTATTTGTAAAGACTGACGCTGTCATTTGTGATACAGGTTTGACAACTTAGTTGGAACTTCATGCTGAAGCAAAGGTGGTGAGTTTTGAATACATTTGACAAAAAAATTCTGCTAGGAGAGGATGGCTCTGGAGAGACCTTGCTTTCCATTCTCCTTTCTGTGTATGAGAGGGCTTCTGGAAAGATAATGGTGTCATTCTGGTCACAGAGACAGAGAAAGAAGTTTGCAATGGGAGCAGATGAAAGAGCCCAAGCTGGAAGAGCTGAACTTTCCATGTGGCAAAGGAGGTCTGTCTGCACAAGGTAAACAGAGGAGTCTCACAAGGGGATTATGACAGTACAGGAATAACATCAAATGTAAGTAAATATGTGGTCAATGCCTTGAGGTGGTGTTCTGAAACAAAATGGATCCACCTTGAAATGAATTGTGTGATGTGATTTAGGAGCTGCAGAGGACACTGATACTTTTGAGGGACCACTGCATATCCATAAAGCCATTTCCAAGCACAGTGATTCACGCCTGACAGTAATTTTTAAATAAGTTTTAATGCTAACCGAGAACCCTAGACTTAGCAGAGGTGTCTAATTTGGTTTTTTGCTCTGGGTCCTGATAAGAAGCTTGGGCATTCCAGAATTGTGTAGCCAGATGCAATCTATTTTAGCCATAGTGCCTCTTCCTCACCGAAGCGTGATAGCTGTTCAAAGGTATCTTACATTCTATTTTTATGCAGTGTTTCAAAGTCTTCATAAAAAGGCAAGGACTGTCCAAATGACAAGTATAAAAATCAGCTGGGCTTTTTGTACTCCATGCATACAAAGCAAACAGTATAATCTGCAGGTTTTGCCCTCATTAAAACTACCCTGTATGGCCAGAGGGGAGAAAGCAAAGGAACCACTTCACTGCTGTTGACTGGGCAAGACATTGCACATACCCTGCGTGCAAGTGTAATCTGATGGAGCTGAAAGAAGTCTAAGATCCTTGTTTCAAAAGCTTCTGTTCTTACTAAAGACATACTTACTGTATAGGGGCTTTAAAAAATTTGTTACTCTTTTAATTGCGATGCATGTGCATTGTCTTTTGTTATACACATCAAGCTACTATATAATTTGGATTAAAGATTTCAAAGGTTAGGGCACTTCCAATATTTCCTAAGCTTCCTTCCTTTGTATCTGCTTAAAAGTGATAAAATGTAGTCAATAAAAAATTGCTATATAAGTAAGTATTGTTGCATACTTAGCTTTAATACTTGTTCTGGAAGGCAAATCTGTTGCACCGTGTTTTGTGCAAAAGAGTTTAGAGGCAGTGTTGCTAAACTGCCTATAAACATCAATACAGTAGCACTGTTCTCCAGAGCAGAAGGTCTCTGCTGAGGGCTGATCACAAGGAAAAAGCTCATCAGTGCATTATGTGCTTTAATTTACCACATATCTGTATTACCTTGGCTTTACAAGTAATATTTGTCTGATTTTACAGCTGATTTCAGGAAGCTCAGCTGCCAAGATGTGAAGTGTAAAGTATACAGATAGTTGGAAGACAAAATATTCCTCTAGATAAGGAATGAAGAGCAAAGTCTGGGAAAATATTCTTTCAATCCTGTTGGTAAATAAAGTTCATTTTCCAACATTAGAATATATCAGAGACAATTCAAATGCTGGTTTTTAGAAATGATCCAGTTACTCTTACTACACAATCCTTTGAAAATAACCTTTGAAGACCATGTATATTTAGAGGAAAAAAACAAACCAAAACAACAAAAAAACCTATAGCTGAAGGTTAAAGCTATAGTATAGAAAGAAGGAGACTAGGCCATCTTGCATGGGCAGATGCTCCAAGCAGCGAAGGGCTGTAGTTACAACAGTGTTGTGGTAATATTGCAGCTACTTTGAAAAATACAGGGGGGAGAGGTGGAGTTTTGTGGTGTTTTCTTGTCTCGCCCCTAATTATTAAATACCAACTTTTGCTTTCTGGAGTAGAGCATATGCATTATTTATGTAACAGAATGGGCAAAAATTCAAAAGAAGATTTAAAATTCTGGCATCTTTCCGGAAGAAGAGAAGATTCCTGACATGGAGCAGATGCCTTGATTAATTTTTTCCTACAGAATTGTAGACTTCCTTGTTTGATGTTGTTTTTAAACCTTCTTCAGTTTGACAATAGTGGTGATTTGGCATACATCTTACAGGTCTGTGGGTTTGTTTTTTTTTCCAGGGTTTAATCTTTATATCTTTGAAGGGGTATCAATAATGCACCCACATCTCCACTCATTCTGAAAAAGTATTTTAGCAATATATTTGTAGTTTGCAGATATAATGTGGATTACTTAACTGCATCAAAGCCAAGGCAAAGAGGCTTAGTTACTCTAATTTTCTGCATTGTGCATTCTTCCATATGATTTCCACAGCTGCAATAGGATCTGCCAGAGTCCTTGGCACTTTTAGACCTTCACTCAGCACATGGCAAGAGGGAAGTGACGACATGAATTTCAGCACCATAGATCACAATCATAGATGTGTTTAGACAGCCCTGTCTGTCATTCATACTGTTTATGAACAGATTGGGCCCCTGAAAAAGTTTTTGCACTTCATTGTGCAAGCTGGCACTCCAGAAACCAAATCCCTTTTCAGAAATTGACGTGTTGTTTCCCCCGTGAAGAACTTGTGGGAGCGTTACTCTGAGCTGTGCTACAGTGATGTGTGCTTGAGCATGGGCTTCCTCTGTTGATGGCTCAGGGATCTCTGAAGGTATTAAGGGAGGCAACAGGGCCCTTTGTGCATTTTTTATGAACTCATCCTACTTACAACATAATGAGATTCTGTTCCTAGTCTTTTCTACTGTGTCATGTCTTAAACCACAGGATTTGCAGTAAGAGCAGGAAAGAAGGAAAGACAGGCATTATTTTAGGGTAACACAAATAACTAGAGTTGTTTTCATGTCTGAAAAAGATGCTCTCTGTTCAATGACTGTTTTTTATAGCTTCTGCGTAATGGAATTGGATTTTGAAAGCATTCCCTAGGCTCAATATGAGAAATTGTGTCATTTTAAAGAGAGAAATTTTGATCTTGAGGGGTGTAGCTCCTTGAATAAATTGGGCTGCTTTTGAGGCCCCAGTCAACTTTACTGTGACCTAATCTTTCACAACACTGAACTTCTTCTAATATACTCCATAACTGAGATTTGCAAAAGGAACCCTCAAAAGATTTATTTGGAAACACTGTATCAGTTTATACCAGGTTAGCCTTTCTTGCAACGTACGTGGGTGTGAAATGGAGGAAATGTCTCTCTACCCTGATGTAAAGTGAAAAATTGGAGCTGACAGGAAACAATGGGTGGGTACCACCTTGCACTTATTGTAGCTCTTGAATTTTAGTATTCTTACTGAATACTATGGGGCCAGCTTGCTCTCATAAGAAGTCAATGTTTCCCTGGGCCAGACTTTTTTCTTATTCTAGATCTTCTTGATCAGATACAGCCCCTGACTTCATTCGTAGATATTGATTCAGTGAAATGGCAAAAGAAACAATTTTGGTTCCTTTTCATCAGTAATGACAAAATGACAGCAAAATCACCGTGAGAGATCCCACAGCTATAGTGGTGTTGTGGTTGGCAAGTAGCTCTGGAGATTGCTATGTCCAACCCCAAGCTCAGAGCAGGGTCAGCTGCAGCAGTTTGCTAAGAACCACATCCGTTTGGTTCTGAATGCCTCTGAGGATGGGCACACCACACTACTTCTCTGGGCAAGTTATGCCAGTGCATAACCAGCTTCACGACTGAAGATTTTTCCTTCTGTTTAAATGGAATTTCCTGTATTTTAATGTGTGCCCACTGCCTCTTAGCCTGTCACTGGGAACCACTGGGAAGAGCCTCGCTCCATGTTCTTTTCTTTCCCCATCATGTATTTATACACATGGATAAGATTCACCTGAACTTTCCCTCCTTCAGTTCCAACCCTCTCAGCCTCTTCTCATATGACAGATACTTCAAGCCCTTCACTGTCTTTGTGGCCCTTTGCTGGACCCTCTGCAGGGGCTCCATGTCTCTTTAGTGGGGAGCCCACAACTGAACACAGCACTCCAGATGTGGTCTCACCAGTGTTGAGTAGAGGGGAGGGATCACCTCCGCTTGCTGGCAGTGGTCTTTCTTATAAGCTTGGGATGCCCTTGGTCTTTGCTGCAACAGCATGTTGCTGGCTTTTGGTCAGCTTTATCGTCCATGAGGACCCCCAGGGCCTTTTCTGACAAGGCATGTTCCAGCCGGTCAGAGCTCAGCCTGTGCTGAAGCCTGGCGCTACTCCTTCCCAGGGACAGGACTTCGCGTTTCCCTTTGTTGAACTACATGAGGTTCCTGTCAGGAACATTAATAACATGTTTCTTAGTTGCAGTTATTTCTGTTTCTTTTCAGGAGTCAGTGTCTGTACCTCTTCATTTCAGATAAGCAATTCTAAACCAATTAGCTAACTTGCAGTGAAATGCTTATTGCAAATGCTTGGGATGTGTTTCAGGGAAGCCTTTAGGTTATATTCTTCCTTTCTTTTCAAGATGAGAGCTATTTTGTTATGAGTTTTCATTCTTTGAAAATCGAAGTGAGATTCTAATTGCTGGAGAGGAAGAGAAAACAATTTACTGGGTTGAATATCATTAATTCACACAAGTGCATGTGAAATTAGTCTAGGCAGTTTTAAAGTAAATCCTGCTCTTTACATTACTTTTTTGTTGTCTTGATCTTTGATCGCAGGATTCTTTCAAAACTAAATGAAAATGCTTGAAAACCTCCAGCTACTGTTACAATCAATGTTTGCCTGCCTGCCCTGCATGGCATTTTGGTTGCAGACACATCACAAATTTGATAGTAGGATTTTATGTATAACCAAGTATTGCAGAACTGACGTCAGCTTTCCAACAAAGCAGGCCAGCCTGGTCCCCAGCCGTCACGCGTGCTGCAGCTGGTCTATGTCGAAGGCTGTTGCTGAAGTTCCACTTCCAGTCCAGCCAAAGACTGGTGTAACTCTACCACTGGATATCAGCACCCCCTTCCACTGTGACCCCTCAGGGGAGCACTGCAACCTCCAGCTCTTCCCTATCTTCTCCTTCCCTTTGGACATCTCTGAGGAAACATCTCAACTCTTTAAGGAGCTGCCCTGTGCAACTCCTGAGAAACTGGGAGCCTACTTGCATTTACAGACTGAGAATTGAGCCCTGGGCATGATTTTGTCACAGTGAGGAACAAGCATGTCTTTCAGCAGCTTCAAGGGCCTGGTATCATCAGCCTTTACACAAACAAGAAATGTAACTTCAAGGGTTTTTTTCAGATAAAATATTGAAACCTGCTAACTGTCAGGTCTGGAAGACAAACACAGGTGAAAAGAGGTGTATACTGATGGCTAATGAAAAATGGCTAAAAATCAGTTTTAAATGTAGAAAACTAGAGACAAAAGAGTATGTGTCATGTTAATATATACACCAAAGAGGAAGAAAAAAATAAAATGTCTTAAACCCCCCAAAACTGTAATAAACTGCAAGTATTTCTTGAAATTTTCTGTCTAACAGCAGGTATGGGCAACTTGTGACTTCAAATACTTAGCCGTGCGTTTCGAACATATTCAAGCATTGTTGTTTGACTTTGTTGACAGCTCTTCTATATTCAGGGTAAAAATGGGGAAGGCTTCCAGCTGTGAGCATTGGCATAAAGGAAGGAAGAATACAGCAGTGTAAGCGGGATGAAGGTTACATACTGTAATAGACAGGGAATTGTAGCCCAGCTGTATACCCGCGCTGTAAGGCAGAGAGGAGGGATTGAGAAAAATAAAAAATTGTGGCTGTGTGGAATTGCAGGTAACAACCAGTGAGTGAAATAAAGTATCTCAGGTTTGAAAATTAAAACTGTTGGGGTGGTTTTTTTTTTCTTCTTTCTGGTGATATACAGAGGTAGTTATTGTTGCAAAGTGATTTTTTTTAGTGGGAAGATCTGAGATATGCACACACTCCATGTATGATCCTGGTTTAGGATAAGTTAAAATTGCAAATGTGATTCCAAAATAATATTGCAGTGCCCTTTGTATCTAGCAAAAGGGTCAAGATATTTGTATTATAATCCCCCAAAGGAACATTATTGTCATTAAGTTAGCCATGAAATTACATCTCTGGCTGTAGAAGCAGTACTCAGAATTACAAGCAATTCACTGCAATCTGCGAGGAAAGAAGAATAACTTTCAAATCCATTGCTGGTTTATGCAGCATATTTTTCATAAAGCAAATATTTCTCTAGTAGTGCTACACTTGTATTATGATGCTTAAGATATTTTTTTTATACTCTTTAAACCGAATACAGTTACTTTTAGGAGATATCTGTTTTATTTTGTTTTTATAAAGACATTATTGCAAGACAAAATTACAGTGTAATTACAATTACAATGACATAAGCCTAATGCTGCAGAATGTGTAAATTGTTACAAAGTGGATATAAATTGGGAGTCTACTTTGCAGTCTACCAAATTTTCTCTCAAAATTAAGCAAACGGATCAATGAATATGATGGACTGGTTTCGTGTGCATTAATGAAATAGAGAAAGTGAAAAGTAGCAGTGTTCTAATACAATAAAGTTGGCTGGTGCCATCTTCTGGCGGTGGCAGTGATGATTCAGAGCACCCGGTATTTTAGACTGAAAAAGGTGTGGTTTTTAAATGCAGTTCAGCATGTTTCAAACAAACAAAAAATGTATTGACTACAAAGCGTGGAGGGAAGACTTTGTGCAGCTCAGTAGCGCTTGCTCTATCTGGGACATTTAGGGTGCTTTTCGTATGCTGGCTTTCAATTTTTGGCAGCCCTGACTCAAAAGAGCTAGAATTGTTCATCTTTCACAGAAAAGGATCTTGTGTAAGTTATCTAACATTTTACACTAAATGCCTGGGGTTCTTAACTGTTTCTTTGGGGATATATCGTGCCGTGGTGCCAGAGCAGAGAACTAGGCTATTTTTCCCTGGAGCAGCCTTGCTGCAGGGCTGTCGTTCTAAAGTGTATGCATGGAAAGCCGTGTGGGAGCAGGATTCCGTCTGCTTTGCAAGATCACTGACAGGTTTTGTCGCTTCTGGCAAGTTATGTTTTTGCTGCTGCAGGACAGCCACACATTTGCTCATGTATCCTTGCTCATTTGGTCAAATGAAAAGATGCTACATTTTCCTTTAAAATATCCCCCATGTCATCTGTCTTAAATGCTGCAGTTTATTCCTCTTCCATTCCCTCATTTCATTGACAGCTGAGAAGGAGCTTGTCTTCGCCATATAGTTGTGAACCTTTTGTAGCAGGCTAACGTTAGGCATTCAGGCCTGCTACTTGCATGAAAGGGCTTAGGAAACAAACCAAACACCACAAAACAGCAAAAGAAAATTGTAGAGGATGTGGCTGTGAGTCTTGGGGGTTTTTTCAGAGTGAAAGACTAGTAATTTTGTAGTTCAAGCTTCACTCTTAGTTCAGCCTCATTTTTAAAGTCACAGGTTTCTTAAAATTTAATGCTTGTGTCTTCACCTCCCACAGTGGTTTTGAGAGACAGACCTTAGGGCCTTGATGAGGAAGCTTCTGTGCTTGGTTTTTAGAGGATGTACAGATCAACCAGGAACTGTGCAACTGCAGAACATGGTAATTGGCAAAAATTGTTTATTTTGATTTATGTGCAAGTGTTGCACATAAACTCATTCAATAGTAAAATAATAGATGGATGCATTTATTTTTTTTTTTCTAGAGAGCATAGCTTCTTAGATGCTTGTGTGGGTTTGTTGTTTGTTATTTCCTTTTCAAATTCATATGTAGCAGAGAAGATCAATTGTCTGCTTGCTGTCTTCCCTTCAATGTTGCTGTGATAGGATACTGCTGTGCAATGGCGGTTCCTAGAAAGCTACTTAATGCTTTCTATGGGCCAGAGTATCTTATGCAAGTTGCAGCAGGGATCCCACAATTCCTCTTTTGTTTTTGTAATATGCTAGTATAGGTGTTGCCAATTGCCTTTCCAACCACAGTGGTGTATCCTTTTTTAGCCCTAGCATATTGTATGGGTACCCTGTCCTTAATGTGGTCTTCTCAATCACATGTTTGTGATGCATAGTGCAGCATAGCTCAAAGCCCCCATGTTCATTGTTAGCAAAAGCATAGAAGTCCCAGTAACACAGCTTAACTATGTATAGCTTGGTGACACTGTAACTCCTGTTGTGTTGGCTGAGTCAGTTGTAAGGTGCCAAATGAAAGTTATGTGCACCTAGTATTATTTAATTTAAAACTGGGTTCTTATTTATTTGTCACTTTCTCAAAAGGTAATTTTTTCTTCCGGTATAACTGTTATTCTTCAAAGATTGTATTATGCAGTGATGAAGAAATCAAGTAAGGAAATGGGTAAAAACACTTCCAGTTTAAATACTTGGGGGAAAAAATTGCTTTTTGAATTTGAAACATGGAGAAGTTGAAAATAGAACTTATTACTGCTATGTTGAATACAGATAAGAAAAGTTCTGAAATCCTCTATGCTTAACCAAAATTTGGTGAATCTAGTAATTCAAAAATCCCCAACCAACCCTTAGTTATGATTTAGTTAGTATTCTTAAAAGAACATCAGGATATTTGAGGTCACTTTTAAAATACAAATTCTTTCACTTTGCAGAAGAAACATATCAGCACAGAGAAATGACTCAGTCTTCTGAAGTGCAGAGTACCTCCTGATGTTTGTTTAGCATCAGTGTCAGTAAGATGTGTTACTGTGTATACGTATACATACATACACATATATCCTTTTTGCAGTTTTAAGCCCAATTGGCTACTGATTTATAAGTGTCATTAAACACATGCAAGCTGAGGAATGTGAAAGGAATACTCTCCTGAGAAGCGCTGAATGTGTTCAACCTCCAGTGAGTAGATTTTGTAAAACTGGATTGGACTTTAATGTTTAGTGCTACAGGTGAATATTGAGACAGTTGAAAACAGCATATCCTTTTGGAGATTCAAAGGGGTGATGAAAAGAGAGTTTCTTTCCTTTGTTTTTTGAGGGAGGGGTAGGACCCCAAAGTGGTCAGTGACTGTAATGTCAGTGTGTGCTCAGAGAGTGATGACTTTGTAAATTAATTAGTGTAAAATTATGGTATAATCAGAAATATAATCATTGATGATAAAGTTAATTGAAAGCTAATGAAAACTCAACAGTATATGAGAAAAATAAGAAAAATGACTTTAATGATTGCTTTGCCAGCTGCTATAAATGCTCTGTACGCAAGGTACTTTCACATCAGATGACAAGTTGTGTTGCTTCATTGTCCGTTAATAAGTATATATGCATGGAGGAGTGTATCCTTTGTGCAGCCACACCAGGAAATTGTTCTAACTGTTCTCTGAAAATTTTCCATTAAAATACATCATTACTTGTACAGTCAGAATATACTGAAGTGTTTTTCTGGTAAATAATGCTTGTGTAATACAATGCAATTATATAAAATATATATATACATGCAATATATATTTATTAAAAGCATACACTTTCCTGCATATTTAAATTGCTTAAGCTATTTTTTTTATTTGCACCTGCATAGAAAAATGTCACATTCTTGTGAAAATATATGTTAAGTTTAATTACAATTGTAGTAATTGCATTGTTTATATCTCACCAGCATTTGGTGTTCTATTTAAGAATACTTTTAACTGGGAGATTGTTCCTACTGCTCATCAGTGAAAGTTCTTCATTCTGTTTATTTGCCCCAGTGCTGCCTTCTTAGGTTAAAATATCAGGTTAATTCTTTATTGTGACAATTTGACAGTGTCGGGAGGCTTTGTGCATGATGTCATCAGTTTGTTTCTCAGGTCTGTAACACAAGAAGTTTGTCTTAATTACACATGCTAACCTTGGTGTTTTCCTCAGAAATATTGCCAGAATTTTTGGCTTTTTGTTGCTTTCAGCAGTTCATCTGTTTTTTTGTTATCCTCACACCTTCTGATTCACTCAGATTGCATATAATTTCTGGTTTTCTGTTCAAATGTAGCTTAACTGCTGAAATAGTTTTTAAATAAATGAAGTACCTGCAATGTTGTGCACAAATTTTTTCTAACTGACTCTGTCACCTGAATACTTGTTGTCATCCTTGCTCAGGCCTCATTACATCATTAATGAGTGCTTGACAAGCTGTTTCCAATTCCCCCACAAATCTTTCCCTGCCTCTCTCTATAAGCACAATTCTTCCTAAGTTAGTTTAGCAGGATAGTCTTCAAGCTTTCAGGCTTAACTGTAGTCTTTTCTCCTGGATCTTTATAAATACACAGACAGATCAATGCCTACTTTTATTTATGTAATTAACATGGTTCTTTTGTTCTACCATTTCTCAGACTTTTCTCTGAACATATGTTCTGTGGGGAAGGACAAATTAGCTCTCTAGTATTTGTACAATATTTGGTGTTCTGGGGTTTTAAAAATAAATATGTTCTTGGCAGTGCCTGCACATAAGAGAGAAATCTGGTGCCAAGCACCTACAGTTTAATTAAATCCATTTTATATTTTGTACTGAAGTGTGCAGGGACATGAGGCACATAAAAATGGAAGTAGTACAGTCAGAATATAATACTGACAATCATTAAGTTAGCAATGCTGCCTTCAAACAAGTGTTGCAACATATGTGTATTGTGTTTAAAATCCTAGTTTTACAGACTAAGACAGTTTCTCGTCATACAAGTGTGGTTGAAAGTCTTGAGTATATCCATTAAAACCATAAGAGTAATCCATGGATTTCTTACAGCTGTCTAACAGAGATCACTGTTGAATCAAAAAAGCTGAAATGGATTAATTTTGGTTTTAGCTTTCCTGATTTCATTTTCAAATTGTTGTATTTTGGACATGTAAGAGCAGATGTTTTAATATGAATGCTATATGTAGAAAATTTTATGGATTTCTAGATTAGCTCCTGCTTTGGGGAAGGTATTTAGGTCTGAGAAAAATAGACAATACTGAGGATGGGGCTTTTTAATTAATTTCCAGCATTTTTTGAATACTAAAAGAATTTAAGAACTCCCTTATAGGAGAGGAAATCCCTGCTCTGTCAGAGGCAGCAGCTCATGTTCTTGTATCAAAGCAGCTTGTTGGGATATGGTCGACAGGACTCAAGACCAAGAGACAATGCAGGTGCTGTCTTGGGCTGGCCTTCATGAAATAAGCTCAGAAAAACTAAAGTCAAGTGGGGTTTATGTACAGACAGGGAAATTCAATATTTCAAAGACCATGCTCTGGAGTGTTTAAAAATGAATTACTTCTCAAAGTTTATTACACAATATAACATCACATTTCAAATTTATCTTTTTTTCTTTTAATGTCCTTTGCTTTTTAGCAGGAGAAGTGTAGCTGAATTCCATAATAAATCTTAATTCCTGTGGGATATGTAATTTCATTTGGAAACATTGATACAGCAAATACTCACAATTCCAAAACAGTGGGAGCAAAAATGGCTACTGCATGGCTGGAGAGGCAACAGTAGTTTTCATTCCTATATAACAGACATTGCCGTGTCTCAATGAAAGTAGTAGAAAGAGAACTTCCTGTTGCTCTTTTATTAGCTTTTAGTCATTTACGCTTCAATAGCCCCCAATAAGGGTATAATAATTAGGAAAAAAAACCCAACGCTACGAAAAACTCAATAGAACAAACGTGGGGGAAGACAGGTGATACATGGCAGGGGTGGGGGGGTTGAGGGGGGTGGGGAAGAAAATTTTAAGAGACACATATGTACGTGTCTAAGTGATTAAGCCAGTGAAAGGAAAGCTTCTGTTTTCAGTGGTGTTTTTGCAAACATATGACATGGTTGAGAACAGGCCATCTAATGACTGGAATGGGACTGAATACTCTTTAGTAGTTCAGGTAAAAACAGTTTCTTCCAACAGGAGAAAACCAACAGTTTTGGTTTTGATCTAACCCTAACCCCAACCCTAACCTTAAAATCTGAACAGCTAAGTTGCAATCAACAAATGTGTTGAGTTTTTTTACTGCTTACCAACACCTTTGTTAAAATCAGTGGTGGCTTTAATAAATGCATTCATGTGCATGTTCTTAGATTAAAAGTGTTCAGTAAGTCATAAGCTTTTTCGAAAGCTAATGTGAAAGCTAATTGTAAGGTGAAGATCAGAATGAAAGATCATTTCTGAGAACTTTCATATCATGTCTAGCATAGGAAATACACTAGGAAGTGCTCACTTAAGCACTGATGGGTATTTAACCAACTGTTTAAATGTCACTGCTTGGCTGATGTTTTGTTGCTTCCCCTCCTTAAAGGCAGGAGCAGTGTCTGTTCTTAGCTCTTTAGAAGCAATAATTAACAATAATTGGTGAGTCATATAACATTCTGCTGCAAGAAATAAAAGACTTAACTCTTCTGCCACTTGAATTGCTCACTAAGTATTTCCAAAGTCAATCTTTCTAATAGATCAGTGCAAGCATCCCTCCCCTGTTAATGCAGACTTTAGATAAATTTTGTGAATCTCCAAAAGGCCTCTGTTTCCAAGAAGAAGCACCTTTCCTGTTCTCACCCATCTAGCACACCTCTGGTGCAGCAAAGAGGAACCTTCACTGAACTGTTTACACAGGAGGTCAGTCGAGATGATTGTGAGAGCCCACACTGGTTTACCAATGTATGAAGAATATCACCCCAAAGTTACTGAAAGGTTTAAACTTTCATATATGTTTAAGAACTTTTTGTCCTCTGGCTGAAGTGTTACAAAAGTGCAGTGAATTGCAGCAGTGTCTTCAAAGTCCTGATTAATTAAGGCTGTTTAAAAGGAAAAATTGTTAATGTTGGCTAAATGCATGTTACACAACTGTCCTACAGATAGTATGTTTTGCATATGCAAGTTTTTAATCAATCTCTATGTAATAGCTTAGTTTTGTTATTTCTTTACTTTTGGGGTGATACCATAATTTTAACTGCAATTACAAGCATCTATCTGCTATCTCTGCTTCTAAAAAATTACTCGTGTTCTTGCAATCTCTTTGTTATGTTTCTAATATGTCCAGTCTTAGTTACATACAAATTTTGGTAACTTTATAAAAATTGAAGATAGGTATCAGTTTGATCGCTATTACTTCTGAAATAGATCACTTGTGATGAATCAGTGCATTTGATTTAGTGAATTCTTAAAATAGACTTGCATCACAGGCAGAAAGGAACAAAATACGCAGATTTCTAAGGGCAGGTGTCAAGAGGATGGGGCCAGAAGTGGCAGTAGTGCCCAGTGACAGGACCAGGGGAGATGGGCACAAACTACAACACAGGAGGTTCCATCTCCGTATGAGGAAGAACTTGTTTACCTCGAGGGTGACAGAGCCCTGGGACAGGCTGCCCAGAGAGGCTGTGCAGTCTCCTTCTCTGGAGACATTCAAAACCCACCTGCAGGCAACTCTGTGCAACCTGCTGTGGGTGAAGCTGCTTTGGCAGGGGGTTGGACAGGGTGATCTCCAGAGGTCCCTTCCAGGTCCGGCCATTCTGTGATTCTGTGAAAACTGCAGAATTATGTAAACAAAGGATATGCCTAGGCTGCCCATTAGACTAACATGCCCTTAATTAGCTTTATTAAAAACTGTGGCGAAGGCCTTCCGAAAGAAAATGCTGACCTATGTAGGCTGAGATAACCTATGTAATTGATCTGTTTTTTCCTACTTGTATATGACACACACTTGCAGTAGGAGTTTGTGGAGGCAGTGCTTTTCTCAATAGTGACTTTCCGCTGTCTGAAATTTGCTGGATGTTCACTGCTTCAGTTATATGTAACATGGATGGGGTATGCCATTCCTTGCTTAATCTGAGCCAGGTGGCTGTGGAGCTTCCTGACTGCTTCAGGCTTCTGTGTACTTACTCCTGTAATCTGTCCTTGGCCTCCAGGTTCACTTGGCAGTGGTGACCTGCCAACGTTTCTCTCTTCTTGTACAAAACAGTGGGTGACACTACTGTTAAGAAATAAAGCAACCGTGCTTAAGTTAGACTTTTTGGAGGAAGAGATTTTATGTTCTAACCTAAACTTTGAAGCTGAAAGAATAAAATTTTAATTTTGTTACTACCAACAAAAAAAAGCGGATGAACTATTTTGGTAAAGGGGGAAAGGGTAAAGGAAGCTGTATTAATGAATCTGGATTTTGAAGTTACAGGATTTTATTTACTTTCTCACTTTCTTCCCCTAGTTTCTATGGTGAATAAAAATAACTATTTGAAGATGTCTAACCATAACAGTCTTGGCTACAAGTAGAGCCTAAACTCTGAGAACTAGCATGTGTATTTTTCCTCCTTCCCCTATAATGGGTATTTATGTAATAAAAGATACGTAAAATGGGCTGTAATTGGCATCTTTGGAACATCTTTGGCTTTCTGTGTTTTCTGTACTCACTCATAGTTATTGAATAGTTTTTGCTAATATATAGCTAATCACAAGATGTGGTTTTTTTCTGCCCAGAAAAATCATCAGTTAGCAGATGTTTTCTATTTTTGAGTATCTCCATTTTATTTCTTTTTGCATGAACAAATGCACAATTACACACACTTCTAAAAGTTATATTGTAAAAATGAAATCTCATAATACTTGGGTTCTTTTCTGAGTTCCTATCTTTGCTATAAGAAACACTTTGATGGTTCAGAGCAGTGTTCCCTCTGCCGTAGTAGTCTCTCTCTGTCAGTGGCAGTAGAAAAGGCTAGTTAGAGAGGCATCACAGGTACAGCTGTACTCTCCAGTATCAAGTGCATCTTTTGCATCCACAGCTGTCACGAGTTTTTTATCCCCAGGTGTGCTCAGCTTTCTCCTTTCTAAACAAAGCAGATGACCACTCTTCAGTCTCTCCTAATAGGGCAGCAATTCTGTCCCCTTCATCACTCCCTCTTTCCTTGACCTTTTCTGACTCTGCTGTCACTCGGGATTTGAAGACTGGAATTGCATGCAGTACTCAAGGTACAAGCAAATTATGTTTTTTTATAGTGACAAAATAATGTTTTATTTCTGTTCTGGTCAGCTGTTCTGATATGTTTATATGTCTATTGCTGAACGTCATTAACAATATTTTTACTAAAAAACACTATCAAAGGTCTGTTCCTCCTCCACCTGAGACTGGGTGATAAATATGCCTTCTTTTTGTGGGATGTGTACCTCTATATATTTTTTAAAAGCCTCTGAAAGAAGAATGAAATTCTTAGCTCAAAGAGGAATGTGTATCTCCATGGAAAAAAGTCATTCTATTTCATCAGGGCCCATATTGCCCAGAAGAAATGAAAATGAAAACTAGAAAATAACCTGCTGTTTCAGCTGTCTGAGAGTTTTCTCAGCTAGCAGGGCAGTCCATGTGCTTGCTCAGGCGTGTGGGAGAAATCTCTCGCTTTACTGAGCTCAATAATTCAGTGCCTGTAATATCTGTTCCTTAAAGTCTCTGTTTAACAAAAAACGGCAAAATGCTCTTTGCTTGGTCTCTGAATGTCTTCCTTTGTTTCCTTACCAGTATGATGGAGCTCCAGATGGTCAGAGCTGGTCTTAGGGCAATCAGTACACAGCTGAATACAGGTGTATACTAAAAATTATTGCATACAGCATACTCAAATGCAATTTAAAAGGGCTTACAAGTATCTTTGCTTTTTCTACTTTGCAAGTAGAATTGATAGAAATACCTTTTTAGTGAAGAAAGCGATAACCTTGCTGATTTCTGGAAATATTCTTAATAATACAGTATATGTTATTAATTCTATAATATTAGGTTTATGTGAAATCCATTCTGCATTTCAGCAACTTTGAATCATAGTTCTTTTCCAATGTTTAATAGTGTACTACACGAACAGGTTTTGTTCCGCAAAAGGTTTCTCAAATGAAATATCACAGCAGGCACTGATTCTGTGGGCTTTCTGCAAGTCAAGCATGAGGTATTTTTTGAACAGATAAATACTCGTTTTAAATACTAAGCTTAAAGTAATTCACATCCTTGAAAAATATTTTAATTTAATAGTCTACTCATATTTTATACTCTACAGAACATGCTGGGGTCTTAACACAGTAAGAGGGAACTGTGATTGAATTCTAGGGGGAAAAAACATATTTCAAAGGAAAATGAGCAAAAGCAGTCAATTTAGGATACAAATTAAGGCAATAAACCTTAAACTACTGTGTGCCAGTGTTTCCCTATATTTTGCATCCTGAAAATACTGTTCTAATACATAAGTTTTTTTCTTCTTAGTCATGTTGATGAAAACAAGAGCTCGGAAGGAATGTTGATAATGTTTTAATCGCTGTATTGTTTTTCTCACCAGAGATTTTTAAAAAAGCTTCAAACTTGGATTTTTCTGTGAGATGTCTTACATCACAAATGTGTGGACTAAGGAATCTGTATTTCATCCTTTGTGCACTCTCCTTATAACAAGGAGTTGATCTTTATTCCAAACGTGCAACTTACTTGAAAGAACTGTTTAACACCTATGAACATATATAATTATGATTGAGACTAATAAACCTCGTGAGTTGTCACATGCTTAGTGATGCTAAAATCGAGTATTTATAATGAAGTAGTAATTGTTTGGGACTTTAGTGACTCTATGTCGGTACCGTAAAGTTGGTCACGGAGAAAAACCCTCTAAGATTTGATTTTAGAAGGCAGGCATTCTTTATTACAGCTCTGGGAGTGCAGGGGAATGTTTCCTCCAAGCGTGCTCACCAAGTTGCTCGAGGGTACACATTATATACAGCAGAGCACTTGCACATTCATAGTGTATTACATATTCATTTCCGTTCATGTGCACAGGATTGGTTACAAGTTTCTCACTTCTAATGCAAGTTAGTGAACATCCTCAGACAGCACGGCTGAAGGTTTTTACCAACTATGCGTGCTCCCTAAGCGGGAGTTTGCCCTCTCAGTCCTGGGGGCGCTATTTGAGTCGGAGGTCACTCTCTCCCACTGCCACAATTACCTTTGTCATACTTTCAACCAAGTTTAAGTGATTTGCAACACATTATCACTTGTCTCCTCTGGCAGCCAGAACTTCTTCACTTGAAGGCTTCTTTCTGCATAACTTAAGATAACGGTGTTCTTTTCATCATCCATTCTTTGTTCTCTGTCCTTCGCAAGGCTGACTCCCTTGATTAGAAGTCCCTGCATTCGTCACTTTTAACAGCTTTAGAGAGTCAGCTTGGCCTAAACTTTGTGCACAGATTTCTTTAACATATAGCTAAATGCTAAATCAGAGTTTGGTAATTCAGGAGTTTAGACATCTTGTCCCTTTGCTGAGCCAGCAACCCTCCCACAGCAGAATACTTTGACATAAACATATGTACAGTCGTACCTATACAGTGGCATCGGCATGTTGAATTGCCTGCTAGTTTTCTCAGGGCAACTGATGAGGTGGAAAGGGTGATGAGGATGTGCTGCCCTGGGTTTCATGTCTGTTTCTTGACATGTGTTGTGAAGAACCAGAATGAACAGGAAATCATCCTGGCAAGCCAGGAGAATTAAAGGCCTGTGCAGGAAAAGGGGGAAGTGTGGCTTCCCAAAGAAAACATAAAACTGCAGAAAACAAGCATTAAAGTGGTGGTCATAGTTATGACAGTGGTGTCTTCTGACTGTCCATCAGTTCTTCTGAAAGGTGCTGCAGCCTGACTCTCCCTGCAGCTAGCACTGCTTGGCAGGAAGCACTCCCCTGTCTCTCTTGAGAACATCTGTGCTTCTCTTAGGAATGTCTCTTAAGGTTGTAAACAAGTGTTGGCTGTTTCATTGCAGTTCTCATGCTTGCACACCTTTCCCTCCATCTTTTGTCATGGGTGTGATGTAAGGAATTGAAAACATGGGATTTAGCTTCCTCAGTAATTTTGTGGACTTCTAGGTAGAAGAAACTTGACTATGCAAGACCTCAGGCAACCTGATCTAGCCTTAAAGCTAGCCTTGCTTTGAGCAGGAGGTTGGACTGGGTGGCCAGTGTCTTCAAACCTAAATGAAATATGGGTTGTATCATTTCATGAGCTGTGTAACTAAGTAATTTGAAGAAGGTCAGGCTGTCTATAAAATTGTGTCCACCGTACAGGAAAAAAAACAAGAGCTTGGATCTCAACAGCACTTTAGAATTTGTGTCTGAGTTCACGAGAAGAAAGTGAAATTCAGTCATGTATAAAGTTGCAAAGGAATTTTGCAAAAGCACAGAGCTGGAGAAGCTCTTATACAATACAAGCTGGCAAATATGTGTGTCTGCATGCATGTATGTGTGTTCGTGTTCAATTGCTAGCTATAGAGATTATTTCAGTATCCTCTTGTATTATATGTATATAAGACAAGAGTGAATTACTGGTATTGTACCATGCTAATTTTGCTTATATTGTCCTATGGCTTTCCCAGAGAGAGGAACGCTGCTGATTATTTGCCTGTGTTAACAGTGACTTGGAGCTGTCATTGTTTATGTGAGTATGCATTAATACTTTGATAGCTTTCTTGTATAGAATTTGGCTTATAAGAACATAATTTGTTTGGACTAAATAAGAGCTAGACTATTAAGTCTTTAAATTTATAATTAGGTGCTTGATCAGCATTAAATGTTAAACATTAAGAGATGTATTTTGTCTATTGTATTCTGTTAATGTTTTCAACTATGTTTTTTTAATTTAAATGTCAGTGTCCTACCTAGAGACTGACTGTTCTGAAAGTTTGTCTAGTCAAATAGGCAGATAGATACAATCTAATATCATCTGAAGCATCAAATTCAGATGTTTTTGGACTCTAAATACACTTGGCATCAACTTATTCTATTAGCAACAATTGCTGCAGCTAAATTTTCACATCATCTTTCTGGGGTAAGATAGAACTTTTCCCCTCTAAGTACGGTTGACTGTTCAACATGTGCCTTGCTTTCTTGTCTTATTATTCTGAAGATGTAGAATAGTTACATAGTAACTATTTCTATCAGTTCTATTTCTAGAATCTGCTTTTTTTTTGAGATTAAGTTATCTGTAGGTAGGTATGCCTACAATTTTAGGTGGAGTGGGAAAGCATCTGAAGCTCAGGGAATATGTCTACAGGAAAAGAGGTACTTGACAGCCTGTCTATGCTGCAGGCTTCACTCAAGTAAAACCAATGGACTTCCTTGACTTGACCTCCTCCTCCCGTTTCAGGTCAGAAGTTCTGAATTCCCTGTGCTGGCACCTCACTGGTCTGTTGTTATCTTTAGAGTATCATGACCATACCTTGTCACTTCTAACACAGTTGTATGTTTCCCTTGCACTGTTTTGTAGTATGGACTCAACTGCTGAGCAGAACAGCAAGTGCAGTTGACTGGTGTGAACTTCCAGCAGGCAGGTCATGTAGAGTACCTGGCTGCATGGGAACAGTTAAGTCCTGTAGGATAGGAATTGGCCTTAACTGACCATCCAGCCTGCTTAACCAACCAAATTCATCTTAATATTGTCTGTGTCTTTCTTTTGTCAAAAAGGTGGTCATCTTGGCATCTTGTTGAAGCTTGTTTTTTAGAGACAAATGCTGGCATACACGTTGTCTTGAAAGCTTCTGTAGTTTGAGGTTCAAACTTACTGAATTTGGGTGCTTGGCGTTAAATGTAAAAAGAGGCTGTAATGACAATTTGTTTTAAAATCAGTTAATTTTCATGTAGTTCAGGGTGTGTAAGTGTATGATAAATACTTCTTTTATATATATATATATATCTCACAAAAACTATTTGCATTTTTGCAAGAAATTACCACAACCTATTTCTTTGTCCTGTCTTTCAAGGTGCTTCCTGTACTCTACAGTGGAGGAAACAGATGATGTATGGGTGGAAGGGCTGGACATATTAGGAGGAAGGGAAGGGGATACAGGCATGCCCTGTGTGAACCTTTGAAGTATTCACATTCTCCCATCCTAGAATAAGACAAAGGGATATAGATCTAATCACAATTCTTACAGAATTCTGGGGAGAGGCTTTGTGTATCGGATTTAAGGCAATTTATCTTCTGTTTCATGTAAAAAAGCACCTTGTTCTCAGGTTTCATTTTAATTTTTTTGTCTTTTTCTTTACATATCCTGTCTTGTACATCTTTCTGACCTTCTTCCTACCCACTCCTGTGCACAACCAACTGCTCTTAAGAGTCAGCAGCTTTCAGACTAGTTAACATTTAAAGCCCTGCCCCTTACTACTACCTACTGTCCTTGTGCATCTTTAGAGTGTCTCTGTCCTGCCCATTCTGCCAGTCTTCCAGGTTTGTCAGCTGTCAGCTCACCAGATGCACTTGCTTGTGGTTTACACACAGGTCCACTGCCCTATCTGATTTCAATGAACGTGATTAAATACTCACCGTTTATTTCTCTGCCTCTCCCTGCTATAAGTCAAAGGCTCCTAATACCCTTACACTCTTGTGATTTTGCTGTTTTATACTTTATCCTGGGCTTTTGATTGACATTTGTACCCACCCACTTCCCTGTCGCAGCACTCTCCAAACTATCCAGCTGCAACAAGGTCTTTTACCATCTCATACCAGCATATTCTTCATGTCAGTCCTTCTGCTGTGCTGCCCTGCCCTCACCTCATCCAGGGCCAGCTCTCTCTTCTCTTGCTTCTTCCTCAGCTGCTCTCTCTTCATTGGCTCTCAACCACCTAACAGAACCAGCCACAGCTGCACCTTATCTACATTGGCCAACCCACCGCCCTTGAAGCCAACCCATTGTATATTATCAATGCTAATTAACCCAGCTTCATTCCTCTACACTTCCCTACTGTTGTCTGAGAAGCAGCCTCCAAAAATGTGTAAGTGCAATCATTCAGCCATCTTGTTTTTTCTTTCTTTATGCTATTTTTCCTCCTCTTCCTCCTTCTTAGACAGCTAGGGATGTGCCTCAGTATGTAGTGGATAGTCTTAATGTTCTGTTTATGTATGCTTGTTACTCCCTTAAACACTGCTAAACAGAATAGTAAAAAGCATAGATATGATTCATCTGTTCCACAGTCCACCTATGCAGATGTTGAGTTCCCACAATGTTTAAAAAAAAATCTTCCATAGATACCTACTGAACTATCTTGGGATGCTGGAAATTCTCTATCACTGGACACTGTTTTGAAAACAAATAAGCGCATTTGAAATACGGAATGTATATGAATATATGTCACCCCCCAGTGTTTGAATATACTGTCCCTCTATCTTCTACTCCTTTTCCTTCACTGAACCATGAAAAATGGTTCCATTTTACAAAATCTGTTAAAATTTCAAAGCAAAGTGCTAACGTGCCAATGTCATATGAACTGTCTGGAAAATGAAGGCCTATACCTGGAAGATGTTTCTGACTCCTACTGAAGGTTCTTGAAGTCCTGCTGTCTGTGTAGACAGTGATGTCTGTGAGAGAAAGATAAACCAAGTTAACATACTTTATTATTAGCAGAAGGATGGTTTGTCTGCAGAAGAGGCAATGAGGTCTTATGAAGGGTGAGACCTATCTGTCAACAGCAAAATCTTATTGTATTGGCTTGTTCTAGGGCAGTCTGGCAGAATCATCTTTTAAAGAGTAAGTTCACAATAAGATGTTGTCTTATTGGCTAAGATTTTGGGTAGACAAAAGGTTTCTTCTGTGCAGTGAAAGAAACACTTATCTGTGCTGAAAGAAAAATGTTTCTGGGGTACTGAGTTTATTAGGGGGGTTCTTTTTGGTCTTTTTGGTTGTAGTGTAATGACTATGAAATCCAAAATGTTTTGTTTCTTGAATGTCAGCTGTTTCTAGAGCACCTCGTAGTGATATTGTACATGTTTTGTGCTAGATTTTCTGATGTAGATTCAGACACATAAATTCTTCCTCCCCTCCCCAGGAAATGATACACTCATCAGAAATTTTCTATTTATGTATGTGAGCCTACCATGAATTATTTTATTCCGGGGGTCATCCCTGTAGATTGCAAATGAGGAAAAGAAAGCTCCAAAGGTATAAATCCTTTCAAATACAGCACAAAACCAAAAAGCAAAGTTCTGTTTACATGGAGATATGTTTTGGGGTTTTATTTTGGTCAGATTTTTATGTAAATCAGAACATGCTTTGAATGGATGAATTTTGAGATGATCTCTTAATTATTGCTGTGTATATTTCTCTATGTGACCGGGTGACAGTAGACATGCAGTGTATTAAGATTTGTAGCCAGATTTCTGTCATATCATTAACATTTTCTCTGGCATTTCTGTCCATCTCCCCGCTCCCCTGCCCCTGCTGTAACTTCAATTCAAATTAAATTTATCATTCATGGTCTTAAATTATAGAAACACTTAATTCTGACCTTCAAACATTCTGGCCTTCAAACTTTTTAATGTTTTTCATGTGGCTTTTTAAAAACATCACATAACTCCCCAAATGAAGGAAAAAAATTCATTTTGGGTTAAAAAAAGGATTCCTAGTAAACGGAAAGCATACTCTTTGTACTTTCCCACTCAACTCTCAGGCAATTTAGGGGTCAATGGCAGACCTTTTAAATTTGTTACTTTCACCATATTTTGTCTCAGACGTTGTCCTAAGCAGTCACAAATATAATCTGTTATCTATCCATACTTACATGACTTTATTAATTTCCTGTGGAATTAACGTTTTTCTTTTCATTTCCTGTGGAATTAACTTCTTTCTTTTCATTTTTTAAAAGAAATTATGCAGTCCCATGATGTGCAAGTTAAGTTTGAGGAAAATGTAGAATTTTACTTCATTTGAAGTCAATAATGGATAACAGAACTAATATCTTTTGGGAAGTCAGTTGAGAAAAAGATCGTGTTCACCTAAGCAGCATTTTGAATTCTCAAAATCTGTGTTTTGAGATGCAGGGTTAATTAGAACTGTATGAAAAGCGTGTAGTGGGACATCCTGAAATCAATTAGTATTTCAGTAATGGGTTATGAGGTAGGAAATGTTAAAAATGGTTGCTTTTGACCCCTGTGAAGTTCCACAGAATGCAGAATACTGAAGACTAGTAATTCAAAAGTGGCCTGAAGACCTGTGAAAATGAATGTTCCCATAGAGTATATACCCATAGCACAGATGTAAGCGTTTAGGATATTGATTACTGTGATGACAGGCATTTTAAAGCACACAAGCCCCTAGTATTTTCGTTGTTTTTTAAAAAAATGCAAAAGACCTAATTAACTGTCTTAGTTAAAATCATATGCCATATTTACAGTGAACTTGTATTGTTCACAGCCTGTGGCTGCTGAAGGGTGATGTCTAGCTATGAAGACTAAATCTAGGAGCCTGAGCACTGTTTCAATAATATGAGTCTTCATTTGACTTCATTTTGCTACCCTAGAGCCACTGAGGTCTCCAAGTTTATGTAAAAAGTGAATTTCTTGTAAAGTGTCATGTAGCTGCAGTGGCAAACAAAACTCTTCCTGATGGTAATTAATACTGAATTACAGAACATAAACAATCATGGAGGAACATTAACTCCAGGGTGATGATTTGCTATAATTTGACTCTCCGGTCTTTGTAAATAAGCAAATTAATCTTTCTCGAGAAACCTAATTTTTTTATCATCCATGTAAATTTCATATGCAAATAACTGCGAGCTAAAAGCAGCTGGAAAATTACCTTTTTAATCTCCTTCATAAATGCTTGGTGTTGTACTACAGATGGTGTGTTTGTTGACTGGTAGACAAACGCCAATATGATCAGGGTCTTACAAACTTCAGAAAACTTTTGTTTTGTGGTAAATATGCCAATAATGCTGTTACTTTCTAGCTGTATTTAAAGTTAGGTCTGGGGTGGATCCCACTGTATTACTATATTCTGCCAGATTGGTAGAGTGAGGTAAGTGCCCTGAGGTCATGGTGCCTGACACACCGTGTTGCTCTATCTTACAGCTGGAAATGAGGAGACCCTTACTGTGCTTGATGCAATGCTTAGTGCTGGGTATAGATTAGGGTTTGAAGAATGAAATTGTCAAGATCCAATGTACTGTTGGATTCTTACTCACAGACTGGAAAGGAGACCAATGTATTTTCAAACCCTGTTTTACCTTTAATTTACTCTAACTGGTGGGCCAGTCCCAAATGGAAAATAGTGTTGATAGAATAGGTTCTAAAGCTTAAAATAAGTATTTAAATGTTTTCCATGTATATGTGTTTCATATAGTTTTGAATACTGTTTTCCTCTCCTACCTAGGGTAATAGTCCACATACTTTTCTTTCCAGCTTCTGGTTTTGATTTTTCCTTACACTTCAACAAAGAGATGATACGGTGATCAGATTGAAGTGCTCAAGTCAGACAAAAGGGCAACAATATCAGTATTAATTCTATACATCAAAAAGAATGAAAGTAAATTTTTAAATTATATGTTTCAAATGGATTTTTCCACAACACAGAAAATTTTGAACATGGGAATCCATTAATTTTTTAGAAGTTCTTACTTGATGTAATATTTATTCAGATACCAAACTTTTACTGTATTTTGAACTGGCTTCAATTTTTTCATCTTTAGTGTTAGCTCTCATGGTTGTTTTGGGGAATTCAGTATTTTCAAAGGAGAAAGAGACTGATTTTCTAAATATTTTATGATTTTTAAATCCCCCTTGACTCCGATTTGCGTAATTGTAAAGAGAGTAAAATCTTAGCTCTAAAGGAGTATAACCTAAAATGTATATTTTTCATATTTGAGTAATTCTGTGATACAAATTTGAAATAAATGACTACACTGAGGAAAGTGCAAATGTGTGTGTCTCTTTGGTAAATTGCTATGAAATTTTAATTTGGAGAATTTGAATTTCTGCTGATGTAACTGAGATGTGCCTTCATTACATTCATCGCCATTGTTGTGGATTTACATCCTTAAAATGTCCTAAATGATCAGGCTTTGAATCACAAATTGCCAGTATTAGACAGAGTACTTTTTACAGTACTGTTTTTTTAGTAACTTTGGCTGAAAACTTTCAGCAGTAGCTGCTGTAGATGCAATATTTTGCCTACAAAGCATCTTTTGCATCAAAGATTTGCTCTCTTAATCAAGGTAATTAATTATTTTTTTAAATTTAAAATTAAATTTTAATTTTTAAAAAACTTAATTAAGGTAATGTATTCCTTAGTTAATCTTGTATAATGCTTTGACAATGTACGTATATTCCAGGGCTACCTGCCTTTAGGGATGTAGACTCTTACTATCTGTAAATAAGCGGCATGTGGGTGTGGGTGAAAAAAACAAAAAACACTCCTACTCCAAAACAACCTTTCCTGATAGGCAGATTATCCATTCATAGGTTGTGTCAATTATTTTTCCTGTGTATATGCACTATTAAAGATATAGTTTTATATACATAATCTACATTCTAGAGAAATCCAATTTACTGAGATAATTTTGCACTGAAAGTGCAATTATCTAATCTTCTGATTGTCATTTAGTTGGAAGATTAGTGAGTGTAAATATGACTCAGCATTTTGGGTTTGTATTTTGCTGGTTTCTGCTGTGGCTTCATGTTCAATCAAACTGGATACATGAAGTTCTGATGATGTTTAGGGGAGATTATATACACACCTTCTCAATTGTTGCTGGTGGCAATATCAGCATGTATTTGGCCTGACACCTCTACCGGCTTTAGTTGATCATGGTATTGCTATGCTATCAACCTGAGAGATTATGTTGAAGTTGAATACCAAGGATTTAAATAGTAGAACGTCTCGAAGGTGCACAAGGGTGTGCTGGAGGTGAATGCTCTCATCCTGTGGATAAAAACAGCCGTGTTAAAGATGCTGGCCTTTCCTGAGTCTTCACATTACCACCACTACAAGCTGTCATCTAAAGTGATTGTATTTCTAAATTATACTGTCCCATCCCCACAATTTTAATAAGAACTAGTTAAAAAAGAGTTTGTGCTAATTCTTCTCTCTGTTGTTTTTTTTTTTTTTCTTTTTTTTTTTTTCCCCAGAATGTTTTATTCTGGTTAATTTTCAGTATATGCAATCGTCACAAAGTAGTTCTGCACACTGAAATTCAGTAAAGGTTGGGTGAAGTGACGCAACACACTATCTGTTGCTGACGTCAAAACCCTAGTGTGTTGCATCTAGTATGTAACCCTGAGCAAAACAGGTTGAGTGAAGGGGTATTCTATCATCCTACTACTGAGTGCCCCTACAAATGCTTACTCAAACCAGAGAATACTGTTTACATATGTCTTCTATCATGGATCTGTGCTGACCTTAACTTAATGTATCTAAGGAAAAAATGAGACACTTTCATGCCCTGGTGACTTACAGAGAGCCTGTTTGTGTTTATACACAGAGGAACCAGAACTGTCTTTCTACAGAACATATTGTTGAGCTCCCAGATTCTCTGTCTTCTTTCTCACTCTAAACTAGTCAGGTGTGAGAGGAAAGGCAGCATTTGATGGCCCTTTTCCCTTGGAAGGAAACGCAGGATGAAGGAGCTAGACTGTTATATTTCTCTGGGAACTGGGAAGAAACTGACACTGCATAGATGTACTTAGGGAAGGATGGGAAATCTCATTTTGATCAGCTTCTCTCTGCCTGATGTCTTACACAGTGACACAGAGAGGTTAGTCTCATAAATTGCAAGGGTGGTTATTGCTTTCACTGGGGATTGTGGCAGATTGTTGTTGCAGTTGTTGGGGAGCTCAGAGGTTAACAATTGCAAACTCTCAGGAGAATATAACTAACTTTTCCTTTTCAAAAAAGAGGTACAGCTTTCTTAACTAGCAATTTTTGTACAGTCTTTTGCAAATCTTAATATGTGAAAATTATTTACACTTTGGGAATATTTTTCTTTTGGTAGATTAATGGTGGAAATTGTAAGTACTTCAACTGCTTGATCACAGAATTGCAGAATGATCAGGGTTGGAAGGGGCCTTTGGAGGTCATCTAGTCCAACCCGCTGCTAAACCAGGTTCACCTACAGCAGGTTGCACAAAGATTGCATCCAGGCAATCAAAATATGTGTTGTATGTTTAAATGGGTAGACCATATGGACTAAAAATTGGAAGAAAACCATAGCTTTGGCTTTGTGCTGAAATACACCCACCTAGAAAATACAGACTCGAGGTAAAATTTTTCTCTTGTATATGAAGAAGTCATTGACTGAGGATGTAAATTCAAGTATGTGCATTTTTGTGAGCCACACCACCTGTATTGACACTCACCTACTTTGCAGGGTACAATAGCTTCAGTGGGGTTTTCACAGTGCTCCGTTCATAGGTTCAGGTCCCATTGGTTTTCCTGTCCCCTGGTGCCTTTGCATAGCAGTACAATTTCAGCTCCACTGGCATGAGCACTTCTCTCCAATGTGGTTTACAGCACAGCAGTTCATGGCAGCTCCAGGCTAGGTTCATTTGGTTGCCACATTATGACCATGACAAATGCCCTTCAAAGTTTTGTCTTCATTCTGCCTATAGCACTTCTTTCTGATGCTGACATATTGAGAAGGTTTGTAGATCATGTGCTTAGGCCACCTGCAGGACTTTAACTGCTCCCCAGTCTGTTTTAACTGAGGAGCTGTATTTGTACGGCACATGGCTTTTAGATTTTGTGGTGAGTTGAAATCTTGTCTCTTTTTTGGGTAGCTCGTCCCTACAGAGTCAATCAGAACTAGCCACACAATTCTTCCCTTGCTGCCAGTTGCACGCAGTGTGCAGAAATCCACTAAATATCCATGTTGACGTTAAAGTTAGTAACTTAAGACCAAAAATGCATCCAGCTGATGTAGATCTTCTCCCCCTTTGTCCTGCGTCATGAACATTTGAGAATTCACATATGTATCAGAATGGAAATAAGAGATTTAAATTATTTCTGTTTAGAATTGCTCACCACCTTTGAGAACTTAAAAAGGGAATTTAGATTGTGCTATTTGTAATATTTTTTTTAATATTTGTGATACAAGTTTTGATTTTTTTAAGGCAAAATGTATTTGTTTCCCAAATAGATTTACTAAGGAAATGTTTTATTTTCCAATATATTTTTCTCTTATCAGGAACAAAAGAAAAGACTGATCTTACCTTGTACTTCTAGCCTAAGGGAGGGTATTATTTAGCTGGTATGGTACGATTACTTTTTATGCATTTGATACTTCTGATGTGCTTGCTATAAGTGGTTTCTCCTAGGACATAGGCTTATCCATATGTATACTTCAGTCAATAATAGCTGTTGATACTCTGGGAAAATGAGGCTATGATTTTAAGGAGTGTGATGACCTTCCCTCTTGTATCTTTTCAGCTAACAAATAAAAAAATTTTAGCTGAAGCTGTAATTACATGGGTTTGGTTCTTGAGGTGTCAGATTAAGTTCCACGTTGATGACAACTAGGTATTATTGCCTGAAGAGGGTTTAGGGAAATCAAGTTGTACAAAGGCAGGAGAGACACTGAATGAGCAGAAAAATGTCTTGTTTCAAGGAGCTTGATAAACCTCCTGGATGGCATTTGCTGCTTTAATTATCATCCGTAAAGTCCAAAGCTGGTGGAGCTGAGGAGTTATAAGTATATTAAAACTGTGTGAGTACTACAGAGAAAATCCAAACACTTATATCGATATGTAAAAGAATTAAACATCCTAAGTGTATGCTGCAGCATCATTTTTCTCCAATTATATGTTACAGTTTGTAGAAATCCTTCATGACCAATGACAAAAAAGTGAGGTTTGATCTGAATTCTGTCTAGTATTGAGTAGCTGAAGGAAAAAACCCATGGAGATAGTTTGTAAAATCAGAATAATTTTATTTTCTTAAGATAGATTCCTGTGAATATGAGGTAGATTCTTGTGAATACATTAACATAGCAGGAGTTGTTACCCTGCGTGTAGGGATGAGATATATACACCAGTTAAGTTTTCATTTTGGACCACCAAAGCTAGACTGATAAACATTTGTCTTGAGATAAATAACTAAGCCCTATTTGAGGCAGAGGATTCACTAGCTTCATATGGACTAACAATTAGCAGGGAGGAAAGGGGTGTCTAGAAACACAAAAACTTTGCAGTATTTCTAGTCATAAAAAATGATGCTTTAATGATGAATAAACCAAGTAGTGTTTGTGAGCTTACAGACAGCCTAATAGAACAGCTTTAAGAGAAGTAACCATTCATGTAGCTCTTGAAGCATAGATATCATTCTTTTTTTCTTTTTTTTTTCTTGTGATGAATTCTGCTGTGTTGACAACGTTACCCACTTCAAAGATTTTTGCAGACTGACATAGATTTCGGTAATCTTTTAGCAAATTAATTGGTTTAAACTAATAAATTTGAACTAACCACAATATGGTACCTTTTACAATATGGCTGCATGTAGTTTAATTGTAATTACATCTTAAGAGCTACAGCTGCTGTATTTCATGTATTATATATTAATAGAATTTATGGGGAACTAATTGATAGAGATACATGCACATGTGGAAAGTTATATATAAACAGAAAAGCTTTTCTGAGGTGTCACAGCTTCTCTTCCAAGAATAGTATTCCACAAATATTTAAATGATGAACACAATTTTCAGCAACCTTATCTGGATAATAATTTTATTTATTGATTGATTTCAAGAGACGTAGTTTGGGACTGTGAATGCTAAACCTTTTGAGAGGAGGAATTTCTCCTTACGTATTGCATAAGACTGCCTGGATTGAGGTATCATGAAAAGAGAGAACAAAACAAGGAGGAGTAATTTTACCAAACGATAATGTATTTTTTCTTTTATTTAAAGGGGAAACAGGGAAGTTACTGCAATATTTACCTACAAGAGCTAATATATATATTAGAGTTAAATATAATATAAAGACTTAAAATTGCAAAACATTAAGATACAAATAAATCAGTTGAAGATGCTGCTTTACTATGTTTTTGGCTTGAGGACATGCTGGCCTCTGGTGTGACTCCCAGCTATTCATGTTAACCTAAGACATTTACACAACCACATGCACCACCTATTCCACTCAGTGAAGCATCTGTCACTCCCTGAGCTTCAGCATAAAGTAGAAAGTAGGATTATGTTTCAGTATCAGGAAATGTGCCATCGCTGCATAGCAACCAGCAGGCGCAGCAGTCTGAATATGCCAAGCAGCACTCTGGAGTCTTTTCCTCTGAGACCTATGTACATGTAAGCCATACTATTTTCATCCCATGCTGTTATTTCAGACTTGCAAATGATCTGAATTAATATTCCTGTGACCCCACTGGTGTTTTCTTCACAATTTTTGCTTTCTTGTTTTGAAACAATGTAGCAGTGGGCTGATATTGTCTGTCATGGTAATAGCCATGTATGAACACAAAAGAGTCTTAATGAAATGAACAATTTCTGCTGTTAACTCCATAAATAAGCTGAAACTGTGCAAAGTTGTATCTAAATATCGACAGAACAATTGTGGAATTGAGTTGCCTGGATGGATTTGCATGGAGAAGATAAAGGATTGACGTAAAGTTATCAGCTTGGAGTCTCCTGGTTGTTACATAGGATGGCATTTCCTGCCACAAATGTCAGATGAGCGCCCAATTTCAACGTAACCTTCACTGGCATGGGTTTGAGTTCCAGACCCTGGATATCTGCAGTAATATGGTTCTTTCCACCCTGAACCACCATAGTCAAAGTCAGAGCAAGAGTATGGGGCTGATGGTTTTACCTAGGAGAGAAACCAGCTTCAGTAAATGGGTGCCATTCCTGGAAGAATAATTGATGCTTTTCAAACCCAAGTAATGCACTCATGTCTTGCATTAGAAATACTAAGTTGATGTCTTGGTTAAAAAGAATATTTCAATTGGCTCAAAGCCTGTAATAATAGTTCTGTCTTCAGCTGTTAATTAACATGATTCTTATTTTGTCTGCATTCTACTTTTTCCTTCCGTACTAGATAATTGTAAAAGCAGCAGATAAATAAAAATGGGAAAATGCAAAACTTTGGCTTAGAATATCTGGATGACACTTTAAAAGTAAATTTTATTTCAAAAAAGAAGTATGTGTTGTGAATTGCATCCAAAACAGATGTTATCACAAATGATATTTACTGACACTTTACAATTTTATTTAGGTGTTGCGCAAATGATGTAACCACTAAATTCTGACAGATGCTGATTTGCTTTAAATCCCAATAGGTTGTATAACCCCTTAGTAAGTGCAGTAGTAGGAAACGGCAAAATAACATCTTGCTGGCACTGACACTTCGTTAAATTCTGGAATGGCTTATGTGGTGGGTTGACTTTGGCTGGATGCCCACCTGCTCTACCACTCCCCTCCTCAGCAGGACAGGGGAGAGAAAATACAACTAAAGGCTCATGGGTCAACATAAGGACAGAGAGGTCACTCAGCAGTTACCATCACAGGCAAAACAGCCTTGACTTTGGGAAATTAGTTTAATTTACTACCAGAGAAATCAAATCCCTTCTTCCTGGGCTTAACTTCAGTTCTGATTTTCTCTACCTCTGCCCTGCCCAGCAGCACAAGGGGATAGGAATGGGGGCTATGGTCAGTCCATCACATGCTGCCTTTGCCGCCCCTTCCCCCTCAGGGGGAGGCTCCTCACAGTCTTCCCTGCTCCAGCGTGGGGTCCCTCCCACAGGAGACAGTCCTTCATGAACTTCTCCAATGTGAGCCCTTCTCCTGGGCTACATTCTTCATGAACTGCCACAGAATGGGTCCCCCGTGGGGTCACAAACCCAGACAGCAAACCTGCTCCAGTGCGGGTTTCTGAGGGGGTCACAGCCTCCTCCAGGCACACCCGTCTGCTCCAGTGTGGGGTCCTCCATGGGCTGCAAGTGGGGATCTGCTCCACGTGCTGCGGGGGCACAGCCTGCCTCACCATGGGCTTCACCACCGACTGCAGGAGGATCTGCTCTGGTGCCTGGAGCCCCTCCTGACCCTCCTTCTGCACTGACCTCGGTGTCTGCAGCTGATTCTCTCACATAGCCTCAGTCCTCTCTTCTCTGGCTGCAATTGCTGTTGTGTGGGGTTTTTTTTTTTTCTCCTCTTCTTAAATACACTACCACAGAGAGGCTACCGCTGTCACTGATGGGCTTGGCCACGACCAGCAGGGAGGCCCTCTTGGAGCTGGCTGGCACTGGCTCAGTTGGACATGGGGGAAGTTTCTCCCATCTTCTCACAGAAGGCACCCCTGTAGGTTCCCCCCCTCCTACAGCCTTGCCATGCAAACCCAATGCAGCTTGTTACCATCTTGAAGACTTAAGCAGACTTAAGAAGTTGCTTAGCACAATGGTCCATGAAGATCTATGAAATAAAATGAACAATCTTTTCTGGTTTTTATTCAGGGGTAAGGAGCCTGGGCATGTAATTTAGGGTCCAGATGTTGATGGGATGTGAGTATCCTTCATTATGTCCCAACAAGTCTTTCTGGTACTCAGACTTTGGGCTCTGATGCTTTTTACAAGCAAATGTAATGAGAAAGTGGGACAAGTCAGTATGGTGCTCTCATAGCTATGTGGGTCACACAGGTACTAGGCTGCTTAGCAAGGGGCAAATGCACAATGCCTTAAACAGTATTCTGCCTGTTGGTATTGGGGGTGTTGGCCACTTCTCTTGTTGCTTGGATTTGGAAATTTTGTAACCTGTACCGCTCAGATCTACATCTTAAGATACTAAAGCAGAACCAGTCCGAAATCTGTTGTTTATGGGCCCCATCTGCAGGTATGCTTTAGGCATGCATGTTTTGGCAAAATGAAATTCATAATCTTGTAGATGTGTTGATTTTGTCATAAATGATAATGTTAGTTGTGTGGGAAAGTCTCAGAGTGAAGCAGTACCATTTTCTATGGAATTGTGTCCCCTAAGTGTGAAAAATGGTGATGATGTATATTACAATCTAGTGAGGGAGAAAGCTTGGTATCTAATGTATGGACTCCTTAGCCAGCTGCCTGAAGGTACATGGATGCACTTTCTTTGAGAATTTTGTATCTATTACTTGTATACCTAATTACTGTCACTATGAGTGAAAGACATTTATTTCCTTACTTTTTTTTTGTTTTGTTTATTTCTTCACGCATTTCAGAGAACAGCACGGTATCACAGCAGCCACGCTTCTTAATGTAATTTCCGCTTGTCCAAGAGCATCTACTCTAAAAAGTAGAAGTAGGCACTGATGTGTACTCTGAGGAAGAAAAGGGAGAAAAACATGCAATTGCTTTATGCTGCATGCCTCCCCTAAAACTCTTTTAACTGCCGTCAGGGATAACTGAAGCATTATGAATGTGCCCAGCCTTAGCTTTACTCTGTATCCTTATCCGTAAGCAATTCTATTGGAAGTACGCTCTATGATAGCAGTTTTCAAAATGACTTATTTAAAATGACCAGTCTGTGAGTTTTGGTACGTTATAGCTGATAAGCAGTACAACATGATTGACTTTAAGTTTTGGCTGAGTGGCTTGGTCAGTATTTACAGCATAGACAAAGTAATACTTGGAATTTAATCACAGATTTCAATGCAAAGAATTATCTTCAACCATTTCTTGAAGACTCATTGTAATGGAAATGAGGAAAAACTTTTCTGGGGATATCTCAAGATATACAGAAACAGTTGGCTGGACTTCAAATCCCAAGGAATCAATTATCTCACCACAATGTGAAACCTTTTGCCCCTTCTTGCTTAATCTTAGTGGATTTTTTAAATTGAAACCTTGTTATATTGTTTTTGGCCCTTTTTATGCCTCACTTGTCAATTGTTAGTTTCATTTACAGAGCACAGCAATACCGTTAGTGTCAAAGCACTCTGTTCCTTTCGTTGCTGAAGTTAAATTAGTTTGCAGTCAAAGCTAGAGCATGACACCTAACCTCATTTAAAGCCTTAGCTAAAATAAAGAATAATTTTGGTTAGATGTTTAGATTAGAGTTTATATGTAGTGCAAAACCTATTTAATCGACAGCCATCATGTGAGGGATTTTGGTTTTAATGACATGACAGATTATTAATGTGCTGTGAGATTTGTACTGTGTTGTGTAAGAGGTGCTTATTGGCTAGAAGTTTGTGGCTCATTAGTAAATATTTTCATTATCAGTTGAATTTAAATGATATATTATTACAATTCTGTTTTTATTTCCTTGAATATTGTGTGTAGGCACTTGCTGTGCATCTATTTCCTTTCTGATGAAAACATAATTTTGTGTTATGAAGCAAATATCTAGAGTAGAAGAAATTAATGACAAATGACTAAGTAATTAGTATTCCAATATTTTGAATTATGTATTCCCAGGCAACAACAGCAAAAGACATTTTAAAGACATATTAAAACTTCAGGTGAAAACTAGTCAACGGTCTGAACACTTACATTAGCAGGAGAGAAATAGCATGCGGTAGTTGACCTTAATCAAGCTCTTGGTGTTTATTTGCATTTTGAGTGTGGAAACACAGCATGCTTTTCTCAAACTGAGTATGTGTTTCCAGGTATTAGACACCTATCTGCAAATGTCACTTCACTGTAACAGGTGTTTCTACTTAACTAGAACAAATTTTTATTAGGGTAGGGACATAAGAGTTTTCAGTTTTCTCTATTACAGATCTAAAAGTGTTTTCTAGAAGGACGGTAGGATATTGCATAATCACTGACATCTATCTGCTTTTTTCCCCCCCAAGAGCTGCTGATTTGCATAAGCACTGTGAGGTAATTAGAATCATGGAATCATAGAATGGTTTGGGTTGGAAGGGTCCTTTAAAGATCACCTAATCCACCCCTGCTACCATGGGCAGGGACACCTTCCATTAGCCCAGGTTGCTCAAAGCCCCATCCAACCTGGCCTTGAACATTTCTAGGGATGGGGCGTCCACAGCTTCTCTGGCCAACCTGTTCCAGTGCCTCACCACCCTCATCACAAAAAAAGTCTTCCTTATATACAGTCTAAATCTACCCTCTTTTTTTTTAAAGCTGTTGCCACGTGCCGTGTAACTACAGGCCTTGGTAAATGTCTTTGTCTTTCTTTTAAGCCCTCTTTATGTACTGAAAGGCCGTGGTAAGGTCTACCCAGAGCTTTCTCTTCTGCAGGCTGAACAACCCCAACTCGCTCAGCCTTTCCTCAGGGGAGAGGTGTTCTAGCCCTCTGATCATTTTCATGGCTCTCCTCTGGACCTGCTCTTAACAGGTCTGTCTTTCTTGTACTAGGGACCCCAGAGCTGTATGCAGTGTTCCAGGTGGTGGTCTTATGACAGTGGGTTAGAGGGGGAAAAACACTTCCCTCAAGCTGCTGACCTTGGGTTTTTTTGGTGCAGTCCAGGATACGCCTGGTTTTCCAGGCTGCAAGCACACCTCGCTGGCTGATATCTAATTTTTCACCTACCAGTATCCCTAAGTCCTTCTCTGCAGGGCTGGTCTCAATCCATTCGTCCCCCAATCTGTATAGATACTGGTGATTACCCTGACCCAGGGCCAGAACATTGCACTTACGCTTGTTGAACTTCATGAGGATCACATGGGCCCTCTTTACCAGCCTGTCAAGGTCCTTCTAATGACATCCTTTTCCTCTAGCTTATCAGCTGCAGCACTGAGATTGGGGTCATCTGCAAACTTGATGAAGGTGCACTCAATCCCACTATATAATTTATGAAGATATTAAAAAGTATTGGTCCCAGTATGGACCCTTGAGGAACACCTCTCATTATTGGCTTCCATTTGGACATTGAAGCATTTTCTGTAACTCTGGATGCAGCCACCTGGCCAGTTCCTTACTCATCTAATAGTCCATCTATTGAATCCATATCCCTCCAATCCAGCAGCAAGAATATTGTGTGTGGGACCATGTCAGAGGCCCTACAGAAGTCCACGTAGGTGATAGCAGTTCTCTTCCCTTGTCCACTGATGTCACTCCATTGTAGAATGCCATCAGATTAGTCAGGCACAGTTTGCCCATGGTGAAGCCATGCTGACTTTCTCTAATTAACTCGCTGTCTTCCATATGTTTCAACACAGGAGGCTGTGTTCCATGATCTTGCTGGGCCCTGAGGGGAGGCTGACTGGTCAGTAGTTCACAGGGTCGTCCTTTCTACCCTTTTCAAAAATGGGCACAATATTCCCCTTTCACAGCCACTTCGGACTTTGCCCGACTGCCATGACTTTTCGTAACTGTCTTTGAAGACATACATCAAGTAATGGGATACCTTTGCATGCTCTCACTCTAACAATGGCTGGGAAGGACTTATTCTGACAGTTCCACAGCAGTAGGTGTGTTTCAGGAACACAACAAGAGAAATATTTTAAGTGTAAGGGACTCTCAGAGATGCCTTGAGAACTGACTTGACTTACCTTTCACTAGCATATAATAAATATAATATAATAAATATAATAAATATAATAATATGCTATGCTATGCTATAATATAACTCCCTTTATATTGTTAAATCCTTTAGACAATTTTTTTTTTCTGGTTGTGCTTCTTATTCTCCAAGAAGCAATGGACATATAAATACATAGTATATAAATATAAGTAGAAGACTGAAACTCATT
Organism: Falco peregrinus; assembly: GCF_023634155.1. Classification (NCBI taxonomy): domain Eukaryota; kingdom Metazoa; phylum Chordata; class Aves; order Falconiformes; family Falconidae; genus Falco; species Falco peregrinus. The sequence goes on along the minus strand of NC_073739.1, from coordinate 45,847,687 downwards.
TCTGTAACAGTGATCTCTGCCATACTGTGTTATGTGAGCAGGCTGTACTTATATACTTTTAATGCTGTTTGTAAATGGACATGGTATGTGAACTATGTTGGGATTTTACTGCCTTTGAGGACATCATCTTTGTTTTACTATGTCATTCCTGTGAATCATCCCCGAGCTAAGTGTTTAACAACTGATTTTATTTAAGAAAATATTCCCATAAGTTTTGGGGGATGGGGTGTCAGTTTGTTATGATAATGCTTTAAAAGGTTCTTATTTGTTATGCTCTCTAGACATGATCATTTGGTAGTGCTGTAATTAAACAAAATTGTTAAGATTGGAATGACTACTCCCGTTGTGAGGGCTTTTGGGTTGGTTTTGGGTGTTGCAGTCTTAGATAAAGAGAATCATGAACAGAATTTCATTTTCTCTAATTAGTGAAAATCTTTGTTGTTATATTTGTACAGTTTAACATTTAATATTGTGCTACTAACTGTTCGTAATTATTAGTGATGGACAAATGAAGAACATTGTTATCCACTAGTACGTTAGAATAATTCCCTTGAATTAACTAGCCAGACATAAGCATTAAGTGGTGATCCCACTCCATTTAAGAAATATTTTAAATCCTTTTCTGTTTTGAAACAACAGGAAAGCATCTCTCATATGGAACATTGACTTTCTGTTGGAGTCATAGCAAGAAACTTCTGGGATTCTGCTTTTACAGCTTGAGTGTTTCCAAGCAGATTTCAAAAGGGAATGTAGTGCATTCTGTGTGCAGTTAATTTGCCTTTATCATAATGGAGCTAGAGACATCTTGTGGTTTAAATGAAAAACTACGTGTAATTCTACAGAGCTGAAACTTCCATTTATCAGTTATTAAAATAGCACTGCAAATAGCATATGCAAAATACCATAGTATCAAGATTAGCACTGAGGAAACCCCCAGAATTTTCACTTTTGTTTTGAAACTTATTTATTTTCAGAATAACGAAAAGTTACAGATTTTTTTGACCCACCTCGCAAAATAACTGGAAGTGCAAACAAACATTACCTCGGGTCTCAAATGGCATATGTTAATTTGTTAATTTTTTATTTCTAGTGACACAATACAAATAAATTCACAGAAAAAAAACCCCATGTATTAGTAACTTACCAAAATGTGTCAGCTGTACAGACACTTGTGTTGCAAGTCAATGTAACCTGCTTTCTCCTTAGTAATGCTCATGTTCATGGTCCTCTCAGGGACACTTCAGGGCAGCTTTGACTGTATGATAAGGGTCCTGATGCACACAACTTCGTTTTCTCCCCATGACTGAGTGAATGTCCATAAAGACAGGTTTCATAATCTGTTTGCAAGAATAAAGCTATTTATTTCCTGAAATGCTTGGAACTTCTGCTTTATGCAGTGATTACCAGTCATAATGCTGCAAGGAAAACCTGTACTCCCAGACACTTTGCAAAGTGATCAGCTCCTCTTTGGCTTTACTGTATATGTCAACTCTTAAAAGTAATAATAGGCTTTACTGTATGCGTTAGCTGTTAAGAGAAATAATGTGATTCCTGTAGTATATGAAATCTGTTGTATATATAACTGTGGGTCATAAGTACTCAAAAGGTATTTCAGTGAGTTTGACTATTAAAAAATGTAGTTTTCTATGTCTTCAAAGTCTTTGTGTATGTAAGATAGCTGGAGAAAAGATGCATGTACTGTCTTCATCTGGACAGTGGCTGGACAGGAGGCCTCAAGCACAAATTGCTTAAGGGGAAATTCTGTTTGGGTATTAGTAAAAGATCTTTGCCAAGAAATCAATTAAACACTGGAATACGTTGCTGTTACCTCAGACAACTCTCGATGTGGTAGGGAGGCAATGAAATCCACCTTTATTTGTCGTCTGGTTCTGACTTAAAAATGCTCAGGTTAAGTGCTTCGTTTTCATGCACCTGTTGGTAGTATGACTTCATTTCTAAAGTATCTTAGCACATAAAGGGCTGCTTTGTGAGATTAATGATAGGTCTTTATCCAAGTTTTGCAAACAAGAAAATTTAAATCACAGCCTTCAGGTGCTGGCTTGTAATTCTATGATTCTGGTTAACCTTAATTGTCATCCAGAAATTGTCTCTGTTTCACACCAGTATAAAAAAAATCAAGGAACAGTGAGCTTCCTATGGAGCTCTGAAGACAGCTTCCCCTGTTGAGGGAGAGAAGGAAAGAGTATTGTTCTTTGTTTTGCTGGGATGAAAACTGGCCAATTAAATCCTGCAGTGCTCATTGTCCTTTTCCCAGTTCTTTGGTCCAAGATAATACTACTTGGCCTTTAACTCCTTAGCACTCCGTCATTTTTGAACAAAATCTCCACCATATTTAACATCCCCTTTGTGAATTTAGAGATGCTGTCAGCTTATTTTTTTATATCTACTACTTGGACACGCTAAATGAAATACCAGAGATACAATTTCTCTTTTGCAATTCAAATGTTCATTACCTCACAACTTTCCACTGTAAGACTTCCTTCCAATAACAGGGACTATTCTAGAGACAAATTTTCCTGCTGCTTACATTAGTTTCTTAATCGTAACCTTAACCAGCTCTGTTCAGCATCAGTCCTTGATTAGCAATCTTACTGTATTGCAAGATTCTTGTGACTTCGTCAGTATCAACAGTGTTCGCCATATTTTTTAGGAACTGGTGACTGATAGCTTATGGCTTCCCAACCTTAAATCAGGTCTGATATAAAAGACTCCTGACAAGATCAGATGCTGGAGCTGGATCCAGTAATACATTTGCTTTTATAACCAGCCAGAGAAGCCACCAAGAATGAAAAATACTGCTTGGTGACTTTCCCTCAGCAGGCATATTTTTTCAGTATGACTGTTTCAATAGATGGGCAGCAATGCATAAAATGTGCTTTTTTAGAAAAAAAAAAGACAAAAAAAAGGCATGGTTTTGTCTGAAGTTTGATGGTGGCTATGGCAACACAGTGGTCTGCACATTTTGAAGGATCTGCTGCCGTCTGCTGTGTTTTCTAGCTAAACAGTTTAATAGTAACCCAGCTATAAACTGGACATGGGAGCTGTTCAATTTGATAACAAAACTTAATGTGCTTTCTTGCACATGTATCATCAGCTGCAGAAATTCCGTACAAATTTGGAGATGTTTGTTCATTTTTAATTATCAGGTTAGCAATGTTGCCTATTTACTGAATTGTCTTACGTATTTTTATTTTCTCAGTTCCCTGGAACTAGCATGGTGTATCAGTGTATCGGTGTGTCTGGACAACCATTCTCTTCATTGGTGAACTAAATGTATTTCCTTCAGTTAGCTTCTCAGTAACCTTCCTTTACTGATGATATAAACCTTTGTGAAGACATTGGCCTTACAGATCCTTCTTGTTTCCAGAGTTTTCTGTAAAATACCTTCTTTGTTTCAACACAACATGTATTTGAATTCTGACTTTTGCTGTTCTAATTTTATTCACCTTTGGATTTGCTGTTTTCTGGAGTTTGAGGACTCTTAATTTTTTTCTGATACTTAAAATATTTCTGCAGCGAGGCTACAGATGAAAATCTAAAAAGAACATCCAGGCCCTAGGGATACTGGTGTAATACACTTGTTTATTCCTTGTTTTGTTTCTGCTTCTAGCTATTACATTGTGGTTTATTTTTGATAGAATCTATTGCCAGAAAATGTTCTCACATAAATACTACTATACTCTGATCAAACTGCCTCTTCACTGGTTCATTAAAATATAAATTTAACAATTGGGTTTAAATTATATTCTTCTATGGTGAGCTATAATTACACTGACTAAGATTTAAGTGATTTACAAGGCTTAAACCAAAGAGAAAATATGCTGTGCTCCAGAAGAGGGGGTTTATTTCATCAATTTTTTTTTTTTTTTTTTTTGGCAGATGGTGCAACAGATGCCTCTTGTCAGTAACTTCTAAACTTGTAATTCTGCTTTGAAGTTTTCTACATATGTAGATAAATGTGCAAACATCTTTGTAATTTTTTGGCACAACTTGTATTAGGGGAAGACACTGATCTATACAGGAAAGGTGAAAGCTGCTTTATGTTTATAAATTATATTTGCTGCTACTTTAGATCTCACTGACTAATTTAACAGAAATAGAGTCAGCTTGCCTGAAACATCATTGGAGGTTGAATGCCATGGCAAAATATTCCAGGAACATTTTAAAACCAGGCTGTCAAAGCTTTCTTCAGAAATTGAAAAAATAGACTGTGTTCCATTCACTGAACAGGTTCCCCATGATGTGATTTTTGCCATCTGATGTGGTGATACAGCCCAGACTAGAGCTCCAAATTCCAAATATATTTCAATTTGTTCATTTTCATAAATGACTAGTTCTGGTAAATATAGTTCAATTTTGCACATCCTGTGGGTTGGATAAAACTTATTTAGTAAATCAGGATGGTTCCCTGTAGGCGCTATGGTACCTGTGTTGGCAGGTGGGACTTCCCACATGTGTCCTTTGTGTGGGAGGAGGCGGGCACCCATCAGCAGCACGGTAGAGATCCATCTGCTGTCTGTACCCTAGCCCTGTCAGCCCACTGTGACCCTGCATTCAGGGGGATAGCATCCCCCCAAAACATATACACAAATACTTTCACTTTTAAAATACTTTATTTACTTGAAACCACAACTGTTCAGCTTTTTTCTAGGCCTAGATTCTCCAAAAATGGTTGTGCATGAGCTTGCCTAAACACAGGTGGTGCCACTGAACTTGAAGATTGCTTACACATTTACATTGTAAATTTAAGTTCAGAACAAACCCTTTTTTGCTGAACTGTTTTCTTTTTGGTATGTCATTAGTGATTTTTGTAGCAAGAAAGTGACTCTTGCCTCCAGAATTTATTCTTTACATGTAGAACAAACTCAACAGATAAGTGTAGGGAAGAGTCTGCAGGTCAGCACAGAAGGCTTCAGACCTTGTGAGAGCATCACTGGGTAGAATACAAGGGTGCTGCTTTGTCACTTTAACAGAAAGCATTGGTGAAAATGGGAGAGGATAGTATAAAAGAACACAGTAGTCCTGTCCACCTAGGAATAGGTGGTAAATGACTATGAAACTGGAAAGAAGCATTTAGCAAATGGAAGCAAAAAGAGTAGCTGTAAGGTCAAAGCTGCATGCTCCAAAAAAATGCAAAACCTAAACATTTCAAACATAAACAAGCCAACAAACCAGTCTTAAGCTGTAAGCTGTTCTTAAACCAGAAGTGTAAAAGGTGGAAATTTTCATTACTACCAGGTCGCTTACTATTTGACAGTACACTAGAGCTGTGCAGAGGACAGCAATTTTATTTCATGAAACTTTACCATTTGTTTTCAAGTAAGAAACTCCAAAGTGTGAAATGGTCGCCAGAGAATTTTTCACTTTCTTCTTGGACAACATTTGTAGAATTTCTTTCAATCATTGTCATTATGTATAGGTAAAGAAAAAATATTTCAAAAAAAGAGATTAAAATATTTTCCTGATATTTCTTCTTCTTGTTTTTAAATTTTTTTAAATATATATATTTTCTGTGCTTTCTCCAGCATAATGCTTTGGAAATGTTGTGTGTATTGCATAAAGGACTGCAACTTTGAAAACCATCTCATTTAAAAAAAAAATAAATAAAATTTTGTACCTCTACAATAAGTACAAGCTTTAGAAATGGATATATGTTTCAGAAGTTGGAACAAGTTTGCATATGAAGCTGTATGTAGCTATGACTAGAATGACTAAAGCATTGGTCTAATGGTATTTGGGACATAAATGTTGCATGCAACCATTCATGCAGCTAGCTTGCTTTTAAAACTGGCAAATTAATTTGCTTTTCTCTTTGTCAGATGATATTTGAAGAGTTAGGCAGACAAATGCTTTGATGTTATGCTAAAGATTAAAAGAAGAAAAAAATCAATTACACTTTAGCATCTAAACTTCTCAGAAAAGACCTCTTTGGATTTACTCGTACAAAGAACGAATACTGCCCTGCATTGTCATAAAATTATGTGCTGAAAGAAGATTTTTTTTCACATTTTCCCATGAACAATTATTGAAGTAAATCAGGAATACAGAATTTTCTATGCTATGTTGGCATGTGGTAATGTGTGTACTCATTTTCTCTACAACTAATCTTTGAAATTTTTTCTTGGAACATTTGTCTGAAAAAGTGTGTATCAGACTCTAAATGGCTAATAAATAGAGACAATTTCATTCATTATAAAGGTAATAATGCCTATACTGTAATAGCTTATTGTCAGCATCATTAGTTAAAAGCATTTTATACTGGAGGTGCTACCCAAACACAAAGCTGTTCTATGATATATTTACTTATTTATTTTATGTATATATATTTGTACGAAATATGAATCCTAGTTCCACCTGGGACACTGCTGCCCTGGCACATAATTTGTTCTTCATATTTCCAAGTACATTTCTGATCTTCACGTTCCTGCTTGGTCACATTCTAAGTGCAGTTACTAGTTAAAAGGGGTTTTCTTGAAGCATAGCTTACCATCTATCAGTAATTAATTGTCCATGGAATCTTTCGAATACTGTATACTTGCAAATTATATTCAAGTCAAAACAATGCACAGTGCATTATTTTTATATATTGATATTCTACCATGCATGTTACTCAGTATATAGTGTCAGTTCTTTACATTCAGTAATACTTTTATTCTGCTATGTGCATTACTCAATATATAGTGTAGTCAGTCCTTTACATGTAGTAATACTTTTATTGATTTCAGCAGATATTACCAATTTATGTTACTTTGTAAACTGTTTTAGTGTATGTGCATAATGAAAAACATTGCCATATTAAACTTTTGTATGTGATTATTTTCTTTTTATATAGCAAAGCTTTTATATATGCTTCCCCCAGCATGATTCCTCTGTATCCCTGTGTTTTTTCAAAGGGAAGGTTAAGGTTCAGTCAGATATTTTTAATCTTTTTCATCTTTCAAGAATTTTTTTAAAGCAGGGGAGTCCTTCCTCTTAGATAAGCATGGTTACGAAGAGAAATAAATGACCCTACAATGGAGGAAGAGCTTTTTTGCATAGCAACGTGTAATGCTCAAGAAGATTTAAATTTAGTATCTTCAGAAGACCACTGTTGTACATACTAAATATTGTAATGTCTTTCCTCAGTAGATGTCTAGTATGTGCACAGTTGTACACAAATACTGGAATGTCTTTCATCATCCATAAACAGGATATACTATACTACTTCTTTCCTCAGCAAGTGGATTCCCTTAAGCGGATGCAATTGTAGCGGCTCCTGGGGATCTCCTGTGGCTTTACCTTCCTGGTAGAAACTCAGAGGTGAGGTGATACTCAAGTCAGTACTCCTAGAAATTAATTTTTAAAGGAATAAAAGACATGACAAAGGGAGATTTAATTTGCAGGTCTGTGACAACCTTGGTAAATCTAGGTCATAAAACAAGAAAAATGTTGAAGTGAGACATTTCAGGAGAGCATATAAATGAGAAGTAGGGGAAGCAGGAAAAAAAAAGGCAGGAACACTTTCTGGACGAGGTGTTTGCTATATACTCACTTCTTCACTGCACCATTAATGGGTCCATAAATAGTCAGGAAATTGAACTTTTAGTCTCACAATGTGCATGAGTCCTACCAGGATTAATATTTTTTTTCTAACAGAGTACATTTACAAGCAGCTATGCTCAAAATTAATAGTTGGTCACATGCTAAAATGTGTTTGAGAGAGTACGTCAGTCAGGAGACCTCCTGTGTTAAGCTGTGTAAATGATACTTTCCCTCGTGGCCTCTGCAGATGCAATATGATAATGAACTCAGGCTATAGCTCCAGGGTAGGGTCATCCAGAAATTAGATTTTTCTCTGCCCAAATGGCTCAAAATGTTTCTGCATTTTAAGAGCAAACTTTTTAATCTAGCATACTGTTTCAATATTTCTGTGACATATCACAACAGTGTCATTACCTGCCCATGCAAAACCTGCAATGCAAGAAATTGCAGTATTGTGTCCTTACAAAACGTGACGGCAGATAAACCTTTTCTGGAACTTCTTCATGTACCATCATGCCACTTATTTTCAGGCATTAGATGTTCATGTTGTTTATTTTAAGTTTTAGGGAAGAGAATGACACCCAGGAGTAACTAGAATTGATTTTTCTGTAGTTTGCTGCTGGTCTTGAGGACCATGTACAAATGCTTAGGAACTGCTTGTCCTGATGTGCGATAGATTTCAGTAATAAGTCGTGATTTTTACTTTTTCTTCAGAACATATTTAAGGTAGATCATATGTATCTTGTTTTTGAATGGATGGTTAACACTAACTTTTACGAAGCAGATATACTTTTTTAAACTCACTACTATGCATAATTTAATGGTATGCAAGCTGGGGTTTGTTGTTTTCTTTTTTTCATTTTTTTCATGCGTATTGTATAAAGAAGGGAAATGTTCAGAAATTTTCTGCCCCATGTTTTGTCAAAAGCTGCTGATTTCTTGAGTGAAATGTTTTTGGAAACATTAATTTTGATATTTTAGTTTTTATGTCACAGAATTAATAATCTTTGACTTTGTAAAAGTGCGAGATAATTTCTCATTTTGCAGTTTACATAATCCCACTGAAATAATGAACAGAAATTATTTTCTTTTATTTATTTATTTATTGCACCATACATAGCAATTTATAGCAGTTGAATATAGTATAGTCAAACATACAAAAATATGTAGGCTGAATGCAGGGTAACAGTCATAAAAATAAAGGATCATATGCTTCTACTAAGAATGCCAATATCTTTCCAGCAGCCTACCTACTTTGCTAAATCTTAGGAGGAAGTAGTCACAGATCGTAACAGCAGCAACTCTATTCATCCCTTTAAAATGAGTGTAATAGCTGAGACACAAACACCCAGGGAAAGTATGTTTTATGGCTCAGAAGGGTAGCTACAGTCAATAATCTGTATTTCTGGCCAGTGTTACTTACTCTATTTTGTCACTGGAAAAAAATATTTATGCCAAGAGAAGGAGAAATCAAAAATACACTTTTGCCTAGTGCTAAAATTGAGTTGCACAACCACCTTATTATAACACAAAACCCACCTTATTATGTTTTAAGATCCCCAAGCCATGATTTTAACATTTCTTTTTTATTTCTATGAGCACTTATTGTAAGAGAAATATGAACACAGAGACTTTATTATGATAGAATAGAATCATTTAGGTTGGAAAAGACCTTTAAGATCAAGTCCAATCATTAACCCGGGACTGCCAAGCCCACCATAAACTATGTCCCGGCGCACATTTATACACCTTTCAAACACCTCCAGGGATGGTCACTCACCCACCTCCCTGGGCAACCTGTTCCAATGCTTGAGCACCCTTTCAGTGAAGGAAGTTTTCCTAATACCCCATGTAAATCTCCCCTGGTGTAACTTGAGGCCATTGCATCTTGTCCTGTCGCTTGTTATCTGGGAGAAGATACCAACCCCCACCTGCCTACAGCCTCCTGTCAGGTAGTTGGAGAGAGCGGTAAGATCCCCTCTGAGTTTCCTCCAGACTGAACCACCCCCGTTCCCTCAGCCGCTCCCCATCAGACTTGTGCTCCAGACCCTGCACCAGCCTCGCTGCCCGCTCTGGCCACGCTGCAGCACCTCAGCGTCCCTCTTGCAGCGAGGGGCCCAAACCTGAACACAGCGTTCGAGGTGCGGCCTCACCAGTGCCCAGGACAGGGGGACCATTGCTGCCCTGGTCCTGCTGGCCACACTGTGTCTGGTACCAGCCAGGGTGCTGCTGGCCGCCTTGGCCACCTGGGCACACTGCTGGCTCACGCTCAGCCGGCTGTGGACCAGCACCCCCAGGCCCTTTCCCACCAGGCCCTTTCCAGCCGCTCTGCCCCAGCCTGTAGCGCCTTGTGGGGCTGCTGTGACCCAAGGGCAGGACCCGGCACTGAGCCCTGTTGAACCTCACAGGAATGGCCTCGGCCCATCGCTCCAGCCTGCCCAGGTCCCTCTGCACAGCCTGACTGCCCTCCAGCAGGTCAACACTGTGTCCCTACTCGGCGTCATCTGCAAACTTACTGAGGGTGCATCGACCTATTGATAATCATCCAACAAATATATGTGATTGTCAGGTAGGGTGATAAGATAATTAAGACTGACAGTGTCTTCAGGAGGTCTTCAGGCAGTCTCCAACTGCCTGCTCAGACCATATAAGGCAAATCTGTCTTAAGGTATAGTCCAATATGAGAATAAGTTAAGACTTGGAAACATTTCTTACTCTCCTCCTGTTCCAGAAGAAGAAAACTCTTTCATTAAGTTTAGAAAATGTTTCAGAAGCATAATCAGCACTTAGCTTCTAATAGTTATTTTGAATTATATTAATAATTCTTAGCTGTGAATAGCAAGAAATATAATCAGTGCTTAAGAATGAAGCGTATGTTACTGAATGGCTGTATCAAAGATCTCATTTTATAGTTTTAATTGTTGAGCATACTCAGAAATTATGGTATTCCTCTACTTGAGATTAAAAAAAGGCATTGGTGAATTAATCTTCTCATACAATGCTTATATGTCTTTATAATCTTTTTATGTTACACAAGAAACTTGTTACTGAATACAGAATAAACCTTGGCAGAAATTAGAAGGAGAAGTTCTTAACTGCTTGTATGCAGATTTCTTTCTTCATCGCCAGAGAGACTTTTCAAAGAATTTCTAAGATGTCAAAATACAAGGAGCAACAATACTTTTTCCTGAAGGGAATAAGTATGTCCATGTTACTATATGACTCTTTTGCAGTCTGCCTCACGTGCTGTTTTAGTACTACCTATCCCAATGGTAATAATTGAATCACAAAACTATATACTGTTAAAAATGAAGTATTTAATTTATTAGAAGTACATGAATTAATTCCATTCTGTATTAGATTCAGTAACTGCATTTATAGGGATATTTCTGCATATTTAAGTATCATACAAATTTTTGAAAATGCACCCTTCTCCCTTAAACATTGATCTTTTTTGTCCCTGGATTATCCCCGCTATTTTGATAACTTTCAACTCCTTTTTTTCCTCCTTTCACCAAGTTCTTACTTTTTCCACATTTGTGCAATGTCCCCTATTAGATCCAGAGACACTGCTGATACATAAGCAGCTACGTTATTGTAAAAGACATGGTGAAATGAAGGAAGCAACAAACATTTGATGCTCGAGCATACTGGATTTCTGATTGGGCTTTTGGGGAAGTGGAAACTAGGGAGGGATTTTGTGGGTGGATTGGTTGCTTGTCTTCCACAAGACCCTTATTGTAGTTGCCTCTCATTTGCCCTTTTCCTCCTGTTCCCCCACCCACTTGAAGCCATGGGTGAATACAGGTCCCTGATTTCTCTCTTTATTCTGGCAGGGAAACAGCCTGTATGCCACTAGCAAAGTGCTTGTGTTATCTGCTTTTCCACTTTTTCTTATCTTTTTGTATCTCATTTAGTACAAATGTAGAAATAATGCATTTCATTTCTGTTGTGCTGTTTTTACGGTGAGACTGAACCATTGCTTAGCTTGAAGAATTATCATCAGGAAATGCATGTAGGTTTCCTGCAAGATTGTGCATATACGAAATTCCAAATCTATGACTCATATTACTGTCCTATAAATAATATTTCTTCAGGTAAAATACAACTTTTTGTTGCACCGGCAACTTCTAAGGCAGTGTTTCTAAGTATTAATCTCTTTTATGTGTTTGTGTCACACATGGCTCTCTATTACTCTTCAGTTGAGGTTGAAGGATACCTTAGACTGCTTAAGAACTGCTAACTTTTTACTAGTTGGCAGAGGTCATGCTCAAGGAAATGGGTTTATTGAGGTGAGAGAACTGCACATAGAAGACCTTTTAATTTTTTTCTAAATAACTATGATAGAATAGTGCTGAAAGTAGGGAAAATGAAAACACTGAAAAGTAACCAAATCATTAAATCAATCACAAGTCACTCAACACAGCACGATCTTGATACAGTAACCAGTAACGCATTAAGTTCCATGTTTTTTTAGACTCTGCTTTTTAGTAAGTGCTAGTTCTATTAACTTCTATTAACATCTCCAGCAGCTTTGATTTGAATATTTCAGGACAGTGACACCAGAAATTGGATTTGCTGTAAAACTGAAAGTGTATAAGGATTACTTCAGCAGCAGCTAAACCAGCATTACCAGAGAAGTAGCAGTTTAGCAACTATCCACAGTAGCTTAGGAAATGTAGAAGAAAATTTGACTAAGGCTATTCAAAATACTGATGCTTCCTTTAAAAGTTGAATTCACTGGTCACAGTTGCATGGATTACTGTATAGCATGCAACATAGACACGTTACTGTATTACATGGAAATCTGTACCATTTTGTCAAACATCCACTGGTATTTTAGTCATAAAACTGAACATTTAGATCTTCACTCGTTTAATATCTCTCTTCAAGATCTTATGATCATACAAAAAAATCATGTTTCGGTGGATCCTGAAAAAACTTATCTATATTAGAATGGATTCAAAACCCTTTCCTAAGCAAATATTTTTATTCTGACTCCTAAACATTTGTAACACTGTCTCTTAATACACTGGTGAAATAGCATTAACCTTCATGAAGATATTATTCAGTGCAAGTAATTTCTTTCTATGAAAACTTAAGCACCATTTGACACTATGTGGTTCTGTTCTTTGAAAAAGCTGAAGTTCTAATTAGAAGACAGAACCCCTAGGCTACTTTCCTAGGTTACTTGCTCATGATAATTTATTTTTTGTGTCTTAAAGGTTTTTTTATTCTGCTGTTACTTTTAGGATGTTTCAGCAACATATTAACCAATTCCTTTCAATAGCCAAGATATTTTTAACAAAGAAATCACAATATGAATGATTAATGTGAATAAAACTTTGCAGAAAAAAAAAACTGAATAAAAAACCAGTGGAACTGAGGAATAATCCTTTCCAGCTTCTGCATGAAGAAAATTCAATGTCAGTTTTTTCTTAATTCATACCAAAGTAATGTATGTACTCAGTTTGCATACAAGAGACTTGGGTGGATGTTGCATGTTAGGCAGAAAGAACAACTTGTTCTGTCATCATGCAGTTGAATTTTGCTTTTTGTCAAAATGTTGCACAACCAGATTTTATCTGCCTATTCGAACCCTCGGTGAGAAAAAAATACACTCACTCTCTGCTAAACTTTCTCCAAGATTTCTATAGTTACCCCCTCCAGTGCTGCCCCCTTTCTAGTGCGTTGTCTGTGTGTTGCACATTGTGGCGAAAATATCTTTCCTGATAATGAATTGTAGATAGCTGGATAATAACAAGGACTAGCGGATGATTTTAAGAAGGCATCTAACGTATTTAAGGAAATGTATATAGGTACTACAATTTACAGTACTGGAATATGTTTAGAACTATCAGTGTACTAAATGGTTCTTATATAAATTTTCTCAGTATTTTAACTTCCAAATTTGCAACTACAGAAATAAAATTAAGCCTTTTTTTCTGGTAAATACATTTAATTTACTTTGACTCTCCAACTGGAGTTCAGGAGTGAAGCTAGTCAGAACAGCTTTGGAAATTAGTTGCCAGTTGTACGTTTTCCACTGAAAATAACAATGCATGACATTCTGGTAAAATTAACACCTCGAGTGAAAAGGATTGGTAAAATAGTCCTGATGATGCCAAATACCCCAGTTTAGCAGTTTAATGTAACAAGTTTAGCAATTATTTTTCATATAGAACTATTTTTATAAACTATTTTCTTGTAGAAATGTGGGAGTTTTTCTTAGTGAATACTTCGCATTGGATGAACTCGGTCACCCTGTGTGGTCTCTGAGCTGAGTTAGAGGATAAAACTGAAGAGTACAGACAAATCTTTATCGTTCTTTGGAAAAAAATAAATCACCCTTGGTTTGATTTAAAAAATCCCAATAAACTGACAAATCCAAATGTGACAACATTGATTTGTCACACTACTATGACTTTAACTTCAAAGAAAAGTTTCTTTACATTTATACTACTTAGGCTTGAACATTTCTTTAAATACAAAAGTAAATAGTTTAATATAAAGAACAGTTACCTCTGGTGTATTTACAGTGTTTCTCAATACAAACAGGAAACCATTGGCACGGTTGATGTTCAGATCATTAATATATTTTACCATTTATTAATAAATGTTGCTCTGACAGATTGGGGCAACTTCCACACTCAAAAACTGTCCCACAGAAGTGCTTTTAAATGATGGATGGGTATCGTTCCTTTAGCAGCCGTTTTACTCATTTAACCTGTTTAACATAGCTAAGAATTTTTTACCTGTGAAATTATTCTGCAGGGTGCACTTCCAGTTAGATACAGAGATTCTCAAGTCCTGTAATTATGCACTTATTTTAAAGGTGAGCCCCTTACAAAAGGGCCACATTTTTATGGATTGTTTTTCTACAATAGTGATTGATTTATTTGAGTGATACAGGTTCAAAATTCCTACATTAGCTGTATAGATCTGTGTGCATGTAAGTTAGCTAAAGTTTAGCTAAAGAAAAGCCTTTTACTATAAGGGAGCCATTGTTTGATACTAGGTAGTTAGGATAGCCCAACAGTATATCCTAACTGTAGGATGTATTGTGCTTGTTTTAAAAACTGTATTTCCTTTTTTTTTTCATCCTTCCTATCCCTGCTACTCCTTCATTCTTATTGTGATCTGTTTCTCCATTGTTGTTTATTTGTTTGTTTGTTTTTTCCTGTATTTCCTGCATTTATTATATATCCACTTGTCCTGGATTAAATTAAACGGAAAAAAATCTGTGCATATGTATGAATATTACTCTTTCAGAGTGAACATGAGTGACTGATTGGTTATCTATTATTGGCTGGTCTGTTTGTCGTTTTTTTTTTTTTTCTTTTTTTTCTCAACAAGGTAGCTTTCTTACTCCCATGCTTTTACAGGCTTGACACCGAAGGCTGGAACTGCATGACTCTTCCAGGACTTGGTTCATAAAGCAGCTACTGTTGTTTACATCTCCCAGATCTCAAAATGAGATTCACTGCACCTGCAGAGCTAAAGTCTGGGTTTTTTTCAGCACTGTGTCATTGGGCACTGCTTCCAGTGATGCCACATCTCTGAGCAGGAAAGCATAGCCTCCCTCATTACAATTTATTTATTTATTTGCACAGCATTTCAGCTGTGTAATGTGTTAAACCAACACTACAAATCTGACTGATGTTGAACAAGATGTTCGGTTCAGAGACATATAGTGTTTGAATATAATATGTACATAATTTGTACAAAATAGATCAAGCCTGTATATGCAAACATGGAAGTTAACACTTTCTTCTTCTGCTAATATTTATCTTACCTGAATAATGCTTTTCAGAGTACCTTGGTACTTGACTAAAAGACTCTTCAAAATGTGAGCCCCCATTTTTTGTTTCTGTCAGATCTTTTTTGTACTGGCATACAGTGTAATTTATATTGATATTTGTCACATGAATAACTAAGATCTAGCTCCTGATGGAGCTTTTTAAAAGTTGGGTGGGGTTTTTTCTCCTTTCCCTCCTTCACATCTGGTGAGCTTTCATTGAGCATGGTATTCTTGGAATCTGCAATACCTGCATTGCACCAACTCAGCCTGATCTCATTTAAGTCTTTTATCAGAAACCAGAATCAAAGTACAGAATGGAAGAAATAGTATGAAAATGCAAGAAATAATATGAAAAAGCTTCACCCAGTTACTGAATTAATATTTTAATATAATCCATTGCAAGTAATGTACAATGGCTGTTTCAAACTTCACTTATGAGAGTACTCATAAATTATGATGTGTCCAGTTCTATTGCTGTGTTTTGCAGGAAAATAATATGATTGTTCAGAAATTTAATTTATCCAATATACCAATTCATAGCATATTTTCAATAGGGATTCTAAAGCCTCCTATAGCATGCATTCTACAGAATGTTTTTGGATTAAAACCCATAGGATTAACAAACCCACTAAGTTACCTTTAAATGGCTTGTATGTCACTTAGCTCTGCAAGTAATACTAATTTAAAAGCCACTGGGATTATAGAAGTGTATTTGTAATTTGTAAAATTATTTTTGCTTTAAAAATTTTTTTGTAAGGGATTTTCAGAATCACTAATAATACTGGATGGTGCACTATGCCATGTTTTTAAATGAAAAATAAGATACAAAAGAATTACCGGTGTGTATTTTAAATCATACGGTCGATTAACTTGTGTTTGGGTTAAATTTAGAAGTAACATTATTAAAACATCCTTTTCTAGTTAGGTTTTCGAAAGTTGTTCTAGCGGTGTGATATCTCACACCACTAGATGTCATTGTAGTTGAATCCTACCACCAGTTTTATATTAACTCTGTGCCGCCTTCAGCCACTGGGTGGCATCTTTCAATTGTTTCCAGTTACAAGCCTTTTTAATAAACTGATTTACACAAAGCAGATTATTTTAATGCTTCATTTAATGCTACAGTGTCCGTAAAAGTCTATGTTCTCTTTGCAGTCATAAACCAATATGGGTGTCTGAATTTTAGATTTTTTTTATGAAGTCTGGAAAGATAATAAAAGAGAACTGGGAAGACGTACATTTCAGTAGTTATACAATAGTCTTACTTGAGGGGAGGTTTCTTGTGGTGCAGTTTCTGTGAGGGTTAGGGACATTGTGATCTGAAGAATTCTTTGAACCTTATCAGAGAAATTTCAGGCTTATTGGAAAAAGCATGCAGTGTACTGTGCATATTATGGTGTTGGAAAGTATCTGTGTGCTAGCTTATTCGGCATTTTACCTGGCACTTCTTTTGGTACTGGGACAGATAAGAAGGCATAGGCTCTTACAGAAGTATAACTTTCCAGCAACACAAGTGTTTGATAAAGCATCGAGAGTTTGTTTTTGTTGAAGGGCCCAGGATTTTTCCAGGGTGGGGCTCTTCAATTTTTTTTCCTTCACTTCTCATCACTGTCTTCACTTTCCTCATCTTCAGCAAACTCACCTCTGGCCTGGCACCAGCAAGCCAACCAGGTGAGCAAGACTCCAAAGCTTCCCTCCTGCAGCCCAGCCATCCAGAGAGGACATCTCATGCCCTCAGCTCTGGGTGGGGCCTAGATGTGGATAGGTGTGCCAGACTGCCAAATGTGAGTCACCTGCAGTGAGAGATGGTTGGCATCCTTTGCATCTGCAAGCAAAGCCCATCTGTACTGGGCAGGGGGGGGGAGAGGCTATGCCAGCTCCTTCCTCTCTCAAGAGGCAGCAAGTCATTTTCTTCCCTTGCCCTGGTTTCCCTGCTAATCTATGCTGCTAGTTTGTATGTTTGACCATAAACTCAGCCTGCATAGCAGGGTGGAGATTTGCCATGTTGCACAAGGGATCCTTCTTGGGCATCTTACACTGCAGTGGCAGCTTTGTAGGTGCTTCTGCCTCCCCAAAGCTGGAGGCAGGCAGACGGCCACTGGGGCTTCTCTTGCAGGCCCATGAGCGCTGGCCATTATGCAAAAGGGGCGTTCACTGCTTTTATCTCAAAGCTCAGTTTTGCTTGCAGAGTTATTTTTGTAACACTTTCGTTAAAACATCATTTTATTTGTTGTTTAGTGTTACATCAGAGCAATTTTAAAATCCATTAAGATAGGGGAAGATGGTGCTTAGGTCTTCACACAGATTTTAATGTGGGCTGCAGTACTAAATTCAGTCTAGCACAGAATCTGTTGGTTATACATCTGTATTTCCTTCATTTATCTGCAAGGTGATATAAAGACCCCAACCTCCAAAGAAAGAAATTCACCTTATCACTTGCCTTGATACATACATCCCTTTAAGTGTAGTTTTAAAATGTCTCTAAGATACTAAGAAATTTTATGTCCAGTGTAAAATTAATCTTGTTGTGAAATGCATGTGGATACCTACTAAAGGTGGGTATTTGTTCTAAAAAGAGTGTAGAAAGTGTCATATGCAGTTTGCATTTGGAGACTTTTCTTACATACAAAAGGAATTAATAGAAGCAGCGAGAAAGCTTACAGTGGTGTAAATTGGCACAAGTCTGTATTGCCTTAGCTTTTATACTTAAGTAAGCCCAAAACACTTTATGTTTTTTAGCCTACATTGTTGTGTCAAGTGTCTTCAGGTCCACCTGTATGTATGGTGCATTAAACTAGCTAGGGTTCCAGAATTTGAAAATAATTGTAAAAATTCCCCACCCTGTCTTTGTGGGTTGGAAATCTAGTGTAAGACCTTGGTGGCAGATCACCTGTCTTTAAACAGCAAAGTAAAGCAAACTCCGTTTTGCCACTGAGTAAGATACATTTCAACCCATGGCCACCCCCCTGCTTCTGGAAGCCAGGTATTTTTTTTCCAGAGTAGTCACCACCTCGATTTCCTCTGCCTAAGGGTTAAAGTGCGACTTGTTCTGCAAGGATTTTTGTGTTACATCTAGAAGCAGAGGAATGCAGTTAGCCTTTATTACTGACAAGAACCACATCAGTATACTTAATGGGAGAGGTATGGACCTGTCAAGTGCATCTCTTCATGTTTGAACAGCAAACATAATTGGGAATACCTGAGGAAACCAAAGGAATATTATGAAGCCTCAGTTAAATGCTTTCAAGCACAGAAGTTTCAATAAATTGACTGCATCAATTAATGAAAGGTTAAACAGACATACAGAATCAGCAGTTCAGTCACTGATCATTCTAGTCATGATAAGATTGCACTGACTTAATCCACTAATTTATACAGTGTCACATCTACAGCACATCCAGATTACACATAATTGAACAAGATTGTGCTAATCCCATCTCTTGCTAAATCTGAAGTGATTTATTTTATTTTAGGTTGCTCGCTGTCTTCATTGTGAAGCATTTTGTACCATGATCTGGAAATTTCCTCTGTGGAGGGGAGGACTCCTTAACTTCTCTTTCTGTGTTCCATTTTTCCATGCCCACTGCCTGCCCCTCCAGCCCCAGCTGTGGCTCCTGTTCCTCCGCACAGGCCTTTCTGCAGTAATAGTCACAGGCAGTGTTGCACTGGGCTATCACCAAGCATCAAACTGCTGAAACTTCTACTCCTTGTTCTCCTGCTCCTCTTGACTGCATTCCTGTAGCACCCAAAGACACCCTTGCCATTGTGGGATGTGCTGTATATAGCAAAGAGCAAAAAGCCACGTTCTTTGTGCTTCTTTGATATTATCCAGGTGTCTTTAGAGTGACGTGAGCTCTCAGTAACAAGCTCTTTTTCTGCTGCTCATGACTCTTCAGCACATGTAATATAACCCTGCTGGTTTTGCTGTTCCTTCCCATATTTCTAAAATGCTTGTTTGTACCAAATAAAATTGTCTGTTTCACTAACAATTTTAGGTGTTAGGTATCTTTTTTTGAGATTTATTTAAATTTCAGAAAGAAATGCTGAGTTTCCAAATAAACTCAGAAGGGCCCAGGATTCTACCTGTTCTGCTTCATTTTTACTAGCAAGTAACTGTTAAGCACAATAGAAAAATAACACTTTTGTTGAGACAGAGCTTTCAGTGAATTGAGTTTACTCCATATTTGAATTGTGCAGCAGGAAATAGACTTTCAGAGACAATTTTTATTTTTTTTTCAGCTATTCTGCAACTGCTTTACTACTCTGCCATATGGGAAAATGCAGAGGTAGTAGGTGAGGGGAAAGAACAGCTATATTTGAAGTCCGGGATTTTAAAAGATGGACTTAGCCTTCCTGAACCCTCCTGCTTTCTGAGAGTTTTAAGGAACTTTTAAGGATGTAAAGCATACTTTTACTCCTTCAGGAAACCTTTAGGTAAAGTGAATTCTCATCCACTGTGTAGATTAGGAATTATAGGGATTTTTGATACAATCTGATAATAGAAAATATGAATCATAGGAAATCTATTTTTTAAAAAATGAACACTTCAGTTTTCATTAAAGGAAGTCAGTTAAGAGCTCCCTATGAAAAAGGAAAAAAGAAAAGAAATCTGGATCAACCTTCGTGTAAGACATGATGTTTATAGATCAGAAAAGTAGCTTTATTCTGGTAAGTTTTTTATGTGTAGTCCCTCCTTTCATTTATTATCATGCTGTTTGATTTGCCCCACACAGGACTGCAGCAAATCAATGTCTTTTTGAACCCAGTGTGTTGCCATGTTGAATTACACTCTAGAAAGCAGCAGAGGTAAGGAGCTTTCAAGCAGCCTTTACTGTTCTGCCATGTTTTCATGCACTAATTCATAACAAGACACCCTGAATGTATTCCATTAAATCTGATCTTATAATGTTCAAACATGTTTGCTGTTAGAACCTTGAAATGTTTCTTCGTGTCGTTTTTTTATAACTGACAGGTGCTGCCATGTTAAAACAGAACCAAAAATGCTTTTGCTAAACAAATAGGACACACAAAACCAGTTCTACCAGATTTTTAACAGTATCAGTGATTTACAAAGATCCAACTATTGCTGTAATGTAAGTTATGTGAGAATGATTACTTATTGTTTTCTGCTGTCTTTCAGGGGAAAAAAACCCCATGATCTTTAGCTGCTAACTAATTATTGAGAAACTGGGGAATTAAGTTTCTCTTCAAAATATGCAGAGAGGAAAGTGTATCATTTGCATTAGTCTTTCATGTTTAGTATGACTTAAATAGTAAGTGACAACATGATAGTAAAAAAATCGAACAAGCCACAGTCAGAAACTGATTGCAGTTTATTCAGCTAGGGTTTATTCCATATATCAGAAGCGCTTTTTAAAGAGAAGGGCATTGAAACATTGTTCTCAGATGAGTATCTTTCTAGGTAATTCTTTTACTACATTTGTAAGGTTCCTCTGTTTAATTACTTCCTCTGTTTTAAATTCACTGGAAGTATCTTTACACAAAATCTGCATAAGTAAAGCACTAGGAGACTTAAACTTCATGACATTTAGAAAGTGCCTTTTTAAAGAAGGATGTTTCCTTTCTGAAGTCAAAAGGCTTTCTTAAGTGCATACATTTTCTGTCTGCATTTACATCTTTAGGACTAGAGCCTAAGTGTAAATTAAGCAACTTGGGTCAGTGTTGTTACTTCATGATAATGACTGTCACTTATTGAAGGGCTTTGTGTGACAGTGCTTAGGCTCAGAAAAGCACAGTTCCCCTTCCAGAGAGCTTTTAGTTTAACAAGTAAGACCTGGCTTTAGCGCAATTTACAGTTCTCCAGTGAACCTTACAGGTGCCTTGAGCTGGTTGTTTTTGTCTGTGACTCTTTTGCAAGTATCGGCTGCCTTCTTTTTAGGAATTTCATATGTTTGATGCATTCCTGACATGTTCAGGGTTTTTTTTGCGACATAAATACATTGTGTTGTAATACTGAAAAGGATGTTTGTATGATTCTTCATGGATGTGTGCTGGAGCTTTGCTTCAGTATTGGCAACTGTCAGGATTTGTGGGTAAATGCTTTCAAAACCAGTGACAGAATTTACTTCATACAGACTGTTTTGAATAGTTGCTCTCGTGAGGTTGGGGAAATGTCTGTTTCAGTTGAGCACTTAGCTTTCTGATTCCTTAATTTAACTGCAGTGCAGGTTCTATGCATTTATAATGCAGTTAAAAATAGAGGAGTAAGAACTAATGTTGTAAGAGTGATATATGCATGCAAACACCATACCAGCTCAACTAAGAACTAAAATAACATGTCAAAAATAGTGTTGCTCCATGTGGAGGGTTTTTTCCCCCATCCTAGAATACAGAGTGACAATAAAGACGAGAGAGACACTATACTATACAGTCATCTCAGAAATCTCAATCCAGCAGCTCCTCAAAGAGGAAAGTTAGGAGGTGATTTGATTGGTATCAGCACACACTTGGCAAGATGACATTATATTCTAACAGACAAGTATACCAGGAGTCAAGGATGGGAGACAGCAAGTTTTAGTCTTAAGAGAAGCACATGCTTGCAACATCCACAGTAATGTCCATTGCAAAAATAAGAACTGCTAGAGGCAACTGCTTGCTGGCAATTTTAAGATCAGAATTAGATGGTTTGTGTCATATATGCATTTCCACACATCAGTGATCCATTCAAGAAAGTACTTCTGTTTATCCACACAGGAGGTTGTACTGAATGACCCTTTCTGATATTTATAGACCCAGTATGAATTTATCTGTACAGCAAGGTATTTGTGTTGATTTCATTTATTTGCACTTCAACTTATTATTATTGCCCACTTTACCTTCTCTGGATGGGATTCAGCTTTATTAGCTGAAATATTTATTCACTGGCATGATTTTTTTACTTGTCATGTTTTTATGGGAGTTGGTTCATAAGCATTAGGGTTGTGTTGAGGGAAGCCACCAT
The DNA here is from genome assembly GCF_023634155.1 of Falco peregrinus. NCBI lineage: Eukaryota > Metazoa > Chordata > Aves > Falconiformes > Falconidae > Falco > Falco peregrinus. The sequence goes on along the minus strand of NC_073739.1, from coordinate 45,825,383 downwards.
ACTCATGATGCAGTAGGACCAGACCTTCCTATGTACTGGGAGAAGCTGTGTACAACTTCAGCTATCAGTATCATAACCACATTTAACACTGGGAGGATAAACTGTAATCGGGTCTCTTCTGTTGGACGAAACCCTGCAACAGTCCACAGCGCAGAGAAGTGGTGTGAGTTTACAGAGCAAAAGTCAAGCACCTGTATATATACTTTTAGGTGGGAAAATTGCCTTTACAGATACCGTTACTCAACACATATTAGGCTTTCATGGATAGGAAACGTATTTTACAAGTCAATAAAATCCTCCTTTTTTAGAAAGTCAGATTGAATGCATTTTTAAAAGTATGTGGATGGAGGGAAATTCTAAGCTAAACAAAAGGATAATCCTCAGTGATTTCAGCACCATTTGCTTAGAAGAAACAATATGGATAGTGTAAGAATTTGAGTTTGAATGGATACTACTGTACAGCAAGATATTTTTAAGCTGCTCAGAAATTCCCTTCTGTATTTGTTTTCTGGATCTCTATCATTAGGATTGTACAGGGCATTTATTTTAATAATGCATATTCTGTGCACAGTTGTCATGTTGTTTATAAATATTTATAAACAAGATTTTGCTGTAGTGCAGATCCAAAATTGTTCAGACTTGCAGGTGTCAAATTTTGGGAGATGCGCCAACACATAAAGGGATTCTAAGTGGATGTTTTGATGTTCAATTAAGGGTAGAAAAACACTTGTGGTTCTAATTCTATTTTTGGGAAGGTTCTGATTTTATTTTCATTTTTATTTTCTGAACCTTAGAGAAGATGGCTGAAGAAAACTACAACAGATAACTTATGAGAAATGTAAAATTGAAATGGATTTGTCCAGGTTGCATGTAATGATTCAACTTGGTAAATGTGCTACTGCATTTGCTGAGAAAACTCCATTTTCCTGGCCCTTTTCAGTGGCTAAAGTAATCTGCTGGCATTATTTATTTATGCACAAAGATGACGGAGTCATCCCATTAGTAATTACAAACTACAGGCAATCATTTTTTTGAAAAACATACTCATGCTTCTCCTCAAGTTTCATAAATACTTAAGGGATGTGGCTACTTTAATGAACTCATTATGTATTTTGGCTCATGCTTTCATTGTTTCATTTTTTAAAGAATACACCAACTTTTCACTCTAAATATACTGGAAACTATTTATATATATAAAAAAAATAATCCACCCATCCCCAAATATTTTGCATGTTGAAATTTGTCTCCTAATGCATAATGCACTGAGTTAAAGACAGGCTAAGGAGGATTTGCCTGTTTTCTAAAAACATGAACTGTGTGCATACCTCCAAGACCTTGCAATATGCCACATTTCTTTAAGCATTTATAAAACTGCTGACTAGAATATAAATGCTTAAATGTTTCCTTTAGCTACTGAATTTTTTTAATTCTTTTTCATTTGCCACCAAGATTTTATTTTCAGAATACAAACAAGATTCAACCTTAAGAAACTGACACATTGTGAGATCTTAGACTTAAACTCAGTGATGCAAAGTGTTGGTGATTGAAATGCTAAATAAATTCTGTTTCTGTGTAGTATGTAGGTTTAATACCTATGGATTCCTCTCAAATCAAAAATTGTTAACGTTCTTATATGGCAAATTAGTGTCAAGGTTATTCCAACTACCATATGATATCAGTTCCTGATTATTTTATTCATAACCAATATTTTATTCATAACCAATAACCAATCTATTGCTGGTTATCAGGAAAGTGGAAATGGCTTGGAAGATTCTGGGATTGAAGCTCCTTTACAAAATAAGGAATTTCTGAATCTTTCCTATTGCTGCCTTTCTTGCCAGCTTGAACTGCTACATGGCTATCATAAAACACTTTGTCAAAGAAACGTACAATTTTTATTAACATTGTGTGGGTTATGTGTGGAAAAAATGGTCATGTGCAGGAGCTAACTGAACAGGGAAATGTCTTTCAAAGTATTTTAAGATTATTTGTAACTGTCTGACAGTTCATGATTTGTCTTTTTGTTTGTCTTTTTGCAGTAACATACTTGATGCTTGCATCTATTGTGGAAATGAGATGATGCTGAGTAGGCTATTAATGTTTTATATATTACTGTTAAAAAAATCACACTCATGCTTTTCTAGCACAGTTTGGATCCCCCTGATTCTGTGCTGTTCTGGACTTTTATTGGAGATTAAACTACTGGTAGTGTAAGTGAGAAAAAGGCTGTGGAGTTAAAAAAGAAAAACAAAACCCCAAAGCATCCCTTCTACATCACATAAATCAATTTTTGTATTGTTCTGCTAGTCATTATAGAATTATTCTTATTCTAACTCTTCACAGCTAGAACACTAGGGCAATATTAGTTTCCCCAGCATGACTTCTGTATAGTCCTTATACACACTTCTCTCTTGACTCCTAAAATAACATAGGACTAATGTGATACACTAACCCTGTCCGCTGAACATATTTATGGGTTTTAGGGTTTTGAATTAATGGTACTTTAATGGTGCTATACAAGACATACATCTTTTTTTCAGCTGAAGAGGGGAAATGATACAGAGATTAGTCCTGTCTACAGTCTTCACAGAAACCTGGTCTACTCTGAACTTCCCTGGACAGTGTTTCTCTCATGAAATAGGAAACTCTGTCAGGATCTTAGTGGTGGATACATGCTCCTTTAGTACACACTCAACCAAATGACAGATGTGCCCTATTTTGTGATCCGCTTATGAAATCATTTTATTCACCTTTTTAACAGAATTAGAGGAGACGAAGATCACATTCACAGCCAGCCATGAGTTCCCACTTAGTAGGTGTTTACTTTCATGACAGCACGATGTCTGTGATATTCTACAGAAAAATTTTGAATGACAAGCCACTGAGTAAAGGAATTTGGCAGTCTCAAAACAAAGTGTTGCTTTCTCTCAGGAAAAGCTGGGGTATGGGATGAATATGGTGCAAGCATCTGTATGCATTACCCAAGTATCGTTACCAGGATAGTCAGAACATTTCAGATCACTTTTGCATTCTATTTGCAAATTAAATGAAAGGTGAAATAAATACAAGCAGTTTAGCAGAAAAAGTACATGATAGTGGAGAAGAGCTGAGAATTTTTTAAGCAAGAATTAGAACAATATTCTTGTCTATGTTTATTTGGATGGATACAATTAGACTGTTCACCTGTCTTTTTCCTGATGTACAATACTTTGAACTAGAAAATGTGTTCTTGATAATGTGGAGAGTGTTCATAGAACCAAAAAATCATGGTCTGACCAGATTGCCTCTTCAGAGCAGTGAACAGCTACCTTTTTTGCAGGAGTACATTTCATGGGTAATTGCCCTTATTGTAAACTTAGATTGACCTTTTGTAATGCTTCTGATCCACGTACCCATGGGTCTCTCCCACAAGTGATTTCAGTTTGATTTTTAAGTAAATAAGAAAAAACAGCACTGAAAGTTGCAGTTGTGCAATTAGAACTGTTGTTATCCATCCTCTTGTCTTAAATGAAGCAGTACTAAATCTCATTATTGATCTTTATGCTGAAAACAAAATCTCTTTTGTTTCTGTATTCATTTTCCCCCACTTTCATTTATTTATGAATTTGAGTTTCAAAGTTTAATGGCTCTGTCATCCCTCATTATGAATCGATCTTGCTAGTTATCTCAAACTTATTTGGATTGTAGATAAATGACTCTTTCCATCTCTAATGAATTGTTCTCCTCTGCTACAGTGGCCAATTCTATATGGCAGGAAAGATGGGTTTTAATGCAGTGCTGACACTGGAAAACTAAATTGGGAGCTATAAACATTCTTCTCTGCAGTGAGCTCTCAAAGCGTAAAGAGTAATTGCTCCCTGTCTTCTGGACCACAATGGGACCTAGTCTTCCTGGCAGGCAAGGGGTCTTGATAGAATGAGCAATATATGGGAACAGAGGATTCGGTGTTATGTATTGTGTTTCTTCTTCCTTTTTAGCATTTCCTGACGTTCTTCCCCACTGTCTTTGGTTTTATGTCTGTTTCTTTTTTTTGCTTGTCTAAGTATGAACCTGCCTACCTTCCTCCACTTTAGTTTGCTGTGTTTGTATTAAGTTACTGCCTAAAATCTCCATTCATGGACCTTGGTATTAACCATTCAAATACATTCCAAAAGGTTTTCCTATCCCCCCTCCCCCACCCAAAACCCCAGAAACTGAACTGAAATGTATTGAAGTGACAATAATGAGTGAAAATCTGAAGTGAATGAGTGAAGTCATGAAGTGATATTGAAGAAAAAAATATTATTTGTTATAGAAAGGAAAAAGGGAAGCCTGGAATATCAATGGGAGAACTACAGCCAGATCAAGTACTGTGGAAGAGCAGAACTGTAAGGAGTTATTTAAAGAATGCAATAAAGAAGCTTTAGAGTTGTTAGGGAGAAGATGCATCCATGTTGCAAGGCAGAAAAGAAGAAAAAGGAGTCCAAGAAGTTATTAAATGGGGAATGAAGTCTAGCATCTTGATTGAGGAAGATCAACAGATCAAAGTGTAGTAAGTTTATGCATTAGGCAGTGATTGCCTGTAAGTGGACCAGCACACAAGAAGTAGAAGTGTTTAATATGGTAGACTTAACCTAGCCTCCCACTAGGCATTCAGATTTTAGTCCTTCCTCTTTAATTTCTGACAGGACTCAGAAACACAGTTCTGTGGCATTTTAATTTTTAAAAATCAAGAGTTTCTCTGAAGTGTTTAATAGTAACATTGAACTCTTTTTTACTGAATGTATTTTGCTATATCTACTGAAAATAATGTATACTATGTAGACTGTATTTTTGCTATCAGGTAAAAATCTTTTATCACCCCTGAAGCACAAAGCTGACATATAGGTTGTAAAAAGGGATGTGTGTTGCATTCATATGCTAACTTCAAGGGTCACGTGTGGCTAACAAGTAAATAAATAGTATAGATTTCTTTTGATTTCACCCAATATTGTATAAGATCTGTTTCCATAAAGGTTGTGATGTGAGCTGAGAAGTGACATCTTGAGTATAAAAGGTCTGGGAAAAAATATGACTAAATAGACCAAGTTAGTAGGCTCTTTAGAAAAAGAAAATGAAAAAAAGAAGCTAGTAAGAAGTAAAACATTGGCAGACATATTTCTTCCTGCAAAGATCATTCTGAAGCAAACCCACAGATTTAGACTTCAGAGCCTTAGCTCTTTGGCCATGGATGCAAGGAGTTAACTCACTAACTATGGAAGAGGTGGTGTTGTCACGAGCATAGTAATATTATGCTATGTTTAAGGTACCAATAAAGGATGGTGGGGTGCCAGAGACTGAAAGGGTTATTGTTGTGAGAAAGACAAAGCTAGTCTTGAGCTGGAGGTGGCTGAAGCAAATAAAGTTGTGGAAGCTAAACTCCAAGCTCCCAGGTTCCAGACTAACATGTGATGGACAGCAGGTGTGGTGATGTCTTTGCCTAAGGATATGTTGGCTAGAAATTTCCACAGATTCATGGAGAGATGAGAGAGCATAGTGGAATAAAACGTTTAAAGAGTGGAATAAAACATTTATCCTTTAATAAAGAATGTATGCAGTGTTATATTTCCTCATTATTGCTGTTTGCTGTTGAAAGCTCCCTCAAGATGCTATGACACTTCTCACTGACTTTTCCACTCAGTGCTAAAACTTACGTTGTATTGCTTGTTTTCTGCTTTAAAATCTGCTACTTCTACTCCTACAATCAGAAAGTTTGACTGAAGGTGCTTGAGTGTTCTGAGACTAGTAGGGGATTGAAAGGAGAGGGAGACAGTGAGCTGTAGTGACAGAGGAGTGAAGAGGTTAGGGGACACTGGTGGAAACAGCAAGGAAGACAGGAAACAATACTGAAGCATGCTTGAAGTTGTTTGCCTATTTCTGTTCTAGTGGGACTCTGAAAAGCGTACAAATTAGTTAGACTTTCCAAATGAAAGTGGTAAAGAAATTGAAAGCTGTTAAAAAAGAAGAAAATAACAGAGAATAAAGGTGCTGAAAGTCTGAAATTGCCAGTTCACTTAGGACTTGTTATTCTTGGCTGTAGAGGTGTTCTGCAGTATATTTTTAATTCAAGGAACTCCTTCAGGTAAGACCCCTCTGCCAGTAATTATGAAGAATACCTGCCCTTCACTAGCACAAAATTGGCATTCCTGTTTGCTTTCTCTTTACTTTTAGGTTTGGTTTTCTCCTATGTGTCCATCTATGTTTTCTCTAAGAGAAAACTGCTCTCATGAAGGATTACGTAAGGCTAAAATACTGGGCACAGTAAGAATGGGCTCAGCTCTTAAATTCAGTTGCTTATGATGTAGTGACTCTAAGGGAGGCATTTGCTAAAAGACCTGCCTGATACAGATTCAGGTCAAGCAGTTCTCCCTCTTAGTGGGTTATGGATAATGTAGAAAGAAGCAGACATTTTTGCTGTATTGACAGGTATTTTGTAAACTAATAGCTTTTCCTTGCTAATGAAACAACTCTGTATTTTAGTCTTCTGTTGTTTCTGACCATTATGTCTCCCTTCTCCTTTCTGATCCCTTAGTAATATTCTCTGCATTATAGCAAAGTTGTCCTACATTTACAGCACTCCTGGGAGAGCCTTTGGGGTTTCCTATTTTTAATGTTTAAAAAATATATAGTAGTGTCTGACTATCGTAATTTCCATTTTAACTCATGGGAGACATATCAGACAGCTGTGTTTACGCATTCAAATTGCAGTTTAAAGTCTGAGATTTATGGTAATACTTCTCATCTAATCAGATACTTATTCCAGCAAGAATTAAAACTGTAGAACTGTTCACCCATTATCATTTCAGTAGATATCTATACAGCAATAAAATAGGTTAGGAATTTGATGAAGTATCTGTTAGGCAGACTGAGAAATTTCAGTTAATTTAAACCAAAACTGACTTTCAAGAAAAGATTTTTCATAAATGGTTGCTTTAGTCAAATGAAGAGTAGAGATCTGAAACCCCAGAGCTCTCAGTGGTCACCTAATGGATGAAGTGTTCACTGTAGATGCAGGAGATCAAGCTGATGTTTCTGTTTTACCTAACTTACAGGAGAATTTTGAAACCACATTTTCAGCATTGCAGATTGCTGTCCTGGTCAACAGAGTATAGTGATACTGTAGTATCAGTGATCTTACTGGCTTGAGGGATATTTCACAATTAAACACAGAGAAAACACTCCAGAAAGAGATAATGGCAGAAGTTAAGAGCAGAAGAGAATTGCAATAATCAGGTCAGCAAGGGACAATCAGCAGGTCTAGGAAGAGCCAAGTAAATATCTTTTCAATAATTTTGAAGAAAATACTAAAATGTTTTGATCCTGTCTTGATATGGAATGCAAACGACCTTTTCTTTTTGTTGCACTTTTAGTGGATTAACATTTTTGTGGGGCGGGGTTGGTCTGTCTTCTGATAGCCAAGATAGTACAACTTCTACTTCAGCCAGACATTGAAATACACTCTTAATGAATATACTTGATAGGATACAATAACAGACATAAGATATTCCTCATTTTTCATGTTGAAAAAAGATGCATTTAGGATGAATGATAGTTACTGGTACTTTCAGCTCCTTAAAATACATCTCAGTGTTGATGTACAACTTCATTGGATAGATTGCAGTGACCCTATTATAAAGCTAAAGTATTTTAATACTGAATCCTTTGTCCTGTGACTCACAGGTTGATTCTTAAGTAGAATGTTAATGATTAATAAGAGATTAAAGGATAAAAACAGAATTTTGAATTAATTTTAAGCTGTGCACTATCCACCTTCCTTTGCATCCTTCCATGTAAAAGGTGTGATTTTTTTTTAAAAAAGTGGAAATAATGTTTAAACATGCAAAAAAATTTTGTTAATGTCCACTTCCCTACAATGCTTTTTTCAAATAATAGAAAAGTAAAATGCATCAATTGAAAAATAACATGCATCAATTTTTGTAAGCAGTTTTCACTACTAAGAAACCACTGGTCAGCAGACATTTGAGAAGTTAGCAAAATCTAAAATATGCTTAGGTTTGAGAAAAAAAGTATTTTTTGCATTTATCTCCCTCCTCCTTTTGTTACTGCTTTCCCATGAAATGTTAATTCAGTCTGCTCCCGTGTCTGTTATGCACTCCACCCCACCTCACCCCTAGAGGAGGTAACAGCCAGACACTGCTTTCTGCTTCAGAAAAGTTTAGCTGGTTATGTTTTATTTTGCCAAAAACCAAACATTCAGAGCAAATATTGATAAATGATGAAAAAATAATGATGCCTGTTGGTTTGCCCTAAGGATTTGTTTGGGTTGGTTTTGTGGGGTTTTTTACTATGTAATACTTTCTGAAAAACATGATTTGAAATAGTTTCTCTCTGATATTATTTCAGCCTAAACTAAAAACCTCAAACAGAAAAAAGCAGTTAAGCATGCACTGATTAGGATTTTGAGAGACTTTTCCAAGAATTTAATGTTAAGATTGCTCTTAAGCTCAGTTACTAAACTCACCCGAAAAATAGATATTTAATGTATTCCTTGATTTTTGTCCTTAAACTGCACTTGTTAAAAACAAGTAAGAAGACCATCAGCACCAAGCCTGGATTTCAGAGCAAATAAACAGAACACAAGGAAGCTGCTTGCAGCCTTATTTTCAAATAATGCTGAATATACAGCGGCAGCTCCCAGTGCTTTAGAGCCTGAATGTGAAGTTGCAGCTGAAAGTCAGGCTGTAAATGAACTCCAGAAACAAAAGAGGAAACAGGGCTCACAAACTCTTGTTTTCTGTTCTAGTAGGCGTTGATATTGTGCCACTAATTTTTTAATATACTGCCTTAATTAACACTGTTTCCTGAGACCTCCTGTTCAAGTACTTATTTTTGCTACATTTACATCGACAGAAAGTAATGTTTTTCTCAAGCTGAAGTAGAAAAGACTACTGTGCATAAGTAGCAAATGTCTTTCTCAAGTGTCAAAATCAAACCCCCAAGTGCTAGGGATGTGTGAAAGATGTTTCTTTTTAACAGCTCAGACTAAGCACGTCGCTACTTTCACAGCGAACCAGGGCACTGTGGAAAAGGATGTACTTCTAGTAGTCATGAAGCTAGCCAGAAGCTTTCAGTAATTGCAAATGATAATTGTATCATTTCAAGCTTAACACAACAAATCTTGCAGATGTAGCTGATGCATACAGGTTAAGTGGACATTTTAAATGAATATTGTTATGTGTTTTCCAGGAAAAACTAGTATCAGTCAGGTTCAGTGTTTTCAAAATACTTGGCGTTATTAGCATCCTGTCACCAGAGGAATTATTTTTAGTTTGATAAGGACCCAGCTAAGACAAGGTTTGAAGATAGTTAAAAAAAAAGAAGTAACTATTAATTTCCAAGGACAGAAGAATTATTAAGGTACTGTTCATAGTTTAACAATGAGAAAAATCTTTCAAGTGAACACATGGATTTTCAGGTTAAGGTGATCTGAATGAAGAGCATGGGAAACTACCACACACCAAGAGAAGTCTGGGTGTGATGGTACCTCGTACTAAAAAGCTACTGCTGAAATCAGATTTCTTTGTGATGGTACTAGGTTAATTTATACTTGCATTAAAATTGTCAAGGAACTGAAAGCACTGATGGGTGTTCATGAGTATATCTTGAGTTTAATGAAGTTGGCTTCATTCTTTTGAATTATTTTGAATTATTGCAAATGTCACAGAAGTCGTAGAGAACCGCTGAAACTTGCTTAAGCCAGACAAGTGTTAGAAAGGATAAAATTGTCCACTATGACCCGAGACAGACAAGATCATTGGCAGCTGAACCACAGCAGAGTTTAGCTTGCACTGGGCAGACTTTTACAGATGGAAAGCTCTGCCAGCAGCCAGAAGGCAATTCCCTTTTCATATATACAGTAGTAAGAAGTATTTCAGATTTGCAGAGTACAGAACAAATATTCCATATTGGTATTAAATAAACAGATTTAATATCATGTTAAATTGCAATACACTAGTTTAGTATCATGTTAAAGTGCTCTGCAGTTATTTGGAAATTCCTAGTTTTCAGTGGCATTGATAGGTCATATGATTTGTGCTGCTTCCATAAGGACTGGCAAAACTGCCATTTTTCAGAGGTTTCCCCTTCTGAGTTCTTGCTGGAGTTGTATTTCAATATGGCAGATCTTTTCAACTTTCTGTTTGTAACTTGACATATGTTTCTAATAAAGTAACTACTGTCAGTGTATCTATTTTCTGACCAAAATTATTCTCAGCTCCTTTTAGTTCTGTGGAGTTGGTGTGGTAGTGGAAAAAGGCCTTAACCAATTTGTAAGGTAGCTGAGGCTTGGAAAAAATTGTGATTGTGAGAAGCCAAATAAAAGAAAAAAGGTCCTGGATTGTTTTGAAGTCACTGCCTAGGTTTTTATAAAAATCATCTTTTTATTTACAAACAAGAAGTTTTCATGTAAGATTCTTTAAAGGAACGTATATTTGAAATAATGGTACTTTTTAATTAACTGTTCATACAGTTTCATTAACAGTTGATACTGTAGCTGTGCCTGCAAAGCACTGTGACTATGACAGTAGGGATAATGGGAAAACTGCATAGGAATACCCTGAAATACAGAATCCAAGTTGCACTATAAAGTAACATATGTAAAAAATATTTCTAGAGGTACCTGAGAAAATTGTAAGGTAAGCGTTAAGAAAAGCATAGATTAGTTTTAGATAACAACGCTGGTTAAGACCATGCAGATGCATAAAATAGTGAATGAGTTATAGGGGTTTTGCTTCTAAATTTTCATTGGGTGCCTTGATTTGTGCGCCAGTCATAAATTAACATGTTATAATCTCTGAAGTCATTCAGGATTCAGGAGCAAATATAGATTGTTGATTAAATTAGGAAAGCAGAACTTGCTAACTGTGCACAAAAGACCAAAACTCACCTCCATTCACTATGAAGCTCCTGAAGAAGAGAAAAGGCATGTTCATAGATGTATCAAATGCACAAACAATACTTTAAAAAACCAAAACAAACAACAAGGAACTGTGTGGAAAATATCAGGAGGTTTTTGAGAACTGCACAGAATTAATTTTTGGCATCACCCACCTCAGCGGTGTTGTTGCAGTGAACACTTGAGAGACATTATAGGAGATCCATGAAGCTCCAGAAGTCTCTCATAGGAAAAAAGCTCAGCCTACCATCACAGACTTTAGAAGCAGGAAAAAAGGTACAGCACTAGGTCATCTAGGCTAACCATGCTTCTATTAACTTGTAAGACCATGCATATTTTTTTGTAAATAACTGTCCAAGTGTGTCCACTTGATAAATTGTGAGGTTTTACATTTTTAAGGTGCATCACTTTTCACCTGGTTAATTTTATTTTATTTCTAAAAAAAAGTCTTGCTTATGTTTTGTGCCCTTTTCACAAAAAAAAAATCCCCCGCAATCAACAACCCAGCAACAAAATAGTCTTTCTCAGGCAAGTATACCTATTGAAGTTTTAATGTGTTATCATTGAATAATGGAAGATTAAACAAGTTTATCAGGAGAGATTTGAATTTTTATAGAACAGTGTGTGGATTTGCATTAACACATTGGAGCTCAAACTCTTCAAAGCTATAGCATGTTCTTATGTAAAAATGCAAGACTAAAATAAAACAGTGATATCATAGCTTTCCCAGTAGTGCACAAGTCCTTGAAAGCAGTAATCACGCCGGCACACAGGAACTTTGACTCATGGAGATATTGATTTTCCCTTAAGATCCATGGATGTTTGATCACATGACTGGAATTCATTTTCCTGTCAGACCTGAAAAACTGCTCACGGCTGTCGTCTGGCTGCTTGCCATGCTGCTGCAGCATCTCTGAGCTGCCAATCCATTTCCAAACCAGTGAGGGAGGAATGGTTCAGCAGGAAAAAAAAAACATGTAAATCTGGAGGCTCTTGCCACACTGTATGTAATCCAGGACAGATGGGTCAAGCTTTGAAGTAGAGCACAGACATAGGAAATCTACCCACAGGAAATTATTATTATTCATTCGTGTAGTAGTAGTAGTAGTAGTACCAAGGGAAGACCATTAGGAATCTGGTTTGGTTGTCATAGGAACAGTATGCATAATGATTTTTAAAAGATAGAAAATACTTGAAATCATATCATCAGCAGAAGAAATTACTGATTCAAGGGCTACATATTAGTTACATTCCTGGTGTTTTCAGGAGAAGTTAGGAAATATTCTTTCCTCTACTCTGTCAGGGTAAGAAGTAAAGGAATAAAGTACAGAGAATACTTCTGTGTGGGAGCCACACATCTTCGTAAACGTGCCTGGCACTCAGGTGGAACAGAAAAAAGGCTGACATGTTTTTGGAGGCACTGGGGCTGCTTCAGCACCTATTTAGCATAGTACCATGCTTTTCCTTCTTGCTGCTCCACCTGTTAGATTTAGAGATCCATCTGGCTGGTTTTCAAAGGTCTGAATAACACATGCTGCCAAGTCCAAAATGAAATGGAAAAATGCTTTGAGTGAAAGATGAGTACAGTTTAAAAACTTCATCTAATTTGGAAGTCTCCCCAGCATGTCATGGCACTGGATGCTGGAATCAATTTACTCTGCGGGAAAATGGTAGTATTAGCAGTAGTGAACAGCTGGTTCTGATGCTGTTAGTGCTTGGGCAGGCTTTCAGTTCAAACTACAGAATAAGTGAAACAACAGTATAAACACTTTAGGAATTTAAGCATATTTGTATAAAATCTGAACAACTAACTTTGTGAGGTTAAAAACTGGAGACAGAATGGATCAAAGTACTTATGTCTAAGAGGGCAGCAGAAACTTTCTGAAGGCTAAACTGAATGTCTGATGAGAGACTAACTCTGGTTCAGACAGTGGGATAAAACATTCAGTGAGAGAGGCCTTTGTGTGGGGTGGGGGGAAACACCATGGCACTACCCCCACCAGGATTTCACCAGGCAGGTCCCCTGACATGTTTCAGAGCATGGGCTGGTCAACTCTGCTTCAGACTGTATGTAGCATAGAGGGCTACAAGCCAAAATCTGAATGAGAACTGAGTTGGACACTACAATACCAGTACATGAAAACAAACAGACTGAGTTACTCATGGGCTTTGGGCAAGGCAAACCCATTTGTAAACAGATGCAAGAACTTAAATGGATTATATCACTTCTGTGATTTGGCAATACCAGCAGGCTCTGCCCAGCATACAGAAAGAGCACAGTATAGTTAAAGGCATCATCAACATCTCTGCCATCTCTGTGATGTAGGAAGAGACCAGAGACAACACTGAATGATGAACTGTGTAAAGAGACTTGTGCCAAAGTCAACCACCACCTGAGACCACTGCTCTGAAAAATGAGCTGTGGGAGGTGATCCTGATGGATGGGGTTTGAAAATCAGAAAAAAAAACATAACTGGGCAAACTTTGCCAAATGGAATTAAAACAAAAACTGTGTGTAAATATACCACATTAGACAATGAGGGTTTTAGGGTTTGGGTTTTTTCCATTATTGTTGTTCGAGAATGGACCAGTGTTTAGAGGAAAGTGACCATAAGGAAAGTATACACAAGCTGCTCATCTGAATGTTATTAGCGACCTCAGTTATATTTTGAGGTTAGTTTCATGGAAGGAAGGAACACAGGGAAATATAAAACCCCTCTTTACAGCTCTTTTGTATGAAATTACTTTTCCTTTGTTAATTCTCTGGTACATTTGACTCGAACATTGTGATTTGCCATCTGCCCCTACATATTGTGCCCACTTGTTGCTGTTTTTAAACAGGTTCTTAGCCCAGTCAGTTTCAGAAATGCAGAATCAGGGTTTACTTACAAGCCTGTTGGGAGAAAAGTTAGTAGAAGATGTCATATGACAGCAAAGCAAGTACTCATAGGCAGGCTAAATTACATTCTTCCCTGGTAAGTTACATTCTTCCCTTGCAAAGTATGACAAGGCAAAGGATTGTATATAAAAGTTGCTTTATTTCATGTGGCCCTCTTTCCCCTCTGACCTCTGATCCTTTGAATGACAGCAAATGCTGCACAGAACACAAATCTGTGGAAACTAATCAAGTATATGCACTGGGTAGCCACAGGAACAGAGAAGAAAGCCATTGAAAAATTGCCAGTGTTTCTACACTTCAAGTATTCAGGCTAAAGGTCATGTGAACTATAAATTTATATTATTCATAGGACAGATTTGCATGGTGCTTTTATGATTAATTGTAATAGACTAATGCAACCTTTCTGCTCTGCTTGTGCTAAACTGAAAGCTAGCAGTACTTAAGTAACAGTATATTCTTGTTACATATCTGTCATTACTAATAATATAATTTTTTAGCATATGAACTATCTTTTTATAAAGTATAATTTGCACTTCTTCTGTAAACTATAATGCAAGTGAATTATACTGTTGGATAAAAAACCATACTGCATTTATTAAAATTTTCTTGTAAACATATAATTTATCTTAACACTCTCTGAAAGCTTTCAGTCTCAGGTCTTTTTTGTTTCTAACACAATTTATGCCCAGAAGAACTGTCTTCCACAAAAATTATATTACAATATTAGAGGTAGATACAGAGAGCTGTGGACTTTAAAATTTACATAGGCATTATCAATACTGTATAGGGCAGGAGTTTATATGACTTGCCTACTCTTAATTAGTTGGCAAGCATCTAATGTATGTGTGGGGGAATCCTCCAAAAAAACTATTTATCTCATACTAGAAAACACACCTCTATTTCCTCATTGACTGTAAAAAGAGCCAAGCTGAGATGTGGTGCCTAGCTGATGTTATTGATAATGTCCCATTCTTAATTCCTTTCTAACTTAATTTCATATAAGTTGCTGCTTTGTTGCTTTGTTATCTGTCCCTCAAATGAATACAGTGTCTGGGACAGCATTAGGGAGGAATACAGTATATTTTTGCTCTGTTGTTACTCCCACTGCTGTGACTTGCCTACTGAGTTTGTTCTTTCCTATTTCTAACCTTTCAGTTTTTAGCCTGAGCATTCTGTCATCATCTATTTTTTAGTTTCCACAGGTGAATTTTCAAATAGTGAAAAAGGTTTGGAAGTCATTATTTATTTATGTGGTGCAACCTTGGTAACAGGATCACTTGAAATGAAAAAAAAATTTAGTGATATATTTCTGACACATCAATATCATTCCATCATCCTATAGTTTTAATCTAAATTGCTATTAATATAAGCACTTTGCTATAATCCCTTTGAGTTTTCAGCCAGTGTCACCATGCCTGTGTGTGCAAAATTTACACATTTTAATAAAATTTATTAGAAAAACAGTAGCAAGGAGCTTTAAAACCCATCCTGCCTTTTTTGGTTTTTTCTAATACTTTTGAAATTTTCAAGCCCTTCCAGATTATTTGTCTACCTGGTTTAGAGAGATGTGTATTTGTTAAACAATAATACTGTCATGTTTGTGGTAAATTTTCTCATTAGACCCTCTTTTAGTGCCATGTTTACCATACCAGAGTAATCTAAGATTTTCTGGGATGTTATTTCTCTCTGTCAGTATATGTAACTGAAATTAAGGTTCCTTTTACATCTTAATATCTTTAAAGGATCTCCATCTGCTTTTTGTTCATTTTTACAGTTCTGCTTGGCAGGACATGGTTAGCTTCTTTATTTTCTGTATTATTCATTTCTTACTTGTTATTTGACTTCTGTTTTTTACAGCAAAAACTGACAGAAAACTATTTTTAAAGTATATGAGGTGTAACTAAATCTAGAAAAACTAGACTCACAGGCATCTGCAGTGTCTGAAATGGCACATAGAGGAACTGAGAATTTTGAATAACCAACTTTAACCAGACCTGCAACTTGTTGCTAAAATGAATTTTTCCCTGAAACTCTTCTCTTACAGGTTTTTCAGTGGCCAGCTAGACTAGGTTGAGTCAAGAAGAGGGGAAAAACATGTAAGTTGTAGAGCCAGGGCTGTTCCATTTCTTTTCATTGTCCAAGACTGAGCCTCCTACTCATTCCACATCATGGTTAAATTTTCTAATTGGACATAAACTTTCTATTCCTAAATGAGCCATATTGGTTGCAAATTTTTTATGAGAAAGGGGAACTTGGTAGCTTTCCCAAATCTGTGGTTTGATTTGTGATAAGTGTATTTGTCTTTTACCATGACAACCTTCCGTAGGCTTTAGTGTCCTGGTAAAATGGTGCTGTTAATGCCCTTTCTCTGACATTGTCTACAAATAATTTCCTTGTTCTTTGCTACCTGCATACATGATCTGAATCATTTTGGTGTGAATTATGACTGCACTTTGTCTTGGCCATGTGACTGGCCTTTTGATCTCCTCTAAAGTTTGTCAGCTTAGCTCTCACCATTCATCTTCTGAAAAGACATGCCAGCACACCAAGAAACAACACAAACACTGAACAGCAGAGTTAAAGAGCATCCCTGCAGATGCGTGCTCTGGTGGAATGCTCAGGACAAAGTACCTGTCCCCAGAAATTTGTTTGCAGTTTTCAAAGCAAAGTTTTCAAAGGCAACTACCCCTTACAAGAACAGCAACATTGCTGGGAAAAAATGGTCAGTATTTTAGGCACATTATATATACCCATGACCTCACCTGCATTCTTTCTGACATTGTATTGGTCTCAGAAATCTCCTAAAGGATATTCATTTGGAGGAGGTGGATATACTGTACTCAGAGTACCATGTGTTATGTCTACTATACTGTCACATTGCACCATCTTGTTTTGGGCCACAAAAGTCTGGGAAACTGAAGACAAGGACTTAGCACTGACAGTTCTTCCAGGGCTGCAATATTGTAGTCTCTGTTCTGAAGGCTGGTGATAATAAGTTTTTATAAAAAACCCCACATATTAAGTGGTACATACCAGCTTGCAGTAAACCTGTTTGCACCCAAAGTTATCCTACTAATGAGACAGGGGTTGTGATGTGTTCATGTTACACAGAAGGAAGTGCGCAGTTGTGTAAATGATTTTTAAGCTGCTGTTAGAAGCAGGCCAACCTTCTGATTTATCTATGAATACATTGGATATGTTAGGGAAATACATTGTCTTCCATCTTCTTATCTCAATAGTGCTATCCGCAGCTGGTTGTAGCTTATTACATGCAGATATCAAATGAGTGTACTTATGACATTCAATGTTCACTCACTCACATTTTTCTCACTCTACAACTTTCTGGCATTTTGCATGAAAAGTCAGACTCAGTTGTAAAAGGTGAGTGGAAGAAGGTGTCAGTTTTAGATTTTCAGTGAAAAAAAATGGTGCTGAAAGCTGAGAATGGCTTCAATTTGCATCGTTTCTCATGAGAGATGGAAATTTTATATATAATTCGAAATATTTCCTGTAACTTTGTCATTGACTGATGCCATGTTACAATACAGGAATACTAAATTCTGGTAGAAAGTAGTTATATGTTATAGAGTATAAGAACATCGATAGCTTAGTTGCCTCTAAATTATATGACCAGTTATTTTAATGAAACAGCATATTCTGGCTTTCATTACCAACTATGACTTGCTCTTAGAAGAAGCACCTAATAAGTACATGAAGTATATAAAGCATAAAAAAGTGCCAATATTTTTGCTTAGGATCAGATTCAGCTGCCACTATTCCAAAGGCTTCAGTATATGGTGTTCATAGTGAGTTTAGCTATATGTGATAGATTTTCCACTAGATTTATTTTCCTCCAATAGAAGCTGTACTTTTCTGCCAGACTTTTTATTCTGCCCTGGAGAAGAATTCATGCACAGCTGCTTGCTGATAAACTTTTCTCCATCAGAAGCTATTTTCCTTGTATTGATTCTTCCTCATGTTCCCCAAGTCTCCACATCTACTATTAAAGCATTAAAGAGCCTAACAAAGTGGTATACAAAAAGTCATTGCCAAACAGTTAAGGCAGCTACAAAGAACCTTCAATCTAACCTGCAAAGCCACAAAAATGAATCTCTAAGCCAATGGAAGTCTAGCCTTGCTACTCCTCTGTGTAAAGGGATGCAGCACAGAATGTGCACCAGATATCTAATTTCATTCTCCTTCTCAAAGGGTGCTTGCTTTTCAGTCCTTGCATGTTTAGGTGCACATCTTTACTTTCACAGCACAAGTTCTTAAGCCAAAATGGGTATGTAGAAGGCAAATGCATGAAGGAAGGATGAAAATTTGAACGGGCAGGTTCTGAGGAAGACTGGCATAAAGGCAGATGTGGTGAAATGCCTCCCAGTGCATAGTTGATGACTTACTCCTTTGCTTTTTCACTTTCAGTGTTTTGCAACAAGGCATATACAGAGACCTGTCTGTTCTTAATTTAACGTCATGTATTAATACTTGCATTGTATATCAAATTATATTACACATGACTACCAGCCGCTGACGGCTCCTCTGGTGCGTTCTCTTGGTGAATGTTTCTCTAGCTGCCCCGGAATGAACAGGGTCATGGTGTTTTCACATTTGATTGTTTTTTTTAGCTGCCTGTCAAAAGTTTTTGAAACAGCCTTTGCAAGAAATGGGATAAATGAGCCTTTTATCTCAAGCAGTTACAGTATGACTTCATGAGATAAAACTATTACTGTAGCTTTGACACTCTCCTTGCTGTATTTAAAAGACTTGTCTCAGATGATGGAAATGTTAAAAAAATTGTAGGAATTCTGTTGCCTGCAAAGTTAGAGGAAGCCTAAACAGTGTCACAGTTTATTGTAGAGTCATGTGTATGGAAAAAAGGGGGTTTGCTATATAGACCAAGAAGGTTTGTAATTAAAAATGCTTTGGGGGATTTGCTGCTGCTTTAAACAATATCACGTGAAACATGGGCTGCAGATGCATCATTTGTCATTGTTTCTAAATAAACAGACAGGATAAAACAATACTTTATACCTGAGTTAAACGTTGCTACCTCAATACTTTTTTAAGGTAATAATGAATGAGGCTGAAGTAACACATAACAGTGCTGGCAGAACAGGCTGGATGTTTTGTAAGAAAATTCTTGCAGTAGTATTTCAACTGCCTGCTAAAATACTTGTTATTAAAGGGGAAAACCCATTAGTATGAACAGCTTATGCCATGTTGTGTAGATATAGTATAATTTGTTAATCTTTTTCATAGCCTTCTGAATCATATTTAGAAAGCTAATTCAACATTGTCAGGGCCTTGGGCCATTGCCCTTCAAACCACACCAACACAAGCTACTATGACCTGATGTGTGCAAATGCTCCCGCTGTGTAGCTTAATGGGACTCCTCATGCTTTGTACTCATGCACAACTGTTTGCAGAATGGGGGCTTTTGTCTGTCGCTTGGCATACTTAGGCATTCAGATCACTATGATTTCAATTTAATTAATGCTCCCATTCCCTTAAAATGCTGAAGACAAATGTGTGCAGATAAAAATTAATTTCTACTGCCTAGACATAAGTGCTGTAGACAAGTTACTGTTCCTCACAGAGGAAATGTTGAGGGCTTGTTTGTTTCTTTTTTATTTTTTTTAATAACAAGCAAAGGTAAAATATTTTATTATCCTAAGTAATAGTATCGTTTTATTTTTAGAGTCTTGTAATGCACTCTTCAGTGTTCATTTTCCAATCATTCCATGATTAAATGATCTAATGATTAAAAAATTATCTTTGAACTGTATAAAATTCAACAATGCTCCGAAGTTCAATATTCATGGACATTTCTGTATACTCTTTCCATATATGTACGAAGCTAATATAATCCTCCTACAGTATTCAAGAAATTGTCAAATAAGCATTTCATTAAAGAGATCAGTAAGTCCTCTTAGTTAAAACTTAGGCCTAAATCCTGCCATGAAGTGAGACTGCACAGTCTCACATGATGGATTGATTGTAGCAGAAACTCAGTATTCTTGAACCACATGAAAGTCTGGGATAGTCATTTATTGCTCAAAATTACAATAAGAAATGGTTGCTGTAGTTTTCTTTGAAAAAGAAATAGTAAAACCTTGCATCTTCTAGAAGTCTTTATAATATTCTAATTTTTCAGTTTATATAATTGTTTTTATATTTTTCTTTAAATTGTTTTAATTTGAGGTTATTTTGTTTTTCTTTCACAATACACCAGTAAAAGTAGCACATTTATGAAATGTATTACATTCTGCCTTTACATAAAGCATATTAAAACTCAGAAATACTGCTTCAGTCATGATCTTACTGCTCATGTAACATGATATATTAAAAAAAGAAAACTTTAATGACAGCATTTAGTGTGAAACAATACCTTAATATTTTGGAGATGCTGAATTCTAAGTAACAACGTTTCCACTTTTAAAACTTTTTTACCGAAAAAACCATGAATTAAATAAAACAATACAGAAAAAAACAGCTTGATAGGAGATAAAGTTCTGAGGATTTTTCTATTTAAATGATGTGATTGGTTTATGATGCATCCTTCAAGAAGAGGAAAGGTTTTCTAAGCATTGTAATGAGAGTCTGGCATTTCTATATGAGTCTCATACTTCACAAAAGCAGTTACTAACTTTACATGTAGGGTTTCCTTTCTGTCGTTTTTTGTCTGTGTAGAACCATTTTAGGTTGCCAATATAGCATATGCTTTAGCATGCTTAGTAATATGCTTCTTGCACAGTTGTATTTTATGGCTTCTTGGTGGATTTTTTTATTGAAGCTAAGCTGTGTAACACCACTATGCGATGCTGCCTCATATATGCATTCTCAAAATGTCTGCTTCACCACAGAATAGTATTGGTGCAGCCTTTTTCCAGCATGAGTTCTCAAAGTATACTATAAGTATGGATTAATTAACCTTTTTGTACAAAAGGGCATTACACTGGGAAGTTCAATCCTTGGAAAGATCAAAGAGGCTCAGAGATGGTAAATCCTGTCTTTCAGTACTGCTGCTAAATGCAGGATATTCAGCTTTTGAATACTGCAAGTGTGCTGGAAAGTACCTTGCAAAAATGAGTGGTTCTTAAAGCATAATAGTTAGGAATGAACAACTGTTCTTTTAGTTTCTTTTCTTCAATGAAGAAGAGAAAGAAATGTTGGAGGTGGGGGGAGCTAGCACAGATATAGTTACATGCCTCTATGAAAAGAAATTTCAGAAAATTAGTATGATGAGGCTTGCGATACTGAGCCACAGACATTGGCAACAGGACTGGATGTCAAACTGTGACCTCTCTGACTCTGTCCCCTGCCCCATACACCTGCTTGTGTTTCAATACTCCCATCCAGATTGTTGCTTTTCTCTGTCTCTTTATGTCTTTTGTCTACTGCTTCAGCTTTTACCACTTTCTAAAGCTCCTAATGAACACCATGCACTTCATTCTTGAAAAACTTTAGCTGTAAAGAATTTAAACATTTGCATGGTCTGTTTTCCTTCTTTTCTATCTCTTGTATTTCTCATAAACACACAACTCCGCAGTTGTATCTGAAAGAACTGATGGTACGGCAATATGAAAGAAAAAGAATTGCTTGCATGTGATGAAAAATGTTGGGAAAATTGGGTAAACCTCTTTTGTTTGTGGCTGATCATAAGATGCTGGTCACTAGAGTTTGAGAAACAGGGCCAGAGGGAAGAAATTCCTTTCATGTGCAAAGAATGACAATAGTAGAGAAGATCCCCTATGGGAGTTGTGCCATGATTGGATATTTGATGAAAATTTACCCTGAGGAAACTAAAGATATTTTATTGCAGAAGAAAAAAATCAATTTGCAGAGGTTTCCTGGTGTTTATTTGTATTATGTCAGTAGTCCAAATTATGTTAAGATAAAAAGCAGCCAAACTGACCAAATGAAGTCATGACAGGAGAAAAACGTTTTGCAGAACAATGTGATTTAAAAAAAAAATATCAAGAAATATTTTAATATTTCCAGAAGTATCTGTATTCTCTTTCTCTGTTCTTCTTCATCTTTTCAATCTGTTCTAGAGATAAGGGTGAGCCTTTCTATAAT
Organism: Falco peregrinus; assembly: GCF_023634155.1. Lineage (NCBI taxonomy): Eukaryota > Metazoa > Chordata > Aves > Falconiformes > Falconidae > Falco > Falco peregrinus. Next base: position 45,803,469 of record NC_073739.1, on the reverse strand, counting down.
ATTAATCATTCAAAATGGGAATGTCTGACATACTAGTTGTTGGTTGCTCCTGCCCAGTAACAACCTCCTGAAATATTTCCTTTAAATGCAACTTCTGGTGGTGTACTTGTAGCTATTTGTTTTGTCATGTAGGATACTAAATTCAGCTTTGTGCATAATCCAATTTAACAGTACCTATAATGAGCCTAACGTAGTTCCAGATTGAAATAGGTACCTTTGCATGACTGTTTAGTTCTCAGCCAGAACAAATCTCTGGAAAGAATTAAAAAAACATGGGTGATTCAAAGTCATTCATCTTATATGCATTATTGCTAAAGCTGAAATATATGTGGAAGAGAAGAACACAATGTGTTTGTTATTACTTGCTATTAGAAATGCTAAGGAAATTATTTTAGTTCAGTTTTCCATGTGCTATAGATGCTGTAGTCATGATGGTCTAAGAAAGAAAGCTCTGTAGGAAAAAAAACATGGATTTTATTAGACGACTAATTTTTTTTTCTTTGGAGGAACAAAGTTACCTGATGAAATTAAAGGATACTGAGTATGAAGGTTTATAATCATTTTTTTCTGAAACAGTGTACATTTGAGTGAAAAAGTAGCACCTTTCCCTATACCCTGCCTTAGTTTTTCATTAGTCTGTGTTTTTGTCATTTGTCAGTCTGTTTTGATCACACCACATAATACACACCAGCCAATACACACCGAGTTCGTTTACAGATAATTATTGATAGTATTCAGAATTCAGATATTCAAGCATGAAAACTGATTTGTTAGTGAAAGACAAAATGGCATTATTTTTGTTGGCAGAATTTCAATCTGCATTGGTTGTCAATAAATGAAACATATTTCCTGTTGAATGTCTACTCTAAAAATCAGTGTTGAATATACCTACTTATACACATCTGATTTCAACAAACAAGTGAAACAAAGTTTGGCCACAGGAATCAAAGTGAGAAAATGTATGTTTGATTTACAGTCATTCAGATTAACAGTCTCTGCTTGGAGGGTGATTTCAATGTATTACTGAGGAGTTATCTGAAGAATATTACTATTTTAAGCCTATTTTAGTCCTGAAATATTTTCGATGGGTTCATAGGTGTAGACTTTACTTGTACAGAAACATTTGAGAAGCAAAGATAGTGACTTTTGAGATAAATTTGATCCATTTGATGCTTGTCATTTGATGAACAATAGTGTCCCTGGTGAATATTCACTTCCACTTCTCAGTGACCATTTCTCAACTAAGCAGTCAGCTTGTCTGATACAGTATTAGTCATGGGAATTCACTGAAAGTGGATAACACCGTTGTTGCATTGACAGTAATCCTCCTTAATTTCAGCACCCAGAGAGAAAATACCACTACAGTAGAGCTGTTCGTAACTGTGGATAATAATAGATACATATCTAATTATGCAGTATGCATATCTAATTATGCAGTTAAAACTGAAAGCATCTGATAAACTATGTGATAAGCATCACAGGCATACTATAATCTCCAAAATAAAGGTAAAAGTTAATGTTTAAATCCCAAAATCCAACATCCTCTTCTGTTCATAAATAAAAGATGTCAGAACAATAATTTCTACCAATATTGAATTTTGACACAATTAGGGAATGCTAGAAAGCATAAGGGTTGTCTTTGGAAAAACAACATGCAAAGCTACTTATCTCTTGCCTCAGCACTGAAAGTGTTTCCCTTTGCAGGGATCCCAGCTTGCTCCCTCCAGATCAGGAGGGGTTTCTTGCAGTTATCTGCAGTACCAGTGTGGAGAAACAAACTAAGAAAATGTCACTGAGATTATGATATTCTTACAGGAACACAATGTCAAATATATATTTTTAGCTCTTCAAAATATCACTATAACCTTCATTAGGGAGTAATAACAGAAGCCTGTGTTTATCCTAGGTAAATCTTGCATAATCCCCAATGTATTGGGCATGTTGCAAACCATCAAAAATGTCATTGAACGTTTCCAGATGTCTGGTTCCAATCTATCTGAACAGAAAGAAGAGCAGGAGAACTTCAGGCATTTAAGTTAGGAACTGAGCAAAACAGGGAGACAAAAAGAGCTTAGAGAAGGCAAGAAAATCAGATGGTATGGATAAGAATTCATTATGGATGGATGAATGTTCTGAATAATTTCAGCTGTGAACAGATTTTGGTGTCATCTGAGACCAACAGTAATAGTTCTCCCTCTAAATAAAAAATGTGGAAGTGCATTTACTTCTAGTTCCAGCAAATGAAATCACTGCAGATAGGCTGATAGTGTTGCTCACAATGATTTTTTTCTTTCTAGCCTAGTATGTTTATTTAGCTTTAAAGACTATTTTTTTCCACTGCAGAGAAGAACTCCTGCATTATTAGGCTTCTTGCTTCAAAAATAAATGCATCAGGTCTTATTTATAGCAGACCTTTTGGGGGACTTTTTATGTTATTCTTATTAGAATTTCTTCAGTTTATGCTGTCAGCGTAAAAGTACGCACATCTGTGTTTCAAGCAAATGTGGTACATGGTAACCCATAGTAATTTCTTGACTTCATAAAAAGATCAAAGGGAAAAATGTTTTTCTTAATGGGATAGTGAGATGACTTACAAAATGTACAAAATGTACCATCCAAAAGAGTTAGTGTTTGTTGTTCTTCTTTTACATCTAAATCTATTAAAACTATAAACCACTTGTTACAACATAAGTATAACTTTTATCAAAATGTTTATACAAGTAACTTCATTTTGGAAAGAAGAATGGCAAATATGAAATGTAAACCATTCAAATATCTTTTTCCTCTATACAAGGAAGGACCTATTCCCACTTCGCTGAAATAACACATGCAAACAACAGTTTTCATGAAACGAAACAAAACAAACCAACCAAAAAAAAAAGCCTGAGGAAGCTTACATAGGATCCCAGTTAGCTTAATTAGTATTTAGACCTAAGATTATTAGGTGGCCATATAAAGAAGTATATTGTCTAAGTGCATTCTTCACTGCATACCACCAGTATAACATAGCTGGGTTTGGCTGGGATTGTTGTACAGTACAACTTCTCATTTTGGAATTGTACTATAATTCTGTGGAACCTACTTCTGTCACTTACTATCTTAATTATTTTTCTTACCTTTATATTACTGGACTGTTTAATCTTTTTTGTTGTTTATCTGGTGGTGGTGGTGAAATGTTAGGCTTTGAGTTTTGTTTTTAGTGAGGGAAATAGAGTAAAGCCTTCTTTACAGCTGTCTTTATATAAGAAGATATTCCACTTTTGGGGGTATTAAGTCCTCTTGCTTCATAAAAGAAAAACAGGGCAAAATAAGTGTGAAGAGAGAATAGAAAATATAACAGAGAGCTCTTGAGATAGGTACCAGAAAGCTGTACATGCCTTTTACTTTCTACTTTGTCATACTGTAGTTAGTTTAAGTAGTACCTAAATTTTTCACTCAGAATAGCTTGGAAACCACAGAGGCACACAATATAAAAATTTTCAGAACAGACAGTAAAATGTTATTTCTAGCTGGAATAAAACAGAAATTTTCACAGTTGCATAAATAAACTTGGTTTGCGCTATTGGATCAATTATTTTTTTTGTCTTGCAAATTCCAATTCAGCTTATGACAACAATATGAGAGAGAAGATATCTTTAAAAATCCAATTGTCAGTACAGCATCTATTGTAGAAATGACAAGTTTTTCATGTTATTAAAAGGAAATCCATGTAGTATGTTCAAGTATAAGCAGCTTATTGCAGAAGTTATGTTCACAACACATAATGGAAAAACATGAACAGCTGAAGATACTCAGCCTTAAAAACTGAAGCATGAATTTTTTTAGGATGTTGCTACCACTCTCCCAGACTGCTTTGTCTTCCGGACATCAGTTTGGTTTTCCAGCTCACTCTGCAGCACTCTTCCTAACCACTAGGGAATGCATGCAATGCTTGAGATGCATTGGAGCTGCCTTGCTGAGGCTGGCAGAGGGCTGTGGAGTTGGAACCTGGCAAAATGCTGCAGGGTGCCCTGAGGAAAAACACTCAACCACAGCATTTTTTTTTAAACAGATTCCTGCCATAGTTCTATCCTACCGCTCCCATGCAAACAGTGTCCCATGTGTGGGAACTGAAGCAGGGTTTACACTTGTGTTGTGCTCATGTGTGACATGTGCACCTGAATAATTATGGTAGCCCTAATGTTTGCTCATTGTACTGTTAAAACCTGAAACAGTGACTTGTACTTACTGGTAAGCACAGAATTTCTGCAAACACTGATCGTGCCAGGGTGGCTGATAAAATCATCCAGTGACTGCCTTCTGTTCACTAGTGTCAACTTATAAATCTTCCATTGTGCAGAGAGATCTCTTTATCCTTTATGTAGACTCCAGCAACAGAATGTGTAGGCAGTGCAATGTTCCCTGACTTGACAAGTTAGTATTTGGGTTCTAGTTTGAGCTAGTATCAGAAAGATGTCACTAATCAAAGTGAAAAGTTAAGCTTCTCCAAGGCTGTAGAGAAAAATCATCACTTCTCGTTCAGCCTTAATGCTCTTATATAGCCTGTTTATGTCTAATGGAACTTCTTACTCCTTTCAGGACTGTTCCTTCCCATGTGTTATCTCAGAGCAAAAGTAGCAGTAAGCTACCTTGCACTGATTTTGCTTTAAACACTAAGCCTAATGAGGTTCTTTTCTTTTGTGGATGCAAATGCCAGAAGGCATTACAGCAGGACTCTGGGGTTATTCTTACTACCATACTAGTAAATTACTTAGCCACTCCCTACTCGTCCAAGTGCAGAGGCAAATTTACCATGGCGCGCTTCCCTGGGACATGGGACCACAGAGCCTTGTTCTCTAGGTAGAGTTTTGCCATAGTCAGTATGTCTGAAGTCCAGAATGGCCAAGAGACATTTCCCTCAGTGCTACCTTGAAGTCAGTCGTCCAGGCTTTGAGACAGTCCGCAATCCTCTGTGAGTCCTTTGGCTTCATAAATTAGCATCTACTCTGAATGGCACGAGCAGAAGTCAGCTTCTGTGTCACCTTCTGCATTTCACTGAGGAACTAGCCAATGATAATATTTGTATTGAGGATTTTTTTCTTAAGATAATGAAATAATCCTTATAAAATATTTTTTGTGCCAAAATTCTATCCAACCTTTTAATCATCCAGGTATTCTATCAAACTCATGAGCAGTTTTTGTAATCAGGGAAATAACATTCACATTTCACAGAGCTTAACATCTGAAGGACCTTAAGTAAATACTGGATGTGTCCTGAAATCTGAATGCTCTTGTTTATGGATATTTGTAAAGATTTTATACTTACCTTCTGTTTTTCAGAGTAACTCAGGTGTTTCAAGAGCTGCAAGGCTGACATTGTGCAAGTCAGCCTTTTAGCCATGGTAGTCTATCTCCAAAGGGGAGAAAGTTAAACATATCAATTATTAAATGCTTTCAGAGAGATTCTTCTTAAAAGATTTAAAGGAAATGTAGGCAGTCTAGACCCAACAAAATAAGAAATGGCCTTCAAACAAAATGCTAAGTGAAGGAGAAACAGACTAGAAATAGAGAGAAAATTTTTCTTAAATGAAGGCAGTTCAAAGTGTTGGTTTCTTCACACCTTTCTAGAGTAAATTCTATTTCTATATAGCTGCAGTTAATCTATATGGACAAAGTCTATAGAGATGTTTATCAAAGACACCTGTTAAACAAATGAATTATTGTTGTAGAATAAAGCTGTGTTTAAAGCTGCATTCTGAAGTCCTCTTAGCCTCCTTTATCAATCTAAAAATTGAGGTCATAAAATCAATTAATGCAGTGTTTTTCCCTTCTAATGTTGTATTTGCGTGGCATTTCTCTGGCAGTGATATTAGATATTCTGCAGGCTACTCAAGCCCCAGAGTTCAGGAAAAAAAGGCAACAGAAGTACACTGAGGTTTCAGTTTCTCACTAGTGTTCCTGAATTATTTTATGCCCCTCTATTTAGGCACCTGTTGTGGTTTATCCCTGGCCAGCAACCAAGCCCCATGCAGCCACTTGCTCACTCCCCCCTCCATGGTGGGATGGGGGAGAGAATTGGAAGAGTAAAATTGAGAAAACTCGTGGGCTGAAATAAAGGCAGTTTAATAAGTAAAGCAAAAGCCACGCATGCAAGCAAAGCAGAAAAAGGAATTCATTCCCTACTTCTCATTAGCAGGCAGGTGTTCAGCCATCTCCAGGAAAGCAGGGCTCCAGCATGTGTAATGGTTCCGAGGAAGACAAATGCCATAGCTCCAAAGTCCCCCCTTCCTTCTTCTTCCCCTAGTTTATATGCTCAGCGTGATGTCATATGGTCTGGAATATCCCTCTGGTCAGTTGGGACCAGCTGGCCCGGCTGTGTCCCCTCCCAGATTCTTGCCCACCCCCAGCCTGCTCATGGTGGGGTGGGGTGAGGAGCAGAAAGTCCTGGGGTCTGGGTAAACCCTGCTCAGCAATAGCTAAAACATCCCTGAATTATCAACACTGTTTCCAGCACAAATAAAAAACATAGCCCCATACTAGCTACTATGAAGAACTCTAACTCTACCCTAGCTAAAATTAGCACAGCGCCAATTAAAAAAAAATAAAATAGTAGACCCCAAACAGAATTCTATTAGAGTATGATACAAATTAATTTTCTGTTACTAAGCAAAAATGAAAATAGAAAAAGGGCTGAGCCTACTAGCATTTCTTTGCTCTTCATTTGTGAGCAATGTTCTAGAAGTAGGCTGGTTTTTTTAGTGAAGAATAAGAAAATATTCCTAATATATCTTTCAGATGGTCAACACAAAGGAAATAATGGAGTGGTGAGGCTTACATACAACTTACTGTTTCCCCTTTTTAAAAATTTTTTTGGGTTCAGTATTTTGACAACTCTTGCTTTGAGCAAGGATATCAATGCCCAAAAGAAAGAGAAAATGGTTTGCTAATGACACATTCGGAGCTGAAATGTGAAATGATAACAGTATGGATTCAACAAAGTGTAAATTCTGTTAGATTCGCAGTGATCCAGTTTTCTCAAATGCAGTTTCCTTTGTTCACATTTTCATTGCACAATGTCAGCAACTTTAAGATGTCAATTACTTGCTTAGTTTCCCTCTTACCTGTACTGTATTTATAGTAGTGACTTTCCTGGGCATTGATTTGTAGAACAAGAATATTTTTCTAGAAAAAAAAGCAATTTAATAGATGAGTCCAATGAAGCTTTTCTCATTCTTGCATATGCAGATGCTAATTAATACTTTATAAGTCATATCTAATGAATGCTGACATCTCCAGTGGGTTGGGAAATCTTGACACTCTGTGAGTTTGGGAGGGGAAGACTCTAATAGAGAAAAACCAATTTAGCAAGCTTACACATTCAATGTGCGATGGCACCTTTAAGAGTCAAGGGGAATGCAGTGCCTGTGGACTTCTTATGGAGATGTTAAATGCCAGAGCATCTGTAGACCAGTTTTTCATTCTTTGAATTTTTTTTTCATTCTTTCACACTTTTCAAAGAACTGTTAGCCCACATTCTACCATCTTTCATGCCTATTTGCAGTATTTGCTAGATAGAAAATTCAGTCTCTTATGTGAGTATACAGAATGTTGAAAATAGTATTAATTGCATACTGAAATGTTTAAAACAATCAGGTTGTCTTTCTGCAGTCCTTGCAGTTGCCCACGGTACTAAGTAACGTGAATCACTGAAATGTGGTTGGCATGAATGTATGTATCAAAAAATGAAACATCCTAGGGGCACTTCCAGTTTGTTTTAATGGATATAAAGTATATATATAAAAATAAATCTCCATAGGCCATGTATCTCAAACTATGTGGGTAGATAGGAAACTCTCTCTGAGCCTTTTGAGTTATGCTTCTGTGGAAATGATAAGGATTATGCACAATAAATTCCTTCCTTATGTTATGAAGGCTTGCATGTCTATATTTGTATGAAAAAAAGCTAGTTTTGTTCTAATGCAACTCCAGTGTCACTGTAATAACTGCCAATCTAATGGAAACAGCAAATAAGGGGTGTCCAGATGATGCTCTTAGACATATGATTTAGCTTTAGGTAGTCCTGTGAGGAGCAAGGAATTTGACCTGATGATTCTTATGTGTCCCTTCCAACCTGAGATATTTTATGATTCTCTAAGTCTATGAATATTATCTCTAAGCATGTGGAAGAAAAGAAGGTTATCTGGTACAGTATACATGGATTGACCAAGGGGAAATCACGCCTGACCAACCTGATAGCCTTCTGTGCTGGAACGCCTGGCCGGGTGGATGAGGGGAGAGCAGTGGGTGTTGTCTGCCCTGCCCTCAGCAAGGCTCTTGCCCCTGTCTCCCACAGCCGCCCCAGGTGAGCGCAGGCCGGGTGGGCTGGGCGCGTGGGCAGGGAGGTGGGCTGAGACCTGGCTGATGGCAGAGCCCAGAGGGCTGTGACCAGCGGCACAGCCCAGCTGGGGGCCCGCAGCCAGCGCTGTGCCCCGGGGCTCAGCACCGGGTCCCGTCCTGCTCAGCCCACCCCCCAGCGCCCTGGGTGAAGGGGCAGAGCGTGCCCGCAGCGAGTTTGCTGGTGGTACAGCGCTGGGAGGGCGGCTGATACCCCGGGGGCTGCGCTGCCGTTCGGCGGGGCCCGGGCAGGCTGGGCAGTGGGGCAGGGGGGGCGTCATGAAGCTCAGCAAAGGCAGGGGTAGGGTCCTGCGCCGGGGGGGAGCGACCCCACGCACCAGCACGGGCTGGGGCTGACCTGCTGGCAGGCAGCTCTGCGGGGAAGGGCCTGGGAGGCCTGGAGGACACCGAGTGGCCCGTGGGCCAGCAGTGTGCCCTGGTGGGCAAGAAGGCCGCTGCCAGCGTGGGCTGCATCAGGAGGAGCGTGGCCAGCGGGTGCGGGGGGTGTCCTGCCCCTCTGCTCTGCCCTGGTGAGGCCGCACCTGGAGTGCTGTGCCCAGCGCTGGGCTCCCCAGTTCAGGAGAGACAGGGAGCGACTGGAGAGGGGCCAGCGGGGGGCTGCCAAGGGGGTGAGGGGCCTGGAGCATCTCCCTCATGAGGGAAGGCCGAGAGAGCTGGGCCGGTGCAGCCTGGAGAAGGCTGAGAGGGGATCTCATCGTGCATACAGGTATCTTCAGGCCGAGTGTCAGGGGGACGGGGCCAGGCTCTTTTCCTGGTGCCCAGTGACAGGACAAGGGGCAATGGGCACAAACTGCAACACAGGAATTTCCATGTGAACGTGAGGAAGAACTTGTTTACCTCGAGGGTGACAGAGCCCTGGGACAGGCTGCCCAGAGAGGCTGTGCAGTCTCCTTCTCTGGAGACATTCAAAAGCTGCCTGGACACAATTCTGCCATTGGCCTAGATGATCTCCAGAGGTCCCTTCCATCCCCGACCATTCTGTGATTCTATGATTCTGTAATATACCAGAGAGGTACAGAATTATGTGGGAGAAGGGGGTGTTTTTCTTGGTTCTGGCGTGCTTGTTAGTTCCTATGAGTAACTTCTGTGTCTGTTTCTCTTCAGCATGTCAAAGATGAGCTAGGAGGAAGGAGCTGAGGTGAAGACGTAGGGTAGTGCAGCACTTTGGGGTTTTCCTGCAGCAACCCACTCACTCAGTACTGTGTGATATACTTATTGTCACGTAGCTATGCAATTTGTGCAGACGCGCACACACATACGCATAAGTGTAAATACCTTTAACATTGGACAAGGTACCATGGTCTTAACAAGGTTTGCTTTGCTAAAGTAGCAGTGCTTCCATATTACTGCAGGCCACGTAACCATTAGTCTGGAGACTTAAGAAGCTTTCAAGTCCTGTAGCACAGGGTTACAAGGCATCTTCAGCTGCCTTACCCATCTGACAATGTCAATGCAAGTGCAGTATGTTTGGATGGCCAATGATCCAGATACTGAGAAAGGCAAAATACTCCATTAAACAGAGAAGCTACAGACTTCTGATAGCAGAGAAACAGACTCAGTGACCCAGAAGGCCCCTTCTGGTTTGGTGCAATGTGCTGCTGTTGTCAAGGCAAAGATCCCTTTATGTAGCACATCCTGCCAGCAGCTCTGCTTATGGAGAAGAGTTGGAAAGAAATACAAAGGTTTCTGCAAATGGTAGCTACAGCAATACGACACTTTGAAGGAAGCATTCTTTTAAGTAATGAAGTGTAAAGCTATTTTAGATTCTATGGGTCATAGTCTTAAAGTCCACTCAGGTAGCAGCAGGGCACTCCTGGAGATCACAGAACAAAGGTGGCATATGCTGTGTCTCAAGAGGCATACTGCCAGCAAGAAGTATTCCCATGCTCTGCACTGGTTTAAGCTCCTCAGCCAGTTTGTATTGCTTCCTCTGATACGAAATGGCTTTTAAAAGCCACAATTTTACAATCAATTGTGGATGTGAATATTCACATTAGTGTACTTCTTTCAGACTCTCACATACAAATTATTGTCATTCTAATTTATATTCTGTTAATAATGACAGATTTTACAGTTGGTTACTTTTAACAAGTCAGTGCTATGATAATTGTCTAGGTGCTTGACCAAGGAGAATAACACCTTACAGACAGAAATGGTGTTACTTTCTGCAACATGATGCCTGGAAATTGTAACTCCCTGTCATGGTTTAACCCCAGCCAGCAACCAAGCACCATGCAGCTGCTCGCTTACTCCCCCCTCACCCAGAGGGATGGGGAGGAGAACCAGAAAGGAATGTAAAAATCAGGCAGGGGTTGAGATAAGAACAGTTTAATAAGTAAAGCAAAAGATGCACACGCAAGCACAGCAACACAAGGAATTCATTCAACACTTCCCATTAGCAGGCAGGTGTTCAGCCATCTCCAGGAAAGCAGGGCTCCAGCACACTTCAATGGTTACTTGGAAAGACAAACACCATAATATTGTATATCCCCGCACCTTCCTTCTTCTTCCCCCAGTTGATATACTCAGCATGCCCTCCCATGGTATGGAATATCCCTTTGGCCAGTTTGGGTCAGCTGTCCTGGCTACGTCCCCTCCCACTGTGCCGTGCCCCTCCAGCCCTCTGGCTGGCAGGGCCCGAGAAACTGAAAAGTCCTTGACTTAGTATAAACATCACCCAGCAACAACCAAGAACATCAGCGTGCGATCAGCATTGTTCTCACATCAGAGCCAAAATCAGCACTGCACCAGCTACTAAGAAGAAAACTAACACTATCCCCACTGAAACCAGGACACTCCCAAAATAAGTGGAGAATAGTGCAGAAACATTAGAAGCATGTTGACTCATCAAACTAAGAGACATTTCACAAGCTGCTGAAGGGGACCTGGGCAAACTGAAAATGTGCTTTCCTTCCAAACTGCAAATATAGAGGGATATATAATTATAGATGCTCTGAACTATGTTGCTCCTTCTAATTCTTTTCTATTGCCTATTGAAATCAAAGGGATTACTCCCTCAGCTTCAGTAAGCTTTAGGTTTGGCCTTTGGTTATCTTCTTTTTGGTTGTGTTCTGAAACCATGCAATCAGTGGGATGTAGGGTAAGCTGCTGTAAATTCTTAATTGCATTAAAAGAAAGAAAATAGTTTCTTCTGCAGAACTTCTTTTCACTAGATATCTCATAATTAGTAACAAATCAGGTCTGCTTTTTTAGTTTTATTTAGATTCCATTTTTAGTTGAAACTAGCTTTTTCAAAGATTTGTGATGCTGAAATTTAAGATAATATACATATGCTGCATGATATTTGACATGAAGACATACCTGTATATAAGTAATTTTCTTCTTCTTTACAGTTTTTTTTTTTCCCAAAGTTCAGTCTTTTCTATTGAATTAATTCAAATTTATTAAACTTCACAGTAATTTTTTTTAGGTATCTCCACAACAACTGACCTCTTGGCCAAACCATTGGGATTGCATAAGTATTTCCAGGACTCTATTATGGAGGGTGCTGCTGATACAGAAAGGCTAAATGAGTTCAGTGGGAGACTGGACAATGTTCACAGTAGTTCATTTTTCTTAGTGCTCTGATAATCAGACACCACTTTCCTTCCATAGCAATCTCATGCATGTTATGGAATCTTCTCTTTCAATTCTGTTGCACTGTGTTACTTACAATTACTCTTGTGATAAGTAGAGTATAAAAAGGAGAAAACAAAGCAGCAAAAAGCAGAATGCTGAGTAAGTTTCTCAGCAAATACAGCATCACCCTTGTTTTAAACTGATTTCGCTGACAAAAGTAGTCCTAAAATGGTACAAATTTGTTTTCTGTCTGACAGATTTAAATCTTGCTTGACTATCAAGGTAATGATCATAACTTTTTCCCAAACTAAGTTCTTCTCAAATTTGGTTACTGAACAACACTTTAGGCAAAAAGCTCCACCAGTTGTCTGTTAAATGTAATCCTTTCTTAGTGCGAAATCGCTTTTACATTTATTTTAATAAGTTGCTTATCACTAGAAGGCAGTTAAAGGAAAAGTTAAGTACATAAATGTACTTATGTACATAAATGTAACAAACGTGTGATATGATTCAGTGAGGAACAAACCTGCTTTTTAAGAAGTATCCATCTTCTGAAGGTTCCATGACTGTGGTAGCTGTCACACTCGCGGCAGAAATTTCCTAAGCTTGCTGTTACAACTTGCAAATAAAATATAATGCCATTGGCCACCTCAGATCTTAGAGCTTTACTGTAACAGTGACATTTGATATGTGTTTACTACTACACAGTGTTGTTTAGTCTGCTGGTATGGCTGCCAGGGTTTCCCATTGTATGTGGTATGTAATATAACTGTAACCTACAGTTCCATCAAACAGTGGGAAAGAAGGAGCTGCAAAATATTTCATTCCCTCTGTGGGCAAAAAGCTTTCAAGTTCCCTCATTTTTATTCTTTTAAATCAGCATACTGCTTGGTGGGCCTTTTTGCTTAAATATTGGTAAGGCTAGAAATTTCTAGACCTTTTAAAGGCAAGTTTGTACTGCAGTGAAGGTTGTGTATCCTGAAACGTTAGTTTATAAAAGTTACCGTATCATTGCTAAGAACAGCCGCTTCTTTGTCAGTCCCAAGGTCCACCCACACCATTTGTCGATCTCTGACATTGGGCATTAGGGAAGACTGAGAACGAGCCAACCATACAGTAAAACTTATTAAGGACACTCTCCAGCCTCCAGCATTTTGGCACAAAGCCATTCAGGCCTAGATGTGGTCTCTGTATTTAACAGACACAGATGGACTTTTTCTTTCCCCATGAACTTGTTAAACTTCTTCTGATACCCTAGGGACTTCTATGTATCTGTGATGTCCTGGAATGAAGCATGCCACACTAAGAACAGGCTGTGCAGAGGAGCAGGTTCTTTGTTTATTTTGTACCATCTTGTTTTCTTTAATATCTCTTGGTTCTTGTAAAGAAAAAAACTGGACAGTTTTTTCCTGTTTGTTTTTGCTATTCCATTTGGAATTTTATGTCTTTCTATTATACCTTTTCTGCTTATCTCTTTCCCAGGGCAATGACTCTTTGTCAGCTTAACCATTCCCATTTATACTTAGAATTACCAATGTCACCTTTGTCAGAACTTTTTCAGTCTATATACTGTTTTAAGATGAAGAATCAAACCCTATACAGTGCTGAAGATGGAATGTACTATAGATTTATGTAGTAGAAAATATCATTATACTGTTAAGCTTTTTCCTTTCCTAATAAATCCTAGCATCTAATTTACTTCTTTAGTCTCTACCAAGCTCTGAGAAGACATTTTCATGCAACTATCTATTACAGTCCTGAAATTTCATTTTTAAGCAGTAAAAGCCACCTCAGAGAATATCATTAGGTATATAAAATTAGGATTAAGGTTTATTTATATGCATTATTTATCTGCACGGAATTTCGTCATTTTATCAGTAATTCAGTATTGAAAAGTCTTTTGACCTTTCTTCATGTTAGGGCACCATCTTTAATTTTGTCACCTAATAGCAAATATCAGTAAAATTTGTCACTCTATTTTATTTTTCTAGGGCATTCATAAATCTGATTATTACCTGAGACCAACACACACTGTGAAACATTGCTGGCCTTTCTATAGTGCAAAAGCTTGCCCTTCAATTAAGTTCTTTGTTTCCAGTAGCGTCTAGCTGATAGTTTCCATTTAAGCTGTCCTGGTGTAGTTTCTTTAAGGACTTGTAATATGTAATCTCTCTCAAGTGCCTTCTGAAAACTCAGATAAGGTGTATTAACCCCACTTTCTTTGTCCATGTGCATATAAAATATCCTGAAGAAATCTTGTGTTTGCAAGAAGGAATGCTTTTCCTTCAGAAAACTGTGTTCATGATTTTACTGTATCTGCGTTTCCACTGATTCTGTTCTAGAGTAGTTTGTCTTACAAATGTGTGAGGATTTCTGGCCTTTCCTTCCCTGAATCTTTTCCTGAACCCTGTAAAAATTTTGCCATCAGATTTGATGCCTTCCAGTTTTTCTGATGTCATGCATTTTCAAGCCAGATGAACTTAAATAGAATGCAATCTGTCCCTAGTGTTATCTTGTTCATTTTGTCAGGGCATCTTCTATTTAACTTTATTTCAGTTTAAGGCAGAGGAATTCCTCAGAAAGGATTCCAACATGAGAAACCTCTTTCTGCTGTCCATGGTGAACACAGCCATGAAAAAATTGTTTGCTTTCTATTATAAGATTATCTCCTCTGGGAGATCTTCTATGTTCTGTCAGTCATCTGCTGGCTTTACAAACTTTCTGGCAGATGTCCTCCTCCTTAATGTGCTTAAACATGCATACATATATATATGTATATAAAGATATAGGTATGCTTATAGTCTCTGGAAGTGCTTCTCAAATTCTCTTTTTGCTGCCTTGTGTTTTTAACCTTCCAGTGTTTATAACCCTTTTTATTACCCTTCATTAAACATGACTTTGGCTTTTTAAAGACGCTCTCTCATTTCTAGTATCCTCTTTTATCCTGTAGTGCCACACAGACCTTATTTTGGTCTTTATAAAATCTTGGACAGGTGCTATGCATTTGACCTATTGCTAATAAATACTTTCTGTGCTGTCTTCACACGTTTTTCTTTTTTAGTTGTTCTCCATTGTATCTTTTTAGATTGTTTCCTCTCTAAAGCATTACCATAACAAAGTTGGCTTTTTTTCTCATGCATGGAAGCTGACTCAAAGTATATTTTTGACACCTTTGGAAAGCTTTTCACTAGAAACATTTTAAATTATGTCGTGTGTGCTACTTTGGATAGCTTTTTCTGTTCTAGGTTCCCTGTACAATTGTGCTTCAGCATTAGTATGGACTGATTCTAATTGTAGGTAGCCACAGTCTTCTGTTCTTATCATGTTTCTTGCCCTCCTAGACACAGTGATTTCCCTAAACAAGTCACAGTCACTGTTCTTATTGGTAGGAGAATAATAAGAAAGTATATGCAAAAAGGTTACTTTGCTTATCTTGAGTTTACAAAGAAAGAATTAGTGTTATCATCAGAATTTATCTCATTCCCAATAACTTAAAATCTAAGTCTAAAAAATTAAGTTTCAGGGCACAATTTGATCCATCTATCGGGTTATCAATGGTCTGCTAAGCTAAATTAGGCAGTATATGGGGAAATTTAAGTAAACCCAAAATTCACCTTTTAGCACATTTCTTGTATTCCTATTTATGAAACATTAAATACACAGTGCTATTTAAACACATCTTCAGCAGTATTTTATTACTTGGTAATAGTTCAAATGCGGAAACATATGTACCTACTGGTCATTTATCTTGCAGATAAACAACACAGAGAAATGCTTGAAAAAGTTGCTGTATTGAAATGGTGACAGACCACAACATTTGTTCTGCTAGCTCTGTGCTTTTTTTTCCTGAATAGCTGTTCACACTGGAGTCTGGCTTTCCCTCCACATGTTCCCATCCTTGTGCACAGCAATATAGCAAAATGAGCTCAGCCATTGCCACTGATTTACCACATAAGGATCTTGCCTGCTGCTGCTGGTGATCACTTCTGGTTAATGTAAAAATCATACTTCTCCTCCCATCCATGAATTCCTCAGCTGTTATGTCCTTACCTGTAGAATACAAATGAGAGATAAAACGGAGGTGTGAATCTAGCTTGCAGGGTTGTAGTGGGTAAAGACATCTTGTGAGTCAGCACGTACTGCTAATGCACATAGTTGGATTACAGAGGCAAAGTCAGTTGAGAGTGCATGCTCTGGTTGCTATGCCAGACATGGGCTATACTAATACAGTGAGAGATGTGTGGGAATGAGTTTTGCTGACAAGAGGTACAGCTTACATGCTGGGAGCAGTCTGTAACTCCCAAGGAGCTGTGGAGCCAAATTACAATAATTCCAAAACTGCTTAGTTCTTAGGTAGCTTTTTCAGGATGAATGCCTTTTCCTTGTTTGAAAAATGAACCACCATCTATGAGGCAAACCCACTTTTTACAAAACACCCTCAGTAACTATTTGAGAATAGCAAACAGAAGCAGCTCCATAATGATAATGAGTCTGTTAGGGCTCAGAAATGAATAAAATAATCTATATTATTTTTCACTATATGATATTTTAATAAACTAGTGCTTAATTGCAATGGTGAATGTATAGGCTCCCACTTCCACTTATTTGTCCTAAATCCTCTCCTCAAAGTCAATGTGTATAGTCCTCCCTGGTCTTTATTACCTGATGGCTATTTAATAAACCACAACAATCTCTGATATTGAAACCTCTGAAAGCTCTTGGTTTGCCTGCATTTGTCCTTTTTTAAGCCAGGTCTGCCAGAAGAGTAGTTTGTAGTCCGAGTGTGTAAGGCATAAGCAGAAGTTCTGCTGTGTGGTTATTTATACATTTCACAGCAGTCTTATAGGAGTGTTGCTACCTTCACCATTCCTGTCTTGGATAAGTATTTGCAAGCTGTTTACCTCCCAGTTTAAAGCACTATGGTACAGGATTTATTTGCTGGATTCATTCCTTTTCCTTATCTGTTCCATACAGTTGCAGTACAAAGCTAGCCTGTCATTCACATCCTATGGATAAGCCTACATTTCAGTGACAGGGAATGTGAGATGATTAAATAAGGCTTTTAAAAATTTTAAAATTAAATTGCTAAATTTTGTCATTTTTCAGGATGAAAAACATTGCATGAACATAAATTTACAGTCAGTAAAGTGCCACCATCAATTAAAAATGCTACCATTCTTGTTTTCCTAAAGAGTCTGTTTAAGTACCTAGAGTTGCTGTAAACCAGGGGTCCTCAAACTTTTTAACCAGGGGGCGGGCGCGCGGATGCAGCGGCAGGCAGCCATCTGCGGCTGCTTGGTTTCCCCCCCAACGCCCGGCGGGAGGGGGGGGGGGGAGGGGGGGGAGCGGGGGGGTCTGTAAATACCGGGGGCCGGATTGAGGAGCCTGGGGGGCCGTATCCGGCCCGCGGGCTGTAGTTTGAGGACCCCTGCTGTAAACCAAACCAAACCAAGCATGTTCTTATGTAAACCACTTACTTTATGAGTTGACATGGACTCTGTATAAAGTCTGTAAGTAACAAAACATGGTTTCAGTTTGTAAAATACAAACAACAAGGACTTTGCTAATGTGAATGTACCTAACCATATTTCATCTTACAACTTATGGTCCTGCAATAGCAAGAGGCAACGTACTCCAGGACTCAGATATCATTGCTGTAAGCCAGGGAGTATTCTTTTGTCTCCAAATGTTCATCCACGGACTCTGAAGATGTGAGAAAGCTCAGCTCTTTGTAAAAACTGTCAGCTTCATAAATAGGAATAGATTTGTTCTTCAAGACCAGAGCATTTACCTCTTCCTCATCAGGAAGAATAAATAGTTGGCACCTCCTTCAGAAAAGGGAAGAAGCCTCATGTTCACAGGCCTTGGTCCTCATGGAAGACTTGTATCACACTAATACCTGCTGGAGAGGCAGCAAAGCAAGCATGAGTGATCCAGGAGATTTCTGGAGTGCTTTATAACAACTTGATGACAGATTTAATCAAGGAGCCAAAGAGTTCCTGTCTTTGTGAAGATCTCCATTCTGCTGAATCTCATACTTACAAACAAGGAAGGACCGGTCAAGGATGTGAAGGTCAGGGTCAGCCATGGCTGCAGTGACAATCAGATGCTGAAGTTCAGGATCCTGAGAGGAGGAGAAAAAGTAAAAACCAGGATTAAACCCCTATACTTTAGGAGCACCAAATTTTTCCTGTTCAGGGACCTGCTTGGAAGAATCCTATGGAAAACAGTCTTGGACAGAAGCATCCAGGAGACCTGGCTGATTTCGAAGGTGATCCATCCCAAAGATCAAGAATGGTCTGCTCCTGACAAGCTGGAAGTCAAGCAGGAGGCCTACATGGATAATAAAGTTGCTCCTGACAAAACTCAGACATTAAAAAGCAGTGCATAAGAGCTAGAAGTAGAGTCAAGTGTCCCAGGAGGAATTCAGATACACACTCTAAGCATGCAGGGATGGGGTTAGGAAAGCCAAAGTCCACTTGGAGTTGAATCTGGTGAATAAATTGAAGGCTAACAAGAAAGACTTTTATGGGTATGTCACCAAAAAGAAGAATAGGAAATCTGTGGGCCCATTGGTGAGTGAATGGGGCAGGGAACCTGGTGACAAAGGAGATGGGAAAACCAACATACTTTGTGCTTTCTTTGCTTTAGTTTTTACTGGTAAGACTTGCTCTCAGGAATACAAGGCCACAGAGACCAGTGGGAAAGTCCAGAGAAAGGAATACTTAGCTTAGTGGAGAAGAACCAGATTAGGGAGCACTTAAAGAGATTGTACACACACAAGTCCATGGACCCTGATGTGATGTACCAACAAGTGCTGAGGGGGTTGGCTTGTACCATGGTGAGACATATCTGGATGTAGTTCTGGGCAACCTGCTGACCTTGCTCTGTGCCTGTGTTAAGTATGCAATACTCAGGTGTTTTGGGTGCAGTCTAACAGTGAGTGAGTATTTTGGAGGATCAATTGTTCATCAAAAAAATCGTAAGTTTTTCATAGACTCATAGAAAGGTTTGGGTTGGAAGGGACCTTAAAGATTATCTAGTTCCAACCCCCCTGCCACGGGCAGGGACACCTTCCACTAGACCAGGTTGCTCAAAGCCCCATCCAACCTGGCACTGAACACTGCAGGGATGGGGCAGCCACAGCTTCTCTGGGCAGCCTGTTCCAGTGCCTCACTATTCTTATAATGAAGAATTCCTTCCTTGCATCTAATTTAGATCTACCTTCTTTCACTTTAAAGCCATTACCCCTTGTCCTGTCACTACATGCCCTTGTAAAAAAGCCAAAACATTTTGAAGAGTTTCTTCTTTTTCCCGTTATTGGCTGATCAAATGATCAAATAAGTTGACCAGTTGATCAAGTAGACATATGAAATTTTTCTTTAAATTATTCATCAATCTATTTTAAATTTTTCTTTCTGTCCGTTCTAATTATATGTATAGTAGTTTCATACTCTTCCAGAAATATTGAAATGTGTGCTTAATGATATTCCAAAAGCAGCTGTATGATTTAGCAATATTCTATTTGGTTTCATGAAAAGTATCTTAAATGCTTAAAAATATAAGCTAATATGTGCAATGCTGTGCTTAATAAAGGTCTTTTTCCTTCTCTAATTAGAGTTGCTTAGTGGTATTTCAACTAGATCCAGATGTAACTTCACTGAGTTGGTCTTTCTAACTCAGATGAACATGGAAAAGCAGCACCATGGCAGAACACTGGGCTCTGAAATTTGTACTTATAACACTTTATTTCCATTTTACATGTCATTGTGGCCAGCCTGTGTCACATGATATTGTTCAAGCTTGCTTCATAAGAACTGTAAGACAGGAACCACATTTTACAGTGGTCTTTGAAACATTGTGACTTTCAAGGTAATTTTTTCTTGTTATTGGAAGAGTGCAAAAGAAAAGCTCTTCACTTGCTGTATAGAGGGTAAGCATAGACATGACATTTTCCACTCCTCCATGTACAATTACTGGACATTCTCTTTAATCAACACCAGAGGAAACCCATCAAAGCTTGCTTAATAGTTTTAATTAATGCTTTTAAATTGCACAAAATTTTATGTAGTATCACACTTGCACGGTATGGCATCTGTTCTATTTTACATGTGATAGCCCTTGAGCCATTGCTATCTGCACAGAAACAATACATGTTAATAGTGCTGGTTGATGGGCATTATGTTAGGTAATGTGTTCAATGGGCCACAAATTAATTTCCATGGAAAAACATGGATATCAGAAGAATAGATTTTTTAACCAGTTATGCTAAAGGTACCATCTAAAATGTGGACAATTAAAGTAGCATGTTCTAAAATTTTCCTATAATAGGATGCTTACCAAACATTAATCAATGTCTAATGTTTTTAGCACTGTAAAGTTTATTTACCACTGATTATTATACCTGACTAATAACACACATTCAAATATGGTAATAGTGCCTGTGTGATGCCTTTCTGTATGTTTTTTCAGGCTTTTTAGGAAGGATGACCTTTTCATTATAGGTACAGGTGTCTAGTTCAGTCAAGTTGGGGCAGGACAGGACACAGGACTCTTGAGATTGTGTTGTTGCATATGTATGCAGTAGCAGCATTCTCAAGACTTTTAGCTAAAATGCAGTATCATTCTCTAGTAAACCAGTCAATGAAGTGCCTTCTGTTATACATCATGGGAGCTAATATGTATTTGCATACTATTGTAACAAAATTTTAGGAGAGATTATTAATGCTGATGGCTCTCAATTAAGGGATTTCTGTTCTGCTGCACATTTCCTGCTCTTTCATATAGAACTGAAAGAAACTGAAGGCAGCAGACTGAAGTTTCTATGGTATTAGCATCACGGTTTTGACTGTAATAGAGTTGATTTTCTTCTCAGTAGCTGGTACGGTGCTGTATTTTGGGTTTAGTATGAGAATAATGTTGATAAAACACTGATGTGAGTGTTGTTGCTAAGTAATACTTACTCTAAATCAAGGACTTTTCAGTTTCCCATGCTCTGCCAGTGAGCAGGTGCACAAGGAGCCAGGAGGGAGCAGAGCCAGGACAGCTGACCACAACTAGCCAAAGTTCCATACTATAGAGCGTCATGCTCAGTATATATACAGGGGGAGGCTGGCTGGGAGCTGCAGATTGCTGCTCAGGGACTGGCTGGGCATTGGTCAGTGGGTGGTGAGCAACTGTATTTTGCATCTTTTGGGGTTTTTCCCCTTTGGGTTTTATTCCTCTCGCCTCTCTCCTTTCCATTACAATTGTTGTTGTTATTATTTTTATATTTTACTTCAGTCATTAAATTGATCTTATCTCAACCCTTGAGGTTTACCTTTTCCCCCTGATCCTCCTCCCCATCCCACTGCAGGGGGTGGGGGGAGTGAGCGAGCAGCTGGGCGGTAACTTAGTTGCTGGCTGGGGTTAAACCATAACAATCAGTTTCCAACAATAAGTTGGAAAGTGTTGAGCAGTGTCAATAAATGACACTTCGTTTAAACAAAATGTAGAACTGGGCTGTAGAAAGTAATTTATTTTAATATGCCAAGAAAAAGAAATTCATGCTTTTCCAAAACATAATTCCAAAAACATATGCTTTATATGTTTATAGTGATGTTTTGGTTGAGAATCCTTCTCATAAAAGTAGTATTTTTGCCTATTTAAGGGTCTTATGGTACTACTGAATTGCATGAACTGTGACCACAAGTATTTATACGAGTGACTAACATTACATTTGGCTTATACAGAAAATTAGTCCTCAGGTTGCCCAAACACAGCTAGAATAAAGAGCAAAGGGCCTGGCAAGACCCCCTTGGTTCTTACTTTGCACTTCCAGGCCATTGTTCCAGATAAGAAGGCGGTGCCATGGAGTTACTATTTCCCACCCATCAGGAAATGCAGGAGGAGACAAGAAGCCACAGAAGGCCACAGCTGACCAGCTGAGGACATCGGCTAGTTCTTCTCCAGGAGCATGGTCTGCAAAGCCTGTGCCATCCCAGTATCAGCCTAACCTCTGTTATTTTTCTATGCTTATAAAAGAAGTTTGCAAAGCAGAGCTCATGGCTAGGTTGCAGTTCCTGAAGCCTGTGTATGGACTTTACAGAGGAACTTTGATTTGCTGCATTTGATAGGTGTTGAATTTCACTTCAGTCTTGTTGGGCAGCTTTCAACGAGATACCTCTCCACTGGGGATCCCCCATCAACAGAGCCCCCAAGGCCCCAGTGTGGGTCTGGAAATAATGAATCCATGCAGTGGCAGGCTGCCCTGCAGCAAGTCACCTGTTGCATCACTGATGTCAAGACTTCTTTTCTTTCAAAAAGAGTTCAAGGGAAGACTCTGTTATAAGCTTGTCTGCTTTTTTTATTTCCTGGCTAGCAGTCTGAAGCAGTAGGCTCTGTTCAGAACAATTTTCATAGAGGCTGAAGCTGCTGTTAATAGCACTTGAATTCTTAGCAGCATATTAAAGTTATTGAAGAGATTGTACCTCTCTTCCTTCCAAGTCTCTTTCCAAGGCAGATAATACATTTATTTGTTCAACAATATGCTAGAGAAGTCACTGATACTCATTTTGGAAAATCTCATGAAGTATCTTACTCTTTCTATTTTGTACTTGGAAATTGCCTATGGTGTTAATTTATGATATAGATAATACACTATGCCTCTCAAATTAAATGCAAAAAGAAAGTATCCATAACAGAAATGCAATTTTTGTAATGCTCAGTACAGTGAAAGCCGGCCCTTTTCCCTAGGTGAGAGGAAAAAAAAAAAAATAGGTTGCTTGTGCCCAAGGCAGTCCAGATGGAATCCCAGTAGGCAGCACACTAGTGTAAATTTTATTTATTTCAGGCAATGTGTGCTTCACATTTCTGTTATTTTTCTTTGCTTTCCTAACTATGGCATGCTAATACTCAATTACAAAGTCTTCAGGGATTTTTTTAATTTCCAGTGTGCTTTGTCATAAAGAGCTTCTACATTTCCCTTGTACTAAATATATGTTTACTTTATGACAAGACTGGTTTCAAACCACTGCACAATGCTTTTGTGTTCCTCTATGCTTCAATATGGTTGAAATACTACATATTATGCCAAATAAAATACCTCAGGTAGCAAACCATCTTATCTTGTTACATTCTTTAAAGTAATTTATGTACGCTCTGCTGTAACAACTTTCTGGAGCTCAAAATATAAATCTAGGTTGTCATGGATACACGCATGAGAAGGCTTTCTTTATAAATATATTATGAGTCTGACAATTTATTTTTAGTACATAAAAGTAGAATTTATTTTTTTTAAAGATGTAATATATAACTAGGGTCATTATTGGTTGCTCTGATTGCACTTAGATACAATTTATTTTTCTTCCTGTTCATCATCTCAAAATACTTTTAAACATTGAAGTTTATGTGGATGTCAAAATGGCTGATGAGAGCCCTGGGCTTTTCTCTCACCTGTTTGGCTCCCTTATTTGTACCAAGTGTGCCTGAAGTGGAATTTGTATATTGCTTACTACCAAGTCAGAAAGTTAGGCTTTTTTATCTAGCACAGGGTCCAGCAGTGCTTTCAGGTCTGAAGATATTTCAGCTGGCATTTTTCTCTCCCAGCAGTTAAACTGGATACAGTAATTATAAGATGTAGCTGGATAAGCTAAATAATTCATGGAACTTTCGAATCAGTACATATGTTATATTTTGCTTCCCCTTCTCTGCTACATCAGTAGTGCAAGAGGCAATGCCCTATACGTGGGTTTCTGTTACTGGTGATTATAAAACAGAAGTTTAGAAGCCCGTGATAAAAAAAAAAATAATTAGGAAAATAGATTTCTGAGAATAATTCACAGTAATAAAATAAAAGTATACTAAGAAAAATATGCTTTTAACAATTTTGATCTTTAGATTTTTACAGAACACCAAACAGAGAAGCTAGTTTAGAGCTCTCAAACTGGGTGTGTCTTGTTATAAAGTAAACCAAAATAAAATGAAGTAAATCCTTAAAGAGGATAAATGGAGGATTTCATATTATAAGCACAAAATGTTAACAATTATGTAGAAAATCACATTTCTTCCAAGAGTACATAAATATTAATCTCCTGCTTGTTGCATGAACAGTAGTGGAAAACTAGATTGTATTTAGAATTTGTGCAGTTCTTGTCATGGAAACGTTATCATGGAAAATCTGTGAAAAATTCCACATATGAAAATATACTCCCAAGAGCTGACTTGTTTGGAGTTTGTATCAAACATCAAACAGTTTTGAAAAACAGATCTCAGAGATGTTGATCCAAATACTTGTATAGATGTTCATTGTTATTTTCCAGAAGGCATTTCTCCCAAGAATTTCTAATTTGCTTATGTTTGTCCAGCTTCAATAGTCAGGTTTGAGTTTTTTCCTCTCTGAATTTGCTTAACAGCTGTAGTACAGTGATAGATAAATCATATCCATAGATGCTCTTTTCCATTAAAAATCAGGAAGTCTTTTTTATGAGTCTGAAAAATAATTCATGACTTGTGTTCTAAATATAACAGATACTTTATACGTAACACAATAGAGGTATAAAGTGTAGTGCCAACAAACCAGGAAGAATCTGCTTGCCTCCCAGGACTAAGGCATTAATCACAAAGCCAAAATATCTGACAGTGTATTAAGAAAGTGCTAAAAATGTGAAAGAGAGGGTGAAATCAGTCCTGGAGAAAATCTGTCATTTGTTAAAGCTGCCAGCATCACCATTGTTTGATGAAATATAACATGGGATTACTACATTAGGAAATTGCTGTCTCTCAAATTTTATTTTCGATTTCTAGTGGTAGAGAAAGGGCCTAAAATACAATATACAGGTACTATGTTTGCTTGTGATTTGAAAATGTTACTAATAAGGATTCCTAAGTAGGTGTAGAATTAGTAAGTTGTACAAGTCATGGAACTGAAATAACAGAGTGTTTTAAAAATAACTAATATGCTATGCCTGTTGGATGTTACAGGACAGTCTACAATGAGGACATTAACCTGACAAAGACTGCTTCAAAAAAAGCTCCTCCAGAAAAGCTTTCCAGCAGCTTTATATTGCCAGTGGGGTCTGTCCATTTAGTCTTGGTATGAGTGGCTAGAGTTTTGTAGTAGTGATAGGGGAGCCAGAGCACAGTACAGTGTTAGAAAACGCATATTTAAAGGCTATTGCAGAGACCAGTTGCATAACTGTGTGACATTTACTCTTTCCTTTTCTTCTGCTCGGTTTTCCTGCTCCTGTGGATTCTGCTGTTGCTCTGTCTGAATAGTTACGTGTATTTTCTTTGGAGATGTGGAAAAGTATGGGCAGCTTGTCTCCTTAAATAAACAAGTAGTTCATCTGTCATGAGTAGTACTACAGTTGTCCTCTACCAAAAAAAGATAGGTTCTTCTGCAGTGCAGTTTTATAGTCCAAATCCACTCTGCTGTCTGGTTTGAGAGTGTAGAACTGCATGAATAGGGAACTAGTGTTGATACTTAGTACGGAGGTTCACAAATACTTAAAACACTACATCCCCCACTCCACGCCACCCCCTAAAGTAACACGGTATGGACAGGCATTTTTGGAGTATAAGTGATGGATTTTCAAATGGACTCGTTTAATTAACATATAAACTGTGAAACAGATGTGTTGCAATGGAAAAATAATAATGAGGATTTAGTTTCTGATTTCCTGATTTCTGTGGTTTCTTTTAAGCAAGGAACTAAACTGTGCTTTTACATTCAAGCAGGAAAAGGGTTTAAATCCTGTAACAACAACAACAACAAAAGCAACTTAAAAAAGGTAAGCAGGGGTTTTTTTTCTATCTTTCCAAGAAAAAAAACAACTGGAAAATGTTTCCTCCTGATGAGAAGTTTTCCTCAGTAATTTCCCAGGTATCTACAATCCTAGAACTTCAGAAATACATCATTTATATCAGATACCAAACTCCAGTAAAAAACTAGTTATAATATAAGACAGTATGAGAGAATGACATGTGTAATGGTGGTATATGTGCTTGATAGGTTTGAGTTTTCTGTCAGAACTAGAAGGATTTTTAGTAAGCCAGTGCAGACCATTTCTCTAATTTCTACAAGCATCTGCCTTGGTGCCTTCAAACAGCATCCCCAGGAAGTGGTTAAGCAAGTGCAAGCTGAGACTACAGCTTATTTGATGTTCTTTTTACTGTTGCCATCATCTGGCACTTTTTGTGTCACCCATCTGTTGTATCTGGGTAGGAAACTAGATTACTGTCTCTGGAGGGCACTACCTACTTTTCCTACAGCTTTGATCAGTGATCATTCTAAAATACCCCAAGCTTTGATTTTGTCCCCAATGTGCCACTGAATGCAAATACATAATAAATGCAAGAGACACTGTGGAAAACATCTATATTGCACCATCCAGAGTTTGTCACTGTCCAGGTGGGCTTATAATTGTCACAGTGAAAATGTAAGTGTAAAATTGCAGGTGTTTGTGAGCCCAGGATATAACAAGAATGTCTGTGGACTTGGTTTGTGACTTTAAAAATAAATCAGAACAAAACCTGCAAAATGCTAAAAATAGGCTTGATTAAGATGGTCAGTTTGAAAATGTATTTTAAAGTAGACCTCAGGAGTTATTTATATGTATTTGAAAAGCAAAGTGTGGCTTTGAATTTCGTAGCACAACTTGTTCCAGATTTTGCCACTCCCCTTTTGTTTAACTTCATGAAGATCCCAATCTCACACCTTTCCTTGTGTTATTCCTTAAAAGAAAAACACAAATTGCACAAGAGATGCAGAGGATCAGCAGCTCTGTAAGTTGTCTTACCACTGCCTGCTAGAAAACATTGCTGCTCAGAATGTGAGGGAAAAATACAACACTTGTGCAAGTTCTATTTTCCAGTGAGTCTAAAACTTAACGTGAAGCATTTCCTAATAAATGTTCAAGTATACAGTTAGTTAATTTGTAGCAGCTATGTAATAAGCATAATTTTAGCTTTTTTCCAAGGACTTTCTGCTGTTCATTGCTAGCACTACACCTGTATGTGTTAAACTGATGTGACAGCCTTCCTGTAGCTGCTTCTGTGGTGCTGCCTGATGTGTCTGTCTGTTCTGGGCCATCAGTCATTGAGGTCTTCCCTCATGGGTGTGAGGGTGCTCCGGTATAGTCTTTCCACTTACGGTGACAGAACTATTCACTGGCAGACACCCTTCACCATAAGCACTTGGTGGCCAGATTAGTTCCTCAAACCAATGTGAGTGCTGGTACACAGCTAACTAAGCACCTGGGGAAAGTACTAAAGGCAGTGCAGGATTAGCTGTCTGCACTAGTGCATGCTGAAGATGATGAAAAATTCTCAGGAAAGAAGCAGGTCAGTAATGAAACACCAAATATGCCCAACCCTGCAAGTCTGAGCCAAGTGGTTGCAGGAGGCTGAATCATCAGGGATCGTGTGTGCTTTAGGGTACAGCCTTTGCCTTCGGGAGGACGGTAAAGTTGGTGTGTGGGATGCATGCAGATATGCAGTACATGAGGAAAATATAATTTGATTTTCTTTGTTCTTTATAACCTCATAGCAGAAGGCAATAGAGATGTTTGTAACTCTTTGACACTTTCAAAGGATGCTAAACTACTTTCCAGTTCTGGAGGACTGGGAGCTGAGAAGATGGTCTTGTTACACACTGCACCTGTCTGCAGCAAATGAAGAGAATTGCCCTCTTGCAAGACAGCTGGTGTGTAGGGTCTTTGTTGAAATGCTTAAAAGTCAGGGTGAATTGCTCCCTTTCTTGAGGTTTCATTTTTTCCCCTGCATTTTATTTACCAAGATAATCAACACTAGAAAATGTTTCCCATTTATCTATAGGAAAATATTACACCAACATAACTCAGTGAAGTTGATACGTGAGCTGGAAGTGATAGAGAAAATAAAGTTACAGGTCAAAGCTGAGAAAGCATTAACACAAAGTTAAACAGCACACATAGGAACATGATGGCCAAGATGGAGAAACTTTTAGCATGAAGAGAAGTCTGAATGTTTGAGCAGCCTAATTTCTGTCGTATGCTGTAGAGGTTACAGAACTAACAACTTGCCTACACTTGAAAGTCAATTTAAATTAAGATAGATTGTAATGTAAAATGCAGTATTTGTTTCTAAGTAACAATCAACCATGGACATTTCTAGTCCTAAAATAAAAGTGTAATATGCCTATGTATTTTAATTCCTTTCAAAGATAAACTCTAAAAGGCTGCAAACTGCAATTAAAGAGGAATGTGTGGTGAAATAACACCATTCAAGGCTACAGCTTCAGTAGTTAGGTGTAGGTAGGCAGAGAGGAACTGAAAGTAAAATGGTGCAAATTATCAGCGCTTTCTGCCAGTAGCTGCAGAAGTGAAACCACAAATAATGGTGAAGTCTCCTTGTGACAACCTCAAACTTCCATTTTCTGTGTGTATAGTCTGACTTTGAGCCTGCACCTCCACGTGCTTGTTTTGGGGAACAATCTAACAGGGTCTCTAAGAAAATACCTCTGACAAGGGAGCATTGGGTATGCCTGCACTGCCCAGATCACCTGCTGTCTCACAAGTCCACTTCCCCTGGCTCTCCTGCTGTGTGC
The DNA here is from genome assembly GCF_023634155.1 of Falco peregrinus. NCBI lineage: Eukaryota > Metazoa > Chordata > Aves > Falconiformes > Falconidae > Falco > Falco peregrinus. The sequence continues at coordinate 45,774,932 of NC_073739.1, read as the reverse complement.
TGTGGTACCCCCAAGACGTCTTGCAGCAGCCCAGCTAGGTGCTTTGCCAGGCAAAAGCCGGATGCAGATCAGTTAAAGTTGACCTCAAGGTGGTAATGAGGATGTGAATAAAATAATTGAATCGTATTTGATATTCATCACACACCTGTAAAATAGGAATATTTTATTCTGGCTTTTCAGTCAGTTGCCAAAAGCCATAATTTATATGGTGTATATATATATATATATGTGTATATATATATATATATACACCATTTATGTTTGTGCTTGAAATATCTACAGAATTGTCTGCATCTAGGACAAAGTATTTAATAAACATTTAGTAAGTATATAGACTTTACATTAATATATGTGACTGTGTCTGGGGCAGAGGGAGTAATGGATATGAGCACGTGCAGAAGACCTGTGAAATACCTCAGCAAAGGTAACAGCACAGAAAGCTAATCAGGCATGCTGTGAATAGGCAACATGCAAGAACAGTAGTGAAATTTTATGAATTATCAGTTGAGTTAAGCTTCAAGAAAACCTGGTCCATTAAGATGTTACAGCACAAAATTAAGCATAGTTTATCCAAACTTTATACTTACCTTTCTATGCTCTGATTTTTGCAAGAAATGACACAAAAGGAAGGCAACTAAATTAAAATGAGTGTGTTGAAAAAAACCTAGTACTGTCATACATACAGGCTTCTCTTCATTGACGTAGTGTTCAGTATTGTTTAGCTTACAGACCTGCAAAGTGACTGAGTAGTAAGATGACCAATTTCTTGACTATACCTGTTACATGCTTAGTTAGTTAGCTGACTTCTAAATGAAAGCTTCTGAAGTACTTCTTTTTCTATCGCCATCCTGCCATTTCCTCTACAAACCTAGGAAAGAGCCAAAGTGTGTCATGAAGAACTACCACCTCTGCTTCACCGTGCCTCTGTAGTACTCCCATGATGAACACTCCCAGCAAAGGGGCACAAGGGTAGCTCTATTTTCTCTGCTATTTGTTACCCCACTGCGCAGTGCAAGCCCTTGGGGAAGCAGGAAAGGTGCTCCAAGAGCAGGGAAGCCTTGGCAAAGTGACTCTATAGCTGCACCATGTAGATGTATCTTTCTTCTCACATCTGTTGATGTAGATGGCAAATACAGGTGTGGTATCACATGAAAACTCTCTTGCCACTGCCTGATGTTTGTCCCCAGTTATGTGGCAGCCAGACAGAAGAGGTTGCTTTCTACCAGGCTGACCAATACAACTTTCTGGTTTCCTTGTCCTGCCCTTTCTGCTTTTCATTTACACAGTGTCTCTTACTTCATAAAGGAGTTGTTAATGAGGCAGGATAGGAGAGCAGTGCCTAGGTTTGTAGTCCATAACACCTTTCTGTTAAATGTTTGCTCTCAGGTTGAAAATGTTGGACATTTCTTGTGTGCTGAGAGTGGTCTTTATGTTAATGGGCTTCTCAGCAATTTTTCATTCTGTAGCATTTCCAGAGGTATTAAATTTACTGTATCAGAGCTTTCTAAGTGTAGGATTATTATCACGTTAGATGGCAGGCATCTACAAAGAGGTGCTCTTAAAAATGCCTTCCATGAACAACAGGTTTAAGAAGAATGGAAACATCTCTGTATTGCAGGAAGTAGTGGAATTTGTCTTCTATTTGCCGTGCCTTCCTATGGTGCCAAAGGTGGTCCTTGGCAAGAGATGATGAACTAGATGTGAATACTGAAGGTACAGTAAGCATGCTTCAAGGATGAAGTGTTTTAATATGAAAATGGCAGCTTTGACTTTTAGCTCTAGCAAAGTAGGAATTTAAACCCTAGTGGGATTACTACGCCTTTGCATCTCCTAACGGGGCTCTCATTGTAGAATGGCTGAGCTGAGAACTTGCTTTTTCCAACAGAATAGAGTAAGAGATTCAAACTCTGGCTTTTTCACTGAAGTGATAAAAAGCCCCCAAAACCAAACAGAAACCATCTCCCTATCTTTCACTAACTCAAAAAGAGCTTTTCAGAATTTGCTTCTTTACTTCCTAACCCTTCACCATTTATGCTTACCAAAAACTGGTGGAGGCTGCTGCCAAGACAAAGAAATCTTCTTGATTGATTTTTCTCAAATTTACCTCAAAAGCCTGAGAATCACGGCAGTAATGCTTATAGGTAAAAGACATACATTAAAGTTAAAATGATTTAAAGTGAAGACCAAGCAGGGATTAAATGATCTATCCAAAGGCAACCAAGGAATTCGTGGTGGAAGGTCCCATGTCATTGTCATGTCCTGTCTGTCAGAGCTTCTTGCTGCCACTGACAGAATATTCTTGCACTCTATTTCTGCAAATACAAATGACTAGGCAAGGCACAAGGCCATGGAAAACAGGCCTGTGAAAGAAGACTGTATTAAACACTGCACCACATAATGGCTCTTGTCCCTAAGGTACTATTTGCAGAAGGCGGCAATGATAGAACTCGCCTCTAAGACGGGAAGCTCTGTGGAAGCTAGAAGATACATTGGGCTCACTATTTTTAGTTTATTAAAGCTATCTGTTATGTTTCTTTATTGTCTTCAGCTCTCTAGCCTCCTCAGAGATTTGTTACTCCACTCATGGAAAAGAAGGGCAGCATGCTATGATTCCTCTGCCTTCTTTGTCCCTAGCACATAGGCTGAACATTTTGGTTTATTGCAGATGCTTAATGCAAAACAGATGTGAAAGGGTCAAGGTGATGATGAGTCTGGTACCTTCCCAACAAACTCTTTTCTGACCTTCAAGGTTAAAGAAAAGTTATCAGCATGGGGAACAGGGGAAAGGCATGGTCTTGGGAGTGCTGGGAGTCCTTGTTTCTGATCTGTTTGATTCTTTTATTTTCTTTCTACTCTGAACCCCAAAAGCTTAATCATTGAATATTATTACCTTTATAACAGAGCAAAGTTACCATGCCACACACATTTTAAGGTTCATGCTGTTTAAAGTCGGGATTATTTTTTCCACCTATTTAATGTTGCTTCTTTAATGGAGCCTTAGAAAAGTAGTTTCAGAAAATTACATTTACTTGCTCATGTTCCGTTTCATTATCAACAGCAAGGGCTTTTCCCTCCTTTTATAAAACAAAGACATTCAGAGCTCAAGCAAGAAGGCATTTAAATATGTATCATTTAGCCTAACTGACCAGTCATGATCACAATTCAGCTGCACCAGTTTTGTCTCAAGGGCATGGTTCCTGGTGTTCTACCCATTCCATTCCACAGACAACCTGTGTTCTGGTCTCTGCACCTTTGGAGTTTCTTAACTTTGCCATATACAATGGGGGTGGAACAGGTGAGAGAGCTCTTCTGGTGCATAGTCATCCTTGCACTATGTTCTGGGACATGATGTTCAGGGCAGAAGAATTTTTTATCCAACACTGAAGCTGAATAAGATCACTTATACAGGTTTTGAGAGGACACAGTGAGGAATAGCTGGCTGGCATGCATGTGTTCAAAACAAGCATAAAGGTACTGGGCTTCCACCTCAATGCACACGGGCTTCTTCTACGTGGAACCCAATATACAGGCTTTGGAGGTTATTTATTTATGTACAAGGGCAAGATTTCCTTTGGAGAGGAAGACTGGGGTGTAAACACCAATCCTTTCCCTGCTCTACTGGGATAACTTCAGTGTTTTCAGGCTCCTCCGTTTACCTCACAGGATCTGATGGTATTGACTGAGGTATTGAGTTTCTCTGTTCTCCCCAGAGTTGTCTGTCCTTAAACAAAGCTTAAAAAGCAAACCAGAAGTGTTGTTTCATGTTGGAGAGTTTTAGACCTGTGACCCTACGGCAAACCATTATAGACGGCAGCAGGTAAACCAGGCAGGTTAGCATAGCCTCATGGAAAAAATATTCTTCATCTCTTTCCCCTCGTTTGGAGAATTATTCAGCTTTTGCTGATGAATGTAAACACAATTATAAGAATAAATTGTAAATAGAGGAGAAAAATATGTGCACTATGGGTATTAGAAGAAAATATGAAAATGGCAGATCAATGAATTCTAGCCAAGTAAATTGAATGTGTATTTTCTAATCGGAGCTGCGAGAAATTTAAACTTTACTGACAAGTGGCTGTTTTCCTCCTTCATCTGAGTAAAAACCAGTCATCACTGGCAAAATGAAAAATTCCTATTGCCTTTCAAGACATTTGCTTTTGCATTTTCCAGCTCTTCCCTCATGTAATCTTCATTGCCTCCAAAAAATAGTGGGGAAAAGGGATTTCCCCTTTAGCTGCAGAGCTGGCACGAAGAGTATCTTACCATTAGCTGGGAACACCAGTTAGTGCCCCAAATGGAACCATGCTCCCCTATAATTGAATTGCCACAGCACTGTTGCTTCATGTGTGTGCCTGTCTTTAACAGAATTATCCTGCACACAGATTTAATATTAAAGTGAGCTGAATTTTGAATTTGTTTTGTTATCTCCTTTGGGGTTTATGGTTTTTTTCTTGTCCTTTCTGTTTTTCAGAATGTGGATGTTAACACTCACACTCACGGCACAGTTTCTAACTGCTGCTGCTTCCTACTAGGGCACCAATACTATGCCGGATCAATGAAACTATGCTTTCTAGGTCCATTATATCAGTAAATCAAGTGTGAATTAATTTTTTCCCCTCTCAGTCTTTGCTGTCTGAGCGTTGGCCCCTCCCCTCATGCCGGTCTCCCTCTCCTCGCAATGCTTTGGGGAAGAAAGTGCAAGTGCCCCTCCGCTTGCTTTATTTAAATTATCTCCTTTCTGCCCCGCTTTTCGCCCGGGGAAGCGGAGGAGCGCGGCGAATGGCTCAGCCTGCCTGGGAGCGCCGAGCCGGGCCGCTCTCTGAGGAGGGCAGGCGGGAGAGCGCGGCAGCAGCCGCTCCCGCCGCAGCCTTTTTTTTTATGCGAGCTGCCCCTTTCCGCTCCGCCAGCGCAGCCTGCCCTGAGCAGCGGGCTGATCGCCTCCATCCCGCCGCATTTGGTATGCATGAGCACTGCCGTTCCCACGCAGGAGGCCGCTTTCTCCGGCAGGATCGGTGGCCGCAGCCGCACCGCCCGCCCAGCCCAGCCCCCTGCCCGCCTCGGGCGAGCCCTGCCCTGCGGCACCGCGGGCGCGGGCGGGATGCGCGTGGGGTGCCCGCGCCCCGGCGCGCGGCTTCCGCGGTAGGCGCTGTCAGGTCCGCGTCGCGTCGCCCGGTGGGATCTGTGGAGGGTCATGAATCAGACGGATGCTCCCCGGCCACTCAACTGGACCATCCGGAAGCTGTGCCATGCCGCCTTCCTCCCCTCCGTCAGACTTCTTAAGGTACGGTGACAGCCCGCGCTGGGAACCCGTGTCTGCCGCTCCGCACCTGCCCGGAGGACCGCAGGCGCTGTTGCTGGAAAGTTGATTCAGAAATAGTCCCAACTTTACTGTTAATTAGCTTCTCTGCTGCTTTTAAAACCCCTTGCGAGTACCTGCAGATACCAAAATTACGTGTCTGTTCTCCACCCAATTCGGCGTGTTTGTCAGTCGAGGAGGGTCTGTAAGAGGGGTGGAAAGGGAGTAAGGGGTGGTGGACATCATCTGTGCTTCTGTTTGCCTTGCCGTAAAAAATCCAAGCCTTGAACTTCCAGGAATCAAGAAAAAGAATCTGTTTCTAAGGTGTGTTCCTTTGTCAGCAGTCCTCTGCTACCCATTCTTTAGGGTTATCTAGTCCCTTGGAAACACCTGAAGGTCCAGTACTCAGACCACCTTGTAAGTGGAGCAGTATGTGAGTGGACAAAAATTGCCTCTGTTTGTTGAAAGCCGTGTGTAGGAATGGGGTCAGGGAAAGACTGGCAGTGCAGACAGAATCAGTGAAACTTTCTAATGATGATTTTTTGTTTAAACCAAGTGGCACAGTTGTGAAGGTGCTTTCCAAGGTGTGCCTAAGTGTGCTTTCCTCGGAGATAATTAATAATTATTTGGAAAAAAAATATCATTTGGGATTATGGACAGTGGAGGGCTTTTAATCTCAGCACGCAAAGTACCACTATCACTGCCTATCCCACTGAAGCCATTTTAGAGGCATTTGTAACCGGAAAACAAAACATCTTCATTCAACTTCCTGATGAAAAAAGGATTACATTAAGCTGAAAAGTCTTCTTTGTTCTTGGAACTTCTTAATTAATCGGATTATACAATAAAAAATCAAACATATCGTCAGGTCCCTTTAGGCTTCTGCACCTGTAAGATGTTTTATAAAATGCTGGTTATAAAATGACACAGATTATCTCGGTTCATGAGTAAGTTGGCTTTGAAATCAATATGCAGCCAGGTAAGCCATGGCTATTCTAACAGTGTATTAAAAGGTAATGTTTGATATAACCATTTGATTTTATGTGGGTAGCTCTGAAATTAGGTCAGTCCTTACTAATGCAACATATTTGAACAGAAGTGTACTATATGGTAGTGCACTTAGCAGGCATATGTTGCACATACAGTTACTGTATATGTGATGTACAAGTGACCATACTGTGTATCAGAACACGTGTTTGTCACATCTGGGCAGGAAGGGTCTACACTAGAAAAATATTTCTGTTTCCAAACCAGATGTATGGCTCCTGGGAGTTACATTGTGGGCAGCACCACAGAACAGAAGAAAGATCAAAATTAGATTGCTGAAAAATCAAAATACAATGAACAAAGCAAATCAGAGAGTGGTGCTGATTCTTTTGAAAAGTCTCTCCCCCCACCCCACCCCCCGCCCCGCCCCCGCCCAAAAGCACACATTAGGATATCCATACTTCACAAGTCAGATACCTCTAGGAAAACGTAATTTTCCCAAGGTGTGAAAACTCAGATGTGGGGAATTTTATTATTATTCTCAATATCAGGAAGGAAAAAAAAAGTTTGCAATATGTCTTTTTTTGGCAGACAAATGTTGCCCCCTGTGTATGGTTTCTCTTCATTGCACGTTTTAAGGGTGAACATTACACTTAATTATTAAAAAAGCTGACTAAAATTTATTTTATGATGCTACAACTATAACCTTTTAGGGCTGGATATGGAGTGGACCCTGCAGAGTTAACAAAAGCAGGGCAAATAACTAGAGATAAGCAACCTCGAAAGGCACGGAGGGGTGTGTGGGATGTGGGAGAGACCACAGCAAAGGAGGTGGGACTGGTACCTTCCTGAGCTGATGAGCAAAACTGGCTGATTGGAGAGGGAAATGCATATATCAGCATCTTCAAGACTCCCAATCAGCTTAAAATTTTGCTCATTTGTGTTTTATTATTTAACATACAATAAGCAATTCACATCAAAGTAGGGCCCATTGTCCTAATTCCCCAAAAGAAAATAGCCAACCTGAAGAATTCTCCTGTCATAAAGAGCTATTAAGGACAGTGTGTGATAACAGCAGCATTAAATTACCAGATAAGCAGTATATTTTCCTGTTTTTCTCAAGGAATTTTAAAAATTTCATTATACAGATTCACTCATTTGAAGGGTGTCTGTATGGTTTTGTCTTTCATGTCTTTCTCAAAAAGAACCCCCCCCCCCCCTTTCCCCCCCCCCCCCCCGTAAGTGTAAGGTGCTCATGTAAATCCACAAACATTGGAAAGGCAAGTGCAATAATCTGAGCTCATTTTTTAATTGCCCAGTTTCCAAACAGATTAAGTAGTCTTAAGGTCTAGTGCAATATTGTTTTTCAGTACACATCCAGTAGACCCTTTTGTCTACAGCCTTTCTCTGCAGAAAATGCCCTCAGTAACAGCATAAACTTGGCAAAAGCTGATACGTTCTGGCATATTTTTATTATCATCTGCTTTATCCATGGTTGCCAAACTCTATTTCAATGTAACTGGCAAATTTATTTAGAGTAAGAGAACGTAAAATATCATTGTGTCTTTGTCGTCTCCATGCTTTGTTTTAGTCTGCCAGAACAAAACAACTAAACGATGTCAAGTTCAAGGATACACTTTTGCCTGCACTTCTGAGAGATAGCAGAGATTTCCTGCTTTACACATGAAAAAATCACAGTGGCATGGCCTGGACCTTGCTAGTAAACAGCATGAACTTTTCAATTCATTCCATGTCTTCTCAATGAGAAGTTTAAAATTCTTATCCTGTGGATGTAATTTTAAGTGTAGCATCAATGCTTTCATACTGATGGATCTGAATAACCACTGGAATCTAGGACTGGAATAGAGGCTTCTTACTTTGTGTTACTCACTAACACTGTCTTGAAATTACTGCTTTTAAATAAAGAATAAAAGGTGTTATTCCACAGGTATGCTATGCTTTTATTTTCTTCTGTTGAAATCATGTGCAGTGCTCAGTTGCCTGAGCTGACATTTGATATGGCTTTGGCCACAGCAGCCTCATTTAATTTAGATAAACTAAGATCATTTGAAGATGCTGTCCAGCTTTGCTCCTTGTGTTTTCCTTCCAGGTGTGTGTTGCTGTTCTAACCCACTTCACTAATGCCCTCATGTTTAGGTATGGTTTCATAAGCCTGTTTTCTCAGTTTTTCATTTTCTACCAGGCACACAGATTACTAGGAGCTGTATTTGAAGTACAGATTGAAACAAATTGTGGGGGAACATTTTTACAGTTCGTGTCATCAGTTTATCCTTCACTGCTTGAATTTTTTCCCCTAATAAATTTTTCTAGTAGCATGTTCCATGCTGGTACTTTTTGTAGTTGTTTCAGTATGGCAGTTGTTTCAAACACACACTAATGGAACATTTAATGTCTTCCCATCTGAGGTAAAAGGATTAAGAAGTGTCTTGAGCACACCTGCAGAGAGGGTGTCTTTGTGCCTAGAGGGGAACTGCCTTGTCCTGACACAGTTAGGTGAGTCTCCAGAGGTGACTTTATGGCAGTGACTTGTTCAATTTCTGTTTCTCTAATTGAACCCTGTTTTTTTTGTTCGGCCAAGGTTTTGTTGCCTTGATACTTTTTTGTTTCCTTTAAGGAAGGGTTAATCTTAGTGGCAAACAGTCCTGATCTACTTTGCACGATTGTGTGTGTAAGAGCTATTGTTCCAATTGCAGAAAGCTCTGGCAGTCACATATCTCTTTGTTTTATGGTGGAAGAGAGTTTCTGAGTCTCCACATGCCAGAAGAAATTGCTTTCCAGGAAAGCAAGTCCAAATGGCAGGATTTAGAAAAAACAGACATTTTAGAGCAATGTTGTATCTCTTAAAAAATTAATGAATGATCTCATGCTCAAGACTTCACTCAGAGGACCCAGTGCCCCAGGAGAGACTGCAGATGTTGCATTTCTGCTTGGGGCAGGTATGATACATGCCATGGGATCAAGGAACAAGCAATACACTAAAAAAACCCCACCCTAAACTGAGAGGACAGAGAACACTGAAAAATGAAAAGTCTGTAATGCACAATAAGCTTAACACCACAGGTTTAGAGACATGCGTGTGTAGAAGTACCGTACTAAACATTTGGAATGCAACAAATTACCCAGCCTATATGTTCTTAATAAAACTACTGACTTTTTTTATCATGAATTTGAATTGTATGTCAGTAAGTAGACTTGGAAGGTACAAACTTTGGAAGGGCCGGAGGAAAGGAAACACAGTGAATCAGAAGAAACGCTGGAGAAAATGTTTTGGATAATTTTTCCCAGCATACAGCTCAGTAAAAATGCCTGCTCAGCTCTGCCAAATGAATACAAAGAATATTTATCTAACCTGTGCAGCAGCTCCAGGAACTGCTGGAAGCTTAAAGAGATAGATTTCTTACCAAATGAGGAACTTGATCTTATTTTTGTCAATTATTTTTATTTGATTTCCCTACCAAGAATGCATAACGTAACCCAAGAGAAAACTAAAAAGCTAAAAAATGGTTCATTAGGTTGAGATATGGTGTCTTTTAAGTGCTACAGTATATACGTATGAAATTCTGGCAGGGCTGAAATGTGCAGAATAGAAGTGTGGAAAATACTTCTTCTGCTACAGCAAGTTTGGTTACGTCCATAAAGAAGGTATCTACAGGAATAAAGACTGGGAAACACACAGCAGGCTTTATTAAGATACGTGCTGAAACACCACATTGTTCAACAGCTTAAATAGATAAAATGTCATTGCTATTTGATTACCAAATACAACTTTATTTCTGGAAACTTTTAAAAAATCTGATTTGGTAAACTGAATGAAAAATGTGTTTCTCCAGAAAGGTAGAAGAATGAAATGTGTTCTTTATAACATAGCAAATATTTATGCTTCCAAACCCTCTACTGTGATAAAAAGTGACTGTAGGAGAGAAGAAAGCTGTGTCTTTCAGAGATTATTTTATTCCTCATGTAGATTTGGAAAAAAAAGGTTATTGGACTGATATAATAGTCCAGTAACTCAGGGAAGATACGGTTGATAAATAATTTTTTTAATTACTTGTAAGTAGATTTGTGTGCCATAATCATGAGATGGTAACGTTAGATTGTGTTGTGGTCTTCAGAAACAGTAATGTAAGCCTTTTGTGCTGTTTTATTCACTATCAATGAGAAAATGAGCAGAAACCTAGACACAAAGGGAGTAAAAATGTGTAGATTTTTTTCTCTTAGCTAGTCTTTTGATGTCTAATTGGCAGTGGGGTATTTTGGTTTATCACTGCTTAATAGTTAAGAATTGATTCTGATTATTATTTTAGTTAATTTAGCATACCCACCTTTCAAACTCCAGAGGTGTGGTGGTTTGAACCCAGTCAGCAATTAAGTACCACACAGCAGCTCATTCATACCCCCCCAAGTGGGATGAGTAGATGAATCAGGAAAAAGGTAAAACTCATGACTTGAGCTAAGAACAGTTCCATAATTGAAATAAAATATAATAATAATAATAATAACAACAACAATAACAACATTTGTAATGAAAACGGAAGAGAAGAAAAGAGGAATAAAAACCCAAGGGAAAAAAACCCCAAGTGATGCACAACACAAGTGCTCACCACGCCTGACCGATGCCCAGCCAGTCCCTGGGCAGTGATCTGCAGCTCCCAGCCAACTCCCCACAGCTGATACACTGAGCAGGAGCTCTGTGGTACGGAATATCCCTGTGGCTAGTTGAGGTCAGCTGTCCTGGCTCTGCTCCTGCCTGGCTTCTTGTGCCCCTGCTCACGGGCAGCACATGGGAAACCGAAAGCTCCTTGATTTAGGGTAAGCACTACTTAGCAACAACTAAAAAACATCACTGTGTTATCCAACATTATTCTTACACCAAATCTAAAACATGGCACCGCACCAGCTACTAAGAAGAAAATTAACTCTTATCCCAGCCAAAACCAGGACAGTAGGCAGGTTTACTAAGTCTCGGTTGAAAAACGGAGATACTTGGAATAAATTCTAATGTATACTGTTACCGTTAGTGAGCTGGTGCACTAGATGTTTCTGAAAGTAATATGCACATCACCAGCAGTAAGATAAGTGTAGTAATTTACCTGTGCCTGCACTTGGCTGCCTACTGACTTAAATGTAGTAACGACCGAGCTACCACTATGCTTCCTTCAAGGATCTGATGCGTTCTGGGAAGTAATGGTAGTTCAGATCTTAGGATCAGACTTCTTAACACACAGGCATGTAGAAAATATCAGTCAATGTAACAATTTTCCTGTAAATTTGCTAATAGAAAAACTAGTCACACCTCTTGGTATAGTTGAATGCTGTACACAGTATGAAAGATAGGTGAGTTTTAAGAATGCGTATGTTTGATCAGGAAGAAATTATTCAATAAAAAAACCTTCTGTTTTCCTGCCAGAAAGATCATAGTTGTATCTATTACAGTTCTAATAGATGTTGCATGTCTTTTACTCTAATTCACAGATTTTTCTGGGTGCATTATTTGCCCATGAAAGCCCAAAAGCCATGTTACCAGCAGAGTGAAGATTCTGCTTTCTGTTGTGTGTTCTGCTCCTGTGCCATTATTTCCATCATTCAAGGATAGCAGAAAAGACACTTGGCTAGGGCGTTGCTGTGTCTGGGCAGTCTGCTGCTTTATCATTAAGAAACTGACTTAAACCCTAAATCAAGCAAGCAGTGGGTGTTGCAATGTGGCTTCACAGCACCTTTGCACAGGTATGCTTGCATTACTGCTGCTACACGGTTAGCTGCGCCTCTAGTATTTCACATTTTATTACAAAGTGATGGCAGCACGGTGGAGAAGTTTTACAGCTGAGGTTGAAAAATTTTAGGGGCTGCACGTTCCCCAAAGCTGCTTTATTTCTTGAAGTCCTGCTTCTGACCAATAGTGAGATGAGCTGATCCTTCTCACGTGGCAACTGTGGATGTTCATGTGTAAGGAATTTCTGACAGATTATGTCAATTCATTTCTTCTGAAAGGGAAGGAAGTGTGGAAGCTCATAATGGTTTTTCCTTTTTTATATACAGAAGTAGTCGCACTGTGTGGTTAAATCTTTGGTGCAGAGTACATTTTTTACATGTTGAAAGGTGAATCAGAGCTTGTTAGCAGTTTGCCTTATTGACTGAATCTTTTCCATGAGTATGACTCAGATTGGTGACGACTGAGTTGGAAGTTGATATGGCAGCAAATCAGTTTCCACAAGAAGAAGTATTATCCCAATTAAGAAAAAAAAAAATAAAAAAAGGAGAGATCAAAACAAAAAACCTGGCAGTAGAAGTCATGTTTCCATGGCATAGCCTACATGTAAAAGAGGTAGACACATCAGTGCCATTGTGAAGAAGGAGTCTGTAGTGTACTAATCTCACATAGAGGGAAAAATGGTTTTGACTTTCAGGTTGGAAAAGGCTGTGTGAATGCAAAACTTCTTCTTTTGAAGCAAAGAATTTTAGAAGAAACCTGGTATATCTTTCTAGATATAGCACCACTTTGTGAGTGCTTTTTGAAAAGAAGTGATAGAGAAGGTAGTATTAAATTTTCAGAGTTGATGTAGCAGCTAAGGTACAAAAATACCTGGCTCTTTTAAAGTAAGAATTCTGCAGTGGCTACAGGTTTTTATCCTCTTGCATATCAGTATTATTTTGCAGTGCTTTCCCTAAATCCAGCTGTTTCATTAGTGTCTCTGCCTTCATCTCAGAAAATACAGTGACTTTCTGCTGCCGTCTGTGTTGCATGGCCAGTGCACTACAGTGATAAAGGTCAGGTATCAGAGAAGTCATCTAGGGTTGTCCATGTTTTCTGCACACAGAAGGATTTGGCTCATGAATGATCTCTGCTTCCTGTGAGGCTCAGTCTTTTCAGATTTGAATATTTACAGGAGGTGGCAAGTGGCCTCAATTCCCAGTCTGCAATTGGCCTTTGCAAGAATTGATAATATATGAAACACTGCAATACACTTGCCTATCAGCAAGTAAATGCAAGTTCCCTAATTTGTGACTGCATGAAAGTTGCCTTATGCTCTTGTTCCCAGGGAAATTAAAAAAAAAAACAACAAACAAACCAACCAAAAAATCCCCAAACAAACAAAAAAAAAAAACCACCAGAAAAGAAAAAATTGTGTTTTTTTAAATGTATATTAACAGAATAGAAAAAAAATTAAGGCTGGTTCTAAACAGACACTATTGTTTTACAAATAGTTGTAAAATGCTACTAATTACGCAAGTCATACAAGCAAGAGGCTACAAATACAGTGCTACTTAATGTGTTAGTGGAATCCTGTATTAAGAGCATTTTAATGTTGTTCTGCAATACGGTTCCTTATGTTTGAAAGGGTGCCATGTGAAAAATTCAGGGCACAAGACCATAAAGTGAAGCTGAGTGGTTTTATTCCACCTGAATTGCTAACAAGACGATGCTACAGTGTAAAAGGAAATGCCCTTGGGGATCTCTGGAAATTTATGTCAAAGCTGGTAATAAAGCATGAAATAAAATCACTTCATCGAAAATATCTTCCATCCCCCAAATAATATGACACGAAATAGTCTGACAAAGTGTTTTTAGCAGTGTCAAGGAAGTTACGGGATTCTTATAATGTAATTAAAACAGTCATCACGCTGATTTTACATTAGTAAGAAGGTGATTGAGTGAAAACATTGTTTTTCAGTCGCCTTTGTCTTCACCTGTCATTGGTAGATACAGAGAGCAGATGTAGTAACCTACTGAGCCATCATAATTAAGAATTTAGGGAGGATGCACTGCATTGTGTTACAGAAGGATGACATTTTTTTAACTTCATGGTTTACTGAATCATCAATGGCATGCTGCTGCCAGGTCTGTTGTAATGAAATATCACACCTCAGTTTCCCAGTGTGATGGCTCAACGTGCAACTCTGCATACAATTAGAAAGAGAGACCAAAACTATTAACTGGATGAACTAATTACAGGATACCCTGAGGACCTTCCAGACTGACTTTTCTACGATTGTATGTAGAATTCTCCAAGTTTTCTGAATCACAGAAGGCAGTACTGGATTCAGTACTTCCAAGTTACTAGATGGTGTCTTATGCAGGAGGCTGTATTTGATGAGCAGTTTGGTGGGTTTTGTTTTTTTTTTGCTGGCTGCAAATTTTCCGTTATCACATTAAAACTGTGAAGATCTGTATAACCTAGCCATAATACTACTGCTTTTCTCATTTTTTTCCCCTGTATTTCTGCCCACCTCCCTGCTGAACCTTTTCCTGAACTGCATCACTCAAAGCACTTTTCTGACATTTAGCTGCTCTAGCCTGTACTCACAGAAGTAATAGTGGTGCCAGGTTATGATGGCAATAAGGATAAGAGATAATTTGCTACATGTAGTCCAATGATGGAGCCATCCAAGGAAGAGGTCAGCTTCCTCTGCCTGAAGGATGGGTAGATAAGGCATCAAGATTGCTCAAAATGCTCCTTAAGACAAACACAGCAGTAGTTAAAGGTATCGGTTTATTTTTTGATGTGATGGCTGTAATTTTGTATTCTTTTTGATGTGTCTGGTAGTGAAGTAATACTTGGAAGCTAAATACTTTTTAAAATTATTCAGTTCAAATCCAACTTCATCTTAAAAAATATGATGCCATTCCATTTTTTTTTTAGAGAGCCTACACTTACTTTCTTCTGTGGGAACAGGGTAAATTGGGTAACATCGTGAAGAGATCCCCAAAAGTAGCTTACTGTATCCTGTCACTAGCAGGAGTACTTCAATATGCATCGTTTCTTACAGGTGTTTGTCTATGTTCCTAAAGCCTGACCCTTGTGTGCAATCTTTTACAGTGACACTATCTATGACATCAGAAATGTTTTTCAGTGGTGTCTGCCTGGATCTTTCTTGCTGCACTTAAAAGTCTATGATTTCTTGTTGTGACCACTATGAGCAGACAGAACAGATGTAGCAGCCTTTTGTGCTTAAAAGTTACTGGTTTATGTTTGGAAATTGGCTAGTTTAATAGATCAACTCATGATAAACGGCTCTTTGTCATCTTCCAACATAGATTATTAGATTATTTATTTCACTATTTCCTCCACAGAAGTTAGAGATGCCCTTTCTGCTTGCTTTTCTCTGTCTTTCTCTAGTCTTCAGGTGTCTTACTGGAAAGGCCAGCAGGATGTGAGGAATCCCTCCTCAGTCTTCCATGCTAATCATAGTTCTGTGAACAGGGGAAGGAAGGGCTGGTAAGGAAACAGAAGGTATTGCAACCTTCCTTCATTTCTGTCTCCTGAAGAGACTAAATAACAATCTGTTAAATTGCCTACAAAGTCCTTCTGATTTAACTGACTTTACCAGAACGTGAGGTGACTAACAACTATCAGTCTTCAGGGAGAGCTTTGGGAGGGCACAACCACTTTGCATTTGCACAGTAGAAATATTCTTTTTGTTTCTTTGCATAGTAATAAAACCAGTGCTTTTTAATGGTCACATTAGCAAAGAAATTTTAAAACTTCATGTAGGGGACAATCAGAAGCACAGTACTTATTAAGACACCGAAATTCAAGCATGTGTGCTACCTTTATTACATACAAATGAGGAAGTGTAATGTTTATGTACATTTCTCTGGAATAAAAAGGTGATTTTGATCCTTCTAACATAGATTTGGTGGGGAGGGGGAACAGGACAAAAAAGATGTTCAGAGATACCCTAGTGGGAAATTAAATGTCATCAGGTTATTTTATCTTGATGCATGCAATTATTTAAGAATAATTTAAAGATAAAGATCTGATCTATCAAGCTGAAAATACCCTGAGCAGTTTCTTATTAATGGTAACTGTGGGAGCTTTAGCTTATTCTAGAGGGGAATAGTCAATTGTTTAGAGGATTGCTTCCCCTTAGAAGCTGCTGACTGCTATTTCTAACATCCCAGGATGAGATTTTTTCTTTTGGTTACTTTATTTCTTAAGTAGTTTCTTTAGTTCTTTATTTCTTAAGTAGTGCAAATTTACAGTTTTATTTAATGATCAAAAATTCTCAAGTGTTAACTAAAACGTCCCATGATAAAATGGATGTCTGTAGAGTTAGAGCAAACGAGAACTACTTGTTCACTCAATATTGCAATCTACCAGGGATGTGACTACAATAGGAAGTCTTTAAGTACTGAAACTGAGCAAACTGTTCTTATCAAAATATCTGACAAACTCAGCATCTCAGTGCCATGAAATGTGTTAGCACAGATAGTTCCCATTAATTTATTTTGGCCTCATCTGAAATCCAATTGAATCAATGGAGACACTTTCAACCATTTTTAGGCAGTGCGACCCTTATTTGCCAGATATCAGAGGTTGAAGCTTGAAGCAGAAACACTGCAATAGTCCAAGATATGTATAATGTACATTACGTTCTTTTGATTCAAGACTGGGCATGTGTTCAGGTGTCTGTGCTGCAAATAGTTGTGTGCATAACTAATGCTGCAGATTTTTTCCATATCAAATCCCAAGTCTACTCTCCCCCCTTAAATGAGGTCAAAAAGCTGAAAGAAACTACATAATATGATTAACTAAATACGAGTAGCTGCATAGAAGTGTGTGGAACATTTAATAATTAAATTGATTAGCAGCATAGCATAGAGAAAAAGTATTTTTTTATTTTCTTTGAGTAATGAGGATATGCTCACTATCCATGGCAGTCCTAGCCCTTGTTTGCATTGATGCAACCACAAAATGACATTTTAATTAATAGTTAAACCACATTAATGGTGGAGTGTTTGCTCCTTGTGTTTTGGAATTGCATAGTGAACTTTAGCCCTTTTTGTGGAATACACTTTATTTGAGTATCAATGTGATCACTTAATTATGACATTGCTTCAAGCCTTGATAACCGGATTCTTTGTGACAGTCACCCCAACCCTAATTCTACACTTAGCACTTGTTAGTAAATGCTCATTTGAAAGGCAGAAGTCATTTCATGTGAGCAAGGATTTCTCCCCTTCAGTGGTTTAGTCTTGGCTGGTGTGGAAGTTGGACCCCAGTTCTGGGACAAACCAAGATTAATAGTATAACACCATCTGAACTAACCTGGCATGTGTCTCTTCTCTCACAGCTTTTCTTTCTCATGCCAAAATGCTGTTGCATGCACTGGATGTGTATGTGTAGTCTAGAAAAAGGTCTCTTGCAGAAGGAAAATCCCAGTCTGGAAGCGTCTATGAAGTATCATCATGGGTAAAACCAGCATTAACATCCTCATAGTTGCTTTTTAATGCCTTATTTTTGTGTGCTCAGAATTAATATCCCTTGACTCTAGACTGATTTTTCAGAAACCGCAGACACAAAATTCTCTGGAAATAACAGTCCCAGTACAACCATAACAGCCTGTTATCTTGTTTCATGAAGCTGGACACTCAAAATTGTTAAGATGAGGGACTTACAATGTGTCTGTATCAAAATGTCATGTTTGAGGTCTCCCTAAGATACTCAGATTAGCTGTCATTGAAATACTTGCTTCTTGCTATGAGGGCCTTCAACTTTTCACTGGGAGGGCTCAGGCAGCATAACACAATGCACTTGTTTCAGTGCAAAAAAGAAAGATACAGTAAGGAATGAGATACCCATAATTAATTCAGGTAGTTGTTATGTGATCTGAATACTCTGTGAATACATAAATGCTAAAACAAATTATGCTTAAAGCAGCAATTATTATTAGATCTCATTTGTTTGGATTATGTACATATTAGTAGATCTCTTCTCGTACTAGATTTTTCTCAAATTCCATTCATAAAAGTGGGTTATTTAAAAATAAATAACTGAAGTAGGTTAGCAACAGAAATATTACGAAGATGTTATAAGTGAAATAAAGCAGATGAAAATACAAAAGTTAACAGCAACACAATGTCTTCGGACACCGTGCACAGGATAAAATACAAATACATTTTAAAATGTCATATTACTAAGATCAGTTTGTTGCAGAAAGTTTATCTAAACGAGTTAATTTTTCACTAGCTGCTGTTTGCTCTCTGCTTCCTGATTACGTTCTGGAGATAGCAGATCAGTAGTCCCAGATATGAGCAAAAATTAGTTAGTTCATCCATGTATACTTGGAATCATAGAATATCTTGAGTTGGAAGGGACCCATAAGGATCATCAAGTCCAACTCCTTGCTGCTCACAGGACTACCTAAAACTAAGCCATATAACTAAGAGCACCATCCAGGCACTCCTTGAAGTCTGGCAGGTTTGGTGCCATGACCACTTCCCTGGGGAGCCTGTTCCAGAGGCTGACCCCTCTCAGTGAGGAACCTTTTCTTAATGTGCAGTCTGAACTCCCTTGATGTAGCTTAATTCCATTTCCTTGTGTCCTGTTGCTGGTCAGCAGAGCGAGGAGATCAGCACACCCCCCCTCTGCTGCCCCCCCTGAGGAAGCTGTAGACTGCCGTGAGGTCACCCCTCAGCCTTCTCTTCTCCAAGCTGAACAAAGAAAGTGACCTCAGCCACTCCTTGTAACTCATGTCCTTGAGGCCATTCACCATCATGGCTGCCCCCCTCTGAACACGCTGTAATAGTCTGATGTCCTTCTTATATTGAGGTGTCCAAAACTGCACACAGTGCTCAAGGTGGGGCTGCGCCAGTGCAGTGTAGAGTGGGACAATCACCTCCCTTGACTGGCTAGCTATGCTGAGCTTGATGCTCCGCAAGACATGGTTAGCCCTTCTGGCTGCCAGGGCACACTGTTGACTCATCAGACCTCTTTCCACTGGGCTGCTCTCCAGCCTGTCATCCCCCAGTTTGTATGTAATAACCAAGATTACCCAGTCCCAGGTACAGAATCCTGGATTTGCCATTGTTAAATTTCCTATCTTTGGTGACTGCCCAGCTCTCTAGTCTATCCAGATACCTCTGTAAGGCCTCTCTACCCTTGAGGGAGTCCACAGCTGTGGCTAGTTTAGTATCATCAGCAGACTTCCTTAATGTACATTTGACTCCTGCATCCAGGTCATTTATAAAAGTATGAAAACTTTACTTGACTTCCCATTTGCTATTTTAGTATGATGGAAACTGGAGTTCATGGTGGACAGCAAGGCTGAACATGAGGCAGCAGCGTGCTCTTTCAGTAAAGAGGACCAGCTGTATCCTGCACTGTGTTAGGACTGTAGTCAGCAGGGTTCAAGGGAAGTGATCCTTCCCCTCTCTTTGTGAGGCTGCATCTGAGTACTGTGTCCAGTTCAGGGCTCCCTGGAACAGGAAGCATATGGACATGTTGGAGTGAGAGTGGTGGAGGCCATTAAACTGTTTTGCACATGACATACAAGAGAGAGCTGGGTTTGTTTAACTGTAGGAAGGGAAGGTGGAGGGAAAATCCTGTTTCTGGCTTTCTAGACATCAGGGGACAGAGGAGATCAAGCCAGAGGTTTTTCAGAGATGCAAAGTATCAGGATGAGTAATGGAAACAAGTCATCATAAGGGTGTTTAAGCACTGAAACGCGTTGTCTGGAGAGGCTGTAGACTTGCTGTCCTTGGAGATGCTTAAAACTGAGCTGTATGGGAGTTGAGCAGCCTGATCTAACTGGAGCTGTGTGATGAACAGTGTTTCCCTGATCTGATGCAAAATGGAGCAAAGGCTGTTAATCTTCAAAGAAAATGTCCTTGGTTTTGCAGGCATCTCTTCTGGTTTAAATGTGGGTAGAGATACATTTTTATAAACACTTTCTTAAGCAGTGCAGAACAGCATTGCAATTGCTAGGCTGTTATCACAAGAGCTTCTTGAAATCAGGAGTTGTCAGAAGAGTCTTCTGAAGTTGCTCTCAATGCTTGGTGGCAGTGGATATATCAAGGGTGAAAGCTGACAATTTTTTAAAGCATTCTGTGGATGTGGAGCACAGTGGTTTCTAGGTACACATTGCAGTTATGTTCTGGAGTTGTTTTTGCTATAGCAGCTTTGCAGTGGGATGTCTCACAAATTTGTTTGGATGGCTGTTTGCTATCATGATTGTAGAAACTGATTTATAGCAACAGGCAGCTTTCAGGAAGTTCAGCCAGCCATTGTGTCTTCAGCATGGTAGTAGTTGAACTAGCAATTTATATCAGCTAAATGCTGTCAAGCTGTTTGTTATCTGTGACCTACTTCATTTCAAATTGAATATTGTTTATGCACAGTTATGCACAGTGGGGCTATAAGTCATTTCTTTGGCAGGACTTGTTTTGGTAAGGCTTTATTAATAAGGCTGCAGTGGAGGAAGCATCCTGAAGGATCCTGAAGCAGGGTTTTGGCTTCAGTCTCTGGCTCTCTCCTTCCTAGAGAGAAGCTCAAGGATCCTGGCTGTCAGGTTGTGCTGCTGCAGCCATGCCTGCAAGGGTGATAGGAAAATGGTGTGCAGGATGAGGAGGGACAAAGTGTCTGGGGTCTCATGTTATGGGTCACCTTTGGATGGATGATGGTGCTATCAACAGCAGAGGCAGCGGTGGATGTGGGGCATAACCAGGTAGAAACCAGGCTTTCTGGGCAGATGGAGAGGCCACAAAACTACAGGAGAACAGGCCTGATGGAGGCCCCAGCCTCTGGGACATTAGCTCTGATCATATCAATTAGAAACGGCCGCAGCCGGCCCTAACCTACAGAGGGCTCACTGCTCCACACGGAGTTCGCAAAATTTCATGATTTGTATAGTGAACCATAGCTATGGACACAAGGCCACAGTCCCCAGAGAACTGCTCCCAGGGCAGCGTGTGAGGATTCGCAGACGGGGGTTACTGTGGTGGTGTTACAGAAGCTTGCAGGACTGTGACCTGCCTCTGTCAGAGCTGAACTGGAGTACAGGCATCCAAACCCCTAGGAGCTGGAAAAAAGAGGTTGCAGAGGAGGACTGCATAGAAAGATGGTTTCAGGCTTGTCAGGGCAAGCAGATCTCAATGCCTTGGACAAACCCTTGCACGAGCACGCAATAGCGATCCAAGAAGTTGGTTGTTTTTTTTTTTTTGAGGAGGAAGGAAGAATAGAGCGCTGAGAGGGGCTGTGGAGGACTTTCTAGTCTCATTTGAGTCGATGTGTCTGAGTGTTTGCTTCATAAAAGGACTTAAAGAAATCTAGTAAACTGTTTCATTAATTCCCTGACATCTTCCCCTTTTTCTTTAAATAGGCATTTTAAACACCATTCTTTGTATGGGTTTATTGTACATGTACACTCAGTTGAAACATATTTTGGAAAAAATATTTTTTAAATCTGAATTGTATTTTACGAAGAATGTTCACTTATGATAAATATAAAGGAGAATATTTTTTATGAATAATTATTCTCCCTTGCAGAGTGTACTGGTATGACCCAGTTTTCAGGGTAAACTACTAAGCAGCCATTAGATTATGGCTTTTTGTTAAGAAGATGCACTGTAGTTGAAGCATTGATCAAGGTATTAATATGGAAAATTCAAGTGAAAATTTTTCTACTTTAGTGAAAATACAGATTCAGTATTTTCCCTGAACTCTCAATCTCACTGTTCCGTTTTCAAAGGAAAACATGTATGATAGCTTTATGAAAAGATTAAGAATTTTTCCTTTTGGAATCATCTATTGGTATTAGGGCTCATACTTATCAATTGCTGTTGGTTTGTAGGGTAGGCCTTTTTTTTTAATTTCTGATTATTACACATTCCATCACCTGAAGTAGTTTTCTCTTAAGCCAACTGCGTATTAATAAACCAGTGCTGTGGAGGCATCACTCAACTCTAGCTGAGCTGAACATAATCGTATATATGCTCATACATCTCTTCATAGGCATGGTGCTAGCTATGGCATTGCACCTTAGAATGATTGTGGGTACAGTTTGAAGGAGGCTGCATGATGTAAGAGATCACAAGTGTAGATATTAGTTTTGTCTTATAAGGGTAGGGAAAACATAATCTGTATCCACCAACGGTACACTTTCACAGCAGAGGGAACAAGAAGTCTTCAGAAGTCTGTACTGAGATACTGAAACTCAGACCTTCTGACACAGGATGGTTCCAGATGCTCTGGAAGAATTATGTCCCCTTCTTCTTCCTTTCCTCTTCCTAGGAATTCTCCAGAGGCAGTTTTCCTTTTCTTCCTCTCTCCTTGAAAGATAAGCTAATGACACTACCTGGAAGAAAAGTACCAACTCACCGTCAGTTCTGAAGGATCTTGGAGGAGCCTTTCTGAAGTACTGTAGTAGCAACACCTGCATCTCTTTCCAAAGCTAGATCTAGTCAGATAATTCCACTTCCAAATCACCTGTTAAGGTTATGCTGCTATATCCAGTCAAATAATGTATGAGTTACCAGTTATTCACTGGGCGATGGGCATGGGTTATGCTTTGATCATAAGCTGTTACTTGCCTTTGGCATAGAACGAAGGGTTTTATGATGATTGAAAGTGTTTTAATTAGAACTAATTCAGTTAAATATAGAGTTCTACAATATACTAAACATCAGATCATATGATTTCTTTTCTGAATGACTTTGAATTATTTAAAAAAATTAGAAATTGATCTCATTTTTCTTTTTAAAACTTTTTTCAACAGGAGGTGGAAGCAAACTCACTGCAGTGAATTAGAAATATGGTTTCCTTCTTTATTTCCTTCTGTATTTGAATGAGACTAGAGAGGGGGAAATATTTTTCTCAGTAAATATATGGTCTGTTGTATGACAAAATGTAGCAGTTCTGGTGCAATCCCAGTAATACAAAAAATAATTCTTGGATTCTTAAGTTACTGTTTGGATTATTCAGTGTTTTTAAATAAGTGCTCTATCGGTAGTCGTTATTCCCATTGACAATTAGATGCCTAAGAAACATCATATTGACCACAATGTTTTACAAACCCACATTTGGATTTGTGTACAGGAAAAGCAGTAGGACCCAGAACAGCACCTCCTCAGTCTGTGATGATTTCATGTTGTATGAGCCAACAAATTCAAGATTTAATTGACTAAGAAGTCTCCAAACAGAAAAAAAGGAAGAAGGAAGGCAGCCTTAATGATTCAATAGGTGATTCTGTTATCCTGTAAGCAGGCTCGTTATGTAGTACGCAGCACCAATTCACACACTGAGTCGAGGTATTTATATTCCTTTATTCTAGTTTGCACAAAGTAGGGAGCTAGGTGGCAACCCACAATGCCTAGCTCCCCGACTGTTCAAAACCTTACACTGTTAATGCAGTTTAGCATACAAAGACATCAGCCTTCATTGATTACAAGTTTCCCAATGCCTTCATTACTTAGTTTCCCATTGGTCAAATAATTATCTTGCTTCTCATGCTAATTAGTTTACATGCTCAGTGTCAACTTCTTTGGGGTTTGCGGGATTTGTTGTCAGTGGCCAATGAGCTGGTGGTCTCTCTCTGCCCCTGCTGGAATTACCTTTCTCCTAGTTTTTGCTGAGCTCATTCTTCATGGTGAGCTTCCAGTCAGTTCATCTATCTTGTGGGGGTGCTTACTTTTCAAGTTACTCATGGATGAAGGATTTTTTGGTGCTCAACAAAGTGCTTAGCAGGGTTTACAAAAATACTTACATCTTGAATTAACCATTAACAACTCATGTTTTTCAATTGTCTTAAATTCAAACATCTAACAATACATTTAATGTTATTAATAATTTCCTTAATAATTTGGTATCAATTCTACAAGTTGTGAGACAGTGAGCTGAATCAATACTTCAGTATTGTGTTAGATGGACTGTACAACTTTTTCTCACAGAATGGAAAAAATGTGATTTGGCTCAGTCATGTAATCTCTAAGTACCCACAGCTATGTCTTGGGCACTTTACTGTTTTGCACATTACCTATATAATTTGGGGTGGTTATGTACTTACTCAGCCTTGAATGACCTGTATTTCAATGGTAAGAAAGTTTACTTAATTATCTGCATATTCCAGCCCAGACCTAATGCTTTTTTTGTGACAGAATACATAGTTTACACAGATAATTTGTTCTTTGTTCAGGGTTTTTTAATTTTTTTGAACTTTCACAGTGAGAGATGATAAATATAACTTACTGTCTCCAAACCCATGCAGAATGAAGATATAAATAAACTAGGAGGTATGAATCTCTAGCTAAGTAAATGAAGAGTTTCTGATATTATTTTTGACTTGGAATTTTTGTGTTAAATGTGAAAATTAAATTCATATTTATGGAACGATGATTAAATTAAAATTATCCTCAGAATGTAAGAGCAGTAGTAGTAATATCTACCCATTATTAATCTTTGCAGCAATCGCACCATGATACATGTAACTGAGCTGAATAAAACAAGATGCCACGTTTTCCATACTCAGTATCTGTGCACAAACAAACAGATAAAAAGCAGTTTAAACAAAATGAGCTTAATCTAAACTCTAATTTTGTTCTAACCTTGCAACTGCTGCAAGAAATTACCTGTTAAAGGAGAAAGATTAAGAGAAAAACTTGACCCTCTTCAGAATGACTTTTTGTTAGGAAATGGTTTGCTACACCAAAAAATGTGTTAATAACCTGGTATAGAATACTTGCCTCTCGTTCTTACCTCCAGGTCCTGAGGGACTTATGGAGACCTATTGTATCAGAGAACATGCATTGTTTTAAGTTGCCACCTTGGCTGATTTTGGCTCAAGTGGTAGCATGTCATCTTTTTATATTTCATGTTCTTCTGGTTTTCCTGACTGGAACCATTTAATTGCAAAACAGAAATTAGGGGAAATTAGGCTCAGAATACTGCCTCTATCCTTTTGTAGACTTTGGGTTACCTCTACCTATGACACAAATGTTTTGCTATGATGCAAAATGGGATGTGAAGCTATAAAATGAATTATGTTGTAAAAAAATGAATGGTGATTTGAAAACCAAGTCTAAGGACAGTTTCAGGGCTAACATAAAGCTAGGTGATTTAAAAATAAATAAATAAATAATGCAGTGCATAACAAATGATTTATTGGTTACTTCTCTTTGTGCCTGTGTATATAACACAAATTATAGTATTTACTCAAAAATACATAACAATGTATTTCTTAAAAAGCAGATAGTGATAACAACAGAATAAAACAAACCAAAACACCTGATAGTTCCAAAGTTTGACACATATTTCAATTCTTTTCATTAATTTATACACTTTAAAAGATTTTTATCCCAATCAAGACTACCCGATTATTTGCTATGAATGATAATATCTGCTTCAGGAACCTGAAGTATAAGGATTGCTTATTAAGGTAAAATAGCAAGCCTGCAAGAGAAAAAAGATTAGAAGGGCGATGCTGAGTTAAATATAATACATCGATAAACACCATTGCATGCATTGTTCATACAGTAAATCTACACTGCACATTCAAATTTACTGTATTCACATCGTAATCTATTGTACAGTTTTCCAGCTGGAGAATCAGAAATGTTTCCTAAGCTGCAAGATGGATTTTTACCAAGTAGATTGAGCTTTCATTTCTCATTGTCAGAATGATTATTTTTGCTTGTTGTAGGCCGTGTGTATACATGTATACAATATTTTTGTTACTTATTCAGTTGTCTGACTTTTCATAATGTAATAACGTACCAACAGAAATCATGAAGATGTCCTTTTCTTTTCCTTGTAGTATTAGTCTTTATAAATTTCATTTGTTCTTGATATATTGCTGTGGACATGAGGAAGATGTCTTTATTCAGAATAGCATTGTTAGTCTTTAATGCATTTGCGTGGTATCTGCAAACGTGGCTGGACCTGGCGATATTCCAGATCAAAATAATGAATTATACAGAGATGATCAGAGAAGGTGCCTGTACAAGCTACACTAAGGCCACACTCAGAATTTTTCAGTCTCTGTATCTGGATTAAACACAATTTTACAAAGATGTAGTGTCTTATTTCATACAATTTATGTGTACTTATATGCAAATAAATTATGACAACTAAAAACTTTGAGCTGCTAGTGAAAAATGTCTCTCTGATGAGTCTGCTATGCTATTTTACAGGACATGCGGTATCATATATTCTTAGTGGACTTCCAACATTCTTATCTGTTTGGCGCCTTGAGGTACATACAGTATTGAATTCAACTCAGTTATGATTGTTTCTTGGTTGTCAAAAATAGCAAAGACAAGGCGGCTTCCATGATCCACTTATGTGAAACTCAATTTTTTGACTGATGCAATTTTTTTCTCTTTTCTTTTGAGTCAGTCTAGTCCAAATACAGGGCTACTGATCTCAACTGGCAAGGTTTGCGGGTCTTTGGTTATTCATGCACTTCATTTGTAAGACATGTGCTTCTGCGCCAATCAGTTGGCAGCCCCAGCTGCACTAATTGCACACTGTTCTGGAGACCGGCAATGATTCCAGTTCATTGGGTTGCATACAGCGTATGAAGATACAGTTGACTTCTTATCGACTGTCCTGTCCCACTCGGTGAGAGGAGGGAGAGGTGGTTTTTGCTTCATTGTGCAGCAACTAGGAATAACTACTCAGAGACTTAGTGTAAAACAGTGTCTTTTACTAGTCGACTCACTGCAATAGGTACATGGTGAAGAAAAGTGATTTGTGAACTTGACTTTTAAAATGTGTGGTACAAGAAAATGGGGTAAACTTGAATTCTCAGATTTCAGCCACAGGCATCTGTAAACCTGAAATGTATGAGAAAACAGAAGGTGAGAGAAGGAAAGGAGGAGGAGAGAGAGAGCATCCGCCACCCTCGGATCCCATGTTACTCTGACCCGCCTGTAGGCCCCTGCGGACCCCAGGCCACCCCCAGCACCAGGCACGCGCTGCCTGAGGTGCATATTATCTCCTTGGCCTCACCGCCCCAGGACCAGTAGCCTCTGGGGTATCGACCCACGTGTGCATTAGGCCTTGTGGAAAGTTCTGAACACAAGCTGGGGGGTGTCATCGTGTCTCCTGACCCCTGTCAGAATTGCCTTCCATCGGCCGCGCCTGCAGCGTGCAGGTGCTTTGCCTCTTGGCCTACAGGACTCCAGGGCCAGGCTGTGGGCACAGGAAGCTGTCACCCTGCCCCTGCAGAGCATGCCTTGCCACGCCGTTCAGCTCACACTGTGTTTGGGAAAGGTGGGTGTTTAAGGCATCCTGAGGATGTTAGTAGACCCTCACATGGACCATCATGAGACATTCCTTGAAGAAACTCATTTTTGTTTGATTGGCATACATGAAACCCCGTAACGGGAAGTTTTATGAAATCCGTTGATAGCCGACTTCTGCCTTTGTTATAAGAATGCAAATCTCCACAAATCCACGAATTTCTATTGTATAGAATATTTGCTTTTGTGTGGAATGGTTTACTTTTATAGAGCATCTTTTCCATCTGGATGACTTGTCTTTTCAGGTTATATGCACTTTGTTGCACATTCACAGTTTGCATTTTTTCCCTGCAAGGCCTGTAAGTCAGGCATTCCTGGTTGTCTGCTGTGTAAAACGAGATCTATAAGACAGATTTTTGTCCTTGGCATGACATCGTAGTTTATTTGAGATAGAAATGTAGTTGTTTGTTCAGATCATTATTTTGTCTGTGAGATTTACCACTTTTGACTTTGATTTCCAAATACTAATATTCAACTACTAAACCAGCATTAAGGTTGCTTTGTGGACATATGTTGAATGTAATGAGCTGGATTTGAGTATAAAATGTTTGGCTGCTTCTCCTGCGCATGGAGCATATTTCTGTTTACATTGTCTGCTATTTTTTTGATTCTGATATTTTTCTAGCATGCTGCTTTTTATTGTTATAGTCCTTGGTAGACCTGAATAGAAAATAATTTCCTTATCCTGCCAGCAGCACTGAGGTTTCATAAGTTGTTTCGTACTCCAGAACAAACCTGAGATCGCTATCCCTTTGCTTGATGACTCCTGAGACGTATAGGAAACCTCAGTTCAAAAGGTTCTCTAGTGAAATTATATCATCTTTCTTTATCGTGTGTTCCACTAACTACTGGTGAATTCCTGCAGATTATCCAGGTGAAGTCTTATTAAATTGCCTGTTATTTAATTAAATTATTTTTTCTTCATTATGATTAAAACATGATGAATTTTTATATAAAATATAAGATGCTTACATAATTCACTGAGCAGTTTAGATATCAGTTAGAAAAAAATGACTATAAAATATTAAATACTTTGAGTGACTTTTTCTTTTTTCCATTTGAGATGAACTTATATTTGAAGAACTGTTTCCCTTTTAGGGGTTCTTTACCAATTTCCTAAAACTAAACTAAATTCTCATTTATTAAAAGCAAATTAAGAACTAGTTAGTGATAGTAAGTCAGTTCTTTAGGGCCCAGTTCAATTTAGGCAGAGGAGAGAGATCAGGCTACAGGAGTTTGTGGGCATATTACACAAGCCTTGCACATGACATAGGCTGCTTATTTTTTCTATCAATCACCCAGATTCTGTGCCCACTCTCATCATGATCAGCATTTGTTTCCTATTCAAAAAGAGCAAAGGAATAAAACAATCAGCGTTGACATAATATGGGTTTAGTTGATTCTTTCAGATCAGACAATTTTTTTTTTCCAGTCTCTAATGGGAAATAACTTTTAAAGTTAGGGGCTATCTAACGTCTGGTTGTTTTTTTTTTATTAAGAGGTCCCCTCATGTGTGCTCTACATCTAGCCCTACCTGCTCTTCTGTTTTGAAACTGGTGCCTGAGACTGTCTCCCAGATAGATGCCTGTGACACCTTCTTTTGTAGTAATGAGCCAGCACCTTGTCCCAGTCTTTAAGAAGGACAATGCATTTTGTTTACATGTCTCTACACCAGATCAGCAGGATGTCTTCTGCAAGAATTAAAGGGAAAATAACAGAAGTAGATCTTGGAAAATGGCAGGATTTTCTTCCAAAGCTCAGTGATTTATGTTTGAAAAAATTCATAATGTAACTTATTCACAGTTTCCAGCTTTCTTTTACACACCTGACATTAAGCCAGATCATTTTAATTTGGCAAAAGCTAATGGTTGTTGAAAGGGGAGGACTTTTCCTGCTTCTTCATTGCCAGCTCCTTTTCCCCCACCAAGTCTCTTTAGTCAGTATCAGCATTCATGTGGCCACATCCTGAGCAGGGTAGCAACAGATTCATCTCAGCAAGATCTCCACTTTTATCAGCACAAGGGGAAGCAATGGGAGCAAGCTACCTGGGGCAAGAGAAAAGTGTGATTGTCCTTTTTGGATTTTTGCTAGATTAAAATAGCAAAGTAGCTACAGCTGTAATGGATGCCTTTTCATGGCAGACTATTCAGATTTCTTTTGAAAGCTTATTTTTTCAATACAGTGAGAGCTTGACAGTAGCTATCGGTGAATATCACATGCTTCCTCTTTACCAAGGAAGCAAATTCAGTCTGCATTATGGCTACTTTATGTATTGTCATTTCCTTTCAGTGGCAAACCAGCTCAGTATATTCTTGCTTTCACCTCCCTCCTCACCCCTACTCTAGGCAGTGCATTTTCAATTCAACTGCATTTCTTGAGCCTTTAAATTCTTCTGGCTGTGTGTGATGTGCCTTAGATTACCATCAGCAGCATGCCATAATTTCCAACCAAGTACGTTCTTTTCATGTCTTATTATCTAAATTAGTTCTGTTCCATTGGCTGTATACATAATTGTCTAACAAAATATTTAATGATCCATGCTTGAAGATTTCTGTATTCTAACAGTGTATGTTTTGATTTGGGGCTTTTGTACTCCTTAGCCTTCTTGAGCAACAGCAGTCAGAAATGGTGTTGATGGGGTCGGTGGACACATCAGTGTGGTTGCATTGATTTGTTCATCATCAGTGCAACAAAAAAACAGTCCCTGTTTTTTTTAAGTTTTGACCTGACTTTTAAATGCTTCTGATAACTAAAACCCTAATAGGCCACTGTCTCACATCAGTCTTACACAGCTAGCAAGTCAAAATCACTTGATGTTGGTATTTTATACAGTGCAGCTTCTTGACTAATACATCTAATCAATTTGATTTTAAACCAGCAAAGTTTTACATGAGTTTTATTTTGATCTTCCTTCCTTAATCTGCTGTTATTTATTCTAAGTACAAAGGTGGTTGCACCCAATTACATACATACTGTGCAGTTTACCTATATGTAAGTTCAAAATGTAAACACGATTAATTCTCTATGTGTTTTATAACTAGTGAAAATGTTATTACAAAGAAGACTAAGACTGGATAAGCAATGAAAAACAGATGCTTTGTGCTCTCTTTAAATCATCTTAAATTGTGACCTGCAGGAGGATCAACAGCACTGCTGGTATAGACAAGTAAGCATATGGCAGATGTTACCATGATTTTGTTAGAGCAGTTAATACTAAGACATCACTGTCTTCAAAGATCCTGAACACAAATAATTGTGTCAAAGAGAAAGAAGTAGAAAGACAGGTGTATCTACAATAGCTTTTTTTCAATATGGTTTACATTGAATTTTGTTTTCTTTCAGATAGGAGTTTTTTCCTTCTACATACATTATTCCCTTCTTTCTCTTCTATCCTCAGTAAATCTTATTATAAAAAACGAAAAGACCCTTCACTAAAATCTATGTGAATTTGCACAAGGAATTTACAGATAAATATCTCTTCACTGCATGCTGCTGCAATACATGACATTTTATCTTCCTGTGCCCTTTTTGAAGAAGTATGGCCTAAGGACCTGAGGCCCCTAAACAAACTTGAAGATAATCAGTGTGGTTTTTCATATTCTTACAGGAGTGGACTAATTACACTGTAACACAGTGTTAGAAAGTACAGACAAGAAGATAGACTCCTCCTCTGTGTCCAAGAGTAAGCTACCTAGTCAGAAGAAAGTATGAGCATGCAGGCATAGTTTTCTGTGTGATGCTAGAAAAACGAGAATTCTGTAAATCCTGAATTCTTGGTAAGAAAGATGCTAGCCACTGGAAAATGCTTCTTTTTTCCCTAGAAAGGAGCATTTGAAGTCTGACTTCCTCCATTTCTGTTGTTGAGAAGTGAGGGTAGATACCTCTGTCTGAAAGTACCAGAGGTCCTGGGGAAGAGAGGGAGTCACTAAGGGCAGTCTTGCAGTGCATACCCAGGAATGCCACAAAGCTGAATACATTAGGAATTCTGTGACTTTTGAAGGCTAGGGTTTACAGGCAGGCATTCAGATGCAGTTCTGTGTGTTAGCTGTTTTTTTTCAAACACTGACATTGTGAAAATGCATGAAGATTACAACTTGGAAGGATGTTGTGATGGGCATGGTACAGACAATATATGTATGAGTCAAAATTATTGCAGTGAATGTATCAAGAAAGAAACAGAACGATCAGTGCAGGAATTGGGTGTTTGTATAAGCCTTACTGCAAGAAGTGTCACAGAGTAGCAGCACAGCTGGAACCCTGCGGCTTCCCCTTCTTGTTCATAGTTTGTGATTTCTGGCTGTCTGGTGGAGCTGTACTTGGTTACTATGAAACTTGGAACTGCCCGCAAAACTGATTCACATAGCAAGCGTTTGTCTCAGAAGGGCATTATACATTAATTTTAATATAATACAGGGGAAGCTTCTTTGTAAGTTCATAATCTTGATTGCCTTGAAGTCAGTTTGTCCTGAGTTACCTACAAAGAGATTTCCTCTTCCACAGGATAATAATAATTTCAGGATCTCTGCCAAGTTACTTGACTTCTTTTCAGAATACTGATTTTTTTCTGCTGAACTAACTTCTGTTGTAACTATGGTGTATCTATAAACTGTAGAAAAAAAGACAAAAGTTCTCAGAACAGTGTGCTATTTGAACTTGAGTCTCTGCTCCTCCAGTGTTCTTGTGAAGTCTCTTTTCTTTGAATGTGGTCAAACTTACTTTAATGTTCATGTTTACAGGATTTTGACATCATATGTTAGGCAGTCTTGTGTGAATATTCTTTTTTGATAAGGAAGGGTAAGATCTTTTGTGTAGCCATCTTTCACAATTAGGTACTCCTAAGTGGGTGATCAAGTTAGGGAAGTGCTAGAGGGCAGAAAAAAGACTCATGCCTCAGGGAGGATATAATCAGGAAGTAAAAAATAGTCGTGTGTTTCGCCTACAGAAGATAGAACTAATGTGTGTCTTCTGAGGAGAAAAAAAGCTCTTGATTTGCGTGCAGAATACGTAAAGCAAGTTTTAAAATTCAGCTTATGTAAATGATATGTGTAGCCAAGTTATGGTATTATTTTATTATGATATTTTTTGTTGTTGTTGAATAGATAGTTAATGGCACAATTTCCAAAAATTATTCCTTTGAGATCAAATGTAGGCTAGAATAGTTTTCATAGCTCTCAAGTATAAGGAAAACTGTGCAAAATGTCCATAGTAATAGAACTGATATCTCATTCTAAAAGGTCATAAATCTCTTTCTGGAATGGCAAAAAGCCTGTAGCCAGTAGTCCTTAAGCAAAAATCATCTCTCACCTCCCTCCAAAATTTGAGACTACTTCTTTATATCTATTGAGTTGCTCAGATCTCATATATATAAAATTCAGAGATGAAATGGTTAGCCTTCATGTATGTGTCCTATGTAGAAGCAATATAAAGGAGCACTCAATAGTAATCTACCCATGTCAGATTCAAACATAGCAAGCAGTTACGCTTCAAACATAACTTCAAACAAAGCAAGAAGCAAAGCCCTCAAAATATCAGCATTATCCACAAAATGCATTACCAGTGAGTTAAAAGCACTGGGAATCTCTGCAATAGCCTGTAGAGATTCATCAGGGCTGGCTGAAAGCAAGGTTTGTTTTCCTCTGTTGAAATGCTGTTGGCTTCACCAGATACAGGAAACAAGGTAAAGCAAACTCAGCTCTTTCCTCCTTCTGAGGACTTTCTGTCCATTGTCATTGGCCTAGCAAAATAACAAAATATAGTGCTATAGTCTCAAAGTGGAAAGTCTAGGTTATCTAGACACCTTTCTACTACTACTATTTACGGCCATTCTACATAGTTTTTATATATGTGGGGATTTTATCATCACTGCAGATACCAGGAGCTCTGTTTGCATGTTTGGTGAAGCAGCATTGTTTTTAAAATGAGACTTCTTAGAACTGAACTTTGACTTAATCTAGCGAGATGTCATCTAAGAATACTTGTAAATTTATCATAAAGGAAGTCCTTTCTTTCTAGTTTCATGGGGCAAAATGAAGGTTTATCAGAACTACATTCAAGTTTGAAAGTAATGAAATGGATAAAAAATACACTACTCTCATTAAAAAGTAGCATATTATGACATCTTTTTGACATCTACAGCTTACCTAAGATAACACATTAATTTTTTGACAACACTAGTGCTATGTCAAGAATTTGAGGCAAATTTTCAGAAAGATAAGGATAATTTTTATTCTGGGAGTGAGCCAGGAATTGTACTGTTCATATACTTACAGGTCCACAAAGTAATGATATTTTAATATAAGCTCTTTAATTATAATTTTGAACAGCACAGAGCTTCCAGCAATACTGAATTAGCATTTTTTAAGATAGTCATTCTGGTGATACTTTGGCTTGAAGCCAGAGCAAACCAGCTTCCTGAGAATAGAGGTTGTATTACCTACATTGCTGTATTTTTCTTCAGTGATTATGTTGGTTGGTTTTGTTCAGGGAAGAGATGCACATGGCTATCTTTGAGCTACTTTGTAAATGCAGCATTTGGTTTTAGAAATAAATTTAAATTTAAGTGTATGAACATGAAAACTGACTGCCAGAACACCTGTTTTTATGGAAATGAAGAAAAATTATTAAAAAAAAATAACAGCTCATAACTAGATTTCAGAATAAAAGAGGTTGTTTCTCATTTTCTACTGCAAGAGAACTGTAATTCTTAGGTAGGTCACAAGTTCTCAGATTTGTATTTTTTTTTCATTTATTTTTTACATTACCCTGTGCTGGAAAGGAGAAAAAGGAGAGTGATTGATAAGATACAAATAGCTGAACAAAAACTTTACATGGAATGTAGTTAACAGGAAGGTGTTTCTGGTCAAAGAAATTATTGTCTCACGATTATTCAGAGGTCTCCCTCAATTATTCTTGCTGGATCTGTTCCATGTAGCATAGATTAAGTCATTATTGAACCAGGACTTAAACCTCTTACTTGTAAAAGTGTGTACTGCTGTGTCAGTCTATAGATACGTCAGGAGCAGAGATGGTAGCAGAGAGGAAGACGGACAGTTTCCAGGAAAGCCATCTGTGATCCAGTAGTTATACAGTGGCAGTGGAAATTTTGCATAGACTGAAAATCCCCACTTCGGTATTGGTTATCTTCCCTAACCTATTAATTTTTTCCCGTATGAACCACTGTCATTGTAGTAGTGAAGAGGGTTGATTGCTGAGGAAAGAAGCTATTTAAATGGAAAATAAAGGAAAACTCTGCTTATTATATGCCATGAATTATTCCTTCTGTATGCACAAATCTTTCTGTTTCCATCTATCAAAAGAAACTATTTTTATTTAATTGACTTGTATCCTGTATTATATCCTGTCTGCTCATTAAGCTCAGGCAGAATTACAGTGGAATGTAATACAGCAGTATCTATTAATAATCCTCAGAATTTAGCACTTAGTATTATCCCAACTAGTGCCTACCAGACAGAATAATGATATTTTTACAATATTAAAAAAGTTGTAGAACATTATGTCCGTGTTATTCGTACTAAGAACTTCATTTTTGAAATTTCTGCTCCTGCTCTGCGCAAATCTGTGTTCACATCTTCTGCAACGACATGAAGAAAGATGGAATTTTGCAAACAGAATCAGACATGATGTGCTGTACTATGAGCAGATGTACTAAGTCCCAGAGGTCGAGGGTTTTAGTGGAGCCAAATGCCAGACTACAGCTCTTAAGACCATAAATGATCAAACTTCTCATTGGAACTGTTTCACTTTGTACAAATATTAATTTTCTGTGGTATGTTAAGGTGACAGAAACAGTGTTTAAATCAGGATGCCAAAATACAGACCCTAACATCTCTTTCTGACTCAGATGGGTGGTGGTACCTCTGCTTTTCTGAAAATGTCTTGGATTAAAAAAAAAAAAAAAAAAAGAAAGAGAAAAAAAAAAAAAGAACGAGGGTGTGAAATCTGAGGCCATCAAAAGACAGCATGCAAGTGATAAGGAAAACAAAAAAAATAATTTTAAAAGGAGGAGTTAAGGGAAACAGCAGGAAAGGCAAGGCATTGGAATCCAAGGAAGACCCGAGTAGCCTTTTTGACTCTATCATAAGTACAGGGAAGAAAAAGCAGACATACAAGCCAGTACTGTGAGGAGAATATATTGAGCATTAATGATCTTTCAACTGTAAAAGAAGTTCCCAGGAAAGCTAGGCTCAAAATTGCCTTTAAGGTCTGTTTTTCAAGCTTCCTTGGTCCTGTATTGCAGAAATTCTTGCTTCCCCTCCTGCCCTCTTTCCTTCACTCAAAACCTAATAATGATTTAATTTCTCACAGAAGTGAATAAATTTAGTCCATTTAAATGCATGTAAATAAATGTAGTACATATAAATATGTATTTTAGAGAAACTTAGGGTACTTAAGAACTACAAGCACAAAATCATGGTGATTTTGTTCTCAACTGAAACAAATAAAAAATGTCAAAGACACATAGAAGAGGAAATATATTTTAAATATTTGTTTCACAAGTGAAAATTAAATCCACAGCCAATCTATAAAAAGCAGATGAAATGAACAATGCACTGCATTCCGCAAGAGTGACCTTCATGTAAGTGTATGCATCTTTCATGATCTCTCATAGCATGCAAAGCATATAGCAGCCAGCAATAGTGGAACACATCCCTCAGTCAGCTCTCTGCATTTCTGCTGATCTCACCATATTGTCTTCTAGTTTGTTTGGTTTGATTTTTTTGGAAGACAAGGTGTGTTGTGTAAATATTTTACAGTGTTTCATTCTCTTTCCTTCATGGCATTCTGAATAACATGCACAAAGATTGTGTGCAACTTCTCTTTCCCCCTTCATTCATTTCCCCTCTCTCCAAAAATCTTCCTCTTCAAACAAAATCTTCTGTCTGATTTATCATCATGGACTCCTAGAGGAATATATCTTGTGTACAGAACCCCTCAGGGAGAAAGGCTCTTAAAATTGTTAGAACATCTGAAATATTCTTTGAAATACCTATTTCCATTTAAAGAAAATTACATGAAGTACTAATTGATTTACAGGCCAGACTTTGTCTTCAAGGCAGCAGGTTGTGGATGTGTGTGTGCATGAGATGCTTGATTCCTTAGTGCTACCTGGTGCCCTTGGAGGACTCTCCAGTAGTATTCTTCCCCTCACACCGAATGGACATGCACTGGAGTGACACCTTCATCTCAGCCACTGAAGGGTGGCTGCCTTCTGCAAGACCAGCTTTGCTTGGATGCTCAGAGGGGGAAAGAACATTTTTCACTTTTTGAGAAACTGGTATGTTATCCACTAGAATGCCATCAGTACAGGCTGAATACCCCTTGCACAGGATTTGAGGGGACTGAAAGGACTGTGTATATCATCTTTTAGGCATCCGGAAGAACCAGGCTAAAAGTGGATTACAACATCTCTGCAGTGTAGAGTACCCAGAGGATCATTAGTGCTGCAGGTAGCTGCTCATCAACAACTCTTGCACACATTTCTAGGAATGGCTGTTTAGTGTGTAAATATCTTAAAGGGTTGCTCATAAATGTCCTACATTTTCCTTTCTTTCCTTTTCGTAAAATATGTGGCTCCACTGTTTGCAAAGCAGATCATGCTCAAAGTTTGAAGCAGGGAGTGAAAGTACACTAGAGATGTCCTGAACAGACCTGCACATAGAGCCTTAAGTTTCTGAGATCTTTTAACCTGATGACGTTAATCCTATGCATTTGGTAAAGTTAACGGATAGCTTCTCTTCTTGTGAGCAGAGCTTGTGTTTGTGAATTTTTTCCAAAATATTGAAATTTATTGTGGGTCTGAACAGAGAAAGAGTGGTGCAAGTTGTTACACATTAAGGTAACGTGAAGTGACATAAAGCAAAAACATGTTCCAAACAGCATCCTATGTCTGACAGTGACTAATGCTTCTTCCTTTATACAGATGCTTAAGAGTATCCTACAGAAGAGTTTCAGCTTTATCTTGAACAGTAAATACTTGGCATATCTGTAGAAGCATAAGCATGTGCATATGTAAAATCCCATCAAATGGAACCATGACTGGTAGCAATATTTTGAATTATATCTAATCCTTATGTAGTTGTTGTTTCCATATTATGTGGAAATAAATAATTTTGATTAATTATTTCCCAAGTTAGTTTACTTTTACTGAATTTAAATTTCACTGAATATCCCTGCATTTCCAGTTTTCACTTACAATTAATGATCTTTGTAAGCGTTTATATTAATCTCCATCTCATAACAAATAGTTCTAGTGCTCAGTCCTTCATATACACGGTATGTCCTTTCCATGCTTGGTTCATCAGGTATACCGCAACTGAGTTTTTTGCAAACAGTGAGAACCCTAAATGAAGTTGAAACAGTGAGCCACCTGGGTTGAAACTGCATCCTTATACTCACCGCTCTTTATTCAGCCAACACAACTACTTTTCTTTAAAGAGTTACCTAACCTTCTCATGCATGTTTGTCTGAGTAACTAGGATTTCCTATAAAGCTAGTTGGGTTTTTTGGGGGCAGTGTGGGCTTTATTTTTCATTTATAGCTGTGCTGTACTTTGATTATGATGCAAGTTTGCTCCAGATACAGTTTGCTCCAGTAATTGTACCATCTAGCTGAAGGTAGGACTCGTCATCCCTTGCTGAGGTAAGTGGGTTGATTTTGAGTAAGTATTGTGCGTGAAAGTTATGTCTGTGACCACCGTTGCTTCTGCATAAGAGGTTTTAGAGTCAGATCCACAAAGCTCTTCCAACAGGGTTGCAAAAAGCGGTTGGAGCCACTTCCAAAATGTCATTGCTCCCTCCTGCATATATACTTCTGAGTGAAATGTGTTACTTATAAAGTATTTCTGTATATTTACCTGTAAAATGGGGACTTTTCCCTTCCCTAGTGTTGGCCATCATCAGAAGTAGTGGGGAGGTA
Source organism: Falco peregrinus (assembly GCF_023634155.1). Taxonomy (NCBI): domain Eukaryota; kingdom Metazoa; phylum Chordata; class Aves; order Falconiformes; family Falconidae; genus Falco; species Falco peregrinus. The sequence continues at coordinate 45,736,677 of NC_073739.1, read as the reverse complement.
CTTTCTGGCTTGGAAGCACAGGAGACACATGCTTCCCTCCCTCCCTCTGCCTGCCAGGGCAACAGCATTTGTACGATTTCCCAGAGCTCCCTACCAGCAGCTTCTACTGCAGTCTCATCTTGCAGTCATCAGCCTTCTGCTCCTTGGGGAGCATAGCCCTGGCAGTGGGGGCTGCTCTGAGGAGATAGGCACGTGTCCCTGTCCTGTCCCCAGCTGGCCCTGGGGGCCTCACTGCTGGCTCCAGGCTGCTGCCAGAGCACAAGGCAGGCAGTAGCTGTCAGCACAGCTGCTGTCTGTGCCCAGGAGACCCCCTTCTGCTGGGATTCCTGAGTGAATGTCTAGTCAAGACTGTTAATCAGGACCCATTTTTTTCATAACGCTCTCTCCCTGCTTTTAGAAGTAAATAATACTAATTTAAAAATCCAACTCTGTGTGTGGAACATGGCAGATGTAGCTGTTTCAGCTGGATGTTCAAATAACATCTGCCCCCACCCCCTTCATCAGTGTTTCTGTTTTGTTTGTCCTCTGTCAGGGTAGCCCGTGAGGATTTTAGCAGAGACAGTACTAGAGACACCACTCTTAAGCCTGTCACTTTCTGTGTCGGTGGAAGCTACATTGAAGGGACTTGTCAGAGGAGAGCTAGCCCTGTGAATTAGTTTGTAACAGTTGGCTGCTTCAGAGGAAGGGAATTTACTTCATTGCCAGACCCCACCTCATCAATATTGTATTGCGTTCACTCTCCCCAGGTAGCCAGAGTAAGCACAGTACATCTCTACCCATTTGCACAGTGCATCAGAGAGTTTTAATGTCATTATATTGCCTAGAATGGAAAAGGCATTAAAAAGGCTTTAGAAAGTGGTTCTCCTGTATCTTTTCAATGTTCTTGCACTGGAAGGAATGATTGCAATTAGTAATAGATAACAGTAAGTGGAAAGTAAGAACCAATTTGCTGCTTTCCCCTGAAATAAATTAAAGGGGGTTGTGTCTGAAAGAAGAACCATATGCAATTGATTGCAATAGCTTACAAAAATTTAAGTACTTCTCAATTATATTTTAATACCTTGAGGGTTGTTCAAGTATGCTCACTATATGAATAAAACAATATTGTTTTCTCTATAGTTTATATATATGCTTTGTTTCCTGTGTGTGGTAGTGTCTTTTTACTTGGAGATAAAGCATGTATTTAACATCTTGTTTCACATCTGTATACTACAGCTGTTTTTAGACCAGGAGAGAGAGCAGATCCTGTGTCTCCTTGGATTACTAGTTTCTATTACAGCAGAAATTGAGATAATGAATTTAGAGGATCTGGCTTTCTTTTATAATTTGCTGTTACAGTCTCTTCAAAAACTGCTGTGCTTCACTGCAAGGGGTAGGAGGCAATGACATCTGTGGAATTACCTAGAAAAAGAAAGAAAATCAAAGCTGATGATTCCCCTAAGAGATTATTCAGATTCTCTGTCCTTACTCACTAACCAGCAGTTCATGTAATCTATCTGAAATATTTCTATACTTTTTCAGCATCTGAATTATCTTAAATAGTACTCTGGGGATTGAAAAGATGATGTTCATCAGATATTATTCTTTAATCCTACCGCAGACTAAGGACACAGAGGAGAAAAAAAATCCCTTTGTCCACTCTTTTACAATTGTGTGGAGGGTTTTTTTTGAGCTACAGTGTATTTGCTTTATGTTTAAATTACAGGGGAGTGTTGCTGTCAAGGCAAACCTGGAAATTGTCGGATTCAGCCTGCATTTCCCTTGTGATTGCTTTGAAGCATGTTCTTCCTCCTTTGAACAGGCTACTGTATAGTGTTCTTGGCTGCTTCTTGCTTCTTTACAAAACTTAGTGCAGATACCAACACAAGGAATATAATGTTAAGTCTTTAGAAATAATGTGAAAGAAAGCAAACAACCAGGTGAATACAGTTATGACTCTTTAAAAATGCAGTTAAGTACAATTGGGAAATACAGTTAACCATTCAAACCAAACTGATGTTTGTAACATGGAAACAATTATTTTTATGATTACAGGTTACGTTTATTCTAACATGTTTATTATCCTATGGCAGATAGCTTTCAAGTCTTTTTCCTTTAAATGGGGCAAATTACTGAACAGAAATAAGTGTTATCACCTCGAAGTCTGTTTGCTCAGAAGTCTCCATATTTTTCACTTGTATGTGCTTCTCTAGATAATTGTATTAGTCTTTCAAGATGATTTTTTTCCCCCCAGTGAGTATAAATTTGGATTCCCTAGTGTTAGTGTTGCTCCAAAACCATCTGAATGGCTGAGCCAGGCCCATGCAGCACTAACCATGCCGTCCCAACCTTACTGGTGCTGCAGTAGGCACGCTGGCTTGTGCCAAGTCCACAGAAGGCTGTGTTGTCCCTATTCACCTCCTGGAAGAGCCAGAGAGTAAATTTCTGCGTCCCTCAAGCAGCTTCTGTGTACTAGGCATGCATGGGTTTCAAACTGTCTGGTGATAAACACCCTGAACGTCAGATCTAGCACGTCTCTTCCCTTCATCCTTTTTCAGTGCTGTTTGGAGAAAGTCCACCCATATTTGAATAGGTCCCTTCTTCCAAGGCCACAGGCTTTTTTCTTTTCATCTGTCTGGATGTATGTGTGGAGAAAGGTTATCTCTACCTAACATCTTGAACAGAATGACAAAGATATTCTTCACTGTTGTAGGCATCCAGAGGTCATCTGGTGTAGCCTCCTGATTTGCAAAATAAATTTCAATTAGGTCAGATTGCTCAGCTGAGTTGTGGAAATCTTCAAAGATGGATATATCACAACCTGCCTGGGCAACTTGTGCCAATGTTGGCTACCCCAACAAGATTTTTTACTTATGTGCATTTGGAATTGTGCTTATTGCAACTTGTGACTACTGCCTCTTGTCCTTTCACTGTGCCTCTGAGCAACCTCTGACATTGTCTTTTCTATGAGACCCTTTATGCAGTGGAATTCAGCAATTATCTCTCACCCTTAATCTTCTCTAGGCTGAATAAACCAGTTCGCTTATCTGCTCCTCCTATGTCATACTGTGCTGTGGTGAGCTTTTTGCGTTCTTCCTTACACTGAAATTACACTCAGTGTAATTACACTCAGTCCTTGCACTCGGTGGAGCAGATTAATATGAACGTGGCATATCAGGATCACTTGTTACTAATGTTTTAGCTAGAAAAAGCAAAACTGTCATAATGAAATATCCTTTACATAACTACTAATAACTCAGACTCTAAAAAGAAAAAAAAAACACTCATTCTTTTGTTTTCTGTTTACCTCATGCAGTTTTCAGGTTGCATCCTCGTTACACCTATATGTAATTGCTGTCTCTGACCACCGAGCTTCATCAAGTCTATGGCCGTACCATTCAGTCTTGTTCTACGTATGATACTTGTGTCACCTAAAATCCCTCCAGAATCAAGGTGAATGTCAGGCCCAAACAAAAGCCTAGTAGCTTCTGTGGACCAGCATCCCCTAAGGCTGCTTCTTTTGAGCCCAGGAGTTGGGGTATGGCAGAGCTTTCTGGGTCAGTTTATTGGTACAATTACCATTAGGTATAATTACCATTATGTATCCTTTACAGTTTTCATAATGATCCAGTGGCAAATCTGCCTAAAGCAATGACCTGGTTCACCTTTGAATTGCCTACAAATGCAGTCACTCAGGGAAATGTGTTATGTGTAATTAATAAGGCACTCGCACTGTGTGGACCATACAGAAATCTACAGAAGAGCTTGCATCCAGCTTCATTCAATTGACTTTGAATTTGGACAAAGGAAATCAAGCCAAGAACAGCTAGCTGCTCCTTATAATGTACAAATATCCTGAGTTTTAAACTTTTTATCAGTTTGTAGAGCAAATGGAAGGAAAGGTGGTGTTTCTGTGGATTTTGTCATCTTCCCAGGTCATAAATGCTCTTACAAGGTAGCCACCAATGAGGCATTTTATTGCTAGACTGTAATTTTTAAAAGTGAAAGGAACAAAAAGAGAAATACCAGGAGTAGCAGCTTCTGTCTCAAGTTCAGTTTAAAGCATTACAGAACCTTCCCCAACAGTCAAGTTCTGGCCAGCTTCTTCCTATATAATTTCCTCTCTCATTGTACTTATAAGTCAGTTTTAAGCAGAATTAATAGTCTTTGAGTGTGGTGTGGGTGTATGTAAGTTATGTGCTATATAAAACATGATATTTCTGTATCCATATGTGTGTGTATATATATATACACACATATACATAAAAAACATTGCAACAACCAGACTGCAATAGTGGCTGAGTATAGAATATAACAAAGTACTAACACAATTTTCTTTCTTTCCCTATCTTTTCCATTACCTACCATGACCCACAAAGCTGGAGAAGTCACTTAAGGACCAGATGTACCAAAAAAGGGCACCCTGGTTTGGCTGCTTGTCTAATTCGTCTTAAAGCAGCATTGAAGAAAATGCCCTCATCCCCAAACTATAGTCAGTCTCTCTCACACATGTTTGTGCGTACACCAATTTATTGATCACATTGGTCATAATCACAGTCCCAACAGGACCTGCTGAATTAATTATTCCGCCCATAAAATAAAAAAACCCAAACTTTCAGAGTTTGGAGGTTTCTCTTGCTAGACTCAGTTCTCCAGGACGACTTTGCTGCCTATACAAAATTTATGACAGCAGAAATCCAGTTCCATGTGTGTGCCTAACAGAGATGCTGTTCTTCCCTGTGTTAGCAAAAAGCATGAGAAAAAAAGGAGTTTTTTTTACATTGGCTGCCCACATGATATTTGTCTAGTTTTTTAACTCTGAAAGACAGTGCTCTTATGGCAAGAAAATGGAGCATAAAGACTTGAAAACTGTGCCTAAATTGATGTTGTATAAGATTTTCAGTTGAATTGATCTAGCTCAATAGATGTAATGCAGTTGAAAATGAACTATTTCCCTATTCTAAGAAAGACCCTAAATATGAACTGAAAGTATCACAATAAAAACCTGAAAGTTGCTGTTCTCCTCGTAAACATTAACACGTGAATCTTACTTCATTCTATAATGCTGTTTAAAACCAGAGAGGGAAAAAAAAATCTTTACTAGATGATAGCTATTTTCCAGTGATGAATCAGGAGAACATAATATTGTTTATTTGCTAAGCATCAACAATGTAGTCAATGTTGCATAAGGCATAAAAGCAGTCTGTGCTTTGAAGAACATTTTAATCTTAACAACACAGATGTTGAGTAGAGAAAACATGCTAAAGTCCCCAGCAGTAGGTATTTTTAGTCAAATTTGTAATTAATATAATTTATTCACAGTTTCCAGGCTCAATTGAAAAGGTCTTGGACTAAGTACTCACTGAGACACAAGTCCATTTACTAAGCTGTATGAAAATATACTTAATATGATAAGTGGTTAGTGTAATTTGATCTGGCATCAAGCGGATCAGTGAGTGACTGAACTACTTCTTTGAAATTATTTGCTTTACTCAGAGCACAAGTTGTTTTTTGTACATGAAAAGGGAATGGCATTCCCTACTGGAAACAGCAATTGGTATTGAATATGAGCTGTTGCTGTTACAAATTTCAACCTTCTTGTTACTACTTTCCCTTTCATGCTTGTACTCCATGGGACTAACAATGTTGAGTATTTGAAGTCAAGGAACTACCTGTTGGCTTCCTGTGGATACAGATGTTTGGGATATGAATCCAGAACAGTCTCTGTACCTGCCTTGAAAATCTAGTCTCTGTCAGGCAGAGATGCAGAGCCCTCACAGCTGCAGTCAAGGGAAAGGAATGTTTTAAATAGCAGAGCTGTGTGATGGCAAGTGTTCTAAAAAAAAATTATACTGTTTGCTCATTTGGGTGCCTGAAATTAGAATGTATGTTGTCATGAATCTGTCTCTGGCAGACAGATAATACAACTGCTGATTTCACAAGTCTTGTGAAAATTGGTATCTGTGAAGCTCTCAGACATCAGCAAAGATAGATGCAAGAAATCATTAGCATAGCCTGTTTCTCCATTTATAGTCTTATGCAAGAGAGGGGAAAATGAGTATCTGCTGATTTTCATAAACGGTTCTTGTGCATACAACCCAAAAATAGTTGTGTGCTAAAAGGCTGAATTTTCCTGTAACTGGAATTTACTTATTTTTAAAATTGCATTACAATTTCTTAATGAAAAATTATTATTTGCATTTTCCTACTGATGTACTGAAAGGTATCCTCAACTGCAGGTGTAAAAATGTCTTCTGTCTTTCTCACTTGAAACTTCTGGAACTAAGAATTAGGAGTGAGAGAAGTAACTTCAAAAAGAGAATGAAAACTGGCAAGAAGTGGTGGCTGGCAGGACTGGGGCAGAGCCTCTCCCAAATGATAGTGAGGTGCTTCCAGTGCAGTGTCCCCGAGCTTGAGCTGAGGGAACAGGGTGGTGGAGGGAGGACCTGGAAAAAAATTGGAAATATTAACAATACCAGGAAGCTGAACTGGGTTATATCCACCCCACCAAGACTAAAAAAACATTTTTTCACATATATGAGAGGGGTCTAGGTTCTCATCTTGCTCTCCTAGCCAGGATTCATGCCACAGGGATACTGCTGTGACAGTGGGAGAGCTTAAGTTTCATCCAGCATGAAAGAGGCAGCACTGTGGTAGTGCACACACATTAGTGATTGGTATTGAGGGGGATGATAACCATGTACGTAAGTCTTGTCCTGAGTGCACGAAACTTGATGGATCTGATATCAGCTACGGGATTTTACAATGTAATGCAGTAGTTCGCCTGCAGGACACGTAAATGGAAATGCTCCATAGGCCATGCCAGAATCCTTGTGTTCTCAGTCTGGAAAAGGGTGTGTGTGTGTGTGTGTGTGTATGTGTGTGTGTGTGCACTTAATATGGTAACGATATGTACTTTATTTCTAATTTTATTCTTTTTGTCGTTTCTTATGATGAAGATGATTGCAATAAGAATTTTTTTCCTTTGAGAAAAATGTTGGGTTTAGTGGGTATTTATTTGCTATTTTTAAATTATTCATGCTTTTTGGGGTAAAAGAGAAAGGAAAAATAGAGAGAGAAATTGAATGCCATCTACAGAAAACAACAAACGTTTTTTTCTTCCTGAAAATAAGAGATACTACAAATCACCCTTCAGAAATAACAAAACCATCTTCTAAAAGGGACTTTTAAAATAGGAAATTATCTTGCTTAAACATTGTGCAGTTTACTTGAACTAAGTTAAGAGTACTTCATTTTAAAGCTGTTCTTTATTACATTCTTGATAGGATTAAAATCAGCTGTAAGCAACAGTATTATTTAATTAATTAGATTTTATTTTAATAGCTGAGCTAACATGGTATTAGGTAGAAAGCCAGCACTTGTGAATCAAAATCTTTATAGATCCTCTGATCCTGCTTCTTTTCTAGTTCTGTTTCCGTGCCTGCTACTAGCATCAAATAAATAAGCACAAAAATAAAATCAATATAGCCCATTTAGAAGCTGGCAGTGAAAAATACGTAATACGTTAAATACAAGTGTAGTCATATGTAGATCCAGTAAATTTATTTTAAAGCTCCTCCAGTAGCCATTGCAGTCATTTCTGAATCCAGCTTAGCAGTTCTGTTCATGTCACAACTCATTTTATTGCTTGCATTTTAACTGTCTGAGGAGCTTTCTGATGATCTGTTTTTCACTTTTTTCATTTCCTCAATTGGTAGGTGTGTAATATTTATTTAAAATGAAATTTCATGGTGCCAACCACAACCATTAAATTTTTGAAGTGCAACATATGGCAAGTTCTAGCTTCTGCTCATTCAGAAAGAAATAGGTATATAGTGAATAACATTAGCAAATAGAAGAAGGCACATACACAGAGATTTTTATTTATGGTAGACATTTGTCAAACACAAACTTTGGTTTCAATCAGAAGGATGCAAGTAGTATTTGGCACTCAGATTCCCTTTATTTAAATAAAGTAGCATATTTATATGGAACAGATATGATGTCTTCAGAGCTGACACGCAAGTTTAGTGGAAAGCTGTGATGTGTCCAGTGCAGAAGCCGCATGTAAAGTTTGGAGCTGATGCTTCCAAAACCATCCTTGTGTCTGAGTAATCTGCTTGTCACTGCAACACAGGCATAAACCAACAAGTTTTGCAGCCGTTTTGGAGTAATCCTGATGGTTTCTATAACTGGGCCAAGGTGTCTTGTGCTGCAGATCTGTAAGAAAAGGGAAACAGGATGTGTGCTTTCAGATGCTTGATTTGACTGTGGGCAGTGGCTCTGGAAATTAGAACTGGAGGCAAATAATTAATCTCACGGATGAGGTCCAGACCCTGAGCATCACATTGCAAATCAGGCTGGTCAGCAGCCTCAGTCCCTCTGCAGGTGATCAGAACAGCCAAATTTTTCCAGCTAGTTTGGTTTTCCCTTTCTGTTCTCCAAGTGGGTTTGCTCCTTCCCTGTTCAAAAAGCAGTCAGACGGAGGCAGTTTGCTTCTGTTTACAAACTACTTACCATGTTGTGAAGACTCTTCTTGTTTGTGCCTTGTTTGGCAATGTCTTTCATGTTTTCCACTTGTTGGGATCCTGTAGGAGCTAGGAAACACAGAAGGCAGCAGTAAATGTACCATCTGTGGCAGCACCCTGCAGACTTTACTGTAGTTTCCTCTGTTATAGATGATAAGGAATTGATCCTGTTTTTCTTTGGTTTGCTTTTTTTGTTATTGTTGCTTCCAGTGTTGAATTAGTGAGCAAATCTATTTGCAGATCTCATTGCCCAGGAGTTTGAATCTCACAGGCAGAATTCACTTGTGTGCTGAGTGGAAACATGCCATTAGAGGAAATCTCTGCTGTTCAATGAGGAAGAAAACCAGTGCCTGGGCTGATTTTATGAAAAACAAGCTGGTCAAACTATTAGTGATAAACAGACCATCCAACAACTTGCAGATTTTGTGTACTTTGTATATTTTTATAGGTAAGAGTTATTTGCATGTATCAAGTGCAAGGAAGGTACTAAGACAATGTCAGCCAACAGACTGCTTAGTAATGTTGCATTGGAAATGCTCAATAAGCCATTAGTTTGGACACATAATAGGATTTCTGTTCTTTGAGAGAAGAGGAAGTGAATAAAGAGGAAATGGAGAAGTTCAAATTACTGAGTCTTTGATTCATAGAGTAAGACCAGTGTGGATAGGATATATCAATGTTTTCATTTCAGGTCCACCCTTGAGATATTTCTGTCAGAAAAACAGGGCTGGTAGTATTTTGAAGACATACTTAGACAGAATTTTCTCTTGAAATGAGAAATACAAGCTAACACACATTATGTGTTTGGTACTGGGTCAGTCACAAAAGGAATAGTCAGTTCCACTTGTTTAACTTTACTTCTGGCTTTCTGCCTATTTTTCATTATTCTGATTGCAGTGTCTTTGGTCACTTAAAGGTTGCTAATGAACTGGGGTGTCTAACCATCATCCCCATCAAATGTTTGCTGGGAAAGTCTTGGTCATATTTTAGGTCATTGCTGCAGTTAATTACATAGTTCAATGTTTTTGCTCTAAGCAAGAAGTAGAAGACACCAAATGTCCAAGGACAACACTAAGTCTTTGGGAAGCAAGCTACTACCAGCACTAGAGTTTTGGCTTTATAGATGGTACATCTGTTAATGCTCCTAAATGACCTGTGAGGTTCTGACTTGAAGAACAACTATCAGGCAGTTGTGGCTTCATGTCCATTCTTTTTGCTTATTGATAACAAAACTTTTCTTGCATGCAGGAAGTGGGAAGTGGGAAGCTCTGTGATTCTAACAGACTAACACTGCTGAAGTGAATTTTCCCATAAATATCTGCAGTAGCCTCAAAAGCCTTTTCCATTTTACAATACCGAAGCTAAGGCTGAGAGAAAGCCAGGAGAGGAAGTTGTCTTATGCACATTTTCCAAATCCAGACCAGGCCCTATGACAGGTGGCTCCCAAGGCAGTTGCTGGCACATAGATCGCCATACACACATATGCACACAGAACAGGGCCTCTCACCCAGGGGAAGAGTTAGAAATGGAGTTTAATGAGCAGGCTTCACTGACTGGGCACAGTACACATCAGATAAGTGCACTGACGAGCCCTATTTGCACACAAATGGCAACTTTCATCCCCCTTTTTTTTTTAATCCTCTTTTTTTGTCTGTGCTTTTTCCTCCTCCATGCTCATTCCTTCTCAAACCACCTTGACCCCTCTTGGTTCTTCCCTGGAAAGTCCCATAATAAGTCTTACACAAGCCCAAAAGGCTTTTCCCAACATAATGAGTCCCACATCTCTGTTGGCCATGGCTTCACTGTCTGTGTAAGGATGTGGGTCAGTGGGCCCCAGAATCACTAGTGGTGCTGGCTGCTCTCTTGCTGTCACTTTGGGAGCCCAATCAGGGGCTCCTAGAGGAGTGACCAAGGATCTCCACCTGCTGTTCCCTTGCACTCTTTGTGTTTGTGGAGACCAGCCTCTAATAGCCTAGCCCAACAACAAGGAGAAAGGAAATCTGGATTCTTTAGAAAAAATCAATTCTGTGCAACACCCAGATAAAAAAAAGGACTACTAACATACAATGTGCTCTGAAAACTCTGAAGTAAGGCTTGAAGTAGCAGGAGGGAGAGAGGTATGTAGTTCTTGATACTGCAAGGCAAAAGGAGGCTGGCTACTGCTTAGGGTCCACCTGCTGATGGCTAGCAATCCCTGGCTCTCTTGAAACAGAGTTCTCCTTCCTCATGTGACCTCACGTTACTACAGGAAGTCACTCTAAAAAAATTCTCAGATAAATCCTCCAATGTTTCATAAGTAGACCTTGATAAATCTCAAAACATTCTGATTGGCATTGTGACTGCTATGTTTGCAACACAACCCAATGAAGTGACTGGAATGAAGTAAGAAAATGTAATATGATATTTTGATTTTTAATTGTCTTTTTCATGAGATCTAAAAAATTTAGCACAATTCCTTTTTACTTTTAAAACTTTTTTTTTTTTACTTTACTGAAACATTTTACTTCTAAATGTAAATATTTACACTTCTTAAAACTGGGAATCTCCTCTGTCCAAAACTGTATGTTACTATATAATATAATATAACATTATATAATATGATATAACATAATATAATGTGATATAACATAATATAATATAACATAATACAATGTACTACCATCGTATTACAAAAATTTTATTTATTTCCTTGATTATGTATGTGATGGTCATAGTATTTTCACATTCCTTCACAGCCCAAGATCCTCACTTTTATTAGTTCCTACTATCTCCTAGCAATAAAAAAAGAGTATTTTCATTTTAGAGGTGTTTTAAAGGTTGGAAAACTGAGGCGAAGTCCTGGAATAACTTAAGTAAGATTATTCAAGAATTTGCTGGAAGAGCAGCTTTTTCAGCCTCCAGTCATCTCTCTGAAGGTGCAGCCATGCTGCATCTTAGATACAGTGATAGGAACCCAAAAAATTTCCTTTTGCCAGAAACACACTGTTAACATAACCAGGTTTAAGTCAAGAGTGACATCCAGTGGTTGCATTCATTTTATTTCAAAGACTGTTTTCATTCCTCTGGCTAAGCGCCAGTAATATAAGTATAGACTAGATTAGTCTAGCCCCTCTTCTTTTCTGAGAACTTCTGTGGAAAGACTGATTTTGAAAAATGTGCTACTCAAAAACTGTTCAAGGGATTATGTCCATGAATCTATTTTGGAATCAGAACTGCCTTGAAATTCCTTGGTCGTAATTATTGCTTTGTGTCTCTGCTGATCATAATTTATACATTGTATTTTTGGATTGATAATCAAAGCCTCACAATCCTAAGATCCTTTTACTGGATGTCTCAGGCCTGCTTGAAAGCTTGCAGAATGAGATGAGTAAGTGTGTGTCAGTGCATATCCTTATGTGCATATTCCAGTACTCCTACTGATCTTTGTCTCTGATGCTTCACTTTTTCCATTTTATTATACATTTTGGGAGGAAAAATTCACCAAGGGTAGACTGAAACATGTGACTGGAAGTGATCACATATGTCAATAAACCCACTCTGCTGTGGGCAAGCATCCTTACTAATCGCTTGCAAGAATGTCTCATAGAATGGACATCCACAAAGAAAGAACAGAAATATAGTTCTGTCAGATAGGCTTTTTACTTCTCTAAATACCATTAAATACTTCTTATGCTTTCTTTTACTCAGACCTAGTAATTGCCATGAATATCTCCTAAGATCTCAGTGGATTTTCCCTTATCAAAATGAGAAGATGGCCACAGATCACTTACATAGCATGTTCCTAAAATAATGCTAAAACTGTATGGCAGGTGGGGAGCAAGTGGACACAGGAGGGGATGGGAGTTATGATAAATGCGGTATTACACATTGTTAAGCATCTTGTATCTCTGGGGAGCAAACTGATGACTGAAAACGCATATGGTAAGAGAGGAAAATGTTACAGAATAAAGTGAAAAATATAAATTCTGCTATTTTTAAAGCAAGAGGAAGCCTGACATTAACTCTCCCAATGAAATATCACCAACCTGTGTATTTGAAGATGTTTTATTTGCTTTTTTTCTTTTATTCTGGATATGAGACTTATGTGTCATGCTTTTTTCTTCTTTATCTCACAACTGCTAATGAGAGTGTAAATTGCTGACCCCACAAACTCAACTGATATGTATTCCTGTTACAAAAGGTATTTGGCAGGTTAATAATTCACTTAGTTTCTAATCAAATACCACGTCGGTCAATGAACAAGGTCCGGTCCAAAAGATAACTGAGTCACATGATTTAAGTGGGCTGTTTTATTTTATCAATTAAGTATCTAGGCTGAAATGAAGTTACATTTCAGAGAGGTTAGATGAGTATGTTCATTTAGCCCATACTGTCTTTTGTTGAGCTGTACTGTAATTCTATCTCACAATTAATTGCAAGGAAGAATCTTTTTTCTTGGGAATAAAAAAATCGAAACAAAACATTACTACTGAATAATAAGCTATTTCATTTGTAGAAAAATTATTTTGATTTTTTTTTATTATTACTATTATTATAAGAAAAGAACTTTTCCAGTGGAATTGCCATGTGAATTTGTATAAAGATAGAGGTTTCTCTATTTAAGACATTACTTTGTTAAAAAAACTAATGTTTCAATTAGGTATGTAGGCATTCTGCTAGGTAAGACTAGCAGATAAATATCATAAATTTATTTTTTACAGTAGTAGTGAAGTCAAACTCTTCATAAAACTGTGGCCTAAGCTTGAATTTCCAAGTTACTGACATACCTAAATACATATTCAGAGGGTGCAGTTGAGGGATTTTTTTAGTTTATTTTTCCTATAGTTTGTGGAGGGGGTTGTCACACATTTAGGAATTTGTTTCAACCTGATTCGAAGTAATCTATTTTTGTTGATCTTCAGAGCAGCTGCAGGCATAATTTGCTTTTTCTGCTTTGGGTGAGTTGCCTTTTTAGAGAGGTGAGCACTAGCTAGAATAAATTAATTTTGTATTTTATATTTGTGTATCTATTGGTTTATTAATTTTTTTACTGGCTTCTGCTGGGTCATAGTGGTGATAACAGAAGTTACTGCCTTGTGTTTGGTTGCATTAAAACATTTGATCCATTTTTCTAAGCATGCTTTACTAGTTCTTTCCTTTTACATGTATGCCTAGAATAATCAGTGCCCTTGTTTTTTGGAGGGGATTAATGCCCTCAGGAAAGTACAAAAAACAATTTTAGTCTGATGGTTTTGTCATAAAGTTAAAAAACATCACATGGTAAGCACTGATTACTGTTTCTGGCTGCAAGCCCAATCTAGTCTTTAAGATTAAAATATTTTGCTTATTGAACTTTGTGGCAAAATAGTCAAGTTTCATGTAAGGTAGTAATATTGAAAGCCTAATAATTGCAATGACAGAAACGTAGTGTTGCATGCAATATTTTGTGTTGATAGAGAACCTTTTATCCTCCAGAATGTCAGTGCATTTCACAAACTGTGTATGTACTAAGGCTATTCGTCACTGAAAGGGGAAAATACACATCATCTGTCATTGCTAGCACATGTCAAAAGCCAACTCACCAAAACTAGGCAAAACACATAGGCCCTTATCACTGAGGCTGATGGCAGAAAGTTACCTTGTGCGGCATGTTGCAATGCAGTTGCAAAGAGAGGAAGTGGTGATATTTGACTTAGGACTGTTAAGTAAATTTTCCTTTGTAATAGAAATATAAGGACTTTCAATATTTGGGATGAGTAGACATAGGACTTCATGTGAATATTTTTTGACTGGCAAGGCTGCAGAACTTTCTGTGATTAATGAAAATAAAGCAATTAATTATGTACAGTGTGAAGTCAGCATTCCACAGACTGAAGGTCATGCACTGAAAATCACTGGGATACATTCAAAGCCTTCCTTTCCAGAGCTGACATTATTGTTCACCATTGATCAGAGAGGCTTAAAAATTCAAGCTGAACATAGATGTTGCTCACCTCTTTGGTGAACAAGTTGTTCTTGTTTTCAGTGCCACAAACAGCAATCCAGACAAAGCTTAAATTTTGAGGTACCTTTCAGTAGACTTGCCAGTCTAGTCAAAGACAGAAGGCAAATTGTAACTGTGTGGACATGCAGTGTTTCCCTTCCTGCTCCTGAAAGTCCTCGTGTAGGTTCAACAGTCCAGTTTTTCCTCTAAAGCTCAACAGGATAAAACTTCCCCCTTCATATTAGCTTGTTCGCTCCCTCAGTAATTCCATCTTTCCCTGCCTGGAGTCCTAATGCAACTGTCTCCTCCAATACATTTCTAGTAAAGGTTAACTTTACAGTTAATTTTACTTCTCTAGTGAAATTTTAGTCTCCCTTTTGCTTCCATCACCATAATCCAGTGGCTTAATAGAGACAGCTGTGATATACTATTTCCTTTTCTTTATTATATGCCTGAAAGTGGTTTGGGTTGTGTTTGTGGGAGGATCTGCTTTCACTGGTGTAGAGGTGCTGGTTTCTTAAGGCTCAAATCAGTTAAGTGATGAGCTTGTCTAGAAGTGGAGGGGGGGGGAAAGGGATGACTGCATATTGGGTCAGCTTACATTGTACAGCTAGGTGCCTCCTGTACTGTATAGAAATTGTCAGGGTGCGATCCTTCAAGGAACTCTGAGGTAACTTGGACTTTGCACTATGCATTCGTATTTTCATGCATTGCATGTTACAATGGGGATTTAGTAAGAAGTAAAATAATCATTGATTTATTAGGAGCATAATGAAATACTGTTATAATCCAGCTCTATTGGGTTTGCATGGCAAGGTTTTAGTAGCAGGGGGACTACAGGGGTGGCTTCTGTGAGAAGATGTCAGAAGCTTCCCCCATGTCTGACAGAGCAGGTGCCAGCCAGCTCCAAGAGGGACCTGCCATTGGCCAAAGCCGAGCACATCAGCAATAGTGGAAGCACCTCTGTGGTAGCATATTTAAGAAGGAGGGAACAAAGAAGAGAGAAGTGAGTATATGTGAGAGAAACAACTGCAGACACTGAGGTCAGTGCAGACGGAGGGGCAGGAGGGGCTCCAGGTGCCAGAGCAGATCCCCCTGCAGCCCGTGGTGCAGCCCACGGCGAGGCAGGCTGTGCCCCTGCAGCACGTGGAGGTCCATGGTGGAGCAGATCCCCACCTGCAGCCCATGCAGGTCCCCACGCCAGAGCAGGTGGGTGCCCAAAGGAGGCTGTGACCCTGGGGACGGCCCAGGCTGGAGCAGCTCCTGGCAGGGCCTGTGGCCCCATGTGGAGAGGAGCCCGCGCTGGAGCAGGTTTGCTAGCCGGGCTTGTGACCCCACGGGGGACCCACGCTGGAGCAGGCTGGGCCTGAAGGACAGCACCCATGGGAGCCCCGTGCTGGGGAGGTTCATGAAGAACTGCAGCCTAAGCCCATGGGAAGGACTCACACTGGAGAAGTTCATGGAGAGCTGCCTCCCATGTGAGGGACCCCATGGTGGAGCAGGGGAGGAGCGTGAGGAGGAAGAAGGGGCAGAGGCAGCATGAGATGAACTGACCGCAGCCCCATTCCCTGTCCCCCTGCGCTGCTCTGGGGGGAGGAGGCAGAGAATTTGGGAGTGAAGTTGAGCCCAGGAAGAAGGGAGGGGTGGTGGTAAGGTGTTTTACAGTTTAGGGGTTTTTTTCTCGTTACGCTACTCTGATTTGACTGGCAATAAATTAATTTCCTAGAGTCAAGTCTGGTTTGCCCATGACAGTAATCAATGAGTGATCCCTCCCTGTCCTTATCTCAACCCATGACCCTTTTGTTATATTTTCTCTCCCCTGTTCAGCTGAGGAGGGCAGTGATGGAGTGGCTCTGTTGGGAACCTGTCATCCAGCCAGGGTCAACCCACCACAGAAGCAAAAAAGAAAAAAGGCTCACCTGTTCCTGACACTGTCCAGGTACAATGTCACTGAAGGCCTTGGACAGATGTCTCCTCTTTTCCCAAGGAGAAGTTATTTTTAAGTCTGAGCTTACATTACATAACTGGAGAAGAAAAAGCAAATCACTGCATTTTTTAGTTCCTCCGTTCAAATATAAAGAGTATTAAATATTATGAGTTTAATCAGTTGTTAAATAAACAAAGATAGTTCCATTCTTAAATACTTAATAAGAGTTAATATTAGCTTCCAGAAAATCAAAGGTATGATCTTGAGGCCTCTTAGTTGCCTTATCCCTCAACTACTCATATCTCAGTCACAAGAAACCTTAAATTTTATTATCGTAATTTTATGTAGACTCATTAACAATGGAAGCAAAGAAGAGTCATAAGTAATTCTTGTGAACTAAAGAACTGATGAAGAGATAGTGCATAGCTTTTGTCCCACTATTTGATGTCATCAGTTACAACAAATTAAAGAAAACTCACTATGATACCATCTTCCATTTAATGAGTTGTTCAGTGTTACAAGTGCACAGCCATCTTTCAAAAAAATGATCAAGGAACTTTTTCAAGGGAAGTCTTATCGCAGTTACCAAAAGACTTCCAACAGTTCTGTTGTAAAACTATTTCTTTTAATACATAGTATTTCTGCTATAAATCTCTGAGTAACATCAAGAGGGTAAGCAGTGCTTAGTCAAATTGAAAATTAAGACATGATTTATAGTGAAAAGAAGATTAGTCTGGTGATATTGCAGATGTTTGAGGTGTTGCATTTCATATACAGATAAATAAATGAACTGTTTTGCTTCTGGCTTAATCATTTTAGTTCCATCTGAAATAACAGTATGATCCTTGCTTTTGTGATACTACACTGACCTCATTGCAACTCCTATTATTTACCAGTTTTATTTTAGCTCTGGTGGAAGTACTGGGCATTAGCAAAGATGGTTTGTCTGGACATAGGTACCTCATCAGTTAATATAAATCAGGGTGACTCCCTTGTTGATCAACTCCCAAGCTGGTCTGATCCTGCTTTACACTTTCTGGAATCACACTGGTGATCTTAGAGTTTTGTCACAAGCAGTAGGCAGTCTCCTGGGTCCTGTAACCTGATGAACTCTCTGATATCGCAATATGCAAAGCAAGAATACACCATGCAATGATTACACCATTGCTGGCTACTGTTTTACCCTTCTGCCTACTGTGGTCAGGCTTAATCTCTTTTTCAGGCGAACACAAGGCCTCTTTGATTCTTTGATACCTCTTCCATATTTCTGACCCATCAGTTCACAAATGTGTAACTACTGAAGCTAGATGCAAATGGGTACTGAGATGTTTGTTAAAGCAGGAGCAAAAATGCAATACTAAAGCCAAAAGTAGAGAATGTGCAGTGAAGTTGAATAGGTAAGTTCAGTCACAGAGAAGCACATATTGTGTGTCAAAACCAGCTTTTTGCCTTTCTCATTTAAAATAATTATTAGGATATCTGTATAGCAATTCTGAGTAAAATAAGGTGGAAATTTTAATGTTTCAATTTTAAAACATTTTCAGTTGAGCTCAACAGATGAAGTGATCACATTTTAATGTGGGAACTATTTCATACTTTCTTTGTCCCAGTTTCTTTGACCTTAAATCAAAACATTCCTTAACAAAATTTCTTCTGTGGTCAGGGCATTCCCAAGCACAAATACAGGCTGGGCAGACAATGGATTGAGAGCAGCCTTGAGGAGAAAGACGTGGGGTGTTGGTGAACAGGAAGCTCCACATGACCCAGCAATGTGTGCTTGCAGCCCAGAAAGCCAGCCATGTCCTGGGCTGCATCAAAAGAAGCGGGACCAGCAGATGGAGGGGGGTGGTTCTCCCCCTCTGCTCCGCTCTCGTAAGGCCCCAGCTGGAGTACTGTGTTCAGCTTTGGGGCCCCCAACATGAGAAGGACAGGGACCTGCTGGAGCGAGTCCAGAGGACAGTCACAACGGTGGTCAGAGGGCTGCAGCACCTCCCTGATGAAGACAGGCTGTGAGAGTTGGGGTTGTTCAGCCTGGAGAGAGACCTTATTAGGAGCTTTCCAGTACCTACAGCGAGCCTACAAGAAAGCTGGAGAGGGACTTTTTGTAGGGGCATGTAATGGTAGGACAAGGGGTAATGGCCATAAACTGGAAGAGGAGAGATTTTGATTAGATACAGGGAAGAAACTTTTCGCTGCGAAGGTGGTGAGGCACTGGAACAGGTTTCCCAGAGAAGCTGTGGATGCCCCATCCCTGGAAATGTTCAAGGCCAGGCTGGATGGGGCTTTGACCAACCTGGTCTAGTGGAAGGTGTCCCTGCCCGTGGTGGGGGCAAGGGGGTCAGAACTAGATGGTCTTTAATGTCCCTTCCAACTCCAACCATTCTATGATTCTGTGAATATAAAAATAAGTGTAACAGATACATTCTAAATCAATGAAAGCAAGAAAAAGGTTCGACTTTTATCCATATATGAAGTACGGCACGTATGTGATACTTGTTTGCATTACATTCCTATGACTAGTACACACTGGTCCGTATTGTTTTCCACATAGCATACAATGTGTACCACTGTGTGCACAGAGATACACATACATATTTCTTTACACATTTAGGAAAAACTCAGAAGGTATTTATATGAATTTTCACCCCTCACGTCTCAACATTTTTAATTTCGGTAATCAACTAATTAACATCTATTTTAATTGCCTCCTCATGAAGATTAATCATTCCTAACACTTGAAACTGAATAATAATGTTTAAGTGAAAATTATGCTTTCTGATCTCACCATTTCATTCAGCTTGTCAGTTAGTTAAATGCTTTGTTTGTTGTTTGGCAAAATCTAACATTTTAGTAATGAATGAAGTTCTGTTGCTCAGTTTATGCAGGTATATTATTTTAGTGAGAATTATTCAAAAAAAAATTACTTTTATTTTTTGGTCTGGCTAGGTTTATATGCAGAAGCCATTTTTGTCCTAATACCTGAAGTATGGGCCAGCTCTTTTTGAGGTTTTTTCAACACTACAGGTGAGATATTGATGAGGTATTTGATTCTTACTATGATCCCATTAAAATAAGTCATATGATCAGCCCCAGCTGGAGGAGGGAAATTCTCCCTGTCCATGGGTGACCATCAGCACCAGCTGACAGTGACAGCAGTGAGGATCAACTCCCAGCCTGGCTGACTTTAAAACTGGGGGAAGAAATGAGCCAGTCCTGGCTTCATGACCCTGAAGGCTTGATTTGAGGATTCCATGACTGTCAGTCAAAGCTGTTAATTATTTGAATGAGGCACTGATTAGTACCAAATCCAAGCACTGATCCAGGGCTAGCATGCAGTACGATCACATCTCTAATCGTATACCTTCTGGTAGCACTGAAGCAGAATTCACAGCATGTCAGTGATGGTGTTGATGCTGTTTCCCCTCAAATTTAAAATGTTTTATTTGGCAGAGTTTTCAGATTCTTCCCGTTACTGTATGTATAAATTCTTGTAGTGGGGTTGTTCACTTACTGCGTCAGAACTCACTGACAGCACCAAATTTCTGGTGTGTATTTTTTCGGTTGCTAAAATCTTCAAAGTTATTTCTTACAGAAGCAATGAATTTGTATTTTATGCTTTCAAGAGTATCAACTGTCCTTAAGCAGCTCACTGATGAGTTGAATGAAATGAGTGAGAAGTTTTGAACCATGACGAGTTTTGAACCAAGAACAAAGTTGCTGGCTGATGTAGAAAAGTACTGATACAGCTTCTCTTCCTGTGACATAGGATGCCTTACTTGAAAGCTATAGCGCATAAGTGAATGGCTTGTTACTCTGGAGAGAGAAAATAGTTTTTCATTACAGTGATTGTTAGAGTGCCTACATGGAAATGAGCAGGAGACATCTCAGTTGCAAAGCCCTTTTCTCTATATATTTTTTTTCTTTTTTCAAGAATATTTCTGGAATACAGAAGGATTTTGAATGTGTGTGTGTTGATGGATCTTTAGAAGTCTGTGTTACCAGTTTCTTTAGTTTGTGAGGTGTGAAAGAGATTTAATCCTTTCTGGAAAAAAAATTTGTGGTTCAGTCTGGCGATATCTTCATCGTAATAGTACAATCTGTTTAGCACATACCATGTTGGCAAATGAAGGTGTTCTGGAAAAGGTACAGTGCTAGACAGGAAGCTGTATTTTCAGAAACATATAAAAATGACAACACGAGGCTACTCACCCACCTCACCACCAATTCACTGGTTGTGGTTTGTCTTCTGTCATCTGCCCCTTACTGTTTTCTGAATGTCTCACTTTTTTATTCAAGAGGGGATCTGTTAGAAATCAGTAACTCTACTTCAGAAAAGCCATGTCTATTTTTTAGATATTCTTTTCTTATTCTTAGCTATTTTGGATACCAGAACTAAATATTACCAGGTGGAAAGGCTTTTAGGAGTAGTTCAAGACCAAGCCTCTCTTCGATAGGTACTCTGACCTAAGGACTTCACGCTTAAGGAACTGTCCCACGGTTTACGATGTGTTTTAGCAACTTCTACAAATGAAATAGACAAAAACATTCTAAGAAATACAATTATATGGAAAACTGAGTTAGAGCTAAAAACCTGTGTCTGCACATCACAGTCCATGAATCCCAGTAAGCTGAAGAAGAAAATGAGACCTTTGTGCAGAGCGTTTGTGGGCAGAGAGAACCAGCGTCAAGATCTCTTGATTTCTACTTCAGTGTGGTAATTTGCAGAGCTCTAAAACCTTTGAATGTCTGCACAAGGGGTGTTCTGTGTGAGAGTGATAAGCAGCAGTAGATGCAAAATGAAAATATATTAAAAGTAGAGCAAATATAAAATTATTTTCCTTTATATAGCCCTCAGACTTATGTTAGACAGCGGTTTAAAGGGTGAGTCAGGAGCATCTTCCAGAGTAGTGTGTTTTAGATATTTTGGTTAGAGACATTGATGGTCTCTTTCATTAAATTATCATTTTATTAATCTTTTAACTCATTCATCTTTAATTAATTCCTTTAGCACACTGTATCAATGTGTTTCACAGCTTAAATAACTAGCTGAAAGAGGGGTTTTGGTTTTACACTTGCAGCAAAATTCTTAAATCCTAATTGCTTTTATGAGAAATAGGGAATTACCATTCCTGGGTCCTGCTCAGCAGTATTTATAATACTTCGCGATTTTTCTCTTATTTTCCCTCCCTCTCCCCCCTTTATTTGTCTCAGGTGGAAATGCCTTGTCTTTATGTAGTACTATAAAGTGTTTAATACCTGTCATCATCTTTGTTGCCATTCTCTATTATTTCATAATTATCTTAGATCTTTCTCAAAATCAACTAGCAAGACTTACATAATTTTTTATATTTTGTTCTCAAATCCTTTCCCAATAAATTGTAGAGTTCACTTTCACTTTCTGATGACACTTGGTGCTGAAATGATGTTTTCTAGAATTATCCATGACAGTTTCATCATCATTTCCAAAAGGGAATGGCTGAGTCAGAAGCCATGCTTGTGCTTTTCTCATTGGTGTTGCTGTGTACTTTCTGTATCACATTTAGAATTTTATTGCCAATTTATTCAGTGTTACAGAAAGTCTGTATGTCCTATTGCCTTTATGATTTGCGTGTTCTGAATAATTCTGTGCTGTACAGCATCCCCTTTTCGGGTCATTCGCCAGTATGCTAAACTGTTCACAGTGCCTGTAACCTTTCCCTCATTGTGATGTCTTCATACCTCAACACTGTTGAACATGGAGACTCCCTTCTATCGCATGACAGCTTTGTTTCTTTAGGAGGCTTTGCAACAGACTTGTTACAGCATCTCACAATATTCCTAGACACTATGAGCTCACCCACCTTCTCACTGAATGTCACAGAACTCTACCATGTTTTTGAGATATTTTTATCTACAAAGCTGTATTGATTTCTCTCCAATACAGTTTCATTATCCCTTTGCTTTCTGTATTTCATCATTACAGTTTCTACTGGTTTCCTTGGTACAAAGCGCAAACATACCAGTCTGACTTTCATATAATTTCCAGACATGATTTTGCAACCTTCTGTTGTTAAAACCTTGCTGACTGCACTGGGCCAGGATTTTGTTGGTCATTATGTCAGAGAGGCTGAATGTACCAATTAATAACATTTCAGAAATACATTCAGATATTACATGTGTGAGAAGTTTCTTTCAGTAGAGTAATGCTTGATGATTTATTTCCTTTGGCTGTCTTAGCTGTCAGTTGTGTTTCATGAATTTTTGTTACACCAGATGCCACAGTAGCCAACAACTTACACTGTGCACCTGCTTCTTGATCTGACACATGGCTGCTTGATATTGAAAAGCAAAAAGAAAAAAGAATATGTTTAAATTAGAATGTGGGTTTTTTTAGCAATCAGCAATATTTTGCATTGAAGCATTCGGCTCATGAACAGACAGGAGATAACATAAAGATAAGAGCATTCCCAGCAGGTTAGAATGAAACTTATTAACGAGGAAAGTAGCAGCATGCATGTTATGTGGGATTATCTTTAAATATTACCATAACAAAGTTCAAAGGCTTTGCAGAGATTCAGTTAATCTTCCTTAAATAACTTCGCAGTTCTATGTGTTTGATAGTAAGACCTACAGCATGCCAAATGCTTACTGTAAATGCACAACCAACTTTTCAGATGTAGAAACTGCAGATTTTATTTGCAGTTAGGAAAGTTCTCAAATACATTTCTTCAAAACTATGAATAATATTTTATTTTCATGGCATTTGTCTACATTTGTGTATTTGGCACTTCCTAGTAGCAAATACACAAAGTGAGTGGCTGCATCTGATTCAATTAATTTTAGCAGGAAGAACACCAGCTCCTCATATTGCAAGACATAATCCTGATTTTAGGTAAAACTTGAAAATGTTTTTCCTCATGGTTGTGGGGAGAAGACTCTGAAGAATGCTTGTCAAATATATAACCTCAGTATCAGGACCCAGGCTTTTCTCAGAGAAGGATTATTAACTTCACAACGTGCTGCAGTCAACACTTGCAAATTATACTGTGGCCCCCCTCAATTTGAGTAATTAACAGGGGAATTTGAGTTGTCTCCATGATGTCTGACAAATAATTCTAGAGAATGCCTTCCTTTAAATAATAGGAGGACTTATGGAGTGCAAAAGGCAGTGTACTTGTCATAGGAGAGTTAAGTGGTTTTCCTGTTCTTCGGAAGTAGTATGACATCTTGCGTAATCAGCAGAGATTTCTACATAGAAAATAGTGTTTTACAAAAATCCAGAACAGCTATTTCTTATCGATACAGAAGCCAATTATTTATCTGTTAATTTTATTTCAACAGATGCTTGCTAAACTTTCTGATTTCAACCAGTGGCAACCATTTTTACATTTTTATATAATGATCTTTAACAGACCTTGTTCTTCATCTGCGTCCATTTGAGATACAGTACTTCTTTGTTTCTTTGCAGTCTTCCTTTCAAGAATCACCTACTGTAGTATAGTTTACATGGACTCTGTTGCTACATGAATCCAAAATTCAAGATGTGTAGGACTGTCAGTTACAGCTTGTGGGGCCACTGTGCTATGATGATGCTTCTGTTTCTCTATTGGCTTCTAAATGCTTTTATGTCAGAGCTTAAATGTGGAAAGCTCTGACTGGTTTTGAGCCCTGGGTCCTAGAAAACAACCACTCTTTTAATACGATACCAATGCAGTTTCAGTCAGTATAGAGATGGAGCAATTTCCATTTCTCATTTGAAGGAAGAGAATAAAGGGTCAGTGCCTCAAAGGTCTCTGAGCTTACACATCTTCCAGGGGAACTGAAGTATAAAAACGGTCAAGGCACTTTGGCAAAAGTTGTCATTTCTCCCTTACTGGTACAAGAATTATTTGAAGTGGCTCGATTGCACCTGATGACTTGTTGGTAGCTGTTCTTGGCTCAGGCCTTTAACACCACATCTTGTAGGTTGTAAGCCTAGCTCAGCACTCTTTACAAGGTCAGTCAGGCCAAATCATCTATGGGAAGATGTAGCTGGAGAGTGGGGATTTTGTGCTCTGGCCTGATGGGTAGGTGTATGTCTGTCCCTTTGGACAGGCATGAATGAGGTGAAGAATCTAATCTGTGTTGGGTCATACAGAGCTAGGAAGTTGGGCGTATGTCTAGAATATTGCAGGCTCTTCTGGTGCAGGAGTCTAAACTATTAAAAAGAAAACATTAATAAAAGTTACTAAGTCAAGGACAGCTTGAATGTTTTACTTTTGGTTTTACAAAACTTGATTTTGCTTTTTTGAAGGGATAGCAGAACAATGTAGTTGAATTTTCAGGGTTTTTTAAATTATGACCTAGAGTCACATGTCTTTTCCTAAATAAAAAAAGCTATGATTTTCTGAGGCAATACTTTTGCAATACCTACTGGTTGACTCTTTAAAATGTAAGATGTATTTTAAAAACTAACTTTGGTTTTTCAAGTTATAAACTGTGGTCTTTCTTTACCTTCAAAGACTTTAGCATGCTTATACAGGATTAATGCATGAAAATAACAAGTTCACCCTTCTCAGAGTTGCAAAATATACAACCAGTAATAGGGGCAGTTCCTTGAATCTTGTATCCTGTTTCCCCTTCTTGACTTTTTTCCTTCCCTACCCCCACCTCTAGTACTATTGTAGAATCTTCATCCTGATACATTTTTCTCACTGCTGTATATGTTCACTGTATGTATTCATTTCCCTCTCTTGCTCTTTCTTTTGTAAGCAAAGTAACCTGTCTCCTTGACCCCAACCCCACTTACATACATAGCTCGCTTCATTAGAGTCTTCCCTTGGAGATGTATGGCTCAACCCTTTCCAGCGGTGAAGAGTAGTTCCTGTTTGATCTTTCTCTTCTGACCAACCTGTACACTTGCAGCTCAGTAGAAAAGTCCTCAGATTTTCTAGTGTATTGAGATGCATGACTTTCCCCTGAAGTATGCAAATGACTAGTTAAATACAGGAAATTCATTTAGGCATTTCACCATGATTTATTAACATACATATTGCAAAAGTCATGCTTTCAATCCTACAGCTCTTGCAGTCTTTCCCAGCAAAACATATTTACTCAACTAGACTGAAGATATTTTTCTCAGTGGAAGTAGTGACAACCCCTTGCCTTTCAGCAAATACAGTTTTAATCAGAGCACAGTGTATAGTGACACAATGTGTTAGTGCATTCACATTTCATCTGAGAAGATTAGAGTTTCTAGTTCAGACCATTGAACAAAATGAATTTAGGGAGTGTTCCCATTATTTTAAATCAGTTGCAAGGTTTGAGTGTTTCAGGAGGTGACTCAAGGCAGATTCCCAGTGCAGCTTTAGCTATTTAAATAATTAGCTCATTTCTTAGAAGGACTGAGGATGCAATGGTGGAAGACTGGCCTTTCAACACCCATTTATGTCACAAAGCCCACAGAGAGCAGCAAATAAATCAGAAGTTTTACCAATGTTTGCCAAAGCAGAACATTAAAATTAGTACCAAAAACTGCAATTTATGTGACCTGGCAACTTCACTACATAAACTTATAGAGCACCTACTTGTACTGCTTTTGGTGTCAGAAATCATTGACTTTTCCCTCACTTATATCAACAATGAATTATCTTACAGAACACAAGTGAATTTCAAATTTCTTCCCAAATAAAGTCATATAATATGTACTGGAAGCTTTATGATAAATTTTGCAAAATATCAAACCAGTAACTCCATATGGTTAGAGACAGAGACTTCAGAGGTAAAATCAAATCATTCTAACATTATTTTCAGGGGTTCATGTCAAGGTTCGCGTCATGCCTGATGTTATGCATGTAGAGATAGTATTCTAACAGTTGTATGAATCCTTTAATATAATTATATGAAAAAGAATTGAAATAACCAGAGGTATAATCTGTGTTGTTACAGAACAAAACAAAAAAATAGACAACATTTGTAATGGCATACCTCATATACCTCTGTTTTTGAAAAAAATATATGGCTGTCCCAAATACTATCAGTTTTATCGGTGACATTAAATTTTGTTGGAAGCTATTGATCTGTGTGCATTTTTACTTGGACTTGTCTAAATTATTTTTGAAATTATTATTTTGTTTACATTTTTTCCAGACCTAGGATGCTAGTTTTGAAATTCACATTTAATGCAGAATTGGTCATCAGCATATTTATTTAGTTCTGTGTCTTTAGTGTCTGGTATGGAACATAGCTTATGTATATAGGTGTTAAGTTACATTTCTTTCTGTTGATAGAGGATAATTTTACTTAACCATCATATTTAATTTATTGTGGAAGTGCATGAGTGTTTATTGTTAGATCTACAGTTGTAACAGACAAGTTCATTGTCTGTTTAAATTCAATTCAGATCCAAAGCCAAAGTTTCATTGCAGCTGCAATACTACTGCTGAGCACATCTCTATATTTGTTATTATTATTATATATTATAATATATTATATATTATAGATATTATATTATTATATTATATATTAATCTCTTTTATTTTGGTGTCAGAAATATGTTTCTTATTTGTTTAAGAAAATGTTAGTAATAAAATGACCTTGCTTTTGAGCAGTCTGGTGATAATGAACAGAA
This sequence comes from Falco peregrinus, assembly GCF_023634155.1. Taxonomy (NCBI): domain Eukaryota; kingdom Metazoa; phylum Chordata; class Aves; order Falconiformes; family Falconidae; genus Falco; species Falco peregrinus. The sequence goes on along the minus strand of NC_073739.1, from coordinate 45,709,693 downwards.
AGACACATTTTACGGACAGAGACAGTGAGTCTGTTAACAAATGAGCTGAACGTGGTAAAACCAAAGAAAATATGAAGTGATTTCCATAAGTCCCTGCTATGCCATAGAGCTTGACTGTTCCCATCACCATGCAGCCAAAGACTATCATGTTTTGAACTATAGATAGGTTAATTCTATCTTCAGCTTTGATACAGTATGTGGACTCACTGCCTAGGTCTAGAATACTTAAAAGTTTACAAACTGTACAGATACCAGCTTCAGAAAATCTCATCTGACTTCTCTTTGGTTTACTATTTTCCTTGAACTTGTCAGAATAGAATATGCTAAAACTTCTATTTGTGAAGTACATGTGCTGTGTGTAAGACCAGAAGATGTCAGGAGATACAACAGTGATGTGTTTCAAAAAACAGTGTATTTAAAAGCCATGGAGCATTTAAGAAAAAATAAGAATTACAACTAAAACCTGATGGATTCTTTGTAGACCTGTAAAACAGTAAGTGGTGTTTTCCTTTATTTGATCTTGGACACTTTGAAAGCACTTTTTAGATTACTTCATTGGTGGGGAAGAGTGGAGATCCAGAAGTAAGGGCCTGTGTAAAACCAGGGAGACATTGTTCCATTATTTCTCTGCGAGTTAACAGAGAGTTAAACCAGCCAAAGATTAATCTGGTAACAGTGTCCTTAGGGTCTGTGTCACTTAAATATATTATCAAAGCAGATTTTTAAAAGGTACAAAAAGGTAGGCAAAAAGGTGGGATTTTTTTTCTTTTTTTTTTTAACAAAATGCACACAGGTAGAGCTAGGAAGAATATCCTATAGACGATATAGTGAGAGTGTGCAGCATGAGGGATATACTTTCTGGGTAAGCTAGAGGATGTCTTACATTTTCTAAGGGTTTAATGGCTTATGTATCTATACCATCAAAACTTCGTGCTGTAGCCTTCACCTATACCAGAAGTTCCATTAAAATCTAATGACATGAACAAGTATTGTGATATCAATCCATCAAAAAATGCTGTTTTTTTTTTTAAAGGTAAATCTTATGATGAATGTTCTGATAAAGTGCAGGTAGGAAAAAAGTATCAGTAAATGTGTATGTCTAGATTATACCACTGTAGTGACTGAGGTTCTGCAAAAATATCACACCTAAATATGTAGTTGTTCATGTGAATGCATATTCACTGAACTGAAGGAGATTTATTTGTATAAATAACATTATTCATGTACACACATTTCTAAATAAAAAAAATTGAGTGTTGTCATGCTGAAAGTTTTAATGTAACACTTCTGACCACTTTCTAAGTAGAAAGATCTCTCCTTCAGTCACCTGGAAGACTTTCACACTCTATCACAGCAAATTTTCCACCCAGTAATGAAAATTACTGACTCCCAAAAAAGAACTTGTCTTCTTGAAATAGTTACACTCTAAAATTTCATTGAGCACAAGATAGATATTTCCTACTTTCTCAGCATCTCTGAATCCACTAAATATACTGAGGTTTCTCTGAATATTAAGTTTCACCTTCTCACTAGCTAGAACTGAAATAGCTGTGACATGAAGTCAGGCAGGTGTTACCCTTACAATGAATTATTTAAGATTGTGAGTTCTGTTATAAGCTATACTGGAATTTGAAATTTTCTGGATGATACGAGTCATGTTCAGAGATTGTACAGAGTCATGTGAACATAGTATTTTTCATCCAAAATACTTTGGCTGTGGAAGAAAACCTCAAAAATTTCTTTTTAGACATGTCTTTCTCTCTGTTCTTTCTTCCAGTCTCAGTACTTTTGCTGACTTTTATTGCAGTAGGCTTTTGGTTTGTGTGGAGACCATTTACACAAGCGTTGCCCTATGTTAACTGTGATTCACTTACAGTTTTTCCCTGTTGTTGAAATGAAGTTGACAATCAAAGACACCAGTAGTAGATCAAAGTTTTTAGAAATGCATTCTTGCTGGAATGTATACAATGTCTTGTAACTGCTGTTGCATAAAATGAGCTGGCTTATTGATGTTTCTCCTAAAGTCAGCCCTGGTAAACAACATACAAAACATTACTTTAGATTTTCATTTCCCATGGATTCACTTGGAACATTTTGAAAAAGTGACAGAGTTAATTAAAAAGAACTGATGTTGTCTCTTTCACATTAAATGGATGTACTGATTCCATGTTAACGGTCTGCTGTGCTAACATGAAATACTGACACAAAGTCCAGCAAATGTCTTTCCAAATGGTCACCAGGATCTCTCCAGACAGTATGACAGATGTCAAGTTTCAATCAGAAAATAAATAGTTCTGTCCTGTAGAGACAATTACTGAGCTGATGAGATTCTTCTTATTTTATATGCCATACACAGGCAGGCTCAGACAGCAAGTAGTTATTGTGCATATTTAAAATAGCCAGAAATTGTGGCTAACTGCTCTCCCTGTTTTAATCTCTAGTGTCTACATGGCATGTTCATTTTTAAGGATGGTAGAGCTTCAAACTTTATGTCTAAATTTTAAATGCTAAGGGTTCTCTTGAAAGAGCACAGAAGCTCTTTAGTCCTGCTTTGAGCGTACTCATACCCTTTTAGTAGATGTCTGTGCAGATTTAGGTTTGCCCATTCTCTTATCTTGCAAGATTCATTTTGTGCCCACTTGGAGTCAACCCCAGCATCAGTCTCACTTACTACTTCTACTGTAAAACATGTTTGACAACTGAACTGACACCTCCAAATTTCACACATTGTAGGTAGAGCTTGCTAACCTTGTATGACCTGTAGTTTAGAAGACGGATTTTGGAGGTGCTCTATCTGCATGGAGTAGGACTGAGAAATTGGAAAGTCAGGTTTCTTTCAATATTTATAACTTTCATGCCTAGCAGCAGTGAGGAATAAAGGTCTTTAACAGATCAAATTTTTAGAAAGTTTGGTTATCTTACAAACTGAAGTCTTGTCTTTTAGAACTTACTCTTTTCTCCAGTAAGACAGCCTGCAAGATGTTCATATTGAAATAACAGAAGTTGCAATAAGCCTGTGTACTACTTATATAGGGCCTATAGAATCATAGAATGGTTTGAGTTGGAAAGAACCTTGAAAGATCATCTAGTCCAGCCACCCTGCTATGGACAGGGACATCTTTCACTAGATCAGGTAAAAGATAACAAAGAATAACTCTTTTTTTCTACCCATGTTAAAACTAATGTCCTGTAAGCTCTGGTTATTCCAAATAAAAAATAATAAATACAAGACTATGATAAAGAGAGATTGCCTTACAAAATATTAATGATTATAAATATAATCAAAATTCATGGAAATTCTGTGATACCTGAAGAACTTGGATCTGCAGAAACCTTTTCCAGCCACTACTGTAGCAAGCATGTAGGATCATACTCGGGGCAGTGTTTGCCCAAGCATGGAGCTAAATGTCTCCATTGACCATTGTTGCATCTGTTTCCCTGTGCAGCTATTAGGATATTCTCTGAAAATCTTCCTTTTTTTGTTGCTAAGCTTGATCTTATTATGAATAATCTGGAAAAAAAACCCTGTGCTTTGAGCTTGCTCCAGCATGTTGGCATATCTGCATGTCCTCTGACTCACTCCAAATTGTGATGCTGACAGATTATCACTTGCTTTATCTTTCCAGGTACCCGTCATGTCAATACACATTTTCATGATGAAAATCTGAACTGTTTGACTTTCATGATAAAAAAAGAGATATGTACTTTAATAATGACGAACCATTTTAAATTATACTTTTCATGTCGGTTTGCTATTCAGGATTGAGTATATTTTACTTTGACAGACTGGAAACAAGTCTAGGAACAAAATGGCTGCTATGTTGGGCACACAGAGAAAGAAATTTAACACTTTTTATGTTCAGAAAATAAATAGCATCAGACTTATCAAGCTCTGTGTGCAAAAATACTCTGAAAACAATATAGGAATGTGAGAAGAGCAAGGGGAAGGTAACCTACCAGCCCTATCTTCACATGAAAAGTAATCATGTCATTCACAAAAGAAATCAAAACAGTTAAGTAATTTTACTAATACTCTTCTTAAATTTGTGTATGTGCCAAAAATGCTTTGAAGCTTTCAGTATAGAAGCTACATGCAGAGATTAGCTGAACCTTCAAGCTCACAGAAGGTCATTGTGCGTTGGATATTTTGATGGATGAGTCATTCAATGGTTAAGGAATAGGCTGGATAGCCTCACGCAAAAAGTTCTGGTCAGCACCTCAATGTCCAAGTGGAGACTGGTGATGAGTGGTGTTCCTCAGGGGTCGGTACTGGAAGTGGCACTGTTTGACATATTTATTAGTGACATGGACATGGAGATTGAGTGCACCCTCAGGAAATCTACTGACCACACAAAGCTGTGTGGTGCAGTTGACATGCTGGAGGGAAGGGATTCCTTAACAGTCTGGAGAAGTGGGCCTGTGAACCTGTTCAACAAGGCCAAGTGCAACGTCCTGCACATGGGTCAGGGCATTCCCAAGCACAAATACAGGCTGGGCAGACAATGGATTGAGAGCAGCCTTGAGGAGAAAGACGTGGGGTGTTGGTGAACAGGAAGCTCCACATGACCCAGCAATGTGTGCTTGCAGCCCAGAAAGCCAGCCATGTCCTGGGCTGCATCAAAAGAAGCGGGACCAGCAGATGGAGGGGGGTGGTTCTCCCCCTCTGCTCCGCTCTCGTAAGGCCCCAGCTGGAGTACTGTGTTCAGCTTTGGGGCCCCCAACATGAGAAGGACAGGGACCTGCTGGAGCGAGTCCAGAGACAGTCACAACGGTGGTCAGAGGGCTGCAGCACCTCCCTGATGAAGACAGGCTGTGAGAGTTGGGGTTGTTCAGCCTGGAGAGAGACCTTATTAGGAGCTTTCCAGTACCTACAGCGAGCCTACAAGAAAGCTGGAGAGGGACTTTTTGTAGGGGCATGTAATGGTAGGACATGGGGTAATGGCCATAAACTGGAAGAGGAGAGATTTTGATTAGATACAGGGAAGAAACTTTTCGCTGCGAAGGTGGTGAGGCACTGGAACAGGTTTCCCAGAGAAGCTGTGGATGCCCCATCCCTGGAAATGTTCAAGGCCAGGTTGGATGGGGCTTTGAGCAACCTGGTCTAGTGGAAGGTGTCCCTGCCCATGGTGGGGGAGTTGGAAGCAGATGATCTTTAAAGCAACTTCTAACCCAAACCATTCTATGATTCTATGGCCAGTGTCATATTAATGAACACCTTTCTGAAACAGGGAAGAGATTTGGAGGTAAGCAAGTCAACCTCTGGAGTTGTTCAGATAACTTTCAGTGCTTACTTTTTTCTGCTCTGACTTGTCGGAAAAGTTGGAGATTGTTACTGTGGTACTGCAGGAGTTATTCTGGGAGATCAGATGGATGTTATTAATGAAGTAAAAAGGCTTTTCCAAAAAGAAGAACAAAGACAGATTGCTTAGGGGTCACTTGCTGATTTAAGGGAAATGCTCTTTTCTGTACGTTTGTCGTTGCTTCTTTCTGCTGAAAGCTGGGAGTAACATCTGGGAAGTGCTTCTGAAAACTTCATATAGATTTATCCTTACCTCTTTTTGGCATATTTCTCTGGGTGGGGCAGTGGTGGTGGTGGTGCAAAACAAAAAACAATAACAACGCCAAAAAACCCCAACACCAGGAAGTAAAAATGTTCTGAATTTCCTTTGTGACTCTGAATTATGCCTCTCCAGTAGTAGACCTGACTTGAACCTTTTGGAAAGAACTTTCTAATCATCCCCATTGACCATGGTTAGCCCCCATAACAATGCCTTTCAGATGAAACTAAATAGAAAAGTGCATGACAGAAGCATCCATGTTGTGCTTCATTTTCTAATGGGTATTCACTCCCTTGGAGCAGTCTAGGACAAGTACAAAGTTAAACCCTCCTATAAGCATACATTGTGGACCCTCAGCACCAACTGTTTCGCTCTACTGATCATCTCATATGGGCTAATACTTGCTATTGTAGACATTGCCTAAATTTATGAGCTGCACCAATTTGAAGACTCACACTAAAGCAAGTTACTTAGAAATTAGGGAATTAATATAAAGAATATAGAGAGATATAAAGAAATATAAAGATACATAAAGATAGATATACAATATAAAGAAATAAAGGAGTAATATCCTTAGTATGGTTTCTTAAACATAATACCACTACAAATCATAAACTTACAGTAAACCAAATTCTTCGCAGATGTTTTTAAAAGAAATTTTGGTTCCACTCTCTCCTTTAGTCTGATTTTTCTCATTCAGAGATCTGTGTAAATTCTTCCAGGGTGCGTATTTTTTCAGCGCTTGGTCCAGGTATGGAAGCAACACAGGCTTCTGGACACATTGAGATTAGCAGGAAGAATGGAACATTTTCAGCCTGCCACAACAGCACATGCAGCCCAGCTAACTATGATTGAAGACATATAATTGAAAGTCATTGAAGTCTGAAAGTCTTGACCTAGCAAGCATAAAACTAGTAACTTTGCCATATTCTAATGATTACAGAATTGATTTTCCTTCTTTTTTTGAGATGAAACCTAGTACAGTCTGCAGTCACCTTTCATGGGAAGTACAGATGCATACCATTTCTGAAAATGAGGTATTAATCAGGTAATTATCTTGCCATGTGGTGGCAAGAGTCCTGCCCTGTCATCTTATATTGCATCTGTTCTGGCAGAAGCCAAGACCTCGCTGACAAGAGGTTTGATAAATCACCCTCCAGTCACCAGCAGGGTGATACGGATGCTTGTGCTTGCATTTTCTGTGTTACACTTCTGACAGCTGAGGTTAGGAGATCACTCTTGAAAGTTGTCATGCTCTTTTTTTTCCCATGAAGAGGAAACTTATTCAAGCTCTGCCTCCTTTTTTCCACTCTTTGCTCTAGTAGATGGTGTCAGTCTATTTTTAGTATTATCCACTTAACTCTGGCCCTTGAGACATCTGACTGAAAAGAGAATGACAATGTGAAGATAGCTACTGATGACAAAAAGTAAACCAATCATTTTGCCACTTCATCACTAATTTTCAAATCTCTAATACTTGGAAGCTTTTTGGGATCCCCTCTGGAACACTTCCTACCACAGTGCATTTCTTGAGGAAGAGGAATGGAGTACTTCTGTTATTACAGCTGTCAGTTTGATAGAGGGGAAACAGGCATTTTATATGTAAGGAAGGTACAAACTTTTGTTACAAAATTGTAGCATTTCAGAATATTCTACATTTTATAGAATTGTAAGCCTCTAAAGAGTGCTTTTAGATGTTTCCTTGTCAGATAACTTTGAATTGTTTTGAGAAAGGTGTATCTGCTTTTTGAAGTAACTCCATTTCACTGCTTTAATTTTTCATTCCCTTTGCACATTTGTTCCATTATTGGAACAGCATTATTTAAACAAGTGTTTCTGCATGCGTTAAAACCAGTTTTACAGATTTGCCTTTCTTTGGGGACTGGCTTTGGTGCTTAAAGTGAGGCAAAATTCAAGTCAGACTTTTCCTGTTTTGAGGGCATTTCTCTTTCTTTTTTTCCTTTTTCCACATGGACCCACTGTGCCAAGTAATGCATACACTGCTTTTGCATTTTTCCTACTGTTGACAACACCTATGGGGTCTCTTCCTTCCTCTCTACAAGATATTTTAGAACCTCATTTCTCTGTGACTTCCTGTTAATCCTGGCCAGTTAGGATTAACTTGGGTTAGTCACTTGTGTCAAAAGTCTTGGATGTAGGGAACAGAAAACATGACAACATGAGTCTGAAAAGCCAGGTTAAAAATAGGAAGAACACTTGCCTGACTTGCTTTACTTTCCTATCTCTGACAGTCCTCAGTCTGAAACTAATGGAAATTTTATAATGGGATGATTCATGAGTTTTTAACAAAACCCACTGAGCAGTAAGTCACATAGCAGTTCCAGGTCTATTGAGATGCTTTCTGCCATGTTTCCACTGGAAACATCACATAATTTTGCATTTGAGGCCCTGGAGACATGAAAGATGCTGAGAAATACTTTGCCACAGGAATGCAGAATGTCTTACATCTTAGATGGTGACCAGGTTTAGGCAAAATTTATTTTGGCTCCTTATACATACTGGAGACCATTGTACAATTAATGGTTATTGACTTAACATATTCTGTACCTGAATTTTACCAAGGTTATGATATTGAGCCCTGTACCTTACGCTGAGCTTAAAAACCACTTTCAGAGTCAATAGGATCTGAGGATTTAGTAAGAAATAGGTAAAGAGAAGGGAAAGACACTACAATGACAGACCAAGACTGAGAGTTCCTGTGTGATAGTTAGACCAAAGGGGTAGCCACACAGTCAAATGAAATTGTTGCCTCAAACAAATATATATCTAACTAAATATATGCATTGAGGACCAATAAAAATGAAGGTGTAACTGGAGCAGAGCCTGGAGTACCTGATCTCATAGTATCCTAGGACTGATAAATAAAAATCTTAGATTCAAATCTCCTTAGGCTGAGGAAGGAATTGAAGCTGGGTTGTTCATTTAGAGAGGTGAAGTGGCTTTATCACCCTAGTTCTTTGTGGGTATTTTTTCCATCTGACTGCATTTGACAAAATCTGGACAAATTCTCTAACACTTTTTTAATAGCTAGGGTTTTTTTGTTGTTTGTGTCATTTTTTGTTTTCATGGCTAAACCATTATGGATGTTAAAGATTGATGCATTTAAGTCCTCCCATTACCTAGGTTAATGGACTACACTCCTTGAAAGCACATATGTAGTTTTCATTGGGAAACATACTTGTGACTTGACAGATGTCTTAAGGATGTTTTTTACTTGAGGGTTGAGCTTCTTCCGCTTTCAGATATTCTGAACCGATATCAGAGCATGAAAGAAAGCTTGTGATGAACTCCATAGTCAGATGCTGAGCATTTATGTAGATGCACTTGTAATAAAAGATCCACAGAATCTGGCTACTTTGTACTTCCATCTGCAACTGTCCTAGGTCCAGAAAGACAAATGGAAAGGAAGAGCTTGGAACAGGAAAGAAATGAGACAACTGAGAAAAGGAAATAGTAAAAGAAAAATCTAGATGAAAGAAACACTGTGATGAAGTGGAATTCTAAGGACAGGTGTTCATAAGTTACATAAACAAGAAAAGCTGCAGAAAGAAAGACTTCCCAATTATTTTTTACCAAAAAGTTTTATCAACATATAAGTGAAAAAAGAAACAATCAAGTGGCAAGCCAATAACAGTCAAAATTCACTCTCTCTCTCCAGTTCCCTACTTTTTAAAGTATATTTTTTAAAGTAGCTTAATCAAGTTGGTATGGCTCGAGCAAAAGGATTGTGTAGTCATGTACAAATGGTCATGAAAAGATGAGAAAGACAAAGAGTGAAAAAAAATTACATACATTGTTTTCAGACAGCTTTTTGTTGTTTTGTTTATTTTTAACTTTTAAGATACCATGGTTCCAGATCAATTTTTTCTTTTTATAAAAGACCTTAAAAATTATCCTCTCTTCCCAGGATTCATCATCACCAGCTGAATCAACTGCTTACCTTTATATCTGCAATCTCCTCCTCTTATGATTTGAATTAAAGACTCAATGTAGACTTTCATAAAACAGAGCAAGGGACAAAACCAGTTTTCTTGCTAACTCCATGGATGTTCCCAATTCACTGCCTTCAGAGCAGCAGCTGGATGTTCATTGTGCTGAATCAAGTATAATGAGAATAGAAACTGTATGTACTGCTCTGGTAATTGCACCGGAAACACCCTTGAGACATTCTGAGCCCAGTAATCTCTTGCAGAAGGAATGAAATTAAATGTCAGTTCTGCTTACACACTTATCAAAAGAGATTTTAATTGTTGCTTGATTAGATTAACATTTTACTTACAGTACTTACATGCACAGAATTTCAGATTATCTGTATTCTCACTCTAAAAGAAAAAGTCTTACTTGGGAGTGAAATGGTTTAATACCTACCTGACATTTATTTTCCCCTACTCCCTTCTTCGTCCTTTACTATTCATTTAGTTTACATTATCTGGCGAATTATTTTCAAGGAACAATACCTTGCAAAGACCTACGTTGTATTTCATTTGCAGGTTATACTATTAAGTGATGGTAATTTCTTGGAAAATTCTGTAATATTTGGTGAAGTAATGCTCCTGGTAAAATTGATGGTATAAAACAGTGTTGGTTAAATTGAAGCCAAGTCTGTGCTGCCTGTAGTGTAGCTGTAGTTACAGCATTTCGTACACCACAAATAACTCTGCCATTAGATAAATCTTTCTTTCAAATCAACTTTTGTGAACCCATTTTAATTTAATTTCTAGAGAAATTGTAACTGTACGTGGATGCTTAAGGAAACAGTAGAAGTCAGATTTTTTTATTTTTATTTTTTCTTCTAGTGCCTGTAGTATGTTGCTATAGAGGCTTGCCTGTGGCAGAATTGATTTTAAGGGGCTTACAATTCTTTTACAAAAATCTGCTCAGGGTTGAAGATGGGCCAAACCAGTTCTACTACTGAGGAAATTCTTTATGAAGCTGAACTAAGATAATTCATTATATGTCTTAAATACAGGATTGATATTACAAATTCAGTGAAATGGCAACAAATTTTCACTTCACCATACAAAACCCTTGAGTCCCATACTGGAAGTTTCAGAGATGTCTGCTACTTGGTTGAAAGAACATCTGAAGAGAGACACTTTCCCACGGTCTTGCTTTCAAAAGTTGATGTTCTATGCTTATCTTTTTAATTCTAGAAAATGAACAGCAAAGTACTAAAATAGACAGAGCAATGTCACTACAAGAAACTCATTCATTTAGCTCCAGGCAAAAAGCCTTTCAACAGAAGAAGGGGGTTTAAGCAAACATTATATTTAATCCATACTTTTGGGTGTGCTCTTGAGTCTTGTTTTCCTTTCCCTGGCAACAATGTAAATTAGGAATGGCTTGACTGAAATTTGTTGAGTTTCACAGACACCAATAAAAGAACAATCTGGCTGGATAATGATTATTCATAGTAAGTAAGTTAATCCATGGGCTATTAAAGTCGATTAAAAGTGGAAGCCATAAAAGGGCATTTTTGAAAATAATTACTGGATTTGGGACTCAAAAAGAAGACATTAAGTAGTCTCACTGTTGGTTTATCTTTTTTTTCCTTCTTCTGAACCATCTTCTCATTGAAGAAGGAAAACTGAGGAAGGAGTAAGGGGTTGCAAAGGAGAGAATCAGAATTCAAAGAAATTCCTTTCTTTCCCCTGAAATCTGAGAAAGAAGTTTCCCTTACTGTTGCATTGTTTGTGTTTGGGTTTGTTTTTTTTCTTCAGTGAAAGGCCGTTGATGCTTCTGTTTAGTTCCAGTAAGGGCTACTAGTCATGATGGATGAACTGTTTTCATTTCATCTGTGCTGGCCCATCATTCTGTTCTTCCTCACCAGGCAGTTTCTCAAGGTAACCACATCTGAGTTTGTAAGATGCAAGTGCCTATGGATGATATTGCTCACGTACTCTCTGTGAAATTTATATACCAATGCATATATTAGAAATTTAGAATTGAATGCTAGTAACTCATTTTTAGTATATATGTAACCTCTAAAAAAAACATTAGAGGCATTATTGTACATAAATATTATGATCTACTTAATAAAACCCGAAAGTGTCCCCAGATTTGCATTGTGAATTTACATGTGAGGAGAAGTATTTGTAAATTTCTGAGAACGGGAGTGAATAGATTTGAAAGAATTAGCCATCATATAATCTTGGTCTGAATGCTTCTTTTTGAAGGATGGGTTTAAAGTATTTTTGGAGGATGGGGAAATAGGAAGAAATATGTATTTTAAAACATAAGGAAAGATTCCACCTGATGTTTTAAGTATCCTGGGGATAAAATTATGAAACATCACAACTATTGTCCAGCTACAAATACAAAATAACCGCATGCTATTTAACTAAGTGGGTAAAACTTTTGTGAGATGGGAAAGCAACCTTATGATTGAGACCATGTGTAGGATAGTCTTAAAGAAGGAGAAATATAATACAACTTTTGGACAGTATCCCTGACTTTTTTGTTACGACCTTTTGCAACAGCGCTTGTGAGACAATACTCATGGAGATTTATTTGCTGTTGTACCCATGGCTCTTCAGTGAGTATAGAAGTGGAAACAAAAGCTTTACAAAATCAGATCACCAGCATATTGTACTAGCTTTCCATTTGCAAAAAGAACTACATGAATTGTTAAGCAATTGATGAATTGCCTCTTTGTTTTTTAAAGGATATGCTGGTGTTCTGGAAAAGCAAGAAGGGGAGGAGAAGAGGGAGCCTGTTTTAAGCAAAAACCCTTCCCTGAAGTCATATCCAGCATGTGCTACTTAAATGCAGAATCTAGAAAAAAGTAATTCACCTTTCTGACCTCTAGAGCATTTCTTTTCTTTTGATGATGTCTTTTGCAGTGGGCTAGAGGGAAGAGACAGTTCAAAGTAGTTTCACTAGTGGGATTCATTAGTAGGATGACTTTTCCAAGTTTGGCAGGTGGCAGAAACATTGTGATATTTGTGTCTTAACACTGGAAGAAAAGTCCTCTGTTCCTCTTCATGTGTGGGAAGCGAGTGTACTACTATCAGCCTATTTTTTTACAAACTAACAGGAAAAAAATCAGTTTCTTAGAGTGAAAGGAGCACAGTGTGATGTTCTGTGTCACATTTCTGTGCCATGTTTTTCTCGGCTCTGCAAAGGACTCCCCTGCCCTGCCTTGCCAGGATGACAAAAGGTTCTCTTTATTTAAGGATGCTGTGGGTAGGAATGACAGCAAGACCTCTTTACATGTTTACATCTTTAAAATACTCTTCAGGAATTACATTTTGGAAAAATAGAAATCCAGGAAGGGTGGAGGCAGTTTGAAAAGTTTTCTTTAACTGATGAACGGAAAGGAAATTGGGAGTTTAGTATTCATTCTGAAACTGACTTTCCTTGCTTTCTGTTTGAGATTTGATTTCAGTTTTGTAGAAGAGGTTTATCTACTGGATTAGATTGCAGAGCCAAAACTTTCCAGAGTTATATTACATATATTTGTACTTATCTTCTTGGGAAAATGGTGCAGAGAGAAAAAATACCTGAGATGAAAATCTGGTAGCTCATGAAGCACTGAAGTTGCACAGCATCCAAGACATAATGTAGCCTCCAATTCACGCCAGTGGTATCACAGAATGGTTGAGGTTGGAAGGGACCTTTGCAGAGCTTCTGGTACAACCCCCTGCTCAATGAAGGCCACCTAGAGCCAGTTGCCCAGGACCATGTCTAGCTGGCTTTAGAATATCTTTAAAGAGGGTGACTCCACAACTTCTCTAGACAACCTGTGCTAGTGCTCAGCCACTCTCACAGTAAAAAGGCTTTTCCTGATGTCAGAGGGAATCTGTGATGTTTCAGTTTGTGCCCATTACCTATTGTCACAGGGCACCGTCCCTTCAGGTACTTTGTATATATTAATAAGATCCCCCCTGAGCCTTCTGTGCTCAAGGGTGAACGTTGCCAGATTTCTCAGCCTCTCCTCATAGGAAAGATGCTCTAGTCCTTTCATCATCTTCATGGCTTTTCACTGAACTCTCTCCAGTATGTCCCCATCTCTTTTGTACTATGGAGAACAAAACTGTACACAGTACTCCAGGTGTGGCCTTACCAGTGCTGAGTAGAGGGGAAGGATCACCTCCCTTAACCTGCTGGCAACACTACTCCTAGTGTAGTCCAGGATACCATTAGCTGGCTTATGTTCAACTTGATGACCACCAGGACCTCTAGGACATTTTTTGCAAAGCTACTTTCCAACTGGTTGACCCCCAGCCTGTGCTGGTGCTTGGGGTTACTCTTCCTAGGTACAGGACTTGGCACTTACCCTTGTTGAATGGCATGAGGTTCCTGTCTGCTCCTTTCTCAAGACTGTCAAGATGACTCTGGGTAGCAGCACAACTGTCTGGTGTATCAACCTCTCCTCCCAATTTAGTATTGTCTATAAATTTGCTGAGAGTGCATTTGGTCCCATCATCTCGGTGGCACCTCACTAAACTCTCTCCAATATGTCCTTGTGTCCTTGTTTCTCTTGTACTGTACTGAAGAGACCAAGCTGTATGCAGTACTCTAGGTGTGTCCTCACCATTGCTGAGTAGAGAGGAAAGATCACTTCTCTCAACCTGCTGGCAACACTCTCCAAATGCAGCCCAAGATTTCATTAGTCTTCTTTGAAGCAGAGCACACTATAGGCCCATGGTCAGCTTAGCTTCCACCAGCACCCTCAGGGCCTTTTCTATAAACTCCTTCCAGCATAAACTGGTGCATGATATAGTGTGTATGACTTGGTACTTCTCTTTACTAAACTTCATAAGGTTCCTATCAGTCCATTTCTCCAGCCTGTCAAAGTCCACCTGGGTGGCATCATGACCCTCTGCTATATCAGTCACTCCCCACAGTTTTGTGTCATCACCAGACTTGCTGAGGGTATACTCCGCCCCATCATCCAGATAAGGATGTTGAACAGGACTGGCCCTAGTATTGATCCTGCACTACATCACTAGTTACTGACCTACACTAGATCTCATGCTACTGATCATCACCTTCTAGGCCCAGCCGTTTAGCCAGTTTTAAATCCACCTCTCTGTCTGCTCCTCTAGCCTGTACTTCATCAGCTTCTCTATGAGGATCTTACAGGAGATAATGTCAAAAGCCTTAACTGAAATCTAGGCATAGAATATCCATTGCTCTCCCCTCATCTACCAGGCCAGTCATTTGATCAGAGAAGTTTATTAAGTTGATCAAACATGATATTCTCTTGGTGGACCACATTGACTACTCCTGATCATCTTCATGTCCTTCAAGGGCCTGGAAAGGGTTTCCAGGATTAGCTGCTCCATCACTTCCCCAGGGACTGAGGTGACACTGACCAGCCTGTTGTTCCCTGGCCAGTTCTCCTTCTTGCCCTTCTTGAAAATAGGAGTGACACTTGCTTTTCTCAGTTCCTCAGGTACTTCTCCCAATGACTGTGATTGATCAAAGGCTATAGAGAGTGTCCTGAGAACGACATCAGCCAGCTCCCTCAGCATTCATTTAGTGCATCCCATCTGTGCCCATGGACTTACATGTGACTAGTTTGCTTAAGCCAGGGGTCCTCAAACTACAGCTTGTTCACCAGATATGGCCCCCCAGGGTCCTCAATCCGGCCCCCAGTATTTACAGACCCCCCCGCCCCCCCTCCCCTGCCAGGGGTTGGGGGGGAAACCAAGCAGCCGCAGATGGCTGCCTGCCACTGCATCCGCGCGCCGGCCCCCTGGTTAAGAAGTTTGAGGACCCTCGGTTTAAGCATTTATTCACTGACCTAATCCTCATCCAGAAAGGCCAAATCATCCTTTCTCCAGACTTTCCCCATGGTCTCTGGAACTTGGGATTCCTGAAGGCCTGTCTGGTTAGTAAAGACTGAAATGAAGGAGGTACTCAGTACCTCAGCTTTTTCATGTCCTATGTCACCAGGGTCCCTGTCTCATTCAGCAATGGGCCCACATTTCCGCTAGCCTTCCTAGCCACCCATCTATTTATAAGAGCCTTGCTTGTGGCCTTTGACATCCCATGCTGGAGTCAGTTACAGCTGGGCTTTGGCTTTCCTAACCTCATCTCTGGATGCTCAGATGGTATGTCTGTATTCCTCCCAGTATGTCTCCATACACTTTAAATAGCTGTTTCCCCATGCCTGTTCTTTATTTGTCCATATGGAGACTATCAAAGGTAACACACACCTGACTAAAACACAGTCTCTCTGTATCACGAATACTGACTCAGTAGTGAGTGGAACACTGGCTCCTTCATGCTGTAAATTTTCTTCCATAGACAATACATAGATAGCACTTCAAATGTATTTACAGTAACCCTCAAAAGTAAATTATTAGGTGTACATATTAAAAAGGTTGTTAACTGGTTGCTCTTAATTTCCTTACTTTGGTACAATTTCATATAGATATGTAAGAGAGCAGAAAGTGTTTTAGTAAGGATTTGAGTTTGTATGAGCTTTCACATAGGTGAAAAGACTGTTGCAGTGTTGTACCATCATGACTATACACAAGATGACCTATTCTGCCACTCCTGTTTCTCTCAGAAATAACTGATGTTGCTTTCTTGCAAGATCATATGCTGCTCTGCAACAGTATTTTTGTATGTCTTGATCTACTTTAAGTGGCAGTCTGCTTACCAGTCATCTGGTGGCAGGTCAGATGTTTATTCTGAGATTACAGACAGTTCATTTATGTCTAGCCTTCTGATTGTTTTCATGCATTCTATTTAACTGGTTTTCTTCTCCATGTCACTGTCAGCAGTGTAGGCTGTTTTATTATTTGATACGGTAGCCCAAAACATTCAGAAGATGCTGGGACCATATTAGGAATTGATTTGGAAAGATATTCATTGTGATACAGGAATGTATGCTGTGTCTATGATAGGATAATATATCAGAAGGCTTTATCCTGAAGAGGTAAAATGGTAGCTATAAAATGTTCTTTAAATTACAAATTATATTCTGATATATATTGTAGCATTTTTTATAAGAAAGGTTGTAACTCTCACAATGGTTGTGCTCAATTTGTTTAATAGACAGCTCTAACAGCTGAAGATTTTTATCTTTAATTCAAAAAATGTGTGCTTGGAGCATGTGCCTTAGTTGGTTCATGTATATGGTCATAATTACTTAGGAAATCTTACAGAAAGACAGAATTCTAGACTACTTAACAAGCAGGTTTCTTTGAAGCAACATGCATTTATGTAATGCACTCTGTCTTGTCACAGTTCTGGAGAGCCATTTACTGCCAATTGTAGACTGCTTTGCCTGGGTCCCTATTTGCAGTTGTAGTCATAGCAAGGAACTGGTGTTAGAGCAGGTCTGTGATTTACTTATCCTGCCAGGTGATCCCAGTTTATTCACAAGCTTAGAACAAATATTAGGCAGCCTCTTTACTGACTCCCTCCATGTGCTGCTCTTCATGACTCATCTATTAGGAAATACTTCCAGGCTATGACAGACATCGTTCTTCTATACTGACTCCTTATAGGGTGGCCTCTTCAAAGCAGAAGAGGAGGATTCTCTAGGGTGGAAAGCAAGTGTTAGAGCTATGTATCTTGATAGGCTTAGAAGTAGAGGGTTTTTTCTATCGGTTTGTAAGAGGATAACTGGGGCTTCTCTGATCTTGTAGGTATAAATAAGACATTAGGTTTAACTGCCTACTGGCTCATGTTTCACCTCTGAATCTATCAGCTCTTGTTCTGGTTCCTTTACTTGAGAGTATATGGTATTTATCATATCTTAATTCAGATTCCAGTAAAGTATCAAGTGTAAAGATAGTGGTGAAATAAGGCTGAAACTTGACCTTTGTGCGGCATCTAAATTCCGGTAGGACTCAACCTGCTGTTTGTGCTGCCTGCTCTTTTCTGCTGTCTTGCCCGAGATAAGCCAGTGTTGTTTTCACAGAGGTTGCAGTACTGTGAATATGCACGCTGTTGGCTCTGAACAAGAAATGGTGATGTTAAATATTGATTTGTGGCAGGCTGGTGTCTTAAAAAAGAAAAGCACACTCCCACAATTCAAAGAAAAATATCATCATGATCAAAGGAGCAGGCTAAGATTTCAGGCTCTGGCAGGGAAAAGTGTTCATATTCAAGGGCTGATGTGGACAGCTGTACCTGTTACTAAAGAGCTATGATGCCATGAAATGAGGTCTGTCTTTATGTACTTTTGGCTGTAGAACTGCCCAGAAAAAAGTTATTTATAAGGAATAGCTGATGACTGACTATTCTACAAAATCTAGTAAAGCAAGTATAGCTGACAGTAAACAAGTAATTCTGACTGTCAGACATCTGCTTGGGTATTTTCAGTGCTGGAGTGTGCTGCTGCCTGTTTCTTCCGTTGTCTTTTTTTCATACATGACTGTGGTGGAAGGACATTTTCACCTCTGGCTGCCTCTCCTCTTACTCTGTTGGGGAAAGTGAATCTGGCATCACTCTACTTCCAGTTTCTAGATTGAAAGGACTGAATTAACTTGCTGAAATCTCAGCTGTGGTAATCTGCTTCCTCAGAAAAACTGGACATGTAATTGTGTCTTCTTTCACAATTTCACAAAGATCACTGCAGATATTCTCTGGACATTGTTGCAGTCTGGTTATCTCAGAGCTTTCCAAACTTTCCATCTGTCTAACTTCTTGATCTAAATTCTTGATCTAAACCAAAGGCTGTTTCTGAGGTCTGTTTTCTTTATTTCTTTATAAACTATTGAAACATGTAGCCTTTGTGTACATTGGGAAATTACTCTTTTTTTTCTGTACTGGTTCTGTAGTATCTGCATATAATATGTACTGTATATATATATCTGTATAATATGTTTAAGCATACCAGCTGTAGAGTTGTGCTTTTAGAGGAATTATGTGAAAAAAAGCTTCCCTTTCTGCAACACTTAGCTCATGTGTGGCCTGCTAGACTCATTGACTCTCACCTCTGTGCTGTTGGTGTCATTCACATATTGCATATTTTAAGTCCCAAGAAGCATTACCAGGGAAAGAAAACAATGTATGTGATGAACTTTAAACCTTATACACTGAATTCTCTGTGATGGATTATCTTGTTTTTTCCAGCCTTGAATGAGAGGGTAAGAACCAGCTCTAGAACTGAAACAGAAAGGACTGAAACTGAACCACCCACAATCCTTTTATATCATGTTTATTTTTTTGTTCTGTTTTGAGTTGCCAGTGGCCTTTAGTCTCCAGCTACCACTCATGTTTCACATTGCTTAAATGTGGAGGTGACTCTCCTACTGAGTGGCACGTCTTCCTGTTTTCTTTCTAAATCAGGAAAGAAATGGAACAGAGTGAATACCATATATTTTTGTTGCATTTGCTTTTCTGCTGATGAGTCCAGATAAATTAAGTGAGAGATCAGAATGTCCCACAGCACAAAAAAGCTAAGATTAGTATAAGCAATATTTTACTGAAATTTTTCAGGTAATTTTTTTTTTCCTTAAACATCTGAAGATTCTTATAATCAAGACACACTTCCTTTTTCTTTCTAAAGAGTATAATACTCAAAGGGATAGAGGGGCATGGTGGGAGGGACAAAAATCCAGAGTGTACTTACTGAGGATAAAGATGCATTTCTAGTTAATTGAGAGTGAGTTTTTTTTCTTTCTGATGATATTTGGGGCTACTTACTGACTCACCTCAAAACCATTTTTCTCCACTATGTTAGAAGAAGAGATACCAGGTGTAGCAGGTGGCATTGCCAAAATCAGCAGTCATTCAGGAAAAAGACACTTGATCTGTGAGGGTCTAGAGAATAATTTTAAAGTACAGGATAGAGGAGAGTGGCTTCTTCAGCTTAAAAACAAAATGTTTGGGAAAGTATCTGTAAACATAGTTCAATAAACGGGAAAGAATGAGCTAGTTATTTCAGCAAGTTACAGTTATTGACAGAGTAACAAACAGTGAAAAAGCAGACCAATAACAAATGTATACTAGGAAGGTGGAAAAAGTTCCCTGACTTTGTCAGCGGTAACATTCTGAAACAGCCTTCCAATGAAAATTTTAGATGTGGAAGACTGTGCACCTCTAAGGACTTATCCCATCATACAGCAAGGGGGTTATGCGATATGATTGTGATAGGTATGCAGGGCCTAGGAACAACTGGATGCTTCAGTCACGGAATCCCCTTCCCTGACAGTGTCAGCAAACAGGTGCGTCACTGTGTTACTGGTGATATTCACTGGTTTATCCTCAAATGGCTGGTAAAGGATCAGATGGGTTTTTGGATTCCCTTCTCAAAAATGCAGGAAATAATACTGGCAAGTTTGCTTAAATCTAGCTGCTGAAGTTTTTACAAGCATTAAACCTAGAGGAAAATCAGTGCTAACCAGATATGCAGATTTGAAGGGGCTCCACTAATTAGGCTGTGACTCCTTCAATCACCAGCTGGCCTGCAAAGCCAGCCAGCAGTTTTCTCAATCACTGTTTCCCAAGGTAGTCAGTAAAGTGTTAGTTCTTGGAGTAGACCTTGTCAGACCTTTTTTGGCAAGAGGGAATTTTGTTTATTTGTTTTCAATGAGTTTGTGTAGAAATAGTAAGAATTCAGAAATCTTAAATAGTTTTCTGAATGACTTTGGATGGGTGCTCTGCTATCCCTTGGGAACAGTTTTGTTTAATTGGATGGAAGATGACACCAAATGCCTGCAGCTCCTTCCATGCTGTAGTCAAGAGTCCTTATTATTCAATTGCATGCTTCTACATTCATTTTCTGTTAATTCTCCTTCTTCCATCCACCACACATCTGCCTCAACTAATTTCTGGTGTTTTTTTCAAGAGTTTCAGATTTTCAGCTTGGAAATCCTCTTGCAGATTTGTGGTCTTAAAATCCATTTCTTTTGTAGTTGATTTTTCTTTGATTCAATTGTATGTCTTTGTGGTAGGTCACAATTTGAAGTATACAAACAAAGGCAGACCGTTTAATCAGATTTCAGCCTTAAAAACTGAGGCATCTACAGCCATGAAGATTGTGCTTATTCCATCGACAGATTTAGTGAATGTTTCCCTCTACAGGCTGTGTTGACGGTTCAAGTAGAAGCCTGCTAGTTACTAACTCTTTGTGGCTTGAGGGTTTGGGGCTTGGCTTAGTTCCAGCTATTAGCTGCAGTGTCTGTGTACTCAGTGATGTTTCATCACACTTTTGGGTTTTTTTCCTCCTTTAAGGTGTAAGTATTTGTCATTGCCCAGTGCATAAATTTGTACCAAAAACAGCATATGGACTGAAAACTAATCTGGCCTTCAGTTTTTCATACATATGTGTAAAAATCTTGTGATGTACTCATGTGTCAACTTTTTTTTTTTAATAATACTCTGGACCAAAAAAACCCCCCCAAAAACAACAAAAAAACCCCAAACACCAAAACATGATACGCAAAAAAAACCCCAAAAAATCCAAAAAACCTCACACCTGCATAAGTTTGAAAAAGGGTCTTTGCTTTTGAACATTAACTTTTTCATTGACTCTTTGTGCTCCAGTTTTTGCATTTATACCAAAGTAAGAGAACCTTGAAGTCTGTCACTACATACCTGAGTGTTTTCTGGGGTTTTATTTTTTTTAAATCTTTTTCTTAAGGTTGTATTTTTTCTGAGGCTTTTCCTGCACCATTCTTCATTTAGCAAATGTCATCAGACGACACAGTTGGAAATCTGAATAATATGTGACATTACTAAGGTACTGCACAATCCTCTTTAGCCTTGCTTCTGTTGTTACTTTCCATTTCTGTCCTCCTCTTCTTCTTGTACGTGTGCATGGGCTATGGAAACTGCATTCTTAGAGCGGGAAATCTTTTCTTCAAAACTATTAATAAGACTTCTTGTATTTCACTGGTGCTGTGTAAACTTTACATAATACCAATATCTAGCCATAATAAATATCTGCTGGAGTGAATAGGAGAAACAACTTTAGAAAGAACAATTTCAACTTTTATTTCCTTACAGTGGGTTCTGCTTTTGTTCCAGTTGACATATTTACCAAATAGAAAATTATTCTGAGGTCTATAATGCCACAAAATATCTATAATGGAATTCTCTAGGGCTTTGTATAGGCAAGTGTACATCTTTTAAAGATCTGTTTACAGAAGTTCATGACCATTAGCATACACTGTAGTTCATTATTTGGATAAATTCAGAGAAGTTGCCAGCTGTGTGGACTATAAAATTTAATTGAAAGTGATCAAAACTGTGTGGTAAAAAACAGTGTTTGTATCTCATGAGGTCTAACCAGGATGTTTAAAAGAATGTTTGCTGTCTCACATACATTAAAATTACAATTCTATTCATGGAAATTTCATTTTCTGCTTCTAGTTGTGATCTAGTTGTGATCTTATTCCTTACCACGTAATATTTTTTTTTCTTTCTTTTCTTAAGCAAAGCATCATTTTTTGAAGACCAGTTCAATACATGCCAGCTAAACTTTTCCTGACCTTACATCTATAAATTGCCTTATATTCACCTTCAGGTCCTCTCCGTTCCCTTAACTCCACAGTCCTGAAGCAAAAGACTTAAAGCAGTGAGAGAAAATTCTGTCAAACTTCCTCACACATCTTTCTCGTGATTTTATCTAAGTAATTAATCTATGAGTATCCAATAACCTGATCAGATACCTCTCCAAAATCTCCCCTTTGATTGACTGTATGTGATACACCCGTGTTCCTCCTAACTTCATTTTTATTTGAAATCTACCCATAATCATAAAAAGTTCACATCAGGCACTTTTTCATATTCCCTGAGAAGTGGCTTCAGGCGATCCTCTTTCTAAAGCTCACCTGCTTTTGTACTTTGCTTTCTGCAATCTCAGTTTAGGGGCTAATCACAGAAACATGGAATCCTTTGGATTGGAAATTACCTTTAAAGATCAGAAAGTCCAATGGTTAACCTAACAATGCCAAGTCTACCACTGAACAGTGGCCCTAAGTGCCACATCCACCTGTCTTTTAGATACCTCCAGGGATGGTGATTCAACCACTTCCCTGGGCAACCTGTTCCAACGCTTGACCACCCTTTCAGTGAAGAAATTTTTCCTCACATCCAGTCTAAACCTCCCCTGGCACAACTTGAGGAAATGGTTTCCTCTTGCCCTGTCACTTGGTACTGATACCGTACTTTTGAACAATATTCAAAAGATCCTTTTTTGCAGCCTCTTTACTTTAGCTGTAGGTCTCACTGGTTGTTCCTGTTTTACTGGTGAAAGTACATTAATGTGCCGTTAAAAGCAGCTGAATAATTTACATGCACTAATAATGTATAAGCTATGCAGCCATCTTAAGGAGAACAGGGGAGGGATGGCATACACAACAAAATATAGCTTTTCTGGGAAGGAACGGGGACACCAAAAACAAACAAAGAAACAAACCCACCACCACCACAACAACAAGAAAAAAAAAAAAAACCACGAAAAAAAGTGCCAGATTTTCACACATCTTTAGAGAACAATGAGCTGCACATTCCCAGTGCAGTCTGTTACAGATTACATGGATGGCCTCAAACTGGCTGTTCTCTGCCTGCACCTAGAGCCATGGTCTTCCAAAAATAATATGTGAATATGCATATCTAATCAGAACACAGCACTGAAGAGTGTGGAATTATTAAAAAAAAAAAAAAATCCCTTTGATGACAGTTCACACCAATAAAAGAAAATTCAAGAAGGAAATAGGTCCATTGATGTCCTGTCAGATGATTAAGTGAATATTTTTGTTTAAACAGATGTTTCAATAACATCTGGTTACTTTCTGTTCCTATATAATGGAATGATCCATTTCTTCCTACCAATTCCTGTATCAGAAGTAGGAGAAGTTTGTATTTCAGATTATTTTGAAGGCTAGACATCCATTGTATTGAATCCAGTAGCCAAAACCTTAACTTTGTTTTAATGAATTACCACAAAGGGTATTACCTGGTGACAGTCTTTTTGCATTCTGCTTCTACACTTTATTTCTATGGCAATATTTATAATTAATTAGATACAGTTGAAAACCTGACAGGGAAGAAATAAAGGGTTCTATGCAGTTACTTTTTCAATTATGCTACCTATTACTGAGCTAGCAAAATTTCAATTAACTGTAATTTGAAGAGTTCGTCACATTGTAAATTTTGACCAGTGCCTCTAGCATTTTAGTTGTGACAAATTGTTGCTTTGTTCAAATGATTCTGTTTTTAGCTAAATATTCTTCTGTTAACATGTCAGGTCTGTTCTGTTAGCATAAGAAAAAGCAATGTATAGAGTTTAAAGGTGTAGAGAGAGAAGTTGATTTACTTTTTTAAAAACAATCTAATTATGGGAAAATCTAGTATGTCAGCTTGTTGACAAACATATCTCCCCCACCCTAGCCACTGCATATTATACAGGTTTGTGGCTAGATGCCAGGGTAAACTGTTGTGCTCACAGAGAGCTCACAACACCTGAATGACACTGTGGCCTTGCTGTAGCCAAAGTCCTAACTAGGCACCAACTGGCTGGAAGGTGAGATGTTACTGGAGATCTGAATGTGGAGTTTGCATGCCGTTTCGAGGTAGCAGCGAAGTCGGAGAGAAAAAAAGCTGGTTCTTGGCATCTCTGTGCATTCACAGGAAGCCTACAGGAAGAAACATGTGCACAGCCTGCATGAAAGCCATGTAATACAGACTGTCCTTGGTGAGCTTGGGAGGTCTTGTGTCTACAGGTAGCTGGCATGTAACCAAAGGAAATTAGCCGTGGCTAGTGTTACCTAAGCAAATCCTGAATAAGGAAGCAACTGCTGCAATGGCTTATGCTTTCTTCTGGCTGGTCACATTGTTAACAGAGGAAAGGAGGTGTTGCCAGAACATTTCTGGATTGTCTTAGAGCTGAATTCAGAGGCAAGAGGCTCTAGAGAGCAGCTGTACATCAGAGGGAGCAGAGTGGTCCCCTATCTCCTCTCCTGGCAGCTGCATTGAACATTCTTTGTAAAAATCAGGCCAGCACTGCTTACTTAAGATGAAAAATCATTATGTGCAAGACGAAGCATACATCTGTTAACTACTCCCAAAAGTATTTCTGTCAAGAAACATAAAATTTCCATATTTTACAAATGCTGTTTTTCTTATCAGCCTTAAGCAGCTAGCCTTTAAGTATAAAGAATAAAATGCTGGAGAATATTTTACAGATTTTTTACACCATTTACTTAGACAATCCCGCTTCTGGCTTTTTTCAGGCTCACAGGAATTTTGATGTAAAATATACAGACTTCATGTATCACTTTGGTTTCTGTTCTTGAGTACTTGCTAAAATTTCTCTATTCCTCTTAAATATTATGTTGAAAATTGTTTTCTGAATTTCTCCTGCATTCTTGAGTCATTTAGAATTCCAGATAAATGTGGCAGCTCTATTACACATCAGAGTAATGAACCTTTTCTATGATGTTTTGATGAGATGTCAAATCTAACTGTTAGTTAGTTAGATTAGAAAATTAGTGGGCCCAACTAACATAAACAAGCAAAGTTTTGTGGATTTTCCTTAGTGTGCAATCTGGGAAGGGACATGAGATGGAAAATGAAGAAAGCAGGGAGGGTGAAAAACTTCAAAAGAATGTGAAAAAGTAGGAACCTCTATTTGGAATATAGGCTTCTATAACATGCATGAAATTAGTGGTGTAGTTCCAATTTAAAATAAGTATTCCAGATGTTTGTTTACATGAAAATGAATACATAAAGTCTGAAGGTGTTTCAAAGAGGGAAACAGAAGAAACTGGCAAAGCCAAACTTGAGAATTTGGTTGAGTAGAGTATTCCAGTTCTCCAGAGAGTCTGCCTTGCTTCTAGTATTTTGACATCACCGTTACTCTGAACAGGCAGGTCCTTCATGTGGCCCAATGACAGAGATGGACATACGCCTACCATATACAGACCACTCTGATTCCTTTCTTGCTATAGTTTGCAAGCTTTGGGTCCTTCTCATGTACCCCTTAACCTGCCCAGGTTAGTATATTATACAGCATATATCCTTTTGTCTTTCTAGTTATATTTTCTAGGAAATAGCACATCTACCCTTTACTTTTCATTAACTTCAGCAGTTGAAACTACTGACGAATCAGCAGACAAAACTGCAGTGTATTGTCTTAACAAATACTGATATCAAAAGTAAGGATGTTTTGATTTTTATTACTGAAAGGAACTATCCAAAATATGCTAAACTGTTAGATATGGATCTAAGTATGGACTTTAAAACAAATTTGCCAGGATAGTTACTGCCCAAGAACACTTTGGGAAACAATAATCTATGATACAGAAAATAGTTTCAATTATTGATTTTGAATACTGTATAAAGTATAAATTGTGAAAAGATTATCAGACCTCCAAAGAACTGACAAATAAAGTCCGTATTAACAAATACTTGGTATACATCAGTCATATAGAGTTTGGGGATTATTCACGAACATATTTAACAATGCTATTGAAAATATACCCAAGAAAAATCAATGCAGCAGAGATTAAAAAGAGCTGCTATCACAGGCATTTCTCAATATAGTACAGTTCTAAGTGGAATGCACTTAGAAACAAATGGAATCGACCATACCTCACAGAAGATAAGAAATTGTTAGTGCTTTAGTGCTTTTACTGCAAGGATCTAATCTTAATTCAAAAGACTTTTATTTAGAGCATCTGAGGCACGTGGTAATTAGGTGTATTTAATATTTAATTGTAAATAAAGTCTTTTGTGTGTAGAAAAGAAAAATATTTTATCACATCCCCAAACAGTATGCAAAGTATGTAGTATGTATAATATCAGAAAATAACATTACAGATTTAGCTTTCCTGGTGGTGAATGTACTTTCAAGAAAAGCTGGGGGAAGTGGCATGATTTCAGATAAATAGACTGCCTTCTATAGAAGGAAAATAGGAAAGTTATGAACTAAATATTTTATGCAGAAAAATAAAAGCAAAGCACAAAGATCAGTGCAAAGGAAGCCTTTAAGAAAAGAGGTCATTTCCGTCCAAAATTACTGTTTTCTGCAAGATGTAAAGATACATTTACTTCTCTAAGGGTTCATCAATAATTTCACATTTAAACTTTTTCATGATAAACACTTTGTAGTGTAAGATCTTGTACTGAATAAGCATGTATTAAAAAGTCAATATTTAAAAACATACTGCGTTGTATTTGCTTTGCATATTGCATTCTATTACGTTGATGAGATTTAATTGATTCAAAGAATCATTAGTTTTATCCAAAATTATTCTTAAAAAATACTTACATTAAACATGACTTAATTTTTTAAAATTTTTCTGAGCGGAATGAAAAATAAAAACTGACTTTGTGTCAAGAAAATTGTTCCATTAGATTTGAGGTTATATATGTTATTGCTGGTAATAGAAGGCAAAGCAAAGTAAAGGCAGGGACCACCCTTCTTGCCTGTCTGCTGGTTAGATTATTTATTCAGGACATGGGAAACAGAAGTCAACATTAGTTTAGATTGTCTAAATAATTAAGTGCTTCTTGGAGTCAGAAGTGTAATTCTGGCGTCCCATTACTACTATCCCCCTTGAAAACTGTCCACAGTTTCAGAAAGCCATTCTCATTAGTATTATGGTCTGTTTCAACAGGTCACATTTTATACTGGAGAGGTAGACATATTTCCTCTACAGCATATTTTATTTGAGGGATAGAGGTGAGGAATTTTTTTTTTTTTCCAAAATTTTAGTCGCACTTGACATCCATGACTAACAAAGTACTAAATACTAAGGGCAAGAAGAATAATACTGGACTGCTGATCAAAGTACTCTCTGGGCAGTAGCAGCACTGGATTTCGATTCTTTACAACAGCAAATGTTTGCATATGCAGAGAGGAGCTGTGTCAGCCAGACAGGATGGGAAAACTCTGCTCCTAAACACACTAGTGGTTAGCAGTCATTCTTTGGAAGCTGGGAAATATAATTCACCAAATTTGCCTGCAGCCTACATTTTCCTTTTTGAGTAAATATCATTATCGGGCTCAAAAGTTGCTGAAAAAGCACTATAGAATAGTATTCACAGTTCCTCAATATCTATTTTTCTCTGTATCTACCACCACCTCTTGCTTTTTTTGTTGGTTTTGGGAAGGCTTTCTTTTAAGCGTTGTATACCTCCATTCCATGAAGAACATGTCAATCACAGTAATTATTTTATGGTCTATTTTCATTTTACCAGGGGTTTTAAGTATATATTAATGTCTATTTTTCTTGAAAAATACAAAATCACTACAGGGTCATACACAATGAATTGAAAATTCTCCTAATTATAGAAGTAGTTTATAATATGCTAATTCAAAATTATTGTAGCCCCGTTAGCCAGGGAATTAGATAAATCGTAATTTGTTGATTAACTGACACTGAAAATCACAGACAGCTAGTGGGGCAGTAAAGAATAATGCTATGTGAGGTTTCATTAGGTGTAATCCCCCTTGCACCAAAACACTAAACAGATTTGAGTGTCTTATACCAGAATATACTCTGTTTACTCAGAGTTCACTTCAGTGAAAATTTAAAGGAAAAGGAAAATTCAAAACTGAATTTACTATTCTTCAAGTATCGTATTTTAAATACAAATATTTTAAACTGTATGATACAGAAGTCTATGAACCTGTCTACTGCAGTTGGTATTGCACTCTTGCCTTAGACTCATTAGCAGCATGGCAGGGGTCTAGATTCCAAGGTTTGTATTTCTGCCATCCAGTCACAATAGTAATGATATGATAAGTTGCATCTGTCTGCAAACTGCAGGAGCAGTTTATATGAGAACATTGACTTTCAAGTCCTTTTTCACAAAATGCTCTTATATAGGGTAATTCTGTCTTGTAAGGAGAATTCCTACTTTGTTTTGTTGAAGTCTTTACTGAAGAAGTTAAACTTGTTCTGAAATTATTTGGAAAATGTAGTTATTAAAGCACCTGCTTTGGATAATTTTACTTCTGTAAACTTATATGTCCAGGAAAGAAACATTTCCTTTCAACTTTTTCAAGGTTTCCACACATACCACACACTTTCTGATAAATCATTTTTATAACAGCCTATGCTTCTTTATCAGAAATACTGCTTTACTTATTTCTTCAGCACTATACCTTCACATGGAATGGGTTCCATAATACAGGTTTCACATGCATGTTGATTTCTCACTGATGATGATGAGAAATTTCATGTGCACTTTTCTGTTCGTGTGTAACTCAATCTGTGGGAGGTGCAGTGGAAGCTGTATAGATGAGGTGTGCAAAGGAGCAGCTCCTTTCTCTGCTGTTATAATGGAAGCATCTTCTATTACCCCAACTTCTGGCAAAACTGCTGGATCACTTCCCTAATGTAGAAAAACTCAAGCTCCTTAAAATACAAATCCACACATCTGGAACTAATGTGACAGAGCATGTCTAATTCCTAACTGGTTGTTTGCATGGAGTGCTGTGGGGACCTATGTCTCAGTCAGTATGAGTGCAGATCAGGTGATGCGTTCTGGAAAAGAAGGGGTTTTGTAATGTATAAGAAATATTATTTCTTATTTCTGTACAAAGATCTCTCTCCTAATATCTTCATATTATAAATCCAGAAGAGTTTAAGTAAATTCTGAGACACTTTTTTATTAAAAAAAAATATATATATACCTATTTACATTAGTGTTACAAGTGCACTTGTGGTGGATTGACATTGGCTGGATGTCAGGTATCCACCAAGCCGCTCTATCCCTCCCCCTTTTCAGCTGGACGGGGGAGAAAAAATATGGTGAAAGGCTCATGGGTTGAGGTAAGGACGGGGAGGGCTCACTCAGCAGTTAGCGTCAGGGGCAAAACAGACTCTAATCAGGGAAATTGATTTAATTTACTACCAATCAAATCAGAGCAGGTTAATGAGAAATAAAACCAAATCTTAAAAGGCCTTCCCCCTACCCCTCCCTTTTTCCCAGACTTGACTTCACTCCCAAATTCTCTACCTCCCTCTCCCAGAGCAGCGCAGGGGGACAGGGAATGGGGCTGCGGTCAGTTCATCTCATGCTGCCTCTGCCCCTTCTTCCTCCTCACGCTCCTCCCCTGCTCCACCATGGGGTCCCTCCCACAGGAGGTGGTCCTCCACAAACTTTTACAACATGAGACCTTCCCACAAGCTGCGGTTTTCTTCCTTTTCATACGCCCTTTCCACAGATGCTGTCCATCAGGCCCAGCCTGCTCCAGCGTGGGTCCCCCGTGGGGTCACAAGCCCGGCCAGCAAACCTGCTCCAGCGCGGGCTCCTCTCCACATGGGGCCACAGGCCCTGCCAGGAGCTGCTCCAGCCTGGGCCGTCCCCAGGGTCACAGCCTCCTTTGGGCACCCACCTGCTCTGGCGTGGGGACTTGCATGGGCTGCAGGTGGGGATCTGCTCCACCATGGACCTCCACGCGCTGCAGGGGCACAGCCTGCCTCACCGTGGGCTGCACCACGGGCTGCAGGGGGATCTGCTCTGGCACCTGGAGCCCCTCCTGCCCCTCCGTCTGCACTGACCTCGGTGTCTGCACAGTTGTTGCTCTCACATGGTCTCACTCCTCTTGTCCAGCTGCTGTTGTGTAGCATTTTCTTCTCTTCTTGAGTATTTTACCACAGAGGTGCTTTCACTGTTACTGATGAGCTCAGCTGTGGTCAGTGATGAGGCCCTCTTGGAGCTGACTGGTACCAGCTCTGTTGGACATGTGGGAAGCTTCTGGCATCGTCTCACAGAAGCCACCCCTGTAGTCCCCCCGCTACCAAAACCTTGCCATGCAAACCTGGTAGAGTACTGCTGGATTATTGTGTTTTTCCAAATGCATTTTTTAGTTTCTTAAGTATAATTTGAGTGTTGGTCTCTAGCATGGTCCTTAGTTTAGATTTGTACCTGATATAGTTTATTGTTTGTATGAAAGTAAAATTGAAAATTTGGAATTGATAATATTTATATTAAGTTCAGCTGCCCAAGGAGTTAGTTTCTTGGATGCAATGAGAACTTCTCTGTGTAGTCATCATAGGAAAGCTCAAAATCATGCCTTAACGTGTAAATGTGAAAACCTTTGTAAAATTTTCATGCAATAATATTTCTTTGCAAATTTTGGAAATTAGTTATAATGGTTCTGTGGAAGAATAATAAAGTGAACAAACACATTGTTTCAACAAAAAAACCAGGTCATAGCTGAGTGGTGCTTTGTATAGAAAGGTTTGAAGGAAAAGCAGGCAACTTTTTGCGTTGTTTAGATTGCAAGGTGAGATCGCTGAAAGAAAAGGAGAGCTGTTACCAGTTGTCAGGAGGTAGACGCAGAAATTTTTCTTTCCAGAAAAAAAATTGTGCCATCCTCTAACGCTCTTCAAGTGCAGAGTTTTCCTCAGGAACAGACCAGCCATGTAAGATGTTAAATCTGAGACAGCAAGGGACATAGACTGAAAGTGATGCATCATTACATAATCACCAATTTGTAGCTTAGAACTGTCTTAGAAACAAGCTTAGTATGTTTTAAGAAGTTCAGGATGCAAGAGTCTAGTCCATCTACCATAAGCAGGGTCATGCAACACCCCTCAATGCTATAAAATTGTGGTTTGAGTTACCATCATACCCTCAGACCACAGCACTGTTTATGCTTCCTGAGAAAAATCCAGCGTGTTGTCTGCAGTGGAGCATCAAGAGAAAGAGTGCAAGAAAGTAATAGGCACTAGGCAAATTGTGTCTTGGTGTGTCCCTCATACGTGGCTAGGTGGAATATTCTTCTTTTGGGAGCGGAGAATTGCAAAATGGCTGTTGTTTCTTCTCAAAATTTCTGGCAAGAGCAGACTATGATTAGGTAGCAAAATTAAGTCTTCCTGTTGCGAGTACGCAGAAATCGCTATCACTTATATATGATTCTTGACTTTGAATAAGCAGTCCAACTGTGTCATCATTTTACTGTAGCCCTGCGTAGCATGGCCAGACTACAGGTCCTTATTCAGAAGTAACTGTTGGTAAGAACCAAGCTAATTTCTACTTACCATGTATGTTGCTTTATTTCAGTGTTTAAGGTCTCGGTTTTTTCTGACATACTAACTGCTTTAATTACCAGATAATAGCCATAAATGTATGATCATAAGTATATAAACAAGTCTTTGAATGCCTTTGACTGTGTTATGCAGTTCCCAGTGGCCTTCTATGTCTTGCTTTGCCATATTTTCTTTCTAAATTACGTATCTTATTATTTTGCAGAAAAATATTCCTGGCTTAAAAAATGAGCAAGGTAAATAAGTATTTTTGCAGGAAAAAATATAACCATGTGCTATACTTCAGTTGTACCACCTGGCCTACAGATATTTCAGTAGCAAGTATTAGAAGGTTAATACCTTGATCCGTGATCACTCACCCTTTGGTGAGGTATTTAGTTTTTGACCAGATTCATTTTTGTGCTGGAATCTGTGATGTAATTGAAATCAATACTGACAGTTTGATTTAACTGGAAGCAGTCTTTTGATTATTTAGGAAAATTTACTGGGAGCAAAGTAGATGTAGAAGAAATGCAGCATGAAAAAGAAAACAAAACAGAAAAAAAGAACATTACGTCATTTTTCAGGTACCTCACAAAATAGACACCACCAAGCTTAATGTAACTCAAAGACTTTATTTTGTGGGAAAAAGGTTACACAGCTATTTAAAATTCACCAACTTGTAAACCAGCATTTTTTACCCTTTTATACTCTTCTATTTTTGGCATCTGAATGCAGTGTTTGATGGCACTTTTTGTAATAGCTGTGTTTTGTTAAGGTTGAGGCAATTTCCTTGTAAGTCAAATAGGGCCTAAAACTGGAATATGTTTATCAGATGTGCAATAGCACATGAAAAAGTTAAAGTTTCTGGGCTTGGTACTGAATTTTAGCTCCATGTATGTCACTGAGGTACAAACTAAATGTATTAAGTGCCTCACAGGACTGAACCCTTTCATTGTTTGCTATGTAATGGGAGTAGTGATTCAGTTAGTAAAAAGCTAACAATGTTTTCTCAGGCCATGTATAACAAAAATACCTGAGCTGTGATAATGACATAAGTGAATAAAAGCTGTTACTTCCAGGATAACAGGTAAAACAGCACTAAAAGTTTTAAAAAAAAATAGGAAAACCAATTGTTCTATGAGAGTGGATAGGAAGGGAATATAGTAGATCATGTGAATTGCATATTTCAGAATGACAGCTCATTAGGAAAATCACAGCATGAAGTGGTCTCAGCTTTCCTTTTAGCCAGTACTGAGTTAATAAAAATTGTATTGATTAGCTGCGTGTTGGAAAACTGACAAAACAGGATGACCATACTGAAAGGAAGCAAGATACAATTTTAAAGTAATCCAGGTAAGATAGCTCTGTATGAAAGAGAAGAGAATTCTTTTATCTGGCTTTACCTTCTGCTGTGCTGTCTCAGGGAGTCAAAACTGTTCAAGCTGAAGCTTAAGAAAGATGAACTACTATGTGTATTTGCTGTGCTCTGAGTAAAAGCTCACCTAAGCAAAGGAATTTTTTTCACAAATATTTTACAAAGCTCAGACTCATTCTTCTCCTCGTGCTTTATGTGAAGTCTATTGAAATACTAAAAAGAATCACATTGGCTTGAATTGCTTTAATTCCTGCCTTTACTGTTCAGATAGTCTGGTATATACAGAAAATCAACAGCACTTATCCTGGGTTCTGAGTAGTCTCCATGGAAAGTTAACCATAGAAATCCTGCTGTGATGATACAGAAGTTTTAGGAACAAAGCTGGCTTTAAAATAACAGAGGATGTTAGACCATGAAATGCGGTAAAGAACAACTTTAGAGTGTGAGGAAGTATCTTAACATGGTAATGGTGCTGAATATCTCATATGGTTCAACCATAGCCTCATAACTGCTTGATAAAATCTGTAAAACTGTTTAAAAATTAAATTAATGCAGTAGAAAAAATCACCTGTCCTGCTTTCTGCATAAGCAGAAGCATCTCCGCTCTAACGTGATTATTACACAACTATGAAAAGCATCTGTTATGTTTCAGTCACGTTAAAACACTAAGGCTTCAATTATCAGTCTGCAATAATAGGCTTCGGTGTAGGGCATATTGTATGCTACTGTTATTAGGATTTTCAATGGATTCTGACATACATAGACATAATATATTTCCTTTGATCATCTACAGCATTTGGGAAGCTGCCCTAGTGTGACACTCTTTTTTTCTGCCCCTCCCTTACACCCACCCTCCTTTCCCCTAGTAATCTTTCTTTCCTTATTTCCTCATTATTTAAGGAGGGAAATTTCCCTCCTTAAAGTCATTACTGGAGTTGGAGAAAAATTTGGAATTTGCATTCCATAAAAAGCTTCAATATTTTAACATTTTAAAGAGCCTGTGGTCTCCAAGGAAGCAGGAAAACCATTAAAGTCTTTGGAGGAAAAAGGAGTGAAAACTTTGGTTTAGAATTCATGTGAAATACAAAGAAACTGAAGCAGTTGTGGGTTTTTTTTAATTGTCACGCTCTTAGTTTCTTGGAGCCAACTCAAATAAGGATTTTATGTCTTCCAGGTGTCAATTTTGATGCCCTTAAAGTAAGTATTGCAGTTTAAGCATCCAGTGTAATCCCACATAGCTGAAGAACTGAATTGGGAGTGAGAACAAGCTACTCTAAATCACAGAGTAAATCACCTTTTCTTTATAATAGGAAATGTTCTTGGGTAGGTGGAATTCACAGCTATGATGCTTTTGAAGTTGTTTGTTGAGTTGGTTTTGAAGACTGGGTTCTTAATCAGCTGAACTAGTTTTCTTTAAACTGCTGTACTTACCTCAAGAAGCAGTTTATTTTTTAAAAAATGAAAATGTATTCATGATTTGCTGGGAGAGCCTGCCCCATGCAATCAAAAGGAATTGCTTGAAATATCCTGTCCTCACTGTCGAAAGGTGTAGCGTGTTCTTGCCCCTGCTAAGGGTGATTTTCTTTCCATTGTAATTCCTGATGTTTTCAGCAGGAAAAAATGCTTCTTGGAATTTTCTTGTTGCTTAGTAAGACTATGTTAGTTTTTTTAAAAAGTGTGTCTTATTTGTAAGACGCTGATAGAATCTATGCAGTTTGTGTATGCTTTTTAGTCTTGAAAGGTGTATATGCCAAAAAAGATTTTATTCTTTCTCCAGTGCTTTTTTAGTGTTTGACAGCTCACAGTGTTCTAGTAAATGCCTAGTGATACTTAACACTGCTGTTTTCACAACATGTTTCTCAAAAATAGCATAGTCAGATTGCATTTGCAAAATATTTAGTAATTTGTTTATGACTGTAAACCTGCTGACTTCAGAATTTAAGAACTATCTGCATTCATAGAGGGAATTCTGCCTGACAACCTTGAGCCATTGTTGCTCAAACAATTACAATGTGTGAAATCCTTTTGTGAAGCCACATGCATAAACAGGGGGGCAATCCTGCTCTGGAAGTCCAAGTGACTTGCACATATTTTTTTTATAAATAGTCCAATACTAGCACTGTAGTGCCATCTGCTGAAAAGTAGTGAGGGCCCACTGGTATGTGAGCAGAGTTTTCCAGATGCCCCTTTCTATTTTGGATGGCAAGTTCTTACATCCCTTATAGTTCTCTGCCTGTCTAAAATTAAAACTATCATTTTGTCTTTAACTTTTTTTTTTCCTCTTCTTCTACAGAATCTCACTAGGGTTCTCGATCATAAAACCGTTTCTGTTGCAATGTTGTCACCCTCAGTGGTGTTTACGTAGCAAACCCAGGAAAGCTAAGACACAAACCAAAACTATTTTGTATTAATCAGTAAGAAAAGTTTTTCTGTAGCTTCATCATGCTTTAAGATCCCAAGCGTACATTTGGAGAGAAATGGACAATGTAAATCAAGAGATGGTTTCTGTTTTCAGGATCCCTGGTTTTGTTGTCTAATACCACCAGTATTGGTTTCTTGCATGGTTGGGTTCATTGTGGACTTGTCAATGCTACATGACAGTGCTGTCTACCTCAAATAAAAGATCTGCATACAGTTTTTTCATAGCCTTTGCACGCAGGTCTTGCTACTCTGTTCTTTGCAACTGGCCTCAGCTACCTGTCCTCCAAACAATATAGCTGCAGCCTGGAAGAAGAGCACACAGTGCAAGGTCGGGAGTGCCAGAGCAAGCCTGGGTGTGGGCACTGCCCTTCTCACAGAGCATGGGCTGCTGCCCTCCTTTGAATAGCCTCTTTGTCAGGAAGGTGACAGCAACTGTTACAAGTGGGTGGGGGGTGGCATAGTTCTGAAGGTGTCTCTAAGGCACATTTTTTAGTGGATTCCCCAAACCTAAAGGCAATGATAGCTTCAGTCCTGTGAGAGCAGCTCCAGGTCTCATTTACTCAAGTTTGTAAGTTGTTTTAGCAAAAGGATTCCTAGACACTGTTCTCACCTGTTGTAACCCTGTTATGATACTCTTTTCAAAAAGGTAACTTTTTCATAATCAGTAGCTAGAAAAGCGCTGAAAGGGGAATTCAGGTTGATGAATAGTGTTGTTGATGCCTCCAAAGAATCATGGAGAGAAGTATGTGCTTGTAACAAAATCCTGGGTGATCTATTTAAACATTAATGAGGGAAAGAGGTATTAAAAGATATGAAAAGGCAGTGCTTTTGCTACTCATGATCTGACACTCTCAATCTCCACTTAGTCATAATGATTTTTTTCTCTCTGTCAGTTCAAATGAATACATATGTAGAGAAAACAGCACTGCAAGTAACTGTCAAAGAGGAACATAAGGCTAGAAGTTTCACTTTGCTGGGAAAAATATCTTTATGCCTCTTTGATAACAAATTAAAGCAATAGGTTTTGAAGATTTTTACGTCTATAAACTTTTTTGTAATAGTGTCAAAGCAGCGAAGAAAGCATAGCAAGAACATTAGTATCGAAAACAATATAATATAAAAAGTATCCAAAAATACAGTAGAGGTTACATATATTCTAGGAGCAGAAAACAATGTTCCATCTATTTTGCTTTAATAATAATTATAACTGGAAGTTGGAATTTCTCTTTCAAAGGGCAAAGAGTGAGATCGTTGATAAAATATACTATGTCTTCTAAGGATCTGAATGATGACTGGAGGCACAGAAAGTGCCTGCGTGCAGGAAGTGTTTGCTGGTGCAGAAAGTCACAAACAACAGAAAGCTTTTATAAATGTGGATCAATACCCTTAGTGGAGATGGGTCCCTTGGGGTACTCTTTATACTTACTCATGCCTTATGGAAGGACGTATTCCATGTGAAATAGACTTAGCCTCTTTGTCAAAGGTGCCTTTATGGCTCAGCTTGACTGGAGAACTGTTCTCTGATTTCTTAGTAGTTGGCAAGTTTCAGATCTTGGTTTTAATTTGTTCTGGACTGGGAGAAAAATACTTTTTCCATAAGCATGGTAAGCACATGCTCACATCAGCCCTAGTCAGGAAGGTCCTGGTTCCTGTGGTGAGCAATGCATGCTCATGTCCTTTCCCTATCTGATCTGAGAGACAGGCAGACATGAAGGCAAAAGAAGCTGTGGGCCTTCCTCTCACCCATCCCTTGGTAAAGTTATGTCAGACTGCCAAATTCCAGGTCACTTTTTTTGTAGTGTTACCTGCAGAACTGGAGATTTTTTCTCACACTTTGCCAACAAAAGTTACCAAAATACAACCATGGACTATTATAGCGTTGTCTCAAAATATTTTGCCAGAATGAGATGGTTAATTGTAATGGCTATGTCAGCAGATGGTCACTGTCATTTATTTTGTTTTCAGAGCCTAGTATTTTTGTGGTGCTGCTTAAAATGTCTTGACTGCTGTTTAACTGTTTACATTGCAATAATACTTCATTTTGCTGCTCAGGGATCCATAAAAATGGATTATTGGAAAGAATTTGTGTCACATCAATAGGCCTGTTATCTCAACTCCCAAAGTTTTTCTAACTCAGCCTTGTCAGGCAAAGTAGTAAGCCCAGCTTAATAACTTCATCACCAGCAAATTAATAAACAACTAAGAAAAAGAAGAGTCTAAAAATCCAAACTTTATATGCCACATGTCCCATTCAGCTGGAATCAATTAAACAATCAATTGAATCTAATTAAACTATCATCCAATTAATAAAGGCAAAAATGGTTCCATCAGAGAAGAGACTGTCCATTTTAACTAACTTCAGACACTAATATTAGGGTGGCCAACTAAGTTTACAAAATGCCTTTCCACTACTCAAAAGCCATAGTTTTAACAGCAGTTGGGAAGGGCTTAGGTGAGAGTGGTAGTACTTGATGAGTCAAAATGCATATTTGTATAAAGATGTCACTTGATCAGTTGTGGTAAAATTAAATTTAGAACCTTTTCTAGCTAACTACTAATCTTTGATCCTTGCTTACTTTATATGCAGATACATACACTTTACTCAGTAAATCTGAGTCCATTTTCTGAGCATTCAGCTACTGAAGAATTTTTTATGGTATTTTCTTAATGAGAAAAGTGCTACTTCATAACTGATAAATTATGTGACTGCTTTCCAGAAGCAAGACATTTACAGACTTGGTCCTTCTGTATTTTTTCTGTTGCCATCCTTATGTGGCTTTAATTTTCAGCCACATTGTGTTTCTGACTTTAAAATCCATACTCTGCCACATGGTCAGTAAGGGACCTCTGCATCCTGACGCAAATGTCAGTAACTTCAAAATAAAGGGAAGCAAGGGTTGTTCATTTCAGTTTCATGTGTGTTTTCCAATTTTGGAGTTTAGTTTCTTTTACAGTTTTAGTTTCCTATGACCTATCATCTTATCAGTTCCATTTTTTTTCTTCTCCTTTCAGTCAGTCTTTTCTGATGTCCGTAAGAATGGGTATTTTGCTCAGGATAGCACAGTGCTGCTGAGTAACTGCAGCACAATGTTTAACATAAAAATTACTATTGGCACTGTTAGCTGTGGAAATACAACAGTTGAGATTTAAAATATTTTTCATAATTAATGATTTTGCTTACAAGATGGCTCAAATATTTTCATCTGACCATTATAATTCAGGAGCAAAATACTTGATTATGCTCTGAAGTACATTTCACGTTGGAGATGTTTGTGTTTATTAATGTGTTTAAAGAATTGTTTGGATTGACTTTCTTCTAAAAACATGTGATTACTTCTGGACACACAGAGCTGTAAGTCTCTAGGAACGTTGTGTACTTGCACTCCAGAAAATTCAGTCCTCAGTAGCAGTATTGGTAACTTGAAGTGTCAGTTGTGAAGGGGAGGTGTTTGATCCAGGGAAGCAATCTTGCTGGAACTAAAAATAGAATCCACATTCTGTGCATCTCAAATTTGAAATGTGGTAACAAGTGAGATCTACCTATCCAAACTGAATAAAAATAGCTATGCTGGAGAATAAATACATTACTAATTATGGAGTTTTATTAATTACTGAATGTTGCTGTATCATCAGCTTTTCAATAAATAGTTTAAATTAAAAGAGTAATAAAACTAAGATATACTTAAACTTTTTGAGATGGTAAAGAAATCAAGTTAGATAACAAATATGTGTACATACTCTTCTACACATTTTGATTAAAATACTGTTCACAGAATCAAGTTTGAGACACTGCATAGGAAAAGGCAAAAGTTTTGTATTTATTTTTGTATTTGGCTTGTTTGTCTGTCTGCTTGAATAGGCAATTTAAAACAGCTAAAGAAAATGTTGCATCATCATGTGTTCACAAAGAAGAGAGAGCTTCCTGAGTTATATTTCTGCTAGAGCTATGTATATATTAGGAAGAAATGTGATGTACTATTGCAGTTGGTGCTGAGAAACTGCATTAATGTGACATGCACTTTGGACATTTTACTTCAGCCAGACTTTAGACCAGTCCTCTGCATACAATATGTTCGTTGTGAATGGGGTTGAAACTGCACAAACAAAAATTCATCTATTGATTGTGAACCCTAAGCGGTCCAAGAAGCACCACATTGCTCTTTCTTCTGCCTCCCGCATATGGTGGTGTGTTACCGTAACCATGGTAACATGTAATTTATTTTTATTCCTGCTTAATTTCTCCCATTATCCTTGTTTTTCCCCGCTTGTTTCTAAATGACACCGCAGTACCTGTGTTCTGAATCTCTTCCTGGCTCTGAGGAGGCCAAAGAAGAATGGTAACAAAAAAGGGGAATAAGGCAGGCAATATCTTAGCATGCAGGTACCACTTTGACCCTGGGATCCTGAATACTCAGCAGTGTGTTTAAAGCTTTCAGACATAAAGCAGTACAGCTGAAACCTTTTGCCAAGAGCCAGTGCCTTGAATTTGCTACTCTTGATGAACTTTCAGGAGGGGCCTGTGTCTGTCTTCAGGAAAGTTTCTATCACCCTGGTGGGGAAACCTTACCACTATTGGACTGTACAGGCAAGGTCAGGGTGGCCTGCAGGTAAGAAAATGGCTATTGTTATGCAGGGCTTGGGAGAGCACTAAGGAAGAATTAGAGACAGCTCTACTGCCTGTGCTGGAGGAGCTCATGATGCCTGTGTTGTGCATCATGCTGGCCTTAAAAGAGGATACTGACACCTCCTCTCTGTGTAGTGACAGGATCACCTGGAGAATGTGGGTCTCCACTTATGCTGTGGCAATACTACATGATCCCACTGTGCTTTTGGTTTGTGAGTGAATACTCAAACCATGGCGTAGCCCTGGTGCTGAAGTGCCACCAGAATACTCCCAGGCCCTTCTACCAACTGTCCCCATTCTAAAAATGTGTGTACAATACTTATTCTCTAACTGTGATTACTGGCACAGGAGGTTGTTGGCATCAGCTGTGGCCAGAAATACCACAGAGGTGTTCCTGGCTGACACATCACAGAGGGATGATGCAGGGTCAAGGAGTGCAAACCCCATGTGACGAGATCTCCTCCAGGCTCTTCCATATAATGAACCTGAGTCTGCAGTCGGGGAACCCAGGCAGGTAGCAGGATCTGTGGTGCTTTATACCAAAAGGTCAGTTCAAGATAGCCACAACAGGGGCACATCTCCAGAGTGTAGCTGTTGTCCCAGATCATTTGTTCAGTGATTTTCATTTTCTTGAATTTTATTCATCATTTATCCTCCTGTTGCCTGGTATTACCAGCAGTTTACCTGATCATTTATCCTGGTTTTGCATGGGTTTGCCACCAGATTACCTGCTATCAGAGAAGCCTTGGGCCTTCTGTTGACACTTATGAACTTTGCTGTTTCCTTGGGGCCACAGATTTCATCAAGCTGCATCTTTTAGGAGACCAAAGGGACTGATACTGCCATCAGGAGAATATTAGGAAAAGGAAGATGAATATAAACAATAGCATGGCAGTAGAAGAGTTGTGGGGATGGCAAGAGAAGTTAGAGTAGACATCTAAAGCAGGAGAATTGCCATGTATGTTCACGAGGCCTGGGCCTTACAAGGGGCTTGAGTAATCATAATCATATGAAATATGAAATATCCAGTGCAGTCTGGCTTGTTATACATACATGAATCACTGCCACCTGTGTCTTGTGGAAGTGAGAAGTTTACAGACTGTCTGATGGCACGCACACTATTTACTATGTCTTGGAGGACTTTGTGCTGGTACAGCCCACTCATCAGCCCTGTGTCTCTAATGTCACAGTGTTGTCTCAAAATAAGGAAACTTTTGCTGTCTTTTGTGCATGATTAGTGACTTTTTGAGAAGAAGAGAATATTTGACCAGTGTTTTGTTTGTAAAGTTAGCCTTGAATAATGCAAATTTGTAGAAAAATCAACAATGTGTTTTTAAATTTAATAATCAGATGGTATTTTATAGCCACTCTCCAAACTAAAGGAGGCTGAGGACTTGGTTTTTTGGTAAAAGCTAAAATTAACTCTGGCTTTGGTAGGATTTCAAATGAGTTGATGAGGATAGTGTTCCATGGGCATCATGAGGCCCCAAAGGCTGTCTCTGTTA
This sequence comes from Falco peregrinus, assembly GCF_023634155.1. Lineage (NCBI taxonomy): Eukaryota > Metazoa > Chordata > Aves > Falconiformes > Falconidae > Falco > Falco peregrinus. The sequence continues at coordinate 45,668,285 of NC_073739.1, read as the reverse complement.
AAATTGCTAACAGCATGGAAAGAAAGTTATTTTTCCAGCTGTCATACTCTAATTTTCTTGCTTATGAACTCAAAGATCCAATATTGTTATTCATCCACTGGTAATGTACTGAAATCATGTTATTTAATGTTTGTATTTTGCTTTTCATCTCCAGAAAGAGGCTACGTTTTGTAGTCTCAACAAGGAAGTAGAAGAGAGCTATTGTGAAGGAGAAATTGCATTTTCCCTCTTGTCTGCCTTGGGAGATACTGCTTTTTCAATACTCAGACAAAGGAAGAACAGGGATGCTATGACTCGGAGCTGACCCATACCTAAATTCATCAGAGTAAACTTAGGTGAAAATGTGCAGTGCTTAGCGTAGTGTATCTCCACCACCCAATCACAGTTAATTTTTATAATAATAGTAATGCAGTTGTTTAGGGGTGTAGAAGGTGCTTGGTAAAATGAACAGAAATTCAGAATTAATTATGCTTTAGCAGAGTTTGTCCCTCTTTGCCTAAAATATATAATTATTAATGACTTATATTTCTTCAAAACTGAGTAGTACAGTTTCCTAGTACATCTTTTTGGCAGTGAAATAAAACCTTTTAACTATTAGCAACACAAAATCTATAGCTAAATTCCGTTATGCTTTCTGCAGAATGTTTGATGGGGTTTTTAAATCTATAGCTAAATTCCGTTATGCTTTCTGCAGAATGTTTGATGGGGTTTTTATTTTTGCCTGATGTAGTGTCTAAATTGTTTTTATATCTTGGAAAAGTGGATACAAACAGTTCCATCCATGGCTCACTTGTTAAAGTTCAGAACTTATTTTAAGTAACTGAGGGTAATATGAGATTCTGTAATTCAAGAGGAAAAAAGACTATCACTGAGCAAAACAGTGATCAGAACCCATCTCTCATTTAGGCTCTGGGATACCCTTCTCCACCCTCTTCCCTCCCCCCTTTTTTTTTAAATGTGCTGATTTGTCACATACGTATAATGGCTGTAATTCCCACAACCAAACTTGTCAGTTATTCTCTACCATAATAATGTGCTGAGATTTTAAAAAGTCTGGTGATGAGTAAGATCTCATTTAAGCAACAAATAAAACTCTTTCAAGTGCAGAGCTCTGCTACATTGCAGACTATATCCAAGTCCTCCACATTGTCCAGGTTCAGTGACCTTGAAACAAGAACTCCAATACTAACAGAGAGATTTGAACTGTCAGGAGTTTCAATATAAAGAATGCAAGGAAGTAATGGCATAAAGCTTTTCACATGTAGCTTGACACTAACATTTTGCTTCCTTTAAAAGAGGATCTCCAGCAAAACCCTTTTTTTTTTTTAATTCTATCTAGAGAACAGTCTAGTAAGGAGCAGTTTTGTAAGAGCAAACTGAAAGTACGTATTAAAGTACAGTAAATGGGCAGTTTTTAGGTTTCTTATGTAATGATACATGTTTCTCTGCTTCAAAGCCCCAGGCTTTATGCTTTAAGCTGGCCTTTATTCCTGGTAAGCATTGGAATAGAAAGTTTATGAAAATTGCTGACCTATAGTTCAGATGTCTTGACTCTACATACTTGCATGCTGTAATAAAAAGGCTGATTCAACTCATGCTGATGCATCCAGGCTAGCTTCCTGCTAACTAATATGAGTGCTGAAGTTAAACCAGCTCAAAGATTAACAAGGTGTAGTGCTTGAGTATTTGGTCAGGCTCACATTTGCAGCTCACATTTTACTTTGGTTTCAGTGATTACATGACTACTAATACCTGAGTTTGCAGATTTGAATCTTGCTTTGTACTTCTGCCTGACAGACATTTGGCTGTGGTAACAACATACCCCTAAACTGATTCATGGTGGAGTAAGTAACCTTAGACTCCTGACAGTCACTGCTTGTAACTCAGTCAAAGCATTAGCCCTGTATTGTTCCATCCACCACAGTCCACCAGCAAACATTTCTTCCTTGCGAAGTTACACCATGGATAAATTTCCGAGGCTGTAACGAGTGCCACAGCCTTATGGGCTGCTCTTTATTCCAAGGCATTTGGTCTTGCACAGCTTTCTCCAATAAGTCAATGTGATTTCATGCTTTATCCAGAGAGGTGATGACATAAAACTTGGAAAAGAATAGAGTGAGATGTATTGTGCATGTTCAGCACATCCCCAAAAATATTTGTAGGCTCAAAGAAAAGAAAGAAAAAGGAAATGAAAGAAAATTCAGTGCATGGTCTGAAGTCTTTAAGTTATAACTGTTTGTACCATGCTACAAACATCAACAGCTGAGAAGTTCTGTTTACTAGAGAAACCATTCCCCATGATGACATAGAAGAGCTCTTACCACCCTGCAGACTATCACACCCTTATCACATCATCGGTTATATCTGTGCAGATCTGTGACAGTCACTCCAAAGCCTGAATGTTACACACACACTGTGCAACTGAACCGGGCTGATATAATGGAGACATTTTGCAGTCTAAGCACTGATGAACAGAAGTTAATTTGATTTTTATGGGATCACAGAATAGAAATGATTGGAAGGGACCTCTGGAGATCATCTAGTCCAGCCTTCCTGCTCAAGCAGGGTGAGCTACAGTGGGTTGCTTATGCCCACGTCTAGTCAGGATTTGAGTATCTTCAAGGATGGACACTCCACAATCTCTCTGAACAACCTGTTCCACTGTTCAAACACAGTAATGTTTTTCCCTATGTTTAGATGGCATATACTGTATTTCAGTGGGTGCCCATGCCTCTGGTCCCATCAGTGAGCACCACTGAAAAAAGCCTTGCTCCATCTTTGCAGTCTGTTTTGGGGTATTTATATACATTGACAAGATCACCCTGAGCCTTCTCTTACCCAGGCTAAACATTCCCAGCTCTCTCAGCCTTTCCTTATAGGAGAAATGCTCCCTTTACCGAACTCTCTCCAGCGTGCCCATGTCTCTTTTGTACTGAGGAGACCAGAACTGGACCGAGCACTCTGGCTGTGGCCTTACCACTGCTGAGTAGAGGGGAAGGATCACCTCCCTCTGCCTGCTGGCAACACCCTCCAAATGCAGTCCAGGATACCATTAGCCTTTGTTGCTGAATCGGCACATTGCTGGCTCATGTTCCACTTGCTGTCCACCAGAACCCCTCGGGCATTTTCAGCAAAGCTGCTTACCAGCTGGTTGAGCCCCAGCCTGTGTTGGTACCTGGTGTTATTCTTCCCCAGATGCATGACTTGGCACTCCACTTTCCTGAACTGCAGTGTGCATTTGCTTCTGTCATCCAGACCATTAATGAAGTTCTGAAACACTATTGGTTACAGTTTACCCCCCTGGACTTTAAACCACTCCCTTCCTCCTTCCTTGGTACCTTCAACTTCCTACTTCAACGTGGCGAGCTTCACAAAGATTTTCAGATGTGTAATTGGCAACATTTTTTTCTATGGACAGTGTTTGTTGAAAGATTTAAGTCAACCTTCAGAAAAGCCATCACGTTTGGTTCTGAAGCTACTGGGGGTTTTTTTTGAAGCTGCTGAATTATTTTTTTATTTGTTATATTTTATAGCATTATCTATAGTGGCCTTATCTCCCTAAAATTATTAAAGATCATATATAAAATTATAACTATGACCATTAAGCATTTCCTTTTCACTTTTTCTGGATGAAGGTTTTGGACCCCTCCCTCCTTTTTTCCTATTTATTGTGCTTCTGTTGTATTTCAAAGTTTGTATGTAGATTGATGCTACATAAAAAGAGATTCTCACCAGATGAGGAGCCATGAATTTTACTTTGCATTACACAAGTGAGACACAATTCAGATCACTTAAACAACGAACCTTTATGGCCTATATATCAAATAGGAAAAAGGACATGTCTGAGGGGAATAAAAAACACACACATGTTTTTGCCAAAAATAAATGCCCTGGAATGTGTAGTACCTGATGGTACTGTGCTATGTATATGATGTTTGGAAACACATTCTGACTAAACTGGGGGTGTTGATTCAGTATTACATGGAAATGGTACATGAATGGAGATGAATTTTAGACCATTGAGGGAAAATGTCCCATACACTCTGTGTCTGTTCTGGAAAGAAGGAAGACTGAAGGATGCATTGAATTCAAGTATCCAGCTAGACGAACTTTTGCAGGCTGTACACTTCAGTGGCAATCTGCTGCAGCATAAATTTTTTAGAGCAGCAGAGTTCTACTTATCAGGAGGCACTAGCTAACTGGTGAGAAAACAAGTTGCTTTTAGCTAGAAGCATAAAACCCCCTAGATGCTTAAAGAACCAGTGAGACATGTACAGTGCCTATTTCTTGGACCCATGCCAGGCCCTGCTTGTTGCTACCATGGCATATGGGATCCATTTAATGCTTGCTATAGCAAAGCTCTCCTCTGTCACAGGAACTGCCCTGGGCTAACGTATATGAGGTATATGACATGTAGTGGTGATCTGGATTGCATGTTATTTTCAGGATAATACAATCAGTAAACTCAGAACTTGGGTAGGCAAAACATACCCTAAGTTCATTTAGCCACTTTCACCTGGAGCAATTTCAAAGATTACATACTTTAATCTCTTTATTCTAGTGCAACCAATGGTGTGTCTAGTTTTTGATGAGTTTTAATGCCTTTTTTGGAGTATAATCATGTCTCTTTCTCGTGACTTATCCATTCCTAGCACAGCATGTGAGCAGATTTCTATCTGACCAAGTTGCTTAGTATTGAAGAAAAAAATTTACAAATACCAGATTGCAGAAAAGCCATAATTACTAGTGCATATTTCTGGTATTTCATGTGGGCACATTTCGTGATGTGTTTCCCATGATGTGGAACTCTGCGGTGCCTGACATATCTGTGTGAAACATTTCCTGCTGCCAGTGGGATTCCCATTGTAGATTGAGCCTTTGCTATGCAGAGCTCTGTTAAAATGAAAAAGAATTATTCGTAATGTTTATGCATGCCCAGGGCATAAACATTAAAGATGTACAAGGATCATAGTAGAAGTCCCTGAGAACTGGCTGTAACCCCAGGCCTTTGTCTAACTTAAAATCTTTTATAGCATAAGAAGGCTGAGCTAGTAGGAATCCAAGGCCCAACCATGGGATAAATGAGAGCCAGTTAGAAATAAACTGGGTGGATGGATGTGACTGTGTTTTTGTTAAGGGGGTGAATGTCTGTAACAACAAGCAATTGTCAGACGGGACTGGCAAGAAGAAAGCAAGGTGCAATCAGAAGAAATTGCGAGAGCTGAAATATATAGTGAAGCCTTGGAAAACAGATTTGTGGCTCAAAACAGGCTATGGCTGTTAGCAAAGAAATCAGAATACAAATTAACATTTCTGTAATAGAACATCAGTGGAAAAACACGGAAACCATGTTCTAACATTGATTTTCGTGCTGCCAGAGCAACCTTATGTTTCCACTCTTCACGTTTGCTTGTGTTTCCACATACTCACTGTATAGACTAGTCTGAGCTCTGAATCCATGCATTTCTATGTGAAGTGCCTGCAACAGCTAGATTCTGATTTCAGTGGTCCTATGAGTTAGTGCAATATAAATTATTAATAATTCAATTAACATTGATAACTAAGTTCATATACTTTAGACACTATGCTTCCTGTCTATAAGGCTTTTAAGTAATAGTACTTACCGAGAAACAACTGGAAGCAGGGAGACAAGCAGATTTGCTCAGTGTAGCATAAGAAATTGGTCAGTGCAGCTGGTTCCCAGCCCTATTATGTGAGTGGCAAACGGCACAGATACACTTTTCAGAAAGTACTGCTTCTTCTGTGTTCCTTCCTTGACAAGAGTGCTTTAGTTTTGATACAGTCTAAAAAGAGCTAGAAAAGTTTCTTCCATTCGACTCTTCTACTTTGTTGGTTCTTAAATTATTCATTACTTTTGTTGTCCCCAAATCTGGGTTCTTCACCCCCTGTGCAACAGCTGATCCACACACAGAGCTGAGATACTTGTTTATTGCCTGTGTAGAGATGGGTGCTAGGTGTAAATCCGCAAAGCTAGCAGCCTCTTAACACATGGTAAAGTGTTTTCTACACTTTGAACAATTGTTTACAATTATGTTTAGTCGCACTTAATTTGCATTAATTTGCTTTGTCTCCATTTAAAGGTACAGCGTTCTTTCTTTTCACCAGGCATGTTCTGTGGGGAGGGGGCTTTGTTAGTAAGGGGCTTTCTTTGCTGAGAGTGGATCTTTTAGTGTGCTAATTAGGACAGTTCACACATACTTCCTTATTTTCCCTTTGGTCTCATGAACAATTTGGTTCTCCTTGAGCTTATCGTCTTACTTAGTTTGACTTTATAATGTCTATTCCTCTTCCCAAGGCCATGTCTTGTTAACAATTTGTAAGGATTAACTAATATCCTCTGTTTTTAAAATTCTTTCTTGTTTTTCACTATAGGTATTTACATATATTTTTTGAAGTGATTTCAGGTGGGAAACAGTATCTGTAGGACCAAATATGATTGAACTATTGTCATAGACCATCTTGTGCTTTCACTACTGTATTACAGATGATGATGATTGTTATGTGTTTTAAAGTATTATTTGAAAACAAAAAAGGTTGAAGCTTTTTAAAAATCATCTGAGAAAACTGAGCGTATGAGATACAGAATTACAGGAAAATAAAACAGCTCTTATGAGTGTTATTCCAAAATCTCTCATATTTTGGGTGTCAGTTTCAGAACTAAAGGAAAATTATTGTAGATGATGCAAGGTCTTATTATTAAACACCTTATTTTTGTCACCCCAAATGCCAAATGTTATTTGCAAACTGTTATGTCTGCTTGGTTCTTTTCATTTTAGAGACTGAGTAAGGAAGGCACTTAATAGTTTCAAGCCACTAGGGTTTACTAGATACTTTCTTAAACTGTTATTTATGATGCATGTATGTTTTGCTGTTGTCTATTGACGTGGCTAGAAATGGAATATGCAAACAGAAAATGTAAAGGAAGAAAGGTGAAACATTCTCAGCTCACTAAGCACACTGGTAGGGAAGAGAAGGAATAAGGGCCAAGTATATATGAAACTGTCTTACACAGTTTTCAGTGTTGGTGTTTTCTAATTAATTAATGGAAGTGTTATATTGGTTAGGCAACAAAGTCAGAAATATTTTATATGCAATGGGAAGGACAGGATCTTAATTTTTCCAGTGCTGTGACCATGGTCTTCATAATGCTGCTAATTACTGAGGCAGGAATTGTTAATAATGTTCAACTACAAAAGCAGGAAATTATGGATTTACTCAATACAAGAGTGCCAGTGTTTCAATACAACTGATGATAGGCTTTATTCAATAAAGCAAATTCAAGAAATGAAAGATATTTCAAATGAACAACTTTCTGATTTTTCCATAAGAAAGGATTTATAGAGCCAACAAGTGAAGTCGACATACAGCAGAAGATAAGCAATGTGTTCGTGCTACACAACCTGACTTCAGGTAGTAAAATTCTCATAAAAACAACTACAGCTTAAAACTTCATGATATTTTCCCCATCTGCAGTTTAAATAATAGCTCTTACCATTTTGGTGGGTTTGTTGTTTGTTTGTTTGTTTTCAGAAAATGATTAGTCTTGACAGAGATTCCAGTCTTTTTACTGAAAGAGTATGAAAACTTAAAGATGGGGGGGCAGATACATTCTCTTGGTTCCTGGTTTCTCCTACTTTTATACACTTATGGCTGATAAGAAGTCATTCAGTTTTTCACTTTCTTCAACATGGTATGACAGGTGGGCACTTTGCTGGTGATGAAGTAAGGGAGGTTATTTGTAGGGGTGAAAGTGCTTGCTGACCTGGCTGTATTTGTCAAGTGTCAAATCAGGAATAATTTGCAAAATTGTCAGTGATACACTACGACAGGAAGATTAAACTTCCTGTAAATAAAAAGGTCTAGAAGCAGATAGTGAAATTATCACTGAAAAGGCAAGAAAATTCAACCAGAAACTGGATTTTTTTATGTTGTCTGTCAGTGGTGGCTTTTTTAATATATCCTATAAAGAAATCTTGAGTGGTTTTTTGATAGCATCATTTCCAATTCCTCTTTCCCTTCACCAGAAGAAATCAAGAAACAAAGCTTTCGTTTGAAGGTAGCCCACTAAATGACTATCATCAGTTTTATGTCAAATTTTTCCTCCAGATATATTTTGATACCTTCTAGGAATTAGTTGAGATTGGAGAAAGTTTACAGTGTTTGATACTTACTATTTGTAAAAAGTGACATTTATATTGTAGTTCTTGTATGTCTATTCGTCTCAGGATAAAAAGTAGGTCATGGTAAGAGAAGGAATCCAAACTACTGTTAACCACGGAGATTTATGTGGGGTGGGACTTCTAAAAATGATGGAAACAACTCCATTCAGTATTTGTCTTTGTTGTTGCAGGCATTAAATCCTATGTTTCAAGCTAACAGTGAGTTAGGAATTACAGTTTGTTGCAGTGAGCTCCTGAACTTCCAGAAAGCTTAAACCTGTAGCCCTTGTAGTAGCCCAAACTGCTGGAAAAGCAAAGATTTTTGCCTTTTCTAAGTGTTTGAAGTGGTTCCTAGTAGCTAAGAAATTAATTCTACAGTTAAAGGAGTATGCAGAGTCTTTTATGTTCTTTGGATCAGGAACTCACTACAAAGCATAAACTGGTAATGAAGACACATCTTCTAGTCAGTGTAGTGAGTGGGCCAAACCCTTTCCTGGTGAGACTCTTGACTGCAGTGAAAATCCTCCTGAAACTTCTGGATGCAGTTCTGGCAGACCAGCATTGACCAAGTCTGGAGCAGAGAACAAGATAGCTCCTGCCAGCGGAAGCAGGTAAGCAGCCGTAGAGACCAGTTACTTTGAGGTGCAACTCTAAGTAAGAAGGGGAGCTGGTGCTGAGCTTAGAGGAAGGGGAGCAGTTTAGCTTCCCAGGTAAGAGACGGCAGAGCTGTCTAGGTGTTGTTTTCATCATCTGATTTTGCCAGATGGAACGGAGTTGCCTCAAGCACAGCAGGATAGCAACCTAATTGTATCCATACTATAAACAGACTGGATCTGAGGAGGGTATTCTACATTTTGAGTGATGGATGTAGTCTAATAATCAGAGTATGCTAATAATTAGATGGTGATGCCACTATTTGTGTTTACTAAATGTCTTCAAACTACTTTGTTACCCTATCTGATTGCAGTCTTATTTTTTCAAGTAATGAGTTCTACAAGATACTCTCAAAATTAAGATGCCCTTACAAGTCTATCTCCTTTTTATGCAGTATACGGGCGTTACTAGTGTGTTTGCTGAGTTGCATCAAACACAATAGCTGTTTTTGTGCATATCTCTTAAGAGATCAAGGACTACTTGTCCATGGAAATTCTGCTTAACAAACAAGTGACAGTTATCTTTGAAGAGGTTTTTTGTAAACTATAATCTTTGTTAACACAGTACTCCTCTCCTGCAGTGTAATAGAAACCCTCATGCATATAGCACTGCCCTGTGTCTAAATGAGTGTCTGTCTCCCCAGTCATGTTAGGTAGACATGAAGATTCTGAATGAATCTGCACCATCATAGAAAAGTAAGAGAAAAAATCATCAGGAATGGATTGCCAGCTATCCTCTACACACCAGAAAGCATCAGTAGTTGTTCTTGTATCAAAACATGAATTGTATATTGTGAGAAGTGTTTTCTACTGTGTCCGCTTAGTAGCAGAGTATATTGCAATCCACAAAGTAGAGCAGCAAAGCTATGATAATCCATGTTGATTAGTATTCATATAAAACTTATTTAATTTACATTTAACCCCTCCCCTTTGCTCATCTTCATGTTTGTCAGTGAACCTAACTATAATGAGGCTTAAAATCCCAGTTTTGTTTGAAGGTTGTTTATCTTACACTCTGTCAGTTGATTGGGTTGAACAGCAAATGGTCAGCTTCTATCCTCAAATATATGTCTACCTCCCACAAGTACACCTGTGGGTACTTTGAGCAGGTGATATGTATGCTTTTCAGACTGAATTTAGTTGACTTGCATAATGCAGGATCAGTGTAAGATTTATATGACTACTGAGCTTTATTCTTTTTGTTTCCTTTTGATCCTGTTATTGTTCATTGTTAAATACTGTAATTATGTTGACCAAAACAAAAGATTTTTTCTCAAGAGGATTAATCTAGCTGAAACCCTCTGACTCTACATGAAACACCATCCCTGGTGAAAACCAGTGGAACAGCTGGATCACAGCAATTTTCCCATGGAAATACACTGTTCAGTTTCTATCTGCACAATGGAACAGTCAAATCCTGCAGCTGGAAAGGGTTACTTTGCCAGCAAATGCAGAGCAAACCTACAGTTTGTCAGACTGTAAGCCTGGCAGCAATTAAGACAAACTGGGATGGATAAGTAGTATTACACAATTGCATCAGATAAATCTGACTACCAAAATAGTTTTTAGCTATTCCCCTTCCCAAATAAACAGAGAGCCTGAAACTGTATCTCAGGGAAAATAATCACAGCATCCAGCTTTATTAAGATGCAGACAAATTACAGGGAACAGCAGAGGATGAATGTAAATATCCAGTGCAAATATCTAATTTGCAATTCTGAACATTTGGGTTATACACTGTAATGGCACATTATGTCTAATTTATTTTAAATTTTATAAAACAAAGGAGAGAGACAGGACAAATGCTATGTAAAACTAATGGAAAAAATCAGCTGAAGAGAGCTAAACATAAATTTTCTTTAAGGGTGCTTTTAAAGGTGTCCTTTCTCTGTTTAAAGGTAAGATAGAAAATAGTTTTCAAAACAGCTGAAATTTTAGTCATAAAGAGTACAGACATACTCTTCAGAAAATGATTTATCCGATTTAGAAATGCCTTTACCTAAAGAGTCTATCCTTTCATGCAGGAGAACTCGATTGACCTAATAAGAGTCTTTAAAGATTGTTCATGAATCTTGGCTTCTGACTGAAACACTGAGCACAAGCTCTGATGGACCAAGCTACTCCAGGCATGGATTTCAAAATTGACATACAACTCCCTCACCAACAGAATGTAAAAAAGGAACAACCAGAGCACAAGCTGCATTCTAGTCCTTCAGCTTTTTGCCAAGAAAAACAGACCCTTGGCTTGCTATTTATTTGCATGTCTGCCAAGTTAAAACCTGCAATGTGGCCAAGGGAGGCCAAGAAAGGCAGTTGAAAGACTTAGTTAAAGAAGACCTGATAATTCAGCATACTTATTGACTTTATTTTACACGCTATAGGAGAAACGCTGCACTTCTTCATATGCATCAAATAGTTGATTCTGCTTGCTGCCTAATCACAGTTGCCTGGTTCATGTTTAACTACATGTTCACACAGTCACTGGTGAGAGTCTTGCCTGTGTCCGGACTGAAGGTTATATTTACCAAGTCCACTATTTATCACCTTAGGAAATACCTATTGTTAAAAACTAGTACTTATTAACATCATGCTATAACCGGGCTGCTTTAAGGAAGGTATGTTCTCCTCTGCAAAAAATAAGGAGGGAGGTATGTCTATAGTTAGGTACACTGCTTTCCAGAGTAAATCTCCATTACTGTCACACGTGAACGTTGCTCTTTTTGCTGGTTTGGCTGTCTTGTCATTACATATCAGCAGCGTTGATCTGAAGTTATTATGGACTTCCAACCTAGGCCTGAGTAGCTGCTCTTGTGTTTATGCTTGTTTTCTATGGCATATGTTGGAAGCTTTTCATAGTGGAGGCAGCATCTCTGGCAGATGATACTCATTCTTTATAGACCTTCACACATAGGATCACAACGTATTTAAATAACTCTGGCCTAATGATTTCAATATGGAAGAGCAAAGAGGTTGATACGACAGTTGAGAATCATGAAAGGAAGCTTGGAGACAGAAAAATCCTTGTGCATAAGGGAGGGTGTAGCTGGCTTGCTGCTGAAGTCATAATCCTACTTAGCACTCACAGTGTACCGCCATCCTCCGTGCCAGTCATTAGATAAAGCTTTGTTTTCTGACCTGTTAGGTATTCAGTAAAGCCTACTAACCCACCAGCAGCTGATGCAAAGCATGACCAGGAGCCACTGACTAGAGGCAGCACTCACCCAGATGCCCATGTTGCCAACTTAGAGGTTGACAGAGCACGTTAAAAAAGAGCAGAACAGAGGCAGCGTGAAAAGAGGAAGTAGGTAGTGCAACCTAATAAAAGCAAGTAAAGAGAAAGCAAGAGACACACTGAAAATTATCCAGGTAAAGATGAGGCATGATCTGTTATTATAGGGAGGGGTATGAACCCCTCCCTATAATAGGGTATGGGACAACGTCCATAAGAAATGCATTAAAGAGAAGGCTAGCTGGAGAATGTTATTTTATTACAGAGTATATAACTTGGTATCCTACTCCAGTTTCTCTAAACTGCAGAAATATTTTCAAGCTGGTTGTTAGGCAAGTTGGTGTTGGGTCAGATTTAGATTTCGTAGCAATGCTTTGCCAGATCTGGTCTGGAAAAGCTAAAGATAGCTCCAAGTAAGGATGCTTATTTGCTTCCCTATGTATCTTACATTTTTACTTTTTACTACAGTTTAATTATTCAGCATAAATAATAGTTTTCCTATGACATTAAAATTTTCTGCTGTCTAGGTAAAATACTTGTTTCCCTCCTTTAAAATCATGTATTTGTCTTCTGTTAAAACTAATCAGTGCATTTGAAAACCTAAAAGAATTTCTAAAATCAAAGACTGGATTTATAGTATTGCTTAATGACTCTGGCAGACTGAGGCCTTAATTCAGAAAAAATTCTGTATTTGGAAAAATATTTAGGTAAAATTCATTATATTGTTGAGGCTTAGATTTAAGAAGACATGACTATCTATGTATACAAACTCTCTGCTGAATCAAGGCCTAAGAAACAGGCTTAGAGAATTCTCTTTGACTCAACAGAAATTTTTTTTCCTTTTAAAGGAAAACTGCAAGCACATCTGTTCTGCCGAAGATGAGATGAGAAAGTTATCTGTGTGTCTGTCATGTGGAATAGCAGCCCCCCAGCACATCCTCTGGATTTTCACTGGAGATGAAACCTTGTCTCAACAGGGAGACTCCAACCCAGTGTTTGTGTGATGGCTTAGTTGTGTCACACTGGGAGAAGTCAGAGCAGAGATCCCAGTGCCATAGGGCTCAGAGTGGCTGCAACGCCCATGTATTTCAATGGGAACTGAGATCATTTAGCATGTTTCACACCATGAACCCTAGGATAACAAAAGCAGTGACCCTCCAACTAATCTCCAGTATTATTTACACCAATATTACATCCCACACAGAGTTGACTTTTACATTTTATGGGTATCATAATTACTGCTGTTGGACTAGAGCAAAGTTCATTTAATATTCTCATTTTTGGCCAGACACAGCTTTCTGAGGTCTGTGCCAGAGATAGTTAAAGAATGGTTCAAATGGCGATCTCTAAGGCTTTGAAAATATCTGTGGGAAATAAGCTGTTCAGTTGTTCTTTACTGCCATAATGTATTAGAAGTGACATTGCTAAAGATGGGCTCATCTTTCTGGTCCAGTAGACCAATTGAGGCATTCATATTTTGCAACCCATGGTTGCACAGTTGTTGGCATCACTTCTCCCCTTACAGTGGCTTTGCGGAAAGCCCTATAATATTTTGTGAAGCCTTTTAATACCTGTGTTTCCAAGGAAAGAGCCTGTGAAGATTAAATGAGAACTAAGGGATGTTTTTTGACCATATATGTGAGACATAAAAAAAGAAGTAATTTTCGCATACTGCGTTATTGTACAGAGTTAAAGGGAGAACTGCAGTTGGTGAAGAATAGGTCAGCAATAAAAATAAAATCACTGATTTCTAATGGTCTTGATTTCAGTTTGGCTTAATGATTGTTACGTAGGTGTCTAAAGCCTTCTGGAATGACTTAATTTACATTTTGCTGGTTAAGATCTTTTCCATTTATTAACCATATTTTGGAGGCATTCATTTAGCAAACAGATCCCTGATTCACTGAGATACTTAAGCATTTAAAATAGCCCCATGTTCAGAAATTTTGCATGTACCTTTTAGCTGTCATGGTTTGGGTTAAAAAAAAAGCTGCTGTCATTCCATATCTGCATGCACAGTAGCACATCTATCCTTGCAAGGCTAACCAATTCAGTACTTTGAGGCTAGTTATACATCTGTTTGATTGATATCCATCTTTCATAATCCAGTTAGGTTTTCTAGAAGTGCACTCCACAGTCTCCATTAATTCCTACATTTTGCAGCCTTTAAAAAGATAATCTGATATCTTCATTTGACTTTGTCAGTTGCTCGCTGATTTTTTTTTTCATTTCCTCTTAATTTTTCTTCAACTCTAACATAATTTCAATGTCACAATAATTTGCTTCAATTAAGGCAGACTTTATTTTAAATAATCTTGTGGTATAGGGAGGGGAAGATGAGTGTGAAAGATAAAAGTGCTTACAACACGATCTCCACTACTTACCTAAATTACCTAGTGCTTGTTTCTGATGTAGCTCAAGACAGAGGTTTCTGTTCACATGTTGGGCAATAGTATTAGTCAGTTTGTCAGTAGTAAACTGTAACTCAGCAATCCACTGAAGCTAGAAAAGCAACAAAGAAGAGGTTTTTCACTCATGACAATTAATTTCACAAGTATGAAGTTGAGACTATATACGTTAGATAAAGCATCCTGCTGCCAGTGAATTTTAAGTAAAATTGCTAATTCTATTTCTCAGCTTAAATTCTAACTTGCTTCTTTTTGTCAAAAGGCTGATGCTTCCACCTATAATAAATTTTCAAGTTTTGTGGTATAAATTTCAACTATCAGCAGAGAGATCTGAAAAGAGTCTCATAACACTTTTCCGTGTGTAAGTGAGATTGTTAAGATAAATAGCAGGACTGTGTTATACAACCTGTAGTGAGGCCATAAGGCATTGGTGATGAAATGGAGCTGAGTTAATTGCAATACATTACTGAAATTGTTCTATACATAACTCTGTAAAAGCATTGCTAAAACAGACTTTTCCTGTAAGAGATGCATTTGTTATGATTTCAGATGAGATCTTAAAGTATCAGATCATGCCCCTGTAATTGTGTTAGTGTCCGTGTTTTCAGAAAATGGTTTGCAGTACAGTTCTTTTGTAGTAAAAGAAATTGATGTGGCCTTTGGCCTGTTTGGTAAAATATCATAGGGTGGAGGAGACTGGTGGAGGTAAATAGAGGAAAGCGGAAAGGCCTTGGTATCTATTAAACTCTCATGTGCTATTGAATTAATGCACAGCATAAGACAACTGAACCCATTTATCTACATTTGCATAGCTGAGCAGAAATCCAGATACGGGCAAAGCATAATGATTTCACCAGGTTTGCTAAACAAGGATAGACTGTATGAGATCAGATTATATTACTCGGTTTTCAGAAAGATACCATACATCTTCCTTTTCCAACACGAGGTAGCCTTTCTCACCTTGGCTCCTGTGACCAGCAGGTTTCTGCTGAGTGCTCCCTCTCTCTCACCTGGTGTCCTGGGGCAAGACAGAGCTCCAGTCCCTCCTGTGCATGCATGGTGGTGCTGGGCATGGCACAGCAGGATACAAGAGCACGAGGGTCTGCCACACAACTACATGTTGCGTGGAACTGAGAAGTAAGAAACAGGAGGGAAAGCACCCAAACCCTAGCAGTGTGCCAAATAAGTTAGATCAGATGCAGAACCTCTACTACAGCATACTGATTATCCCCAAATGTTCTGTGTGAAGTCTGTGGCTTTCTAAAGGCCTACCACAGAAGGAAAGTTTTTGGGTTTTTTTTTTTTGGTTGGCTGCTTTTAAAATGTTAAACGAAAGAAAGCTAATTGTAAGAATACTGATGCAATTACCAAAAAACTCATCAGTAGTGGATTTGGGATGTGTTGATTGTAGCAGAAACATATATATATATATATATATATATATATATATAAAATAAGCTTAACTAAAACTTCAGAGCTAAAGCATCCCAAATGTTTTGCTTCTTGAAATACGGAAGCAGGTTCACTAGAGGATTCACATTTATTTTTCATCATCCTAAACCAACAAAGGTGATTTCCGTTCCAGAAATGGTTACAGACACATGGTGTTCAAGTTGCCCTCTTGCAGGGCAATTTTTCACTATTACCTTTGGATCTTTGTGGCAATGTGTTGAAAGTGTGCTAATGTGTTTACTGCACATCCGCAAGTGGCATCCCAGCAATTATGGAACACAGGGCTAGCTTTGACACAAGTAGAGTCTCAGGAGGAAAAGACATTTACCGCATCATTAAATAAGCAATGAAGGTTTAAAAATAACCTTCCATTTTCTACCTTGACACAAATACAAAGAGATCATTAATTTCTGACTGCAGTTAGAATAAATGCATACAGACTTTGTTGTGGGTTTTTTTGTTTGTTTGGGTTTGTTTGTTTTTTTCCCCAAGCAGATTACCTGGAAGACCCTGCACAAAGGCTGCATAAATCATTCTTGTAGCTAGGGCCTGAAAGATTTAATACAACAGGAAGAACATTCTAAATTTGGTTACAAAGAAAATTAATTTTGCAAGATATTAAGCCTGTCTGGGCAAACAGTTGTCTCTTGTGTATTTTGGATCAAGCTCACCTTTAATGTAAGCACACACATCTCACTTCAGTCAACAAAGTTTGAAACTGAACTTGACTCAATATGTTTAGATGCAGGTGTTAGTCATTTATATATTTAGTCACAAAAGGAAACCTGTGATGGAAGACTGAGGATCACTTTTTGGTCTTTTTATTGATGCTAATTGCAAAGCTGTATTGGTCTTGGAAACTGGAGGTAGAAGTAACAGACACCTCCATGTTTTCTGATTACCAGCGAGCTGATATCTAAGGTTTTTTAAACTTTTCATATTGCACTTAGATTCAAATAATTATATGGAAAAAAATTTAAATGCAGAAAAATGGATAACTAGTACAACAGAATAAATCTTAGCTGTTTAACACAGTTGAAGCTATAGCCTGAAGCTGTCATGACTAATTACTCAATATGAATTTCGTATTTCATTTCAAGCTTAAAGAAAGAAGTACATCTGAAATCAAGAAATGGTAGCATCTTGCCTTCCTTGTGCATTGAAATCTATGGCAATTAGTGTTTGGGGAATACAAAGTTGGATCTCCTATGCTTAAATATGTGTGCAATAAATATGCAAAACCCCCAAAATTTCATTACATTCACAAGCATGCTGTGTGCTGCCATATAGCTAATGCTCTGGCAGTGATTTCCTACTTGGAAAACCCTTCTCAGGCTTTTAACAAAACATTTGTTGGTGGGAATGAGCTCAGTGATAGATTTTTCTGTGTTTGGAGATGCTACGTGCCTTGAAGACTTCATACTAAATATACTCATCTCATCACCTTCCATGCCACCTGTACCTGTACTGTTGTGTTTTACAGTCCTTCAGAATCTCAGGACCACAGATATTTATTTATTTACAATAGCTTCTCAAGCTGTAGGTTACAGTCTTGAAAAAGTTGTGGAGACTTCAGTGAAGGTCATGTTGGTCTAAGTCTTAAGAGAAGTCCTTTCAGATATAAAATTTAACTTTTATGTTGACTTTGCTAACAGCAGTTGAGCTCCTCCAAGGACAATAATAAAAAGCTACATTATTGGCTGCAAATACTTGAGATAGCTAGGGAATGGATAGCTACCTTTAATTTCTGACAGCAACTCAACTCTGTAATGTAGAGTTGTGTGTGTATCAACAACTGTGGATAGTTATCACAGCCTTGCTCCTTGATCTGCCTCCTCTCCGTTACCGTAAACACCCCGTATAAAACCTAACCACAGATTCTCAGCCTGTGGAAGTTGGTAACAAGATACTCTCCCTGGTGACACAATCAACTAATTATATTAAACAGCAACAGCCCTTACAGAGGTATGCAAAATGCCTTCTGAGTATTAACAAAATATTTCAGGACAAAACTATGTATTAACAAGTCTGACTAGTCAAAATTTTTAAATATACATAATTTTCAAGAATATTCGCTTTTTAAAGAGTTTGAGGTTTTATCTTTTCTTTTCTTTCTTTTTTTTTTTTTAATAATGTGTGGGTTTTTTTCTAAGGGAATAAATCTCCCTAACACTGTTGGTTTGGGGCTGCTGATCTTAGATGCTAATTGTAATGCAAAAGTCAGTGCCTTTGGAGCTGCAACCTTCCCAAACTCTGAATGAGTCCTTGTGTTTTCTCCATGCATAATTAAGAAGTACCAAGAGCACTTTAAATCCTCAGAGATGGAGTGTTCCTATATCTTTTTCTTTTTTCCTTTTGAAAAGGTGTAAAATTACTGAGGAAACATAGGAGAGAAAAGGAAGAGAGGAGCATTGCCAGTTGTCTTATGATGCAGTCCTCTGAGTTGCTGAGAAATCAGACTTCCCTCCACAGCAGCAGCCACTCTGGCTCAACCTGACACTGTCATCTGCAGAGTTTTCAAGCAGATGTGGCTGATTTGAGCCTTATTCATGCTGTGAATCTGTGATTTTCAGCAGGCTGGGTAAGATGAACCACTACAATTATTTTCAGTTGTAATATGTCCTGTTGCAAACCCTGTCCTGGATATGAAGTAGCAGGCATATTATCACTGTTAACTCCACCTTATTACGTGTGAGTGTGGCCTGGAGAGACTCAAGGAAGCTCCATTAGAGAGCACTGAATTCAGTTGTTGAAGACTGCTATATGTTAGCATTTCCGGCACTGAAATAAAATCAGACAAGTTCAGGGCTGAATTGACTCTGCATTTCATTGATGTTATACCACTGATTTCAGTGGCTTTGCCTGTCAGAAACTAAAAGGAAAGTTTGCCCAGATGCAGTCCTCACCTGTTACGTCAAAAGATGAAACTAAAATCTCTGTGCTGCAGTTTCCCACTGAAATTCACTGAAGTCATCTCTGCTACAATGTTTATTTCCTACTCTACTGTCAGGCTGAAAATAGTGCAGAATGTCATTAATTCCTAGGAAAAATAATAATAATTGGTGGTGGTGGTGGTGTTAATAATAATAATAATAATTGCACTTGGTGTGAAGTCTCATTTATGGAATGTAAACTAAACTGTTCTTAGAGTAAATAGTGAAGTTCTATGCTGGTAAATGTACCTTGCCATAACAAGGTTATTTAATTTGAATTATTTTGCATATGGGAAACAGCATAGTTTAACAGCAGTAGTAATAAATCAAGTGTACTTATTCATTTTTTTCTCTCAGTTGGTAATGAACAGCTTTCACCCTAACCAGAATCCTACTGTGCTGCAGCCAGTGTGGTTATACAGACTATTGCATGCAGCCACCACAGCAACTTTATTCCACTCTAACCAGTTTGCAAAGCTAGCTAGAGCTCTGTGTTAAAAGAGCAATCAGTAGTATCCCTGTATGACTCTGAACTGAGCCTTTCCTCACTGTCCCTTTTAGTTTAGCCAGAATTCCTCTTCTGGGGAAAAACAGGAGCCATTTTGTTATCACAGCTCTCTCATAGAAGCAGAGGTATTTTTCCAAGTGTTTTAGATACAGTTGCTTCCGTTCGGTTATTTTCTTTCTTTTAATCCTCTTTTCCAGGTCTTACTAAGAATTAGGGTTTTTATTTAAACAAAGAATTTCCAGTGTATATCAGTCACAGACTAAAATAAACATTATATTAGAATTCACATGACCTATTATTTTTAATTTAATTTTAAATTATCATTCCCTAATAAGTCAACAGTGAAAAATAATGGGGCAGACGTCTTCATTTAATATCTAAGATTTTCTAAATAATCTTTTAATATATTAGTCTTCAATGAGTCACTGACTGCAGTGGGTACAGGATTATTCAAGTTTTTGTAACCTTTCTTAATATTGCTGTTCAACCGAGAATAAAGTTGTCAGATAGAAAACTATTTACAGAAGCAGTTCGGAAAATAATTAAATTCAAAATAAGAATTAAAGATGTTCTAGCACATGTTTTTTTCTGTTTTTTTCTTTTCTGATCAGAGAACAGTGTCAGATTTTAGACATACATTTTGTAAGACATTCTTGATGGTGGCCTTAATTTATTCTTTTTAAAAATTAAACCAGTCCAAGAGAGTGCTGTTGGGGTCACCATAGTTTCTACGTTTGCTGAACTATGGACACCGCTGTAAGTCAGAAAACTGCCAGTTTAAAACACGTAAGCTAAAAGTCCTATAGTAATGTCACCCTCAGTAGTCCAGTGGAAAATTCATTCAGTGGGGTTTTTTTTGTGTGAGAGAGAACAAATTAAAATAACTAATCCACTTCACTGAACAATATTTAGCAGAGCTCAGAGGCTTCAATTAACCATAGTTTAATAAAGGTACTAATCTGTATTAAATGAAATTCTTCAAGGGCTCACATTGAAACAATGCATAAGTAGTAATCAGCAAGTCCTGACAGAGGGGCCTGCTGGGGCAGATAGCTGGAATGTGCTGCGTAATCAAATTCCAGGAGTTTAAACCCAACAAAAACAGAAAAATTGCTCAAGCCTTTTTTAAGTAAAAGGTGTTTGGGTTTATTTTCCCCCATCACTAGATTTTAATATCCAGCATATTAAAAACTGCATATTCTAAAAACATTACATTAAAATCCTTATTTCAATGTCAAGTCAAAACAAGAAAGTAAAGCTGCTTACGTGTCTTCCCTGTATTGACTGCCGTCATACAACTTTGCAAATAGTAAGACTAAGCTTCTCAACTGGGTTTTTTCCATCTCTGTACTATGAGTGTTCACTAAACTCAGAAGCTCTAATTAGCCGCAATTTCTGTGTTTAATTCCTTCCAGTATCCTTTGGAACATTGCAAGCTGCACTCAACATACAGGGCTGGAGAGCAGCAGCGTTTTTTATCCTCAGTCATATGTACATTTGTGTGTGTGTGTAGAATTGAATAACCTTGTGGAGTTCAAGATGATTAATAATATCACTGTATTGTTTTTTAACAGGTAATATTGGATTGGTATTAATTTAATGAAAGGCCCATACCACCTAGCTTTCCAAAGTAGTTTCAGCACAAGGAATAAGGGTCTTCAGACATGGTTGTGTTCTGATGTCTGTCACTGCAGATCTTAGTGCAAGTCTCATAGCAGGTAAAACTGAAAAAAAAACCCAAACCAAACAAACAAACCAAAACAAACCAGTTTAATTGCTTATTAGAAATATTCACATCAATCACTTCGTGTCTAGGGACTCAAATTCCAGCTTGGTGATCAGTGGAAGAACAGACTGCCAGTCGGCAGTCCTGTCTGACCCCTCCCTCAGCAACACTGAATTCCACCTTGGTCTTTGTGGGGTGACAAGGTGGAAATTGTACTCCCATACCAGTGGTGTTAGTGTTTTATACTGCTTGGTCTAAGCTGTCTTACATCACAACTCCGCTTTCTCTTGTAGACCTTTCCAGGTAAAAAGAGTGAGCTGTGACTACCCTGACTGACCAACTGATAGCACAAGTCATGGCAATGCTTATTTCCTTGAGCCTATAGCTTGCAACTGAGGTCCAGTGGTTTAAGGAAGTCATTTAGCCTTTATGGGGGAGCCTATAGAAAGTATTTCAGTACTTCATAGAAGGTCGTTTCACAAAATGTGTCTATTCACATAAAAATATTTCATTAGCTGCTGAAGGAAAAAACAGAGGGCAAGATCTACCAAAACAGAGAGACACTCTCTTCTTCCCGTCTTTGTGTGCAAATGCCTTCACAGTGTCTTGGCAGGCTTTTTCCTGCAGTTGCACAAAAGTTGTAAGCTTAATCCGCTGTAGGTGGTTATCATCCATCAACAGCCTTTATCAAAATATACATTTCAAATTTTGGAGGAGAAAGAGATACGGAGCTCAATCCCAGAGAGTGGTGTTACTGAGTGATGAATATCTACAACGTTTTGCCCATGAGTCAGTCTCTTTCCAAGGCTTCATCTAGCGTATTCATGTTTGCTGTTTATTTCCAGATTGGTGTAATGGAGATCCCCCACTCCAGGTATGTATTATGCCCATACATGTATGTATACAGTTGCAAGAATTGTTGCATGTAGGGAACCATGCAACAGCAGTGCAGTTTTCCTGTTGAGACCATTTCTGGCAGCTGGTACCTGAAACTAGTACCCAGGATCAGCTGACTGTTGTGGCTAAAAGCACAAGGAGGTATGGTAGCAATGTGAAAGCATGGGGCTTTGTTTTCCTCATTGCTAGGCTCAAGTCCTTCAAATTTTCCAAAGTCATGACAGTGGGGGTTGCCCACATAGAAGAATTTAAAAGGATTTGAGATTTAATGAGGCCCACCCAGGTTCACTATAAAATTGTAATCCTACTGTTAATTCAAGGATTAAAAATGAAACTGTAGGGCTGGCTTAATAGTCCTGTTAAGTCAAAGCCAGAACGGGCTGAAAGAAGGTCTTTCAGTAAAACTTTCAAATATGAAGCAAAGCTAAATCCATAAATTAAAATAGGATGGAAAATCCAGTGAAATATGCTTTTCTAGATTATGTAGGTCATCAGTATGTGTGGATACACATCGTGGTTGATATGATTAAATTCTTATACAGATCACCTTTAAAGTTATTTATTTTACAAGAATTTAAAATTAAAATCCTGCTTGAGTTTTTGTGTCGTGTATTTTGCTTGAGGAATTCAGCAGATTGAACCAAGTTTCAAACTTCCTGAGACTAAGATACTAGCTGATCTTTTTCAACTGCCCTTCTAAAGTAAGACCCTCTGTTCAGATCTAACAAAAAACACTAGAAACACCTACTTGATTTATATTTCCTGTGATTGTCTTCTTTTCTTAATTTGTGATTTAATAACCAATTCTATCTCAAAGCTATTCTTTTCCTTGTACTTTGACTCTCAAGAAAAGTCATGAAACTTTATAACATCATATTTGATGTTTGTTTGTTTAAAGAATACTAGGTGTTTATTCCCATTTAAGCCACATGGTTAGCACCAAACATCAGGGAGAAAACATGAATAACGGATTCATGTGTGCAGAAAGAAAAAAAGTGCTCAGACTTTTATTATATACATCTTGGAAAAATGTGTGTGCTTGTACTGTCATAGTTGAATCACAGAACAGTTGGAACAACAATTGCATTGAATAAAACGCATTATATTCAACTTTCTTTGCCAGTTAAGAGTGCATGCTGAGTAACAGCCTGTGAAATTTCACAGTCCACAGGGAAAAAGAGAAATAATTACTGCACACATGGAAATATATGACAAAAAATATATTGCATCATGCACTTATCTTCAATTAGGCTCAAAATGTAAGTGGTAGAATTATGCACTTTTTAGTGTTATCTGTGTGAAGTTTTAGTTTTCCCTTTTCTGGAATATTGTAGGGGTCCTAGATTAGATAGTCTGACCATTTTCATTGGAAAGCCCGGGGGGGGGGGGGGGGGGGGGGGGGCGGGGGGAGGGGATGGAACTGATAGCACTAGTCACAGTGGTATTTTTTTAATTGAACTTGAATCAGTATAGAATGTTGACAGAAAGAAGGAGAAAGCAATGTTTCATTGCCAAGGGGAGTAAAGGAGCAGCGATCAACACTGGAGCTTACAACCTGGATAAAAAATATTGTAGTGTGACAAAGGTCTTCAAGTTCTCAAGTCTAGTCATGATTTTGAGTCCAAAATACTAAAAAGTTAGTGAAAATTCCTTGGCATAAAAAAATCAATGCCTTGTCTCTTGACCCTGACAGATACATGAATGACATGGAATTCTTGTGGGCTAAATACAATCAGAAATCTATAAAATACATTGCTAGGTTTTGCATGACTGATTTTTGTGTTGATGTAGCAATATAGGTCACAAAATAATATTTGATGTGAACCTTTTTTAAAAAAAATATTGAATTACATAATGCTATAAACATTTGGTGAAGAAATACAGCTAAAAACCAGACATGTGAAATGTTCATCATTCTATGAAGGACTGTCTTACTGTTGCAGATTTGCTGAACTATGACATTTTGAATATGCTGCTTGCATCATTACACAATTACATATGCTTCCCCCATGGGGGGAAAGCATAAGCAAAGTGCATAAAAATTTTCTTGTGTTGTTCACAATATCTGAATCAGTGTTTATCTGAGTGTTTCAAATTGATCATTCACTCCCATGGCTTCATAAATGCTCATATTCTCTAGATTTTTTCAGCTTCTTCACTCATAGTTATGCAGATATGCTGTAGGTATTACAGTAAAACCATATTTTTATAAGGAAAAAGTATCTGTAAGGTATTACTATACACCTGATTAATTCAGGAATTTAATCATTAGGTTATACTATAGTTGTGTGGGTTTTTTTCCTGTTCTGAAACATAGGATTAGGTGGACAATTGAAACGTGGGCATTATTTTTCAGGAAAATCAAATGTGAACAATTTCTGGGTACTTAACAGGGAAAAAAAATGGTAACTATACAGCTAAGCCTAGATTATAATAATGATGAAATACTATAATGCCAGAATCTCTAGGAAATAAAATACTATAATGACAAACTTCATAGAAGTGTTTCTAAAAGAAATGTGTTACTGCAGGGAGCACCTTCCCATTCTCAGAAACAGGTTTATAAGAGCCATGCTTTGGATTTACTATCAGTTTGCTGAAGCAACTAGCCACAAGATGTTTTTAACAACTAAAAGGTTTTTCTGCCTTCCACCCTCCTCAACAACAAAAAACAGTAAGGGGTTGCATGGGAGAAGATCTGCCAGGTAGCACACAGGACTTTTCTCTGTGATTTTCCATTGCATTGTGTCAGACAAGGGAGGAAGAAAGGTCTGCACTGGGAGGGGAGATATGCAGTGGTGTGGAAGGACCCAAGCCTGTGCAAAGTGTGATCTGGAGGGAGAGCGCTGCCATGCTCCTGGCCGCAGGAGTCACTGCAGAGGCCAGAGGGCTGATCTCTCTTCCCCTACCCACCTCTGGTGCTTCAGGCTTCTTCTAAGAACTGCATCTTACCTCTTTATTCTGGCCAGACATGGGCAGGTACAAGCAACAAAAGTAAAAAGAAAGCATTTGCCTTTTTCAGTATATTATATGTTGAATATTTCCCATTCTCACTTGGTGCAAATGTCAGAGTAACAGCTGTGACTTGGATTAAGCTCTCAAGCGGAAAAGCTTGTCTTTATTTGCACTTTCACGTTTGGCGAAAGGCAACTGTGAGTCAAAGTATACATTTTGACCTAATCTGCTGGGAAATGTTTTCCTTAGCTCTATTTGACATAAGTATCAAGGCTTGCTAGCATTTTTACTCAATTTGGTTTCAAATGGTATGTCACTGGCATAATTTATTAAATTCTTCCTTCTATTTAAGAGTTAGTTAAAGTAGTACATTTGGTTTCAGTTCAACATATCACTGAAATCAAAGGTCACAACAGATCACATAATAAAAAATGTCGTCTCAAACAAAAAAAATACCGGAGCTGTTCTTCAATGGTATTTGGATGGCAAATTAGATAAAGCAATATTGTTGTAACTTCATGGAGAATATGTCCACCATCTCTTCAGAACAACTTACATAAACAAGCTAATGTTGAAAGCACTGTTGTCAGTGCCACAAGTTGCCTATCAGAACCGAAATATATGGGGTGCAACATAAAACTAAAACAGAAATTAGTAAAATCAAGTGTGCAGAATACTGGGGGGGGAAAAGTAAGAAATGCAGGTTATAGGACATAAAATGAAATACCTACATACATATAGGACCTGTGCACCTTAGGACCTATGTTGTGGACAATAAATTGGTGAGAGTGGTCCAGGACGATACCCCTCCTGCCTTCCAGCACAGCCTGCACACACAGATGAATCTGACACAAAGACGGTTACAAGAATAGCTTAGAGATCCTGGCTGAAGTTTTACCAAAATCTGGGGGATGAGTCTTCCACCTGGCATGATGCGTTTACAGCCTGGAACCCATGTTTTACTCCCATGTTTTGGTGTGGTTAGATGGCTTCCAATACCAGTGCTGATTGTGGATTTCCATGCCTGGAGCGTGGAGGAATAATCTGTTCTCTGTCTGTTCAGGATTCTGCATGATATCCAGGAAAATCTTTTAAAAAGTGAATAACCTCTGTTGGTAATACTTCATCACGGTGAAGGACATGCCTTGCAGCTGTGCTCTAAAGATCTATTCCATAGGTTCTGCCATATTGTTCTCCAGACTAGAGCAGGGTTAAGTTAGTGACAGAGTTTAGTGAATTAAGAGTAAACCACGGTGTGTTGGTGATTGCTGTGCCATGATAATGGTTTCTCAGAAAGGCCATGCTGAGTGTTGTAGTCATTTCAGCCCTCTGGGAACGTCTGCTGTGCATTAGAGCTTTGGAGCCTTAACATGATTCAAGCAGCGTGCTTTCAGTCTCTTTCTCACACCTGGTTTTGGTGTCCATTCATATACTTAAAGTCTTAACTTTTTTTTTTTTTTTTTTTTCAACCAGGGCTTCACATAAAAGGTGAAGAAACCGCAAAATTGCTTTCACGTTGACAGGTTCATCATGCCACATTTCCCATAAAAATAAGTCACGTTAATAAGTTTTGTGGCTCTTCAAAATTTTGGCCCTTTTTTGATTCATAGTGAAAGTGATTGATGCAAGTCTTCTGTGCTATCTTTAGAATATTACTATGCCCAGTCTTGTGAACCAGTCGCTTATAATTACTGGTCCCATATTCTCCGTCCCAATATTGACCACTTGACTTGGGAGCAGTTTGCAATCTTATATAATAAATTAAGACAATGTTCATAAATCATCTCTTTATAAAGCTGTTAACAGATATTTGGATAGAAAAGGCATGGAACTGGGATTACTAGTGAAAAAAGGGGGAGAAAAGGTGTGCCTGTTTGGGGAAATCATCTACTATGAACATGTTTCTTTCAATTTATGCTTTGGAATTTTAATGTAATTTTGTATCTTACCAGTTTCTAATTATTTTTTAATGTGTTAAATATTTAACTGTCTGATCTGCCCTTCCATTTTCTGAAACGCATCTTTTGTAGTTTCTTTCCATGTAGAAATTTCTGTCCTGCTACTTCTGCAATGAAGGTCCACAACTTTACACTGTTGTACTTTAAGACAAAGCTGAGAAACTTGGACAGGCAGTCCCAGTTTACGTCTAACAACCTTGAATATCTCAAAAAATGTCATATTCATCCAGCATATCTCATAGGAAACTTGCAGGTCTGGCTTTGTTTTCTCTTCAAAATACAGACCATATAAATAATTTCCTTTGGAGAATGAAAAACTTAAGTATCAACCTGAAATATTTCCATAAAATTTTATCCCTGCTTCATATGAGCTGTTGGTGTATCAGATTGGGCTATATACAAATAGGTAAGTTTACAATATTCTCTGTGCCTGTAAAAAGATAAAGCTATGAATACTTGACAGAAAGAGTACCTGCTTCCAGATCTCTCTTAGTTGCAGCTGAAGTCCACTTAAAATTATTAGTCCAAAGAGACAATAGGATTTAGACTATGTTGTGAAGTCTTTCTATGTGACTTGAAACATGTTCCATTTTTTCTAAGCTAATAATGCAGAATCCACATGACCCTGTCAGCTTAATGATGTGACATAATCAGAAATCATAACATGTTTCATTCCAATATATGCAACTCGGACAGTATGATTATCAGCAGAAGAAAGCACAGTGCTGTTAGTTTATTCTGTATCAGACAGCTGACATTATCAGGTCTGAATAACAAGGGCTGATGTAATTCAAAACCACCTAGTTCCAAAATGCCAAAAAAACCCCCAGAATCAAGAATTTCCCTTTATGACACAGAAAACCTAAGAAGCATCACAGTTACACCAGACTGTGCTGCCAGGGTGAGAGATGCTTCTCCTTGGACTTGTCCTGTCTGTTTGGTGGCAGTGTTTGTGCATGGAGCTGGGGTGGCTCATTCTCCCTGCCGGGAGCCCAACTGTTACTCCCTCGTGCTGTGCCAAGCAAAACAGAAGGGAGGAGTTGTCAACGGGACAATGCAGAGGAGGCAGCAGCATGCTTGCCCCTGGTTTGATGAGTGAAAGTGGTCTCAAACAGGATGGCCTATAGGAGACACCTAGATGCAAGGAGCTCCAGGAGAAAAGGGAAGAGATGGTGAAGAAGCACAGAGGGGTATAGACAGGGGAAAAGGTGTTGCCCTACCCATGAGAAACATCTTCCAGTGTTTTGTCTTCTGGGTGTTTTAGTGGGCAGACTGAGTTTTTCCCCTTCTCAACTAAGGGAAGCTTCTCTTCTTTTGCACCTGAGAAAATTATGAGTTTGGCTCGGCAGAAGAGGAGGAAGACGAAAGGGCTGATCAGCCCTGTTGTGTCATCTCTTATAATGGGCCCTTCTCTTGTTCCATTTCCAGAATGGTGTCTGGAGGAAGGCTAGAAGGTCGGAAAACCAGGACTTCAACCAAGGCATTCTAGCAAAGGATGCCTGTGGGGCTACATTATGCAGGGGACTCAAAAGGGACTTGTGAATAATTGCACAGCTGAAAGATGAGATGCAATGTGAACAGTGGCATAAAACTGGTCCATTCGAATGTTTAAACTTGGGCCAGTATCTGGAATCCCGGTTCCTTCAGGCCCTTCATACAATTATGTACAATTTAACTTTAATTGCTTCATCAGCTCAGCACCCACACAGTGGCTAGCAAAACCACCTCACTCTAATGAAAGAGCAGACAATGTGATAGCTGTCATACATTTGTGGGGTAGAATGAGCAATTTAGAAATCAAGTAGTTCAGACCAAAATTAGATTCAGTGCAAAACTCCTACATGTGCATTTTAACCTCACGATTTTTTATTAGACAGCATTGAGATCTGTCTTAATGTGAAGGTTATTTTTTTTCCTTTCCTTAATTTGAGGAGTTACAAATAATGTTACACTTTTTTAGAAGCCTAAACCAGGTTTACTGGTTTAAAAGACAGTCTGCCAGCCCTGAATGGCAGAAAAATAATTCCTGTCTATTGTACTTCCCAGTTACATAGTGCACCTATAAATTTCTGTGGTATCATATTTCATTACGATTTGTTAAGCTACATCTGACATAAATTAGAACTTCTTATAGGTATATTGCTGTTCTGTCAAATTTTTATTAAAACAACTTGATTTTTATAGCAGTTCTTTACAATTATTATTATAAATTCTTTACTAAACTGGAGTGAAATACTGGGTTTATGCTACATACTTCTGTGAAAGTGCTACCACAGTGCTCAGCAGTGTGGTGAAGACAACCAAATAATCTTTTGCAGGAATTCTTAGGAAAGGAACAGATATCAAAACAGTGAATGTCTGCTTGCCACAATACCAACCTGTAGTTCACATTTGGTGCACAGTTCTGGTTCCTCCCAGAAGGAAGGCTCAAATTAAGGGGCAAAGGTTTGAAGAAGGGCAGCAAGGGTGTTAAAAGGTAGCAAGTGGTTTCTACATGAGAAATTACTTGGTAAAGTGTTAATCTGGAGGAAAAAAGTTAAGAATCTTGAAAACCATGACTGGGATGAAGAAGAGGGATGGTAGTTGACGTAGTTGACTCTTCACTGCCTTTCTCAGTAATAAACGTCATGGGAAAATACGAGGGGTCACCTTCAAAACAAACAGAAGGAACTGATTCCCCCTGCAGCAGGGAGAAGGGTGTTAAGGGTGCTGACAGTTTGCATGAAATCAGCAGGCAGGTTTGTGGAGGAAGGGCCATGGAGTGTTACAGAACACATAGATATCACAATAATGGAGGAATTCCATGAATAGAAAATAGTTGCTGGCTGAGAAACTATAAGGAAAAAGCATTACATACATTTGACATGTTTTTCCTTTTCTCTAGCACCTATTTATAGCACTTGTAGAGACAAGGTAGTGGGCTAGATGAACCCATCACCTGATCAAATAGGGCTTTCTTGCTAGAAAAAGTTTCTTTACTTACTTAAACTTTGACCTCACAGCAGATTTGGTGAAATCATCAATACTTCTCTAAAGAATCATCATGAATGAAGTCAATAGGCTGAATTCTTCCCCTCGTAGGCCAGTACCCATAAGAAGGAAACAGGGGAATATTTTGAAAGTATCTTTCATTTTAATAAGCTTTTCTTTAAAATTTTTCCCTTGCACTTCTGCTGATCTTGGAGAGGTCTGTAGGGGCATGGTTGTCTACACTAGTTCTGGCATCTAATCATTCTCCCTGGTTCTTTTTGAAATGTCAGTCTTTCCAGTTAGTTTATCAATAGCATGGGTAATAATGACTGGTCACATATGCTTGGCCTATATAATGTTTTGAAAATACATAAAGCATAAACACAGATTTGCATAGCAGCATTAACAGAGACATATAATTTTCATTTTTGTTACCCTGCAGTAAGAAAAATTTCAGATATAATGCTTAAATCATGACCTATTGAGCAAAAAGTTCCCAATTATTTTAAAATTACTTTATTTCTTCTAAGCACAGTGTAGAGTTAGATCTGGTAAACAATGCTAACAGATAAATTCTGTAATAAACTGTGGTAATAAATGAAAATGACTGCATTCTGTGCCCTCCTCCTACTCTATACTGAATACAGCTTGATTTTCAAGGCATTTCAAGATTGTTCTCAGAACAACTGTGATGATAAAGTGTTTGGGGAATCAGTTAGAAGAAGAACAAAACATACAGAAGTACAGCTTTACTGGGTAAAGGCCTGATGGCCAGCCCCTAAGATGCTAGTAGTAATAAACGTCCGTTAGAAAATGAAACATTTTGTAACACTCTAATGATTCCTATCTTAATGTCCAGAGAGGTCAATTCCTAATGCTTCAAGCAAGACATAAAAGTGCTTATAAAGCTTATAATTGGGCAATGCTGAAAGGAGGGGTAGAAATTTGGCTTGAGCACGCATAGTAATAAGGTTATATTGCAGCATTGTCATCCTTTGTACTAATCTAGCTATAGAAGTTTACTGATAGTCTTTACTAAGAGACAGTGGGATTTGCGAAAGTGCCCATTTGATTAAGGAACATTAATCGCATCAGCTTGCAATAGCACTGATGCAGTTCAGTCACCAGATGCTCCTGCAAATCCTTGTCTGTAATTTGCTTCAGTAATACCCCATTGCCTGTCCAGCTGCTCTGCCCTGCAGCAAGGTAAAGAAAGGCTTTTAACAACACCTTTCTTGCCTAAATGAAACCTGTCTTATAACCTGGTTACTTGCTGGAGATAAACAAAGAAAGTTGGGAAGCAGGGAGTTAGAACTGCCTCCAGTTCTGCTCTGCTGAAATTGCAGGTTTCTAAAATTGTCACAGTCTTGGTGCTTTTTTAAAAATAATGTTAGTTCAGAGGTTAGCAGATAAGCATCCCAGATACATGACATGTTAAAATCTGCCAGATTTCGTCTTTCTGAAAATTTTCTGTTCTTGAATAATTTATAATATTTACTGTCCTCTTTCGTGAGGTATCAGTACTGAGCTCATTGCTACTTGCTGTTTGAGAGTTCATTAACAGTGAGCTGGGTTGAAAATTTAAATAATATATATGTTTGTAACAGTAAGTGTGCAACATCCACCTCTCTGAAACCACTATTTTGCACTTGCACCATATTGGAAAAAACCAACCGTCTCTGCTTATTGGCTCTTTATTACTCCTCAAAATATAGGAATGTCTATGGCACTGGTAGTTTCATTGCCAGACAGTCATAACATTACCACATCTTTAAATGAACTATGGCAAAGATAGTTGTAATTTCCTGTAGCATCAGTGGCATATGCCAACTTTACTCAAGCCCATTTCTATAAAATACCCTTCACAGTGCCACCAGGTGACATATCCGAACAAGTACAACCATTGTTGCTTGCGTTGATGTGCCTTCTGCCGCAGGTTACATTGCAAGCTGAAACCTGAAACCAGGAACAATCTCCAGAATCTGGTCAAGTCCAAGTACTGAAGTTTCACTTCGAAGTCAGATTTCGATTTTTACTCAGTTACCTCAATCATACGAAATCTTTTCTTTGCTCCCTTCACTCTTTCTGCCCTCTCAACCAAACCAAATTCCCTTGTGTTAAAATGCAGTCTTTTCCTGCGTACTCCCTAGTCGTATTCTTTACATCACTGAGCTGTCTACTAGCTGCTCTCTTGATGCTGCAACTTTCTCTACCTTTGCTGTTTTCCACAAACCATCTTTGGTGTGATCCTGTGCTAAAGAAATCTCACAAGATGTGCACAGGTTTCTGTTGCTGTGAACTGTGTGCTAGAAAAATCTCACAGGTTGTACCTCCGCTGGAACAAGATGTATATATGTATGCATACAGAGTGCGTATATGTACATACTTCATATGTACATTACATACAAAAATACATGTACATAAAACTCAGGGAAACGAGAAAAAAAAAGTATCTCATGACTTAGCCAGCCTAGCAAAAGTTTCTCAACATATGTGATGGTATAAGAATTTTAAAAGTTGATGGATATGCTCAGCCTTGAACATACTGGGCCCATCAGAGCTAATGTACGTACAGAGTAGTTAAGTGCTTGTGTATTCAGGAGCAGAGAGGGATTCCTCCAAACTTTGGGGGGTGAGGAGGGAAGAGTAAAAATATTTTATATTTGGAAGACTCTTGGAGTAAGTAGTTGAACACATATAATTGCTATGTCCTAAAAAAATCTAAGTGTGTTCATATGAAAAGGTTGTTCTTCAGTGCTGATGTCAAGAGGGTACAGTAAAGTACTTGTCCGCAAATTTCTGAACATTGAAGTTGCGGTTTAAGTCACTAACTTTTAATAAAGCTGAAAACAATGTAGTTGCTTGTCTCTGGAAGACAAAGGTTTATGTTTATGACTTTCTGAAAAGTTACATTCACTACAGTACAGAAACTGTGGTGAGAAACAGTGACAAACCCCAGCTTCTTTGGAAAAATGCCGTTGTTGATTACTTGCAATATATTTCAGCTGTGTATAGCTTTCTCACAGTTACCCAATAAACACACTGGTTTCATTCTTCGGAGATTAGCAATCTCTTATGTGCTCAGGTTCTTTCCAGCTTAGCACACTGTTTCTTTTGAAGGATTTGTTTTCCTGGGTTGAACTTAAGAACTCAGACACCTTATCACACTTTCACAAGCTTGCTCTCTAAGGGGGAAAGAAGAGGAGGAAAAAAAGGCCTGTCAAGTCTTGCGCCAGTTAAATCCATGCTCACAGGGGATTTGTTTTTCTTCTGGCGTCATATTAGGCGTTCAAACCAAGCGGTGTTATGAGGCTGCGGGTGAGTGTCCACCAAACCCTTAATGAGGCTAATCCTACAGCAGCACATTCCAAGCAGCTAATGGGTGCAAGGGCTTCGCTCCCTCTCACATCTCTGCGTTGTGGACGGACTGAGCGACTTGTTCGGGGGGGGCGGTCGCAGATGTATTATTAGTGATCACCGGCAGCAGGGAAACATGGACAGCAGAGTTTGCTCCAGGACAGACTTAAACCACCAAGTTTGATGCTCAGGTAAAGAAGAGGGAGAAAAAAGATTCTTGGTGGGATTTTGCAGCTAAGTTAATAAAGAGACTAAACCTAGAAATCTAAGCTGTGAGTAAACTAAAGCAAAGTGTAAGTATGGCATGTACTTTAGGAATTCACTGTGGACTTTAAACTGTCTTCTAAATTAACACTGAAGGAGTGTTCATGAACTAAGAGAAAGAGAAGGTAAGGTTCTTGCTATACTATTCTTTAAAATACTTTGTAAAATAAAAGTATTTTACATACTTTATTAATAAGAGTTCAGTGCAAACTGTTTTGTTATTGATGTGTTGATTTCCTCAAGTTATTCCAGTTTTGTTATGAAGACTTTACAGCAGGTAACATAATTTATTATATCACTGAACCTTGTATTTCATTGCAAACCATCTCTGTCACAGCAGGATAACTGGCATGGGACAGTGAAACCAGATGCTTTCTTTTTAGTTTGGAAGGACAAGGAATTATGAAATTACTAAGTCGTGTATTTTGGCATTATGACTCTGTCAGGTAGGGTAATCTATTGTTTGAGATCTAAAACCTGGAAAGTCTTTTTTTCCTGATGTGAATAAAAGACTTTTTAAATCAGACTATTATTTTTGCAATATTACAATCAAAGAAGTATAACGAAAATTCAAATGCAAATTATTACTATATTTAACATAGCTGGGTTTCTTTTCTACTTAAAAGACAGTATGAAAAAGAGTAGGAAAACATTTTAAGTGTTCATTTAATGTTTTTTTAAAGCCTGCTTGTATACCTAAGGAGAAAGGTTTTCAGTGAAGTACCTGTTATGGCACCTTTCTGTAATTAGTGGTCATCTTTAGAAAAGATACATTAGGTCTACATAGTAAGTAAATTCACCAGGGTAAATTGTTTGCAGGAAAATATGCATAATTTATGACATTTAATAAAGGTATTTTTAGGGACTCTTGTCGACTTGAATTATAGTCATATGCTGTGTAAGTTCTGCACTAGAAGCTGATTTTGAATGTCAGGAAGAAAATTAGGCTTACAAAAACTTTTCATGTTTTCTAAAGGATATTGCAGGCATGTATTTAGTGTTAAAACAAACAAGCATAAAGATAAAACTGACATTATTCTATAAGTGTTCTTTTTTTGTCAAAAGGTTACAGAATATGCATATGTACACAACAAATGGGGTTCATTAATCTGCAGCTTCTTATCAGTGTATATCTTCTTAAGGCAATATAGAAAGCTTGTGTACTCTTGGCACTCGAGGAGAAATTTCAATAATGTGTGGCACGTATAGTAAACTATGTCATTCAAATGTTAGCATTGCAATACCTGAACAATAATGGCAACTTCATTTCTTTCTGTACAGCACTCAACAAAAAGAAAAACATAATTTTTCTGTGTAGTTTAGCTTCAAAAGTTCTGCAGTAAGAGGGTCAAATGAAGTTCATAAAATTCACTCTGGATGTCTTGACAGTTCTAGAAAGTTTATAAGAAGATTTTCTTTGCATGCAAAGACTACTAAACTGAGAAATTAATGATGCGCTACACTTCTAAGATGATTTGACTGTATAATATACAGTGTTGTGGTGATGATGATGATGATGATTATTGCCTGCATCATAAGCTTGTAAGCATTATAAGTAAATTACAATAAATTAGAACTTCAAGGTACTCTCTCCCATGTAAAGTAAAACTTTTTCAGATTTTTCAGAATTTCTATTTAATTGTCTTTTGCTTAAACATGAAACAAACCTTGCCCCACATCTATAACATATTAACATTCTGTTTGCTACAGTAAAGAAGAACAATCAAATACAGTTCTATTTAATGCTGTTAACAGATTTTTCTTTTTCCTGACTGTAAAAGTCAGATTAGGATGTATGCCATTCCTACAAAATATGAAGTATAGCAGATTTTTCAAATAAAAATTAAGGCAGAACAAAGATAAAATATTGTTATGTAACATGAGTGACCACTAGATCCAGTAAGGGATTATATTCTGTGAAAAAGGCAAAAGAATAACTTTCTCTGTACTGAGAGTAATAAGTAACAAATGTACCTATAAATTCTTACTATGGTACTTTATAGTTTATACTGGTGACATTCATTTACTCCAAAAAATGTCCACAGTTCACAATAATTTTCAAAAGTTCACTAAATAAAAAGTTTATTTATTTATTTAAATAAATAAATTTATTTAAACCATAAATTTCTGGGTTTAAACATGAAAACCCGTTTTAGAGGTTACACCAGCTGGTTGTCTGACTCATAGTGTATCAAAGTCTTTTGTGTCTTGTTTCATTATTTCAGAAACTTATCTTCCTGATTTTTTTTTAAAAAAATATTTATTAAGCTGTCCACGTATGAAACTGTGTTTTCTGGTTCCATGCTAAACAGTGCTCTCGGTACTTGTATAAAGAACTGCTCTGGAATCACAGTGTTGTAAGTTCTATTGTAAGACATTTATTTTCTACTTTGTGAGATTATATTAGTTTTTTTTTAATTAGAGCTGACTTAATTGTATCACTTAAATGGAAATAGATTTTTTCAAGTATTTTTAATGAATAGGTGTGTTTTTCTTCTGTTGTGCAGAAAGCTTTACAATTTGGATTAATTCTTCAGTGGTTGCTGCTATGAGAATATAGATGACAGCATCAAAGTCATATGCCTACTGAATATGAAAACAATCTTAAGAGCTTGTATTGGGTGCTTAGCTCTAGAAGGGAACCATAGTTCTAATGGAAAATGTTTGCTTTGTGCAAAATGTGCACTGCATTCCTGCAAAGTCAGTGAAGTTTTCTTTTATGTTTGAAGTTCCTATTCAGTTGTACTTTAAGTCGTGTTTAATAAGCAAACAGAGCTCACGGCATTTCCTTTCTCTTTTTTAGGCACAGAAATCATGGATAGAAAGAGCGTTTTACAAGAGAGAATGTGTTCATATCATACCCAGCACCAAAGACCCCCATAGGTAATTACATGCTACTTGTATGAAAAAATGAAAGCAAATTACAAGAAAATATATGTGTGTGCATACATATGTGTATAGATATAAATAGTTTGTAAAGATTTATTTGATCATAAGGTTGTTGAATTACATCTGGAGTGATGGATTCCTATGGGCACTATTTGTTTACATTTCAAAACTTTCATCATCCAAAAAAAAGATAAATCAAAAGTGGCTCAGCATCTCTGTTTAATTTCCTTATCTTCTTAGTTCAATATTCAATACCTTGAATATTTACCTAGATTGGATGCATGACATATAATACAAAGAGAAAATTGTGGTGAACTACCAATTTAAAATATGTACTAGTTCATGCAAAAGCTGATTATTTGCCCTGATGTCATCTGAAGACAGTAGAAAATATTCTTTAACTTCATTTTGGACGTATTTAGAACAAAGCATGATTGTATTGAAATACAGGAGAGTCCAAAGGAAACAAGAACATTAAAAGAAAAGGTAATGTCTGTACCTGTACCATGTTGCTTCCACGAGTAGAGGCTTCAGATAGCAGGGAAGTGGTCAGCAGATTTGAAATTTTTTTTTTTTTTTGAGATCTATTGGCTATTTAAGAGAGTTGGTTTCCCTTTCGGTCTATATGCACGTGACTCAAGTTTTCTGTTTGTTTAATGTCATAGGTGTTGCTGTGGGCGTCTAATAGGTCAACATGTTGGACTGACTCCAAGCATCTCCATTATTCAGAATGAGAAAAATGAAAGCAGGCTTACTCGCAATGACATCCAGTCGGAGAAGTGGTCCATCAGCAAGCACACACAGCTCAGCCCGACGGACGCTTTTGGAACCATTGAGTTCCAAGGAGGAGGCCACTCCAATAAAGCCATGGTAACCACATTTTTCTTTTAGATAAATAATGCTGCTAGCTCAAAAAAGGCATTCACAAAGAATAAACAATATTCTTTCTTAACTTCATTTTAAAGTATTATTTAGTGTAAGACCATAACATATGTTTTTATGTATCACATGCCAAAGAATTGGTGAACAGAATTAACTGTAAAAGCTGGAGTGCAGCATAAGAGGGGCTACCTTTAGGAAGATTGAAGACCTGCTAATGTGCTGCTGACTTGATTTTCTTCCAATGGACAGCCATCCTGCTTTTCTGAATAATTTGAGGTTTCAACTATGATTGCCCATTGCTGATTGTGTCTGCAAGGCTGACACATTTTAAATATACCAAATTTCTTCTGATATTCCTCCAGACATATATTGGAGGATAGATCAGTTAGACTTACTGTTTCATCTTTCAATGAAATAAGAGATCCAGTGTCTAAGCTAGGAACTTGGAAATTGCTATTCTGCCACAGATACCTTCCACAAATTTCTTTTAATATTCCTCCAGACTAGTACTGGAGGATAGACCAATTAGACCTACTGGTTCGTCTTTCAACAAAATAAGAGGTCCAGTAAGTGTCTAAGCTATGAACTGGGAGATCCTATTCTACCACAGATTTCCTTGAGCAAATCATTTAATCATAATACAATGCTATGGAGTGATACCAAAGTATATTAATCTGAAGGCATTGCTCCACTAAGTTGGAGAGATGTTTACAGCACCCGTACTAACACAAGCATGTATTTCTTCCATGTGGCATTACATGAAAAGAAGAATCTCTTTGGCTCTACCTAAGCTGCAGAACCTGGACTTTCAAAATGAAAGATGAGTGTGTACCTAGGACATTGTGGTCAAGACACTGCTTTGGGCAGAAGCAGAACCACTGAGTACTCTGCAGAGTAACCTGCCCAGCAACCCAGTACCATCTTCTGTGGCTAAATTCTTCCCAGCATATCTCTCAGATCTGTTGTGATACTGGATGGATTAGAGACAATGAAGAGCTCAGGTACTATGCTAGCAAGAACCAGACATTTTCCTCAGGTGGATACGTAGGTGCTCGAGATGGAATGATTACTTTAGTGGATGGTTCTGTTCACTCAGATGGATGGCTTGATAGAAAGCAGAAAATACTGTCGCACCAGGAAACAGATAGAAAGTTAAGTCATTTCTCTGAGGGTATCACGGATGCTTTATGTTCAGTTGATAACCAATCACCTAAGAATCTGCAAGGCCTTAGCTAGACAGAGACTTTACTTCCGTAAATAACATGTTTTGAGTGTGAGTAAAATGACACTTCCCAGTGATATGAACCAAACCAGGCTTTTGGTATCCTCACAAGGAGCGGGAACAAAACAGAATGCTTTCCACCAAAACTGAGAAGGTTTCAGAGATACAGTAATCATCATGCTGTTAACCACATATGGATACTTTGCATTAAATCTGTCTTTTTGAGAAAGAGTAATCACTAGAGCTTTTTGAGTTATGTTCTTGAAGATTGCTATAAAGCAATAAACTCGTCTGCTCAGAGAAAAGTAGTCTTGGGCAGCCAAGAAATGATGAAGGGTTTAGAGAAGCTGTTGATACCAATTTCTCTAGAGGATTTCTGGTCTTTGTTGGGATTTTGGTGCCCTGGCACAGTACCATAAAAGGAGATGCTCCAGGGTATATGCTATGTGTTCAAAGGAATATATTTGAAGTGAAACTGTAGAGATTAAATTGGAAGTTAACATGAAGGAAAGAAAAATCTTACCACAGAGTGCAGTCAGGAATGAAACCATGAAGAATTTATAAAAGAAGAAGACAAAAGGTGGTTAAAAATATGAGAAACCCAAGTAACAAGTTAAAACTTAGGGATGAATACAGACAAAACATTTATTGCTGGAAGAACTCTGAATTTATTTTGACAGTACTAGAATCAGGAAGATAGCTGCATCTGCCATCTAGGCATAGTCATTAAACCCCACTCAAAACATGGGAACAACCAAATTCTTCATGAATTAAGCAAATCTGTAAAAGCTCCAGAAATCAAGTCATTCCGCTAATAGCAAAAATGCTGTTTATCTCTTTAGTAGATGTTCTGCTTAGTTACCACCAATGAGAAAAACATCTTTCTTATACCCAAAACACAAATAAGGAGGTTTGCATAACCAGTAATTCTGCATTTTTTTTCATGGAAACAAAATAACAAGCTTTGTTATGCTACGGTGTGTTTGTCACTGAACACAGTATGAAGGTGTTCTATGGTCATATTTCCAGCCCAAAACCTTATTTTAGGGTAGATTATAGTCAAAGAGCTGCCTAAATATTTGTTGTGGGTTTATTAATAGAAAGAATTAAACTCCTGTCTCTGAATTTACTGGGTACAAATTCTTTCCCATAATAAATAAAACTTACCAAATCAAAAGCTTTCTGTGAAAGCCAAGAGGTTGCTCAGTCAAAGCAACCAACCAGTTTTGCCAGCAGAGGAGGGGGAAAAAGAGCATTTAAATTATCTTGA
Source organism: Falco peregrinus (assembly GCF_023634155.1). Classification (NCBI taxonomy): domain Eukaryota; kingdom Metazoa; phylum Chordata; class Aves; order Falconiformes; family Falconidae; genus Falco; species Falco peregrinus. Next base: position 45,628,532 of record NC_073739.1, on the reverse strand, counting down.
AAAATAAGAAAAGGAACAGGTGTATAATAATCCTTAGAAACGTTCTTGTTCAGACTGTATACATTCAAACCCAACAAGCAGAGAAGCTGGAACATCAACAGCAGCAGGAGGAGAGAGAGAAAAAGGAGAAAACATGATCAAATATGCTAGTTAGTTATTTTCTAGCTACTGGATATGAAATATCACTATAGCATATAAGCTGATTTTTGCTGACAATTGTGGTAAGTTAATATTGTGCCTATTGGATAATAGAATAACCCTGTAAAACTGCAAGATTTAACAAGCTGACCAGCATTAAGGGAAGACCCAGGAGGAGAATTTGGCATAAAATTCAACACCTCTTCCTTACTTTATTTCATGAAATGGATGCCAACACATGAAAATTATTAAGAAGGGAAACACAGAAGTGTTATCTTGGTCTATGCTAACAGTAAAATTGGTACATTTTTCTGAATCAGGCTACAAGGAATTAGGTGTATGGTAGAAACCATAACCTCAGATTTGTAACTGGGAAACTGGTAGTTAACTAATGGAACAGATTAGTGCGTATAAGACTGACATATAATTATTTCCTCTATTGAAGGAACAGAATTGGATTGTCATAATATACAAGCGGTTTTGATAGTAAATCTATCTATACCTTACATCTATATTTGCAAGCTACAAATGCAATGACATAATAATGTATCAGTTGCCACCAGACAATTAACAGTGGCATCATCAGCTGTGAAAGTGAAAATTATGCTGAAATTGTAGCAGAACACATGGGTGTGGAACAAAACAGAAAAGGCAGTGCAGTTTGACATGTCGCAAATAAAACTGGCTATGCCATTAGTTTCATTGCCACAGCCACATAGGAAATTTTCAAACAGCATGAATTTTGCTAATACCTTTTAGTTGTTAAAAGTGTCTTCAGTGGGACTGCACTAAGCTACTTAAATCCATAATGTGTCTAGCTGAGGGTGCAGCGAATTATATAGAAGCGTATAGCTGAAAATAGGTAACATTGGTTAACAAGATCAATTACTAAAGACACCTTTCTTTCAGCGTTCATGTAACCACAGATGATCCTGCAACAACCCTAGTTTTTAGATCTCTGTCAATCACGTATTTTCTTTACAAGTGGCTCCACCCATTAATGTTGAAATGCTGTTCACATTTACATGTTTTTATGGCAGATTTTCAATTCTGACAACTGTAGAAAGATCTGAGAGGGATATGGACATATGTAAACTTTATTAAGAGCTTTTGCAGTAAATCAGTGGATTAAAAAAAGACAAAATGTGATCTGCTTATATCAGTTGGCTCTTTAGGAGTTTAAGAAATAACAGGAATGATTTCATCTAGCTGTATAGTGGCAATTTATTACCCTAACTTCGAGAGCAATTATCAAACTAGTGTGAGTGATTCCTTTCCAATTATGAGCAATATTCTGGAAAATTTCAGAATAGAATCTGGTCATTAGTGGACCAGTTAAGACAATCTTGCTGTGATGCATGTTGCTAACCCAATTTGTAAAATTTACTATGTGCCTTTCCACACACAAAAAAACCCTGTAACGTTCTTATTAATTGGTGTGCCTGGATTCTGTATCAGACTTTTTTAAAGGACTGCTATTTACAGAACTGAAATTTCTTTGATCATGGTTTTTCAAGGTTAGGTGGAAGATGGCTGTTCAAAAAGCTTTAGTGAGTTAAATATATTCCTCCTAACTGAATGCATTCCTATGATACATTTAATATACACAATGAAAAGTTAACAGATATTTGCAGCTGTAGGGGAAATGAAGTTTACTTCAGTGTTGAAAGCTTAACCTTTCTTATGGTGCACAGATACATGAAAGAATGTCAGTAGAAATCTAATGTACGTAAACAGTTTCTTAGAAAGACTTTATAATATTTAGAACCTCAAAAAATTATACTTTATTAAGGATGTTTGGAAATCAGCCATATAAAAAGATATATTTCTGCTTTTAAGATATATTGAGTTCTATCAAAACTGTGTAAAAAGACTCTGAAAAGCCATCAGTGCTTTTGAGAAAAAAAAAAAAAGTTACCCTGTAACTTGCATAAAACATGAAAAAGACAGAAAACATTGTTTTTATTATAGTAAATTAATACTTAAAGAGTATTTACAGACTTTAAAAGATGGCGTCCTACATGGAGAAAAAGAGGAAGTAACAACAAAGCAGCTATCCAAAGCTCATTTAAATGAGTGAAGGTTCTTCCACTATTTAGTGGAACTTGCATGATGCCTTAAAATGTTAAGAACATTAATTTAAAAAGAACCAGTCCATTTTCAGTCTAAGTGAGAGTTTTTCTGTTGGATTCAGTGAGAATTATATCAGGCCTATTTTTTATATAAAGATCACACTTTGAGGGAATCAGTCTTTACCTCGAAGAAGTGTCTGCAGTGGCAGAATCTTGTTTAACATGGGTGAAATAGCCATCCAGTACCGGCATGCATCAAAGAGAGACAAAGGAGCAACATTAGACTGCAGATCACAAAATGTTTTCTGAAGAGATTCTCTTTAAAGAAATACAAAACAATTATGGATCTTTCTATTTTTTTCACTGAGACTCTCTGCAATCATTCACCATGTACTTTAATGAGACAGCTGGGCTTGAGCAGCACTGTAGTCATTTTACCACTCGGGAACTTTGACTTTTGCCCTAAGGCATTGGAGTCTAACTTGCAAGCGTCTAGCTGTTTGACTGATGATGATGCAGTTACCTTTTAGGAAACCACTTGATAAAAAAAGTGAAACAAGTGTTGTCATCAAATGGCACCCTTGCTGACTACTTCTGTGCTAGCTTAGGAATCAAATAGGCATGACAACTTGAACTTAATTTAACATTTCATGGCATTGTGCTGATGTCAGTCAGGTCAGTCTATAGGTTTTGTGGTTCGAAACTACTTTTGCTTCCTGTCTTGCCCTGCTCTTCTGATACATAACAACAGAAGTCCTGCATTCTATCCATACACCACTCCCATAAAGAAGGGATTAAATCATTTGCCATTAGAACTGATCATTTATACAGCTGACAGATACACCAGACATGGAATTTTAGAGTAATAAAGCAGTGGTTTAGCTTAGATTTACACTTAGATTTTAAATTTGCCTCTGGAAGCTATAGAAAAAGAATTCAGCAACAGCAGAAATGCTCATTAAGATTCTAAACAAAAACTGAAAAGGCCTAATATTCTGCTACAAGATTGAAAGAAATGAATCTTTAATATGGACAAAAGTGGCCTTAAAAGTGTTTATTCATAATTTAATGCATACTTTGAAAGTGATGACAAAAGAATTCTCTTGTACTTACTAGTTAACATGTTAAGTAATGGCAGAAGAGTAATCCCAAGCATACCAAACTGAAAATGGCCTCTGTAACAGCAAACATGAATCAGTCATAAAACCTGAGATCTGTGCATGGAAGAAAAATCATGGTGCTTGACACCATTGCCCTTCTCATAAACTTTAAAACAGTAAAGCTTATCCATGATGATTTAAATTGTAATTTACATGAAAAAAACTTTGAGATTTATTTTTGCTTATATTTTCTTCTTATGAAGTAAAATGAACTCTTATCATAAGCATAGAAGGGGTTTGCAGTATAAAGAACAAGCAGTTGTTTTCAGCAAAAGATGTGTACATTTCAAATGAATGCAAGAAAATATTTCTCCTAACATTGTGATTCACTATGTTTATTTATATTTATTGAAATTCAGAGGTCTTAGTGGATAAAAAAAATGAAAGAGGTTTTTGCCAATTAATACATAGGCTTAAGATAGTGAAGTCACAAATTCTAGGGTATAAAACAATCCTAAAGAATCAAAAAAAACATTCACTGGCTGTATTGATTAGTTAATACACATCTGATGCCATTTTTGCCTTCATCCCAATACCATCCCAGATGATGCCATGGCCTCTGTTTTCAGCAAATTTTATGGGCATTACTAACAGTAATTCACTTTAATTATCTCCTTAAAACTCCAAATCTGTCTTCACCAAAAAACAGAGGTAAGGTACAGTGATACCAAAACATAACCTCCATAGTCTGACCAGCAGAAGTTCCGTGTAGGCCCAGCTGAAGGATGTCATCTGTCTGTTAATGCAGTATTAACAAGGCATTGTCCTTTGCAACCTCGGCTGTCCCTAAGGGCGGAGCAAAGGGAGTAAGGATCAGTATCCTTACAACCCCTCTGTTGTGTTAAAACTTTGACAGCCCTTGAATCCCAAACAAAATTATTAGTTTCACCATCTGGTCGGCAGGTTCAGGTGCCATGCAAGATTTTAACTCCCACACAGGAAATGGGATGCTGTGTGGGTGCAGTTCATGTATATATAAGCTCAAGGGTACATTAAGCTCTTGCCAGACATGAATATTGTATGTTTTGTCCATTAGCTGTTACGAATTTGCCTGGCTCCTGCAGAGAACATTACTGATGCACTGGGTTGAATGTGTGTTCCCAAGTTCTTGCGCAGCTTTCAGTTTGGCTGTGCCCCCCTTGCTTCCCTGTGACTATTTGCCCAAACAGGCTTCAGCATCTAGAAATATAAAGAATGGCTGTTCACTGTGCAACAACCCACTCTTGAAAAAGTTAAGTCCTTATTTATTATTAAACTAGAAAGGAGTCCACTTTACTGTCATATGATTTACAAAAAAAGAACAACCTTTTGGAAAGAAATACTGATTAGACATGTTAAAAAAGAACAAAATTATTATATATTATATGTGGATATTATACTACCTGGCATGTTGCAATACGTTAGAACTAGGCATTCCTCCAGCTGAAAGCGAAGGTGCCTGTGTTATAGACCTGATAGCTGTACTGACAGCCCGTCAAGGGAATGATTGCTGAAGTAACTCAGTATGCATCAGTTCAGTAAGATAGATGAATGGCTTTGTATAATCCATTTTATTCAATTAAGCGGGTCCTTCCAGATCTTACCAGCTACAGAACAAATTTTCTCCTGATACATCCCATTTCTGCTGTGCAACTGGAATTCAGAAAAGTATCATCTGCCCTACCATGGGCTTTGTGAAACCTTTCATATATCAACAACAGGAGTAGGAAAAAGAGCCCGGACAGAAAGGCTTGTCAGGAAGAGATAGTTATGTGTATAACATGGTAGTGCTGTATAAATTTTGAAGACAGTTATCCTTGAGCACACACAGATGGGTATGATCTCCCTTGCCGCGAAATGCTGCAGGTGTAACAGAGAAGAGCCAAGAACTGAAAGTTTGTAAATGTGCTTTAAAGCACTTTTAGGGTCCTGTGTCCTGTTAGGTAAATTCATGATCGATACAAAGTAGTCTGTAACCCATCAATTAGCATTCATTCACCTGAAAGGTACCTGCTTATTAGTCTTGTTCAGTTTAAACTTGTGTGCTTGAACAACTGAGCTTGTTCCTTTTACTTCCTACCATTTGAGAGTTTTATATTGTTAATTTGAAAATAAGGTACAAATGAATGCATAGTTGTGACTGACTACCTAGGTCAATTTTGCAGGCCATTTAAATTTCTGCTCCAGTTTTTATATCCATAAATTGAAGACATTTATCTTTCAAGCATTGCTAAGCATATTGAAATAATTAATGACTCAATTTCTTAAATTGCAAATGTTTCATTATTTCTAGTTTCCCAGTTACTTAAGTTTTGAAAAATCATCGTTATCAATTAGTGCTTTTGTCATAAAGGTTGCCTTTTTTCAGTGTTCTGTTTGGCATAGATCGTATGTGTTAGGAACCAGTGAGTATAACCAATCTTTTTTGCTTTACTCCTGCCCTTATTTCTGCAGTATGTACGTGTGTCTTTTGACACAAAGCCTGACCTTCTTCTGCATCTGATGACCAAAGAGTGGCAGCTTGAGCTCCCCAAACTTCTCATCTCTGTGCACGGGGGCCTTCAGAATTTCGAACTTCAGCCAAAACTCAAGCAAGTCTTTGGAAAAGGCCTCATTAAGGCTGCTATGACAACTGGAGCATGGATATTCACTGGAGGAGTAAACACAGGTAACAGCAACATTGAAATGAAAGCACAGTGACATCTAGGAGATTTCATGACAGAAAAAAATTAGGACTGGTGAGATTAAGAAGCCATTCCATGTTTTAATTTGTGTTGGCTGTACGATATGCAAACAAGCAAATGCCAAGTTCATACCAGCCTGGCAGATACCAGGGAATAAAAGGTTTGCTAAGGCATGAAAAGCACACTGGAGAGCTGAAAGTAAAGCCTCCTGCTTAGCAGTTATATTAGTATATTGCAGTGAAGTCTTTAGAATAACAGTAAGCTACAGGGAGAGACTACTAACCAGAAACTGAAGAAGTCAAACTCTCTTTACATAAAATGGACAAAATTTTCATCCAAGGACCTCTATTTTATCTTATAAGGTGATCTGTAGTATGAAAGGGGAAAAGGTCTGTTTTGTGGATGTGATGGAAAACTTTATTGTAAATAAGTACCACTTTTTCCTTTCTTATAGACAGCTTGACCTAATTTTTTTCTATTACCCCTGCAGCAAGAGTGATAACATTGCCATTTCTATTCTAAGTTAAGAACATCATTAACATACCATACGGGTGTCCTAATGACCCAAGGTAACAGCTTACGCAGCTCCACTGAGTGACCACACGTAGGTTTTGAGAATAAGCTGCAAAACATAGTTCTCCAGATAAAAAAGGTTGGGCAATGTCTTCCCAGTTACCCTCCTTGAAGGAGGCAGAAAGGAGAAGAGATGCAGAGGAAAGCTGAAGAGTTCTGCTAGAAATACATGCAAGAAGTTTTGAGCTAGGACACGTACTTGTAAGTTCTTACGTAGTTTTCATTTTCTGCAGTAACAAAGCTAGCATTTATTACTTTAGTGATCCCACAGAGTGTATCCTCTTACTGTCTATGGAAAACACTGTAATCACTCTATCATGCATTAATTTTAGTGCATTGTGGATCAGCTCCTACATATTTGAATATGAATGCTTAATAGGAGTCTTGGGCCTTTTCGTTTCCAGAGCACATCAAATTTAAATCAATATTTAGTTTTATCACAGCAGTAATACAAATAGCAAAGAAGAGGCGTAGCTTCCAGAGTGTTATACAGATAAACAGACTCACATGTATGTAATATCCCCTACATCTCTGCAGAACAAGGAAGAAAATCAGGTTAAATATCGACCTGTACACTGTGGTGAGAATGTTAGTTGCCAGATACTCCTGTAGTGATGATGATGAAGACAGATGCAAATTGCAAGTTAATATCACATTAGAAAACTTAGATATTGTACACACATTGCAGTGGATTACAACAGAAACTGTAGAAATCAAACTACAGAAACTTTGTAAACAAGGACTGACTATTAACATCGCCATTTGGCAAATGCACAGCTGCTTTATACTATCATCATAGCTGCAAATGCCAAAACAATACAAATAAACAAAGAAAGTCAACTTCTTATTGTTGAAATTATATTTTTTTTGCTGTAATAAAAAAATTACCTAGACAAAACAGTGAAGTTCAAGTTGTTGTGTGTTATTTTAAAAACTTATAATTCCAGAAGCAGTTCTTCATTATCAGTTACATCTCATTGCTGGTTTTGATTTCTGGAGCAAAGCAGTTGATTATGCCAGGGCTAGGTTTTCAGACTGTGTAGATGAAAATTAAGTGTTTTATCTCTATGTGAAATTGTACAAATTGAGAATTTCTGAGTACAGTGTGTTCTGTTGATGAATTTTTAAATCAGATTTATCATAAGGAAAAGTATAATTGAAAAAACCTGAAATACTGCTGTTGGACTAAGAGTCAGTGAGGTGACAGGGATGATGCATACTTGGCTATAACCATGACTCTTAAATGACTTAGACAAGTTGTTCTGAATATTCACGTTATACCAAAAGTTGATTATTCTAAATAGCAGAAATTTTTGCAGCCTGGACAGTTTTTCTGCTTTGAATCCTTTGGGTTACTGGATCGTAGCTTCATTCATAGTTGATTGCAGTGTCATGGTTTAACCCAAGCTGGCAACCAAGTACCACACAGCTGCTTGTTCACTCCACCACCCCTGCAGTGGGATGGGCAGGAGAATCAGCAAAAAGGTAAAACTTGTGGGTTGAGATAAGAACAATTTAATAATTGAAATAAAATAAAACAAAACTGTTTATCGTTATCATCATTATCATTGTTGTTATTATTACTATTATTACAATTATAATAGCAAGGAGAGAGAGGGAGAGAGGAATAAAACACAAAGGAAAACCCCCAAGTGATTCACAATACAGTTGCTCACCACGCCTGACCGATGCCCAGCCAGTCCCTGGGCAGTGATCTGCAGCTCCCAGCCAACTCCCCACAGCTGATACACTGAGCAGGAGCTCTGTGGTACGGAATATCCCTGTGGCTAGTTGAGGTCAGCTGTCCTGGCTCTGCTCCTGCCTGGCTTCTTGTGCCCCTGCTCATGGGCAGCACATGGGAGACTTGAAGGAAGAGTCCTTGATTTAGAATGAGCACTACTTAGCAACAACTAAAACATCAGTGTGTTAGCAGCACTATAACCATACTGAGTCCAAAACACAGCATCGTCCTAGCTACTAAGAAAAAAATTAACTCTATCTCAGCTGAAACCAGGACATGCAGGTACAGGGTTTTTATCCTTTTCCACCACAGGAAGGAAATTAGATTCCAGGATGTAGAGGACTTGTTAGGTTGGGGGTTTTTTTCTTACATGGTTTATTTACAGTGTAGAAAAACTACAGCTAAAATTTCATCCATTATGTGACCTGTAATTCCAAAACAGTCATCTTGAAATTGTGGAATCTGAGCAAGAAGCAAACACAGAAACTGAGTAACAGATAATGTCTGCAGCAAATCCACAGGTCTGCTATAGTGCAGCCGCATCATAAAAATAGTTATTGGTGCACAGGTAAAAAAATCATTGTATGAAAAGGAAGGAGGATAAGGCACTTGCCCTCCGCACAAACATTCCCCTGAAACACTAACAAAGCTGGCTTAAAGCTTGCCAGGAGCGTTATCAGCAACCAGCTGGAAACAAGCTGGGGAGCAGTCACTGTCTCTGTACTACTTTCTGTTTTCTCACTGATCCCCAGGGCGGGTTCTAGTACCTACTGGAAGCTATCTCAGGTGACTCAGTTTGTTTGGAAGGAATGGTAGAATAGCTCACCACAGAGTGGTATAATGACATTTTCCATTTCCATCCTTTATTCAGACAGATTGAAACTTCTGTGTACAAGTTACACTTTTTAGGGGTTTGGGGGAGGTGTTTAATTCCTGTGCTGCTTTCTGTCCTTGGGAAGGATACAAATGCTTGCACGCACACATTTGTGAACACAAGTGCAGTTAAGCAAGTTGCAGTCAGCTGACAATATTTCCTTTCTTATTTATAGAGCTGTGTAATTTTTTTCTTGCAACTTCATTTAACATGTTTTAGATTAGATAAAATGGACTTACAGTATTACTGTAATAAGAATCAACAGGAATATATTCGTAGCTTTACTGAATTGTAAGTATATGCATAGATGTTCCCTCAAAAAGAATTCTGTACTAAATCCATTCAATAATGAACAAAAAGGACATAGTTTGAATTTCTATTTTATGCGTATTCTTTCCCAGGAGTCATTCGGCATGTTGGAGATGCGCTGAAAGATCATGCTTCAAAATCTCGGGGGAAGATCTGCACCATTGGTATAGCCCCCTGGGGGATTGTGGAAAATCAAGAGGACCTGATTGGCAAAGATGTAAGCCCTATATGGATACAGATCACCTCCAATATATATAAATCTTCCAGTTAATTTTCCTTTTCTCTCCATCTTTCACTTAACAATTCCTCATAGAATTAATGTCTGCAGCAAAAAAATCAATCTATGCACAGATTTTCCATTATGGTTGATAGCAGTTTTGACAAAGCAATAATAAAAATTCCTGCACTGTATATTCTTTAAAAATAAATCATAAAGATATTTCATTAGATGCTATTCTTGAAAATATATTCTTTTCATCCTTAGAACACTATGAACCCTGAAAAGTGCCTAAGAAAACAAGGATTGCAAAGCTTCAATCTTATTTATTTTGAAACAATCCTATGATGCACTGGTTAAATTCAGAATTTCAGACCGTCCCCCTTATAGTATATTCTATCCTATACATTTTTATTGCTGCGCTTGTGCAGAGTCTTACAGGTGTATTGGACATGAGATCAGACCTCAAAGAATCATTACTTCAGTCACCTTCTGAAGAGCAAAGTCAGTGTTTCTTGTATTCTTTCACATCATTCTTGTCTTTTAAACCTATACTGTTACTCAGAAAGATTAATTCCCTGATTTTAAATATGTGAATAATTTACTTACACTGCTCATATGTTACCTGAAACTTCTCTGAGACCTTTGTTTTTCTTAACTCACCTCTGATTCATTCCCAAGCAATCTGCCTGAGAAACAGTGGCTAACTTTGAGTTGAGAAAAGATAGTCTCCATTCTGAATAATAAACGTTTTTCTTGACTACATTACTCTAAACCATTCATCTCTGTATGTTCACCCCTTAGCAAGTTGGGGAGGGGAAGAAAATTCAAGTATCAGTTAGGTCAGAAGGAATTACAATCAGTATGAAGAAACTGATCTAGCTGGAATTCATTGCAATTCATTATTAAAGTATAGCCATTAGGAGGAATTGTGTTAGCAGGGGAGTTTGTACTCTTAATACCACTAGCGCTTGTATAATAGGGTTACTAATATATACAAACAAGCAGGACGGGACTCTTAATCAGTATTGTGACTCACTAATGAACTCTTCCGAGATGCAGTGCAAAAGGTGACAAGCAGAAATAGCTAATCACAAAGGCAAGATGCAACGTGTTAAAGTGTAATGTAAACATCAATTTCAAATGATCAGTCATTACAGACTATTCATGGAATTATGGAAGCATTGAAAGATGAAAGAAGGCAAGAAAGGACATCAAATTAGTTGTGAATTTGAGGACATTGGTATTCCTCCATTAGTTATTTCCACCTGTTGGAAAGCTAACTACCTTTGTTCTCAGCTAGTCACCATAGAAAGACATGAAGAAACAAGTTGTTTTCCCAGCTCTTCCAGCCAACTGAACAGCCACCTCTGATTTCTGATTTCTGATTTCTTTAAGAGGCGTTTTCCTCTAAACAGCCTTCCAATTTAGCAGGGAACCAAGAAGTTGTATACTAATTTTTTTCAAAAAAAAAAAGCTTTCTGGTAATCCAAAAAAAGGTTAATAGTCTGATCATCAGACAGAAAGCGACAGAAGTTTAAAAACCAGTAAAGAAAACAAATTTGGGTAAAGTCTTCCATTAATGGACCCACAAATATACCAATAGCATTACAATTGCAGGGTCATCACTAAAGGACAAAAATAGTTCCAAAATGTACTTTGTGATAGGCAGAATTGAAATTGCCCCTCCAAACTTCCTGGCCACTAATATTTTCATAAAATGATTTATCAATGGCATGATACAATGCTGAAGCACTTCTGGTTTTGTCCATCTCTAATGCACATGTAATGATATTACTTTATACTTACCAATATTTAATTTCATCTTCCATTTTATTGCCTAGTCAGGCTGCTTTAGGAAGACTTCCTTTAACTCTTCATAGTCCACTGAAATATCTGTCAGATTTTCACAGTCTTCTTAACCCCAAATCCCTTACAACTGGGTTGAACAGAACATGACCCAGCTTAAGGCAGGCTACTTGTGTCACTAAGTCTTCTTAGTAACACTCAGTCTTTGCAAAAATTAACTTTTCCTTCTTACTGTCTTCCCTACCCTTAGCTTTCCTCAGTTACTAGTGCCTCAAAGGACTTTCCCTGTTATCCAATGTGTGCAGTTTCTTTAGAAGCATTTGGTGAGGAAGCTTTTTGAAAGCTTTTTGAAAATCAAAGGGTACTGGCTCATTAGATGTGAATGGTGTGAAATGAACCAAAAACAGGAACTGTAAATAGCACCGTAAGCATGTAAATCAACATTAAACAAGAAACAAAGGCTACAAAAGATTATGCAGGAGGTGGAAAAAGTCAACCAATAGTAAAAGGCCTGTTGCACTTCAGCATCAATGTGGCTTTATACCTATATACACGACGTCTAGTTAAATTATGATCAGAACTGAAGAGCTGTCAAAACATACCCTTCCAGCATCACATAGATAGAAAATTTTCTTAGTCATGGGATTTGGGGAGTGGTGGGCAGGGGGGAGAGTTAATGCCACTGCACGTGCCCCAGTGCATGTTGCCTCCTGCCTCCTGTGCCTTGTGGCAAGTCCAGCATGCTCTGCAGACCTGTGCCTGTGTTAGTGATCCAGCCCTTGCCTGGCTTCTATGGATCTTAAAGTCACAGCTAAGGAGTTTTATTACATTTACCAATCGATCCAGATCAGTCAGCTCTTGGCAATCCCGAAGGATTTCCTCAGAGCCATAAAGAGGACTGGCCAAGTTAAGCAAAATATTACTGTCGTTTGCTATTCATTATATTGTGATGATTAAAGCTCCCTAAAGAGACTTGTCTTACTCCAGTACTGTAAAAGCAATATAGCAGAAAATAGTGCCCATCTTAACACACCTAGATTCTAATTTAAAATCAAAGCACACAAGGGAAAGTTAGTTAGTTGCCTTACTTCCAATTTTCTTACAGAACTGAGGATGTAGGGTGGCTTGCTCAGTCTTGTAGAAAACTTGAACTATAAAGTACTTCCTACATAGAGAGCCATTCTTCCTTTTAAAGGAGTGCACTTTGTGAGTCTTCATAGCATGCATGTCTTTCCTTTCAGAGACTGTTCAGTCCTCATTTGGGTTTAATTCTTAGTCACCTCAGTAGTAACAGTGCCTAGATTACGAAGTGGACATGATTTTAGTATTTTCCTTTTGCTCAATGAAATCATTCAAATAAATTTCATTTGTAGCCCAAAGAACCCAGTATTTGAGACTTAAATCAAAATACACTTTTATTGTGCAACTTAGTGAGAAGGACATTTCCAGCATACTGTGATATGTCATTGGTCAGTCAAGATGCTGTAGTACATAACCTAGTAACTTAATAGAATACATTTGTTAGTAATTAAAGTTTCGAGGGGGAAAAATCCAACCTTTTTCTTACTGAACTAAAATTCAGCTCTGTGCTGCTATGCTGAATCACTGCAAAACCCATGACATGCTGTAAAAATCCTTACATACATGAATGCAGCAAGTTGCCGTAAGAAGTTCCTAAATTCCCTTCAAATTTCTTCCATTTTATTTGTCTCCCTTAGACTACTCTTATAGCCTTGGATTATAGTGTGTTTCCCTCCCTGTATTGCTTCATTGACCTGTTGGTTACACTCAACAACTGGAATATGGCAAAACTGAAGCTCAGCAGAAATTTTGGCAAAAGTGAAATACTTGTTATTTTTAACAAAGGCTTTAGCCAATGAAAAAGAAGAAATAAGGGTCAGCTTTTATCATTTAGAATGATATCTTTTATCATTTAGAATGTTCAGCAGAATGCACAACCCAAAATATAAGCCTACTTTGTAGATTTGTGCATAAACAGATAAAAGTGCTACATAAAAGCAAAGTGTGAGAAAAAAACTACTTTCTCACAGCAAATTTATTTATTATTATTTATTTTATATATATATAATATAATATATAATATATATTTATTATACAGTATTTTATATATAACATATTGTATATACTTTAATGTATAATATAATATCTATTATATTATATTAGATATATATGTTATATTTTTTTTTATACACACACACACACACTTATCAACCCCTTTCATGCTCTCTGTTCCAGAATAAGTTATATTTTTTACTTCCTAGAACATAAATGCTGGAAGCACAGTCATTGCCAATGTTCTTTACAGATTTCACTAACAGCAGAAGCCTGTTCTTTTGTACTACTCAGAATATTCAGGAAAAATAAATATAGTAAAACCCAAGCAATGAGTATGTTTACTGCTACTTGAAATCTACTCTCCTATACAGATAAAATCATATAAATAAGGAGCAAATATTTTCCATTTTTATATAAAATCTGTATTTATATTGGACTAAATATAAATTAAATCCAAACATCTTTAGATATTTATTTTGTTGAAAAATAAACCCTGGATTTCTCAGTCTGTTTCTAGATGATAATGCTTCTGATCTATTAGAGACTGCAGTTTCAGAGTAACCATTTTTTATATTAGTGCATTTGCTGAATTTTATAACTGTAACTTGAGGTGAGAACATGTCATTAGCAAAGTTTTTTCTGGGATGCTCAAATGGTACTCGCAGCAGAACTCTGCAGTATTGCCCTACTTGCTCAGTTACATCCTCAGCTTTTTTCAGTATCAGTTTGGATGTTGGAATAGGGAGGAAACAAAAGCTTGAAGGTTGTGTGCACTTTGGAGGGCAGGATCACAGCAGAGAAGTTGGAAGTCAGCCTGTCATGGAGCAAGTGCTAGCATGAACTTCTCAAAATCCCTGGGCAATAATGGACTAAACTTCTCCTGGAAAAGTGAAGTCCTTCCATGTTGTAGTGGGTCACCAGATAGTTATTAATAGTTAACAACTCAATTACATCACATCTCTATGCTGTTTCAGAAAAATTAGTATTATGCTGGAATCTAGTAACAGGACTGATTTATGGCATTGGCCACAGGTAAGGCCAATGTCTATTTATAAGTCAAGTAAATAAGAGCAAACAGGAGGTACAGAAAACATAATCAATGAGGAAAGCTTAAAGCTTAAAGAACTGGAATTGTTTATATTACAGCTGAACTAACTGAGCAAGGCTTATTTTCATCAACACACCAGGTCCTGCCACTCCCATCTCCCTGATCCCATCACTATATGCTTCATTATAAAGGACTCCACTCTTCTAGTACCAAGTCCCATTCATTTTCAGAATACTGCCTACCTCCCTGAGATTACCAAAGGTTATCCAAACCAGAAAAAGTGTGCATTCAAGAATTGGCATTTATATATATAAAAAAAAATCATATAGCTGTCAGGCTTGGTAGGTATGTAGCCAGAACTCACAACTGTAAACTGCTATCTTTTAACCTCGTTCCGGTGAGTCTTGACAGAAACACCAGCATTTGTATTACCTGCTCTGTGTATGTGTACCAGGCAACACATACATCAGACTGTGAAGATGGGCTACACGTTTCCTTTTCGTTTTTTCATAGTAATCTGAATAACAACATCAGCTTATAGGATGAGACTGCTTCCTTCTGTCTCTCATACTTCTTTGTTTTCACAGTTTCAGTCAGATAATGCTTTGCTTTAATTATTGTCTGCAGGTTTCAGAATAACAATAGAAGTTACAAATCTGCGGTAACTAATTAATAAGTGTAGATTACTTTATTGGTTTTGGATTTGTTACCAATTTTGACATGGTTTTGGTAGATATTTTGCAATTATCCTTCCAGAAAGATGTTATTCTTTGAGAATAAATCGACTTGTTGGGGAAATAAACATGAATAACCACAAATAGGTCACAAGTTTGTTTAACTTTTATCCAGTGTCAAAGTATCAGAGACCCCTTGCAGGCTTGGTCAGGAAATAATTGCTTGAAGGAAAGGTGTAAGGAAAAAAGAATCAGCGCTCTCATTGCAAACTACAAGGTGGGAAGCATGCCTGGGGAGAAGCTGGGGACTGACATTTTTGTGGCATATCCAGAGGATTTGGACATGATGCTTGCAGGATCCTCTAAATTAAACCAGGATCTGCTCTATTCCCTGGTGTACCCCAGGACAGTGAGGCTGAAGAGAAGGCTTAATTTGAACAACAGCTACTACTTTTTTGAGAAGCAAAGCACGCATCTCTTTCTTTCTCTGCCACTACTGTGAACGCATTAAGTTTGTTGTAAATTCTTTGCCTTCACCTAGACTGCTTAGATTCGTGCATTGGATCCCATGACACATGCATGCTCATTGTCCATGGTGAGTTACCCTGAGAGATTTTTCAAGTGCTGTCCCTATGTTGAGTGTCACATGCCCATGGGGAATGTAAACAGAGTATAGCAGTGCTTTTAATTCAAGCTTGCTCCCATCTCAGGGTGCAAATGCAACTGCTGAGGTTAGTCCAGCTCCTCAGCTACTGACAGAGTGCCCTCAGCCCATACGGCGCAAGTACTGCTTCACAGTGTGGCTGCTGTCACGTTCATTAACCTATATTTAGAGGGGTTGTCTTAAGCATAAATGCTTCCTTTCAGCTCTGCAGAGGAAGATGCCAGGGGACATTATTCTGTCTTCTCAATGCAGAAGGAGGATGAAAAGACATTAAAGTCAAAGTTTTCCCGACCTTTTAACTTCCTTGTAAAATGTAAGGGATTGAAAAGAACAAAGGAATGGGAACTGCAAGAGTGAGAAAATGAAAATCTGCTGAGTGTTATGGAAAAGCAATTCGCCTCAAGAAAACATCCTCAAAGCCTAGGATTTTCTTGCCTTCCTCAAGATTTTCTTTGTACTTTAATCAGGAAAAGACTCTGACAGTGTGGGTTTATTATTTGTTATTTAAAAAAAGTATTTCAGCTGTTGAACTGTGTATGCTGTGAACAGTTCAATTGAACATAATTGTATTCTCATTTTTACATCCACAAAATTGATTAATAATAAGATTCACCTTGTAGCTAAACAGCAGACACAGAACCAAAGTGTAGTCTTCTAATCTGCCCTGCAGCAGCATTACTGTCAATGTGCTGAGCCTTTGGTGTGGCAGCTCATTAGAACTGCAGATCAAGCTGTCACCATGAGAAAGTTTTAAGCTGTGGCTCACAGGGACAAACCACAAGCTGCTAGAAGAAATGCATGCGCAGCAATTTGTAATCATATAATGAACAGGCAACTCAAGTCATTCCTCTTCTACTGGATCTGGCTGGCAGGTGCACTCTATATATTGAGAGGTGGGCAGGCAGTTTGAAACATCTGTAACTGTTTTAGTCTGATTTTTTTTGATTCTTAGGCGTGTGAGAAAGAAACTTCTTTTTCTTTCTGACTAGCGTGGGACTCATTGTTTCTGCGTCTGTAGAAGCTAGTCAACAAACACATCCCAGCAGTCTATTGATACTTTTTAAGCTATATGAGCCTGTAGAATAAATGGTTTATGAATGGGGCACCAAAGGAAACAGTATAAAAGAAACTTGAGCCAAAGCTATCACCTGTTCTCACAGTGGAGTGCACTGCCTTGCTGTTGGCAAGCTGCCATCTTGGTTGTCTCAGACCTATTAACTCCCTTTTGCAGGATGAACAAAAGGCTTACAGAGTACCCTCTGTGTGGCAGTTTATAACAGCAAAATGAGTCTGTGGGTTTCCCGTTGCCATCCAAGAGTTAACCAAAGTGCTGCAAGCATTCGCAAGTGGAAATAATAGGGAAAGATATCTCTGGCCTAATAATTACTGATGCATATGATTTATAAAGAATTATGCCTCAATTAGAGAGCTCTTTAGAATAACAAAAATGGAAAGAAGCTTAGGAAGAAATTATTAAGTTAATATATTTCTGTCTGCAAGCATTTTTGTCAAAACTTGCTTCTATACTTCTGTGCATTAAAAAGCACCAGATTTTGTTAGATTTGTAAAATTACCACCAGAGATGTGAAAAAAATTCCTTGCAGCTGAAGCACAGCTCAGCTGAATTTTGTAGCAAGTCACTTCAGTATTTCTTCAGCTAGGATGTCATTTTACAAATTTTCAGGAGTTTTGTGTTTCCAAAATGACAAGACATATTTGAATAATGCAGGGAAAAATGCTTCTAGCACATCTCTTTGAATGATCAGCCAGAATCCCTTGACACATCACCAGTTCTTTTGCCACATCAGTACAGTCTTACTTATGTGGCTGAAGACGGACCAAAGTAGCTGATAGCCAAATGTGGCCAGTGCTATTATTTGGTCTGTCTAGAGGCTCTGGGTGAGATAGTTCTGCAACAACTTTCTCTGTCTGCAGGAGGGTTTCTTCTCATGAAAACAAATCAAAGGAAGTGTAGCAAACTCTTCATTGAATGGAAACTTTCTAAAGCTGTTATCTGCTTTTATACTATGCTAAGAGTGGGGCAATAGTTTTTTTCCATTAAACTGGAGCTGGTACACACCTCTTCAAGAGTGGAACTCACCTGTATTGGCATATCTGCAGAGGAACTCCTGTGCACGTGGCTCGGAATGAGCTAGGACAGGGGACATGGTGCTCTATGGGGTTTGTGAAGGAAAGATCAAAGATTTTGATCAGATGAGATATTAATAGCAATGCTATTGAAAGATAGCAGCGGACAGGGTCTGTGGCGTGTGTGTAGTCACACAGATCTTTGGAGGACTGACCATTAGCTGAACTTAACACTGAGACAGTGGTCATTGATGCTATTGAAACACATTACATGCAAAACCCTTTAAGCAGTGTCAGTGTCTAAAAGGTCAGTGTTTACAAGAAGTGGCCACACTGGTTTAAGTGCTCAGGTTATTTTCTACTTTATTTATAGAGGACAACAGTGTTTGAGTGCAATACTTCAATTCATTTTGATTTTGTATTTTTCTTTTGTATCATCTTGTCAGCTGTTATCTTATAATTGATTTAGTTCAGAGGTCTTCTGTCTTTAAGACTTTGTTTTTCCTCTGTCTCAAAAATTCAGGTGGTCCGACCATACCAGACGATGTCCAATCCCATGAGTAAGTTGACAGTGCTCAACAGTATGCATTCTCATTTTATTTTGGCTGACAATGGCACTACTGGTAAATATGGAGCAGAGGTGAAACTTCGTAGACAGCTGGAAAAGCACATTTCACTTCAGAAGATAAATACAAGTGAGTAACCTTTTGCTTGTATTGTTTTATAATTGCAATTATATCAAAGACACTGTAAATTGAAATAGGCAATAAGGTCCGTATATTCTGGGGAGTAGTTCTGCTGTCTAAAATGGTGAGCATGAATTAATAAAAGACAATAATGGTGAGCAAAGATAACAAAATTTGATTTTAGAGTACTGTGTGTAAGGGTACAGCACAGAGGGTACAACTGAATTTTTTTCTGATCAATTTCAAACAATATTTGTCAAGGCTCTTCAGGTTCAACTTGGTCTTTGGTACCCCCATCTCCTTAAAACTGTAACAGTTCTGTTCCCCTTTGTTTTGTAAAGAATACAGTGGAATTAGTAAAGGTAGAGAAAAGGATGACAGAAATAAGGGAGAGCTTTTTATCATAAGGACTTTGCAGGCTGGAAGAGAGATGACAGAGGTATATAGAGGTATACAAAATCCTGTATGCACTCAAGCAGTCCCAGAGCCATTGATATTTAGAGGTAGAGAGAATAGAAGTCTTACTACGTGTTTGCGCTGTGTTTACTAGTTTTTCCTGGTCAGCTGTCATTAGGCACAGCCGGAGGCAGAATATGAGGCTAGATGGTCCTTTCACCTCGTCTTTTACAATCATGATGATACATTCTACATCGTGATCACACTGACGCCCCAGTTTTTCTCTCAAAGTTATAAATTTTCTTTTCTGTTATAATCGTGTACCTCTTTCCTACATAACATGAAAAGTAAATAGTCACTGAAGTAAGCACTTCTGTTTGGATAGAATAAAAGGTGATATCACAATATTAGTATTGTTATTTCTGTAGTGTACAAATGTTTTATTTAGATGGGGAGTTAATTTTTTTCTAGGTATTTTGGATATTTTTGGGGTTTTGTTGTTTGCTTCTGTTTACAGTCATTGAGATTTTCGAAACTTAGTGCTATCAAAAGAAAAAAAGATCGGCTCTAGACATTTAACCTAGGCTGGACATATGGAAGAAATCTTCCTTTGGACATTATCCAAGCAGGAATTTTTTTAGTCTCACAAACAAGCCTCGGTTTTGTAACTGCATAAGCTACCTTTAGGAATGAGAACAGAACTAGATTTTCCAAAGTTGTATGCACAGCTTTCTGTTGATAGCTTTCTCTAAACTTTTTTGAGGTTTTTTTGAGCCAGTTCAAAAAACTGGCAATTTTGAGGCAGGAGTGATGACAGTGATACAGGTACTTGAAACTGGAATGAGACTAGGAAACACATCTAGGCTCTCAGACATGAGATGATAATGAATTACAGGCCAACTCAATGGGGTGAACATAAACTAGAATGTTGGTCATGCCTGATAAAGCTTCCTATATGATGAGTATAGTCTGTGCTTAAAATGATGTACTACTTACACCTTTCAACACCACTGTAAACTATGCACACTAGAGGGTTATTGTTTTTACGATATCAGAGTATATATTTCTTTTTTCTCAGAGAGCAATGTGTAGCTATCCACAAATGTGTATGCATCCTAAACAGTGTGTGCATGCCTGTGTGTTTCCTTAGCAGATGGAGTTGGTATGTTCTAATCCTAGCTTGACTAGCAACAAAAATTCACATTTGAAAATGGCATATATAATGTAATCAAACTGTAGAAAACTGTTCTATGAATAATAATTATTTTGAGGACACCTGTAAGAAAAATTTGAGCTTTTGCAGTTTAAAGCACAACATTGTGTTGGAGAAAACTTTATCTTAAAGAATAAATCTCTGTAGAGAAATTTAACTTAAATCAGGTTTGGACAAAAGGTTTATCTGTTGAAAAGCGAGTAATGGATGAACCTCCAAACTTTGGTAGTTCAAGTCAAATGCTTGCCTGACCTCTTCAAACACCTATAAAAAAAGAAGGATTTCTCTTCTCTGGTTTCTTTCTGCAACACCACTCCCTGTCCCCAGGAGTATGTATCTTCCTTTTCTCTTCCCTTTACTCTGGGTCAGTGTCTCTCTGTCATTTAACCTCTGCCTCCCAAATCACTCCCTCTTATAAGCACAAAAACACTTGGGTGTAGCAACACTTCTTCAAAATAAAAATATGAGAGAACTGTTAAGGAGGGAGGTTGCGGGTAAGATTTGTACGTCTTGGTCCAATGACATACAGAATTTTTCTGCCACGTTTTGTTTTCCTCTGTTTTAAAAGAAGGTGACTGCGTCCTGCCCAGCCTGTAGTTGATAGAAAGGTGACCATATGGATGAAAGAAGGACCACCTGCCCGGTTAGGTCAGCCAAACAGATGGTCACTTTCTGATGCCTTTCCTTACCCTCATTTCTAACAGAGCAATGGAGAGAGCAGTGGCATTGCTGCAAAGGGATCATCATCCAAAGGGGAGTGTGTGCAGCCATGCACAGGTGTCCTTACTTACCATTTTCCAGTAGTAAGTGTGTGGAGTGGGGAAGAACACTGACAGCACCAGACTTCTGTTTGCTGGAGAGTGAGGAAAAGGTTTAATTTTTAGTTAATCACTGAACAGAAGAGCAGAGGGCTAGAAAACAGAACAGATTTCAGAACTAATAAACAGTTGGTAACTTCTTATTTCACAGCCTGTCCCTGGACAATAGTGCTGAAAGCAGATTTTATTCTTATTTTTAAGTCTGCCTGCCTTTCATATGCTAGGCTTGTCATATCTTCTTATTTACTTTCCTTTGCTTCAAATGTATCTTTCTCCAGTGCAGTGATAGCTAGCTCTCTTTGCTCTTTGGCATCACCCTGTTCACAAAGGGAAACTTCATGCTTGTGCTCACCTGTTAAAGACAGAAAGCAGTACTGACTTCAAATAGGACAGTGGCAGTCTCTTTTATAAAATCTAAGATTAAATCAGGTCGTTAAGTATGCCAGATAATTCTGAAAGACTCAGCTGGTTTTGTTCCTAGTATGGCATCACTCTCAGTCTTTCAGCAGTATCTAATTTCCTGAATGAGTGTACTATTAAATTGTAATAATAAAAAGCTTGCTTTATGCCCTTTATGACACTAGAGAAAAAATCTAATTGAATATTGTGTTTCCACTCTACCTTTTTAGCTTTTACCACTTTCATAACTCTTACTTTGTCCACAGCAAATATTCAGGAATTAAAAAAAGGCTTTCCAGGGAAGCAGAGGGTACAGTTGCATTTGTGGGTCAGTCTGAGCCTGTAGGTTCAGGACAGAGTCACACAGTTGTGCATTTAGCTAGAGGTCAATTTGATGCTTCAATGCTCAGGGCAGGTCTTTCTTATTTTTACAAGTGAAGACTATTTTAACACAGCCCAGCAACCATCTCTTGCAGTGAGCCACAAGCTGACTCAGACTCATGAAGTTTCACAGTGCATCATTTTGTAGTAAAAAAAGTTGAAAGTAAGATGAACTTTTCTAAAACTGTTTCGAGATCAAAAGGAAATATTGAAGGTGATCTGATCAGAAATTTTTCTGCTTTACAGTTCACACAAACATTTGAGTCCTGGACTTTTTGCAGGAATTTAAAGGCAGGAATTAAAGACAAATAATTTAAAATTATTTATTTTTAAATAAAAATTATTTGTACAGAATTGCATGGATAATTTGGAAGCTTATGTAAAATCTTTTACATTGAAATATGGATTTAAAACCATTTTAGATCATCCTAGTTCTGAAAACATTGCATTAATGAGCAGAAAGTTTTCATGACAAATGTACAGAGATTTTAAAGGCAATAAAACGTCCCATCTCAAAAGCGGTGATTTCTCAGAGACGGAGTTAGTGGACTACAGCTGTGCTTCCAGCTATGATCCTACACTTACACTATTTCTTGGCATGGAGGCCAGTATGCTGATTTCTGATGCACTGCTTCTGGAAGTGCTCGTAATACTAAACTCCATTTCACCACCCTCAATGCAAGAGGGCTCACAGCTGTTTGGAGAATGTCACGTTTCATATGGGTTGGAACCAACCTCTCAAAGTGGATTATTGTCAATGCTAAGATAAGCTTGTTTAGCTTTGTTTAGCCAAGTCTGAAAACCTCCAATAATGGATTGTTAACCATCTATATGGGGTCCAGCAAAACGTTTGGAAGCTTCCCCCACCCCACCATCAGTGTCTGCTATTTGTGGCCATATTCCCTTCATAGGGTCTGGCATGTGGCCCTAACACCTTTCTAACATCCCTGCAGATAGTTGTATGCAGGTATTAGATTACTCCTTAGATTTCTTCTCAGAAGGTTAAACTAGCCCTGATGTCTCAAACTCTTGTCTTCAAATATAGGCTGCAGGTCACTACGTATTTTAGCACATTTTTTGCAGATGTTCACTAGTTTCTCCTCATCTCTCTGGAAGTGGACCACCCAGACCTGAATCCAGTACTTCAGATGCAGCCCTGCTAGTAATGAACAGAGTAGGGGTGGGATAAAAACTCGCACCTGACACACTTCTTAATGTAGCACAAGTGCATGGTTTGTGTTATGTACACTGAGAGAGTGCCGTCAAATCATATTCAGATTGGCATCCACTGGAAGCCCGTCTATGACATCAGGATCTAGTTATCTTATTAGAACAAAAGCTACGAGTTTTACTGTGAACAGCTGAGTAATTTACTTTCTTGGAAACCTTTTCCAAGAATGAAGACATAAAAATAGCAATTTATGCACAATTTTTCAAGTTTAGACTTCATTTTCCCAACAATCACACAAGTCCTTAATGTCTTTGAGCCCCAAAATAACTTTCAGTTTAAAAAAAAGTGGTCTAACTGACTATCTTCATAAAGATAACTAAAAGTCATTAGGCATTCATCCTCAAGAGACATCCTGCCATGATATTGTAGACCTAGGATTTAATTACTCTTTTTCTAAAATTCTTGTGCATCCTTCAAGGTCTTCTCATCTGCAGTATTCTTTGATTAGATTAATTCTGAAGTTTTATGTTTCAACACTCCAATTTTATTGAGAAGGAATGGGAATCAACATATCCCCTAAAATGTTGAGAATATATTTTCTTTTCTAGAATCCTATATGCAATACATTTCCTCCTCCCCAGGTGCCTGGGAAGTCTTCTGCACGTGGTAGATTTTTCACCCTGTTCACAGCTGCTTTTTCCCAAATATTCTGTACTTACTTGTTCTTTCCAATGATGATGAAAAGAAATTGTTCAAAATAAAAGAGGCAGAACAATTTTCACCAGAAAACTGGTATGGTCATTGGATTAAAAATCAATTAATATCTTACGATCCCCCAAGATGTGAAAGTGCAGCTAGTCTGGGTTTTTTCCCACCCTGGGAAAATTCTAGTGGCCAGTACAGAAGCATAACTTAATGTATCACCAAACAGATGATGTAATCTATAAACAGAGAAAGGAAAGTAATGAAGCATGTAATTACTAGAGGTGACCTATTGCAAATTCTCCAATTATGACATTCCTATACACAACAAAGCATTCCTGTGAAGTGTGCTAGAATGGCCCAGTCGTTTGCTAAGATGTACATCGTTACCACTTCTGTAAGTAACACAATAGGTAAATCAGTCTTGCCTCCAACTATAAACACAAAATAAATCTATCTACAAAATGTGCATTGGAAGTTACAAGTCATAAAATATTAATTCCTGCCGCTCCACAGATTAGTTAGTTAGTTAGTTAGTTTAGAATAACTGCCAGTGTAGCAACTCAGAAAATAGGTCTGATCTGAGAGGACTGTTAATCGTTTTCCAGCAGATTCCAATAGATTGACATGCCATGGGGTTCACCCATTTTGTAATTAGCCAGAACAATGCTTTCTCTTTAACAAGTGTGGTCTAGAATTACTTCATCTTACATAAAAAGAGCCTTTACCGGTACTTAAAAAATCCTCAAAAACCTTACCTACAGTTTTCCCCTTTTGGCTCTGCACTCATTTTTGGGTTTTTATAATATGCAGTTCATTCCTCCTATTTGCATTAAGGCCTTCAGTTCATGTGGTATAGTTATTGCTATTAACTGAATTGATACTACTAACTGAAATATTTTCAAATCCTTAAAGAGCTTACAGCATGATTGCCAAGCACTTCCATCACAAATGCCTACTTTCCTTCATTTGAGTGATCCTGCTGGAGCAGTGGAGAAGGACAAGGACACATTATTTGTATACATAAGATGATTGCACATAGCCCATATAAAAGACCTAATTTGATTTAAAGAGGTTGTGAATTAGTTAGGAATGTTGTAAGTTTTTCTATAGGAGGATGAATGTCAGCAGAATCAGAAGCTGGATGCCACATGTAGCATAGCATAGCATAGCAAAGCATGCACTTATAGCATGTTCTTGTGTATGCCTATTTCAGGAAACATACAATCATTTTCTTCATCTTGCATGTATCAGCACATACATATCAGTAATCAAATTTGTGTTTAGCATGTGTTAGAAAGCAGTAATGTGCTTTCAGTATTGGTTAGAAGGGCAGAATAAGCTTTTGTGTGATATTTGCAAATCTGACACTTGGCCTTGAAAACATATTCATCATGTGCTAATGATATTTTTCTTTTAAATCCAGACATCTTTCTTACATTGACAACTTCATCTACCAAAAGGCTTAAATCTTGGTCAGAATACTGCCAGAATTTTCTGTTCTTTGTAACTATTTGAAAGAAATCTCACATCCTTAAAATTTGCTTTGGAAATAGGTGAAGGCCAACCAGTAAGGCAGTGGTATTCAAACTTAGGTTCACGTCTACCGCCATGGACTAAAATGTAAGATCTAATGTTTGCTCTAATGATTTAAAAGAGGCTGGTTTACTTGTCAGTTTGAACTCCTTAGTTGTCTGCCATTTTATAGTATGAGACACAACCTCAGAGAAATAGAGAGGGGTGATGAGGCAAAAGGACCTCGCCATCATCATGAGGAATGAAGTTAACAAGCGTACATAATGTCACCTAGACAGCAGGAATCCAGACTGTTTTGATAAGAGGAGAAGATATTTTCCACTATGAAAACTCTTTATACTTCATAAGACTAGCTACCACCTTCTTCTTCAGGAACAGTTATGCAGAAAAGACAAAGCCCTTTTTGAGATTTTTGACAATTCTTTTTCCAGAAGACCCAAAAATAAGGTACAAATGAGGGCATGTAACCAAAGATATATTTGAAACCAGAATAAGGCAGAGGACATAAAGGCAACGCGCATTTAGTTGGAAGTACTTTTCGGTCAAAAAATCAAAATGCTTTGAGTAGTTTGGTTTATTTTGTATCTTTTATAAACTCCTTTAACAAACACACTCTTTTGGCCTTTTTGAGGCTTACAGATCCAGAAAATGGACAAATTTATTTCTTCTTCAAAGCCAAATGTGGGCTATAGATCGGAAGGGATCCACTTGCATGCAGCTGGCCACCCTTCTGGAATAGGTGGACTGTGTCACAAGGCTTTGAAGAACAAGGTGTACATTTATGTTAAAGCTAAATATCCATTTGTATTAATGTTGCCACAACAGATTTATATAGTGAGCCTCAAAACTACTTTTGTCTCTCACTCCTGCTGCAGCAGTAACACTTGAAGTGTTACCTACATTGTGCTTTATCTTCTCTGCACTGTGTGAAAACAATAGAAAAAAATAGATATTCAGTACGGCAGTTTTATTAAGGGCTAGTTCCTTGTCCTCTTTCCTAGAAACTCTAGACATCTTGGAGGTTTGGGTTTTGTTTCCAACAACCTCTGTGTATTTTGCCTAAGAATCACTCTGTGCTGCTCAGTCAGTTCCATACAGTGAAGCATGTTTGTATTTCTTAGGAAGATCACCACACCAAATCATTCGGTTGTGTAGGTCCACCTAGTGATATTCTTCCTCTTCTTTCGATTAGTACATTTCTGGAACAATTGTCTCCCAGGCCACGTAGGGCTTCATGTGGAATATTACTATTCATTATCAGTCTGTAATTGTTCCTAATTTAAACATGCTGTTTGGTGTTGTGGATTTACTCTACCTTTATGGTATGCTGTTTCAAAACTGACATTGCAGGCATTGGTACCTGTGTCCTTGTATTTAATCTTTCTTCTTCATAGAGTTAGTAAATGTAGTTGAGTTTTGGTAGGCCTATGAGAAAAAGTTACCTCTGAGTAAGGAATTGATGGGTGATTTGATTGGAATAAGAAGGTAATTTGGACAGGGTAATATGTCAACTATATCTATTCATGTGACCCGTGGACTTCCCTTTGTCATCCTATGCCTGAGAATATATGAAGGGGGCTGGGAAGGCAAAGGGACGTTCAACTGTCATCATTGGCATCTCCTCTGACCATTGCACCATCATCAAATGCATTGGAATTCTCATTTGTTTCAGATTTTTCCTTCATATCCTGTGCAGCCCTAGATGTATTTTCATAACTACATAGCTGGGAAGATGTAGGTACAGACTTCTCTGTAGGAGAGGAACCCTGCTTCATGTTTGGCTCCTGTGAAATCTGAGTAAAACTCAGAACTGTTTGAAGCTTGGCTCATTTCAGATTTTGTTAGAGATTGGAAACTTGGGCTTTTTTCATCAAAAGCATCATGATGTTGGTGGATGAGACAAACATATAATCTCAGAAAGGACTGAGAGAGTACATGCAGGATAAAAATTGTTCTTGAAGCACAGATAAATGCATAATTGATTGAGTGCAGGTGGATACATAAATTCCTCTCATGAACTTGAGTTGTAGCAGATGAGTTTTTTGAAAATGTGTGTTTTCATATGACTGATCTACAATCTAAAGAACACAGGTCAATTCAGCTCTATAATGTTTGGACATTTTAGATTTATTGAACAAAGCCATATAACTAAGAAACAGAGATTATTTTAGGGTGAAGGTGCTGTTCTATATCTCACCGGTTGTAGTTTTCTAGAACAGGTGAGAAAGGATGGATAATTTTCTGAGATTATATAGTGTCAAATATGTTGACAGATATGCAAAATATGACAAGGAAAATCTCCTCAATATGTAATTCAAGGCAGTGTAAAAATTTTTTATGTTACTGTGATAACTTTCTAAAGTGCTGGCTACAATACGTGGTAGCACTCACATCCAAAAGGAACCAGGGAAAGTACCAAGGAAGACTAGACAGAATGTGAAGATTAGTGAAACTGCGGTTGCTCCTGAGTCTCTTAGGCCATTACCTACAGCTGATGAGCTCCAAGAAGAGCGAAACCAGTTAGGTCCTGTAGTACTGGCCTAATAAACAGTTGACTGCTAGGACAGATAGGGTAAGTTTTGACTGAAATCCATGAGGGTTCTTGTGTCCATGTCTTTGAACTTGAAGTGCCAGCTTTGAACAGTACATTGC
The DNA here is from genome assembly GCF_023634155.1 of Falco peregrinus. Classification (NCBI taxonomy): domain Eukaryota; kingdom Metazoa; phylum Chordata; class Aves; order Falconiformes; family Falconidae; genus Falco; species Falco peregrinus. Next base: position 45,600,472 of record NC_073739.1, on the reverse strand, counting down.
CATCCTGTAGAATGTAACCAAGTGGGTTGTCATTGGCCTGTGAGGCTCACAAATCCCAGACTTTAGTCTTACATAGGCTCTTCCCATATCTTGCCTGTTCTGAGGACTCTAAACTTTGTTCCTTTGCAAAGATGGGTGTGAGAATCAAAAGAAGGTATCACAAATTTTTCATCAGTTTTTCCTGTTACCATTCTTAATGTCCTTCAGAGAAGTTTTTAGGACCAGTACAATATTAAATGAAAATATGGTCCAGGTGTCAGGCCCACATATTTGTCTGTCAGTGCCACATCTGGTAGGATGGAAGATACATGACGAGGTAGATTTAGACAGATGAGGAAGGAGCAATGTACAAATAAAAATGAGAGTGAAAGTACCAAGATGAGGCAGAAGAGGAAGGAGAACAGGCTGGGGCAAGTGAAATGTGATCATACCCATAGTAAAGAGGAGAATTTAAAAGAGAGGCGATAAAAGAGGATTATGGATTAGACACAAGGAGACAGAGAGCAAGGCAAAGTGATATTGGGATACCAAAAAGGAAATTGGAAATGTGAGAATGAAAAATGGAAGTGACCATAACAAGGGAAACAAGAACAATGAATGCAAACTACAAAGGAAACCATAAAGCTGAACAAAATAAAATTTGTAATAGTAATTTTAAAATGTGGTTGGCAAGCATGAAAAAGAAAAAGGAATTTATAGCAAGTCAGATTCAATGAACCTATGGCAGAAGAAAAATCAAAACATAAATTGAAAAGCAAACATAAGTCCAATGATTGTGAGCTTTCATTTGTTAGTAGTGGTTCTGCGTCATTCTATGACACATAATCCTTTAGTTCTGTGAATTCAGGAAAGACAGCAAATATTCTTAGAATTTGTTGTGCTGGCTTACCAGGTTCCTTTGCTTTCTTTAGACGCAGGGCATGTGATGAGCCTCCAAACAAGTGGAAGTGCCACTTAAATTATGAAAATAAAAAACTATTAAATTTGTTCAGAAAAGGGTAGAATGAGTTTGGGCTCCTTTTTTTTTCTTTTTCTAAGTCTGTAAATTTCTCTCCTCTTATTACTGAACAGTCCTTTCAAGGATTAAAAGATATACCTGTCTCATCTTTGCCATATCTGGAATAAGTAGTAACTGGTTCTGATCTGGGGAAGATACTGGAGATAAGGGGTGAGGAAAAGGGAGAGCTGACTGTAAAGAAGTGCAGCTATGTGAAATTAAGTTTGAGCTGGTTGTGGCATCTGGGGCATGTTCTTGTCTCTCTGGGTAATTAGACCCAGCATCCTTCTCTGTAATCCTGTGAAGGCAAGTTACATCCCCTTTTTTCCAGTCATGTTCATTTAGTAGTTAATAATGTAATTGTTCTGGTGGTAAGCATGCTGTGGCTGCAAACTGCAGCGCTAGAGGAAGCAAATCTATTGTATATTCAGGTGATCTTATCTGTTTGCTATTGATATTGACATTTAGGCCAAAATTGCTTCATAGTATTGGGAGGTGTTTCCAAATGGGCCTGAAGGCTGAAGAAAACACCCTGAAAAAAAAACAAGCTGTGGTGTTATTTCAGCATAACCTAATAGGGAGGATCTGGATTATTTCAGGATATTCTTTGTTATCACTTAGCCTTAGCCTTTCTGAGGCAGTTGGGACCATAGGCAGTATCACACAGATGTCCACAGATGAAGCAGATACATTTATGTAGGTGACGTTTTTGAAGACTGTTGTAAATCGACTACCATTTTAAATCTACTTAAGCAGCATGTACCCTGTGGTTACACTCTATTAACAGCAAAAGAGCAATATCTATTAACTATGTATTACTGTAAGGCAAATATTAGTTCAGAAATTAAAATTTGCTTTCCTCAAACTTTTGAGCTCACACTGGCTGGAATTCTGCTTATTAAAATTCCAGAGCATATTTGTTTATCCATTCTGTGTAAGTACCTCTCACTAGGATTTCTAAGTGTTACGCAAACACTTGGAGAAAAATGCTTCTGAAAATCACAGGTTTTATGCAGTGTGTTTCTTTCAGCTTTTGCTGATGCAACACACCGCTGCATACTCTGCAGGCTCCACGAAATACAGCGATGGCCTGGAGGTTGGGCTTCTAAGACAAGCTTCTTGAGCTAATGACTTTCTTTGCTTTTCTTTAAGTTCCCAGAACCCCCATGTTCTGGCATGAGCCTCAAATTCCATGGAAAAACTTGGAAAGAAATGCTGTTTTGCCTAGTTTCAAATATGAATGATTAATGCTTATTAGTTGATTTCCACTTAAAAATCATAGTTCATCTCACATATTTAGGTTAAAACTAAGATCAGAATTGATCAAAATGTAGATCAAAACTGTTAAAGAGCTTTGTAAGTACATGAACATTTTTGTTGAGCTTCACAACACTTCATTAGTCTTCCACAGACAGTTAAGTTGGATGTTCTACTAAATGCTACTTATAAGCAATTGTTGCATTGAAAAGTCCTGAACTGTAACCTCATCTGTTCAATAAATAGCCTGTACCTGGGAAAAAATGACATCTGTTTGAAACAGTTGAGGATTTGTTACACTGGCACTTGCTTTAGGACTAGAGGCCCACATGTGCAAAGTAGTTTTGGTTTTTCAATTCCTAGTTAGTAGAATCACATTTATAAATTTGCAGTTTCGTGAACTTTTTATTGATTTTTCGGTTTGATTTAGTAAATATTCATCCACATGGCATTCAAATGCAGTGTAGTTTTGTTTCAGTTGTTACACATCCAAAACATTTGTAACAAATCAAGAAAAACAAACCAAGATGTACCGGTTAAAACTTACTAAATTGAAGTATCAAGATACCTATTTGGAATAGAGTTGTAATAAGTGTGTTCAGAGTGCATTTGTGTTAAGATTAGAAACCTCTGAACTCAAGTTTTACTTTAAGGTCAAGTTGCTAGAGACTTTTATGAAGTTTCTTGCCATTTAAAAAACTTGCATTTATTAGTTTTCTTGGTTAGATCATATCATACAGTTCTGTGTGAATATATATGAGGCGTATCATGTCTGTAATGGGAGGGATAATTACCTTCAGTACGCTAAAAGAAAATATGTTCCTATCTGTTTTACTATGCTGGCCATTTGCCTTTACTTTTATCATTATAGTTGACTAATGCTTAAGCCAGCCACCCAGTGTAGGCTGGCCCTTAAATGATAGATTAGGCTGCAGCCAAGGGTGGGACTGGGCCATACCTCAGAGCAACACAAGTACTGGGTGGCTAGCAAGAGCAGCAATCTGCCAGGGAAGAGAGAGGCACCAAGCACAGGGCTTGTAAAACAACACTGGAGCTCATGGAGTTTTTAGCTCCTGAGGTATGGATAGCACAAAGTTCCTGAAGCTGTAAGTGCAAAGGAAGCTGTGGTTCAGATTAACAGGTACTTAGTTAAAAAATGTCAGAGAGGATTTTCTTTTTACATCTTTGGGAAAACCTGTTGAGTCATTCCCTATAATAAAGCAACATTTTCCATTAGCTGGAACAACATTAAAAAAAAAAAATCTAAAATTTTCTCCATAAAGCAGACTAGGAAGGCAGGACTATCTGGAAGAAACAGAGGTCCTCATTATGTAAAATTGTATCTGACAGGAAAAGTTTAGAACTACCGGGCTTTGCATGCAAATTAGTTTTACTTCTGCACATGAGAGAATATAAAGGCTTCACTTTCAGGAAACCTATGGAGCATTTGTGCTAAACACCCTGCATGCAATGGTCCCTATACATGCCTTTGAGTGCACTGTGCACCTGCAAACACTTACAGGCACAGTAACAGTATATATCTGTTGATTTATATTTTTGGACTTCCCTTTCATGACTGTATTAGTCATCCACTAAGACCACATATAGTGTACCCTTTACAAAAGTCATTGTCCTAAAAGGATTTTGCAGGCAGAAAGGTAGCTGTTGCCCAAATCTTTTGCAGGACATAGACAAGTTAGAAGCCTGAAACAAATCTAAAGCCTGTCATAGAGACTTTGTACTGCTAAGAGTCCATTATCTCGTTATCTCAGATAAGCACATGACAACTTGTGACATGATAACCTGTAAAGAAACCTGCTGATTTATGTACCCCAGCACCCAACATACCTCTAGTTCCAGGGAAGTGTGGACCTGGAGGGTAGTGCTGTGCAAAACTGTAGGGGCTTCTTGATCATGCAAATGTACTTGCTTTCATGAAGAACTGATGAGCCATTGCTGCTCAGTGTTGCCTTATACATCCCTGTACATGCCTGTAGTAGGTTCAAAACTTCTAGGAAGGGCTAGTATTCTGTTTCCACACTGCAGCGATGAGCAGTGTGTGCCTCATTAAGAAAAGACTTTGAGATGTCAGGCTGACTGCACATGCGCAGTGTGTAGGTTCGTGGAGGCATACTTTACCCACTTTGGGGACAGTTTGAACTCACTGGGTATGTCCATGGTGACTCTGTCTTATGTGCACCACAAGCCTTAAGTTCTTCTGTTGCATCCAACTTCTGGAGAATTTGCTCCACAGCTGCACATGGTGTGGGAGATGTGACATAGATTTCCAGCTGTACACCACTTCTGTGCCTACTGCTGCCCCAGTAACTCCTGGGACAAAACTCCAGTAACAAAACTGGGACAGCCACAGGCACCAACATCCCCAAATAAACCAAATTAATTGCCAAATTATCCAGCCAAAATTTCCAGGTAGAAAAAGAAAATGAATGTGTGGGAACACACACCAAGATGTCAGACCTGATGAAGGAGCAAGGGTGGCCAGCAGGCTCTTAGCTCAGCTGCACCTACTGCCACCCCATGTTAAGACAAAGAACTTAAGAGACATTTCTGTCGGGGATAGTGAACTAGAGCCCCCCAGTTCTATTTGCACTGTTCTCAGGGGTGAGCTTAGAAACAGCATGCAATGTACTGATATGTCCCAGTTGCTCTTAGAAGCACACTTAGAAACATGAGTAGTAAATGCATTTTGTAGTAAATGAGGCATTTTATTCACTTGTTGGTCTATAAAAAAGTAGGTAACTCATGTTTAGCTCTTCATAAAAAGTATTAGTAAAAATTTATAAGACAGTTATTGATTATTTATAAGTATACTCACAGTATAAAATATTCATGCTTTTCCAAGAACTGGGAAAACAAAGTAGGGCTTCTGCAAAGCATGGTAGATTTTTTAAAACCCCTTTTCACACAGCACAGACATGCCGTTTTGCCTTGCTTCCCTTTCCAAATTACTTCAGTTCCTCTAGTTTTTTGTTTTAGCTTACGTATTCATGCAGTACCACTGTGTCAAGGGCAAAATGGGATTATTTTTCTGCATAATAACATGAAGGCCTGCAAGTTGCCACTGGTGCACATCAGGACAAATGTTCTGGTATGTACTTACCTTCCTGGAATCACAATTGATGGAAAGTCTCTAGCTAGCACTGTTGCTGGCCACAAAGGCAATAACACAGTAATGAACCTTTAGGCTGACTGAATAAACCTTTCATACAATATTGCAGTCTTATTTACAATAATGGACAAGGAATAGCAATGATAGCTGACACTGTGAAACAGCGATCTAGTCTATCCTGAAAAATCTATGCTTATTGAAATGTTCCAAATACAAGTTATTGCTTTAGAATTTAAGATAGTGATGAGCCTCAGAAAACTGATTTTATCTCCCAGGTCTTTGGTAGTATTTCTGCTTCTTTTTGGATGAATCATTATATAAAATAAAAATAATATTTTTTTGTCTGTATTCTATTAAATAAGTTATGAGAGACTACCTGTCTTTTTGCATTCATAGTGGAAATGCTAAGACTTCAGTATGTGAGATGAAGACCTTATTAAATAAGAAATAGTAACGTGTAAGTTTGTGTGAGATGCTTCACATATACTTGGTCTTGAACACAAGCTGAATATTTCCTTTGAAAATCTGAGAGAAAAAAACCTCCTCTTTGGCTTATGAACTATTTTCAATAACACAGGATAAAAATTCTGAGACCATTCTTAAGTAGCAAGACCTTTGATTTTGGGATCAGGCCTTTACCCTCTTGAAACATAAGTGTAGTTAACCAAGCAATAAACCTCACCGTGGTAACACAATCATCAGCATTCCCAGCTATTCGCAAGTTTGCAGATACAGTGCTAGACAATAAGGTTTTTCCATCTTCCAAAAGGAAAAGGAAAAAGATATGCTAAAACCAAAGCTCATCTTAGAAATTCTGAAACAAACAATAAACAATAAATTTTAAAATACATCCTCCATGTAACTATCAGATGGTTGGAGAACACATAATTCTTCAGATATTTAAAAATAATTCACTGTTACTTAGAAGAGGATGAGTCTTTCTCTACAAAGGGTATGAAAGAAGCTGAGTACCATGTCATTTACTGCCTTCTAAGAAACACAAAAAATATCTGGAACTGTGAAAATGGATTGGTCTTTTTCTATGTTTGGAAAACAGCACAGCGATCAAGAGTCTTTCCTGATAATAGTAGTAATACATTGTCCTATACTGAGAAGGGTTATCTGCAATTTCAAAATAGACATTTTAGTGGATTATATTACTGCTACTCTTTCCAGTTAGTAAAATGTGAAACACACGATTTCTAAGGTTGTATACTTTTAGAGTACTTAGTAGGAACAGCAATTTTGTTGGGGATAACCTAGCAAGATGAGTGCTATCCTTAGTTTTGGCCCAGGCTAGGGCAATTTTGTTGTAAATTCCACAAAAAGCATGAAAGGAAAACTTCTTGCTTGTTGATTTATTGAACTGTCCATTTCAATGCTTGGCACAAGGTTCCCACCTTCTGGACGTGTGCTAGGAGTCAGCAACCCTGATACCGCTGTCCAGGTTTTCAACAGTATGGTTTTATCTTGGCATTTCCTCCTTTCGGACAGTCTCAACTCAAGCAAGAAACTTTTTTATAATGATGATATCCTTGGCTTTGTAAGGAATGTATTACCTTCAGATTCAGCATCTTGCCTCCTAGCCTGAAGTTATTCTTCTGAGTCAAGTGGCTGAAACAAGAGGCTCCCTGTGGGTATATCAGGCGCTTCAGACCTTCTTTGCAGACTGTTTTATAATGCGAATGTACAAGCCGAAATAGTGCTCTTGCAGAGAATTCCTGACTCCTGAATTTCTACAGAGGTAGAGGGAACTAGAAGGAAAAATATTTTGATTACCAGTTAAAGAGAAGTCCATCGACTACCTTTTTTCCAAAGTCAGAGGTTCTGTCTTATTGGCATCACATTTTTCAAGCGTCCAGTGTTACAGTAAGACAAGGCATAGTCAGTTCTCAATTTCACAGAAGCAAAATTGTTGGGAAATGCATTGTTAATAACTAACCAGGAAGAATTAGTCAATGTCTTCCTTCCCACTGAAATTTTTCTATGGACCCTCTGCATTCATTTCTGAATTCCTAATGTTTAGCAGCAAAGATGTATGCAGGATTTTTGATATCAATCCATGTAAAAGTTTAATTCACACCTGCTCTGTGTTTTGCCTGAGAGTCATTGATATGCAGACTTCTTTGGTATAAGTAGCTAAGCTTTTATTCTGAAACAAATATAATGTCACAAATAATTAAATGTGATTGATAAATCATAGAAATGAGAATGTGGTAATTGCCGCTTACCCTCTTTTTCAAATATTAAGATACTCAAACAGATACAGGTTTTTTCCCCATGTCTATGGACTTCCTTTCACACACTGTGGATACCATCTCTGCTCAGAAATTAATCATCATATATCTGGAAAAGCTTCTAACATAGAGTTTAGACAACTGTAGTATGGAGAACTTTCCTGAAAGCCAGAAGCGGTTATACACTGAAGAAGTATTATTAACTTATTGTAAAATATTATATATAAATCCAGAAATGTACTTTCTAATTTTCCCTCCAAACTAAAGAAACTATATGTTTTTCCAAACAAAAATTATTTATGGAGAATAATGTAAATAGCAAAGAAAAAAATTCTAGTTGCTGAAACTCAGGATTTCCAAAAGGAAAATGAGATGTAGAAATCAATTTTGTGTCTTAAATATTTTCTGTTTCACAAAGAAATCTATCAGAATGATGAACAGAGTTGCATTTCAATCTGGAAGTTAATCATATATGATAAATTAAGATTCACATGAGCTTTCTTTTTCTTTAAACTCAAAGCTACAAAGTTTCATTGAGAAGTGGATTTGAGCATTCTCTTGTTTTACTAGGCTCAAATTAGAGGATTATTTTCATGCTGGATGTATTTCTACGAGATCAGGGAAGAGAAAAAAAGGCTGTCTGCTTAACCACAGTGAAAAACAACTATAAAACTTGCAGAGAACTGTTAAATGCCATGCAACTGTTGTGACTAGCGGTTTAAATATTTTTTTAAAAAAAAAGGAAAATAAAAGAATGCAAGACGGATTTTAGAAATGCTTTCAAATAGCCAATTCATTGGCTCAAAAAGGAAAAAACAGTTTAGCTGTATAGACTAACCATCATTATTTATATTATTTGAATTATGTAGCTGATCAATATCCAGCAGAATACACACTGAACAAACTTACAGTAGACTGAAGGAACCTGCTGTAGGAACATTTTGAGATACATAAGGTGGCTGCATCTGTAATGATTCCTGAGCATCACTCCAGACTCAGAAAGTTTCTCCCATTTACTTTTACAAGGTGGTTGTGAAGATTTCACTCACCTGATAGCCAGAAATACTCTGAACTCCATCTAAACTATTAACGGCCAATGTGCTGTGTGTCATGGGGTTAGTCAGACATGTCTTTCACCCTTCGATTTTCTAAGGAAGATGAGCCAAACTCATCTGATCTCGTCTCATAACATGGTGTCTTGATTCCTCACATACTCTTGACTTTTTCCTTTTTTGTGCCAGCTTGTTCTTTTTGAACATGGGTAAGCATAGCTACAGGCAGTATTTTCCATGGAATTTCATGAGTGGCTTGCACAGTGGCACTGATGTGCCCATATTTCCTACTGAAAATGATTTTTCTGTCTGTATTCCAGAGTCATACCTGCCTTCTTATTGGCCTTGCTACACCAAAGACTCAGTTCTTCTGTGATCGCAAGATCACCTTCCTCTTTTCTAGTATTTCCTCCGAATTAGTTCCCAATTTATAGCAGAATTTATTAATCACCAAGTAAATGACTTTTCATCTTGCACTGTGAACTTTCTCTACTTCTATTACTCAATCCTTAATGTTATCCAGACCCAATTTGACTCATTACTGAAAATATTTCTTAGTAGTATCTTATTGCCACATGTCAGTACCAGTTCTACTTCTTGTTTTGCAGTCAATAACAATAATGATAGGATCAGGATAAGTTCTTCAAGAAAGTTCACTAGTACTACAGTTCCACATACAACTGTATCTATTAGTTATTCTTTTATTTTCAAATCTGTGCACTTATATTCAGCTTTGCTAACAATTTCACATACGGCATATGGTTTAATAAAGACCACCTTTGGTAAATGTTATGATCAAGCTTTTAAATGCATCACTGAGGGTTTTTTTTTGTCCATAATGAAATAAAATGGGCCCTCCCAGTCAGTTTCCAGAAGAAAATACTACACTGCCAAAGAGGGATGCTGATGTAAGATTTCAGGGATTTATGGGCTTCCTAGACAGAGTTCTTGTTAGATCTGCTCTGTGATCAGCCTTTTGAGCAAGGAATGCAACAACAACAGTGAAGGGAAATCCTTATTCAGCTACCAAGAACACATATCTTTTAAAAAAAAAAAAACCAACCTGCCAGCAGAACTAAAAATGCTAGAAGTATTGGCTGTATGGTGTGGTATAAGGAAAAGCTACAGAAGAAGGAAGTACTTATAGAAAGTTCAAAAAACTCAGTAACGTTACCTTAGCTAGACCTCTAGAAATGAAATTATAAAACATCTCCTTCCAATTTCATATTAAAATTTTAACTGAAGAGACTCTCTCAACAGCCACCATGTGACTGTGTTGGGAAGTATCACAAATAAAAATATTCTGCACCAAGAATTTCATTTTTATTCATCTTCTGATAGCATTTGTCATACAAAAATAAAATACGCTTGTACTAGACGTAACTATAAACAACATTTCTTTTGTCACCTAGTAAGAAAGCAAAACCTGGGTATACTGGTGGCATGAGGTTCACTGCTGCATGCTCAACTGCAACCACATGTATCATTTTAAATGTATTGATATGGGTATAAAATCGTATTATTTATAAGAGTCAGGAAGGAGTGGGGATTTATTGCTAATAACTAGAATGCATTTTTAAAGGATGCAGTTCTAAGCATGATTAAAATGAATGTAGGTAAACAACACAAATTTGCAAAACAAAATTCATCCTTAGCTTAAATCCCTTAAAACTGATGGAAGTACATGGGGGACAGATTAACCTATCAGGCTTATAATTCACTATTCTTAAAGGAAGTTCTCATTTAAATCCATTTCCCAAAACTGCTTTTCCACTAAGATCTTTGAAAAGAACTTAAGCACCCAAAGAACTTAATGACTAGGTTGAGCAGCAATTCAAGGAAGTCCTTAATAATAATAAAAGAATTAACCAGTGAGCTCTGTGCAAAGCAGTCTGTTAATAACCTTGTTACATTCTACCCTTCTTACTGGTTTTTATTAGCCTGGATTTTATAGCTCTGCTTATAGTTTTCTTAAAATAAATAAACCCCACGCACTTTAGTTAAGTTGTATAATAAGAGTCACAAGCTGACAGTAGATAACCATAACAAAGCAGGCTGAGAGTCTCTCCAGGAAACCCAGTGATTGCTTGTGAAGTGGTTCAGGAAGTACTTGGATATTTTGCTGTTTTATATGAAAACTGCGGGTGGTTTTGTGGGGTTTTTTTTAAAGAACAGTTCGTTTCTTTTTTTGACAGTAATTCAAATCCTTAAAAAAATTTGTGGCTATCAAAAATAATTTGATGTTTGAATGTTTCTAGAGGGTCTAACCAGATTTAATGTTCCAGTCTCACAGGCTTACCTTTGCTTCTGTGGACTGAACTCCCTGTAAATGGAAACCTGGGGCAGTCACATTAAAACTTGTTGCCTGGCCTCATTCAACTTTTCCCAATCCAACTATTAATACCTGGGGGCACGCTTTTTATTTTTCAGTGACATGTCAAAGTTTTGTGAAGAATGCACACACTTTTTCTTAGAAAAAGCTAGTTTAAAAGGAGAAAGTCTTTCTGTTGAAGAAAAAATGCTAATAGAAAGTGCTTAAATAGTTCTACTGCCAGAGTCCTTTTGAATGTCCCCGATCTCAACTGTTCAAGAAGTGACAACTATAAAAGCTTTTTCAGTCATATTAACAGCCGTCTGATGTCACGTTGCCTTTCTCTATATCCATAAGACTTCCCTGGCAGTCCGTGCTGCAACTTTTGCAGAGGGCTCCTGTCTAATGATACCACAAGTACTGAAAATGAAGATGTCTCTCCTCTGGTTCAGCACTAGTTCAGTTCTCTCTGGAGCAATGTCCCTAGTGTGGGGATCCACAGATCGAGGAATATGCTGCAAAATTTTGAGAGGATTCAGAGAAAAACTGTGATACCAATTAGAATTGAGAAACAAGTGCTGCATTGACTTGTAACACAATATGTTTAATTTATCAAAGAGAAGGTTAAAGACCTACCCAGCTGCAACCTTAAAATGCATCTAATATGGCAACAAAAATATTGCAGAAGGAATTTTAAAACAGCAAGCAAAGCTACTGGAAGACTCAAGGATTGGAATCTAGATTACAAATCTATATTGCAAGCAAGCTACAAAGTCATGACTATGAACATGTTAAAAAGTATTGTGGTAGCTTCTCTGCTTTCAAACCAAGTTTTGATCTTTTAACAAATTTGTGCTCTATTTCAACCGTAACTATTGTATTTAAAACAGAAGATAGCTATAGAAAATGCTGGTTTATGCACTGGAACCAATGAGATGACTACAGTGGTCCCTTCTGTTCTTAAAAGCTATGATTTTCCAAATGCCGTTTTCTCTAACACTGTACAATCACAATGCAGTAATTTGTCTGATTTATTTTTTCTGTCTTCTGTTATGTTTTGTTTGCTTTGTTGGCTTCGCATTTTTTTGTTCCTTTTCTTTTTTGTTTTGGTTTTTTTTGTTTCTTTCTTTCTTTTACTCCAGGAATTGGCCAAGGGGTTCCAGTGGTGGCCCTTATTGTGGAAGGAGGTCCCAATGTTATCTCCATTGTTCTGGAGTACCTGCGAGACACTCCTCCTGTACCAGTTGTGATATGCGATGGCAGTGGCCGGGCATCTGACATCCTTGCCTTTGGTCACAAATACTCTGAAGAAGGAGGGTAAGTTATTTCCTAGTATGGGTTCTTTCTCCATCCACAAGTTAAATTTTGTGATAAAACAGAGCCCAGGAAATCATTATCAATATAGTGCAAAAGCAATACCTTCCTTACATGGCTGTTTCCATCATCAATATGATCGAAATACTGAAAATATCCAGAGCCAAAAAAAAAATGGTGAGAGGGAGTTAAAGCAGCACTAAGGAAAGTCTGCAGAATATAACAGAGGTGTAGAAACTGTATCATGGAGTTACTTGCCATGACATATAACACATTGTTAAGTACAATGCATAGTATCTTGCAGTTGCAGTTCAAGGGATTCAGTCAAAGGGCACAGGGACTTATTTTCACTGGCTTAGATATGCTATGTCATTATGATACAGGTTTTATTTAGCACTACATGTTCATATCAGCTAGTTTATATTTGACTTGCTTATTGGGCATGATTCTGCACACTCACCTATATTCACACATCACTGCCTGTACAACATTCTATTTGCACTGTGCCACCTTTCTTTGCAAACTCAAGGTGAAGCAAGGATTGTGTTTAGCTTTTATTAGACAGGATTCAAGTGTTTTTCTGTTGAATCAGGCTGTAAGCATGCTTTGCATGTTCCAAAATGCATATTATTACTGGATGCCTGAATCTTTAATATTCTTTCTGCTTCTCCTCTACCCCCAAAAATAGCTAAACAACCATAGAATCACAGAACAGTTGAGTTTGGAAGGGACCTCTGGAGGTCACCTGGTCCAACCTGCTCAAGCAGGGCCACATAGAGCCAGCTGCCCAGGTCCATGCCCAAATGGGTTTTGAATACCTCAAAGGATGGAGGCTCCACAACCTCTCTGGGCAACCTGTCCAAGTGCTCAGCTACCCACACAGTAAAAAAAAAAAAAAAGTTGTTTCCTGATGTTCAGAGGGAACCTTCTGTGTTTGACTTGTGCCTGTTGTCTCTGGCCCTGTCACTGGGCACCACTGAAGAGTATGGCTCCCTCTTCTTTGCTTCCTCCCTTCAGGCATTTATATACATTGATGAGATCCTTTCCAAGCCTTGTCTGCTTTGGGCTGAACAGTCCCAGATCCCTCAGCCTTTCCTCGTGGGTGAGGTGATCCAGTCCTTTCATCATCTTAGTGGCCCATTGCTGCTCCAGTATGTGCATGTCTCTCTTGCACTGGGAAACCCAGTACTGGGCACAAGACTCCAGATGTGTCCTCACCAGCACTGAGGAGAGCGGAAAGATCGCCTGTCTCACCCTGCTGGCAGCACTCCTTCTAATGCAGCCCTGGATACCATTATCCTTTGCTGTTGCAATAGCACATCACCAGATCATGTTCAACTTGGTGTCCACTAGGACCTCCAGGTCCTTTTCTGCAAATCATCTGTCCTGCTGGAAGGCCCTCAGCATGTACTGGTAAATGAGGTTGTTCCTCCCCAGGTGTAGGACTTTGTAGTTCCCCTTGTTGAACTTCATGAGGTTCCCATCAGCCCATTTCTCCAGCCTGTCAAGCTCCATCTGCCAGAGGGCAGCATGAGTTTTGGATCATCAGCACACTTGCAGAAGGTACACTCAGCCCCATCTTCTACAGCATTAATAAGGATGTTAAGCAGTACTGGGCCCAGGGTTAGTCCTTGAAATACACCACTAGTTCCTGGCCTCCAAGTAGACATCATACCACTGATCACAACCCTCTGGGCCCAGCCATTCAGCCAGTTTTTAATTCACCTCACTGTCTGCTCCTCCAGCCCATATTTCAACAGCTTGCCTATGGGCATCTTAAGGGAGACAGCATCAAAGGCCTTACTGAAGTCTACTTAGGCAATATCCACTGCTTGCCCCTCATCTACCAAACCTGTCATTTCATCACAGAAGGTGGTCAGGTTGTCAGGCATGACCTCCCTTTGGTGAATCCATGATGATTACTCCTGATCGTCTTCATGTCCTTCATGTTCCTGGATTAGCTGCTCCATCACCTCCCCAGGCATCAAGGTGAGGCTGACCAGCATGTAGTTCCCTCGGTCCTCCTTCTTGCTCTTCTGGAAGACAGGATGGATTGCTTTTCTCTAGTCCTCAGGCAATTCCTCCAGTTGTCACAATTGTTCAAAAATTAAGGGGTGGCCTTGCAATGATATCAGCCAGCTCCATCAGCAACTGTGCATGCATCCCATCAGGGCCCATGGACTTATGTCTATTTGGTTTAAGTATTCCCTGATCTGATCCTTTTCCAGCAAGGGTGCGACTGCCTTCCTCTGGACTTTCCCCCTTGGTCTCTGGGGACTGGAATTGAAGGTGACATTCAGTACTTCAGCCTTTTCCATGTCCTGTGTCACCAGGTCCCCTTCCTCGTTCATTGAGCTTGGAGGAGGTGATACTTGAATATTAACCAGCTTTTCTGGGCCCCTCTTCCCTCTTGGTCTTATCACATAGGACTTTTCCAAGCAGTTCCCCAAAAATACCAAATTCTTCTCTTCTCAAGTCCAGAGCAGTGATCTTGCTTTTTGCCCTCTCTTGTCTCAGAATCCTGAACTCCACTATCTCATCGTCACTGCAGCCAACACTGCCTTTGACCTTCACATCCCCATTGAGTCCATTTGTTGGTGAGTATGAGGCCCAGAAGAGCACCTCTCCTCATTGGCTGCTCTGTCACTTGGGTCAGAAAGTTCCTATCAATGTGCTCCAGGAACCTCCAGGATTGCTTATGCCCTGCTATGTTGTCCCTCAAGTAGATATCACAGTGGTTAAAATTCTCCATAAAGATGAGCACCTCTAAACGTCGGGCTGCTCCCAGCTGTCTGTAGAGGGCCTCATCCATTTGTTCTTCCTGGTCATGCAGCCTATAGCAGACGCCCACTATAATGCCACCCTTGCCTGTCTTCTTTTTAATCCTAACCCATAAATTCTCGGTTGGTTTATCATCCATTCCCCGCCAGAGCACCATACACTCCAGCTGTTCTCACATAGAGGGTAACTCCAAGTCCTCATCCTCCCAGTCTGGCTTTCCTAAGAACTTGTATCTCTCCATTGCAACACCTCCAGTCATGGGCACCATCCCACCATGCCTTTGTGATCCCAACAAGATGGTAGCTTTGCAACTGCACACAGATCTAACTCATTATGTTTCTTCCCCATGCTATGCACATTAGTGTACAGGCACTTTAGAAAGGCACCCCAGCATACTGATTTCCCAGGAGGAGCTTTGGGGATTTGTCTATAATGGTGGCCTGTAGGCACTTCCTTGCTTGCATAAAAACGATGGAGGTGAGCCCACTTAAGCCCCATTTTGTTGATTTTGTGATCCCTTCCCATCACATTACTCCAGGCTCTTTGCTTATCAAACCCTGCACTCCTACAGGGCTGCTGGTTACTCTCTCCCTCCCACAGCATTCCTACTTTAAAGACCTTATTACCATGTCGGCCATTGCAGCAAATGTAACTTTGCCCTGCTTAGTGAAGTGGATCCCATCTCTCACAAGGGGACACTGACCTGCAAACAGGGTCCCATGATCATAGAACCCAGAACTCTGTCACCAACACCAGCCCTGCAGCCAGCTATTGACCTATGTTATCATCAGTGCCTTCCTTTCCCCATCCTTTCCTCTGACCAGCAAGACTGAGGAGACCTGGGCCTCCATGCCCTTGACTCTGCTCCCAGAGCTCTGTAGTCACATTTGATACTCTCCAGATTTCCCATTGCAGTATCATTAGTGACCATATGGAAGAGCAGCAGTAGGGTAGTAGTCAGATGGTCAGACAAGCTTTGGCAGTCTCTCCACAATATGCCAGTTCTGGGCCCCAGCAGACAGCAAACTCTTGATAGGTCAGGTCAACAGATGAGTGCCTCTGTACCCTGGAGCAAGGAGTTGTCCATTATAATCACTCACTGTTTCTTCCTGGTGGTCTTGCGTGGGTTAGGGTCAGGTGGCACAGATCCTTTGCTTGAAGACACATGTGGCTTCTCTTCAACTTTGATGAAAGTGAACCTGTTTTGTAGTTGTAAGCCATTAGGTGGGGCAGGAGCCTTACTCTTCATGCCAGCCGTCACCAGCTTTCATCCTTTGCCTTCTCCAGCAGTTGCACTTACCTAAATACTAGATACAGATACTGCCTGCAACTCTGTTGCAGTTGGGGTCCTGGGTTCTTCAAGCTGTGGCATCTCAGCAGAGATCCTGTCTATCTCCTTTTCATCTTCTCTGATGCTGCGTAGCTTGTTCACTTTCCTCCTTAACTACTGTGTTTGGTGGCACAGCTGCTCCAAGACAGCAGACCTGCAGGAAAGAAGACCATCTCTCCTGACAGCATAGACCCTGCAGCCTGGGACTTGGAAAGCTGCATCTGTTTTATATTCAGGTTTATGCGTCTGGGATAGACTTGAATGTGTCAGGTTTCATGTGAGTCTTTGAGAAGTTGTTTCAGTGGTTTCAGTGACTTCAGTGTTAACACATCTAACATTATCCTACTCAAACATTTTTTATTCCTTTGTTTGCTATGAACCTTT
The DNA here is from genome assembly GCF_023634155.1 of Falco peregrinus. NCBI lineage: Eukaryota > Metazoa > Chordata > Aves > Falconiformes > Falconidae > Falco > Falco peregrinus. The sequence continues at coordinate 45,583,679 of NC_073739.1, read as the reverse complement.
TCCATTTTCCATCTACCTTCTCTGTATTCTGATGTCATCATGAAAAAGCATATAGCAAGAAGAGCATGAATGCAATTTATTTCCATATATAAAGGAGGCTTAAAAGAAAATGGAGAAAGATGTTTTACAAGAGCTGGTAATGACAGGACAAGGGGGAATGGAATGGCTTTATATTGAAAAAGGATAGCTTCAGACTGGGAATAAGGAAGAAATTCAGTATGATGAGGGTGGTCTAGTGGAAAGTGTCCCTGCCCATGGCAGGGGGCTGAACTAGGTGACCTTTAAAGGTCCCTTCTAACCCAAACCACTCTGTAATTCTATGGTTCTATTTCATCATCACAAACTCCTGCCTGTAAAAAAGGCAAGCGATAGAATCACTAGAGGCAGAACAAGCAAGTCATTTCTTCCTTGAGACACTCAAGTCTGGCTCTGTGAAAGCTATTATCCTCCCTTCCAATGGATCTTCTTTCTGTGGTGATGCCATTCCAGGTAGTACTTGAAATATTATCAAATAGCATAATTTCCCACCCCCTCCCCCCACGCCTCCACCTGTTCACCTTGCACTAAATAGAATGCACAAACCATGAAGTTTATAAAGCTAACTTAGTGGGAATTTCTGTGTTTCCCCCTGCTTCAGAAAACATCAGCCTGAAATTCAATGATATTTTTAAAAACATGAATGAAACACCAATATTATTTATATTCATAAAAATATTTTACCCAAATACATTAGATTTCAGATACAAATTGGGTAATTTTCCCCCTCTAACCTACTTTTGAATAGTGCTTAGGAATATGAGGACAATACTGAATCATTGGCATGTTGACTGAATTCAGGTACTAGCTTTTTCTTCTGGATGGAAATCTAAGTAGATTATACAAAACAGTGTCTATTAGACTCAAAATTAATGTAGCACATCCAAATCATGTGCTAATTTAATTCTGCAGTCCATTGTGCAATCAGACTATAAAGTCAAAAACCTATTTTAATTCTGGCTGCTGGCTGTAAATCAGAGTCTTCTCCAAGATACAGCCTATCTTTCAACTGCTGGGCACCAGGTAGTTGATCTAAATTATTAAAAATCCGCATAATTCATGGCAGCAACAGACACAGCACTTGCATGTTGGTACTATCATGCTGGTTTTTCAGTGTCTTAAATTCTCACTCACTGCAGACCAGTATGGATTCATTTTCTGCATATATGAATGCATGTATATGTGCACTAAGCACTGCTGTGGGTTTTTACATTTATTTGAAAGTTTGTTTCCAGTGGGAAAAGAACTATGTCTGGAGGTGGAGGGCAAAATATGGCTGTCTGCTTGAGTTTTGATCAGTGTCGCTCCAATCCATCCACTCAAAGAGATCCTTAAAGAGTGTTAGACAGTTGCATGTCTGCCCAACAGGTCCTTTTGTATTGGGTTTCACAGAATTGTGATGTGCCTGCATTCCCTCTTCATTATTTATACTTCCCAACTGATTTCACATAACAGAAAAAGGAATTATTTTTTTCTATTAATTACAAAGGTGCAGTGCCCCTTTGCAGTGTCCATGTATGTGTACCCTTGAAAAGACAAGAGACAAGAAGCTTGAATCTGCATTATTTTAAGGACTGATTATGGGCTTTCCCCTTGAAAAGGCAGACATTTCACTCACCTAGGGCAGTCTTTGGGTGCATACTGCAACTCTAAGCAACACTTCACTGAGCTGCAGTGGAATGAGACTGCCAACACAATGCAAGAGAGCTGTGCTTGCCCTGCCTTGCAGGAGGTGCTGCCTGCAACTGTGGGATGTACCAAGAATAGGTCAAAAGGAATTGTGAAGCGTAAGAAGTAAGGATGTTTTTGGAGTTACATCAGTTTTGACGCCTCAGTACCTCATCTCTCTCCTTGAAATTCCAGGGGGAAGGCAAGGCAGATATGCAGTTTTCCCCTGAGCTGAGATTTCAGCATTATGAATATCAGATACACAGAATTAATGCAGGTGGGGGTTTTAAGTTTTCTGTAACTTTAATATCAGGCAGTACGTACTGTCTTGGTCTGAAAAGTCTTGAACAGAGTATTAAGAACATGCAAGGTGGCTACCTTACACTACAAGCAAATAAAATTCTCAGTTGTACGCTGAGTAAGTTCCCAGTACCTTTTACATCTTAATGACAAACAAGCTGTGTACACAGGATAACTTAAATGAGAAGACAGCTTAACTGCAAGCTTTCCCATGTGATGAATTGGAAGAATTATTTGGCTGCTCATCACTGTTGGCCCTAATTTAAAGGTCAGGTTCTCCAGGCTCTGAAGCACTTGATTTCTCATTTACTTAAAAGCTGAAAATGTGTTAAACAGCATTGAGGGGTAAGAACATAAGATCAGTCACAAACACCCAAATTTAGCCTGTATGAATCCCTAAAGTGAATATCCTAGTTGTTAATAACTTTCTTCCATATAAAGCCAAAGTATTTTTGACTGTATAATCAAGGATGCCTACTCATTTCATTGTCTTGTATCAAAGCACAAGCTGGAAGTAAAACAACTGTAAACTGCAACTATTTTTAGGATCATTCAGTAGCTTTTAATCCTCAGAGAGCTAGTTTTTTTAATTAGATGCTGAATTTAAAATGAGAAAAAATAAACACTGGGTTAAAAGTGTGTCATTTCTTAGACAAACATTTCCTTACAGAACAGGAAGTGGTTTGCAATATTTGAGTGAAGTCTCCAAGCTGACTTTATAGTATATTAACTACTCCATCAGTTCTACTTCTGCAAGCATGGGACCCTTATGGAGTTTAGTTCAATGCCATAAAAATTTACTTTTTGCCTAATGTTCACAAGGAGACACAAAACATTATCTATGCTTTAAATAAGCATCCTCATATGAGAATCATTGAAGATTGCCTTTGGATTGATCTGTCTCTGCAACCACTGTGGCATAGTTTTTAGGTTTCATAAATGAAATATATTACTTAAATCTCTTTTTTTTCTAATAGGGAAAATATAGAGATGCTCCACTTTGAGCAAAAGGAGTCATAATTTAGCCCATATGAACCCCTAAGTGAATATCCTAATTGTTAATAACTCTCATCCATATAAAGCTGAAGTATTGCTAACTGTATAATCGAGGATACCTTCTCATTTCATTGTCTTTTATCAAAGCACAAGCTGGAAGTAAAAGAACCGTAAACTGCAACTATTATATATCGTAGGTACGATATGAGTTTTCTGTATCCCCCATGGTGTCTACAATGTAGTGGGGGATCATGGGGTCCTATCACATCTGAATTATTTTGTAAGATCATTCTTACATTACATATTTTGATATAATTACTTTTCTCTTGTAACAAGGTACTTTGCAAATCAAAAGCTGGATAGAAGGCCATTTCTTTGTTGAAATACAATCATCCCTCTTTTGGTGTAGGGACAGCCATTTAATAAACATAGTCATGGAAAAATGGTATAGAAGAATGACCACCAGTGAAGACCTGCAAATAAAGCTGATTCCTCATAAAAGCACCCAAAAATCATCTTTATTTGAATAAAACAAAGGAATAATTACATTTATTTTCTGTATTTTCTCATAACAATGCTATTCAAAATGTGTGAATTTTAAAAAGTATGACAACTTTCAGTCTGTCCCACAGAGTTGCAGAACTGTGTCTTATTTGTAATTCCACTGGAAAAAAATATCAGCAGAGCCTCTGGACATGTTTCTTATATATGATATGATTGTCTAAAGTGCAAATCATAATTACAGAGAAAATCCCCTAAGCTTCCCATAAAGGAGGGCAGGGAATAATTTTCACATCACACTGATACTTTACGGATATATTTTCTTTATCCTGAATAAAAAGAATAATTTAAAAAAAAAGAATTCACAAATGAAAAGTTAGAAACACATTATGTGCAGTTCTTTGAATGGAGAGTTTCATTTAAAGAACTTCAAAGCATTTTGATAACAAGAGGTTTAAAAAATACTATAATGAACATGCATTTTGAAATTGGGTAAGAGCAAAATCTTTATAAATGTCTAGCACATTGTACAACTCAAATATTAAACATCTCTGGAGAAAAAAGACTAAATAATTTAGGGAACTGGCTATATGCCAGATATTTCAAATCCTCTCCAATGTTCACTACAAAATCATATCCCATGAGTTTGAAAGACTGCAGTGTTATTGAGTCGAATGTCTATTATCTCCTCAAATATTAGGCATGACTTAAAATAAAATTTCTTTCTGAGGAGGGAGGATGCCAAATTGCTGTCATCTGTCTCTTCTGCATTGGCCAAAGCAATGAAGGGAGTTCTGTCTTGCTGTTTATCTTCTATCATTTCTTGGACAGAAATACAATGTCACTTTATTTACTTCATCAATTCAGTGTCAATCCATCTCTTGCTGGATCCAAGAGATCTTTCTCCCTCTTTTCCTGTGGTAAGTCCATACAGGTCAGTTCTGATAATCTGATGCATTGAAACTAATGCTAACATCTTCTGTAAAAAAAAAAAAAAAAAAACCACGCGCTCTTAGCAACAATTATGAGTAGATTTTTTTTTTCTGAAATTAAAAGTAGATGTCTATAGGTCTACTCTAGATGCTAGCTTTTTGACAGTAGGTATCTAAATTCCACCAGCAATCCAACTCCTCTGGGAAAAAAAATGTTGATTACCTGGACTAGTAGGAAAATGGGCTTACCTTAGGTATTTAGTGAATGAAAGAACAGATTTGAGCTATGTGGGGAATGAAAGAAAAGAACAGGTTAAATTGTTCTTCTGTAAGACGTTTTGTTTAGGCAGGAGCAAGTTATCTGCAGTACTGCTTCCATGGCAGTGGAATTCAGGGAATCATGCCATCAAAGTGCCCCAGACAGGACTTTATTGGTATCTTGCAAAATACTTTTTGAACTGAAGCCTAGCAGAAAGCTGATAAAAATACTATGTTCATCTGACACTATCCAGTTTTCTTAGGATGGGAGTACGCTGACTTTGAAGGACATCTTAATCATAGAGTTTCAGTCTGGTAAAGTGGGCAGTTTTATGCCTATGGAGCTTTGTGCATATAAGGTTCATAATCCATGACAGTAGCTGCTGAATATACTGTTCCCAGGTTAAAGGCCAAGAATCTCTTGTGTTCTAGGTTAGACCTCTAAGTACAAGACTCAAGAGCCACCTCTTTTCCCCTGAATCTAAAATTAGGAATCTGTGATTTTAAAAAGTGTGTGCTCAAGTTGTATGTGTACTAAATGTGGTTGTCTTTGCATAGTGGATAAATCATCCCTCCATATGCAAGTCCCAGTAGTTTTGCTCACAGTGATCTGTTGCTAGTTTTATGTGCATTGGATTTGGTGTATGCGTCATAAGTTTAGCCTTTAATAGCTTGGCACATTTTGTGTTTTTCCCAGTTGGGTAACACACACACGATATGAAACCTAACGCTTACAGATTCCTAAGGAGTAAATGTGATATAGCCTTGGTATGACTGATTTCAGTTTACACAAAGTTTACTATTATAGTTTCTCTTTCTGATTACAATCACTTCAAGTTCTTTGTCTCACGAAGACATTGAGCAGGCTTGCTGTAGAATTGCAGACCAATGAAATGTTAAAAAAAAAGAAGTAGTAAGGCTAGAAAACTGCATAAATGAAATTATGACAACAAGAAGTTTCTGAGGGGTGGTACTCAATAAATGTGTACCCCACTAGTTAGGGAGCCACTTCTTGATGCTTCTTTTCTAAAAATCTCAGTCTCTTTCACATGGAGTTTGTTTTATGTGCTGTTTAAACTTATGATATGAGACAGTTTCTGATAGCTGTAATGCAGGAAAGGAAAGTGATGGCTGTTCAGGAAGCCTCAGGACTGAATTCTGCTTTCATTCAATGCTTATGAAAGCAAATTTTTCTGGCTTTCTGTGTGTGTTAACCTGAAAGAGAGCCAATTTCTGAAATTGAATTTCAGGTTTGGATTCTGCACTTTTTTTAAGGAAAACTAAATTATTATGAGAAAACAGGGTGGGTTTCATCCCAGAATCTTTGGAAATATTTTCTGCAGTTCTCTAATCTTAGATTCTTCCAATCCCATGAAATTTTTCATATACTTCATGCACTTTTCAAACTTTTTCATGTACTTCCTTTTCATATATCATTTCCAAAGGAAATAAGAGCTTTATTTAAATCTCATTTTAGATTCTCCAGTTCTCTTCAGGAAACTTGTTCTTAGTGATTAACCCCTTTTTTATTTGTTAGATTGAAGGATCAAAAATTGCATAGTTCTGAACCGCTTATATTTACAGTGATAGCATCGTTTTGTTAAGAACAGCCTTCCTGATTAAAGCAAATATCCAACTGTTGTTTTTTTTTAAATAGCCTAAATAGGGGGCTTCAGAATTTATATCATATATGACCTACTAATCTGAAACTCAAAGTATTTTAGGGCTTATCAGGGTGTTAGCCTTTCCAAGTTGATTGTCTTTAACATGAGGCAAATCTACAGTTCAACCTTTCTACAGTTCAGTGTTCTGCCATCGTTTCATGTATCCACATGCTTGCAACATCCTTGCTTCTGTACAGGTGTTCAGGTTATTTTTTCTTATAATCCTCACACAGAAAGTCCTCTGCTGTCAGCTGTCATAGTGGCCCACCAAGAGGGCTGGAGGTTTTAATTAATTGTTTGTTGTCTTTTTTGGGGGCAAACAGGTCATGCTGCAGAGAAGGAGTGCTTACATAGTGAGTGAGCATTAACTGCAGTGTTGTTGCCTCTCCAGCATCCCAAGAAAAAAAAAACTCTGGCTGTGCTGCTCCTCGATGAGAAAAGGAGCTGCAGAGGTAGACTCCATTCGAGAAGAGTCTGTAATAAAGTAGAACGCAACAGGAGGAGCCAGGCATAGAAAGAACAGTGATCCACAACATGGTCTAAAACCCCATGTAAACTTATTTTAATCCAAACACATTGACTTCTGCCTTACAGGCTTCTTTGTGAAATGGAAGTCTTACTCAACAGGGATATTTACAGTCAAAGTCAAATTTGGGTAGAGAACATATGCATTCCATGTGTCAGGCCTTCTATATTCTCCTATGCACCTCTGTACCTCTTTCCCATTCCCATTCGTTGTCTCTTCTAATGGCATATTTTTTGCAGGTATAAAGACTAGATAGTTAAATCCTATTTGAAATTCAATTGTGTAATGAGTATCCTGCAGTCTCATTTGGGCTTCCTTGCTGCAGAGAAGTACATGCAACTTTTACCAGTACTACGAAATAAACAGTGGTACAGTCATTGTTCTCCCAGAGCAGCTGCCATAAGCTAACAGTGACTTTTAGATACTGTGCTGCTTCTGATAATTCTTGGCAGTTGCTGCAGGGCTAAATCTTTGTTTATTTTCTGTCATAATATGAGTCATGAAACCTCTCTGATTTTCATGCCCCCAGATGATCAACAATGACTTAGCCTCCAAAACAGTCAGTTACAATTTTTAAGGGAGAAAACTGCTGTAGTGTAGAAGCTTTAATACATCAAAGGATACATATTCTAAATTAGAGCCCACTATTTTGTAAGACATTAAGAACAACATTTTACGCAGAACAATTCTGAGGAATAGGCTTTTCAGTATCAAGGGATAGGGTTCAAGTACTAATATTCCATGTAATATTACTATCTGTTTGTGCTGTTGGGCCATTTTTTGCAAGTACTATCATTAGCACTGAGGAGGAGTATAAAAATGGTTACTCTTTAAAATCCCATAAGATGAGCATGAACAAAAGCAAAATGGTTTCTTCAAGTGGACTCAGGAACAGAGAAATATTTTTTTACATTTTCTTACCTGGTCGTGTGCAGCATTAATAATATGAGTTGAAATATTCAAGCTAAAATCAAAAATACTGACAACACAAGTGCTCCCAGTTTCATAAAATGAGCCATGAGTTGAATTCTGCTAACTCACTGATAGAAAGGGCTCTTCAGTTCAGCTAAAAGTGTTTGTCTCCCTCAAATCCAGGCTGTCAATGTGGTTCTTGTTTTTGTTAGGATATCCCATAGAGCTGATAGTTTGAATGACCTTCTATCATATAATATGTGGGGACTGAAATAAAAAACTTTGGAGAGAAGGGACCCCAACATGATCAATGTGTTTTTCTATTAACAGTGTTTTCCAATTTGCCTCTGATGGTTTCAGCAACTCCTGTCCTTCAGACCTGTCCAAAACAGCCTGCAGTGGTTTGTTGTCTAACTCTTTGGTCCTCGGCTGAAGTTGCAATGTTCCCTTGTATCTGCTTTTCTACTATGTTTTTTCTTTTTGAATTTCAGACTTATCAACGAGTCTTTGAGGGACCAGTTGCTAGTTACCATACAGAAGACTTTCACATACACCCGAACCCAAGCACAGCACCTCTTCATTATCCTCATGGAGTGCATGAAGAAGAAGGAACTGGTATGTTCACACTTTCCTTAGAGGCAAAGAGAGAGCTCAGTGCATTATTTTGCTCAAGTCTGTTGAAAGATTTCACAAATCTGATCACTGTGATCCAGACTCTAAAGAGATATTATATCATGCTGACTTCTGTTTCCTTTAATCTGTATTTTCTCATTTAAAGTTATTAATCTAACAGATCTGTTTTCTATGTAAATTCCTCTAAATTTCCTTTGACAGGAAAAAATCCAGATTTACTGGATTACTTTATTACTTTCCAGTCATCCTCAGGCATATCGTGATTAAAATTCTATCTCATGTAACAGAAAGCCTCAGAAGGAAGCGTAATTGTTTATCTGTCACTGGGATCATATTTTAAAGATGCTGTAGAGTTGCACAAGTATTACTAGGGCTATTACTTTATTATGGAGATGTGTGACAGGAAAAGAAAACAGCTTGTCTCCAAGGCTCCTATTCTGCAGTGGCAAGACTATACCTTTAACACATACTTACACTTTCTTGAAGAACACAAAATCTTTCAACAGTTTCTGGGAGCTCCATGAGGCTGCTTTAGCAGAAGTATTTTTGAAGAAAAATCACATTGTAAAAAACTTGGGATTCAGTTCTGGGGGCGGTATTTCTGATATTATTTTCTGATATTATTTATAGATATAGATATAGATATAGATATAGATATAGATATAGATATAGATAGATATAAAATCAGTGATTTCAGACTGACTGAAGAGACATACTTAATTTTGTAACTTAAACTTTCTTCTGAGCTTTGTTTCTGGTCCATAATGGAGCTTCCTGGAATTCCAGGCTGACAGTCTGCCACACTTTGTGTAGGGTAACGCTCAAGAGGAAAGATTGGGTTTCATTTTCTGAAACTGAGTTTTTTGTGACTTCAAGCTCTACAGTGCCTTTTCATTTTAGTTGAAAATACAGCATAGAGTACTTAATACCACTGGAGGAGGACAGTGGGGAAATGGTTAGGAAGCGTTAAAAAGGCTGCTTTTCTAGATAGAGCTTTGCAAAACCAAAAGTACTTCTTTACATGATTTAACTTGCCAAAAGCACAGTATTCTGTTCAATAACCAGCAGTTCGTGCATCCATCAAAAAGTGGTCAGCCTTCCTCATGCATAACTAATCATTTATATGTACCACAATCCTCCGGCTTGTACCTTGGACAATGGCAGAGAGGAGAGGATCCCAAGGGTAACTTTTCAGGGAAGACATGACAGCAGCACACAGTTCCACTATGCTGTTGCAATGTAGATGGTTGACAGAACTGGACATACGACAGTCCCTGCTGCCACCTTCTTCCACAATCATAATTCAAACTGTACAGCAACTTGAACACCCTTTAGCTATTCACAATTAGTCAGTGCCAACCATAAGGTATAGACTAGTCATCCCTTCCCTAGCTGAACTACATTAAGATGGAGAGTTCTTTTTTATTTTTGTCCCCTCTAAATTCTCCTTTGCATTGAAGATTCTCAGAAAAATATGATTGTGCTAGAGAAATACTTTTCCTATCCATTAATGTTTGCAAGATGTACCATGACCTCCATGGCACTTGAGATTGCTTTACATGTGTAGTACATATGTGCCTCAGTCTACATTAATGTTGAATTTATTTTCATGTTTCTTATCAATGATTAGCAGGGAGAGCCCATTTCTGTTAATGTAGTAGCAATAATAATAATAGTAATAATTAATAATAGTAATAATTGTGATGATGACAACAACAATATGTATGTATAGGATCTATGTGTGAACCAGAGCTCTGCATGCAACCATAAAAAACCTGCCTAATGATAGAAGACAGAAGAAGGGAATGAGGAAGGGAGCGGGGGAGAGAGAGAGAGCAAAAGAGAGGGAACAAGGGAGGAAGGAAGGCAGGCAGAAGGAAAAGCCTGAAGGCAGGAAAGTAGGAAGAAATGAAGAACAGAAAGTAGAGACAGACACTGAATTATCAAGACTGGAAAAATCTGGAATCCAGAAGGAGCTGTCAGGCTTTGAACAAACTCTGCTAATGCAAAGTTAACTGTAATATTCACATCTTTATTCCAAACACAGTTGTGCATTCCTTACAAGTTTCTTTGCAGACATGTAACCTCTATCACCACTGACATTCTTTACCTACATGCCTTGTGAAAAGCTGTTCTCCATGAGATGGTTTGCCCAAAATTAGGTGTTTTGAATTTGAGTTTGTGCCACTAACCCAACCATATGTAAAGAGGATATATTAAAACAAATGTTTTTCTCTGGTACCTCAGTTGTACTCAGGGTGTTAATTTTAGCAGTGGTATGCTAGAAAGATTTTATGTCTGAGGTGTGGTTGCTAGGCCACTGGTGTCCTTTAAGACTCATAACCTTTTATATGAATTTAAAAGAAAGATGATGGATTTAGATTAGATACTAGGAGGAAATTCTTTACTCTGAGGGTTGTGAGGCACTGGAACAGGTTGCCCAGAGAAGCTGTGGATGCCCCATCCCTGGCAGTGTTGCAGGCCAGGCTGGATGGGGCTTTGAGCAATCAGGTCTAGTGGAATGCATCCCTGCCCATGGCAGGGGGGTTGTAAATAGATGGTCTTTAAAGGTCCCTTCCAACCCAAACTATTCTGTAATTCTGTGATTCTATAATGGTAAAGATGGTATTACCTGAGGAGATGGATGACCCTGGAGATATAAGGTGTTCCCAAGAGTGAGTGGTGACCACTGGTTCTACAAAGCCAGATGTTTCATGCTTCCACATGTGTTCCAGCTCTTGTCCTTTCTCAGGTTTGACTTTCTGATTTGGTTGTGCACAAGACAAAACACTGCTTGATGAAGGGGCTACATAATTAGTCTTATCTCCTCTCTCCCTAAAGAAACAAACAGAAGGAAGATGCAAAAGTTTGTCTCAGAGAGCTCAGCAGCAGCCAAATTGATCATGGCTATCTTCCCTAAGTTCACTAAGTGCCTCACTGTCTGACTTTGTGGCTACTGAATTCATAGGGAACAAAGTAGACAGTGCTGGAGAGGCTTGTCGTATTACAGGGTGCTACTACAAAATTAAGTGAAAACAGGGTACAGGCAGGAAGTACTTATAGTAAAGTATGTCAATATGGATGTGGAGAGAGAAAATAAAATGCAAGTTAATCTCTGGGAGGGAGAAAAAAGCTATCTTTGAAATATTTTTTCCTACTCTACCTACTTAGAATTTGTAAAGAGACTGGAATCTCCTTTATAAATTTGACATGTGATGGCCAGGAAGAAATCATAATAAAAATTACCCTGTTCACAGAACATCGGATATGTCAAGTTCTGACATTTTGGACTTCACCCTTTAAGAATGGTCTCTGAATTGCATGCCCAGGGAGCATCATTATTATGATGTGCAACATTCCATTTATTTGATAAAGTGTAAATTAGTTTGTTGAATAAAATCTGAGTACACAAGCTGGATGATAAAATGCGGCCATAGCAGAGGAGATATCTAAGTCTGTTAGGTTTGCAAGACAGAGCAAATTCCACTTCTCAATTTCATGACTAGTTTTTATTAAATTGTAAACTTAGGTGTGTTGATACAGCAAGCATCGGAGTTTATATTCAGAACTGTATTTGGACCAGTGTGCTTAATGAGGTTTATGGTATAAAAATCTATTTTAAATGAAGTAGACTATACAGGTCATTTTATGTAACTGTAGATTACAAGAGTAGGAGAGTGTTTTGTGCATGATTTATGGAGATTCTCTACTGTTACATTTGCATAGATGTCTTAAAAAATGTTTATGCCATGAAGTTCCTAAAATAGGAGCCTGAAGCTGACCAAAGCTATGTGGGCAGAAAGCAGCATTGTAAAGTCCAGTCCACACTTTTTTCAAAAAGCACCACAAACATTTTTGTACATGTTCTCATCTCCTGCATGCAGCTCATGAGAAGTTAAAACAGCCCATTTGGTGATACCTTGCCTGCCACTAAAAAACTAAAAAAAAATAATAATAGCGGAAGGTAGGGGGAATTTAAGAAAATAAAGAATTTATTGCTTTGGACATTTGGATTCCATATCAATTAGTCCAAAGTTACAATAAGATGGAATTCCATAATTTAAAAAAAAAAAAAAAAGGAGAATGAGACAGTCTGTGAGGGTGTTTTGGGATCTTCTTTTCTATTGTGATTACCTTGCTGATCTCAGAATACAAAGAGCAGGTGAGGGCACCGCCTGAGGACTCAGTCCAGCAGGGACATTTCCCACTGGAGCCTCAGCTTGAGCCCAGAGTCAAGTGGCAACGAGGAAGGGAATCCCTCAGATCGCAGTCCAGAGGGTTCATTTCCGATAGTCTCTGAAAACACAATGTGTTGTGTTGTAGTTCAGAAGTCTGTTTCCAGCTGTGCAAAGGAGCATTTATTTCTGCCTCAGTAAATAAATTTGCCTTACCACTTTCCCTTAAAGACAGTAATTCTGGTACTTGAGATTCCTGACAAATACAGGCTGCTCCATTCTTTTAGGAGTATTTAATTATTTTGTGGCTTAGACAGCCACGTTGCTGGAGTGCTTTGTTCACAAATCACAACGTAAATTTCTCAGGAGCCAGAATGTGCTTTCCAACAAGCTGTGTGGGTCCATCTGTGGAGTTTCATTGGGCAGGCTCTGGGGAAGGCTATTTCGGTAAGCCAGAAAGGTCCATGTCCCTGAAAACAACCACACTTGTTGTCAGATGTATTTGTGATAAAACTAATGCTTCCAAAATAGTGCTTTGAGAGTGAATAGACCTAACCTTATATCCATTTAATAGAAAAGCCATTTGCCGTAAATCAGGATAGATCCAATTGTAGTACCTTAGTAATCAAAAAATGGCCCATTTACACCAGTAGTAAAAACTGTGTACCACCTCCTGGTTGTTTTCTTATTACTACCATGACCATTCTGTGCTAAAGTTGTTTTCTTGAATAAAGGTTCAGTGACCACATTAAACACTGATAGTGTCATTGCCTACCACTGCATTACAAGAAAGGTTTGCAGAACAAAGTGTATGGAGGGTGAGCCTACATTTGTGTACATCCATGAATTCCTGGAACTCATTTCCACATAGAGGCTACAGACACAATTTGTTTCTTGCTTCAAGAGAAACAACAAAATCCCATCTTTATCTTACGTTAGCAAGTAAAGGATATTTACTTTACTTGCCTCTTCTTTTGTTATTCCTGTACCTCAATGTATGGTCAGTCCACAGTATGCACTGTGTCAAACATAATGGCTCCTTGGGGACAGCGTAAGGCTTACTTCTACTTTGTGCTGCTGCGTGTGTATATATGGTAAAGGGTTATTCCAGATGACTTCATGACTAACTTGCAACTCCGGTGCTGTCAGATTAAACAAAACAGGTGTCATGCTGAAGTAGCTGGGTACATTGAGCTGAGGTCAGGACAGCCTGCATCATGAAGTTGCTTGCTATTTATTTTTTCTTTCAAACAGATGTGGATCCAAATTGTCCAGAAATGCACAGTTGTGCTGCAAGGCTAACATTTGTACCCCAATATTATCTTACTAATGCAGGGCTTTGACTCAGCTTATTGGTTACTTACCTAAAGTACTGGGAAGCTGTTGAGTGATTTAGCAGTTTATTTTCTTTCAGCTTTGTCTGACTGAAGAGGCTGGAGCAAACATGTCCTTGTCTCTGGAAGAGCTTGACTTGATCATATACTGTCTGCAAAAAAGCATTGTAGTTTTCAGCTGGATGTGCAGGGTCAGTGAATTAGTATGCTATTAAACACCATCTGCAGTTGTTTACTAGCATACACGTAGATATGTTCTGAATTAAATATTAGTTAAATCAGACGGACTTCTAAGAATTCACCAGCATGTAGTCACACTATTTCTTTGGGCTTCCCAAAGGTTAAAAGGTTTATTCAGATCCATTTTTTTAAAGAAATTTTTCTTCAAAAACAAATTATTTCAGCTAAGATTTTTTAGTGCTGATGAATTATTTTTTTTTGTAGAGGAGGCAGAAGAGGGTTGGTGACTTCTCAAACAGTAAAAGTCAACCACAGTTCCTGCAGGAGTTTAGTTGCTGTGATCAGCATGTAATTTGACAGTAGAGATCTGGAGCAGGAAAGCATCAAGTAGCCACTGACCTGCTGGTTGCTAAAACAACTCGAGTCTCTCCCTTGGAAACACTATATGAATTTCCATCATAAAGTGTGCTGATGCTAATTAGTTCTCTGCATCCAAATGGAGGTGCTAATCCTCTTCAGCAGTGACTATAGCAACACTCCTAATTTTTACAAAGGTTAAATCTGCTGTCCAGTCATTGCAAATCAATAGAATTAGTCTAGCACATAGACCCTACCTCTTTAGGTAAGTGTTAAGATGATGATTACAGGGTAGTTTTAAATTCTGCAAACCTCATTTGATTTCTTTTTGCTAAAGAGATAGAACCGTATTTTCTTTCTTCAGCTGCCAAGAAGTCATATGGAGTTAGCTGGGCTTTGCCATTGACTTCACAGAGAACAAAATCTAATCCTAGGACCAAGTTTTTTATGTCAGTAACTCAGAGAACCAGTTCTACAAGCAAAGCAGTTATATACACTGTAAGGGAAAAGAAAAAAAAAAAAGAGAAAAAAAAAAAGACAAAGGCAGCTGTTGTATTACACTGAAGCCTTGAAAAGCTTTTGATCCTACCAGCTGCTTTTCAGCTGCTGTCAGATGAGGTAGGGCTTCTGCTAACAGAAAGCACAAGTATGTCAGACCAAATGGTGAAGCAAAAATGTGCAATTTAGGTAGTTACTTAGTCCATCCTGAATCTCTGCTGTACCATTGTCAGCACCGGTCTGCAAAGACCAGTATTCCTTCTGTTGGGTACATTCAGTAAGCAGACATTTTCTGGTTTATTTGGTGCATACTGCATGTACAATTATCACAGATGGAGTCGCCTGGTAGATACTAATGCAACGTACTACAAATGTCCTCTTCCTGTGTTTTCTGTGATTAAAATTACAGCTACAGGAATTAAATTTAGAGTGTTTCTTTTCCCTCTGAAAATATAAGCCTGTGGAAATATCCATTACCCCATTTACACTATTAACAAGTAATTCAGGGAAATGCACACGGAGTCATTATGCAGCTCTGTCAATTGTCCCAGTAATGGAAGTGAAGGCAAAGCAGTACTGTGTGACACAGCAGCAATATAGACTTAATTTTTGCAATCAGGGAATTGGAAGGGTTCCATGCAGTTTATAAACTCCACAATACTGTTCAGAAACCTTTCTTACTCCCTGCCTCAGTTTTGTCTGGGGAGCTGTAATTTCCTTTGTGTTTCTTAGAAAATATAATTACTCCTTCTGTAGCTGTGGATGGGGCACAGAAACCCATTCATTATGCTATAGTATCTTAGTCTTAAGTCGAGGAGCTCACTGTATGAGTTGCAAGTTCTGTGCAGATACAGCAGTAACTGCAACTTTACTGTCCTATAGAAATATCTTACACTAAGTGAGCTGTCTTTTCCAAATATTACCTACTTAGTCTCACCAGCAAACAAGCTAGGAAACTTATGGTTTGTGGCTATGTTTGCTGCTTGGTTTCTGTGCGTTATCATGACATTGTCAGCTTAAATACAGAATAAGCATATGCCTGCATCATCTATAGCAAAGCAACCTGGGCATCCATGTACTGTCAGACTATTTGAAAATACGTTGCAAAGCAAAACTAGAAATTGAAGTTTAAGATGGAGCTAGAATCCCTGATTTTAATACTGTTGCCACTCCACCAACTGACTGTAATTCTAAGGTCAGCATTTTCAGTTCAGATTAGAAGACATATCTTTGCATGTAAATCCTGCAGACAAATATGCTTAAGGCAATGACTTGCAAGACATAATTTTTCAGTATATACAGCAGAGGGAATGACCAAACTGAATTCTTGTTCTTTTAAAGTAACAATATTAGGTCTATTCATCTCAGTGATGAGCTATTTACATCACTCATGGCTTTTTTTATTAATCTTCACCTTGAAAAACAGTTCATTTTTACATTGCTTAGTATCTGTGAGCAAGATACTCACATATGCATTACAGGTTAAATTATCTTACTATCTCATTAAAAGCACAGAATGACATAGCTTTCTTGGCTGTTTTTTACAGAAATTGTCCTACCCAGGACTTAGTTCAACAGGAGAGCAGAGACATTGCATATCGAAGATTAGGTGCCAAAAGGAGCCTATTTGTTCAAGAGTAAAACTGTCCAAGACTGATTTGCTGCCAGTTCTTAGCTTCCCAGAATGAGCTAATAGGATTTTTGTGGGAGCACCCACCCACATAAAGACCAGAGATAACTGAGACTCTATCTAAAACAAAGCTCAAGTGGTACACACATGGGTCTTACTCAGAAGGTCAGACACACACATAGATAAGAAGTTGATTGTAACCCCTGCAGTCTGTAGCATGGGTGCTTGCTCATCTGTCAGAAGGGTGCCTGCTGGGAGAACTAGCCATTTGATGGGGTTACATGGTAGCAAACTTCTTTTACAGCATTTTATTAAGGCTTTTCCTTGATGTGTGCTGGAACCCATGCATGGTTCTTACATCATCAGTGTATCAGTGTTTGTGGGTAATAGCTTCTTTGGGACCAGTGCAGTTAATAAACTCCTATATACTAGGTTTCAATTGGTCTTAATTCCTGTTACTTCAGATTCAGCGGTCAGAGCTGAATCATGTCCCTTTATACGTATTTAAGTCATTTTATGTTTTCAGAAGAAAATCTATAAAGGTAGAACCTTGTCAATACCTCCAAGAACCCTCTCTGTAGAAGAGCTGGAGAAAGTGAACTACATCACATTTACTCCACGCTTCTTTCCTGAATGGAGGTGATGGAAGAGCTGGGATTACACCAATGTGTGAATGAAAATGCCTACCTCATCACCCAAAACCATTTCTCTCTCTGTGGCTGTTCTTAACCAGTTCCAACACTGCAAGGCTACATGGAAACATGTCTGTGTTTATCATCACAGTCTGTTGATGTGCACAGACTAGTGATTTAAAGGACAACATCTACATTCTATTCCCTTGCTTATACGCTTTGTGACTCACAGTTTATATTTACTTGTGTTTCTTCAACTTCAGAATCAGGGACTGGTATTTCACTGCCTGACTACAGTCATAAACGGCCTAAAGTAACAACAGCGTGAAACCTGTTTGTAAAAGGGAAAAGGACTGTTTTCAATATTTTTATTCCCAAAGATTCATTTTGGTCATCTATTCCACTGGAACATATGAGTATTCCATTCCAAAATGTTAACAGTGCTGTAAGGCTTAAAAAGTATGTGCAGATTATGAAATAAAAAGTTTTTTATATGGGATGGAGCTGTGAGGTTTCCATATCCTTTTCTTTTAAGTCATTAAGGGGTTGACACATCCATCTCAGTCTGGAACAAAAGTTACCAGTTCCAGGGAAAGCCAAACATTTACAGTAACTTCTGTCAGATGATTTTCTGTGCACCTAGATGGCTCCTCAGCTGCAGAATTGCTGCCTTTCTTATAAGCACTGATTTTTTAGTTTTTTCATTGCTTCTTACCGGACAATGAGTCTGACAAATTATTGGATCAAAGGAAAACGTGAAGTTTTACAGTGCTGCCACAACACAGAAGGAGATGTAAAAATTAAAAACTGTACAACCAACGTTCAGACTTCTCCCCTCATATCTGCTCCCTCTTATTTCCACATTTGGAATTCTCTTTCTTACTCCTCAGAGTAGTAGACCACTTAATTTATGTTTTCACTAAATATAATTCTCTCTAATCTTTCTCTTCCTGGATATTCTCTTATTTGGCCCTTTCTTCTGCAGTATTATCCATTGACTCACCTGCTCACTTTGATCTTTGTTATGCCTTCACGTCAAGCAGCTTTTCTCCTGAGTTAAACAGGATTATTCACTGCAAGAAAAAAGGAAATGCTTTCCCTTCTTATCTGAACCATTTTGAGGCTTTGCATAACTGACTTCCTTTAATGTTTTGGTTTATGCTTTGTTTTATCAAACTCCCATTTTTCTTTTCAGGGTAATTTTCCTCTGAAATATTCAGGTAGGCCTAGCTAAATTATAAATGTCAACGTGTACTCTAGAAGGAATTGCCTATTTTGCAGAACCAACCAGTGCTTTCAGACAGGAGAGTTTCAGGTTGTATTTGCAATTCCATCTCCCTTTTTTTAGAAAAGGGAGATGGTTTTTTTTCTGACTTATGTAACTGAGATGCATACAAACAATTTGTGTGTTTGTCAGAAGTGAGATTTAAAGACATTAAAAAATTTTATGGAGTTAGCAGGAAAAAAAATCACTCTGAATTTTAGATCACCCTATATTTTCTCCTGCTGTCATAGCGAAAAATGACGGTGAAAAACAATTCTGTCTCTAAAAGCATGAATAATTCGTAGCATTCTTAAGATGCTATGAATACAGTATGTAACGAGAGCACTCTGGCTACTTTCTCTGCTCTCATCAGTGCTACCCTCGTTTTCTCCTCTGTCTTCAGCTATCCATTGTCTAGTCAGCACACATTGCCAGTCTGAGATGTAGAGAATGAATTTGCTTCTTCATCTCTTGTCTCCTTCATGAGAGAGAGTTAAAACACCTTTCTGTGCAGGTGTGTACTGCATTCTCCCTGATGATGTGGTCTCTCTCTAAAAAAATACAAGGTAGAAATCTGAATATATTTCAGCTAATTCTTCATACTCTGAAGTGATTGAGGTTAACCTTACTGTAAAAAAAAAAATGTTCACGTCATACAATATTTTAGAAATACTAAGTACAGCCTGGTGCTGCATGGCTGTTCATATGCAGTCCTGGGGCCTTACACTGGCCTTAAGTAGAAGCAGTTCTTCCATCTCTGTGGAGTTTTCAGAGTAAGTCCTAGAAAAAAAGTGGTGTGGTGGGAGGGAAGAATTCACTTTTTGGTTAGAAAAGGCATCAAAACAGGAACTGAATATGGTAGTAGTTGGGAAGAATTTTTATGTCCTGTGATTAATTTCACCAAACACTGTTTTAAATTATTTCAAAACAGTTTTTTACTTTAATTCCCATCTCTTGACCTGGCAAATTTGTAGTTAATGATGACTGTGGCTGCTGACACTACCTGTGCTTCTGCTTCTAGGAGTAAAATGAACTTTGTCCATGTAGAGTGAAAACCTGTTCACAGCATAGCAGCTCATACTGATGGAAGTTTATAATTTATTTATCCAGCTAGGCCTCAATATAGCAAACTATGACACAGCTGTGCTGGCTTAGAGAACACTCTATAAAGCAATACACACAGATTTTTGTGTCAAGGCATTTCCTATACATCTATATTACCTACTCATCAGGGCACTAGAACTGCTTTTGCCTGTCTTCTTCACAAGTTCTGACCTGTCAGGCACAATAGATCTGCTTCACCCAGATTAATAAGGGACAGAAATGTGAACAGTTATTGAGGAACCAAGCAGGGGAACACGTTGTAAGAATTCAGAAATTTTGCGATTAGAACCTATTACAACCTGCTGTTTGTCCTCCTAAGTGTCTCAGTGTTCCTGTGACTTCAGGGGCTGTCTCACCTGACTTCATTTGCTTTCTGTTTGACCACACCTTCCCTACTCAGCATCTGTTTGATATATTTTCTTCTTACTGGTCCTTTGATTTGGCAGCTGCCATTGAGGAGACCACATGTACACATCTGCCTATGGGCAGCTGTGATCTGTATTTCTAAGGTAGCCCTGCCTTTACATACATACAGAACTTGGGAAATCCTAAGTAGCAGTGTAGTAGTTGTGTCTCTCAGTGTCTGAATAATTTCCGAAAGTCTGTTTGGTATTCACTGCCCTCAGGTAAGATGGTATTACCTGACTTTGCCTATACAAGTGCAATGCAGTATCAGTGTTAAGGCAGGAAAACAACAGAATGAATCATATTAGGCTAAACTGATCCTGCTTCACCAGAAACTGTGTAAAGAGAAAAGTAATCTGTCAAACAAGAATGGATCTGGTGCTAAACACAAAGCAGAGCTGTTTGAAAATGAGTGCTTTTGTTAGAGTCTAAGGTCAGATCATGTCTTCCCCCTGCTGTGTCCTGCACATACCCCCTACACACACAGACACACCCCCTCATGCTCATGCACCTTGCTTTCTATCCTGCTGGGGTTTTTTTCTCCATCTCTTTGGTTTTTTACTTGCTTCCTGCCTGCCCTGACTGAAAATTAGGTTTCTACCCCACTGGACTGTAATTATTGCTGGCAAGTATCACAGTGTGCTGCAATTATTGTGCTTGCGGAGGTCTTTTTCTGCTCAGTGATTTCCTAGCACATTTTCCTAGGAAGAATTAGGACACAACTAGCTTTTTTTCTGGAAGTTAATCCTGTTCACATTAAGATGCTTCAGTAGAATCTTCAATGAGGCAGAGGGGAGACCTTTCCAGTTTTGGGCAGGCAGGGGAACAGTGGGGTCTTTTCCTGCTTTTAAGTGAAAACATCATGCATTTTACTCGGGCAGGTTTTGTGGAGGTAAATGAGAGATAGTATTGTGACACAACGGTTTGAATGGTAGGTCCCAATCAGCTCCTCCTGAGAGGAGTGCAGCAGAGCTGGTAGTCCTTGCCTAGCTACCCCCAGAACTGGAAATAACCAGTATTTACTGTACTTTGCAAGTAGAGCACTATGGGCATATCAAAAGAAATCCAGACATTAAAGTTAAATTTAGCAAGAATCTCAATGTGTATTAACACTATTTTTGCAGTGATAATAAAAAAAGTTAATAAATTAACTTTTATTTGTGATTCAGAGGCATTTTTGTTTGTGTGTTTTCATGTGAAGATTTAACTCTTCCTTCAGTGCAGTGCAATACCGTTTTGTATTTCCAAGGGATGGTAACATCAGATTCTATTATATTTGTAAAGAATAGAAGAAAATTCTATTTAAAAAAGCTTGCTGTTGGAAGTCACAGTTGTTCACTGATATGCCTCAGGCAATTACCTGAAAAAGTCATTTCAAGCCAATAAATAGTGTGAATGCTGAAAAAAAGGAGGAAATAAAAAAAAGACCAACCCGAAAATACCCAAGGTGGTGGCAGAGGAACACGAAAAACAGTTCTTTTACAATAATTGAGTTTAACATCAACAATGGAAACTACCAGCTAGAAGGAAATAATAATGTGGCCCAAATCCCTACAAGAAAAAAAAAGTACTTGGGATTATTTTTTTCTTCTTTGAACATAAACTCTTTTTCAGCTCAAAAGAAATTGCTGAGTAGGGTAAATGGTAGGTTTTCACTCTGATGCAGTTTCACTATGCTCACAATAGAAAACCATTTTATACATACAGTTTGAATTAGTTCATCATAAAGAAAATCTCTCAGTTTAATCTTTACTTTTTCCAAGCAATGGAAAAGAATGGCTAATAGAAGTCTGACTAATACTGCAACTCTTACCCCTTGTTTTCTTTTGGCAGGGCAAGCAAGTCTTCAGGATGTATTACTATTTAACCTCAACTTCTTGGTAGTGTTTTTTATAAGTAAATGTCCTGGATATCATACCAGTAAAAACACCTTACTAGGTTGTTTTTCTTTTCTTTTTGCACTGAAGCTGTAGAGAGGTTAGGACTCTACATCAGACTTCAACAGGGCTGCAGTAGGTCTTTTGAAAGGTGAATAGCTCTTAGGCACTGTCTCCTTTTCATTTAGAGAAGAAAGGCTTTCTTTTTTTCTTGGTAATGAGTTATTAAGTGAGTTTCTAAGTCTTTAATTTGCTGTTATTTTTGCATCTGAGTGGCAGACATTCATCCAGCAAAAGGTAGCTGGGAATAGAGTTTACTGACCCAGATATTTTCCTTTAGCACAGCAGTTTAATATACATTAGTGCAGTAGCATCTGTAGCCCATTCTAACATGGATCTAGTCAATGTCCTATTTTAACTGCACAAAAGTGTTGTTTCTCAGTTCTTTGAAGTGATTTACCTACCGGAGTACCTGAAATGGCAACTAGCAAGATATAGGTACATTAATGAATCTTTAAAGTAGATTAGTATCTTGCAAACATAAAATTCTTACCTGTTAATTGGGGGGAAATAAATCACAAGAACAGGTCTCCAGCAAGACAGACAGACAGGCTTTTTGAGACCTAGAGATACTGAACAATCCTAGGTGTAAAGTCTGCATAAATACTTAAGGGTGTGTCCCTATTTCCTCATGCCTCTGACTACAAAAATTAAAGGATGCTGGAAAAACTACAAAGACAGTAGAAGTAAAGAAGTACATCCACATTTTAGGAACAATTGCTGTCTCCTCATAACTGTACTCATAAAATGCAGAAACAAAATTCATTCTGGAAAGGTCAAGAGAGTCTTTCACATAACACACTAGCATCTCATCCAACTACAAATTGTATGTTTTTCCGCCTCTCTGTGTTTTACACAGCTTGTTTATTTTCTCTTTTTATCCACATTTAAATGTGACAGAAAAAAACAAAGGAGCATCATGTGAGTTCCCAATAGAACTTGTGAGAAAAGGCAGGGGGAATGCGCAGCCCTCTTCATTAATGAATCATTCACTCATGATGCTCAGGGTTCCTCACAGGCTGCTAGTCTAAGACTCTGTACACAGCAGCAATATTCCTGGAGTGCCACTGCCTTGTCCCTCAGTCATAAATAGTTACTGCAGAACAATTGCTGCAAATATGTGGTTTGATAATGATCTGGCTTTGCCAGGTAAAGGAGAAGCAATGATACAAATAGTTCAGCAGCCAGCATGCTGCAGCTTTAAGCCTTATCTTCCAAAATTCATTCTGCAGAGCAGTGAGTGCTGAAATATTTTCCTTTAGCCATTTAAAAGCAAATGTTACTGTACTCAAATACCTCTGACGTCCAGAAGTGAAGGCAACCAACACATCTGGCAAAGATACAAGGTGAACAAGTTATACCTGAAGAATGCTGCAGAGCAGGACCAAGGTTTTATCAGTGGAGATACTTTATCAACAGAGTGACAAAGTTGGTTCCTTGCCTAATTGCAGTGCAGTCTTATTTTAAATCCTCCATTTTGTGAATGAACAAAAACATTTGTCAAGCTTTAGGTCAATAGTGGAAAGGAGAAGAAATTGATCTTCCCAAAACCATGGGAGACCATGACAGGGCAAAGACCTGCCTATGAGGTCCAGCTTATTAAAAAGCCATTTCATCAGGCTGGAAGGCAACAGTTCAAAGCATGACTAGCTGTGAAGTTTCTCAAAAAAATCTGCGTAAGAGTAGCAAGATGCTACAAGTTACCTAAAATCATCTTCAGGACCTGTGACAGAAGAGTATCACAGAGGAAGAGTCAGAGATCACTCAGACAGATCTGATCTAGTAGTTAATTTATTAAGTTCTAATCAGTAAATTTAAATATGTAGAATAATTAATAAGTCCAAATGGATTGGCTGTCAATACTCTACTATTTACAACACTTAAATGTTAGTATGGGATATAAAGATTATCCCATAAGCTTACTATACATATGTGCAAAAATGTCACTTACCAACCCATCCATCAGTGTCCAGTGTCAGGTAAGGGATCTCTCAGCCTTGAGGGGTGACCTTGAGAGGTGTCCCTGCTCAAGGGGAGATCGCTGCAGCACAGCCAGGTGCTGCGGGGGGAGAGCTCAACAGGCCCTGCAGATATTTATAGTGTAAAGGGGTTGATTTGTCATTAGATTTTTTGCAGTTTTGACTGCTACCAAACCCCCAGTCTCCAGCCAAACTCTTTTTTTTGGGGGGATTGGTGTTGAGTTCTAACTGATAGCCTCACACAATAGGATTAATTTTGATTAGGTCTAGTGGCTGAGCATCTGCCTGGACGAAACTTCAGTTAGTTCAAACAGGAGGAGTGCATCTGTCACAGAGGGAAAGCAACTATGGATAGTTATAGTTAAGCTAAACCATAAGGAGAGGCTGAACATATTTTTTTACTGCCCTAGATTGTGTGCGTTCAGAACAGGCAAAAGCCCACAGTATCAGCTGAGTCTTTGAGCTGTTAAACTCGCAGCATTTTGAAATGAAGTATCATGATATTTTGCCTTGGTTCTGTCTAAAATTCTAGTTCAGTATTGGGCATGACCAAGTTACTGTGGGAAGACAGCCTTTTTTCCTCATGTAACAAAATTACATATTTCTATTTTGTTTTTAATACGTAGTAATTTGTTTTGCTGAAGTGGGTTTATTCTTCTGAGACATTCAGGGAAGAAGGATGAAAGAGAAGTTGGAAAATTAGGGTTATATGTGGTCCAATACATGCAAAATGCTTCCCTGAGTTTTCCTGTGATGATAAGCTATTCAGTGCTTGCAATTTATATGATGCCTTTTAATTAAGCTGGGAGTTCGATGAGCATGTGTTTAGTTTGAGATGTACTTTTTTCTTCTGCTGAACTCTTTGTTGTTCAGTATTTTCAGTCCCCAGTCTTCAGACTGCTTTGCTTTTGGCCTTGAAGAAGAAGGGCATTTTGCTGTGTGGTGGTGCCACTAGGCACAGTAGCACGAACAAGGCATTGCCAGGGTTAGCTGATCTTCTTGCCAGACTGATCTTCTTGCCAGACTGTCACACTTCCCTTCAATGCTACAGAGATGCCTGTAGTTGCAAAAATTGTGTAGGAAATTGTAAAGCGTTATGAGGATGATGTTACAATCGGACTGTTAGGTGGCAGCACGGTATTGACTGCTCATTGTCAGCACCTGCCAGAGCTGCCCATGAGAAGGGAGATGTTGCTCTTTCCCACCGGGTGAGGGAGGAAGGCTTTCTCTTCCCTCTGCCTTCTGGCCTGCCTGCCTGGCTGCTAAACTCTGTGGCACAGTTTGTCATCTGTGGCATGGGAAGCACATCATAAGCAGGTGCCGTAGAGGGGCTGATTTCATCAGCTCACATCTCTATTGCGTTTTGAGATTAGACATACATAGAAATGTGTATTTCTACCCATATTACTGTGCTTTACAGGTCAGAGGAGCAGATTGCCTACACTGCAGGGAAGGCTTCCTTGCCAGTCATTGAGGAGATTTAGGAAAAACGTTAGGAAAAATATCAGGAAACATTACTTTACTGAGGATGGTCAAACCCTGGCACGGGCTTTCTAGAGACGTAGTCAGTGTCATACACTTGTCAGTGTTTAGGAGGCATTTGGACAATGCTTTTAACAATATGCTTTAACTTTTGGTTATCCCTGAAGTGGTCAGACAGTTGCACTAGATGATGGTTGTAGCTCCTTTCCAACTAGAACTATTCTGTTCCATTCTGTTCTGTTCCATTCTATTCTATTCTAAAAGTTTCAGTATGGGGTAGACATCAAGTGTTTTTTCCAAGAACAGCTGTAGATTCCAGAGGGAGAAAGAAAATAGATCATTAAAGTATCCTTTGCAGTATTTATGCTTTGTCTCAGGAACACTTGGAAGGGTCAAGCTAAGTCCGATTTGAAAACAATCTACTTTAACTGGGGAGGACACCTAACATAAATGCTTTTTCCCATTAATTGTTTCAGGCATCATGTAGATCAGTTGACTGATTGAGCTAAGTCAGTTTCCTATTACTGCATGCAGTTTGCCTTTTCAGTCTTGAACATGCTGTACTACTGTCACTGATCCCAAAGTTTCTTACCTCCCTTTGAATGCCCTAGAGCTTTGGGGTCAAGTGAAGGTGAAACAGGTGCAACAGAAATTCTGTGCTGGATTTCTTGGGATACACTCTGCAGAGCTATTTCAGCTGGCAAACTGCAGCTTGTCACCAAGTGTTGTCTTAACCTTGACCACTTTATGAATCACCTTTCTCCATCACCGTACACTGTTCTTTGTGCCCTGATGTTTGCTGACCTCTATCCCAGATGCTGCTGCACTTCAGTGGCACTGTATGAGTAGGAACCTAGGAATGTGGGGACAATGTGTGCTGCTGAATATGAGTGTAAAATACGTTTACACAATTCCTAATTAAAGGTACCACTTAATTAAAAAAAAAAAAAGAGGCTGTCCATACCAGCAAATGGAAAAACAGGAAACATACTCAGATCAAAATGGTGATGTAGGTTTCATTAATAAAGGAAAGGCAGTATAAAAAAATGCAGTCTCAGTTGCTTCATGAGAAGCAGAGGCCCAAGAGCAGCTATTGCCATGGCAACAAAAAGAGCAAGGGTTTTACACTTGTGTATGCTTCAGTGCAGTCTTAAGCAAGAGTGAAACTGGCTTGAAAGAACAGCCCCACTATATTCGTTGCTACTCTGTGAATTGTGTGTCTCACCCTGCTGCCTTAAAGCTTTTATCTTACAGTGGTAGGTCACTGACCACACATGGCTAAAGATGTTTCTGGACCTGTTAGAAGCCTAATCCTTGGACTATTATCTAACTTTCTGCTTTATCATGATGTTGTATAGGTTGCTAATTTTGGTCAAAAATATTTATTCAATGCCGTATGCCATAAATTATGTCCACAGCCTATAATACACCTAACTTCTCCTAGTAATGTATTGGGAGCACTAAATCTAATGTTACTTTAATACAAGAACAGCCCTTCATCTTCAGTTTCACCCTGTGAGTATCACTGGAGAGTTTCCTTCCATATGCTCACTAATACAACTTCTATCTTTAGTAAATTTCATCTCATCAAAGATGTGTGTTAATCCTATCTAATAAGCATCTCTTAAAATGTATAAAGTAAGATAATTTGGTATCCAGCAGGACATTTTTTGAGATCCAAATGATGCTACCCTGATTTAATTTCTTCTTTTAAAAATTACCCTGGCTTCACTAATGGTATTGTCTTTTAACATTTCAGATCACAGTATTTCGCATGGGATCAGAAGGGCACCAGGATATTGATTTAGCTATCCTCACAGCATTACTGAAAGGTAATGGAGTTTCACTCCACAGTGAGTCTGTGTCAATCCCAATGGATTAACTCTGTGTCTCTGCTGTGCTGAAACCTGCATTTATTGACAATACCTACCATATCAAGATGGTAAATTTATACCATAAAATTGAAGTATACTTTTTGCTTTAACTGTTTTAGACAAAGTGAGCTCTTTCTTTGACGTTTAAACAGCTACTGTTTTTTCTATCTGAATTTTTATTCTTCACCCACAATTGCTAATGCATCACAAGAAACATCAGTGGTGACCCCTGCACTGGTTACATGAGATTAGTACTCGCAAGAAGACAGCGAAGGAGCTTCTCAGACTTAGGTCACCTTGATGGCTAGTAGAGTATCTAGAAGGAGGTTATCTCCCTTCAGATAAAACTGGCAATGTTGTCAAAGTAAAATATTATCTGTACTCATCCTAGGGAAGTCTAGAAACCATGTGGGATTCTTTCCAGCTTCTGCTGGGGTAAAGCTAAGATCTCAACTATTGCGGTGGTAGAGGTTTTAATCTTAAACTTCAAAGGTCACTAAATCTTTCCAAGCCATTACATGTTACACTTACGCCCTTAAAAGATTGTCTCACAGTAACTCTGCTGTTGCTGCAGTTCCTTATAAACCCTGCTCTTGCAGACACTTACACCATTTAGCTTGGCTCCCTTCAAAATATGATAGCATCAGGTAATTTAATATCTGCTTGCAAATACAGAAACAGGTGAGATTTTAAAGGCTCTGAAAGACGTATACTCACCCAAACCTTAGGTACTCACCTAAGCAAGGGCTGGGAGGTTCTAGCCCTCCATTTATATGGTATTTCCCCAAACAGGATTTTCACAAATTGCATGTATCAATCACCATGGTCATCTTGTTGCTGTCTGAACTGTTTTGTGCTACGTAGTATAGGCCACACTGTTCTTAAAAACAGAGAATAAGACACACCAGACAATTTTAAACAGCCATCTGAGAAACATTAGGCAATGGACTTTCAAAGGTGAGTGGAGAGTTATGCTTCATGAGGCTCTTCAGTTGTTTTCATACAATTGGACCCACACACCTGAATAAAAGGGTACATAATGCCATGTGGCAGATCTGAATTTGAGTCATAACAAAAAAATTTAATGGATTTATTGCATATTCAAAAAGTAATGGCAGTTGGTTTTGCATGTTCCAGGGCTCAGTTTTCTTCTCAGTTTCTTCCTGTGCAGGCTCACAAAAGCTGTATGAAAAGAAAAGGGAGAAGGCCTGAGTAACTTTCACCTAACCAAGCAAAATAGTATTTTACATTTTACACAATTATTAATCCCATTCCAAAAATGTTGCTTCAAACATTTAAAATGGAAGTCTGAACAGGAGGAGTAAACAAGCACTGGCCACTTCAAAAGAATGATTGCAAGCTGGTAGCTACCAGCCCAGGAAATTAGCTGGAATTATTTTGCTCCAGTAGCTTTTGTTTCTTTAGGCTTCTGTAATATTGCTTTCTCCACTTCTGCTCATTTCAGTCAAGATAGCAGTTGTTTGTCCTGCAGGTAACACGACTATTTTGCTGCTACCCTGAGGTAACAAGTTTTAGCCATCTGAATAATTAAATCTCAAGGCCTTTTGGACATCTTCACACAGAGACAATATAAATGAAGGTGAAGAAATGAAAAAGAAATTAATTCAAAACAAGGAACAATAATTGCATCCATCACCAAATTCCTCTTTTATATCCTTAGGAAATGTTTTAACTGCAGATTTCATTTTTATCTTAAATATAACTGGATTCATCATTATCCTGAGTGTATTCTCTTCACGTTTGTTCTTAAGGCAATCACTGAAACTACTGCTTCTGATTTCTATTAGTCAGATACAGATTGTCTTAAAGTTGTGACTCCACTTTCTCTACGTATATTTTCAAGGTCTGAATCCCAACACAGATCCCTGGAGTCTTTTGCCACCTTGAAAGCTGCCTCTTGGAAGCTGAAGAAAATAAATTGTAGGTCTTGGAGGGAACGTTTTCTGTTTGAAAAGCTATTTTGCAGTATTTACATGAGCAACTCTACTATGGTGCACTCTGGGCATATGGTTAGTCCACTCTGATGTGGAATATCCATTTTGCAAGTGCCTAATTTATCCTGTCATCTCCTTAGTAAAATAAAATTACCTTCCCTCTTCATAATAGTAGTGCAAGACATCACAGTGAATTTATGTTAGCTCAGAAGGTGCCTGGATCTATGTAAGTTATTTTGACACCTCCTCTCATGCTTGCCTGACGATCTTGATTTGGTGATCTGCTGATGGCAGCAGCATTTCTGTCTGGCACAAGAGCCAGAGGAACTAAAACTTACACCTCATCTTCCGTGCTCCTCCACACTTTCTGATTATGAAGGTATTCAGTGAAGATTGGGTTTATCAGATGCCTCTTGTTAAGCTTGTTAAGCTTGTTAAAAGAGCTTTTTGATCACAGGGAATTAAAGTACATAGAACTTTTTAATCAATGTGTGCAAAGATGAGATATCTTGTCTCAGGCAAGTCAGTTGTCCTTATCCATACCATGTCTTTGTACAGCAGTTCTGGTCCACCCTGAAAGAAATACTGCCTGCCTACATATACACCCCATCAGACTGATGCATAGTTGAGTTTTTCATCAAATCAAGAAATCTAAGGTAGCAATGCTGAACCATTTGTCTGTTGATTTACTAGTAAGCAGATTTGAAGACTGGGTCTGAATTATCTTGAAATTTGTAAGTTTAGATTCAGGAATTAATGTCTTTCACCTCTTCAGTACTGTGTGAAAAGGGGGCAGAGAAAAGTATGAAACTGGTAAGTGATGTATTGGTTACTTTTTCTCAGTCTTACTGGTGAGGATTTTGCAGTTCTTGCTAGCCAGTATTCAAGGTGCATACCTGCTAACTACCAATCCCACCCTGGTGTGAGTGATTTGTTCAGGGAGTAGGAGGAGGACAAGGATTAGGAAACACAAAGTATTGCTTCCTGCTTGCTGCATAAAATTTGTGATGAGCTGGTCTCTTTTAAACCCACATCAGGCACACTGCTAATGCAGGAACATTCCTGGACAGAATATTCCACAAGCCCCAGACCCTGCACTTAATATAAAAGATTATGTCCTTGTTTGTTTTCATGAGTCACTTGTTTAATCTTGTCAGCAGATCTATCTTTCTTGGAAGTGATCACCAATAAACTAGGGAATGGCATCCAAACTGGTTATCAATTTACATTGCATGGATGTCATAACAGCATATGGCTTGTGAATTCCTTTTTTTTTTTAGAGAGAGAGGCATGCAAATGTGGGAAGTAAGTTTCCAATTGCATGAATTTGTAACAAGTGAATTTATTGATACAGCTTTACTGTTTATGCTCTCTTAACTTGAACAGTTGGAACTCGAACAGTAATGGATTTTGTCCTTTTGCAGCTGCTAATTGAGCAGAAGGCATATGACAGGGAAGTTAAAGACAGCATATGGACATGTTCTGAAATATAATTGTTTTGAAGTGGCATCAAAGATCCTAGTTCACGAAGCTGTTGCAGCGTGTGGAGCATACTAACAGCACCAGCCATGTTTCAGCTGGTGCTCCAGAAGCCTTCCCAGTGCAATTGTTAACACTGGGAAAGCGGTACCCTGTGGTATATGCATATTGTGATATTACTGCCAAGTAACCTTCTGAAGTAAGCCATGTTAGGCTAATGCAGATCTTATGTCTGTGCATACTTTCCAGCCTGTGAATAACTCATGATTCATGCTTACTGAACAGCCATCATGTAGTTATCAGATGGTCCTGGAGGACAGTGTGACGGTCTGCCAACCATAAAATAACAGACACAGGAGGATTTCAGAGTTGGGCCAGATATCTGGTTACTGCCCTTATAGTTGTTGTTGCTATCAGCTTTGTTATTGTCAATTGATTTGCTAAATGCCAGGAAGATGCTTGTAGCAAATGCAGTGGAAACACAGCCTTTTCACCAAAGAGCTACTGAAACAGAAGGTGGCGTAAGACCTGCTGACGTGCAGAGCAGAAACTTAATTTCAGTTGCTATTTTCCCTGATCTAATTCTTTCCTTTAAATGATGATTCAAAGAGGATACTAACAAGCTTAGAAGTGCTGCAGAAATGAGGCTCCAACAACCATTTCTGTCTAGTTAGATCAGTTTTGTGTCATTTCAGCTTTCCAGATTCCCGAGCACTGAGTATCATAGACTATGGCAGGAGAATCCTTTAGAGGTCTGCATTGATGACAGTAAAGCATAGTCAGTATATAAAAACTGGCAGTCTATTTCTTCAGTAATCTGATGTGTACACTGACTCACCTAGGATAAAGTTTATGGTCCCAGGCTTTATTATCAAGAAATACTGGATTTTTGGTCCAAGATCTTGGTTTTTACCAGTAGAATCTATACAAGATATCCAAGCAGACTAACGAGCATAAAGTCATCTGTCCTAGATCTCCTTCTTGTTCATTCAACTTTGAACCATCCTTGCATTGTCTATATCCAGCAACATCTATACTGAAATAAAACACTGCCAAATCAATGCACCCTAAATGCAACTTTTCTTCTAGAAACAGATGAAGGGAAGAATAGCCCCACTGCAGACATTAGTCATGTTATCTTAAAACATTCTTTTGAAGAATGTATTTTATGCTCAACCAGGCACCAGGATACTGAGTAAATAATACAGAGACATTAGTCATATTGCCTAAAACACTATTTAAAGCAGTAAATAGACTATGGTAATTAAAATAATACAACACAATAATCGGAGAATCCACAAGACAGGATGGAACAAAAATGTATGGAAAGGAAATGCTGATGTCTCACCATTGCCAGTGTTAAGGGGCTAAGAAGTGGTGCCAGTGTGATCCCTGTATTAGGTTAATGAGGTTGGCTTTGTTTTCTGTGACTGCGCAAGCAAGACAAGTCTCCAGAAAGGTCACTTTTGGGATTCTTCTTACTGACTCAAATCCATGCTCTGTGGCACCAAATGCAATTAAGAAAATTATTGAAAGGAGACAGTATCTTAAGAAAGCCCACCTCAGATTTGTTCTAGGGAGTTTTTCTTATATCGGTGGAAATATTTTTACCTCAATGCTGGATAGAATTCCACCTGAAATAGTCTGAATACTTTCTTTTTCATTTGAGTCAAAAGTCATTAGTCCATCCTGGAATAAAATCTATTAAACAGCATCCGCACTCATATGCTGCTCTGTACAAACTTTTATAACTTTCATTCTTCTTCTCCTTTTACATAATGCCAGTGTAACCCACATTCACCAGATAACTACATAGGGAAGACAGGAAAGAGGAGAGGGTGCAAGGGCTTTACAGCAATAAATCTGTCTCTGGGAGCAGCCATCCCACCATGTGCATCAAAGCCCCAGCATGCAGATACCTACTGCCCAGTCTATGCCCTAGATGATGGACTGGTGTGGACCTGAAGTACAAAAACCACTTGAGAAACCATACATTTCCTTCAACTGCCAAATGTCTGCAGTGCTCTGAGAGACAGTTAAGTGAACTGTTATGGTAACAAGCCCTGAGAAGAGTGTCATCTCTGGGTCTGCACATGCACCCACAAGAAAACTTGTCCAGTGCTGGCAGCTTTAAACACCATGGAGGGAGGTGGGAAGGACAGAGGCTGGACCATGGCTTGCTTTCCCTCTGTTCAGTATTTGGAGCAATAAGCATGCTCAAAGAAAACAGTTCTGATGGACTGCTGGGCTTGGGTTTCTTTCTGGAGATGCAGTCATTACCTCATGCCCCATGCCTGATGCTCTTTCATTTTAATCAGATGCACAAGAAGGCCCTGTCCTCATCCAGAAGCTGGGTCCTCCCTAAAGTACAAAAAGGCCCAGGAATGCTACGTCACTTGACACAAACTAGGGAAGGTTCCCTGCTAGGGGTCAGAAGGTGTTTGCCTGGAGCATCTATGATTTGGAGTGAGTTTTGGCTACAGTGGGGGCAGCATAGCCCACTTCTTTCACAAAGTCCCATCTGATGCACTTTTGATCCAAAGTGGTTTCTAATCAGGCTACACCCCTGGCTACCCATACTGTAGGCTGCATTCAGTTTAGGAAAATCAGGAAGTAGAGCTCCCACATCACATGTTCAAAATGGTGCCAGGCTGGGAGATCGCCATCACTGCTCCTGGTCTTCAGAGTTCACCCATTTGCCTCCTCTGCTGCTCACCAGAGAGCTTGCCTGAGCACCTGCTGAAGCTCTTGCTTCTCCTGCAGAGACACAGATAGAAAGGAGGAGATCTAATGACATTTTGAGAAGATTTCTTGTTTGCTTCAGAAAGAGGGAGAACTTTATTTGTTCTCTGTACTTAATGTACATTATCATACCCACTGTGGGTAATTTTTGTTTTGTTTTGTTTTCATAAATAAAACTGTAGACATGTTTGCCCTTCCTAAAAGTAAATATTTTCTGTTCGTGAACATTGCATGTTGCTTGTGTAAGAAACTCAGAAAGGTTCAGATGTCATTGGCGTCCCCTATGAGGTCTCTTGTGACAACTTTGGTCTGTCGTAGTACACAGCAAAAAGCTGTGTCTTACACATAGGGGTGTTCCTGTTACTACTTAATCACAGAAGGGTCTTTTACTGTTTCCACTGTTTTTTCTTCTTTTCTTCACTTCTTTCTTTTGTTCTGTTCCTGCATCACCTACCTTTTTATTAGAGCTCATTTCTGTAATGAAATGGAAGTGATCCAGATGATCTACAGTCCGCCATCACCCAAATAATTACTGTAGGTACTGCCAAGTATTTGGCAAAGTTTCATGGCAGTGAACTAACAGCGGAGTTGACAGTTATGAAATTAAACCATGGTCTAAGCTTCCTGAAAGTCTGCTGAACTGATCCTTCACAGAGAGTTGCTGCAGCCAGCATGTTATGCTTTATGTTTTCTGTGCCTCCGATTTCAGAGTCCACATTCAGCTGGAACAGTGCCCCGTTTTGAATAGTGCTGAAACAGGGACAGAAATACTTTGAAGTAACGAAAAGCTCTTGTTTGTCATCACTCCATGGTATCAGTATAAGAATTAATAAAGACAAGAAAACAGTGGAGGTATGAGGCCTTCACAAAATGAGCCTTCATACATTCACCTAATCACTGCAAGCAGCTATGCAGTTAAAAGTCGAAAGGCCCTTTATTTATTCGGTTGATCAGTTCTTTCAGGCCAGTTCTCCCTGTGACACTGAAGCACAAATACTGTTTTATTCTTACAAATCAGTTAATAACCATGAAATCCTTAGTGAAATATTGAAAAAGCACAGCAGGGCAGAAATGTCCCACAGTGTCCATTAAAGCTACAGGGGAAAACATGCCATGCCTTCCAAAAAACAAACAGCTCCAGACCCATCTTGTCATCTGGTAATTTCTTATTTAATTCATTTAATTCATATTATACCATGACACCAGCTTTAAAGCATGCATTCTTACATGAATATTGCACGTGTGAGGGGAAGTTCGTCCCACCAAGATCCCTCAGTAAAAACTGAGAGGAGAGATTCCTATGCTTGTACAGGATCCCCACCTTATCAGGTGGGAATGCACAAAAGATGCACATAAAATGCACAACTATTGAAATCAGTGTGGTCTGTGTGAGCTGAACCTGTCCATAATTGCATGTGGGTGTGTATGTGCGCACTCATGTGCGTGTGTGTGTGTGTGTGTGTGCGTGTGTGTGTGTGTGTGTGTGTGTGTGCGCGTGTGTGCGTGTGCGCGTGTGTGCGTGTGTGCGTGTGTGCGTGTGTGTGTGTGTGTGTGTGTGTGTGTGTGTGCGTGCGTGCCTGCGCGTGTGTATTCATGCAGCTGGATCAGCATCTCCCTTGGCATCTGCTCTTGCTTGCATCCACGAGATGGGACCAGTTCACTCCACCATGAGTTGGATTCTGCCAATATTGCATGTACCAACTGTACTTTTCAAGGAGGATGTGAGGAAGAAATGTTTATGAGCTGATCTGAGAACCACAGATTCAGATTTAAGAACCGGTATTTTATTATGTATTTGTTTGTAGTGGAAGGTGTGGTTTTGTTTAAATATGAGATCAGATGTGGAATTGACATGGAAATCTGTGAGATTTTTGACAAAGAGGAATTACCATGGTGGTCTGTTGACTGAGTTTAAAATGTTTTGTTTCTTTTTTCTCCTTCTCTCCTCCCTGCACCCCTGTCTGTATACACAGGAGCTAACGCATCTGCTCCCGACCAGCTGAGCCTAGCATTAGCCTGGAACAGAGTAGACATCGCTCGCAGTCAGATCTTTATTTATGGGCAACAGTGGCCGGTACAGTATATATACAGCATCTTCTACTGAAAACACTTCAAACCCTACACAACATTAAATCCGTTCTGTTGGCAGCGGTGGTTTTAAAGCAGTGTAAAATGTACCGAGTCGCGCTCCCAGCCAAACACCAAGTTCCCGTTCACAGCTGCTGAAGGCAGGCACGGTTACGTTAGTACGTTCGCGTGTCCGAGGAAAGGGTGACATCTAGCGATGCTTTAACACTGAGAGACCACACCCTTGGAAAAGAAGCAACACGTTTATGCTGTCAAGCAATGGTTCTGCAAGCTGAGAACAACACGTGTCTGTTTGCAGTCATGTTGCAACGTTAGGCTATAAATTAAAGGCAGAGCTTCCTTTTGCTCTTCAAGTAATATGCTTTTATATACAAGTACTGAATTTGTTGATGGGTGGACATCAAAAATATGCTGAACAAATGTTGGAGGTCATCAAGTGGACCACAAGAGCTGATCAGCAATGTTACCACATAAGTGCTGTGGCTCCAGACCTGAGCTGGCATTAATTTTGTGCCCAGTGCTGCTCTGCCTGCATCAATTTGCCTGCTTCACATCTGCCCCATCCTATGCTCCAGCTGCCAGCTGTGGGGACAGGCTCTCTGGCCAGCACCGTTCCCCTGGGGACACCATGGGCAGAGCTTCCCTGCAGGAGTGGGAGGGTTGTAAATAGAGGGGTTATTTATGTAGAATATATAATACTCTATATATAGAGAATATAGAATGCAGTGTGGGGCAGAGGAGGAGTAGCCAAGTCCCAACTTGTGCTGCAGTTTTTACAGTGGTGGAAGTCACCCAGGAAAAAACAGAAGGACTCTGTCTCTATCTGTAGCTCCTTAAAGCCCATTTTGTCTTCATTCAGAAGGTTTAATTGGATCACAATGTTCATTACTGTGATATTTATTTTGTGACCATCATGAAAATTTCTTATGCTATCATTACATGAGCACTTACAACTCCCCACGGAAAAACTGTAACAAAAGCAAAAGCTTCTGTTTAAATATCCTTGCTTTAACTGTACTTTCTGGTAAAGCTAGTTTGGAATATCCTTGCCTTTTCATGTGTGGAGTGAACAGGACTATTTATCCTGTCTTCAATATTGGCCATAAGTATGTACCAAAATATGGGAGGGATTTTAATGGTACTAAACTGTCCTTACCGTTATTACTCCATCACCACATTATAGCAAAAATTTGCTGAAATGCTGCAAGCTGCAATCATTTTGCAAGCTAAAAGCTGGAAGTATGAGATAATTTCTCATCCTTCTAACTCCTCACCAACACGCTAGAGACAGAAAAGGAGAGGTTTTGCATAAGAAGACCTCTTGCATTTGGCCCTTCAAAGAAATGCTAATTGTCTTCAAGCTTCAAAGCTATTTCTGCTTCCTGGGTGTCAAAGTTTCCCTGAGTTTCCACACCATGAACAGACGAAAAAGCTGGTAAAGACAGACTGAAATCGAGTGTGTGTGCATACAACAAATATACCCAATATAAATAAAGTGTTTGTCAGGAAAGCAAGAGATAAAGATAATAATGAGATGGTGAATAGCATGAAAGTGTGGTCACAAGTTTCTTGGGTTCCAGTCCCTTGATCTTAATCTGGATTTCCTAGAGTATGTTGATTTTAACACTCTGACACTCATTTTTTAAATGCTGCCCTGACTCAGAGCAATATAGACTAAAATTGTGATTAATCCCACTTTAAGCTTAGCAGAGCAAACCTCAGAATTTTTTCAGGATTCCCTGCTTGTTCCAGGGTGACGGGACCAGCTGGATACAGCCTGCAATAGCAGGAATGGCCTGTATTAATTGCATGCTTTGCAGGTGGGCTCCCTTGAGCAAGCAATGCTGGATGCACTGGTGTTGGACAGAGTGGATTTTGTGAAATTACTCATAGAAAATGGAGTAAGCATGCATCGTTTTCTCACCATCTCCCGGCTAGAAGAATTGTACAATACGGTAGGGCCAACCTAAGGCAAATTTTATATCTCTATATTTATTGTTCTAGCTCCCACTCATGTTACAACACATGATGATGCACAAGGCAGCCAACACCTGCTGCGGAAATCTTCCACGTTAGACGTCCCCATGGTGTCTTAGCTTTCTCTGTCATATAATGGAACACACTGTGTCTTGCCCACCTACCTAATCTGCTGTACGGATTTTCTAAAATGTGGATTAAGCCCCTCACAGTACCAGCTGATTTCTGGTCATTGTAATTCCAGTATGATAGACTGAGATATAGGCAGATGGCACTGGCTGGAAGACAGTAACTGGCAAGTTCGGATCTGTAGGATGGTAATACATGACTCCTGA
The DNA here is from genome assembly GCF_023634155.1 of Falco peregrinus. NCBI lineage: Eukaryota > Metazoa > Chordata > Aves > Falconiformes > Falconidae > Falco > Falco peregrinus. Next base: position 45,545,826 of record NC_073739.1, on the reverse strand, counting down.
CAGTATAAGCCCTTATGGTTTGGGGGAAAATGATGCAACTGTTAAACTTAGCCACTAGAAAGCAAATAGAAGGAAACTTCTTGGCATAATATTCTGAATTTAAAGATCAAATCTGATGATTTCAGCAGGTCTATTAGAGTGAAGGACTTCCCCATGTGCTCATGGAATGTTCCAAAAATTATAGTTGGGGCTTTTAAAAACCTGTATGCAAGTTTTGTATCTTTGCCCTTAAAATGAACGTAGAACTGCACAGGTTCAAATTGCTTCTGCATTCTCAACTGCAAAAGAAATTAGAGCATCCACATCACATCCTTATTGCCTATGGAGAGAAACCAGCAAGTTCAAATTGCTAACTGGTATGGAAAAAATCTATTACTAAATTGTCTAGTTCTTAGGGCTGCTGGTTCTGTCTGCTGGAGAGAGGCTGTGATACAGTGCATAGCCCTTCTCAAAAAGTTTTTTCTGCCAGTACTCTTCAAAGCTCTGCCATCATAAGCTGCCACTCTGGGCTGTTATCCAGAGATGTTTCACACTGATGGTGACCAGAAGTCAGTCTTTTGAATATCAAATATGAAAAGAATTTATTATATTTGTGCAAAATATAGAGGAACAGGTATGTGTGCCACCCTTGAGACAGATTCCCATCTGATCTTTGATCAGCTTAAACTTTGCCTATCAATTAGTGCTTGTGTATTAAAAATAGAAAGCCTATGAGCTTTCTTGCTACAGAGATAAGCACTGTAGTTCTTGTATCAAAGCCAATTTTTACAGGGGAAGAGTCTGAGGAAAGTCTTCAGTTCTACAGCTAAAAGAAGGCCTTTTTGAACGTATTTGTTGTGAGCTATAGAAATCACCGTAAATTATTCATGCAAGAATCCCAAAAGATCCAGACTGTGAAATGCCTAAACTACCATTTATGATATATGACCTAATGAATGCACCTACGATAGCCTTAGCACCAAGAAAATTACAAGGCCAGTTAAAAAATACCAAATTTCAACATGAGCCTGAGAGTGACCTGGGAACCTACAAACCAGCGAATCTGACTTCTGCCATGGCAGATTTGTAAAAATGCAATAAATAATAGAATTAATAGACAAGGGGATCAATTTTACGTCAAAAAAAAAATTCAGCTGGCGTCTGTAGTGGAATGTTAAGTCCTAGAAATCTTTTACAATTTCTGAAGTCAACATGCAGGAGAATAAGGATGTTGCAGTTTGTCCACCTGTTTCTGCAAAACCTGTTTGAAAATATTTGAAAACCTCTGAGATTATTAAAGAAATTTAGCTGTCATGGCATAGAAGACAAGAGGCACCTGTGCTTTAAAAACTGCTTGAAGGATAGAAAACAGAGACTAGGAATACATGATCTGTTCTCACCACAAAAGGACATTATGACTCAGGTCATGCAAGACCTTGTTCTGGGACCACTGCTGTTCAGCCTGTTTAGAGATGACTTGAAAAATAGTAACTACTGAAGGGACAACGTTTGCTGGTGATTTAGCATTACTCAGAGTAGGCAAATCTGAAGCAGCATATGAAGAATCACAGGAAAGTCTCATCATGTTCAGTGATACGGTTACATAAAATCAAGTGCAGAGCCATGTGTATATGGAAACACTGACTCTGCATGTATGCAGTGGTCTCATCTAGCATCAGTTATAGGCAAGGAGACCTTCAATAAAAGTTTCTTAGAATATCAGCAGTAGTCAAAAACACAACAGAAGAGAAAGTACTTCTCCATGTAACATATGCTTGAAACTGGGGAGTCTGCTGCACGATGTTTTGCATGTCAGGTAGGCAAAAGAACATAAAACAAATTCACAGACTGTGCATGCTGTTAGTGGCTTTCAGACAAGACAGCCTAAATGCAATGTCAGGCACAGGGGCTCACAGAGCCATCAAGAGGGAAAGTGGAGATCCTGACTGCAGGAAGGCTGAGACTTAAGCAGCTGTTTTTCCTTCCAGTCTCTCCTAGAGGCTGTGCATGTTGTGCTGGGCCCCTGCTTCGCCTAAGCCAGTAACCTAATCTAGTATACAGGACCTTAGTTTTCATCCAGTATCACAGTTCTTGTGGCTTTCTTACTGAAGTGTTTTGTACAAAACAGAAGTCAGGTGAAATAATATTCTTGTAGTTGGTTTTATTTTAATTAGTAACGCTGTACAATTAAAGTGCTCTCAGTTGCCTGATTTTTAAGCTACTAAGGTGAGAAAGCTGTTTCAGCATTTACATTTTGCAGGTCTTTGGACAATGCAAAACTATTTTATTCTTTCTCATTTATCCTTTGCAGAGACATGGACCATCCAACACTCTATATCACCTAGTCAGGGACGTCAAAAAGGTAAGAGTCCAATAGACGGTAGGTTGGAACTAATGCTTTTTGTAGCTAGATACAGCCTCTGTTCTGCATGAGCTTTCAGTCAGAGCCTTCTCCTTCCCCTGCCATTACAGAATGTCCTGTTTGTATGTACTGAATATGAACTTTTTGCATACAAAGCACAATTAGCAAGTTACCTGGCTTGCTTTCTCTGTGGTTTATAGATGCTTGGGTAATAGTGCTTCTGCTAGCATAACTGTAGGCTTTTACATACCATGTGGATTTATGCTGTTATCTGTATTTTTCCATACCCGCAACTATTGTCAAAGCTATTTTCCATGTTGTTAGTTTACTTCTGAGCCTGTAAAATAGCACTTACCCTTGTGCTGGATCCTAGTTTGTTGAAATAGTTCCTCATTCTCTGTTGTGTGTTATATTGTAGCCATCTTCCTAAGTAGTGCACCTTTCGCCTGCCCCTTTATCAAGTTAATTTCAAGCATCTTGAATTATACAGAGCCATTAGGAGGGAGGACAGAAACACAGAAAGGTGTAGTGACAGGGAGGAGATACCCAATACCTTTAGCAATGTGTTCAGGATTAGAAGCGTTACAGCAGCAGCAATGAATGAAAATCCCTTAGCCTCTAAATATATGGATCAAATAAGGAGATTGAGTCTGCAACTGACCTCATCAGCTTGAATATTGTCTCAAAGCATGTGCAGATTACAACCTTGCACATTACATAAGTCGGACCTCAAGGGTAGCTTACTTGAGAAAGAAGATTCCTGTATATGGCACTAGATAGAAGATTGAAAAGAGAGCACACGTTGAGCAGAACCAAAGGCAACCCAGGAGAGGAGAGTGGCAATGCAGCATATATCATCTTTCTGTTAAATAATGCTACAGAATAATCATTATTTATGTTTAGTGAGGTTCTGGTGGGTTTCTTGGGTTAGTGTGTTACATGGCACCGTCATTGTTCCATTATATATAGTATATTAAGTGACCATCAGAAAGTGTGAAATGACTACACAAGAAACTGAAACTGTTCTTATGCACAAATCCCCTTGGATGGAGCAAAGTAAAGCTAGAATGCATTTAGACTGGATACATATGCCTGTAAGAGTCTGAAACAAGCATCATCTGTCTTCTTACTTTAAAATATATTCCTTTCCAAACTTCTTCTCTCCCCCATCATAACCTTCCCAAGTTCTCCTCTGAAGGCATAGAAATTTGTGTGTTGAGTGTCTAAATAATACCTTTTTCTGAGTCCATAACAAAAGACTATTTTTAAAGGAGCTCTTGAAAAAAAGGGATCAAAATAGGCAAATATGAGCAGTACTCAGGTATATGTTGATATACATTGGCATATATATTTATATACATACTGATATATATTGATAGACATTGGCATTAAATAGACTTACACTAAATTTAATGACATTATTTGTTCCATGGTGATTGCTAAATTTTAGGTTATGGTCATTAATTCATCTTCCTTTCCTCTGTCCATATCTAAAGTCTCCAGTAATTCCCACTACATGGAGTCAATGTGTATTCTTATTAGTGTAATTAAAGGCTTTAAAAACAAACAGCCTGGTGTAGCTCTCTAGCATCTTTGTCAGAAAACTGCACCTCTGGGGCTATATTTCTGATTTTTTCAGTGATGAGAAGCAACTGCAGTTCACTCAGAGAAAAGTGATAGCTCGCCATAGCCCTGCCGTCTGAGCAGATCCCTTACCAGTCAACCAAGCTGTAAATCAGTCAGCAGGTCTGACAACAGTTTAAATGAAAACACCTCCTTGGAAATAACTTCTTAACTGACATACTATTTGACAGTTAAATGGCCCACCATGCATGAAAACCAGAGCACACTGCTGATGCTAGTTTTTTGAGCTTATATATATTTTTATGCCAGATGCTTAACCTCTCAGATTTAATTGCAGTATCACAAAATATAAAAATGTAGTATGTCACCTTGAGAAAACACTTAAAGGATATGCACACTCTGCGCTTTCTATGCATACATTATAATTTGAAAACCTGCACTATTTAGAAGGATGTGTGCTGTAAAAACTTATTTACATCTGCATAATTGTGAATTTTCAAATAGAAAATAGGTGTTTACAAACCATAGAAGCATTATTTACTACTATTGTATTACACAGATGTATAGATCACTAGAAGGGTTGGGTTTTTTGTTTAAAAGACCACCCTGCCTGCTTAATAAAGCAAAGAGTTTGAACAGCAGAAGTCACATTACCACATCTGTTTGTGGCAGCTTACAGACACGCATGTGCATGTACATGCACACACACACATGCACAGACATATAAAACAACAATTTATTTTCTCTTTGGATTTCCAAATGTCACTGTGAAGACTTAGACAGAGCAGCATATTGTAAAGGCCTGGAGACACAATCTTAAAGAATTCACAGTAATCAGAGCGCACTTAAATTCTGCATATACTAACAAGACAAAATACTTACTAATGATCCTGCTTTAGAGACAACTGTGCTCACCTCTCTTTTCAGTCCTCTCAATTCCATAACTACACAGGGGGACATATCTGCCAGAGTCGTTTGCATCATGGCCTGTTTGGCATCTTCTGTCAAGGGTACAGAATTTTAACATATAGGGCTGACTTCTTTCCCAAGACCGTACAAACCGATGCATGCAGACTAAGCAGGAAGAAACACACTGGCCGTGCACGACAACCGGTCTGTAATTGGAGTCTGCCCTCTACAGGTTGTTTTTAAAAAAATCCTTCCCTGGCTCAACTAGCTAATGAAGATCAGTAGAAATAACAGATACTTTGTTTTCTTTAATCCAAAAATTATATATAATCAATATATCTTAATCACACTCAGGGGTGATAGAAGTTTTCACCGTTCTTTTTTTTGGACTGCCATTGTATGTCTACGTTCCCAGAGAACTAACAAGCAATATACAGAATTTTGAAGGTATTTTTTTCCTTATGCAAAATCAGAGGCTAGGTACCTGCTGAATATAAAAATGCACTTGAAGTGAAAAAATACTATAATTGGTTAGCTAGAGTTTACAGTTGAAGTTTCTTCAGGAAAATAATCGTGCATTAGCACTGAAGAGCTTGTCCCAACATTACAAGGTTAATTGATTGTTAGCTGGAGACCTTCCTCTCTGTCATTCCTGACCACCTTGGCTGCACTAGAACAATCCCATCCCAATTTTTGCTGTTCTTGTAGCAGTTCTGGTCCACTTGCACCACAGTGCTTAAATTTACAAGCAGAGTTACCACTGTCAGGGTAGTTCAAGGTATCTGCTGATATGGCAAATGCTTTGGCACATACGTAACTCCTCTGACAAGGATGTTCCAATTGGCTTTACTAGGGCTGATCACTTTCGAAAAGCAGGTGTGTGTTAGCATAGAGCCATACATATGTGTATGTCTATAAAATGTGTATTTCTGCATTCTGTGAGTTTTCTTCAGTAAAGTGTTTCGGGATTAACTGAGAGGTTTACATGCATCTTTTATTACTTTATTGGAATTTTTTTATCTAAATCCCTTCATGAAATTTTAGAAATCAGAACTATATCAAGAAACTCATACTTTCTAACACATGCAGCACCCTGATGCCTGTTGTGCTTTCTTAATTGCTCAAGTATTTTTTGCCACTTAGTAATAGCAAAACATTCAGGTTTAGTGTCTTACATTAAGACAGAAAGAGTCTGTTGAACTACAGCTCTGTCTTGGAGGTACAACTCCCATTTCTGCCAGTTTCTTCATCCTTGTTCTAGTAAAACTGTCATTGCCTGAAGCATTCTGGAGAGAGAACATGTTGGGGGAAAAACAAGCACACAAACAAAAGAACTAGCAGGATTTAGTTTTTAGATTTACATTATTTTTTCTTTAAATGGTTCAGAATAAAAATGGCTGGGTTCAAGTATGCTAAGCTAAATGCATTCCAGCAAACCATAGTGATTCCCCCACCCATCAGATTAGCCAAGAATAGGAAGAGTGCAAAGGGATATGCTAACAGGCATTGCTGAAAGATAGTAGATGGCTCACCTTTTGCTACTAAATTTGCTTGATCTTCTGTCTTTTTGAATCCTAGCCCATTACTAGGCATGGTACACGACAACACTACCCCCCTCTCTCCTTTCTCAGCCTTTCAGTGCACTGTTTGTACTGTGGCGAGCAGGGTGGGAAATTAGCATTGCTGTTCCTGGCTGAAGAGGAAGGAGGATCTTTGCACCCATTTCATCTCTTCTGCAGAACAGTTGCTGTCTGCTCTCCATTTGACTTTCTCTGCTCTGAATCTAATAAGCAGATCTGCAGAGAAGCCAGGCAGATATCTGCAGACATGCAGATATTTCCAGCAAGACACGGCAGTCATAAAATTGCTCTGTGCAAATTATTAACCTTCTTTTGATGACTACATAAAAAGAGTTACTGGTTAACTGTAATCTGTGCTGTATATCATTACAGAAAATGTGATCATTTTATTACAGTGCAATGAAAAAGTTTGAAGCTAACAATTACAAATTCCTGGTCTTTCTGCAATGTTGACTGTACAAGTTATTTTTTTGCTAGAATAATAGTCTCTTTTTCCAAGGCTACCACACACAGTTCACAGAAGGATAATTTACTTCCCACCTTTAATTTGTAGTCACATCTCTTGCACAATGATATACAGGACAGAGAGGGTTCTGTAAATCTTCAGGGTTCTTGGTCAGATCTCTAGATCTGGGTGACCTGTTCACAGTCTGATGAATCATGTCTTCTTTTCCGGTAGGGACTTGCTCTACTGAACCATAAACTGTCCAGATAATTTGTAGGCAGCAATTTAGAGAAGGAGGCAAACTTTCATTTGGGGGAATTCCCTTCCCATGAGCCCTTTACTCATGTAGAGGGATCAGAGTTTTCCTTGTGGATTTCCTGGGGGGGAACAGAAGAACAGATGTGCCGATACTGAGGTTTTGTTCTTCCATCACCAGAGACCCCCAGAAGTGCTTCACTGGCACATCCATGAGACCAGCCCACTCTGAAATTGTTCTGGCCTGCTGGGCGTCACATCAGGCTTACTGCTACTAGAGAATAAAAATGCCCAGTTAACTCAAAGGCAGACTCAGATTCATATGCAGTAAAAGGCAATCTGTTACTGAGACCTTTCTTCATAGCTTTGCAAGCCATACGTATTGGAGAGCTCCTAACCTTAGTGTTGCTGTTTTCAGGCTTGACAGTGAAGAGAAGGAAACCATGTGCAAGGGAGTTCACAAAGTGAGGGCAATAAGACACAGTTGTATTTATTATTCTTTTTCCATTCAAAAAAAAAAAAAAAAGATGCATGCTGAAAACACTGTGTATATATATTATATTCGACAGAGGATAAGAAAGGAAAAGAAATGGAAGAGCAAGTATGTAAGCATTTTTTCCAGGATCCTGCTCATGACCCTTGTCACAAGCACAGTTCCGCTCTTGGGGCACAATCTCCTTAGCACTGCTGGAAATTAGGTAGCAAGATTACTGTGCTTGGAGGGTCTTTCAGTAAAATATGTTGGGAGTTCAAGGAGGAATGGTCTAGGAAAGCTGCTAGGCCTGTAGTATTCTTCTTGAATAAAATCACAAAAAATTAGCCAGCCATATTTTTTTATTACCACTTTCATACTTTCATACATACAGATGCTTTCTTCATACTAGGTGTGGAATTTAAACAAGGATACATGTTTGTTTGTACATAACCCCAGAAACAAATGCTAACAGACTCTCCTTGCCTCTACCAAATAGCAATAATAATAACTCAGGCACTGTATAAGTTCTGTACAGTAGGTAACACATTTCTTTCCCCCCTGCCCTTCCTCTCCTGGAACATGGGAAGGAAACACTGCAGGATGGGAAGATCACATGCAGGATCTGGTCCCATGTGAACAAATGATTTCTCATTATGTCACTTCACTGTGCCTGGTCAGTGCAGATGACAGTCCAAAGAGATGTCAGCAGAGACATGAGATGCGAGGACAAGAGATGTGGGGGACAGATGGTGCTGAAAAGGTGCTGTCTTGCAGGACTAGAGTCCCACAACTGTGCGTGATCTCTCAAGTGTGCTGATCCTCATGCTTTTTGTTCTGCAGTCATGTTCCTTGTTTCCCCAGCTGAAGAATATGAGTACTGTGTACTGATGTTATCTTCTGTTGCTTCCAACAAGTTCTTCACCTTCTTATTTAACCTATGTCTTCTTTCCAAGCGAGAATATCCAGGTTTCGGTTGGATCTATTTTAAGGTGAATTAATTAACCAGCATAATAATACATTCCTGTTTTTAACTCTTCTATTTGTTTTATTCTAACATCATTATAAAGTATATGTAACAACACCAGTAATGTGCGTTTCTTTCTCCCCCACCATCTTTCTTATTTTCATTGCAGGGAAACTTACCTCCTGATTATCGGATAAGTCTGATTGATATTGGTTTGGTGATAGAGTACCTGATGGGAGGAGCATATCGCTGCAATTACACCCGAAAGCGGTTCAGAACACTGTACCACAATTTATTTGGGCCCAAGAGGGTAAGGAGCAAGTTATTTGCCATCTGTATGACTGCATCCACTGGTAGGGATTACCATGACTTATTAGATGGTTCCAGGCTGGGGAGATCTGCAAGTACACACCATTCAGTCAATAGATTTCCATTATGTGTATAGCAGCTATTTTACCACAGCACACCATAAGTCAGCCACTGATACAAGCTACGTTTTTTATGAATTTAATGAAATAATTACTGGGTTCTGCTGCCCTGCTGAGACCAGGACATAAACAGTCTCCTCTGGCTCTAAAATCTGTAATTATGAATATCCACAGATTTTGAAAGACAAGTCTTTTGACCTGTACCAATAATACCATAGAACCCCTGAGTCAGCCTTGAAAAAACTTGCATTTTGATAGATGCATTTCCTATCTCATGGCTCATCTTCTCGATTGTGGCGTGAAGGTATCAGGGCAAAGAAACCCGTGATTCAGAATTGGCTTTATTAGCTGGATGTGGTTCCAGCAGACTCAATGGGCTCATGGCAAAAACACGGTTCCGTGTTTTTGTGGTTTTCATGTTTGATAGATAACAATACTGTGAATCCAAAGTAAGTTTGCTACCTTTCTAAAACATAAAAGATACATATTGTCATCCATAATGCTGCTAAACCAATCCAGCATGAACAAAATTCTCTTCAGTTCTTCCCCACAAGATTTGTACTTTTTTCTTTGCCTATTTTTAGGTCACATTTTCATTTCCTCTCTCAGTTCAGATTTTAGCAATACACACCACTGAATATTGTTCTAAGTGTCTATAAAGAGCAACAGCTCTGTGAAACAGTTACAGCCCACCTGAAATGGCTTCGTTTGTTTCCCTACACTTTCATTCTTCACTTTTGAGAGGAAAGGTAGCAACTATAGCTGCTGGGAGAGGCTTTTTTCCATTAATCACTCCATCAAGAAAAGCGTTTCAGTAGCGATTTCACAGATACTGAACCAACATACAAAACAGCTTCACAGCAGTCAATGAAAGTCTGCCAGGGAAATGGCCAAAATACTGATGTACTCCAAAGAAATCCATTCATGCCTTAGCAGTAATTCCTATATCTTTTTCACTAGAACAGCCCCAAACCAGCTGTCATTTGTACCTGAATCCAAATGTGTGTCTTCTGTTGTGTTTTCTGGTGAAATATGGTGAAACTGAAGGTCGAATTAAATATATGTAGATATATATATAAAAAAATAATTTGATTGGTGTGTATATATATTATATTACATTAAATTACAATGCATTACATATATTTTATCTATATTACATTATATATTGTCTATTATATACTCTATATTATACATCATGTTACACAATTACAAATGTATATATGTATCTATGCATGTATACACATATAGTTGTACTTTTTCATCACCCTTCTGGGAGGAATAACATTTTTCTATCTTTTTTGTACAGCCAAAAGCCCTGAAACTGTTAGGAATGGAGGTAGGTGTCCTGTGATAAATCTTAATGTCTTTTCAATCTTTTACAAACATATGGTATATAAAGATAATGTTTAAATTCACTGTAATGAAGGTACCAATAGTTGTTTTCAAGTTTTGTATGAGAAATTGCCACACAAATTGTATTTTTCATCCAGATAACTTGTGTACACAAGGGTTAGATTATTAAACATTTCTTAAAACTCCAGTGAATAGACAAGAGAAAAGAAGGCTCTGTCCCCTCTATGCATAAATTTTCTTTTTATTAAGATTAAAATAAATGTCTCAGTTTGTCAGGCCAAGGAAAATTTCAGTCAGATAACTACATAAGTTTAAAACCTGCTCAGGGAAATGAAGCAGTTCCAGAGAATGATGCAGAAATCTTTACATGGGCCAAATTTCTGTGTTTTCTTGACACTTTTGGCTACCCCAATGCTTCAAGGAGATAGTAATGTTTTCTTGTTTGTGTATTTTGTACAACTTTCATTTTGCTGTCCACAGATGCAGCACGAAATAGGTCAGCTCATCTGACAAAAGCAATAGGCTAAAATGGGAAAGAAACTAAAGGCAATAGAAACAGCAAAGAGCTGGAGGAAGAAAGGATAAACAAGGGATACAGAGGCAGAATGGGTGTGAAGAAAGGAGGTTCTGACTCATGTGAGAAAACAAAGGGAGAAAACATGAGAATACTCAGGGAGAGAGTCTTCAGCAGACCAGAACACCCCCTGGATATGTACTTTCTGGGGGTGGAGCAAGGTGGATGCATTACAACAGATGTTATATTTGGAGCGAACTTCTAGTTTTATTTTAATGGTGACTTTTCCAAAATTATTCTGGTTATTGTGTGCTTGTGCTCTGTGTTCTTAGGGAGAAAGAACAGTTTGGAGTGATAGTCCAAAGTTCTTTTTCCCTGTGTTTAGATATTGGGTTACAAAATTCTTAATTCCAGTGTAGGCACCAGTACTTTTTTCATCGTTTTTCTGTATTAAATATTTTGTCCAAAAAAGTCGAAGGGGCTGGCCTGCAGGGAATGCATTTGACATCTCAAGTACTGACTCCAGTGCATTGTGTGAATTAATTCAGTTCCTTCACTGGTGAAAAATTTCTTTACAATTCTCACAGGATGATGTCCCTTTGCGGCGAGGAAGAAAAACAACAAAAAAAAGAGAAGAAGAAGTTGATATTGATTTGGATGACCCTGAAATCAATCATTTCCCCTTCCCATTCCATGAGCTGATGGTGTGGGCTGTGCTGATGAAGCGTCAGAAGATGGCCCTCTTCTTTTGGCAGCATGGGGAAGAGGCTATGGCTAAAGCACTGGTGGCCTGTAAACTCTGCAAAGCCATGGCCCATGAAGCATCAGAAAATGACATGGTGGATGACATATCCCAAGAGTTGAACCATAATTCCAGGTGAATTTTCTTTCATGTACACTTTCCTGGATTTTTTTTTTTTTAAAGGGGGGGAGGGGGGAGGGTGCTGAACCTGCCTGAAATTTGTTTCTCTGTACCTTGCTTTCATTTCTAACTTGTAAGGAGAATGCTGACCCTTTAGAGAAAGTCTGAATGGCTTTTGAACACTCTGTATGCCAGAGAAGCAGAGTTGCTAGCAATATAACTTTTGAAATGAGAAGGTATCAAAAAGGCAATGAAATATCTCCATTGTCTATGTGTTCTTCCTGAGGCCTCAAGAGTCAGGCTGCAACTTTTCCCTGTGCTTTTTCAAGACACTTTGTTCATCCCAAGAAGAACAATTTCTGAAATCCTTACAAACATAATATTCAAGTGGAAGTGTTAACTAACCAAGAGCTCATGCTTAGATGAGCAAGCCGAGGTACTAGATTCCATAATAACCTCTCCTGATGTTAAAAGTCTGAGACACAGAATTGTAAAAAGGGTGTTGACACTGCTTTTTCCAGGAGGCTTGACCACAAAGCCATGGGCAGACAGCACAGAAGCAATCCTCTGAGCTGCAGATAACCAGAGGATTTCAGCTCGAAAATGTCAGGGAGGTAGGCAGGCAGGTGGGAGCAGACAGCTGGTAGGTGTGGGTGCTCATCACTGCTAAGTCCAGGCACTTATTTATATGCCTACTATGAGCCACTCACATTTGAAAATGTGGGTTTCCATGTGTACAGTCAGCATCACGATTTGCATGATGGAAGGTGATGCCACCCTTGCAGAGGCTGTAGTTGCAAAGGGGTGTTTCCTGCTTGGGCTAATGGGAATGAAAAAATGTTGCAGGGACTTCGGCCAGTTGGCGGTGGAGCTGTTGGACCAATCATACAAGCAGGACGAGCAACTGGCAATGAAACTGCTGACCTATGAGCTGAAGAACTGGAGCAACGCCACATGCCTGCAGCTCGCAGTGGCAGCCAAGCACAGGGACTTCATTGCTCACACTTGTAGCCAAATGCTGCTCACAGACATGTGGATGGGTCGTCTCCGGATGCGCAAAAATTCTGGCCTGAAGGTCAGCGCTGTTTTAAAATAAAATTAACAGTCAGAGGAGTTCTGATAGGTGGTGACAGGGCTCACAATGCATGAGTAATAACTGGCTCAATTTACCATATTTCAGGTGCTTATTTGTAGTGTTGTAAAGCAAGGTATATTCTCCCTGTGTTCAGTTTTTCAGCAGAGAGCTTATCACAAACCCAAGTTCAAAGCACATTACTTGGTTTGTTTGTTGTCTTTCTCAAAGCCCCCTCCAGCATCACTGAGAGTTACCAGAATAAGAATTGAGCCAGGAGGTTAGTATGTCACCCTGCCTGGATACTTCAGAGTTAGACAAGAAGTTTTTAAGGAAAAATGAAGAAAAAGGATGTGTAAGTGAATTAACTACTGATGGAAGGTGCTGATGCAACAACCTTCCCCAGAACAGACCAAAGAAAGCATTACAAATTTTCTTGCAATCCCCTGCCAATCCTCTGATGGCTGACCTGAAGGGACTACCTTAGAGGGTCTAAAGAATAATCCGATTTTCAATTTTAAGCTTTACTTCCACAGTCAGCGAAAGAGAGCAAGGTGAATTCTGGGAGGTGAATTTGTGTCCATGGGTTGGCATCTTTCACCTTCACTGAAGTACTCACCAGTCAGTAAATAACCAGGAATTGCCTCTTCCTCCCAGATGACTGAAAAATATTTTCAGTGTAAGGGTTCTCTCTCCTGTAGTAATCATGTGTGTGAGAAGTGGTAATTGTTCAGCTGTTTTGCTGTGTGAAAAGATGTTCAGTAATGGTGAGAATGCTTATGAGTATGTGCATCGTTATCGTTTTGGGTCTAATCCAGTGACAGTGACAAATGAGAGTAAGTGGCTGGTAGCATTCTCATCATCCAGATGATGCAGAAGAAGCTGTGCATAAATATTGTTCTGCTTGCAGATAGAAAGCATTCTCATATTTGGAGACATCTTTACTACCTATTCTTCTGACTCAATTTGCAGGCCCACTGCCCTTCAGAGGGACTGCTGCCATGTTCGCTGCTTGGCTTTGCAGATATTCAACCTGGGTTTATGGCGATCAGTCCATTTCCCACTGCATGCTTTCTTCTTCTGCATGTAGGAAGCATGACAATAAGTAGGATTGCAACCCTGGACTTCAGGAAAGCTAACTTTGGCCTCTTCAAGGACCTATGTGGAGGAATCCCAGTGGGTTAGGGCTCTGGAAGGTAGAGGGGGTCCAAGAGAACTAGATAATATTCAACCATCATTTCATCCAAGCTCGAGAGGTGCATCCCTATGAGTAAGAAATCAAACACAGGATGCAGGAGACCTGCATGGATGAGCAAGGAGCTTCTGGCAAAACTCAAACAGAAGAAGGAAGTTTATGGGAAGTGGAAAAAAGGACAGGCCACTTGGGAGGAATATAGGAATGTTGTCAGAACATGCAGGGAGGTGATGAGGAAGGCTAAGGTCCATTTGGAATTACATATGGTGGGGGTTGTCAAGGACAACAACATCTTCTTCAAGTACATCAGTAGCTAAAGGATGTCTAGGGAAAATGTGAAAATGTGTGCCTGCTGCTGAATGAGGTTGGTGCCCTGGTGATGAAGGACACAAAGAAGGTGGAGTCACTGGATGCTGCCTTTGCTTCAGTCTTCACTGCCAAGGCTGGCCCTCCAGTTTCCCAGACCCTGGAGGCAAGAGAGGAAGTCTGGAGAAAGGAGGACTTTCCCTTGGTTGAGGAGGGTCAGGTTGGAGATTACTTAAGCAAACTTGACACTCACAAATCCATGGGCCCTGATGGGATGTACCCTCTAGTGCTGAGGGAGCTGGCAGATGTTACTGCTAAGCCAGTCTCCATCCTCTTTGAAAGGTCATGGAGAAAAGGAGAGGTGCCTGAGGACTGGAGGAAAGCCAATGTCACTTCAAAAAGGGCAAGAAGGAGGACCCAGGAAACTACAGGCTGGTCAGCTTCACCTCCATCCCTGGAAAGGTGGTGGCAAAGCTTATCCTGGAGGTCATCTCTAAGCATGTGGAGGAAAAGGTTATCAGGTGTAGTCAATATGGATTCACCCAGGGGAAAACATGCTTGACCAACCTGATAGCCTTCTGTGCTGGAACGCCTGGCCGGGTGGATGAGGGGAGAGCAGTGGGTGTTGTCTGCCCTGCCCTCAGCAAGGCTCTTGCCCCTGTCTCCCACAGCCGCCCCAGGTGAGCGCAGGCCGGGTGGGCTGGGCGCGTGGGCAGGGAGGTGGGCTGAGACCTGGCTGATGGCAGAGCCCAGAGGGCTGTGACCAGCGGCGCAGCCCAGCTGGGGGCCCGCAGCCAGCGCTGTGCCCCGGGGCTCAGCACCGGGTCCCGTCCTGCTCAGCCCACCCCCCAGCGCCCTGGGTGAAGGGGCAGAGCGTGCCCGCAGCGAGTTTGCTGGTGGTACAGCGCTGGGAGGGCGGCTGATACCCCGGGGGCTGCGCTGCCGTTCGGCGGGGCCCGGGCAGGCTGGGCAGTGGGGCAGGGGGGGCGTCATGAAGCTCAGCAAAGGCAGGGGTAGGGTCCTGCGCCGGGGGGGAGCGACCCCACGCACCAGCACGGGCTGGGAGCTCCCTTTCAGCTTATTGTAACATCAGGGCTTCACAAGGATCCTTTACTCAGTTTCTAGTCTCTGTTTTACTTCACTGAAGCTCATTAGCAGGGCCTGTTTACAGCTAAAGCAGGCTACAAGCTACATGAGCAAGAAGCAGCATGGCAAATAAATAAATTTGCAAACATGAGTCATGAATTATTTCCCATGAACAGTTTTCTTCTGTTGAAATTAGCAAATGGCAAGAAGGCTGAAACTAATCCTTTAGAGTCTCGCTGGGGATGTATAGCACCAGTGGGAAGGGGAGAGGCAACTCTTCATCCTGCCAGTTCTTAGAAATATCCTTTCTGGGCAGCCAGGCCTGCCCATAATCCCCTCTCTGTGGATACATCCTTCTGCAACAAGCTGAGTGCAGGTAGCCTGGTGCTGAGCTCTTCCAAGGCTGGGCACACCATTTTTGTACACTAACTGCTCCTAATTGCAGTACTTTAGGTGGTTTCAACAACACACATGCTATCAATATGACGAGCACGAGCAGTCACCCTGCCTGACCTGCCAAAAAATTATCTGGTTTCACTGTCATTTAAGGACAGATGTATAATAAAATCATTTTCCAAAAAATTACAAGCAAAACCAGGAAAAAATATTGCGCTTGTGAATACAGACAGGCTGCTTCTTTTGGTATTATTATGATAACTCTTCAGTTATACTACTGATTTAGCCCCAAGCATTGTTTATTGTATATATCCACACAAGGAAATTTTAATGGTTTCTGCACTCCCACATCTTAAGAGAGGGAAGGCAGGAAAGGCAGAGCTGGTGTTAATGTCAACATTGCACAGCTGCTAGGTTACTGAAGCTAAATCTAAGGGGACTTCATAGCTAAGCACATTAACATTTGCTATTGCTGGCTTTGTCTTATCTCCTCAGATCCACACACGCTTACCCCTTGAGTACCTGCATGCATTAAGTATGGACATGGAGAGCTTGAGACCTATTAATCCTCACTGTAGAAATTAATACTGCTTGTGTGTCATTTATGTAGATCTTGTCTATTATGTAAAATGCAGAAATTTGCACGTCCAAGGTCTGAACAAACCCATAGTCCCACCTACCATTTACCTTATGAAATATTTTGTAAATATATCCTGGTACTTAACAATATGCATGTGATGAGCAAGCAGATAAAATACTCAAGACAGGCAATTAGCCATAGCACTCACAGCAATGCTAATAGAAGTCACGTACTTTGTTTCACTACACAGCTCTGATAACATTACCCCAAGTGACAAATATTGTATTGTCATAGAAACTCTCTCACACACACACACAGAGTAGCTTTAGTTTCCTGAATGTCCTGAGGGAGTTGTTCCATTGATACTAAGTAACCATCATGATTGTAATGTGTTTACTGTGATGATTATTGTTATCGTTATTATTGCTTTAGGTAATTCTAGGAATTCTACTTCCTCCTTCAATCCTCAGCTTGGAGTTCAAGAACAAAGATGATATGCCTTACATGTCCCAAGCTAATGAGATCCATCTTCAAGAGAAGGAGCCAGAGGAACCAGAGAAGCCAGTGAAAGAAAAAGAGGAGGAGGACATGGAACTCACTGTAAGTGCTGTCAATAAATCACCAGCCTCAGTGCTGTCAGTTTGTTATTCCCACCTCTGCAGGCTGTCTGATGACTAAATTTAGCAGATAACGGGACACCACTGTTAACACTCCCTTCTCCTCCATGGGACTCAAACCAAACAAGCTGGCATCATTGTGTCTCGATGTTGCAGCAGTACATGGTGATGCTGAAGTATCATGTTGTGATGTCATATCCTCGTATTTTGATTCAATCTGATGCCGTGTTTTGTGAAATAAATTCATGAGATTTCAGAATTGAAAGCACTCGGCCATGACAGATGAGTGGGCCTACCTGGTACAAAGCTCACTAAGTCTTCCTTTCAATGGAAATGCCCAAAGAGTTGTAGAAGCTAGAGATTTTTTCTATTTTTTTTCTTTTGGTTAACTTCATTAAAAGGCAAGTAAGTGTGCAAACAGGCAAGAAGAATTATGAAAATGTTTTTCAGAATTCTTTATGAATTTGTGGTCATTGCCTCTCACACATACACATACATGCAGTTTTTAATCCACTGAAGATATTATCAAGCAGCTAGACAGCTCAGTCCCCCAGTACTACTGCAACCCAGCAGAATTGTGTAAGGAAGGACTTGTCTGTGGTAGTAACATAGCCTTAGACAAATAATTTGCACCACAAAGTGAATCAGATAGCTAAAGCCCTGAAAACTATAGAAGCCACCTACTTCTGGTGTCTTGTTCTCAGACTTGTTTGGCATTTTTGCATTTGGGCAATTATGATATGAGCTATCAGACCTGCCTTAGCTTAGTTTGGTTTGCTTTGGTTTGGGTTTGATTGTGGTGTCTTTGAAAGGCTTAAAACTCAACCCCTGTTGATCAAGGTCAGGATAGAGGCATGGAAGTGAAAGGGATTTTCCTGGTGAATTTACAAATAAATAAATAAATAATACCACAACATCAACAAAAACAACAAAAACCAGACTGTTTCTCACAGGCCAACAGCAGGAGCTGCCCACAGGACCCCGTCTGCAGGCAGGCAGAAGGACCTGCCTACAGGACCCAATATGCAGGCAAGCCGAAGGAGCAGCCCACAAGACCCACCTACAGGACTCGTTTGCAGGCAAGAACCTGGTCGTTGGGAAGGACCAGAAGGCAGAATAGCAGCAATGGGCCATTTTCTGCTCGTTAGCTATTAATTGAAATTTACTGTCCCTGGCTTCTGATCCAATTATGAAGTGCCTATTCAAATCAAATAAGCACTTTGAAAGCTGCCTTTTTCTTGGCAATGGGGAAAACTTTGGGGAGGAAGTCATTTCCATCTCTCTGCAGTTATCCCAGCTCCTGGTTTCTTGTCTACAATACTGTGTTTTCTTTTTACCTTCTGACTCCTGCTACAAGGAGGTGATGTGTGAACTGGATCTGCTTTTCCAGACGAGTCTTAGATGTTCCCTTCCTTCTCCCTTCCATGTGCTGACAGTCCTATTGCTCTTTTCAGTCATTGACTCTGTCCTTAATTCCTTCAAATTTGATGCATCATTCTAGTGAAGTTTCAGACACTTACAGCCTTTTCTATAAAATAACTTTTGGAAGAGTCCAGCAAGTTTAGAAACTGTATCTTTGGTACGCTACTGTTGACTTAATATTTCTGCATATAATCTATACTATTCTTTAGGACTTCTGACACAGCTTCTTCACTCAGGTGCCTTTTAGTGGTGAGGAGAGATGACTTGCTAGCAAAGAGACTTTTGCGTATATTTCTGTGGCATAGCCAGTTACATTCAGTCACCTTTAAGCAGGGAAAGTGTTTCTACCTGACATGTATTACATATAAGAAAATATTTCAGATTGAAGTTTTGCATTGTTCCAGCCTTAGTCAAATGGTCTGGCATAAGTTAGGTTACATCTCTTCTCTACTGGTGAGATGATGCCTGCAAGACTGGGAAATGCCTTTGTGAAGTTTCCCTTTAGTCATGCTTATTCATACCTTATTCATACCTTATTCATAGTTCATTAAGATTAATAATTGATTGTGATGTGATATCACAAATGTTCAATCAGTTTTTGAACTCTGGCTCAGTAGACAGTCACTCACCCTAACCATAGTTTGCAACTACTGTGTTCAGAATGTCCTGCATGTTTTGCTCCACATTTTTTCCTTTCAGGACAAACAAATAGATCCTTTTCATATGTGATTACTACACTTTTCTTTTATTCATTTACTTAATCAGCAAAATTTTCCATGGTTTGGGTTTCTGAGGTTTGTTCAGCTTAAAGCTTAAACAAAATTGATGAACTAAAAATCATTTTGGTCACCTCAGAAGCCCATTTCTGGTAAATAATGTATCATCCAAAAATCAGCCTCACTCTAATTCTAATCATTCCCAGTGAATGTCTGTGTATTCCTAGAATATTACACCCATATTCATTTTTATAAAAGTACTGCTAAGATAAAGAATCACATCTATTCAAGGGCTATTCATTGATTTCTTATGAAGTCTTGAGTGTCCTGCACTGCTAAGCCAAGGTGACTAATGATAGGCTGAAAAAGTCAGTTTCTTCCTCTGGACTGCACTTTGAGCAGAGTGGATGAGGTACAGGGCCACAGTGATTTTGGTGCTATCTTACACCTCATTTGCACAGAATAATGTGGTCACACAGACTACAGCAACAGTGTAATAAGTTGCGTTGGCACATCTGCATGCAAGTATGTATTTGTTTCACACTCAGAGGATGTGGTGTGTAGCTGAACATTTGGATATGCTATAAAGATGCAGTGTTTATTCACTATAAACTGCTTGTTACTCACACCTGCTTTTAACTTTATAACAGATATATGAAAGTGCTGGGCATACATTGCTTTTTAACACTTAGATGCTAGGCAACAGACTTTCCTTATAGCAGCTTCTCACAAAAACACACTTGAATACTGCTCTCATCACCGCTTCCTCAGCACCAAGGAATTTACCACAATTTATGCATGGAACTGTCAGCCATTAATCCTGAATATTAGGCATAGAGAAGCACAAGAGCACTAAACCCTAAAGTCCAGGGACATTTTGTATTTGTACAATATCCTGATCAGGGCCTTAATTAGTTGCTGAATTTTAGGTCGCTCAGAATCCCCAGCAGTCTACCCTTCTCCCAAAATAACACTGATTCTAGAAGCCATAACTTGGAGCATCCTTATCTATATTCAGTGCCTTATTGTTTGGGTATCAGAGTTACCCAATAAATGGTCTCATTTCAGAACACAGAATAATTCATTTAAATCCTTTAGAAGATGTTTCGGTTGTTGTTTTGCTCATTTCGTTCTAATTTCCCACATCATATAGGAAGTTTGGACTTCCAGGGCATCACTAAGAGTCTGAGTTAGGACTTCAGCAGCAGCAAAGCTAGTTCTGTTGGCCTCTGGGCTCCCATTATCTCATCTGTAGTATGTATGCTTAGCCTTTTCTCCAATGGCAAGAACTGACCAAATATTATATCAGTAAAAATACAGTTCCTAAGATATGAAATATTGAAGACTAGTGTCCTTATGCCCCTGGCCCATCTCACCCACCCTCCTGGGCAATGACGCTCACAGCATCTCACATGCCAGCAGCAAGGCACCCCTTCAGCTTGTCTGGAAAGTGGCAGTGGGAGTTGATGCTGATGGTCACAAGGTAGAAGTGCTGGCCCTCGCCATAAAGAGGGATTTCCCTCTGTTTCTCCAAGGGTTTTGGAAACCCCCCATGCTGCCACCACACAACAGCCCTGGCACTCTCCGTGTCCTTCACCGAGCTCCGCAGCCAGGATGACTGAGCTCCTGGTACTTCAGCCCTGCTCCTTTGTATTCACCTTAAAGAACCACTGAGCACATCCAAATCAAATTTTACACACCTGTAACTCAAAGGCATTAAACCTTTTTTCCTACCAGTATTTCAAGACAGAGAACAGAACTACCACGGAGGCAGCATTTCCATACCTAGCACAGGATACAACAGGGTATGCAGAGAAAGGTATAGTACATCCACCCAGCTACGTACAATTTCCACACCAGTTCTGTGTGAATATGGGGTATGTCTACATGTAGTGTGTAGTTTCCACTAAGGATAAAATTTCAAAGGCCTGTGATCATTCTGGCAGAACTGAAATTGATGTTATAAATATAAATATATTACAGGATCATTAACATGTATTAATGCAAAAACTCACAATCCAAAACTGTCCAGATTCCCTATCAATGAACGGTCCTCAATTACATAAAACAAAATCTGGCCACACACCTCCGCCCCCACCCCCCCAGAAAAAACCCAAACACGCCAAACTAGAGTACTGATTAGAAAAATCTCCATGTAAAACCTATGTGCACATCAATCCCCTCAGATTAAAGTGATGCAGTTGTACTGTACTGTACAATGTAGCAGAGCTGCTCTCAGGCTTACCTTGCATGACTCATGGTGAATCATGGCCAAAACTGTGTATTAGAGAAAGACATGCCACCCACACAGAGCAGCATCTTGAGTTATTCCCACCCTATTGCTTCCTGCGGCAAGTGAAAACACATTTGTTCACATTCAGCATTGCAGCTATGCTCTTAACACAGTCACTTAGGTTATGTCTGTATGTTTCTAATGGGTAGGCTTTTCAATTTGTTAATACTATGGTATAATTAACAGTCGGGGACATCAGGTCAAATCTAATCCCCAGCCATCTCAGAGCAATTCGCCATCTTTAGCATACGGGAGGAGAGAGATCAGTATTACACGACACAATTAGTTCAGAAATAATTGTAACAAGATAAAATTACAGCACCATTATCAACAAGAAAGCAATAGCAAACAGGAAATAAGCATCCATGATCTAAAGCATAAATCCAGCTACTAAAAGAACAATCTTCTAAAAAGATCCACAACTCACTGATTGCAGTGAGAGCTAAGGGTGTCTCAGAATTAGTAAATCCATAAAATTATGAAGGAAAGTCTGTAAAATAATCCTTTTCACTAAAACACGGCACTGCTCATTTGTTAAAGCTGCCAGCATTCATTTTCATACTGCTGCAAAATTCTTGAGCGCCAGAGGACAGCAAAGACAAAGCCTTTTAAAAAGCTAAGAAAACTGTGTAGCACCAGATGGCAGCTTTCAGTAAAACAGCATCAGGAGTTAGCACCTTCTTGGGCTATAATTTTCCAGAAGAATTTAGGTCATATTCCACCTTTTTTCCCAATAAATAATCCCTGATATAGATCAGGGAATCACCTCAGGTTTTGTAGACTTCAGGTAATGATACCTGGGGTTCTGTGAAGGTTGTGTAATCTCTGCTACTATAGTTATATTCAGTAAGTCTCATGTTCTTGCAGACTGTCTGCTTATCTAACAAGAATTCCTTCTCTGCTCAGCAGCCACTTCATCTTTTTCCTTTTTTGTGAAACTCTTGATGGACTTTCAAGGTGTTTTAGGTATTCGGTAAGAATCATCAAGAGATATATTTAATTTTTTAATACACAGTTTATCTACATTTGTGGCAACAAACTTAGAAATCTGGAGGCCTAAAAAGATAAAGGAAATAGGTAACTTCATCAAAGCAGGCTACAGTTTTAAGAGGATCGCAGCAGGTTAGTTTCAGTGCAGTATGCTTGTGTCCTGAATCTTTGTTCTATGTTATTAAAAATGTGCAGGTCAACATCTGTGTATAGTCAAATTCAGGAATATATGGGACCACATGGAAAGTAGTAATACCAGAGGAAAAAACTTAAGTACATAAGTGAAATTAAAGATAGGGCAGTTGTATCTCAATTCTTGTAATTGTTTTCATGTTCAGGTAGCCTACGATCGATACGTGCTGCCACAAACCAAACTGTAAGAACTTATTCAGGGCACATTGACCTAAAATACACTCTCAGTCCACTATTCAAAAAATAATTGTTTCAGAAAGAACACTAAATAGATTGTGCTGTATTCCAAATACTAAGGAACACCTTCTTCTAAGTATTAATTTCAGTGACTATGTAGTTTGGTCACTCTTTCCACCTCTCTGCAGCTGACCATGAAGTTAAAAGTAAACACAATATTACTGTCTTTTGCCTGTTAGGTTTGCACTTACAGCTGAGAACTTAAGTATGGGTTTCTGGAGCTCAGCGTAGCTCTTCAGTGAGTCTGAATTGCAATGGTGACAGTGAGATCAGGCCTGACAGAGGCAGTGCATGAGCAGTCTGGAACTTCATTATGGAAAAAGCTACAATCATGCAGAAGGATCTTTCAATCCAAGGCCTTAATGCTGCAGTGAACTGTACTGGTCAGTTTTCTACCTCCATGTGAAGTTCACTGTGGGATCATTGGCTATGACAGATCCAGTGATCAATGTAAAAAAGAGTCACTGGCTTCATTGCTTCCAGTCCAGCAACTGTCAACTCATCTTTCCCCCTCTTGTTCTCTCTCAGTCTCAGCCTTATGAACTTCTCTTTGTTTAAAACCAACACTTACCTGTTTTCTGTCTGCATCTGTTTATTGTATAGAAATGCACCACAAAAAGCTGTTGTCAGGTAAAAATTTTGCTGTCCATATAGCAAAGAGGAGGAAGGTTCTCCACATCTCATTTTCTGTTCACCAGTCAAAGATTTCACACTGGTGCTGAGCGTTGCCACCAGAGCATTGGGGTTTCAGTTTACGAAGTATTAAAGAGCAGCTTCCCTGCTAAAAAAAAGATAATCTGAGAACCAAACGCTTTATACCTAGCTATGGTCACCTGGTTTTGTCCAAAGATCAAAAAATCAAAAAAGTTTTGAATAATTTCCTTCTGATATTTAAAACATAATCTTCATTTGTCTTTCACAAAGAAACAAACACAAAAATGTCCTTTCTTGTAGGCAATGCTGGGACGAGGGAATGGAGAGTCCTCAAGAAAGAAAGAGGAAGACGAAGTTCAGAGCAGGCACAGACTGATCCCTGTTGGAAGAAAGATTTATGAGTTCTACAATGCTCCCATCGTTAAATTTTGGTTTTACACAGTAAGAAATCTTCCTTGCGAAATTACTACTGTTTGGACAAATACTGAAATTGGATTAAGGCTATCTTGTGTATTTCATTGAAAGTCTGCATCTGTGTGCATTGGAGGACTTGCCCATAAATAGTTTAATAAAAATCTTTTGTAGAGGTCATCTAGCACTTGCAAACCTGTCCACGAATTTTAAAAGCCACCATTTCATTCAGGAAGTAATGGTTAAAATTTGAATGACTGTGTATGTTTTTCTTCAAATACAACAATAAATGACAGTTTACTGCAGTCAGTGCTCCCAAGGAATTCCATATAGGACAACTCCCAATAGAAGAGTTCCCAAAAGTAAGCCCAATGGGAGGCTGGACTGAATCAGGATATTGAATCATCCAATAACTGGTGAAAAAACAGAAGCAGATCACGTCTTTCCTTGGAACATTTTTTCCTTGCTCTGTTTTGACTAGTCTGCAGAGTATCTCTTAGATAAAATGTTTGTGAAACTACCCACAAGATATTAAAGACATGAGTAGCACCTTATGTACATTTTTCAGTGACAAATCCTGTCAAATAAATATAATCTCCCTGTGTTATAAAGAAACAGACCTTGCAGATGGAGCAGAGAAGAATTGTGTTGTATATGTTGACCAAAGTAAGACAGCATCAAAAACTTCACAGGGTGTTCTCACAGATAAATTAATAACTGCTATATTAAAGTTACTATGTGGATACAAAGCTTTTTGGCAATTAGTCTTCAAGAGCAGATATTAATTATTCACTATCAAGCTGGAAGCAGGGATTGGAAAGGATTCCATTTGGTTCTCTCCTACATCAGGTGCTATCTCATATTTTCAGTCAAAACTCGGATGATGGAGTAGAGATTAATTATTGAACTTGCAAATTGCACCAAAGTGTAGAAGGATGAGATTAAAAAGTAAAATGAATGCAGAAGGTAATCCTTTCAGTCTCCTTGGCGGGAGTAGTGTATCCTAGTTCAGCTTCTGCATCATGTGACAACAAGAAAAATGTTTCAAGAGGTCTGTAGAATATGACTTAAGGGGAAATATTGAAGGCAGTAAGGTTGTTTCCTCTGGAAAAAAGGTCTACAGAAGGAATGTAGTAGTCTTCAAATCTGTGTAAGTAGCTGTGGAGAGGAACAAAATGGAATAATCTCTAAGTCCTTGCTGAAAAGGACAAGTAATGGTTTTAATTGCAGCAATGCAGCTCTAGGTAAGATGTTAGGGAACAGTTTCTAACTGCTCTGAGAAGTAGTGTCATACACTGTGTAAGGAGATGGTAGAACTTCCATTATTTGTGATTTCTAGGTCTATCTTATCAAAACATACATCCACTGTGGTACACTGTAATTAATCCTGCCTTAGCACCATGGAATTGGCCAGGTGATTTCAGGTGGTCCTTCCCAGTTGTATCTTCCATTACTCTGCTGAATGCACCGAAAATCACAAAGAATGCATCCTTCTGGAGATGACTTCCTATTGAAAAATTGCCTTGCTGAAGTCCATACAGTATGTCAACAGACAGCAGGAACAACTCACATCAACAGAAACTAAACTGTGGTGGACAGCTTATGCTAGCAAATAGCTCCCGTTTGGCTACTTGGATCAACTACCTGCTGGACTATGTGGCCATCAAACATTAATCAGGCCAGTGAGTCCAGAAACTGCTCATAAGCAGCCTAGTTGCATTAACAATTGCAATATGTATTATACATAACCAGAAAAGTCTTTATGCTGTAAACAGAAAGAAGTACCCTGTCTTTCCCTGTTAGTTCAGTTCTGAGATGGGAGAAAAAGATCAATACTGCATTTCCATTTAGACCTGTTCCTACAGTTTTATGTCCCGAGGCAGGTCTCGATCAAGGTCACTTATTAAAGCTGGATCTTGGCTAAACCGAACTTAAAGAGCAAAATAAGGCGGATGCTGTCTGCAGTGCCTGACCAGTTGGGTATATTGAGAAAGTCCTGGAGCCTAAAAGCAAAAGAACTTTCACATGAGAGTTAAAATTGCACAGCCTAACACACTTCTTACAAGCACACAGACAGAAATACTAATCATAGATTTCAAAATAAAACCTCCAAGTTTTACACTCCACTGTTCAAAATGCAAGAAAAGTGACTATTATTATGGCTATTGTGTGCCATCTGAAATAATCTTATACGTATCTGCTATCACTCTATAGCTATATCCACTTCCATTCTTGAAATACATGAGTAGGTTAAAGGTGGAAGTGTTTGAGTAAGTAACATTTTGGCTCAGCAGTGTTTTCTCACCCAAAGAAACTTTAGCCTTTCTCTCTGGATGTGCACTAGTTTCAAAACTCAACTACTCTGTTTTGTTTTGTGCTGTTACATTGAAAACCATGATTCATAGGTTTTGTCTCACAGATTGCTTGAGAAGAGGATGGCCTTCCGCTTTTAACTATTAGCCTTAGACTGAGATTTTAGAAGGATATAAGAGACCAAATTTCTACCTCTGAGGAGGAGGAATAGCTGCAGAGGGAATTGAAACCCAAGTAAGACTCATCTTCTAAACATGAAAACAGCTTTGCCCTAACTTTTGCGGTTTGGGGCCACTTCATTTTATAATAATCTAATTATTGCAATCAGTGAGAAAAAGGGAGGGTAGTCTCCTCTTGAAGCACTCTCCTGCTGGTACAATTTCCTTGTTTGATCCTTACCATAATGAGTATTCAAGTATTTTCTATAGAATGGAACAACATCCATAGGGAGGGTGGGGAGCAACTCACCCTAGAAACTTCTTAGCAAGCATTCCTCTCCTTAGCTTCTTCAGGTACTGCCTTCAGGGGTGAAAATGACAGCCTCTAGCTCTTTGTCAAACCATGTGAAAGCAAGAAGAGAGTTCAGTTACATCTGTAGTAGCACTTTCAAAGAACTTGAGTACCAGCATGGGCAGCTGTACTGAGGTTTGATCACAGTGTGGGATCAGGACATCCTCCTGGAAGGCAGGAGCAAGTTACAGGTACGGGGGAGGGAGAAGGAGGGTGTCACTCACTATCTGAAGGGCTTGTTTATTGGATTAAAGTGGTGCAGATTCAGCATCATTTTATTCTTAAATCAAGAAGCTTTTTTATCCTTTCTTTTCCCAAGCAAAAATTTTCAGCAATTTTCAGTAAATTTGCATTGACAAAAAAAAAAAAAAACACAAACCCAAAACCAAAAAACCCTAACACCTCATAAGAAAACCAAGAAGCAAAAGCCCCTAGTTACACTGAAAGTCTGGCGGTTTCTGTCACCTTTGTAACTTTAATGTCCCTATTCTTTTGCCATACTAACTGCAAATGCTCACCAAAGGCTGCTGAGTCAGACCAAATTAATAAATTTGCTGATAATTACTAATCAATAAGATCTAAGAGGAGGGGTGTTAGGTGACAGTATCACCTGGCTTTTTGCACTATAGTACAAGGTGTTGTTTCAGCTGGGGAGGTGTGCGTCCAGTTCTGCCTGCCCAGACAGTGTTTCTGCTAACTCGACTCACACCCAAGATGCTGACCTAAGTCAATATTGCTTTCCATTTCCTTTAGGAGTGTTAACCGAAGACCAATCTCTAGACCTGAGCGATGCAATCCGTCATCATGCACAAACTGAAAGACAAATGAGGTCATTTCCTCCTGCCTTTTATGTAGACAAGAGCAGTGGTTCAGTTGGCTGTCTTCTCTGTGCCGATAGTTATGGCCATTGTAAATAATTCTCTCGAGTGTCCTTCAAACTATCAACTGGAGGAGAAGCCAAAACCCTGTGGCTTTTGCACAGAGCAGAAGTGATGTTCTCTAGCAAATACAACAGGACTATAAATCCTGCTCTGTGAGGTGCTGAACACTGAAATAATCTTACCCAAAGGTCTCAAGCCCCTCTTGTGGTTGTTTTGTGTTAAGTCTGACACCAAGTATACGATAGTTGTGAGTCACATGCAGTTGAGAGAAAAAAACTACATTGAAATAGAGATTTTTGGAATAAGCTTTCTACCACAGTGACTAAATTGTTCATGCACAGAACTGAATCATCTTCTTTCTGATTTAGATTTGGCTTAAGAAGCATTTTCTTGTAGGGCTGCTGTTGGAAAGGCAAAGTAGACAGGCAGTTGGATTCTGGCCACCACAGACTTCAGCCACAGCCATTCGCCAGTGCTACAGCCCATGCTCCAGTGTGACACTGGTTTCTCTGAGTTTTATGAGCTTGATGATGCAATTTGCCTGTCTTGCCTTTTTTTTGACTGACAGTTTCATTACATTCCTGATGTAGAAAGACAGGAAAAAGAAACTAAAAACATAATCCACACTTTCCACTGTGTCAAAAAATAGGCTGGTAAGTAGATATATTAGAGAAGGAAAAGAAAAACAATTACACATAAAAACTTGCAAAAAATTTCAGGCAAATAAATGCATGGCTGCTTGCTGCAGCAACGAAATAGTAGGAGTGGCAGTGTTTCTGGGGGAATCATGGTATATGTTAGGTCCGTACTACAGTGGGCAGAAAGACTTCTAGCAGCACCTAGAACCTTCTGGGCTCCAAGCAAGGACTGTACAAAAAGGATTTGGAATGCCAGAGTCAGCCTAGGTTAGGTGAATAGGGAGAGAAAACACAGAGGAGGGCATTAGAGGAATAAAGGCTGTTAGAAGCAGATGAGAGAGAAGACTTTTTTCACGTAGGTAACTTAGATTGGTAGTTGGCATAGTCGTATCAGTATTGCCATCACTGTGGGATGATCTAGGGGGACAGCATTAATATAATTTTGTTGGGGAGACAGGTGTAGCTGGAGGAGACAGCATTTGTGCATGTATTTCGCAGATTCCACATTGTATGTGATTTAATGTGAGCTTTTTCAGACAACCCAGAACACTGTCTGATTGTTCTTTTGTCTGTTTAACTCTGGTTGCAGTGAAATTAGGAATATCAAATCATACCCAAGAGACTGGCTTAGCTGTATAAATATAGTGATTATTGATATTCATTTTGTTTGTTTGCAGCTGGCATATATAGGCTACTTGATGCTGTTCAATTATATAGTGTTAGTGAAGATGGATCGCTGGCCATCTACACAGGAATGGATTGTCATCTCGTACATTTTCACTCTGGGAATAGAGAAGATGAGAGAGGTAAAATCACCCCAACCACAACAGAATAGAAAATAAATAAGCATGGTTGTTTTTTTTTTTTCATTTTAGTATCTGTTTTTACTATTTTGCACAGGGTAATTTTTGATGAAGGGGCTTATCATAAAATTGGGTTTTTTTAATTTTTGCAGAAAAGCGGATGGATTGTTAAAAACACAGCACTAAAGAAATCTATTTTCCTCCATTTTAAAATTAAGAATCTCTCTCCTTCTTTTTCTCCCACGGAATTTCTCTGTTCAGATTTCTGTGTGATGCACATTTAATAACATTCACAAGTATAGGATGGTCTTCTGACATATACTAAAGCTCAACCTATATTCCTTGAAATATGGTCCAGAAACTGAAGCATGTTTCAGGGGGAGGAAAAGAAGATGTGCTGTAACAGAATGGACATGGAGACATGGTGATAGCATGACAATTAAAAAGCCCATGTTTGAATCCTCACCCCACTCCAAATAGAGTTCATTCAAAATTTACAGCTGTTCTGTCTGTCCGAGTATTTCAAGCAAAAGCTTTAAATAAAACCAGCCATAACTAGGGGAAAATTTAGATTCACATTGAATATTGTAGCACATTGCTAATAGGATTTCCCCCTTTTAATCTTGAAAATTTTTGCTAATTATGTGAGGCTATAGCATGCATCTCCCTAAAGATGCTGAAGCAGGCCTGTAGAGCAGAGACAGAACATTTAAGGTGGTGCTCAGTCTATAGGCAGAGTGAAATTATTCTGCCATTCCCGGCCCCTCACAGTGTCTCCCACTTGCAGCTACTGCTGTGCCCTTTTCACTTGGCCAAATGTGCATTTATTCCACAATAACACCAGAGGCCAAATTCAGCCCTGATGTGAGCGGTTCGAGTCCTGTTGACCTCCACTGAAACAGCACGTTTGCACCACTGGGCTGAATTTGTTACCATATATATTTGTATTTTCTGCAGCAAATGCTTTTGAGGACTAAACTAAAAATGGTCTTGCAACAGGCACTTAGTCCTCAAAGACAGATTTCAAACACTGTGTGGTAAACTCCATATTATAAATAAAAAGAACAGAGGAAAAGACACTACTTGTGTGGCCTATAATGAGTGTACTTTGCTAAGCGAAAGAAAAAGGTAAACAGTGGCAGGAGCCACAGGAGGACTCTGCAACACTGATAGGGACTAAGCACCACTGGCTCAGTAGGTGGGAGGCTGCTGGCAGGAGTGTGTGCCATTTTTGTGTAATCATTCACCCCAGATTGTCCTTTTCACAAAAGTTTATCAAGAACATTTGTTGTAATGGATTTTTAAGCAGATGTTGGAGATTGTTCTCAAAAGATGAGCCTAAAATTCATTCTGAAAATGAATTATAAAAAAATTATAAGAATGGCATTCATCTTTTTAAGGAACTCTATGAGTCTGCTCAAATGTTCTCAGACTAAATATAGAAAATTAAAACAAACAGCTTGTTAACTCACTAAAATTATTCATAGAAATCACTTGAGGAATAGTTTCAACAGTAATTTGGGAAAACAATCAAGTCTCCCAAATGATCTTGAAAATAGAATGGTGATAAATTCATAAGGTAAGATAAATTATTTTTGTGAATTATATTCTCAGTTGTGGAACTCAGTTTCCAAAACCAGGTCCAAGTAGTAGCTACTATCTCTCTGGATTAAATGCTAAATCCACATCTTCATGGTTATTAATTAGTTCTTCACAGTTTGAGACACATTTTAGAATAATTTTATTTAACTCTACAGCTTCTTTAAATGTGAGTATTAACTTTCTATATTTCTCCCTCTATTCCAAGACTCTATGTAGGGTCAATAAATTTGAAAAACAGAAAGAAATACGTGTATTTTTTCTGGCTTCATGGAGCTTTTAGAGCAAGTAAGTTTTACATCCTTTTCCTTTTAAG
Source organism: Falco peregrinus (assembly GCF_023634155.1). Taxonomy (NCBI): domain Eukaryota; kingdom Metazoa; phylum Chordata; class Aves; order Falconiformes; family Falconidae; genus Falco; species Falco peregrinus. The sequence continues at coordinate 45,514,889 of NC_073739.1, read as the reverse complement.
TATCTTGCACACAGGTACAGGCTAAGAAGGTTGAAATGGAAGGTTTCTCCAAAAAATCCGGGAGTACATGAGTTATTTATATGACAGGGGTCTATCAGCTTTGCTTCTGGCCTGTGTGGCATATATTTGTTTACTATAGATTTCTTCAAGCTTAAATTAAGACAGCTTTCCTCTCCGTGCCCTCTGTCCTTCAGATATTGATGTCAGAGCCTGGGAAACTGTTACAGAAAGTAAAAGTTTGGCTCCAGGAGTACTGGAATGTTACTGATCTTATAGCTATCCTCCTGTTCTCCGTTGGGATGGTGCTCCGTCTGCAAGATCTGCCACTCCGGAGTGATGGCCGAGTGATATACTGTGTAAACATCATTTACTGGTATATACGATTGTTAGACATCTTCGGAGTAAACAAGTATTTGGGACCATATGTTATGATGATTGGGAAAATGGTAAGAGAAGTTGGTGTACTCTTATATTTTACCAACATGTTCTTGACTTAATTTCTTTGGCCAATGACATCACTGCAGATTTATCTATACTTTTTTTTTTTACATTAGCATTTTCATGTAAGCTATAAATTAGTGCCTTATTGAATCACAACTTCAGCGTAGACCCCCAGAACTGAAGGTTAAACTCTCCCTGTTCTGTTAGATGATGTGTTGCTTGTCTTTCTCTGAGATCTCTCTTCAACAGCAAAGCCATCAATCCTATACGTCTGTGTCTTATTTGCAGAAAACACAAAGGATGCTAGTTCTCAACTAGTTGTAAAGGAGGTTGTTAAGGTAAAAAAAAAAGAAGGTTTTGTACCTTGAGACTTTCAAGAAGGTGTGTTGTAATAGGCGTGGTGTGTTCAAAACTTTAATAGTTATGATCAAGACTGTGAACTTTCTATAGTTTGCTCCATATCCATACGCTCTTCCATCTTTCCTGTTCAGAAGTGTCCTTATAAGATGAGAAATCATTCTTTATAACTGCAGCCTCTGTCCCCTCTACACAACATGGCAGGAGTACAAATAGTTTATGTAATAGTAAATGTATACAGGAGGTACTGAGAGGTATTTGCTGCCAGATGTATAATTTTTTACTTTTTGGCTTTTTCTTTTTACATTTCAACAGAAAAGTTGCATTAAAGCAGCATTGAGTTAAAGAAGATGGCTGATTTGACAGATTCACGTGCAGGTGTCCCTCATATTTGAGTACCTACACATGTAGCTAATATACGTGCTCATGTTTTATATGCAGTTATCCAGCCCTTGTTGTGTAAATCATGGTCATTTAGTGTGTTCTGGAGTTTAAGATTATTTTTTTTTTAAAAATAGCATAAAACCCACTTGAAGCTGGCATTCAGTAAAAGATGTAAACTGTTTGTTTTGTAAACAAAATATTAACTTTTCTAAATACAAATATTACTTCTGTCTGATTGCCATGTGGAGAATAATCAGCAAGTCCGAATAGGCTCTCTGTTGTGTTTGCCTTAACCACGGTCCTTCATGAAAAGACCTAGCTACCCTCCTTCCTCACCATCACAGGAAAAAGGGACAAATATGAATGCATGGACTGCAGTCCCTCCTTGATACTACATTAGTCACAACAAGCTCACTGATTCTAAGCAGTTATAAATCTGAAATACAAATATATGTCCAGTTAGACTCCCTACCCAACAGGTAACTGGAAGACCATCATCTTAATCCTTCCATTTACCAGCTTTCAACTCCAAACACAGTGGTGGGTTTGACAAAGAAAGAAGAGCTTGCGGGGAGGGGGGCGGGGGGGCGGGAGGGGAGGGAGAAAACGCAAAAGGAAGTGGTTGTTGCATCATTATGTCTGGCAAACAGTATTTTGAAGTGTACTAATTTCCTTCAAGGAAGCCAATAGGATGTTTATGGGAGGGATTTTGCAGAGCTCCGGAGTACAGAGGTGAAAACACTCAACAGTTCTTGCTGGAGGTTACTGTAAAAGGACAGCAGAACAAGAGAAAGGGTGAAAGACCAATGGAAAAACACTACATTATCGTCTGTTTCTTTCCTGCCCCACATGGACTATGTCCCTCTGTCAGGGGATCTGGTGGTCACTGGGGCTTACACAATACACAGTGTATAAAACTCCTAAAGCCAGGTACCGTCCTACTCTTGTAATTTTCACACACAAGATGCCACACACAAGAAATTTCATATCTGTGCTGCTAGAAAAGGCAGCCTGAAAACCAGTTCAATAATAAATGGATTAGCCATGTAGTCTCTTACGGATGGCTGGTAGGAGCGTAGCTTCACCAATAGTATAAACAGTGGTTTATTTTTCTCCTGGGGTCACGACAGAAAGGAAGTGGTTGAAATCAGCAAAATTATATTATTTGCATTCCTTTGTCATCTTCACATGTGTGCAACAAATCAGGCCTCACTCCACTTTCTCTGGAAAACAAATGCAGGAGAATCACTGGCCTCTGTAGGCTCAGCACCCACTCAAAGGGTGTTGAATTTAGCTACCAGGTCACTTTGAAGGTGTGGGCAACTGTTGAAGGGAAGTTCTTTTATTTTGTGCCTTCCTGTTATTTGATTTTCATGCTTCATCCAATTTTCCATGCACTCAGCAACTCTGACACATCCACTTTGCCCACACATGCAATGCCCAGCTGGTTTGAGTTACACAAATTTGCCTCTCACATATATTTTACAGCCAACTTATTCCCCTGTGTAATGGCCAGCCCATTTATATCATGCACAGACTTCTCTGAGAGTTGCACCTGCTTGCTCCAGGCTGCAATGAGCTCCCTTGTGCAGTTTTGTTTAAATCACATGTCTGTCTTTTTCATTTCATGGTCTTGAAAGTATATATTCAGTACTATGGAAAATATCAAGCTGGTTATACATATTTCTACAGAGTAAGCCCATCACAGCTATTGAGTTCCTCAACAGATCATATTTATCACCTTAGGTTTTATCCTGAGCTTCTATTTTGAGTAAATTCTAGACTCAGGAGGAAAAAGATGACTCTTTCCATCTTTCCCATTGTTAAGGAATTTTCTCTTCACCTGCCTCTACCTTGTATCCAAAATAGCTTTAATAGGTTTTACCTCTGGCACTGTGAACAAATATGCAAGTGAAATTAGGCAAGGTGCAGGAATGGGCTTGAGTGATTTAAAAGCAATGGGCTAAAGCAAAGGTGAAGGGTAGCAGGAGGAAGCTGAATGACCAAGTTCATTATTATCTACTAATTTCCGTAACAGAATGTGCTTATTATAATGTACTTTCCTAATCTCTGCACCACGATAGATTTACTCCCCTTTTATATGGGAATGAAATGAAATCACTGTGGCATGTCAAGAGAGTCAGAGGTACATCCCTTACAGTGTGGGACTTACTGTGTGGGAATGTCTACATTTTCTTAGCTTCTCTGCAGATAAAAATGGGGAGATGGAGCCAGCTTGTTTATAAAACTGCACCAACAGCTCCTCATTTTATCACCTTTTTAAACAGGTGACGAGTTCTTCAGCATGACTGAAATGGCCGTTGCCTCGTTAAAATACCGATTGTTATTTGACCCTACAGGCCAAAGGGCCTGATACAATGCCCATTAAAGTCAGCACAAACTCACCCATCTATTTAACCGGATTTCAGACAAGCTAGTGAGGTTTTAGAAAGTTAGCCAGTTGAAGGAGGGGAAAACTAATATGCAGCTTGAATAGAGAATAGCACTGAAAATTCTATTTCTTGCAACATCAGGTCAAACCTGTGTGGTTCCTGATCAGAAATACTGCAAGCATTTCAGAAATTATCTTAAATTGCCACCACATGCTCATTGTGTTTATTTGCTTGCATGATACTTTAAAATAGGTATTGTATTACATCTTATCATGGTATGTATTTCTACCTGAAACAAAGTTTCATCAGAGAAGAAAGGATTCATCTCCAAATTCAGAGAAGAAAGGTTTCATCTCCAAATTCCTTCCCTAAAAGCAGTAAGAACCAAATGTAATTATGCAGCTTTCCTGTTTCAGGACCTCTCTGATGTACAATGGTCTGAAATTCCTCTTAAATCTTTTTCTTGAAAGATTAATGCTCTGAATAACAGGAATGTTGGTGATTTACTTGTCTGGTTTTTAATTCTTTAAGGTATTTCTTTTCCTCTGTCATGTCCCCAGGTTTTTTTCTTTCTTTCCTGCACTTTTTTGTGGACCTCAAAACTTTTGTTTTCCCCTGTTCTTTTCCACTTTTTCCACTTGTCCCCAGTTCCTTCTTTCCACCTCCTCGGGTCTTTCCTACCAGAGCCCTGTCCTACAGGTGTGTTGCTCCTACAGCCTCTCTCTCAATAAATACCAGAATATCCTTTTCTGTTTGCTCCTCTGTTTCTTTCTCTTTTCTCTGTCAGATACTTTGTCAGTGTTACTTTGATCTCAGGTCTCTCATGTTTTAGAACTGAAGAACACCCCACCCCCCACCAGCAGTGCCAGATCCATGAGCTGAAACTGCATCCCTCTTCTACCAGCCCTGCTTTTGCGCTGCAGCAGGTCCCCCATGGAGTGATACAGCTGCCAGTTGATGTGCAGGTTGGTTGCATGCCTGCCTTGCAGGGAAGGCAGAATGCAGCTGAGCCAGAAAATGCAGAGACTGGAAGGATTAAAACTCATAAAGTTTAGAGGAGTTTTGGGTCAAGTTTTGGCCAGAGACAAAAGTTACATCCAAATCTGTGAAAAACAGCTCTGTTTTTACAAACCTTGTAACTGAAGACCTGTAAGTCAGCCTCTAACTAAAGATTTTAGAGGAATCTTACCAGGGACCTTACGGGACTCCCATTTTTTTCTCATTCATTTTGTGTTATAAAGCATCTCTGCTGTACCTGCTTAGTGCCCATTACTCTGCTCACTGGAAGGTCTTTTCTAGCACAGCTCCTCTTCTAATCTTCAGCCTCTGTTCTGCACCTCCCAGGATTGCTGTCCCAGTTTTTCAGGAATTAAACTTGAGCATATGCTAATGAAGCCTTCAACAATAAAAAAGAATATGGTTTAGTGTCTGTTATCTGCATATTTTTTTTTTAATATGGCCTTTGTCAAACTCCCCCACCAAGCTGATTTCTAGTCCAGTCAGTATCACAGCTTTCCTTTCTCACTGATTGCCACCATGTTGTCCCTTACATTGCAGTAACAGCCTATTCTGCCACCCATTACTCCTTATGTTAGATGTCGCTTGCTTCCTTTACTCAAAGACAGTGACTACCAGTGAATAAAATAATCCATGTCAGCCTTTTTGTTTTGGTAAAGTTGCCACTAGGTGCATATGAACAATAAATCATTTCCTGATCCTTCCCTAGACCAGACTGCTGATTCCAGTGAACTTATATTCCTGTTCAGGCAACAGGTGTGACTAAATGGTATCTTGTATTTTCAAGCCTATTCATAACATTTAAATTGTTCCTAAAAGCAACACTGGGTAAAACCAAGGACACAATAATACTGCCTCACTGCTTTGAAAATTAAGTTTGTTATGTGTAAAACTAAGAAGAGGTTTTCAAAATCTGTTTTTGAAAATTCTAATTTTTACACACTTTTTTGCAGCATATAATGATAAGAATATGGATAAATAAGTTCCTCGATAATTCTTTTCCCTTCTCTCTCTCTCTCTTTTCCTGTCATTACATTCAGATGATAGACATGATGTACTTCGTCATCATCATGTTGGTGGTTCTGATGAGCTTTGGTGTTGCAAGACAGGCTATTCTCTTCCCCAATGAGGAGCCTTCATGGAAGCTGGCGAAAAACATTTTTTACATGCCTTATTGGATGATCTATGGGGAAGTGTTTGCAGACCAGATAGACCGTAAGCAAGTTTATGATTCTCATACTCCAAAGTCAGGTATCCAATTTTGATCAGATGATGTCCTATTAGATCATGTGTCTGTGCTCAATAAATGGCTCAGGATAGAGGAACTTCTTCATCATAATGAATGGTCACAAAAGTATTTTTTCATCTAATATTGGGGTGTCAGTTTCAGAACATGCTTCTGGCATCACTTCACAATTATTTAAACAGAAATCTGTAATGCTAAATTATCTTGCAGATAAAGAACATTTTAAATGGTTCCTTTTTACCAGTTTGGTGACAGGGATACCCTCCCAGGTGTCCACCACAAGTTCGTTGGTATACTTGGGACATAAAGAGTCACTTCTTTTTTTCTCATCCATTGGTTTGATTTCAGACCTAAATGCTTTATACCTAACTTCATACTGAGCATCCAGTCTAATAATACTGGGTTAGACCTTCACCTCCTGCACCTCATTAGGATCTAATCCAGTGTGGTTTTTCTCAGTTACCTACTCACTGCCACCACCTTTATGCTAAACCATGTGATGCAATTCTTTGGGACCAGTAAATCTGTTATTAGATTTTTGGTTTATTTATTTATTGGAAGACAAGACTGCTCACGTCAGTGCAATCAGAATGAAAGCCAGTATTTTATATACTATCTACTCAGGATGCATTTTGCTGGTGATCAGGAAAATGCCAGTTTTCAATTTAAACTAAACCTCCTGGTTACACCCAGTGCGTCATGCCAAAGGAGAGGGGTTGTCATGAGAAATGATGCGGTTGATGAACAAGGATTCACAAACAATATACCTTTAGCAAACACTGACATGCAACAGATGTTCATCAGTCCTACTTAAATATGTGTAAACCTTGGCAGCATTTAGAAGTATCTTTTCCAGGGGCAGATGGCATCCGTTAAAGCTGTTTAGGATATCCTTTTTATCATATGTACTACCTTAGGAAAGGGTAGTGTTTTCATAATTTGTCTTGTGTTTATTCAATATTGACCAAGTTTGAATGAAAGAAAAGTGTTGATTTTTCCTGAGCTAGTTAAGGTAATAAACATACCTGTATCATCAATAATCCCCCCAACTTAACAGGTGGACAGACATATACATGTCTGATGTCAAATATTTCAGAAGTTCCATGTTCATTTCTTCTTCCTGGTTAGCACAGAATCATTACTGTGGATACAGATGAAACCTCTTTTTTATGCTTACTTCTTTTTATGTTTACACTTTGTTTTCAGAGGCAGCATGGCATGCAAGGAAGTAAACAAGCACTTAAAATCACAAAGCTTCTCACTGAGTTTACCCAATTCCCTCATTTTTATTCCTTTTCCTTTTATTTTCTTTTTAAAAATTCATTGCATTTCAAAGGCATGATAACTGGGGGTATGAAACTTCATCCTGCTCCAAAAGCATAATAGAGGTTTATCTCATAAAACTATGACTTCCTTCCACAAGCAGAATTCTGTCTGTCCCTCTACAAGTGGCCATTTATTGATACTGTACTAAGTAACTACCATAGTGCAACAAGTATGGCAATTGACTGAACAAAAAGTTTTGTTGTTTGGTTTTTTTTAATGAAGTGCTGATTATAGTTTAGAACCCCAAAACCTGAAAAAATAAAGTGGCTTTGAATAAAGCATCGGTTTTAAGTATGAAAAGAGGGTGGCAGGCTCCATACCCTTGCACAAGGATTTAGGGATAGTCTTGTGTGTTATTCAGATGCCCAGCATTTAAACCTTGCAAACAGATGCAGCGTTCTGAGGCTTAGGGAAAGCAAAATTCCTGATGGTTTCAGCTCCAGCTGTAAGTGTAGACATGTTGTTGTTCTGTATCAAGGAAACTAGGAGCTGTGGCAAAAGTGGTGATGCCAAAATGAAAAGCAGCACCTAGTTCCTCCTTCCTAAGAGACAGACGATGCAGGGAATTAGAATCTGCCACTCTTTCAGCACAAAATATGTGCAACATGTCATGTCTGTCTGAGGCTCAGTTGTGTGAAAGTGTTACCTCTGCAATAGACTGGGAGCATGAGCAAATGGTTGGTGATGTTGTTGTACAATCAAAGTGACCTGATTGGCACTCAAAAGGTTTTACGACTATACTTACATTTTTTCACTATTTTTAAATTTTTTGTTACATGTATTTTCCAAGTCGTTCTAAGCTAAATCAGCCACTGTATTCATGTTAGAGTACTACAGGGTTTGTACTTTCTCAAATAAGATAAACATGTTCTAAAATTGTTATGCTACATCTAAACTGCAATTGAACTTATAGCTTGGAGCAGAATTTTTTAATTACTATTATTTTAGCAAACCAAAAGGGTTTCTTTGTGGTTTTCTTTATATGTTGTTGTTTAATATTGCTACATTATTCCTAAGTTTGGGATTCAGCAAAAGTGCTCATCTGGGAAGTGCATGTACATTTGAGCCACACTCCTGGAGATTAACCTAGTGTCTGAGAAATGTACAAAAAAGTATGCTACTCTAAAATTTCTAACTTACTTTTCTTTTTTTTTTCTTTTTCATTTTCTGTTGATTTGTGAAGCATGCCGTTAAGGCTGACCAGACACCTTGTCTGGATCCATCTCAGCTGGGTCTACTCTGATTTTTATCTCAACACACTGCACTATTAAAACACTAGCTAAATGCCTCATTCTAAAATACTGCACGTCATATACATTTACATCTTTTACCCATAATTTCTGTATTCATTTAATTTTTAAAATACATATGTTAACTGGATTATGCGTTAGTGTCCTGTTGGCATGTAATCTCATCTTCAACTCAAAAGTGAGGACAGAATTATATCCTCACTTCTGGGAGTATGTGTACACTATTCAGTGGTGGTGTTTATTATCAGCAATGTACATAAGTACTACATTCCTACAAATTCCTGACTATCAATCAATTGTAAAGGGTGGGCAGGGGGAGGCAAAATAAATCTTTTAGAATTGTGCTCAGGTTTTCAGGTAAATTCAAAAAAAGAGCAAAACCAGTCTCAAAGTTCATTCCTCTCAGACTGATGGTTCATCACAGCCACATTAGCTGGGGGAGAAAGGGGTTCTAGGCCAGGGAAGTGGTGATGGTATACACAACTGCCTCACTTTTAGGCTGCCTTTCCTAATCCAGCTGAGCCTTGTGCTGCTCGATGGGATCCATGGGGAAGCAGTCAGCCGCTTAGCTGTTATAGTGAATGCCTGTCAGGAAGGAAATCCACAAGCACTGTAAAATCTCTCCCTTGGTTCACCTCACTTACTTTGGCACTATTGCTGGAAATTTTAGCCAAAAAATTCACAACACAGTTGTCACATGCAAAGAAATTTGTTTTCACCTTAGTAAGCTATCTGCCCCTCTAGAATACTATGGATACTATGGGATTATTTAAGAAATACTGAAGTGGAAAGGATTATTCAGGGAGTGAGTTTGTCTGGTAAAAAATGTAGACAGATAACCTAAATGGTAACCTGAGAAATGGCAGTCACCTGTAGCAAATCAGCAGCAGACCTCACATTTTCCTACATTCAAATGGCAAAGCAACTGAGAGTGCTGTTAGCCAGCACCAATTTGGGTTTTTTGGTTTGGGCTGTTTTTCATATTTGCCTGGTGTCTCACATGTCAGATTTGCATCTGGATTTTCTTTCCAGCTGATAATATTTCAAGTCCCATCTGGAATCTGAAGATCAGTCTGAACTGTGTTTGTTCCCTTTGCCTACTCCCTTACTGGAAAAACCTACATAGTTTAGGAGAAAAAGATGGGGGTCTCCTTCTCTTTCACTTGCATTGGGGGAATGCCAAGTAACCAAATGCAGTTGTTTCAGAAGATAGACATTATACACATTTTAACTATCCAATGAACTTAAGGAAAAAGTATAATTACTACAAAAGACATTTTTAAAATTTCTTAAGTCTGTTAGATTTATTTAATCTTTTTAATTCTTGAAGGTTTCTTAGTAAAAATTAAATTTTTATACTAAATTCTATATGATTTTAGAGGTTTCAGGCTTTTCATGTCTCCATAGGAGCTTTCTGTAAGGGCTGTCATTTGCATGGATCATTCTGGAATTAGAACAAACAGAGCAACTTTGTACACAACAGAATAAAACATACCTATGCTTCCCCACCCACCCCTCTTTTTTTTTTTTTTTTTTGCCTTTTTTGTTTTGCAACTGTATTGCAGCACTGCAGAACAGGCAGTATTTGTAGCAGTTAGACAAGGGCAGAGGATAAAATCTGTGCACAGCCTACACACCATTTTGAAAGTCTCTCTGGGCTGAGCTGCATTCCCCTTTCTAGCACTCATCTGGGGTTATATTTTGGGTTCCATTTTGTTGGATATTTTTAACTTGGGGGGTGGATGAGGAAGAAAGCACTAGAGAGAATAAGAAAAATGCAGTGATCTACTATAAATTGTGGTTAAAATACCAGTAGATTGGAGAGACACCTCAAAGTCATTTTTAATGTGGCTGAGGGCAAGAAGCAACGTGTAAGGTCACAATGTTGTAGTTAAAGCAACATTTTTGAAGTAACGAGACACTGTTTAGTACCCTGGATATTGCTGCTGATGAGCAGGGCAATGAGATTTAAGAGTTCCCAGAGTTCAATGAAGAAGTAGACAGCCCTAGGCAGCTTGCTTAGCCTTTTTTCAAGATGGTAAGGTTACTTAGACGTTTGATGAAAAAAATATAAAATGCTTTCACATCCTTTAGGTTCAGTGCAGAGCAAAATTGGAAGATGCCTATATACTCATAAACAGGGTGATGAAAGTGCATTTGAAATGTCCAGACTTGAATTAAAAAAAAAAAAAAAAAAAAGATGGGTTGGTTTGTTAGTTATTAATACACAGTTATTGGTTTCCTTGTCCTTAGAATTGTGATCATATGAAACCATTCTGTAGTTTCTTGTGATTTCAAACTAATCAACTTTTACTGTTAAAGTGGTGTCCATTTTTATATAGGCATTTTTCATCAAAGGTAAAAAGCAATTTGGCAACAAAGCTGTTCAGTTGTGCACTTTCCTCTCTCCATTATTTCTGAAAACTACTTTGGAAGGGTGCAGCTGGGAGAAAACTTGTGACACAGAAATTTGCAAGTGTTGTTTTCCAAACCCTCCATGCAATACACAGTGAAAATGAGCAGAGCTCATGTCATGACAGTAACAGCAGGGTAACATACTCTTTCCGAGATCTGATGCTGCTTTTGGCCTGAAACACACAGAGGCATGGGTTACTGCTGTTTGCTTTGCAACTCTTTCTGGCCAGGAAAGAGGAAGGGTTAGGTATGTAGCAGGAAAGGCACATACAGGAAACTGTAAACGAGAGCCAGGAAGGAAAAATAAACATAGGAGGAGATTGTGAAAGAGGAAACAAGAGATACAAAACATACATACATCCACAAATGTCAGGATGCAATATTTGAAAGCTGAGTGAAGTTAATGCACATAATTGAAATTAAAACTCCAGCCATTTATTATTTTCTAAAGCCTGAGTTTAGGACATAATGTCCAACCTTCATCCAATGGCCTGCACGTATCAGACTGATTGGGTTTTTCAATTACCTGAAATAGGCATCTAGTTATACTAACAGAATTTGCTTCAGCAAAACATTTCACTAGAACTAAGTACTCTGTATTTTTTTGTTAAAGCAAGGCTGTAATGTAAAAAGAGGAGTATGTTTTCATACATGTTAAAATAGTGCTTTAAAAATGTTTATTATCACAGTACCTTTTACACCCATACTACAAAAATTACTGCATTTCTCCGAACGTAATTAAAATGGTCAAACCATGTTACACATGAAAGGCAGGTGTGGATCCCTCAGGGACAAGGCACAGCACTCAGCAAGTGAAAGCTTTGGCGTTATGGAAAGCTCAGCATTACCACAGTGGGAGCCTGGGGACACCAACGCCGATCAAATGGAGACCCAATGCAGTGGAGCCCTGGTCGGGAGTGAAGCTCAAGGGAAAGCACCGCAGGGGTGGATAATAGAACTTGTACCGATTGACAGATCATACATGTGCAGTGCCCTGTTTGCTCATTAGCAAACCCACTGATGTAATGCCGGTGTTGTAGTCTGAATTCTGAGATCCACATCTGGCCGTCATGTTGGTGCCTGTGCAGGCGTACATGCAGATGTGGGGGAAGCGAACTACCCCAGCTTGCCGTAGCAGGGAGGTAAGACGTGCCTGGGACTCAGCATACTCGAATGGGAGAGACAAACATGCTGTGTAACAAAGTCTTCTCACACCTTACAAACAGAATTCTAAGTTCTTAAATGTGAACAAGTATCTTAATTACCTAAAAAGAATATCATTGCTACTTGCAGCCTCCTGCCTGAGTCCTCTGTCCTTTTTCACAGAGACAAATTTATGTTTCTGTCCTGGGAGTAATTATTTCAAAGAAATAGTTTATTTAATTGTGGGGGGAAAATCCTTTAAAATTAATGTTATAGTTTAAAGATGGAAGATGTTCAGTGATGTGAGTGATACACAGACTTCTGCATTTTGCACACACATCATACATTTTCTCATGCAGCTGAAGATGTGAAGAATAAGTAGTGGATTATATAAAGTAAGGCACAGGATTAGTACTCTTCTTATTTAAAACTGTTCCCACAACAGAATGTGCAAAAGGGATAAACTTCTGCAAACCTGCAGGACAAACCAAATATCTATACATATACAGAATAGACTATGGGAACTTTTATTTCTAGGAAGTCTAATTTGGCCATGACTGTGTGGCCATAAACTGACACAGATGTATTAATGTTATTCTAAATAATCTCTTGTAGGCAATTACAGCTGGAGAAATCATTTTTGTCTTGGTAGTTGTCAAAACTGATTTTTTTTAGATTTTTTTTTTTAAATAGAAAAAATGGAATTTAACCAGACTTTGAGCTGAGTTTTTGATCTCATTGATCTAAGGTTTAAAATATATTTTTCACCAACTTCTCTCATTGCTCGTTATTTCTTCTGTTCTTCAACATAAAAAAGGTCAACAGGTTTCATCATCTGATACAGTAATTGTTCTGTTACTGATGAAATCATGATGTGTTTCAGTACCGTATTGTATTGGACTTTGCAGCTCTGAATCAACATGTGAGCAAGTTGATGTTTCCACACAAACAGAAATGTTAAGTCTCACATTGAGTGCTGATACCAAGAAGTATTGAATGTCCCAGTTTCTGCTGGGTGAAGGCTGAGTGCACATAGTCCCACACTCATAACAATTCACAGATGGCATTTTGAATGTCTAAATGAAACCACTGCTTGGAGCTGTGCGGGAAGCATAAAGTCAGCACTAACTTAAATGATCTGCAAGGTGATGCTTTCTGAGAAAGAGCTGCTTATTCTCAGCCTGTTCCAGTAATGAAATGTATTTTTGTAAGTAGGAAGGACTAGTGACACCATGGGTCCAGACATGACAGAGCTGCTTGTGAAAGTAGTATTTCTTCTATTTGGCTTTGCCATTTCTTTTTTCATGAGTTGAATATTTTCGGAGAGTTCTTGTTTGAAGCTGATGTATCATGTATTCTTCTGTCCCATACAACTATAATATTTCTACAGGTAATAACCTAACAGCTATATGTAGTGCCCAAAACTAAGTACCCAAATCACATTTAATATTTGATTGCCAGTGCAGACACCCATGGCTGAATCCCATGCTCTGTGAACCAAGTTCAGAAAGACCTTTGTGAGAAGTTATAGTTCGTATTGGAAATCACGGACTTGTTATAGGGTGAGATTTTCCAAAACATACGACAGTGGCAAACTTTGTTGAATATGAAGTCGGTGGGAAACTCTTACTGATATTAGAAAGAACTGAGCCAGTGCTGAGCCCTCTGAAAATTCCTCACTTAAACTTCTTTTTGATAGGGGCGAGGGGAAGCTAGCTGTAGTGCTGCACAAAATTTACTAAGGTGGTTTGTATATGTAGGCTGCTGCTTCAATTATTTTCCTGAAGAGCTGATTGCAGTGGTCCTTAGGACTGCTAGGGCTGAGGCTAGGAAGACATAAACTGAACCCACACTTGCAAATGCAGGTCACCCACCACACCACATGAAAGCATGTTAAAAAATGAGCAATGAAAATAATTTCACAATGTTTTCTCTCCCCTTGCTTCAGTTCTACAACATTGATACTGAGAACATTTTGGCTCCAAAGCATTCAGGAAAGAAACAGGTGGCAACTCTGCTGCCCACCTGTCCCTTTACCTGGTACAGCAAAGACTTGATAACTCCCCTGATGTTTCTAGGCATGCAGTCAAAAGTCCTTAATAGCAGAGTGCCATTATGAATATGTCCCAGCACGGGTCAGGGCAGTGCAGTGAACAGCAATAAATGTCTCCTCTTTAATTTACTTTCATGTAATTCTTTTTCCTTATTTATCACATCCCTCTCCACCAATCAAAAAAGACCAAGCTTTTACCATTAAAAATAAAACACATGAGCTTTTTTGCAGGATTAAACATTTTGATCATTTTATTTGCACAGCCACTAATTACTACCAGAATACCACGATATTTTAGTTGTATGCAACCAGGCAGCTTACTCACACCAGGCATGTCTTCTGCAATTTCTGAGGGAAATATCTTGATATTCATGTCAAATAACTCAAAATAACAAGAACTGCAGCTTGTAAAAATCTGTGATAGCAAGTGCAAACTTCTTGAGGGGAGCATCAATGCTACTGTTACTTGGAAGATACTGCTTTGGCAAGCGGGCTTTTATAAATATATAAATATGTCTTTAAAAAACCACTGAAAAAACAAGATTCGTTCCCATTTTGCACTTTTTTTTTTTTTTTTTTTTTTTCATTTCTATTCCCAGCTCCTTGTGGTCAAAACGAAACCAGAGAAGACGGCAAAATAATCCAGCTACCTCCCTGCAAGACAGGAGCATGGATCGTTCCTGCCATCATGGCCTGTTACCTCTTGGTTGCAAACATCCTTTTGGTGAACCTCCTCATTGCTGTTTTCAAGTGAGTGAGACATTGCGAAGTATGGATGGGGCAGGGGATAGACATTATTCACAGCCAAGAAGGCTGCTAAAATGAAGACTTTGCCTGTGACCCGTTTTCAGAGGATGCGAGGGTGAGAGGGAAAGAGGCAGTAGCTTGTCTCCAGGGAATGAGGGAGATGCCAAGTTCTTCACATGGTCTCATTTGCAAGGACAGAGACCCGATCTGAATCAGGGCAAAGAAGCCAAAAAATTTGAAGTTCAGTTATGGCATCAGTCACTTTCAATATGGAAAACAAGAATAAAAATACTTTCCTGTCTCACTGGGTTGTTGTAAGACTCAGCGGTCGTACAGAGCAGACAAACACAGTAGTAAGATACTTTGAAATGGCTGATTGCCAATGTGCTTTGCTGAAGCACAAACTTACTCATTCCTTTTGTTCTTCTTCCTCTTTTTGCAACAAGGAAATATTTGCCGCTGTTAGTGAAATGTGTCCAGTTAAGGTGCTGTCACATCATCTTCAGCAAAGTACCCAAAACCATTTTAATCTGCTGTTATTTTCCTCTTCTTGCCTTCTAGCAATACATTTTTTGAAGTCAAATCCATATCCAACCAAGTCTGGAAGTTTCAAAGATATCAACTAATCATGACATTTCATGAGAGACCTGTTCTCCCACCGCCTCTGATCATTTTCAGCCATATGACTATGATATTCCAACACCTCTGCTGCAGATGGCGGAAGCATGAAAGTGACCCAGATGAGAGAGACTATGGATTAAGTAAGCCTTAGACAATTTAGAGTGGGACTTTCCAATGCCCTTGGTAATATCTAGCGTTTGACACGAATGAAGGCTACGTCCAGCGCCTTGATGACATTTCCAGCAGAGAACTGCTTTTCACTGCAAAAATCTTACCTGAATCAGTTAGTTCTACCTGCACTGCCAAACTCTTAGCTCTCCTCAGAGCATTAATGGGGCTATGGTTTTCTGGGATTCTGAGGGGTTGTTCCCCCCTTTGTTCCTTCAAAGCAAAGGCAATTGTTTTACTGTTGTCAGAGGTCTGTTATTGCTGGAATTCTTCTTATAGTCCATCACACTTCCAGATCTAAGTTTTATTTCTGAAAATACAGGAATAGCATTCCTGCTTTTTGAGCAAACAGCACATACTTACCCCCAACACACTTTTTGCCTAGATAAACTGAGAGATGGTGAGAAGTAATTATTTTTTAGACACATGTTCTCTCCTTGACACTGACTCGAACTGGGGGAGTAGTTTGTCCAAACACTTTAATATGAACTCCCATAAGCATGATGGAAAACCTGTCAGATTATTTTGATAACACTTTGTCTCCTCTTCTCTTATCAGTTCTTCAAAGTAGATCTCCACCTCCCCCAGTATATATGCCAGAGGCAGGGAGCTAAGAAATGTGCATCTTTTCCCAACATTGTCCCATGCCACAGCCCACTTCTCTATGAGGAAGGAGCTGGAGCCATGTGGTGGCACTGGAGATGCAAGTGCAACCATGTCGCTCCCCTCCCACTCACTCACACTGACTGCCACAGACTTTGCTGTGGCCTCCAGATACCAGCTCTTGCCATGTCAAATAGACCCTCAGTACTCCCAGACACCTTTCCTAGAAGTCTGCTAATTTGATTATTTTTGTATGAGGTTGCAGGTGGTCTTTGGCTTCAGGACCTGACAGCAGCTGTGTTTAGATCTCATGCATTCAAAACACATTCATGTTTGCTCAGCATTTGCCTGCTTAAGTGTTTCTGTATCCAGAATAATATATATAATTGAAGCCACTAATCTGGTAATTAGCTGCATCTATCTGCTTTCATACCAAAATGCCAGATAAATTTGAAGCCTGGTTTTGAAAGTTTAGTCCATGAATTCCAAATAGGAAGAATGTAGTTAATGTCACATGTTAATTTTTTGCCAGATTCACATTTTTCCATTGTTTCCACAGAACTTTTCATAACTGAGGATGAACTGAAAAAAGTCCATGATTTTGAAGAGCAGTGCATAGAAGAATATTTTAGAGAAAAGGATGACAGATTCAATTCCTCCAATGATGAAAGAATTCGTGTCACTTCAGAAAGGTGCATTTTTTTTGTTTGTTCTTTCATAAATCGATCTGGAAATATGTTTCTGCTGCCATTCTCATCCTTCCTTTCTTTTTCTTGAAAAGAGAATCATTTAAGGTATTTTTTAATAAGTCTTAACTAAAAAGTGGAGTGATAAAAAGTAGTGAATTTCTTTTTTTTTTTTTCCTAAAGCAAATGTTCCTCAAAGTTTGGAAAACATGAATCCTTTAACCAGTTGCTTTAGAACACAACTGATGTAGTGAGAAACACAAATCATTCTTGCATTTCAGTTCTTAAAGCAGAACTTCAGGGAGCAAGTGTTTAGAACACAATGGGAGAGTCAATGAGAGTTTCTCAGTGAATACTATGGCTTTAGCACTGACCTGCTAGTCATTCAGATAAAGAGCTAGCCTTGTTTCAGAATAGCCTTGCTAGGTAAGCTAGTTTCATAGCGAACAGGGATCTTGACATTAATTTAAAAGTAACTAGACATTTCACCTACAGCAGTGAAATGCACAGAGGACAAAGGTAATACATTAATTTAGTGGAAGCTGCCAGTCTTCAAATTCATCGGTCCTAAAAATTCATGTCTCTTCATCTGTCGTGGTGCTTATATGCTTTCATCATACAGCAGCTGAGTAACAGAGTTAAATTTTAAGGACAGAGTTTGTTGTTTGATTCATAGAACTGTTACCATAAAAAATTTTAGGTCAATATCCTGTCAGATATTCATAAAGCTTATGAACCACTGAATAGTCCAGTCCCTGAATACTCCACTTTAACTTGAGTAACAGAGGTCAGGTGACTTGTCATTGTAATTGATTACACTGTTCTCCTTATACCTAATCTTGTAGCACTGGCCCTGAAGCAGCTATGCCTCAAATATGTTTTCTGTAGGCAAGGAAACGTGTTTTTACTTTGGTTTTGAAATTAATCTATCCCAGAGCAGGATTAGCAGATACAATATTCTTTAGTCATCTACATTACTGAAAACAGCACTCCTAAAATGCATATTTTAGAAAAGAATATTAGAGGGGAAATATGGTAAGGCATGGGATGGCTTCCTTGTAAAGAATGGCCAAGTAATCCAGCTGTACTTGGTCTGGAAGAGATAAATGGGGAATGAGATGACAGAGTTCTACATAATTATGAGTGAAAGAAGAGGGTGAGTAGAAATCAATCATTTGCTGTCCCTCCCAGAAAAAGATACAGGGGAGCAAGAGATTAACCTAGCCAGAGCCCAGGTTCAAAATCAACAAAAATAGATGATTTTTTTTCATTAAGCAGTGGAACAGAGAAAATTCTTGAAACTTGATGAGTTCTAAAAGAAGCTGATGATGTTAGCTAGAAGTCTACAGGGATTCAAATAAAGACTAGACAAGCTTATGGGAGAGAAATCCTGTAATACAGAGATCATCTTGAGCTGATAAAGTTCCTGAGCAAAAAATGTTTAGAGACTGGTAAATATAAGGGAGGAAGAATTACATATGCTTCAAACAGAGACAGTGGGATGAATTGGTCTGTGGTCCAACTGCATGCCCTTTTTTCTTGTGTTCTGATAGTCCAGTGGTCAGAGAACAAACCTGAAAATCGTAGATGCAGGTTCAAATCTCTGTTTGGGCATAGGTTTCCTTTTGGTGGTCAAGAAAAGCATGTTTCAGACCTCTGTAACTAAGAAGTAATCCAGCTGGGACTACCCTACATTAGGCAAGTGCTGTAAATCCTTGAAAATTAATACGTAACAGTCTGCATTTGCACTCTGTGCTGGCCCTTTTTTATAGGAAAAGAGCCCTTATCTCTTTAAATGGATGGCTTAAAGCACCTCGTTCCAGAAGAAAGTTCATGATTATGAATCCTAAGTGAAGACAAGCACATAAGCCCCACAGAGAAATAGTTCTTTACAAATCCATTTACCTTAGCCAACAGTGTAATGTGAAAACCAGCATGCCCTAGTTCTGTAAGGGAGACCCAGGTAGTGACCCATGAGGTACAGAGGCTGCTCCCAGAGCCAAGCACACTACTAGGACTTGCAGCAATGAAATCTCAGGTGAATGCAGTTCTCATCTCTTAAGAGCTCTCTTCTTGCCAAACCAACTGCAATGTTTTGCCATACAAGGTAAGTGCAAATACTTCAAAGATCTGAGGGATACTTCAAAGATGTTTGAGGAATCAGGGCTATCTAAGTGTCTTAAGTAACATGCACTTTAGAAACTGGATGCCCAGGTCTGTCATTTTGCCTGCAGTTATGGCCAGGAAAGTATCCTTTGAAGTGTTATCTAAAACATCGAACTTCTTTTTCCTAATCTGTGGAACATTCAAATATTTGAAATCCAGGTTTGCACTTTGTAGTTTCTATATAGAGATGTCTTCGTGCAATTAACAAGATGTAAAGCAAAGAAAACAGAGAAGATGCAAACCTGCAGCTTCCCTTCCAATGTCCAGTCATTAGCCCCTAGTAGTAGACCAAGCTACTACTATACCAAATTATACCTACATTGTAGCCATGAGATATCAGGTTAATATCTGTCCAATTAACTCGGTTTTATATGGTGTAAAATTGAACCAGAAAGCCCTGCAGGTGTGAGTGAAGTACCCCCTGAAGACCTTCCATTTGCAGGAAGCTGAGGACACTGTTAGGGTTAAAGAGAAGGAAGGCCTGGACAAGCCTTGTGTGACACACATGCACTTGGACCTGGATTGCTCACTGCCTTCCCTCTCCTCCACATGTCTGTGGTATGCTTACCTCTCGCTTGAGCAACTTGTACTTGCATCAGGATTTATCATAGTGCCCCAGATTCTGCACAGAGAAAGAATAGCTGGACACCACAGATGCAAAGCACAGTATGCCTGGAAAAGGGAGTAGGGGACTAGCACTTCAAGGGAAATCAGAGTTGTGAACAGAGCCTTGCTTTGAGGCTCAGCCTAGCTGGGTCCCAGAGGCAGGTTTGGAGCTCAGGAAAACAAAAGGAACCTGTTTCTTGCTACATCGGCCTGGGTGTAAATGAACGACTTCAAATAAGCAGTCAGTGTCTGTGCTGGGTCAGGACCACAGCATCTTGTCTGACTCACCTACAACAAGCTGCAGTTTATACTCACCTTGGAATAGTTCACTGGCATCCTGTGGGGCCCGTCTTGGTTCAGCAGTCGCCATACTTGTAACAAGGAACACCACAGAGGTGACCAGATCTGGTGTCACCACACAGAATCTCTCCTTTACCGGATCCTTTCACATTCAGAAATTAAAAGCATGAAATGACACTTGATCTTTGTCCTTCCCTGACCCCAAGTACTGAGTAACTTGGTGGAGTAGCTCACTAGCCAAGATCTCACACAAGCATATGGAAGCAGCATCAGGTTAGTGATACACATCAGAGGAAGTGATTGATTAAGCAGAAAAATACAAAGTAGTGCAAAGCTGTAACTGCATTTATCAGGTTAGGCAAATCTTGGTGTATCTCCTGGAGACCTGTGAGGAAAGCAAAATTGGACAAATTCACTTTATTGCAGCAGAAGAATCACAACCTCTCCTGGAGAGCCTTCCTTTCTAATCACTGTGAAAATTTCAGGTTTTTGACCAGCACAGAGGCTTGCTTTTATGATCAAAAAAACCTGCACTATTTCTCTTGATCTGGCAAGAAGCCACTAAAACAACCTTTTCAGTAGCCATTTTTTCCATATGGACAGATCTTGACTCTTTCAAACCCAATGCAAAACCTCTTGTTGATTTCAAGGGGAGGAGGGTCACATCCTAACAGTATTTGAAAAGCAGTAATCTGGTTGAAGCATCTCTCTGTGGTCACAAAGAGTAAGTGGTTTTAGGCACCAGATGGGAATGCAGCCAAGACAACCCAACACCCTTATCAAGCAGAAACCACCACACCTGTGAAAATTGGCTGGCTGCTTGCATCAGCAATGCTTTACCAAAAGATGTCAGGCAAAGTACCAATAGCCTGTTACAGGCTTGGGAACTGCTGTCTATGTTTTATTTAAATAAAACCACTCTGCAGTTACCTGTAACAAGCCAGGTGGATGGCCCTGTAAGTGACTTTAAGTGTCTACAGTCTTTGCAGCAGTTGAAAAGGATCTTGAAGTATAAATGGTGCCTTAACAATGGATATTGATCCACAAAGGGACTTGTGAACCTCATTCTAGCATTCAATTAAGAGATCTACTTCTGAAAAGAGTGGCTTACTCCCATTAAACCATTACTTCAATTAAACTGTTGATGAACTGATGTGCAAAGGTTAAAAATAAATATAACCAAAATGAATGCCAGCAAAAGCCATCATCTCCCAAACCATAATTAAAATGGCTTGTCACGGGTAATATAAAATGTTTGCCAGGTTCCCAGTTCTGACCCTTTTTTTTTTCCCAATTACTGTCCTCGGATAGTCCATGGTTTTTTCACTATTAGAAATGTACGAGCTTCAGCAGAACACCCTTTATGCACGTTTTACATGTAGTCTCCTCTTTTTCTATTCTCATTCCCATCTGTTACGATAGCTTGGCGCTTTTTCATGCACTGGATAAATCTTGCTGTAAGGAAAAACACAGGTGCAATGGAGACATCATACATGGCTACTGTAAGATTTGCCAGAAGGTTTATATGACCTCCAATACACACAGGGGGAAAATCCAAAGCAAAACTTGGGCATTCTTGTTTTGAAATAGTGCTTTAACTCAAAACTATTCCTGAAGAAAATGCATCTCTAGCTGTCTATTCACTGAGTGCAAGATCATCCAACAATACAGGAAGACAGAAAAATTCACTTTGTACAACATTTTAAGGACCAGATTATGACTGTATTTCTCCAGAGCATATCCTCTTATATCCACAGCGTTTGGATGATGTGATTTTTATCATGTTTCTAGTAGGATTCCTCCCAGAGCATGGTGCTGTTCTGTGTGATGAAAGATTACAGAACTGAACATCAAATTAATATAAAAGTATATCACAAATTAAAAGATCAATATTTTTTTTTAAAATGTAACGAAAGCTGACTAAATTAAGCTAATATCTTTGGATTTGGAGATCATCATCACTCAAGCTGTATTTTTGTGAATAAAATTATATAGTCAGGGTCCATCCAATGTAAATACATGTGCATACTGTTAGGTTACCAGTGCACGTCTCTGGTTACCCCTGGTTTCTGAACCCAGACTGCACTATCTGTACCTTGTGGAGTTTCTATATAAATTTCCCACTACTGTCAATGCAATCACATTAATTCCATAGCAACCAACAGATCATGTAACTCAAAAGTCTCTCTTCATCTTGGCCAGCAGTACCACCAGTTTTACATTCTCTGCCTCTGGCAGTAGCTAATAGCTCATGTTCAAGAGAAGACAGGACAAATACATGAATGTGTACCAGCAAGGTGTGACTCTAGATTCTTCTCGGGATGCATCAGTTGTGTTCAGTAGCATGGCACAGCCCTCATGTGAATGCAGGATGCAAAACTTATCTCACTATGGACAGTTCTATTCATATTCCAGATATAAATATAGAACTAAGTGCAATAATTCAACTGGCTATATTTGTATTAAAAGTTATTTCACTTGTGTACATCTCTCAAAGCAAGGGGGGGGGGGGGGGGAAACAAAGGGAGAAAAAAACAAACAAGCAAACAAACAAACAAGACAGTCCAGTTAGCTTCACAGAATATTACGAATTCATTCTAGTTCTTGGGTAACCATTGCTGGGGTAAATGTTTTTTATTGGTCATAATCTGAGCATTCTCAAGTAAAATCCAGAAATCCAGGTTTGTCAGACTGATCCATATGTCTGACAGCCCTAAAATTGTTTTGTTATATCTGTTCATCATCTTGGAGCAGTTGTTACAGAATATGAATGTGCAACAAGGTACTCAATTATTAGCTGATAAATATTTCAAAATATAATTATTCTTACAAAATAGCAGTTCAGACAACTAATACCATGAGAGAAAATTCAACTGCTTCCCATATAAACTGCACTCTCACTGTAGAATTATACCCTGTGCTTGCAATGACGTTAATATGTTTTGTTGGAGAAGCTGGTAGAACTAGAGGTAAACTGGTGCCTAAATGATGAGTAGAATGATGTTTTTTGAAACTACCAGTCCATTTCTTAGCAGTGATTACTTGATCATTCATCTGTTGAAGTCTGATGACAGCAATACATTTGATTTGCTGTGCTTATGCTTTCAAATTTCATGATCTTCAACAGGAAAAGCCCGTATTTCACAGGAATGTGAGACGTGCTGTAGGGAGTGGTGTCATACTCCTCCTTTTCCTCTCTTGTGCAGGCAAGTTGCTGTTGCTTATCACCATGAGGCAGCCAGGCCTCAGTTTTTCACCAGCTATTTGTGCATTAATTACCAAGGTGTTAATGCTGCTCAGTAAGCATTCATTGCTAACATCTGGTTTCTTCTGGGCAAGTAAGAGTGTTTATGGTGTTGCCAGTTCCAGGTCACTGATCCTGTTGGAAATTCAACTATTAGTAGTAGATCCTATTTATCTTATCAGAAATCCTGGCTATCATTAGCAGGACACCTGTTAAGCTGTATGAATTGCACTGCCAGGCAGAGAGTAAGAGACTTGTGAAGAGTGTGGAAATCCTGCCATTTAGTATTTGTTGCTTCTCTGTTCATTTTTCAGTGTCTACAGGACTGGGGAAAGCCAGAATTCTAACCTTAAAAATCAGACAAAGATAACTACAAAATGTATTTCTTCTTTGGCAGATAATGGAGGTCACTGGTCTGCCATAGGGACTACAACCAGAGAAAATAATTATGAGAAGAAATTTCATATATGCTAAAGGCAATTTCATTGTGTTAAATTAGAAGACTCCGTATAAATCCTTCAGTAGAGATGTTTTAGAAGACAGCAAACTGAAGTGGTTGAAAGTCACTGGCATAAATTAGTAAACAATTCACCTTAAAGGTGAAAACATTTTAAAATTAAACAGATCAACACTGTAGGACAGATATACTGAAGTTTAAATTAGATTCAGTTATTCAATTACCTATTAATATTTTAATCTAATTTTCTTTATATTATATTGATTTTATTAATATTTATATTAATATTTATATCCTATGATCTGTTATTACATATAATAGTTATATATTAAATATCTTATAATGTGCTTTATAATAATTAATATTTATATTAATGTTATTTCTATATTACGATAGGTAGCTAATCCATAATTTCAATCCCTAAACTATTAACATAGACTACCCAAAGCACAATCACAGTAATGGAGCAATCTTAGGGACATCACATGGCATCTGCCCTAAGTTATTCATTCATAGCAACCTAATTAGAAGTTTTGGCAGCAAATCATAGTAACATTTCTGTAATAACCCCTGTCCTTGGGATAAGGGACACCCAAAACTCCCTCTGTGTTACGAAGCAGATACCCCTGGTTGCTGAACCTCCCTGAGTAAGGGTTTTGAAGCAGATAAGGTGGTGTAGACAGGCTTTGAATTTTAAGACCTATTTGTTTCCATTTGTTTTGGTGACCTATTAGCTGAACATCACTGCTTTGTAGAAATTAACCTGTTTCATTCTTCACTTTTTTAAGGGTAGAGAACATGGCCATGCGACTGGAAGAAGTAAATGAGCGAGAACATTGCATGAAGGCCTCTCTGCAGACCGTTGACATCAGGCTTGCTCAGCTGGAAGACATGATGGGACGAATGGTGACTGCCTTAGAAAAACTGACTGGCATAGAGAGAGGTGAGACAACCAAGATACGATCCAGGACCTCATCCGACTGTACTGATGCAGCCTACATTGTGAGGCAGAGTAGCTTCAACAGTCAGGAAGGGAACACTTACAAGCTTCAAGAGAGCATAGATCCCGCGGGAGAGGAGTCCATGTCCCCAACGTCTCCTACGATCACGCCCCGCATGCGAAGCCACTCTTTCTATGCAACAAATATGAAGGACAAGTGTGGGTTGGAAAAGTTTGAAAGCATTTTTAAGGAAAGATCGCCAAGCCTGCATCGGGCTATCAGTTCCCACTCAATAGCAAAAGAAGGAAAGATTCCCTTAGCCCCTACCAGCACTTTGTCAATTGCCCCAGACTCCAGAAGGCCTTCATCTTGTATAGACATCTACGTTTCTGCCATGGATGAGATGCATTCTGACACAGAGCCTCTTGACAGCTCCATAAATATTCTTGGTACTGGAGATGCAGCTCTGCAGGCCCACATAGCCTCTTCCATTTTAGCTAACAGTGCGTACATTAGCAGTCCACCTGGCGAAAAAATTTCTGGCAGGAGTCTTGATTACGAAGAAACCTCTGGAATAGAAACAAGAGCATTTTCTTCAGACTACTCCCAAATCACAGATTGCCAAATCCCCTGGGATTCAGATCCTCCTTTGTATCATGCTTTAGAACGATCTAAAAGCAGTCGTTATCTGGCTACAACTCCATTTATTCTGGAGGAAACGCCAATTGTGAAATCTCACAGTTTTATGTTCTCTCCATCTCGAAGCTACTTCAGCAGCCTTGGCATCCCAGTCAAAACAGCAGAGTACACAAGTATTACGGACTGCATAGACACAAGGTGTGTGAGCGCTCCCCAGGCAATCGCAGAGAGGGCCAGTTTCCCTGGAAGTCTCGGAGGCAAAGTGGAGGACTTGGGATGCTGCCACCCAGAGAGAGAAGCTGAACTAAGCCACCCAAGCTCTGATCATGAGGATACTGAGGCCAAAGACAAGAAGGGGATCCCCTTATCTCCTCAAGACAGCACTGCTACAAGAACTCTGGCCAACAGCATCCCACTTCCAAAAATAGAGAGGGCCAACAGCTACTCTGCAGAGGAGTCCAACATGTTGTATGCACAGCACACACGGAAGAGCTACTCTATCAGCGACAAACTTGACAGACAGCGAAATGCAACAGGCCTACGAAACCCCTTCCAGAGGAGTAAGTCCTCGAGGCCAGAGAGCAGAGGGGACAACCTGTCCATGAGGAGACTGTCAAGAACGGGAGCCTTCCGCAGCTTTGAAAGCAAGCACAGCTAGGCCTAGACAAAGTTTACCAGCAGTCTAAGGGTCATCTGCTCTCCAGTCCATTTTTCTTAGCAGAATTATAAAAAACCTCACATCACCCTGTGTCAACTCCAGTTGGCATTAGCCACCGGTCAAGGGAGCACATTGTCAGTCTCAGCATTGCCCACTGAGTTACTGCATCTTGACCCAGTTGACATTTGCACTTAAGGAAAAAGGGAGGGATGAAAGCTTTACAAAGACTTCGGTAAACAACAGGAATAACAAGCCCCCTTTATGAAGTCACAAGATATAAATGAGTAGGTTCAGAAATCTGCCTTTTATTAGAAAGCATCGTAGGATCTTTGATAATCATTCAAGTTTTTAGGTTGCAGGAATTAACTGGCAAAAAGAGATGTACAAATTAGATGTTCTAAACTTCAGTCACAACTTCTTTTTCATCTGTTTCACCATTGTACTGACTGATGAAAGGCATTTGTTATTTCTGTAGGAACTGGCAGCAAACAAACCTAAAGTCTCCCAAATCCCTTGCATCTCACACTTGTGGAAATGAAGAAAGATGAACAAGACAACAACTTTCACTTGTCTCTTTTTGTATCAACTTCTAGTGCCACAAAAAGTTTATATTTTCAAGAGCTGAAAGGGAAATGAAATGCCTTTTGTACTGCAACTTAAATGGAAGAAGAATTTATGTTAAAATATCAGGTGATTTCCTGTATAAAACAGGCATTCTAGCACAGCTGAGCAAGCTCAGGATGAATGTAATTAAGCGGAATAGTATATTTTTTTACCACATTTGTCATCAATGTGTTGTCTCACTAAATCACAGGATGCAATGGAACAGTAAGAACAGGGTGATCAGAGCAGAGCACAGTAATATTGTTGGGTTCTCTCTGCTCCATTTAATTATGTAGACAAATTGGGGAGATTTATCTACCAGGCTGCTACCAAGTACTTCTTACTGTTCCATTTGAGCTGCCGATTTTTCACATCATTCCCTCACCTTAAAATATACACCCTTTTTTTTTTTTTTTTTCATGTGGACATGGCCATATTTGAACATTTCAAAGTATACAAGTTCTGTCCAGCAGTCTGAATCCAGATTAATGCAATCAGACTGAAGTTGTTTAAAGGAAAATGTTCTTGGCAGAGGACTGGAAAACACTAAAAAGTATATATGCTTTTAAGGTAAGTTAAAGAACCAAAGTGAAATTGCGGGTGTCTGTAAACAGCAAAAGCCATCAGTTGTGACTAGGCTTCCACCGTTCAGCAGCATATCACACAACATGCATTTTAGTAAGAGAAAGTATATCCAAACGGTAATGCCGTTATGGGGTTTGGTTGAAGGCATAACTTCTCTGACCCCACCCACATTCCAAGGGTCCACAATATCAGCTAGAGTTTCAAACTTCTCTTGAGAAGATATCACGGTGGTCACAGGTGGAAAGGTATGCAGAAGATAGGAAAAGGGTGGAAAAGCGTAAACTGCAACTGGATCAAAATTTCACATCCTTGAAGGCACAACTTTTAAGCTTGTGAAGAGTTGAAGCTAGTGCTATTAAAAACTAAAACATCTCTACAATGACCAACATCTGTGTAGAACCAGCTCCTTTTTGTTATTAAAAATGAACACATACAAGTGGGGTATGTACTTTCCATTATTTAAATGGGAGTTATTTTCCAAATCTCTAAGGCAGCTTTGACAATGCAGGCTGATGTTTTCTCATGGGGATCTCACCCAGGGAGACTCTGAGCACTGTATGAGAGCTAAGTCTGAAAGGCAACAAATCCAGACATAAAAATAATCATCAGCCTCAAGAAAAGAGGCAAAGAAGGTGAAAACATTTAGTTACTGAGTCACTACGTTGGAAAGTTCAGGAAATACAGAAATGCAGCATGGAGACTTTAAGCACAATGTGTTTCATACTTCCTGCACCAACGTGTTCCTTGCTTTCTTCTATTTGATCAGGCTTTCAATGAGCTAAACTCCACCAAGACACCGTGTTTATGCAATTGCCTTGCAGTCCATGTGTAGCATTATGGTCACATGGCAACACCGAGAAAGGTCAGAAACCTTTCTGTGCATTATGAAGCATGCTTGAGACAGGCTGATTGTTGAACAATAGCAAAATGCCCGAGGCAAAAGAACTTGTGTTTAACAATCTGCTTCAAATGTGCCAACTTTTGTTAGCAGCCTTTTCCTAAGGCTTCTCCAAATCTATCTATCCTTGGTGAGTAGAGGGGGATATTCTCACTTTGTTTTCTTTGTTCCTTTTACGAATGTCTGCTAAAACTGTTCATGGACTTTTCCACCTTCACTGTATCACTGGCCTACTCTAGAGGAACTTCAGATCATTAGAAATTCCTCAACAGCGCTTAGTGAATTAGTTCAAGGCATAGGGCTCTCCTCTAGGGTAGATTTCATTGCTTAGCTTGTCAGGGTAAAGGAATTTGCCAAACCCAGAAGCTGTATAAATGTTTAGGATACAGCACTTTATTGATCTGGAGCACACATTCCAGGTAAAATGAAACAGGACACTTTATTTACCTCTTAAAATTTGCCATTATATATAAAATGTAAATTCAGATGTTAAAAGTGTGATTGCAAGATGTCAGAACACTACTTTTCCTGAATGTTTCCCATTTATTCTACAATGTGATGTCTATAGAATATATTATGATGGATGCTAGATTATTTTATCTTCACCTGGTTTTTACACATTGCATCAAACTGCTCCTTTTTGAATTTGATGGTAAAAACCCATTCCTTGCAATGGGGCCAGATTTCCCACTCCCAATATTATGACCACTTAGTGAGAGTAGAAGTCTTACCATCCATCATCATGTAGCTATAGCATGTACCATATAACATATTCTGTATCAAAGGATAGCTTATGAAATATATATATATACACACATATATACATATCTCCCATATATAAACCAGTATAGTTGTGACATGTGGTAATATTAGTGAACGTTACAGGACAGTTTTAATATCGCATTATAAGGTCTTGTTTGTAAATCTGTAACATTCAATAAAATAGCACATGTTGCATCAAGCATTAAGTTCCACTATCCAATTATTAGCTTACATATGGAATATGCATTTCTGGTCACAGCGTGTAAGTTTGGTATGTTTCACACATTGTCTGTGTAGCTCCACTTAAATGTCTCTATGAGCTGATGTATAAACCTCTAATGAGCCACTGTGGGCTGTGACAGGTGAGTTGTGATAGTGTGAAAGACGAACTGGCATGTTATGCAAAAGAATAAAAGATAAATGAACTTTAATAATATTTTGAAACTCAACTGAACTTAGCTGTTTGTTTACATATGCTGGCCCACTGAGGAAGCGGTGTACAGTATTTTATAAATATTTTCCTATAGTACCCATTCTGTTGTTTCCGGTTTAAGTGATGCTATTCTACAGTTGGGGTATATACACTTGTCCTAGGTATTTGATTATAGCACATTATTCTTTCACAATAACGTGTGATATGACTGAAGTAGTTTCTCTTCCTTAGAGTCCAGTCTTTTTTTGTGTCAATGAAAATGCATGCATTGTTCCATGAGTTCTTTCGGACTACTATGAGATTTAACATTTTGCTATTGCCTGCCTGTAAAGATGAATCCAGTTAGGAATGAATTCAAGCTTTGGATGTTTACATTATTTCCATTATGTTTGATCTTTAGCAAAGTAAGTGATTTTTATTATTATTTTTAAATGACAATTGTATTTTATGAAATTGAAATACTCAACACAAAATGCGAACCTACAGCAGTGCTCAGACATTTGGCTCTCTCTTTTTTTGGAAGAGATAAGGTGCTACATTATTGTTCTTAGCACAAGTGCCAGTTAACAAATGGCAGTGAGGGGATAATTTGAAAATATAATAAAAAACCAAAATATCCATTCATACACATAAGGAAATCCCTCTGGGTTCCAGACACAGATTGCTTTTTTTTTTTTTTTCATTTTCCATTTATAGATTTTTTGGTAAAAAAAATTATTTGTATCTTTTGTGGAATGGATAGCCTTTTGTCAGGGGATAAATATCTTAGTTAGGTATATTTTTTGTATGAGAAGAAAATGATTTGCTTCTTAGAAACTGTCAGCATGGAAAATGCAACTACACATAACTGCTCAAAAAAAGTGCTGGTAGCAGCACACAGCCTTAGTCCAATGACTGCAGTCAGAGCAAACAAGTGTCTGTCCTGAGAGCAGAAGTTGTCAAAGGTATTAACTTAGAGTGAGCCAGTGAAACAAAATTCTCTGTAAACTTGTGGTGCAAATTTTCAAAACAAGCATAAATGTCTTGTTATGTTGCTCAGGTTATATACTCAAGAGGATCTGATAAAAACTAGAAGGGAAAATGTGAGCTGGTCATTTCTGGATTCCCTAGGAATACTTAAGTAATTGTGATGTCTCTCCCCTGCTTAAAATTAATAATATATTTGCATTTTTGCACAAATCTGCACAATTGTTTCAACAAAGGCCACATTTTCAGTTCTGTTAAAAGATACCAGGTATAGATCACCTTCTTCAAAAGAAATTGAAAGCTTTCTAGCATGAATTTTCCCTCATGCACCTCAAACGACAGCACAGTCCAAACTGAACAGAAGTGTTGGGGGGGTGTGCTTACCTAATGAAACCCTTCATTCCACTAGACGGTATTCACTGGCCTGGCCACACACTGGCGTAAAAGCAGTACTGTTGAATGTGGAGGGGCTGAATTTCTGCACCCCAGTGAGAGTTTTCCTGCTTTATAGACAATCACAGGGTGAACACTACAAGTTACACAGGCTTGTCATCTCCAAGATTGACTACAGTTATGGTCTTACTGATGCTGATGCGAATCTGCAGCAAATCCAGTGATTTCAATGGACTCTGACTTTTGTCAGAGGATGGATTTATTCTGCTTTTCTAATGCTATATTACTTTGAGTCATGGCACAGATTATCCTAAAATCATCATGAAGTGGGAAGTCTAATGACAGTCATTGAGCCAGACTGGTTGTGAAACAGTCTCTGACCTTTTAATTTTTGCTGTATGCTTTCAGATCTCTTGTAGAGCCACTCAGTACTTATTTCAAAAAGCTATTAGGAAAAAATGTTTGATTATGAAATTGCTGCTGTTTCTGCTGCAGGGAAGTGATAACTCTTGCTTATTTTAGTATTTGGTAGGGAGAGGGAAGGGACAGAAATGGGAATTGGCTGTGAAATACAATATTATGCCTGCATAAGAGTAAATTGTATTGAAGTTACATCATTCTTCCACCACTGCAGTTGTTGTACATGAGGAGAGTCTATATGCTGCTACTGCTGTCTGGAACAGTGTTTGCAATATACTATACTAATAGCTATTTAATCGTTTATTATTTGGGCTATCATTTGTAAGTGTGTAACAATCATTTATAAAGGGAGAAAAATGATTAAAATGTCATTTTAAAAAAATTCCTACTAATATGAAGCTTTTCAAGTATGATTTGTCTAAATGTATATCACTAGGGAAAACAGTCCTTTCCAAAGGTCTACTGGATTCACAATGCACTTTTAGACTGTGTTTAGATATGTAATAAAAAGCAGAAGTTGGCAATTACTACAGTAGAACTTTCTGAAATTTCTGTAACAATTGTTTTGCAATAAAAAAAGAGATGTAGTTCAAAACATTTGTTCTCACCAGAGCATTTATTTATGGTCATTTGCTTTCAAAGCAATAAAGCAACGATGCAATGACAGCTGCTTTTCTCTATGATCTCTCACTGCTCTAGTTCTAACTTTGCATCATTGAAGGAAACCAAAGAGTTTACACACTTAGCACACAGACTATTTGAATGTTGTCAGTTATTTCCACCTCTGAGATCACCTGTCATTCAGGTGTCTCTTATGCTGGCCAATATCAGACCCGAGTTTGAACCAAGATAGACATAATTCTCGGTGTGTTTATTTAAAAAGGAGGGAATGGTTTCTTTTCTTTGTAGCTACCATTTCAGTAAGGAGGGGGAAACAAGCATTGATTACAGAGCCCCTCTATATTGCTTCCACATAGACTGAAGAAGCATGCTTTTTTGTGTGGCTGTCTCCCCAGATGCGTGATGTTGCTGGCTCTTGCAGCTAGAGAAGTTTCATTAAAAGCAAAGGGCACTAAGTAGTCCACTAATACCTATGACCTCCTCTGAACTGGTATCTCACCTGCCTCAATAAAAAAGTCATTGTCTCTCTCCTCATGCAGTTACAACCAGCTCTTACCCTTCCTCACAAAAATACTGAAAAAAAGATACTGACACAAAAGAAGCCAAGGTGAGGTTTTGCTGCCACCTCCACAATCAGCCTTCACTGAGATATCTTTTAGCTAAATGCGAAAGAAACAAAGGAAACAAATATCCAATTGAATAAGAAAGATATCACATCCTCAAACAGTTCTGCACCCATCAATCACACTTCAGGAGAGGAATGGTCCAGAAAGGTGTTCTTTATTTCAGATTTCTGAGAAGGAAATGCTAAATTCCTTAACCAGATTTTATCTAAGCCTTTCTCAGGGACTGCTATTCAATGAAGACTGTGGGAGCTTTGAAGCTTTAAAAGTAAATAAATAAATAAAAGAAATCTGTGCCAGACAGTTGTCATTATGCTTCTTTCCAGGTAACACTGTATTTCCGATCTCCCTGGGATTTTTCACAGTAACAAACTTCACCTAAATTCAACCAATTTGGTAAGTGCTGGGAAAAAGCAGCATCACCAGCCTTGATTTTCATTCCCATGAACTGCAATCTTGTAGCCTTTAGGGCAGTGATCTAATCTCTTTTAATCTCATTAACACATAATGGCAAAGAACTCCATTTAACATTGACCATGGCAGTCAACCCTGATTCATTATCATCATGGCGGAATACAGGAAGAATATACAGTTACAGCAGCCCTCACTGTCTTTACATATCAAGTTCAAATTTCAGCCTGTGTATATTTCTGGAACAACAAAAAACCTTTTAAAACCTCAGTATTTCATTATTTTGAATTTTTCAAATAACTGATTACAGGCATAAATATTGTATATTTGAATTATACTTTTTGGAGGCAATAACAATAAGCATTATCTGACAGAAGGTTACTGCAGTGTGTTTATGTGAAATAACAATAGTAGCCCATGAACAGTTACAGACATCCCATTGCAGATGATACAGGCTACTGTTGCAGAGAACTATGGGTGGAAAAAGAACAACTCTGAGAGGAGCTGCCTTTGTTAGTCTGGATTTCAGAACAAGAAGTTCAACAGCTGTACAGATGGTTGAGAGACTGATGTGTTACCACCACCTTCTAAAACTTAATTTTTTTGCTACACTTTTCCTCGCTTACACATGTAGCCAAATGTTAAACAGTCACATGCACACCACTGAATCAGTCTGTGGAGATGATAGAATTATCCTCACAAAATATTTCAGTGTTTTTTATTCACAGTGTGCAAGATGAGGATTTTCTTAACAAACCTGGAAAAGTAACATATCAAAGGCTCTAAGGACATTACTAAAAATGTTAAAATATAATCTTTTTTTTTTCCTTTATTTGAAAGATCACAAAAAAATCAGCTACCAATTTAGCATTTCACTATTCACTAAGGAAAATCTTGAAACTAAAATTGCATCTTCAGTAAAAATTCAAACTGGAAATATCAGTAAAAAACAGTAAATCTGATTGAAGAATTACTTTCTTCAAAAACTCCTTAGAAATATTAGTCACAAGCTTGAATTCCAACCCATAGCTGCTGAACTACAGTTACTGCACAGTAATTTGGGGAGGAAGGGGAGCAGGCAAGGGGTGTGCAAATGGTGAATGGGGAAAGTTAGTCATCTTAAAGGGAAATATGAACAATGAACTCCAAAATTCACATCATGCTTACACTATATGGCTAGATCCCAGTTTTTTCCAGAGTGGATGCTTGGGGAACTATGCCATAGCTCTGCAATTAGTAGTAGGGTCAGTTTATGATGAACCCATTTCTACCATGCTATCTATTTTGCTAATCCTGTAATATGTCCCTCAGAGAATCATAACTTAGACAAACAACTTACAGCAACAGTGGTTATCTGTGCTTATTATTGAATAAATAGTGCCCATCTCAGTGAAACTATTGAGGGTTTTCTAATGAACATTTAAAAGGTTGCTCCAGCCTCAGCTGAGGGATGGTGAATAGCTGCCCTGTTGCAAGAATGGGCCAGAGATTCAGAAAATGTGGCCTGGTCCCCAGTTCCCCAGAAGATCACTTTCTACCTGAAGCATTTCAACTTTCTAACCAGAGCAGGCTGTCTTCATCTCCAGCTCAGCTCAGCTGTGTCAGAGGGGAGCAACAGCCACTGTGGAAAGCACACAGCAACCCAGGGACATTCCTTTCCTCACTGCACGGAGGCCTAGCTACATTACCACAGCAGGCCTATGAACATTTACCTGAAACTTTTGTGTACTTACTTGATTTCTCAATAAGTCTAGAAAACAAACAAAGCCTACCTTAGTCCAAAGACAATACATTCCTAAAATGTCTGGGTATTTTCAGGCAACAAGGCACTGTGGACATTTACAGAGTTCTCTTTAGCAGTAGCTGATCCTACTCACTGAGTGCTGCCAATGATAAAAAATTTCAGCTGTCTCCATTTTGTTTGGGATGAAGGAGGAAACAGTGCCTGCCCCAGTGGGGCTGCAGAGCAGAGCTGGCCTTATGCTACTTCAGTTTGCCACAGCGGCACCAGCGATGGGTGCAGGCTGTCCCAGTGGTGGCTGGACTGCTCCGCTAAGTCTGTGAACTTCAGCATTGAGCTGGCAGGAGAAAACGGCACAACACATCAAGGAAGGAAGGAAAGACATGGACAGTTTACCACCAGCTTACTCAAGACAGGCTTGACAGTAAGGTTGGGAGGCAGAGGGTTAGCTGTATCCCCACTGTTTTATGCTCGTTCCCTCCTGAGATGTGGTATAACCAATGTCAGTACGTGTGCTATAATGTACAGGTCTACCGTAGGTAAGTCCAAACAATACACTGAAGTCCAAGATACAGATCAAGGGTGGGACTGCAAAACACTTGAGTGCTTAAGGCTTACAAATCCCATAGTAAAATACTATATGAATAAATAAAATCAAGTGCAGATCCTTACATACTTAAGCAACATACACAAAAGATTTTAGCAGCACGTTGGAGCATTCATTTCAAGTAACCACTGGAGTACAAAGCTGATTCCTGAGTCTCCCCTCTGCAAGACAAGCTGCTGTTTTTAAAGCCATAATTTCTTCCCTTTCTCTCCCATGAAGTGTACCCATCCCTGTCCTGCAGATAAGGCAAAGCAGATAAGCAGCTAGTTTATGGATCTAAACAAGGTTTAATATAAGGCACACACTAAAGGTTCAGTTTTACTGAAAACTCCGTTCTGAGCGCACCAGGAAGTTAGGTGTGAATTTTTTAAGTTCAGAAGAAGTTGCACAGTGTAGTTATACATTAAAAACATTAATCAAGAAAGGAGGACTAGAAACATGAGTTGCTGTTCAGTTGAAACTTAGCACTGGAATTTCTCTTTTAAATAAGCATTTTCCAAAACATGTAATACAATACAAAACAACGCACAGTATGCATTACCTGTTAAAACGATTGTGATAATGCTTTCATGTGTAGAAAAGGACCACGAA
The DNA here is from genome assembly GCF_023634155.1 of Falco peregrinus. Taxonomy (NCBI): domain Eukaryota; kingdom Metazoa; phylum Chordata; class Aves; order Falconiformes; family Falconidae; genus Falco; species Falco peregrinus. The sequence goes on along the minus strand of NC_073739.1, from coordinate 45,479,374 downwards.
CTTAATCTTGCCTCTGCTAAAAGTGAGACATTTAATATCTGCTCCTTTCTGTTCTGGTGGAATTAACCCTATACTCAAAATGCTACATTTTAACAGGTTTTAATAGAAGTTATGATCTAAGATAACCACTTGTTCTTTGCACTGGATGCTGAGACAGATACAGAAACTAGCAATGCACCTGACCCAGGGAAGGCTGGGCTTATGTGGTGTCATATAAGTTCTGGTTCCCACACACCTATATCTATGAAAGCCCCTAATTTAAATGTACATTCAGAGTTGATCGCTGTGCCTCATAATGCCGACTTTAAGGGCAGAGCTGGATGATGTGCCAAGTTAGCACAAAGCAATCAGAACCTCTCTACTATACTGAGTAGATCCTAGGATCCCAGTTATATCTTTGGTAGCATGGCACATCAAGTACTGCCATCTGTGAACTTAGATAACTTCCTGATTTGAAAGGGGTGTGTCAGTTAGCTCTGCCTGTATCTGAAGTTATTTAGGCTGAAGCCGAAGGTACCAAAAAACTGAATGGAGCAATGCCAGCTGGAAGATATGTGTCCTGCATGGTAAAAACATAAAGCATAAACCTTTGTCCTTTGGCATCTGTCCTTCCCCAGGCAAGGGTAAGGCTCAGTCCCTGCAGGTAAGTCATGCTCATGCCCTGCAGGCTGAGTGCCCTGCCTCCAGCCTAAGCTGCTGCCACGCTGCCCCATGCACGCCCTGCACACAGCGGACCGTTTACTCTCCCTTACATGTCATTGCACAAGTTTTATGTCATGTCATTTTTGTCACAGTCGCCGCTGGATGTCACTATTTCATGCCCCAGAGATAGCCACACAGACATTTCCCTGGCTCGAAATAAGAGAATCAGTCTTCAAGGACAGGAAAAAAAAAAAAAAAAAAAGACAGAGCTTCCCAGGACAGTAAGCATCCCTTACTGAAAGAACAGGTGATACAGGAGCACCCGGGGACATGCAGGCTCCCTGCTGTAAGAGGTGACACTGCTACCCTAAGATTGCTGTCTGAACCACAGTGAACCTTGGCTGAGATATACTAGCAATTAAGGACTGCGAACACCAGCAGGCTGAAGTAGGAAACCCTCTGATGTAAATCTTGTGACTCTAGATAGACTCTAGGTTCTCAGGTGAATACACCTACCATTATGTAAAGCAAAAGGATTTGGAGGAAAAAGTGGGGTACCTGATCTATTTGCATTACGCAAGCGCATCACAATTTTTCTAACTCCAGGATGAGAAGTATTGCATAAAGAGCATAACTGCTTATGTGGAAATCATCTTCAGTTTGAAACTTTATTATATATGGGAATGTTAACATTATTTCTTACATAGGGAAATGTCAGGAAATCTTGATCATGTTTTCATTGTTCAGAATTTTATAGAATCATAGAATCATTTAGGTAGGAAACGACCTTTGAGTCTTCAAATACAACTGTTAACCCAGGACTGCCAAGTCCACCACTAAACCATATCCCTAAGTACCACATCTACTCCTTTTTTAAATACTTGCAGGAATGGTGATTCCACCACCTCCATGGGCAGGCTATTCCAATGCTTGACAACTCTTCCAGTGAAGAAACTTTTCCTAATTCCTTTCTAAACCTCCCTTGGCACAAATTGAGGCCATTTCCTCTCATCCTACCACTTACTAGTTGGGAGAAGAGAGCAACATCCACCTCACTACAACCTCCTGTCAGGTAGTTGTAGAGAGCAATACAGTCCCCCCAAGTCTCCTCCTCTCCAAACTAAACAATCCCAGTTCCCTCAGCCACTCCTCATAAGACTTGTGCACCAGACCCTGCACCAGCTTTGTTGCCTTTCTCTGGACACACTCCAGCACCTCAACATCTCTCTTGAAGTGAGGGGCCCAAAACTGAATGCAGTATTCAAGGTGCGAAACTTCCCTGATTTTGCTAAACATTGAAGTCTTTAAGGCTGAAATTCTCTGGCCTGATTCCTGGTTGGAGGTAAATGTAACCAGGGAAACACATTAGTTTTGTCTATGCTAAAATAATAATAATAATTTATTATGATGATTATGATCATGATTATGATAATTAATAATGATAATAATTGTAATAATATTTTAATTTTGCATGCATACAGTAAAATCAATGAACAGCAATATTTTTTTTTATTTTAGCAGCTAAAACCTTTAGAGATTTCATAGAATCATAGAATGACCAAATTGAAAGGGCTCCATAAGGATCAAGTCCAACTCCCTACATATTGTACACATAGAGAACTGATGAGGGCTTATTTACACCTGCAGTACTGCAATACGGTAGGTCATTTTAGGACCAGCCATCAAAAGCAGAGACAGGAGGCTTCTCACACCAGTCTTTTATTAAATTACCTTCCATGACAGAATTCTGCTTAGCAGATACACAGTTTCTGCCTTGCTGGTGAAACTCCCTGCTTGAAGGCTGCAGTTGGGTATTTGAATTTTGGAAGCCCTACACTGGAAGTACTTCCTACAATCTTTACCTGTTGCTCTGCAGTGTGAGATGTAAAAATTCCACACAATTGTAGACCACTCAAGCCAAATTCCCCAGAAAAGGCCTGCCCTGGCTTTAAATTGGACCTTGGCACAGAAACCCTGAAAAGTGAAAACATATTTGTATGAGGACTTTATTCCATCAAGGGACATTTTGTTAAAATGTCTTAAGATACTTGTTAAGATATTTTAAGATACTTGTTATTTTTGTATATAAATATATTAAATATATATTTTGTATATAAGTATTTTAAATATAACTTGTTAAGTTATATTTAAGTTAAGATATTTTCTTAAGATATCTTAAGATACTTGTTAAGACAGGGAGCCAGAGAAAGTGTTGTACTCAGCATGCACTGGGCAAGTGGCCTCTGCCTTGCACTGTGATGCACTATGACACACTGTTCTCAAGGGCTGTTAATCGGAACATCACATCCTTGAAGAACGAGGTGGTAGGATAATTGTGTCCTTCTCATTTTTGTAATTTTTGGCACTGTTTTGTTGTGTACCGTAAGGCTGAGCGCTCAGCATGGATGGAAATCAGTGAGAGCTCTCTCCAAGCAACTCAGGAAGACTACAGGGGTGTCATGGTGTTATGCAGGGAGAAAATACGAAGGGCCAAAGCCCAAGGAGGACTTCATCTGGCTACTGCCATGAAAGACAACGAAAATGTTTATAGAAATATACTAGCAAGAAAAGGAGGGCTAAAGGCAATCTCTGTCCTTTACTGGATGTGGGGGGAAACACAGTGACAAAGGAAGAGGAAAAGACTGTGGTCCCTGATGCCTTCTTTGCCTCAGTCTTTAATAGTAAGACCAGTTACCCTCAAGGTACCCAGCCCCCTGAGCTGGAAGACAGGGACAGGGAGCAGAAAGAAGCCCGCATAATCCAAGGGGAAATGGGCAGCAACCTCCTACACCACTTAGGCACACACAATCTATGGTGCTGGATGGCATCCACCCAAGGGTACTGAGGGACCAACAGAAGTGCTCACTGAGCCATTTCCAATCATTTGTCAGCGGTCCTGGTGAACCGGGGAGGTCCGAGAAGACTGGAGGTTTGCAAATGTGACGCCCATCTACAGGAAGGGCAGGAAGAAGGATCCAGGCAGCTACAGGCCTGCCAGCCCGACCTTGGTGCCAGGGAAGGTTCTGGAGCAGATCATCCTAAGCGCCATCACAGGGCACGTGCAGGACAACGGGGGGATCAGGCCCAGCCGGCATGGGTTTATGAAAGGCAGGTCCTTGATGAACCTGATCTCCTGTGACAAGGTGACCTGCCTAGTGGATGAGGGAAAGGCTGTGGAGAGTGTCTACCTGGACCCCAGTAAAGCCTGTGACACCGTCTCCCACAGCATTCTCCTGGAGAAACCGGCTGCTCATGGCTTGGACGGGTGTACCCTGCACTGGGTAAAAAGCTGGCTGGATGGCCAAGCCCAGAGTGGTGCTGAGTGGAGCTACACCCAGCTGGCGGCCATTCACAAGTGGGTTCCCCAGAGTTCAGGGTTGGGGCCAGTCCTGTTTAACGTCTTTATCGATGATCTGGACGAGGGCTTTGGGTGCACCCTCAGTAAGTTTGCAGATGATGCTGAGTAGGGACGTGGAGCGTTGACCTGCTGGAGGGCAGTCAGGCTGTGCAGAGGGACCTGGGCAGGCTGGAGCGATGGGCCGAGGCCATTCCTGGGAGGTTCAACAGGGCTCAGTGCCGGGTCCTGCCCTTGGGTCACAGCAGCCCCACACAGCGCTACAGGCTGGGGCAGAGCGGCTGGAAAGGGCCTGGTGGGAAAGGGCCTGGGGGTGCTGGTCCACAGCCGGCTGAGCGTGAGCCAGCAGTGTGCCCAGGTGGCCAAGGTGGCCAGCAGCACCCTGGCTGGTACCAGACACAGTGTGGCCAGCAGGGCCAGGGCAGCGATGGTCCCCCTGTCCTGGGCACTGGTGAGGCCGCACCTCGAACGCTGTGTTCAGGTTTGGGCCCCTCGCTGCAAGAGGGACATGGAGGTGCTGCAGCGTGGCCAGAGCGGGCAGCGAGGCTGGTGCAGGGTCTGGAGCACAAGTCTGACGGGGAGCGGCTTATGAGCGGCTGATTATTTAGCCTGGAGGAAAGGTAGTCTGTGGGGGGACCGTATCACTCGCTACAACTACCCGAAAGGAGGCTGTACTGAGGTGGGTGTTGGTCACTTCTCCCAGGTAGCAAGCGATAGGATGAGAGGACACAGCCTCAAGTTGTGCCAGGGGAGGTTTAGATTGGAATTAGGAAAAATTTCTTCATAGAAAGGGTGCTCAAGCACTGAATAAGTGGGCTGGATAAGGCTCTTTGATGAGACACATTGGCCTCCAGGCCATAAATTTGGGGTTCTAATACTCGGCGGTGTTGCAACCCTGGACAAAAAGGCAGGGTTTAAGACACACCTGTCTTTTCAGTGTTTGCTAATGCCTGGCTCCTAACACAGCTTCCTGGTTTTTTATGAAAGCTTTCTCGTTTTCCATGCATTGCAGAGCAGGGCAGAGTGTGTTACAGAGGTGCAGAATTGGAGCTGGTTGGTTTTAGGTTGGTTTTTTTCTGGCAGACTATTTTTTTTTCGACCTAAGCAATTGTTTGTTTCTGTGATTCTATGTGCACTGCGATATAATGCCAAAATTCCTGAGAGAGCAGGTCCCTAATCAGGACCTTAATCACTTGACTGGGTAATTCTCTGCCTTTTCTTCTTCTCTCCTATACAACAAGTAGGAGAAATTACATTTACACTATATTCACCTTTCTGGACCAAGAACACTTCTTTTTACAATATTCGTCCACGACTTCAAAAAATCGGATACAGTACCTCCTCTAAGTCAAGTTTGTCTAACACAAATCCCTCTTGCCCACCTCCCTAGAGAGCAGCTAATCACTTTTCCATCTGTGAGTATTCTTGTGAAACCACTCTCAGCCAGGAGATTGTTCAAAGCTCTTCATTGAGCCAGAGGGCTCCAAAGCCCAGAGCAAAGCTGCATTAAAGCATTCCCCTGGTGCACTTTGAAGAGTCTCAGACAGAGAAGAGACTGTAAAATCAGAGTTCAGAATGCTTTTTATATGCTGTATAATAGAAGGGGACACCAATGACATAATCAGCTGTTTCTGCTGCTCCCTGTTTTATTACACATATTCTGAGTTGGCCTGTTTTAAGCCTCCTGGGCCTGGAAAGGAAAAGAAAAAGTCAGAGGGGGGGGAAACCTGTTTAATGATTCCTTAACAGACTTCATATATCAGTCAGCCTCCTAGTTGTTTGGGAAAATCATGCACAGAAGGTACCCCAAAAGATTTTGGGAAAACACGGGCAGTTATGAACTTCAGGCACCTACTGCATCCAGCCAACAGCTAGGCAGATTTATCAGTCGATTTCAGTTTTGTGCATAGGTGTTTCACATGGCTACAATATTACATTGTTTTGAAGACCCAGCACTAAATCACACTCAAATCTTTGAGTTTCATGGCTGCCAACAGACAAATTGCACAGGAGAAAGGACTGAAAACAGTGAAGATTAGTATTAAAGATTTTGATCCCCTACTGTGGCAACATCACACCTTCAACCAGCCTATTAAACTGGAATTTGGGAGGGGTCTTCTACTACTGAGTCTCTATTCATAGCTATTTAAAGCAGTGCAAAAGCTGAACCACAGGAAAACTTGACTACCACATCCACCCAAGCAGCCACACTATCACAAGACTCCCAGGTTTGTTTCTCTCAGGGCTCTGAGCAGCATAAGACCACCTGTAAGATATCTGCTTCTACATCCAGGAAAAAAAGGAGACTACCCAGGACTGCAAAGAAATGCTGGCAATCCCTGGCTGCCAGCCTACCTTTCTGAAACCTTTATAGTCAGGTCTAAGTCTACAAAATTTTCTACAAAAAATTCATTTCAGCCCACTTCTCATATATGCTGGTGGTTCATAAACCATGTGGGCTGCAGTGATTCATCATAATTTACATAATAGTTGCATGTGAGTTTTTATCTCCTTTGAATAAGACAGGCCAACTTAACAGCCCTGAACTTCTTTGTGAAACTGTTATTACAGTATCAGGGCAAAGCATTGCCCCAGCTGCCAGCACTACAGTCCCAGTAACCCAAGTTGAAAGAAAAGGATTTATAATCGAGAGGTTTTTTCTATTCCAGTTGTAGTAGCACACTGCAAGCATATATTTGTACTACTGCCATTATTATTGATAGCCACATTTCCAAATCTAATATTGGTCTCCTAAAGCCTACCTGTGCCCACAAATGACAGTAATTCATAGATGATGATTAGTTAGAGCTGTAATCAATGAAAAGTTAATTATAAAAGTTGCCTGTCTCCCTTTTTATTCTGCGATTTTCCTAGCCAAATCCTGGAAATAAAAGAAATAGAACATGTACCTGTTGACACCTGCCAGCCCACTGTCACCACACATACACAGATGGTACAGTGAGCCAAACAGCAACTCACAAGGCCAACACAGATGTGCAGGGTGAACTCTGCTAGTGACTGCCACCTTTCTCCTGGCAAATTAGGTGACAGAGTGACAGAGGAGATTGGGGGGGGGGGGGGGGGGGGGGCGGGGCACTGTCTGGTTACACAGCCTTTATGTGAAATTGCAGCTGTAGCTAAGCACCGTACAACACTGCAATGATTTCAGATCAGTGTGGCAATGCTTCAATAAAAGAGCTGTAACTATTCTCTTAACACGCATTCCAGCCATCTAGCTCCCAGCAAGGAAGGGTTAGGTCACCCCAGAGTAATGTCTCACCAGCTATGCAGTGCAGGGCCTGAAGAGACACTTAAGGTGCTGCAGGGTGTGAGACTTCGTTACAGTAACACAGCATGTTTGTCTCTCCCATTCGAGTATGCTGAGTCCCAGGCACGTCTTACCTCCCTGCTACGGCAAGCTGGGGTAGTTCGCTTCCCCCACATCTGCATGTACGCCTGCACGGGCACCAACATGACGGCCAGATGTGGATCTCAGAATTCAGACTACAACACCGGCATTACATCAGTGGGTTTGCTAATGAGCAAACAGGGCACTGCACATGTATGATCTGTCAATCGGTACAAGTTCTATTATCCACCCCTGCGGTGCTTTCCCTTGAGCTTCACTCCCGACCAGGGCTCCACTGCATTGGGTCTCCATTTGATCGGCGTTGGTGTCCCCAGGCTCCCACTGTGGTAATGCTGAGCTTTCCATAAAGCCAAAGCTTTCACTTGCTGAGTGCTGTACTATAAACTGTATGGCCAACTGTATGGCCACTGCATTCCTAAATGAGGGCATAACATAAACCACCATTCCCTTTCAGTGGGGAAGTGCCTCCCAGAAAAAAAGAGCCATTCCCAAACAAAAGGCCCTGAGGCAGAAATGGAGATCTGTAACAGAAGGGCTAAACAACTTGCTAAGGAGGGTGCCTTAATAAACTTGTAGGTACACCCTGAGATTAGAGAGTTTAGCTTTTAGCTGAGATTACAGTCCCATTGCTTTAATTACCTATCTTTGGGTCACAAGGGATCTTTGCTGCTCATTTCCTACCCTGCTGTTGTTCAAGATACATTTGTTCCAGAGCCACTAACATGAACCACCACCTGTGGCCCACACAGGGCCTCAGTAAACAGGTTGCTGGTTGTCTGTCTCGGCACAGATCTCAGGTTCTGATGCACAGAAGGAGGACAGTTGTGTTGAGTGCTTCATAGGCCACTAACAATGTTATAACTGTTGTCATCTGCACCAGTATCTGGTACAGGTATGCTCATACGAGTTTTTTGAGCTTTGTACCTGTGGAGATGGTAGATTATGAACACCAGCTGAAAGGGTCACACTCTGATGTCTCACCTTTCTTCCCTGAAACTTTCCATTTTCATGTTAGAAAAATATTCTGCAGTGTACTCAGCTCAGACCTTCTCCCTCTGCCCTAAAAGCACTGATATGTCCGTGCATTTGCATGCACTTCTTACTTGCATTTGTACACCACACACCTCCCCCCCAAAAAAACCCAAAAAACCCAAAAACCCAAAAGTTAAATAGCATGATAATGTTGATGCTACAGCTTGAAAACTTTCAATTTATTTTTCTAAAAAAGCACTGGAGAATGGGTAAATAACTAAAAGACAGAACAAGCAATGTCCTACCAGTAAATAAAAAATTCTCAAGTAAGTTTTGCATTATTATAACTTTTGACATCATTTTTGGGCAATTTTTTTATTAATATAGTAGTTTATTTTTATGAAGTTCATCTCTGTTAGCAAACAGTACATGGACTAGTATTAGACTTTTCAGAATCACTCTCTGCTTGAATGATCTGTCAAATATCTGCAAAATGCTTTTTTGTTTTTTGACTGTTTGCAAGCAGCTCATTCTCTCTGACCAGATAATAAAAGAACAGGACATTTTAGATTCCCTGACAAACTGGAGTATATCCAAATCCTTTTCTGGGAACTTAATTCTTGCACATGCAAATTTGAAGCATGTTTGTAATGTAGAGTCTGCAACTAGCACTTGAAAGTGTTGCTTCAATTAAGTAAGGCTTCAAGGCAAACACAATTTTTACAGAACACGCAGGCTTTTAGATGGCAGGAAAAAGCCAGTCTTCTCTCCACTCAGGTCTAGGAAATCAGAAGTTAATATTTCTATTTCTATTTCATTAGACTATGACTCAGGATCAGATATTTGAAGGTTTTTAGCATCTAATGCTTCATGGGTAGTTTAATATGAAAATACTCAAAGAGGTGAGATGTGTTCATTCAAGCAAATAGTTCTTTTGTAACTGAGTTATCGAGGTTATTCAAAAGGGCCACATATTCAGCCACAGTATTTTACTTAAACAGCAAACAGATATTTATCGACATTCTTCAGCTATCTGTCTAGCTCACTATGGGATCAGCACAATAAGCCTGTTTTAATACAAGCATTTCAACTGTTCCTACACAGCTTTCAGGTTTTCAAAACTGTAAGCCCTAAAGTGAATGCTAGACTTACTTTCATTGTATTTTGAAGGTACAGTGAACTCTAGTTACAACCTTTAGTTTCTTTGTATCCTACATTAAAAAGCATTATTAAAGTTGCAAAGCCTGAAAAAGTCAACAATCAAAAGGTCATCTATTCATTCCCTTTCTGCATAAAATGATAGATTTATTTACATACATAAATACTATTCCCTCCTCCCCCACACCTACCCATTGGATTAGTTTATATTAATGAGCAGCTATGCTGTTTTCTCATCAGTCCCTGTACATCTTCCTCAGCCCACTCTTGAAGATCAACTTGTAATTTCATTATGACTTTTTCTGGCAGTCATTGTTAAATTGTCAAGTGTTTTTGCATATTTGTGAATTAATTTATTTCCACAACAATTTTGACATGACCAAGTGTTGACAATTTCAGTGTACAAAAGGGTCTATAATTGTGGAAACCCAATTTGAAAAACTTGTCATCCAGAATTCCAGCATTGTTTAGACTGAATGTTATGCATTTTAGGTATTCTTGGTAGCTTTTTCTACAGCTGTAAACACATACTGCCTTTGCAAATGGCCTCAGGTATCTGGAAAACAAGGAAGATTTGATGACTGTGAAAAGTTTAATTGAAATGACAACCAAAACCATCAGAGCTTTGTGGCAGAAAGAGGGACAGACCCCAGTCCTTCAGTGAAAGACTTCTCCATCAAATTTTTGTTTCCTTTCCCTGGAATCCCCTATCTCATTCATGACCACTGACTGGAAACTTTCCACAGGGAGGTATTTTGTGACAGAAAATGACCTTTTAGAAAAATAGAATATTCTTTAGGACATTGAAAAACTACAGAAGCAAAACCAGTCCTTCTTCAACAGCCCACCCAAAAAGAGACAATTTTCCTCCCTTTCTGAGCAGGCTGACATCTGCCTGCTCTGCTGCCACAGCTGAGCTCCCCCCTCCAGCCTCCTTCACCTCCTCGTGAGCCATGCAGGTGAAAGGAGGCTTCACAGTTCCCTGATGAATGGTACCAAGGCTGGAAGGGCCTTGACATTATCAGTTTGTGCCTGCTGAAAAAGTGTCAAAATTAAACTCAGGCATCCAGAAAGCCAAAATTATATTTCTGTTCCCTGATAACTAAGTTATTCTTAAAAAAACCAACCAAACAAAAACCACCAAAACCTAATACCCATTTGAGAAGAAAATTTTCTACAAAAACACACCAAAATCCAAATGCATTTTTCCTCACGAGGGGTTGTTAGATACTGATCAGCTTTATTCAGACATCAGAAAGAAATTAAATCTGACTCCTGCAGACAAAAGTCTCCTCTGCTGCACACCTGTTTTTCATCCCCAAAGCAATTCCACCCTGTGCACAGACTGAGGCAAAATCCTGTTGGTATATAATTATATAACTGAAGACTGCTGAACACACAAACCTCAGGGGTCTAACTGAGGCTATATGGGCACCTTCAAGTGTAACCTTTCTCAACTTGTGAATGTGCAACTTCGAAAGATTAGTATTAGTAGTTTGGGACATCTGTATTATTTGCATTTTTCTTTAAGGAAGAAAACAACCTACCCACTCACCACCACCAGAGATGGAGCTTGCAGCATTGCAGCTTTGTGCTTGAATTAATGGAGTGAATGGCAGCAACTGGTGTCGCCTCCAGGATCAGCAGCCAGGAGAGGGGTGCCAGGCATTCTGCCTTCACAGCCAGCCACAGGCAGCTCCCCACCACCAGTTCTCCCATGGCTGCCCATGCCCAGCTCCCAGCACTGCATACCATTCATCCTTGTCCCTACATCTTGCCTCTCTGACATCAAAGAAGGCTGGGCAGCTGAAACATGGTTCCCTGAGCAATAGTTCTGTTTCTCAGTGTCAAGAAGTTTATTTCAATTGCTGTAAAGTTAAGGCTCTCCGTGTCGCCAAAAGTATGAAAGGTAATATGCCTAAAAGGTCTCTTATTTACCTTTAACTTCACATCATTTGTATTTAATTACTCTTCAGTGGTAGTAATCCTGGCTTACCCTCAGATAAAGAGACCAGAATTAGGCCAGTGTTTTTATTTGCGTGATATACCACAACTTTGACAACTCAAAGTCTAGTTTTTTAACAACTTAAATTAATTTTAAAGACTTTCAGTAGCTCCTGAGTGCCCCTCATACCTGCACTGCCATGAAAGACCCACATAAAAGCCAACACACAACCCTAACGAAAATGTTAAAGGGAAATTAATCTAGATGCTGTACCTAACATAGAAACATTAACAAAGTAGTGCAGCTGATGCTGCAGCTGAATCTTGTCTTTCATCTGTAGCAATATGGAAAACTGTCAGAAAGAAAATATGATTTTGAAGTTGATAGTGACCTCTTTAGTTTGTAACCTGGTTTTAGAATTATAGCCTGTACTGAAACCATCTGATCTTATCCATCAGCAGAACTGGGGGCTGCATTCTTCTCCAGCTACTGCTATACAAAATTATAAGCTTCAATAGGAAGCACCAGAATGGATAGGGACAAAGTTTAACTGCAGACTTTCTAACCAAACCATAACATAGCAAACTCTGAAATCCAAATCGCTACAGTGGACAACAACCCATTGGACTGAGCCACCTTTGCCTTGCTGCCAATGCAGACCCTCAGCAGTGACCAACAATCAGAGGAGAGGAATATACATTGTGGATAAGACTGCACAGACACGACTGCCATTTTCTCCAGATAATGCATTTGTTTTCAGCTTCATGCCCCTGCCTGTTCTCCATTTCTCCAGTCAGTCATGATGACAGCCTCCCTCATGCGCTGCTTTTCATACCTGGGAGGGACTCCCAAGGGTTCTCATTACTGTACCAGAATTTCATTAATGTCCTGTGCAGGCTCAATGCCTACAGAAAACTCATCTGGTCAGGTTGCTGATGGGGTAATATGGTGCTGTCAAGTTGCTTCCTTCTACTTCTCTCTGTTTCCTGCACTCATTTATAATACAAGCTTGTAAAGTCCATGTCTGGTGTTTTAGCTAGTACCTGCACAACAGCCAGCACAGCAAGGTCCTCCTTCCTACCCTGGGCTTCTTGCCTCCATGTTAACACAAGCACACAGTAACCACAGAACCACTGCTTCACCCAACAAGGTGGCTGTAAGCAGCAGCAGCAGCCTGGGATGCAGCTGACTCTCTTCCCGAGAGGACCCTGCAAGAAGCACAAGCCCATGCAGTATTTATTATCCACAGTTGGAGTGAATGACCTGGCATCTTGGTTTTGTCTTCATGTGGTATTTGAAATACACAGGGATTTCTATTCGCCCTGTTTGTCAGCTCTCAGAAGAGTTTAGTACAAACTGTCCTGTTCAAGTGGTACTAGAGAAACCAGGGAGTTAAAAAAGCACCTTTGGCAGCAACATGAAAAAGAATACCCAAATGTATCTCAGTTAGGCATAAATCCCTTCAGCATCCTGTTCTTTTGCAAGCATATTTTGTCACTTGCTCAGTTGACTGAGTATATCTGGCTCATAATAGATCTTTGTCTGTTATAGGGCATGACTATTACAGAGGCCTTAACAACTCTTCCTTGTTCTAGAAATAAAAACACAAAACCAGTTTCATTTTCAGGGATAATCATTCTTTTATCTGCAACTGCAAATTACTATAAAGTTATTGGACTGCACTACATAGCAAGAGAAAAAAGGAAAATGGCCAGAGTTAGTCTTCTGCCTTCTATTCACAACTTCTGTGAGGCTGTCATAAAAACATCCTTGAAAAATATTCTTTATATTGACACTAGGTGGAAGGTACCATCCACATAGTGTCACTGTAAAGGCATGATACAAATCTAGTAGCCAGACTTGTAAACTATCATAACTTTAACATCTGGTTTAGCCAACTAATTCTAAAAAATATCAAAACTTCTCCTGTGTGATCTATAGCCAAAAGAGGGGGTTTTTAAGAAAAAATAGTTCCAGGTGACTGGAACATGATTTTTTACATACATGGTTTGCTAAACAGATCAAAGATTATGATCAACCATAGTCAAACATCTTTAGTTCAAAGTTCACACAATGCTACAGATACACAGCAGTGCTTGTAATAAAAATTCATAAGCTAACTCATGGCCAGAGATTTCTAAACTAGGCTTTTAAATTCACATTCAGACATTTAGGCAAGTTCCATGATTTCCAACACCTGCTGCACCACCACCACTAGCAGTTCCTACCAGTTCTTTTGCAGCCTCTTCTCAGGATGAAGAACTTGTCACAAGAAAATTCTGCCTTGCCAGACTTGCTAAGTCTTATTTCACATACATTTCACAGAATATACATTATAGATTCAACAAATCTGGAAGAGATGAAAAGTGTCCCCATACTCATATCCAGGAGTTTAAAAAAAACCCAAAAGATAAATGTATTCAGATGAAAACATTTGTGTCAGAAAATCTGCCAAGAAAATGTTACTTAATAGGGTTTTTCAGAGTATAGTTTGAACTTTCAGGACATCAGTGGTAGCAAGAGAAGCTTAGTTAGATGTTTCATCAAAAAATTCCACACCAATTTAAATAAAATACAACCATTTTAAAATAGGGTTACAAGCTCAGATGATTTAGTAGTACTGATCTGTCATTGTAAATATACGTAACAGTCTGAAAATCAATCAATGTATGAGTCAAGAAGTTCAACACAAAATTCAGAAAAACAGCTTTTCCTTTGGTACATACCCTGCTACCTTCATCACGGAGTACACACGTATTCCTAAAATACTCATGTATTCTCAAATCACAGATTACATTCCCAACATGAGTCATACTTTCTGCATTGAAAAAGCTACCCAAAAGTAGGCGCACCCCTTTTAAACAAGCAAAAATCAAAATACTCTCTCTCAGCATCCAGATCTGCCAGGGTTTGAAAGTCCTCCCCATCTAGCAACTTCCCCATCCTACCAGAAAACTTCCCCAGCCATTCTAACATATAGCCATAGGGCAAACCCATGCATAACACACCATTGCAATACATCCTGTGATGGCAATGGGTTCTCTTCGCCTTCCCACTCCAAACTAAAAAGATGCCTTGTTTAATTTATTTACCCATTTTTTATGAGCCCCTACCACTTCCATTCAACTAAATGAACTGGAGAGAGGGAGAAATCAAATTTCATCAAACTGCCAAACTCAAAGCCAACCTTGCAGATTTCTGAACTTGATACCAAACCAGACTTGCATTTTCTAAGTTAGTAGCTAGCAAAATCCCACAAAAGTGGGTATTGTTACAGCATTTTGAGCTTAAATGTTCTAATAACACAATAACACAAGCACAACCTTCAATCTCAAATCTTACAAAACAGTCCACAAGCTTGTAGTGTAGTAGAATCCAGGTCCCCTCTGGAGGATCTGACCTTTAGCTTCTAACACAGGCAGTAAACCCCCAAGTGCCTCTGAGGATAAGAACTTGAATTACTTTTTTTCCTGTTCTCCAACTGTAACTTGGTTCTGGGTGTATTTGTGCATCATGCTTTGCCAGAGTGAAGTGCTGTTAATGTTGCTCTGCCTCCTGGTGCAAATTTGCTACTACTTAAATGACAGATCACAAAAGAAGTTTCTGTCTCCTAGAAAAAGGAGACTTCAGTGAAATCTATATGCTGTCATTAAGGCTAAAGATCTTGCACTAAAGTTAAGGCCTAAGGATGACTGTAGGGAACGGATGCATGAGCTGGGGCAGTTCTGAATAAGCAATAGTAATGAGGATTAGTGAGATACTGACAGGCTAATTACATCAGAAGCTTTCATAAAGTCATCAACTACAGTCTCTCAAAAACATAGAGAGAGAGAGATGCAGCTGGTTTATACGTATACATAAAACATATGTGTGTGCACATATATATATATATATGTATATGCATATATATTTAACATCTTAATACAGTTTTTGTGGTTCCAGTGCATACATTCCCTATTGCAGAAATGAAAATTCTTACTGTCAGGTCTTGGGGGAACTTGTTTCTTTGGTTCCTCCAAACATAACTCAAGGTGGAGGAAGAAGAGCTGTAGACAGCTATCAGCGCCTCACTTGCCCTTACAGCAGACAAAGTTTCAAAGGATGAAAAAGCCAGGAAAAAGGGTGGAGAATATTATTACTGATGGAAGTATTGGGCCCTCACTAGCAGGGAGGGAGGAGATGACAGAGCAGAGCCGCGCTGGGGGAGGAAAGACACAGCATTCTCATCTTCAACTGACATCAAAGGAGACCACACTGTGCACACCCCCAAGATTCCCAGAATCTGAGTTCACCCTGACCACAATGCCTTTGTCTGGGGAATGCTGACAACATACACCTGCTTCCTCCCCAGACGTAGGTGAAAGCCTCACTTCTGAAAAGGAAAAGAATTACAACCTTTTCATTATTTTACATCTGTGGATCTGCCGGTAGAAATGGGAGGCAAGAGCAGACATTGATCATCTACCCTTTTCTGCAACTCCCACTGCTGCCTGGTTGGTTTTTATTTATGCTTTAATACATGGGAGGCAGCATTACCCTCTCCCTCCCCTCCTTCACCAATCTGGCAAACATCAGTTGTCATCACAATAATGATGACTAACTCCAAGTCATTGCCTACCCTGTGAACTCTACCTGCTCTCAGCAGAGCAGAGAGCAATGCAACCACTGAGGAGGTGCTCAGCCCACCCAGCTGGAGGCCCTGCCGCTGGAAAAAGTAACAGCTTGCTGTGAGCCATCACTATCAGCTGAGCTGCTAACTCCCTCTGCCTTGCACAGCAACCTTAGTCTATGCTGGACACTGGGGCTCTTTTTGTGCCAACTTGATAATGCGCAGTCCCAAAGACAACTGAAAATGGAGAAAATAAAGCTGCCTGTAACTTCCAGACTGGAAAGGAGCTTGACAAAATTGCCAGAAATAGTTACGACACTTCCCATTATTGCCTGATAAAGTGGTACTGAAAGAAAGTAACTCAGAATGAGATCTTCCACACTACTATGGTGCAGCAACCTCAGAGCTGCAGGAGACCTACAGTCTACTCCCATGGGTGCACAAAGAAAATCACAAACTGCTGGAAAGGATTCTTTAAAAAAAAAAATAATGAGACTTCTGCTGCCCATGCAAAAGAATTTACTTGGAAAAGAAACATTTTCTTGGTAAGATCCAGGTACCATGTCACCCAAACAACACTAAGTCCTAAGAATCTGAACAGCTATCAAACAGAGTAATTAGGGATTAAAGTACTTTGTGGTGTATCCAGTGGTCAGGTCAAAGCAAAATTACTGTGAAAAATGGCCTTGGCTCTCTGAAGAATGTTAGATATTTAAAGGGTTTGTGGAAATTGGGATTCTAAGGCAAAAGTATCTGTGAACACTGGAAAACCTGAGCCCATACAGTAATGTGTGCATAGGACATGAAGGCAGAGCAGAATACTAAAGAAACGTGCCATCTCCTGGTACAGATGTGAAAGCAATCCCTCTGAAAAAAAAAAAAAAAAGCTCTTTACAAATGGCAGGAATATGATGAACGTAACAAAACAATCATTTTGCAAAGGTATAACCCTGTTTTCAAAGTATACAAAAAAGCACACAAAATAAATAAATACATAAATAAATCAAAAATTGCAGTTACATATATGAAGCTAGTAGGCAAGTCATAATGTAAAGAAACACCAACCCTATTGATTAAAAGAAAGACAATTCTGCATCAGAGTATAAGCTGAACTTCCTGGAGAGCAGTGACTCCCAATGCGACATTACCAAAGCCATGACTGAGAGGGACACACATTAAGTGATTTTAAAACATAAATCCCAGCTTGTTTCATAAAGTGGTGTAAAAAGCTGCAAAAAAACCCTAAACACTTACACTTCATGTCAAGTCTGCACCTCTGTAACACACTCTGCCCTGCTCTGCAATGCATGGAAAACGAGAAAGCTTTCATAAAAAACCAGGAAGCTGTGTTAGGAGCCAGGCATTAGCAAACACTGAAAAGACAGGTGTGTCTTAAACCCTGCCTTTTTGTCCAGGGTTGCAACACCGCCGAGTATTAGAACCCCAAATTTATGGCCTGGAGGCCAATGTGTCTCATCAAAGAGCCTTATCCAGCCCACTTATTCAGTGCTTGAGCACCCTTTCTATGAAGAAATTTTTCCTAATTCCAATCTAAACCTCCCCTGGCACAACTTGAGGCTGTGTCCTCTCATCCTATCGCTTGCTACCTGGGAGAAGTGACCAACACCCACCTCAGTACAGCCTCCTTTCGGGTAGTTGTAGCGAGTGATACGGTCCCCCCACAGACTACCTTTCCTCCAGGCTAAATAATCAGCCGCTCATAAGCCGCTCCCCGTCAGACTTGTGCTCCAGACCCTGCACCAGCCTCGCTGCCCGCTCTGGCCACGCTGCAGCACCTCCATGTCCCTCTTGCAGCGAGGGGCCCAAACCTGAACACAGCGTTCGAGGTGCGGCCTCACCAGTGCCCAGGACAGGGGGACCATCGCTGCCCTGGCCCTGCTGGCCACACTGTGTCTGGTACCAGCCAGGGTGCTGCTGGCCACCTTGGCCACCTGGGCACACTGCTGGCTCACGCTCAGCCGGCTGTGGGCCAGCACCCCCAGGCCCTTTCCCACCAGGCCCTTTCCAGCCGCTCTGCCCCAGCCTGTAGCGCTGTGTGGGGCTGCTGTGACCCAAGGGCAGGACCCGGCACTGAGCCCTGTTGAACCTCCCAGGAATGGCCTCGGCCCATCGCTCCAGCCTGCCCAGGTCCCTCTGCACAGCCTGACTGCCCTCCAGCAGGTCAACGCTCCACGTCCCTACTCAGCATCATCTGCAAACTTACTGAGGGTGCACCCAAAGCCCTCGTCCAGATCATCGATAAAGACGTTAAACAGGACTGGCCCCAACCCTGAACTCTGGGGAACCCACTTGTGAATGGCCGCCAGCTGGGTGTAGCTCCACTCAGCACCACTCTGGGCTTGGCCATCCAGCCAGCTTTTTACCCAGTGCAGGGTACACCCGTCCAAGCCATGAGCAGCCGGTTTCTCCAGGAGAATGCTGTGGGAGACGGTGTCACAGGCTTTACTGGGGTCCAGGTAGACACTCTCCACAGCCTTTCCCTCATCCACTAGGCAGGTCACCTTGTCACAGGAGATCAGGTTCATCAAGGACCTGCCTTTCATAAACCCATGCCGGCTGGGCCTGATCCCCCCGTTGTCCTGCACGTGCCCTGTGATGGCGCTTAGGATGATCTGCTCCAGAACCTTCCCTGGCACCAAGGTCGGGCTGGCAGGCCTGTAGCTGCCTGGATCCTTCTTCCTGCCCTTCCTGTAGATGGGCGTCACATTTGCAAACCTCCAGTCTTCTCGGACCTCCCCGGTTCACCAGGACCGCTGACAAATGATTGGAAATGGCTCAGTGAGCACTTCTGTTGGTCCCTCAGTACCCTTGGGTGGATGCCATCCAGCACCATAGATTGTGTGTGCCTAAGTGGTGTAGGAGGTTGCTGCCCATTTCCCCTTGGATTATGCGGGCTTCTTTCTGCTCCCTGTCCCTGTCTTCCAGCTCAGGGGGCTGGGTACCTTGAGGGTAACTGGTCTTACTATTAAAGACTGAGGCAAAGAAGGCATCAGGGACCACAGTCTTTTCCTCTTCCTTTGTCACTGTGTTTCCCCCCACATCCAGTAAAGGACAGAGATTGCCTTTAGCCCTCCTTTTCTTGCTAGTATATTTCTATAAACATTTTCATTGTCTTTCATGGCAGTAGCCAGATGAAGTCCTCCTTGGGCTTTGGCCCTTCGTATTTTCTCCCTGCATAACACCATGACACCCCTGTAGTCTTCCCGAGTTGCTTGGAGAGAGCTCTCACTGATTTCCATCCATGCTGAGCGCTCAGCCTTATGGTACACAACAAAACAGTGCCAAAAATTACAAAAATGAGAAGGACACAATTATCCTACCACCTCGTTCTTCAAGGATGTGATGTTCCGATTAACAGCCCTTGAGAACAGTGTGTCATAGTGCATCACAGTGCAAGGCAGAGGCCACTTGCCCAGTGCATGCTGAGTACAACACTTTCTCTGGCTCTCCTTCCTTGCCTACCCCTTTTGAGGAGTTTATAGCCGTCCATTGCAGCACTCCAGCTGTGCTCAACCCATCTGCTCCACCCGTGAAATTACTATGCCCTGCTGCTCAGGGCATGGTAACCATCCATAATCTTGACACACAAGCCTACAAAAGATAGTTTATCCCTGTTTCACAGAAAGGAAGCAACCTTGGATTACTTTTGGATGGGTCTTGCATAGTTATGGCACATCAGCCTTGCAAAGCCCAAGGAAAGGGGACTAAAGTAGCTCTGAAGGACTGTGGATGAGATAAAACACAAGGCTGTGAAACAGACACATTAACAAATAAGAAGCAGAGGCCAGTGCAGTGCTAGGTACCAGTATCTGAGAAAAGCCAAAAGTCAGGGCAGCTGGAAGATAAAGGACAAAAAACAGAGGGAGACAACTATTCACGGGCTATTGGACAAGGACAAGAGGTGTCTTGTGGTGGAAAGAGAATGAAGAAGACAGATGTGTCCCAACAAGGGACTGGACTGGGAGTCCCCTTCTCTGTCAGGCAAGGAACACATGAGGCAGGGACAACACACATCCCCCATCCATGCATAGCCCTACAGTCTGTAACAGGGCCACCCCGATGTCTTAACCCACCCTGGTGTGCCTCCTCTCTGCCCACCCTCCTCCCGATCCGTGGGGTGCTTCAGCTCCCAGGACACTGCTGGGGACCAGCTGGCAAAGGCACAAATCAGACCAAAATCATGCTGCATGTTCACCTTGCTTTGGACCAAGGCCTGGAGCTATCTGGCAGGTTGCTCTTGTGCTTGCTAGATGCATCTGCCAGGAGGCAACTGAACAATTTTTAAAGGGGGCATAACAGAACCGATCACACAGTACACAGGGAATCAACTCCAAAGTGAGAGTGGTGGGGGTTTTCTCCATGTTTTCACATTTGAGAGGCAAGAGGCTTCTCTTATATTTGGAGTAATACAGTAGTAAAACAAGGGAAAAAAGGACCTTGCTCAACTGGGTTGAACCACAGACTACAAGAGAATGCATCATTTAGCTATTAAAAAGGCTACAAAAAATATTCTTAACATGCCAAGAATATAACACATTATAGTGATATAAATCCCACTTTACTACCCAAAAAAAAAAAAAAAAAAAAGGCAGAAAAAGCAGATGGTATTCAGTCAGTACTGAGAAACAAACTAGAAATCAGTTAAACTGGACTAGATGGTGAGATTAGCCACTGTGAAGATTACACAGACATCAAGTGAATGGGTTAACCCTATGATCTGCATAATGAATCCAAATTAGAGAAAGGCCGAAAGTCTTTCAGTTAATGTGAGGTTTGCATGAAATACAGGAAGTTACACAAAAGAGCTACAAAAATCTCCAGAGATTCGTTTTGATCCAAGATTGGCACAGAATTAATTGCACTAAACAAGAAAAACGCTCAAATGTGCTGCTAATGCAATCACTGCTTTTAACATGGCTTTTACAGAGACAGCCCGTAGTAGTGCTGTTCTCTCAGAGCTGGTTAACTACAATGCAGTGCTGAGGAACGTGCCCATGATGCCAAAGCATCCGTGCTCCCAAGCCTGCTGATGTGTTTACCTGCTGCAGGCTGAAACTGCTCGATATGTTCCTCTGCACCTTTCACAGGGGTGTTTTGCTCTGAACAGCCCCACACAGCCTTGCCTGAGAACTGCACCACGGTGGCACCAACTTCTGAGGGCCACCAGCTTTGAAGACATACTCTAAAACTAGTAATTAAAAAAGTGTGTAGGCATGAGGTGTTTGTCAAACATTTGGCCTTTTCTTTCTCAGGTGCCGTCAGCAGTACTTCAGTTCCTTTGGTAAAGTAGAATGTTCGGGGCAGGGATGCGAGTAAAGCAAAAGTACTTGTTTAACAAGGGCAGACAGTCAAAGGAACAACAGTGCCATTAATCTATTTCTGCAAAAGCAGGTTTGCCGTGTCTTTTCCTCCATCTTTTCTCAAAGCACGTTTGTTTAGGTATGGTGATTGCCTTGCAGGGTTTTGCCTTTTTCTTTTTTTATAAATAAGTTAAAAAAAAAACCAAACCACCACCAAAAAAACCACCCACCCCACCCCAAGTGCTTAAGCTGAAGCAAACCCTTTGGGAACTTCCCTCTCTCCAGCCCTCCTGCTTTTCCGATGCTGTGCCTCTCTCCCCCTCCCCCCGGCTGTATCTGCGCGGCCCCCGGAGCACGGCGGGCTGGGGAAGTTCAATCCCAGTTCAGGGGCGGGCAGGGAACATTCCGTACTCGGCACGGCAGACGGGCGGCTGTAAAACGCCATCAGCGACACGATCGCAGAGGCGGCGGCGGAGGCAGCGGCAGCAGCAGGGGCACGAGCGGCAACAGCAGGAGCGGGGCCGCGGGCCGTGCGGGGCCGGCTGGGGGCAGCGGGCACCGCGCTCCCCGTCCCGCACACGGGCGCGGCCCCGCTCCGCCGAGCGTCCCGCTGTCCCATCTGCGGTGCGAACACTGCGGGTTTTCCCCTGCGGAGGGGGTGGGGGTGGAAGGTGCTTTCCTTCTCCACCGCGCCCCCCGCCGAGTTTAACTATAGCAAAAGCATTTCCACGGAAACGATCCTGCCCTTCCCGCTCCCCCGCTCCCTCAAACGCGGCTCGGCCAGGGACTGCAGAGGGTGGTTTCGCGTGCCACCAGCACCAGAGCTGCGGGACCGCAGCGTGGGCTCGTCACTGACCGCGCCTGACTGGCCTCAGAGGCAAGGGACGCGGGGGACACCCCCACCGCACACGCGCACCCCCCGCACCCCCCGGGGCAGCGGGCTCCCCCGGGGCCAGCCGAGCCCTGCTGCCGCTCACGGAGGGCAAGGCTCCTTCTGCCCGCACCACCCCCCGGAGGAGCAGCGTGAGCTCCTCAGCCCACAGCCTGTTAGCGGCTTACTGGGATCGGTAACAGGAACGCACCCGTACTGGGCTGGGCTTGCCAAGGCACTGCAATGGGAGTAGTAAAGGAGGGTGTTGATTGAAGGGATGTTTTCAGCTGTGCGTGGATGTCCTCTGCTGACCTGTGTATGTAAATTGCAGTGATACATTATTTCAGCAGTCGCTGGATCTTGTTATGCTTTAAATATAGAAAAGTGAGACTCTCATCATCTCTCATCATCTAATCTGGTTTTTTTTTCCTGTTTCTGAAAAAATCAGAGAGCTGCAAAAGTGACAAGCATATCACATATATAAGAGTGCTGAGGCTTATTCTTGCATGACAACATGTAATGAAACCTGGGTATGAAAAAATATGAATTCTTATTTAAAAAAAAAACAAAACACATCAACACTAACAAACTCCAGCTATACTCTTCCAACAGTCGGCTCCTAGTTTCAATAAAATTAAACCAAGGGTCATCAGAGTGAAGGCTGAGAGGGAGGACAGACCATGAAGAAGGAATGCTGCTTGTCTTTATTAATCATGGAGATAGTAATTGAAGGCTAAAGGTGCCTGACAGGGGAAGGCAGGCAGGAACTGGGGGTCTGTGGAGAGATGCAGCCCAGGCCACTGTGCCATGAGGATCCTCATACTGAAGCAGGCTCAGGCAGTGGTACCACACTGCAGGCTGGCAGCTACAGGGCACTGGGACACATTCCAAGGGGTGTGTGGAAAAGTTTGTGGTGCTTACTGTCTTTTCAGTCTTACAGTGCGTGCATGTAAGCTGCTTCCTTGTTGGCTGGTAAATAAAGCATGCTAGCACAGTTATCTCCAGTTTTACCTTAGACTTACTAGAGTCATTGGCAGGTTAGAAAAAAAACAAACATTACTCATTCCTAGTATTGTCTTCTCTAACAAAAATACATCTCTGGCCTGAACACATTGTTTCTTCATTCTTCTCCTCCAGGACTGAACTTCTGGCTTGTTGGTGCATGAGCTTCAGAAAGGGTGGAGAAAAACTTCCAAATGAATCATGAAATTTACAGCCAGAAAATACACGAAGTTCAACTGCATAGCTCAAGCACTGGCTTTCTGATTGGGCAAACAGGCCTCAGCCATTGTTACCATTTTATTGTACATGTATTATTTTTACATTGTGCTATTTTTATAACTGCAGTGCTGGAAGCTGAAAACAACTGGATTCCCACAGAGTCACATAGGAGATTATGGGGAAACTGAGAGTTTTCTGTTTTCTAAAAAAACATTGCAGAATTTTTTTATAACTTCCAGTACAAGTTCCTTCCATTTTTTTAATGTTTGTTCCATAATTAATATTCCATAATTCCATAAATATAATTATTTATTTTAAACTGTCACTCTATTTCCCCCTCACTGACTGTCATCTGTCTCCACCAATTTCTGCAAATATACAGAAAGACTTTGATATTTTTAAGACAGAAATATATTCCCCCTCAACTCATCCATGCTCTGTCCTTAACTGAATAGACTAAAGTATCTTTGCATATTGCCAATGTATTAGTATCCAATTATTCATCATTAATCTCTGGGTGTAACTATGTTTTTTTTATTTCAGCTTCAAAGGAATGATTTCACAAGGCTTTTTGCTGTATCTTTTATTTTTCATAGTTAATATGCTTGCCCCAATTCACAGACACTGGTGAAATGCAAGGAGGGTTTTCTAAGCATTTATGTATTGACAAAAAATGCAGTGAACATGAAAGACAAGCACCTACTCTTAAAATTCTTTGAATTGTTGCTTTCACATGAGATAAATTTAGAGATTGATTTGATACTTACCATACTACAGCAAACCTTCTACATCATGTATGTGTGCACACACAACACACACAGACAGGTATTTTCCATGAACCTGCCCAGTGGCTAGAATAGCTTTTGCAGTACTACAGACAGAAAAGAAATCTGTGGCCCATAGAAGATCAGCAAGGTGTCTTTACCCACATCCATACTTCAGCCAGAAGTGTCACTATTTAAAACTCAACAGGAAGCAGCCTATACCTCTCAGGGAGGATTCTGGGAGTCTCTGTGTTTCATCACTTCCACTTTCTAATTCCGGCTTTTAATTCCAGTGGTCCTCAAAACATTCGATATGCTACATACTCTTCTGTTATTCCCTGAGGTCCTACTGCTGAGCTTTGAAGTCACAAGGAAAGCTGTTGCATATTTGGCCCTTACCCTGAAATGCAGCTGAAATACTGCCAGCCTAGAAACTGCAAGGTGCTAATATATATGTGTAGCTAAACAATGCTATTACAAAGAGCGGGTACAATGATAGCACAGCATAGTAAATAAAAGAGAATGTATGCAGCTGAATCACTGAGATTGCTGCACGTGAGCAAGGGTATTTGAACTTGTGGCTTGAAACAGCAAGTTGGAGAAACTCAAGAACAAGCTGAATTGTTCAGAAGTATGCTTGCACTATCATGCATTGAATGGACTGGGGCTGGAGACAAAGGGGGAAGAAAGGACAAAAAACATGGTGGTTGCTCACAAAGCAACATTAGGACTTGTGTCAAGGCATGGACAATAAAAACAAATGCTGAGACTGAAGAATACCCATTCCTCTCCTCTAGGAGGTGAGGCCAAACATTCCAACTTACCTTTCATCCAGCAAAAGAGAATGGGAAAAATACCTTCTTCTCAAGCATCCTAACTTACATGTGTCATTTCTGGTATTCCATCCATAATACTTTGTTTAAACAGTTTATTCTTAAAAATTTTTCCTTTCCTGATGATAAGGTATAGTACTCCATTTCCCCTTGCTCATGGCTGAGCTCCCAGACATGAGATCTCTTCTTTTGGCAGTCTGTTACTATAGAGACAAAGTAAAAGAAGTATATACATCTATCAAGTCAACAGAGCTAGAGAACACTCCCTGTTACCAACAGCAGAGCAAAGGAAAGATATAGCTGTTCTCCCCAACATAGATATATGTGGTTGTAGCAAGTGTTCCAAAACAAGAACATCCTTTATCAATCTGCATTTTCCAGCAGGGCTAGATGCAGCCACAATGGTGAGGGGGGAGGCTGTGCAATGGTACAACCTTTAAGGATGGCCATCAGTCACAATCCAAATGGTGAGGACTGTAGAGTCCTGTCTGCTAGGACAGGAACTTCTGCTGTACTACTCAGTGCTGATAAGGCGGTTGAGTTAGGTTTAAAGTCCCCTTAAAGCCATAGCTTGGCCAATTCTTTCCCTCATGACGTCTGTGCTGAGGTACAAGGTATTAATAAGCAGTTTGCTGAGATCCTTTAGCCCTCTCTATCAGTAACTCTGCCCTCTCAATCACCTTTCGGGTTTTTTCCCTGTTATGAACTACTGCTCTCTCAGGAGGACTTCTCTTCCTCTGATTTTCACTCTCTAATGACACTCTCCTCTTGGAATATGAATGCTGAGGAATAGGCCGTGAGCAATTTATGTAAGTTACTATGATTTTTTTGTAACTTTAATAGTCATACTGTGGACAGGAAGCAAATACCTGACAAGCTTCCTGCAGTAGGGCCAGTAAGCATATCCAAATACTAGTCCACTCTGATACTGTCAAGGGCAGTGACTTATTACAGGGCTGAGACTACTACCTCCCAGCAAACCCACAGCCCATGCTGGCACTGAGTAGTAGGGGAAAGTTTGTCTTGATTTCTCTGTGAGTGACTGAACAGCCCCAAGTGTTCCAGGCTTTTGTATTAAAACAGACAGGGGTCAACAGGCTTTTCTCTCCCAGTACCACAGAGTAAAAGGTCTAATATGAGAGCACAGGGAAATAAAGTGTCCATCTTGGTGTCAATCCAGATTAAGAGAGAATGATAGACCACAGTTTAGCTGCCCACATAAATTATGTTCAGTGCAACTTGCACTTTTTACATCCTAGTAAGAAATTACAAAAAGACCAATTACACAGAAGGAATATGATGTAGAGGACAACACATGCTCAGAGACACATTTCAGTTTCCCTTGTCTACGTTTATTTATTTTTGCGTGCAGTGAGATACCCTGGCCTAGTTACTAACTACTGCTGCTCAACAATTGCTTTGATCCCTAAAAGCTGTAAAGAATTTGTTCAGCCATGTGCTAAAAACATGGTAGGAGTGAGCTTTGATTTCTTCTCTTCTTTTATGGAAACTCATTCTTGGCATATACCAGCCACAGGAATAAAAGTAAGCACATGAATGCTGCCACAGCAGCTATGAACTCCCCTTGCTGTTTTTTAATGACTGTGCCAGAACAATTTGCAGTCAAAGCTTTATGAATGGTGGAGTATGGTAGCATGAAAAACATACATACATGTGTGTGCTTGTTTGTGTGTCTGTGTACACATGCAGAAATACGATACACAGGTTAGAAATATTAAGCTTGGTTTAATCCTCCTGTTAGCACCATCTAGTCATGTACAGTCCCAATATTATAAATGCATGGCATTCCCACTTCTTCACCTTTTCTGCTACAGAATGGAATTATGTCTGCCCCAGAAAAAAGAAAATGGCAATTACTAGTCCTCTTCCTGTATTGTATAGAGCACACAGAGAAATATTATGTGTACTCTTTTTTTAATTCTTCTTTTTTTTTTTTTTGTAGATATTATGAAAAGAGTCATCTGGAATATTCACACAAACTAAACTGCTTTTGTAGTTTTCACACAAGTCCAATTGCTTGGGATTTTTTCCTAGCCATCACGTTAAAAGGTTTTTCCTCAGTAAAATGCCATAGGCGCCTCATGGACACAAATTAGACACAAGTCCAAAATCCACAGGCATTAAGATTTACTAAAGGAAGAAGATATTCTGGTAATATAGAAGAAAAAAAAAATTACTTAAGAACTGAAGTAGAATTGTTTGAATATAAGAGACAGTTCTAAGTCATTTGATGAGACACGCTATATTTGGTCTGTTTGGACAGACAGGAAGCTTATCAGCTACTCTGCCTGCAGATACCCAGGATCTTATCAATAAAACTTTCATAGAATATCACAGAATCATATCATAAAATAGTTTGAGTTGGAAGGGACCTCAAAGACCATCTAGTTCCAACACCCCTGCCATGGGCAGGGACACCTTCCACTAGACCAGGTTGCTCAAAGCCCATCCAACCTGGCCTTGAACATTTCCAGGGATGGGGTGTCCACAGCTTCTCTGGGAAACCTGTTCCTGTGCCTTGTCACCCTCACAGGAAAGAATTACTTCCTAATATCTAAACTAAATCTACCCTTTTTCAGTTTAAAGCCATCACCCCTTGTCCTATCACTACGTGCCCTGTAAAATTTCCCTCTCCAGCTTTCTTGTAGGCTCCCTTTAGGTACTGGAAAGCTGCTAGAAGGTCTCCCTGAAGCCTTCTCTTCTCCAGGCTGAACAACCCCAATGCTCTAAGCCTGTCTTCATAGGAGAGATCATCTTCATGGCCCTCCTCTGGACTTGCTCCAACAGGTCCATGTCTTTCTTGTGCTGGGGGCCCCAGAGCTGAAGGCAGCACTCCAGGTGGGTCTGATGAGAGCAGAGGGGGAGAATCCCCTCCCTTGACCTGCTGCTCCTGCTTTTTTGATGCAGCCCAGGCTATGGCTGGCTTTCTGGCCTGCAAGGGCACATTGCTGGACCATGTGGAGCTTCCAGTCAACCAACACCCCCAAGTCCTTCTCCTCAGGGCTGCTCTCAATTCATTGTCCACTCAGCCTGTATCTGCACTGTATTTAGTGGTTTTGGTTGGGAGATGTTAGTGGGAGGAGTATCTTGTAATTAAGCTTTTTTTTTTTCTCTTAGGTTTCCACAATGTGTGCCAAACACAGCACTTTCTGCACAACTGAAAGCAAAATGGGTTAAGAGTATGTGAGATTTTTCAGCTCTCTGTTACATATTAAAAAGAAATTCTACAAACATACAGTTATGAGAAAAATGTATATATTTTACAGACATAGTAACCATAAGTAAATAGCCAAAATATTTGGTGGCTTAGGTCTCAGGTCACAAGCACTTTATCTCACTTATGTATAATATAATCAAACCTTCTGTTTATCATTTCCAGCCCTGTTGAGTAAGCAGTAAGAGAGAAAAGGGTTTCTGTCCATCAGCCAACATCCACACATAAAGTGCAGATGAAACAAAGATGAAGTACTAATTAGTTTTTATTTTTCCTTTTCAACTATAAATCCTTTGCCAGAGAAGAGCAACACTTTTCAACAGTTGTAACACTTAGTTGTTTGAAAGTAACAAATGGTAGTTTATAGTCATAACTGTCTGCACAAAGCTTCATGCATATCAAACACCCCAGTCTTCCCCAGCAGTAATGAAGACTTGTTGTTGGTACTGGTTTCACAGTCTCATCAAGAGCTCCATTATCAAGCTGATGGCTTAAAAAGGCGTGGTAGAATGAAGTGGGATGGATGTACACACACCACCCTGTAGGCACATAAAAATGAGGTGGGGGGCAGCGGGAAAGAGCACCACAAAGTTGGCAGTTCAGAGGTAGCCCTCTCCCCTACCAAAGGCAGCCCAGCAGTGCTGCAGAACAGACCCTGTGCACGTGAAACAGAAGTGTTAAAACAACTTGAACATTAAAAACATGTATGTGTTTTTAATAAAAAGCATTGTCTAGCAATACCTGTTTGGCCAGATCTAATCAGCTGAGTCATGATGGGTCTGACCAGTAGTTGGACAAAAGACTTTCACAGAGCAAGGAGACACTTCAGAAAAATAACTAATTTAATTCAAAAGGTACCATTGATCTCCATTGTTCAGAATGAACAGTGAGATTTAGAAATTACAGAGCTAGGAAATGTTGTTCAGCTGTCATTACAAAGAAATTCACGCCCATATGTGATAGCTAAAAAGCTGCCATTGTACTTTTTAGAAAGAAAGGCTGGAAGTTGAAATCTCCTGTTCAAATTCCAACATAAATAATTACACTCTGGATATATTTCTGCAGCTGCATAAGAAGCATTCCCCAGTTCTTGCCCTATCTTTTTGTGCTGTTTGAGAATTGACTTTTCTTCATTCCTGTGAGGCTGTAGTTCCTTTCAACTAAGTATGAAATGATGATTCCCATGCCTTGCTCCTCAAATATTTGGAGATTTCCCAGGAGGACACAATACAGAGTGAATCTCGTGATCATCTGCTAACTCTCCTGGCAATCCAAGATGAAGTTACACATTCTAAGTATCTATTTACCTGGGTTGCTTCTCAGAGACCCAGGGGATGCTGGGCTGCAAGGATCTTTATTTTCTGAATGCAAATTACAAATAGCTTTATGTCAGGGAAATAACACATACTGCTGGATTTTTTGGCACCATCTGTGTAAAATAAGTTGGCAGTACATACTCAAGCCCTGTTAGCCACTAGGCAGATTCCTCCTGCTTTCTCATAGTTCCTTCCTTTACTGCATTTTGTTAGAAAATAAAAATGACTACTTGAAACAGCAGAAGATCAACTCTGTTAATAACTCCCTAAATCATCCAATTATCAGGAACAATATTGTGGACATAACAGAGTTCATCTGGGGGGTTACTTCACTTTCAAAGACCATCTCTAGTGCACCAGAAAAAAGTTAACTCCTTAGAAACTGAAGAAATTCACTGTCTGCTGACACTCTGAGATACTGTACCTTTTCAAAAAGAAAAAAGATGACTGATACTAAATTGCTGTATTAGTTTTTAAGGTTCCATGAATTGCTTATTTTGATAGGTCAGTTAATATCAGTCACTGAAACAAAATGTTGTTTCAAAAATAAATTAATTTGTGGTCATCACATGCCTATCCAACCTCTTTCAAAAAATGTAAGGCTTCATTTTTTTTATTGATTATAATCAGAATGCCCTAGTGACTAACTGAGTACCTCAAGGGACTGATTTGGAGTAGACCCTGTTTTACATTTGTCCTAGGAGATATTTTTTTCCTATATGCTGTTTGTGAAAAACAACAGCTAACTTGAGTGATGTTTATTGTTTGTATCACCTAGAAATAAATTGTACTGCATGTCCATTGTGCAACATTGAAAAAATGTTGATAATATGGGATACTCGGCATGTTAAGTCTATTCTAAGTATTGTACTGTGTTTTTACAAGGCTACGTATTAATTCTGGACAGCCGTGAAAACACCAGCCATACACAGAACTTAATAGGACAAACAATTCAAATCCTTGAAAAGATACCAAGTGAGCAACAGAATTGTAAGTACAGAAAAGCTGCTCGGGGACGTATATGCCAGCTTTCAAGAGAATTCTTGAGTGAGCTGTTCCCAAAGTGGGGGCATTAACCACTGCATGGAGGCTGTGCATTCCTGCATGCATAGCACTTTATGTGTAATTTAGATCTCCACTACCATAATCCAGATAAGGCAGGGAGTACCCACCACTCATGCAAAGAGAAATATTGGCTTGAACTGGTATGATACTTTATCAGAGTGTTTCCACATCTTTTAGATTACAGAATCACAGAATGGTCAGGGCTGGAAGGAGCCTCTGGAGATCATCCCGTCCAACCCCCTTCTAAAGCAGCTTCACCCAGAGCAGGTTGCACAGAGTTGCCTGCAGGTGGGTTTTGAATGTCTCCAGAGAAGGAGACTGCACAGCCTCTCTGGGCAGCCTGTCCCAGGGCTCTGTCACCCTCGAGGTGAACAAGTTCTTCCTCATATTCAGATGGAACCTTTTGTGCTTTACTTTGTACCTGTCATGCCTTATCCTGTCACTGGGCACCACTGGAAAGAGCCTGGTCCCATTGTCTTGACAGCCACCTGTAAGATATTTACATACATTGATGAGATCCCCTCTTCAGCCTTCTCCAGGCTGCACCGGCCCAGCTCTCTCGGCCTTCCCTCATGAGGGAGATGCTTCAGCCCCCTCACCCCCTTGGCAGCCCCCCGCTGGCCCCTCTCCAGTCGCTCCCTGTCTCTCCTGAACTGGGGAGCCCAGCGCTGGGCACAGCACTCCAGGTGCGGCCTCAGCAGGGCAGAGCAGAGGGGCAGGACACCCCCCGCACCCGCTGGCCACGCTCCTCCTGATGCAGCCCACGCTGGCAGCGGCCTTCTTGCCCACCAGGGCACACTGCTGGCCCACGGGCCGCTCGGTGTCCTCCAGGCCTCCCAGGCCCTTCCCCGCAGAGCTGCCTGCCAGCAGGTCAGCCCCAGCCCGTGCTGGTGCGTGGGGTCGCTCCCCCCCGGCGCAGGACCCTACCCCTGCCTTTGCTGAGCTTCATGACGCCCCCCCTGCCCCACTGCCCAGCCTGTCCATGTCTCATTGGATGGCACTGCAGCCTCCTGGTGTATTCTTGGAGGACAAACTACTCCACAGTGAAATAATATTAATCAAATGTGGCAACTGCTTTGAAACTGTCTGACTGAGAACAAAGGTTAAAATTGTGACTGACAGGGTTTTTTTTAAATCATCTTTACAAGAACAGTGGATTACAATCCCCAAAAATCCAAGGTTTGTATCTCAACAGGGTAAGTACTACAAAGTGTAGATACTATGTGATCCTCTATACACAAACTTCTCAATGGCAACTATGTGCACTCTCAGGGTCTTTAACAACCAATCAAGATAAAATGCAATTTTGGTCTGTTGCAAAGAATGAACTCTTTCTGTATTCTCTCTGGTCTCAATACCTATTCCATAAAGTGCATTTGCTTTCTAAGCTAAGAGGGGAAGAAGATAATTAGGGAAATTCCAACTAGTAGCCTCAGCAACCTGAGAAGCAGATAAAATTAGCTTTCAGATTGTGTCCTTACGGGCACCTGCTGAGCGTTATGGCTCTCTGTGGACCTTCTCTGGTACAGCAGATAGAAAGTCAGCAAATGCTTATATGTAAAAGGGGAAGAAAAGTCTTTGTATTGGCCTTTCTTACATCCACAATAAAAATGATGGGAATTATGAGTTTCTGTTCATAGTTTTTGTTTTTTTAAATTCAGAAATAGTGGCTGTAGCAAAACAACATAGGCAGTGAAATCAACAGCTGTGATTCTTAACATGCACAGAGAGTAGGTTTCTCAAAGTTGTATGTACATGTAAATCTACCTAAATGCACATTTAATCACTTTTCCTGCCTTTCATAGTCAGGTGACTCCTGGGAGGAAAAATCAAGTACTTCTGCAGAAATCCAGAACTTCTTTTATTATCATGTAATAGCCAATGCTGCTTTAGGAAAACAGAGTAGTAAATATTTACTTGCTTGATGAAATGAATGCTGAAATCCTCAAAACAGCTGCTAGTGTAAACATCAACAGGTAAATTGAATTTCCGTTCACAGTCTTGCACAAAATACAGCATGATGGGTATTAAGAGGAACAGCACAGTCATTTAATGTTATTTATATGTGTAAATGTTTACTGAAGTTGACCTCTATTATTTGATCTTATATTGAATTCTAAGCAGGACAAAGTGTGGATCCGAACAAAGCTCTCAGCAGATTCAGTATCATGGGCCATAAGCTCCTTGTACATGTAAAACATGGGTGGAGCTAAACAACCATTGTATACCATGAAGTACCACTTGCTGTATGTAGATGACTACCTAATTAGCAAGCTAGGTCATTTAGATTAATATTTATAAAGAACATGTGGAATGCTGGCAGCAGCTAAGTGCTGATTTTATTATAATTCTGTTCTTGCAAACAGTAGAAGCATACTTCAATGTCTTTGGGCTTTAGGATGCTGGAGTCCAAACCAGACAGGCAAAATGTGTGTTTGCATAGAAAACATTTGGTATTTTCGATTTGTGGCACTGCTTCTGGCTGGTGTGACTTGTTCAGGAACATGCTAAATACAACTGGACTTCTGAATCACATACATTTGTGAGGGGAGGTTCTCAGCCAGAGTAAAGCTGGAACATAAAAAGGAGACTTTTCCAGTTTCTGCCAAGTCAAGCAAAGGTAGCTTCATGGCAGTAGACAAAATGAAGAAAGCCTAAAAGATAGACTGTCTTTCTACCCAATTCCTTCAAAGAATAAGAAAGGATATTTCATACTAGTTTTGTATTGCAGCAGTGAGACAATAATATTTTTTTCACAGAAAGTTGGTTTAGAAGACAAAGCTAGCCATGGTGCTAGAAGTACTCTCTGATTCATCCTGCAAAGTTCCCTTGCAGCTGTCTTGTTGCTTCACTCAAAAACTAAACCTCTGCAGCTGTTACACAAAGTTAAAACTATTTGGTTTCAAGTGTCAGCACCATTATTTGTACAGTTCAAGGCTACCAGAAGCTTGATGTTTTCACTGACAGTCCAGTCTATCTGTCTTTCTAAGATTTGCTCTCTGTATATCTTGAAGAAGAAGTAGATAAAATGGTTTAGAGTCAGCTAGACCTACCCAGCCCCAGCCTGGATACTCGTACGAGTGACAAAATTTACCTGAAATCCAGCATGGTGAACAGCACACTGCTAATCTTGAAGTCTAGCTCTCTGACTCTCTCACTGAGCTCTGAACCATGTAGCAAGAGGTGTCATTTGTTGGATTCAGTGTTGGTATTTGTAACAGAAAAAAAAGCAGCACTCACCTTAATGCTATAAGTACTAATTACTAGGTTTCAAACAGGTGAAAGATATATAAATAGCTGCACAGATATATAAATAGCTGCATTAAAAAGAAGGAACAAACACGCATAAGAGAATCACATCCTGTCCCTGTTTCTCACCTCAGAAATCAAACATCTTTTACATCATCTGGTTATCTAAATCCTTGGACATATAATTGTGTTCAGCTAACTGTTGACATCTTGGTTGATCCTTTTTCCCATTCTCTTTACAGTTTCTTTCTCTACATACTGAAGTGTGCAAGTCTGCAACGCTAACATGCATGACAATCTACCGTGGTAAAGTCACACACACACAAAATGCATATTTGAACACAGAGCCTGCATTGCACTTGTGATGGCAGATGTCCTCCAGTGTTACAGGCACCAGTATTTGAGAAGTTTAAGTGGAAATGATTTGGCAGCTTGTTCAGGGGGGAGCAGGGGGAAGAGAAATAGAGGTCTCTGGTGCAGACAGCAATGTAACTGCCCTGACACCTTTGTCAGTCCTGAACCTTAGCGCTGACAGGAATCTGCCAATTACTGGGGCAATGGTGAGGTATCTCGTGCTATGTCTGCGACAATATCTATGTGCTTTTCATGGACATGTATGGGTCAGAGCTTTGAGATGGGCATTTGAGGTTCCGAACTCAGTGGGAGGGCTGTATAACTCAGGCTATGCTATGCAACCTTGCTCCAGCACTGCCTGTGCTCTAGATTAGAAGTTATGTCGCAAAGTCAGCACAGTGGGCATGACCTAATACCTTCTTTACTCCAGCAGGACTGGTGAACTTTAATTTAGTGCCGCATTAATGGCCCACACAGGAGCTGACTTGCAATCAGCTATCTCCGAAGCCAGGGCAAAGCATTGTCTGCCCTGCAATGGCAGCCTCGGAAAAGCTTTCAGAACGAGTGCGCTGATTAGCAGGACATTTTGAGCAGCCAAGAAGAAAATACTAAGGATGAACTACTGCCTTTAGCCACATTCCTCACTGCAAATTAGAAGTCTTACTCAGTCAAGCCAGAGAAAGGCTTCCCCCACCCAGCTCACAGTCCCTTGTGACCCCAGCCCTTGGTGTGCTCTGAGGCTGCGGCTGTCCTTAAGGAGATCACTTCTTAGAACTGGACTTCCCTGTTTCTTGAGAGGATTCACACCCACAGCTCTCACCTGAAACCAAGCACCCAGGCTGTTGGGCTATTCTGGAGAAGGTGGTCTCCACCCTTCTTTTTAAAACCATTTTACTCTGAATGGAAGAATGAACCTCCTCCTTAAGATACTTGGGTGGAACAGGGTGAGATCCGAGTCCCAGGCTCTGTTCTAAAGGCTCCCTAGCATTTTGCAATCAAACATAAAGATATCACAAAGCCTCTGAGCTGCTTTGAAGCTTGTTTGAAGCAACTTCTTAAACTCTTCCCCAGACCACTGCTGCAGACAGCATGATGGGCCTGATGGGCTTGCGGCAGCTGCCTTGATATTCTTAGCAGGGCCTGAAATCTGGGCAAATTTACAAACTGAATGCTCATTTTTATGAAGGCCTAATTGTCTGAGGGTGCACACAGGAGCTGGTTGTCACAGAAATCTAAGTTAGGAGTTTAAGATCTTTTAGCATTAAGAGTCAGCTGTGGAGCAGGTCTTGGTGATTTTGAATTTGCGTAGAGTTTACATGCCCATATGCTGTTCGAGGTACCTAAAACCTACTCTGTCTCTCTCGAAGAGCAACCAAAATCAAGTTAGCTAAAGCTGATTTGCCATAGACTTCAGCGTAAGCTCATCTCAGGGCAGGACTGACTAGAAGATATTTTACTTAAACTCATTACGGGCTAACAAAACAGGGGCATAGAAAAGGAGTGACAGTGAAAGTCAGTGGCTGGTTGTTATACAGAAAAGCATTTTGTAAGTATGAACAAAAAATCCAGAACTTTCTTCAGTTTAAGGTTATAATAGCATTCTTCACATTCTGCAGTGAATGTTAACAGTTAAAATAACCTTAATGAGTAATACAATGTTTTTAGCTGCTTATTAAACAGCACAAAGGTTGTGCTGGTACAACCAGACTGCAAAACAGAATCTACTATCATACTGCTTAGGCACATCTTTCCAAGGCAAAACTGTCTTGAACAGAGTTAGTTATCTTCTTTTACAAAAATAAAGGATCTAGAGGATGAGTTTAAGGCCAGAGAAGCCTTTCTAGTCTCTCTTTTGTCCTAAAAGATAATTTATGATAATGTGGCACCTGTGTGCAAGCACAGGCATAGTCAAGCATAGCGCAGTTCATATTATACTGCACGTACAAAGGCTATGCAGTAAGTAAATCCTAAAAACTGAAAAAGCATTAGGGGCATGAGCTGTGGAACCCACAAGACCACTGCACTGGTACCAGTAAACACAGCATAATCAGTATGAAGATACTACTCAGCAGTACCCAAATTTATGAAAGGAAGCCAATGTGTTTAAACCCTTTGCTTTTTCTGTCACATATTGCCAAACATTGACTCTGAACCTGCACTGACCGACCTATCCAGCTATCAGATCACAGAACCATAGACTGGCTGAGGGTGGAAGGGACCTCTGGAGGTCATCTGGTCCAAGCACCCTGCTCAAGCAGAACAATCTAGAGCCAGTTCCTCAAGACCATGTTCAGGAAGCCTTTGAACAGACGGAGACCCCTCAACCTCCCTGGGCAACTTGTGCCAGTGCGGGGTCACCCTCACAGTGAAAAGTTTTCTGATGTTCAGAGGGAATGTCCTGTGTTTCATCTTGTGCTCATTACCTTTGGTCCTGTCACTAGGCTCCTCTGAAAAGTGCCTGGCTCCATCCTTTTTGCACCCACCCTTCAGGTATTTGTACACACTAGTAAGATCCCTTGTGAGCCTTCCCTGCTCCAGGCTGAACGGTCCCAGCTCTCGCAGCCTCTCCTCGTAGGAGAGATGCTGCAGTCCTTTGTTGGACTTGCTTCAGCATGCCCATGCCTCTCTCATGCTGGAAGAGACCTGGACCCATGACTCCAGGTGTGGCCTCACCAGTGCTGAGGGGAGGGAGGGGCAGGGTCACCTCCCTCTGCCTGCAGGCAGCGCTGCTCCTAGTGCAGCCCAGGGTGCTATTCGTGTCCTGTGCTGCAAGGGCACACCGCTTGCTCATGTTCCACTTGGTGTCCACCAGAACGCCCAGCCTTTAACTGCAAAGCTGCTTTCCAGACACTTATTTTTCTAGAAAGAATTTCTATTGAAGAATTAAACTTCCTAAGGAAAACTCACAACTGAACTGTCTAACGCCAGCAGCAGTGGCAATTACATTATTGTAAATTTAGTTGCCAGTAGTCTTACAGCTACAGCGTCCAGCATGGCTTC
Source organism: Falco peregrinus (assembly GCF_023634155.1). Classification (NCBI taxonomy): domain Eukaryota; kingdom Metazoa; phylum Chordata; class Aves; order Falconiformes; family Falconidae; genus Falco; species Falco peregrinus. Next base: position 45,442,094 of record NC_073739.1, on the reverse strand, counting down.
CCAGTACTACAGCTGAGAAAGCTCCAAAGCCAGCCCACGCTGATGCTTTAGGACTCCCACTGCTGGAGGATTTGCAGCGGTAGCAATGCAATGGTGGGAGACGGCAAAAGATTCTGGCTTCCCGGGGAGAGTTGTCCAGGGAGAGAAATACAGGCGTCTTCAGTTTCAGCTAGAACACTGGGGAAGTCTAATGTAGTCAGACAACACCCATCCCGCCCCCCAACACCTCTTTTGTTTCTGGTGAAGAACACCACTAAAGGGGAGGGAATGGAGGCACATTTGTATGCGTAACTGGAAACCAAATACTGTATCAGAAAATATTTAAAAAACAACTTTGATCTTCAGGATATACAGCACAAGCATTCCCCAAGTAGTTTCCCTGCCTCTCACCCTCCCTTAAACCTTCTCGGGAGCTGCAGTCGTGCAGAAAATCTTGAATGATTAAGTTAAAGGAGAATAACCTGCAGGCTTTGCAGAAAATTAACACTTTCAGGAACTGCACATACACTGCGGCCAAGAGCCGTGGTGAAGTGTGAGGGGTGTTGGTGCTGCGGTAGGGGACTGAGTGCCACTGCTCCACGGCAGCAGTGAGGTGGCTCCGCTCCTCCCAGTGTCATCTCAGTTTGGGTGGCGGGTTAACGTGGCACGGTCTCAATTTTTTTTGCTGTGTTAATCTGTGTTAATGTGACACCTCAGGTTTGGCGAAGGGTTAATACCACTCCGTCTGAATTTTGGTGAGGGGTTAATGTGGCGTCATCTCCATTTTGGCGATGGCTTGATGTGACCCTGTCTCAGTTCTGGTAATGGGTTAACGCGGGATCCTGCCGGGGCTGGTGGCGGGTTAATGCGGTGTCATCGGAGTCTGAAGGCCCTTCAGTGACGGGTTAACGCGGCTCGAGCGATGAAAACTCCAAACCCATTCAGGTGCTTCTGCAGGGAAATGCCGGCTTCTCCCAGAACAGCTCCACAGCACCCAGCAAAGGAAGCCGCGAGCCAGAGGCCCGGGGGCCGGGCGCGCTCCGGCGGTGGAACGTGGGAACCGGGCGATGCTGGCGGCTGGGGTGGGGGCCCCGCGGGCGGGCAGGGGCAGGCGGGCAGCACGGCCGGCCGGGCAGGGCGAGGGGAGGCGGACATGTTAGCGGAGGCGGCCGGGCGGGCTGTGCCACCGCGGCCGCGGGCGGGCGTAAGATGGAGGCGGCTGGCGGGCGCGCGCGGCGGCGGAGGGCATCCGAGGTGAGGCGAGGCGGAGCCAGGACGGGGACGCCCATCCCCTTCCCGGGGGAGGGGGAGGGAGGAGGGGGAGGAGGAGGATGGGCTGTGGCTGGAGGAAGGAGGGGGGCGATGCTAGGGCTGGGGTATCGCTGCCGCGCAGGCACAGGCGGGGCCGCCGCATATTAATAACCCGCAGCAGCCCGGCGCGGCAGTTGTAATACCCGCCCCCCAAAAATCCGCCCCCCCCCCCCCCCCCAAAGTGTGCTCCGCAGGCTGCCAGCCCCGGCGCCCCCGCTGCGCCGCCGGCTGCCCGCGCCCCGCCAGCCCGCCCCGCCTGCGGTGCGATGCCACGCCACCCCCCTCAAAAAAAAAAAAAAAAAAAAAAAGTACACGTATATTTAACATATTTATTATTTAAATATGTATGTAGTGCATTTACTGTATGTAAGTAATTATGTATGTAATATAATAGATATCTATTCTATATATAATATATAAAACCATAGAAAGATGTGTACGTATTATAGCTAGATACGTATTGTATTGTTTAATTTTTATATATACACATCTTTTATATATGTATAAAAATATAAATTGTTTTTTATTATTATTTTTTTCTGGTGGCAGTGGCCGCAGCAGACGCTAAGAAGGGTGACGTCGTGGACTTGCAGGGGTCTCTCCGCGGTAAAAAAAAAAAACAAAAAACAAAACAAAAAAAAACCAACCCAAGAAGATAAGAAAATATATATAATTATTAAAAAAAAAAAAAAAAAGAAGAAAAACACCAACCGAAACAATGAAACCAAACAGCTGTGATACAGCACGCCGAGGAAAACAGCCGCACAGCCCCCGGGGCGCGCGGTGCGCCGCAGCAGCGGGTGCGGGGGCCGGGTGGGGTGTGTGGGGGCCGCTTCCACGCGGCTCACGTGGGTCGGTCGCGGGCGGGCGGGGGCGGGCCCGGCACCCCCGATCTAGGGCAGTTTGTTCAACTGCGGTAACGGGAGCTCGATGTTCCCGCAGCGCGGGGATTTCTGAGAACTGGGGCTGTGTCCTCAGATGAACCCGGCTGCCTGCTTCCCTCTGCCTGCTCCGGCGCCTTAAAGCGGCGACGCCGGGGACCCGGTGGGACCCACCGGCGCCAGCGCCACACGTACGCCTGCAGCCCGCAGTGCGGAGCGGAGCTGTGAGCAGCAAGGGGGGAGCGGGCAGCGCTGCCCGGCGGCGCCTCCGCCCGCAGCTGGAGACCCCGGGCTCTTCAGCGAGGGCCAGGGTCTCCGGCGGTGGCCTGAAGGGCCCAACTGGGGTCCAAAACCGACCCCCTAGGGAAGATCCGTCCCCGCTCTCGAAGACCTCACACCTTCCCCAGAGCACATGGACTGCACTTCAGCTCCCTGCCTTTCCATCCCTCTCATTTTTTCTGCTTTTGTTAATGAAACATTGTGACACATTGCCCAGGGTATGAGCTGCCCCATGGTGCTTACTTATTGCCTGTTTTCCTGGTTTCAGCTGGGACAGAATTAATTTACTTCCTAGTAGCTGGTACAGGGCTGTGTTTTGACACACCTGTATTGCAGCACCCCTTCCTAGTGACAGCCTTGCTTTGCAGAACCGCAGAGCTGCCACAAACTCTTGCTGTCATGTCAATGCTAATCAGGAAGTTTCAAAGGCCTTGCGTACAAGGGCACTCAACAAACTTACCCAATGAGTTTTGACCAACTGTTCCCTGATGGAAATAAAAAAAAAACCCACACCCTATTTTCACCTGGTACAGTGGTGCAAATCTTGAGAAAGCAGGAGCTGGGATGGGTTTTTTGGATCAATTTATGAAAACAGTGCAAATGATTCAATCCGGTGGAATCACATCCTTTAAACCTAGCCTTAAAACAAGGCTGATCCCGCATTCCCCATGTATGTTCTGTGCTGGCTGAGCCACCAGTTCCTTTTTCATTGGATCTTTGCAGCAGTCAAAGGTAGACATTCCCAAATTAACTTTAGTCTCACTTTTTACTTTTGAACTTGAGACTTACGCACCCATACGCACACCGAAGGATGGTGTCTGATGCAGGCTGTAAAACCCATCTGGGATCCTGGGTGCATACTCAAGCAGCTAGCCCACGCTGAGTTCAATGCTGCCATGGCTACACCGCTACCAGTACCCAAACTGCATTTAAATCCAGATCCCAGTGCCCACGTGGGCTGTAATTCCATTGAGGCATAGACATCCCCTGGGGACTTAGCACCTGCAGAGGTAAGCCCCGGGAGGGAGGAGTCATCCTTCTTTCTGAGGTTCAGGATTGGCAGAATCGGTCATAGTTAAGGACCTTCACTGTGATTCAGGAGATACTAGAAAGAGCTCAAGACAAGACCCACAATTTTCATAGGAAGTTGCATTTGAGGCTGCTGATCATCATACTCCTGGATTTTGAGGCCAGAAGTCGGTAGCCTTCTACTGCGTAGCTGCTTTTAAAATAGAAGGCCAGTTTGTTAGTGTAAAACTAATTTCAGCATACTTACTGTGTCTTGCAAGCCTTTACATGGCAGTCAGCTGTGCTGACTCTCATTTTCTGATCTACAAAAGTTGAATTCAAAGGCTTCTGTTTCTTCAGATGGCTTTATAAAACAACTTTTTGTCTGCTGTGTGTGTTTGGTGACCAAGAGGCATTTCTTCAAAAGGTTAAGACACTTCCTTCCTACTGCACCAGGCTTCAAAATGGGCAGTTGCTGTTGTCTGATGGAAGAGGTTGCTGTGTTTCCTTGATAATATAGGCAGACAATCTGCACAACACATTGGTGTGAGAGGTACCACATACATGTAAAATACTTTACAATGTGTTCATATTTATATGACCACTGAATTGCCATTCTGTAATGCTGGAAGAAAATCATGTAACAAATTTTCAGCACGGTCACAGGCTTTAGGAACACAGGTCAGCAAACAGGCCATTTATTTCGGCATATAATTTCAGCCATTTCTAATCATCTATCAGTCCTCAGCATCTTGTCAAATCATATGGAGTTTATACCACATGTAGTTTCAAGGGCCCTGGAGAACAAAAAAAAGTAAAAGCAGAATCCGGAATAACAATTGGAGCCTCTGGCCTTCAAAATATTAGCAAATATTAATACAGAAACAGGATGGATTTCTTTATTTTGTCTTGCCAGGAAGACATGGTCAAAGAAACTCTGGCATTCTGCAGAAGAGCCCATGAGAAGCAATTGAACAAGGTTTGAAGCCAAATCACTTCTGTTTGAGGAGAAGACTTCTGCCAGTCTCTACGTGCCCACTTGCTCCTCAGAAGGAAGTATTCTTGGTCACAGTGGCACTAAATGTCATTTACACAAAGGTACTTTTGGACCAGAAAAACCTGAGGGCTCCCACAGACTGTGGGTCTCTCTGGGTGTGCTTGCCAGATGTTTGGGTACTGTTCTCATCCTCCAAAAAAAGGGTACAGTGTTTCAGGCACAGAATCAGGGTGCGAAATATTTTGGGTGTGGAGGAAAGGAAAGCCAGCGTGGTTTTTACTCTGAAAACTTCTGCTTTTGAAAAGAGTACATTTTTGAAAGCCTCAAAGATAACGAATCACTCTTCTTCCACTGCAGCCTCCCCTCCCTCACGGAACAGGTGTGCATCTCTCTGGGAAGGAAAGCGTAAGTGCCACAGGATGATGCCTTCTCCTTCATATACACAAACAGCCTTCTCCCTCTCCTTCTTTGCAGGTGCTGGAATCTCACTTCTCACTCTCCTCTTTGCTACTTCCCCCTGCAACACCTCCCTGCCCTCCCCTCAAGCATGAGCCCCTGGCTGTGACCTGAGCCCCCACCCCTCCCTTTCTCACTTGCATGGGGGTGACCACCTTCCTCCCTTACGCCCCCTGCAACAGCCCCGTCTGCACACCTTTCCCCTGGCTCAGAGAAAAGCGGCTGGCTCTCAAATGGCAGCCGCCAGCCTCTGCCCTGACACTTGGGAGGCCGGCAGGTAGGGGCGAGTGGGAGGGCGGTGGTGCAGACTTCCCACACCTGGGAACCCTGTGGAGCGCAAACACGAGCTGGTCTGGAGCCATAAACAGTGGGTTGAATTTGGACTCCTGGCTCCGGCAAGAGAGTGCCATTTGGTGCCAAAGGCACCCATGGTATCGGGGCTACATTGAAGTGCTGTAGCAGATTTAAGCTATTACCTCTACAAGCTATGACAATCATCCTCAATTAGCCTAAGTATTGCATAAAACTAACTTTGCTGTGAATTAAAACTGCACTATGGGTTAAATGGATGCTCTGCAACCAAATCCAAATGTTACCACCACCACAGTCAAATCCAGGTTATGGCCCCCATCAACCAGATTGTCTGGAGACAAAGGAGTTCGCAAGCACAATCCCGTTCCTTGGCCACCTATGTGCTATTGTTCAGAAAGGAGCCGCGGTCATTTTGACACCATCTCCACGTATAAAATTCCATTTGCATTACTTCACAAATGTCATTTGGACCTAGTTAGTTTGGAGTCTTGGAGCTTTGGAGTACTACATACATCAAAATGAAAAGGCATTGTGTTCTTGGAGGCATACTGGAATTGTTTTAAAAGCTCAGAATGCTTCCTCGTTATGGAACTGGCCACAGATTATTTTCTAGTCTTTAAACCAGATGCCAAGAATTAGCTTAAAACAAAAGAAGCTAGCAAACAAAAAAGGTTCAGATTTTTTTTTGATTAACACTTCCCTCTCTGAACTGTACAAATTAATATAAAAAAGAGGTATGTAACTGAGAATTTGTTAATGTGATGATTGGATTAGGCAAGTAATCTTCTGGGAAGCAACTTTTGTGTCACTGAAAGCTGGATATGACATCTCCTAGTGGGAACTCTTGGATGGTGTCAGCAAAAGAAATTCTGAAAGTGCCATGAAAAAAGCTGTTGGAAGGGGCAATTTGAAGTGACGTCCTTGATATCCAGGTTAATGAATGGGGTGGGGTGTGGGCAGCAGTTCTCTGTGGAAAATGCTGTTGCTCCTCTAAGAAAAAAGAAGGTTGTAACCACCAGTTCTAAACAGAAAAAGACACGTATGTATCAACAGTTTTAGCAGTACCCAACGACAACCCTTTCTCTTCCTCCTTCCCACCAGACCTGGAGAACGTGGCCTCTTACTCTGCCTGGTGCCTTGTAAGCACCTGCAGCCAGTGGATGCTGGATCAGCCAGGAAAACCACTCTGAGAACAGGGCAAAAGTGACATTCATCCTTTGATGAGGGATGTTAGGTGACCCGTGGGTACGCCTTGTTAGGTAAATTGCTCTATTCATGTTTTCTATTTGATCTCCATCACCCCACAGATGATCCGGTTACGGATGCAGCCATTAGTTCTTTTGGGGGTTTTGTGGTTTGGCTTGTGGCTTGTTTCCCCTCCCCCCCCCCCCCCCCCAGCTATGATACGCAAAAATTATTTCAGCCTTATACCAATTATCCGTGATAAAGGATTATTATTGCCCAAGGTCGTACCTAGAGATTTAGCAGGCTGGCGTACAAAATGGCTGACATCTACTCATTTCTATTTCCTGCAGGGAGACTGCAACGCTGCCACGCTTCTGTAGTCGCTTCCTCATTATTTCCATGTTCAGTTAAAGAGATTAATGGCAATCCATAAAGCTCTTTACCATCCGGGCCCTGTCCGGTTTTGCAAGGGAGGCCGGGCCGCGCCCGGGGACGGCAGGGCACAGCCAGGGGCACCGGGCTGCGGTGGCTCTGCCGCCCCGGGGCCTCAGCTGGCACCGGGCGGCGGGACTCGCCGCGCCGACGGCAGCGCCTCTCCCGCCGGGCAGCCGTTCTACTTTTGGCCAACGCTGGCTCGAGCTGGGCGACCGGACAGGGCTGCGAGTGGCCCGACCGCCGCTGGCCAGCCGCCCCGCACAGCCCTCCCACGGCCTCGTCAAACTTCCCTCCCGTGTCCAAAGGGTGGGCGGGCGCCGTCGAGCCGCCCGCCTGGCCAGCACGGAGCGCCCGCGGCCCGGGGAGGGCACGGAGCGGGGTCCTGCCTACACCCATCCCGAGGCAACCGCGCGTCTCGGCGATGGCGCCGCGGCGGCGCAATGTCTAAGGGCACCGGGTTTCCTCGGAGGGCCTCACAGGGCGGCGGGGGTCCCGCTCCCCGCACAGGGCCGGTGCTCCCGCCTCCTGCCCGCGGGGCGCGGCGAGCCCGGTCCCCAGGCCGGGCGGGGAGCTTCAGCCCGCGGGCAGGTGGGCGCCGATTCCGGTCCGCGCCTCGGTCACCGAAACCCATCCCGGAAAGGGCCTTCCCGCGGCCCAGCCCTGCCCCGGGGCAGCCCCCCGCCCCGCCGGCGGCAGGGCTGCCAGGGGCTCGCGCTCCCGGCGGGGCGGGGGCGGGGCCGGGCGGGTCGCGGGCGCCCGCCGGGTTTACAAGTGTTGCGCACTGTTCGGAACCTCGCGCCGATTGGCGGGGGCCTCGCCAGTGACATCAGCCGGCTCACTTCCCATTGGCCGGCCCGTTGCTGGGACCGTAGGGCTTCCAGGAGGGCACTTAACCCGCTCGGCGCCGCACGGCCTGGGGCCCCGCCGCCTCCCGGAGCAGGGCCGCCGCCGCCGCCTCGGCCGCGGAGCGGACGGCACGGGCGGGGCGCCCCTACGCGGCGTGCGGGCAGCCCACCGCAGCGCCGTCCGTCCCCGCTTCCCCCGCGCCGCTGCGGCGGGACCCTTTTAAGCGGGCGCGGCGGGGAGCCCGGAGTAGCACGCGGCCTGGGGAGGGAGCGCGGGGATTGGCGGGGCGGCCGCCCGGCGGCCACACCCCCCTAGAAAAGGGACGCTGTGAGTGGCGGGGGGAGAAGGTAAACAGAGCCGGCCGGCCCTGCCTGCTGGCCAATCGGGGGGGCGGGAGGGGGCTCCGAACCTGACGTGATGGGACTCGGCGCGGCCGTTCCCGGGCAGGAGCACGCGGGCGGCGCGCGGCGCGGGGCGGGCGGCGGCGCGGCGGGCGGTCTCCTCTCCCCCGGCCCCCGCGCTGGCCGGGCGGGCGGCGGGCGGTGCTCCCCCCCGCCGGCTGCGCGCCGCCCCCGGGGGGCGGCGGTGAGGGACCTGCCCGGCGCCCCGCTATTTATTTTTCCCCCGTTCTCCGCCGCGCCGCTCTTGCCCGCACCGCAGACGCCCCGCGCCGCGGGCGGGCCATGGCTGGCGGCGGCGCGGCCGGCCCGGCGGGCGCGCACTGAAGGCGCCCGGAGCCCCCCGTCGCCGGGGCGCGGCCGCACCATGTCGGCCGTCGCCTACGTGGACTTCGTGGCGGCGCAGTGCCTGGTCTCCATCTCCAACCGCTCCGCCGTGCCCGAGGCGGCGCGGCTGAAGGTGCCGGGCGAGGGAGAGGCGGCCCGGGAGCTGCGCGACCCCCGCGACGCCTGGAAGGACTACTGCGCCCTGCTGGCCATCGCCAAGAGCCTGCTGGAGCTGAACAAGTACCGGCCGCTGCCCGCCCCCTCCGTCTGCAGCGACAGCGTCGAGAGCCCCGACGAGGACGCGGGCTCCGACAGCGACGCGGCCACCGAGCCGGCCTGCAGCCCGCCCCGCAGCCCGCCGCCGGGGCCGCCCCCCCGCCTGCGCGCCGCCGGGGACGCCCCCAAGGGGAAGCTGGCGGCCGAGAAGCGGCACAAGTGCCCCTACAGCGGCTGCGGCAAGGTCTACGGCAAGTCCTCCCACCTGAAGGCGCACTACCGGGTGCACACAGGTCAGCGGCGGCGGCGGGCGGAGGGAGGGGAGGAGGGAGCGAGCGCCTGTCCTCAGATGAACCCGGCCGGCGGCGCGCCCGGCGCCCCCTCGCGCCCCCGCGCCCTGCCTTTCCGCCTTGGCTCTGGGGATTCGGGTTTTTTCTTCCTTTCTTCCCTTCCCACCCGCACCCCTTTACCCCTGGCCCGCCGCTCTCTGCCCCTCCTCTCCCTTCCCGCGGCGGTGCCGGACCGGCAGCGGGAGCGGGCGGCCGCCCCGGGCGGGGCTGCAGCAGAGCCTGCCGCCGCTGCCTGCCCGCTGCCTGCGCGGGGGGGGTGCAGCGGGCGCCTCCCGCGGCCGGGGCGGCAGCGCCGGGGAACGCCGAGCCCGCTCGGGGTGGCGGGTGAGGTAGTCACCGGGGCGGCGGGAACGGGGCCTCCTGCCGGTGTAGGCGGGCGGGCACCCGCACGGCGGCCGAACTGCCACGCGTATCCCCGAACCGGGTGGGGGCGGGACGGCCCACGCCGCGCTGCGGACGGGCGCGCGCTGCCCGCGCCCCTCGGCTCCGCCCGCCACCGCGTCCCGCTCCCCCGCTGCGCGGCCCGCGTCTGCGGAGCCTCCCTGAGCCGCAGCTCGCGGCGGCGGAGCCGGGCCGGCGGCCGCGGTGCCGGGGCGGGGGCGGGCGGCGCTGCCGCCGCGCCGCGGGGAAGGGCGGTGGCGGCTCCTCGCGCCGCGGGAGCGGCACTCGGGGCGCTGGCGGGACCCGGGGCCGGCCGGCGCGGGACCCAGCGGGAGGGACGGGAAAACTTAGGAAGCGCGTCCCCTGAAAACCGGTGTCAGCTCCGCGGGCTCCCCCCGGTGGGGCAGCCCGCCGCCGGACTAGTGCCCACAGCGTGCCGGCGCCGCGGCTCCGGCCGAGCAGAAACGGGCGCCGTCCCAGGCGACTGGCCGCGGCTCTGCCCGGCGGTCCTCGCGGTATCGGTGGTCGCGACCCAGCTCAGGCGCGTTCCACAAGGGCTTAATTCATCAGGCTGCGCGATACCCCTGTCCTCGCCCGGGCGCTTTAGAGGGTGTGGCAACATGGAAACCTACAGATAAAAAAAATTCTGCTGCAGAGATTCGTACTTCCTCCGGCTCTGCCTGAGCACTAAGGGAAAGCAATTGTAGAATTTTCTGTGATTTTTTTGTGGTTTGTTTTTTTTTTTAAGCCCTCTAGTGCAAGTGGCTGAATGGAACCCTTTACGTCTCTGAATTGCAATTGGGGCCACAGTGCAGCACACAAAGCTGCTTAAAAATTGCTCTAAATTAAAGGGTTGCGTGGAAGTATGGGAAGGAGCAGATCAAAGGAGACAAGTGCTGCCAACACTTAATTTCACGTGCTTCACGTCTGTTCAGTTAGACGGTCGTTCTTTTCTGGGTTTTGTCTGTTCACAGTGATGGTAAGTGGTGAAGTACAAAACGAGTTGATCACCCGAGGGGTGTGCTGCCAGGCATTGCTGTAGTATTTAACGCAGCTTGGGTAGGATGTGGCCACGTTTGAGCTCCAGCTAAGCTTCTGTTGCTCGGGCTTGCTTGTGAGCCTAGGTGTGTGTGCACTGCAGAGGAGGCGGCCCGGTGCAGGTTGCCTACCAGTGCCCTGCTGCCAGATCTGCTGGGTGCTTAGCTCCAGAGATCGGGGGAGGAGGAGGATTACTGGACACGGCTCAGCGCGGTGAGCTCCGTGGTCAGGCAGTTAAGACTGCCTCCATGAGCCAGGAGGGAGGACGTTCAGTGGTGACCCTGTACTGACCTCGGGACCTGTGCCAAGGATTGTTTTGTTACCGGCTCAGAGGCTGCAGCTCTGATGCTCTTTTGGAGGCTGAATGTAACTCATGCCTTGCAAAATGTTGGCTCATAAGTGACCAAGAAAATGCGTTAGCATAATTTCCACTTACTACCCCATGCTCAACTATCCACCCCAACATGGGAACCAAAGTAGACGTTGTCTGGGATAGCATTCTGGGGGATGACATGTAAATTAATGTACTGTACAACCCACATGGTGTGCTGTAAGCAGTAGTGTTATAACAAGTACCTCCCGAAGTGGCGTGAGTTTTAGCATGTGCTGCTCACAAGTGGGTGGCCTTAGCTCCAAGTATGAGATGTACCTTCACAGTGTGTCTGTGTAATTAAAAACACTACAGACACCCAGCAGCATTGAACTTCCAGAGCTTCCTGATGTGAACAGTTAATTGTAGCTAACTGAAATGCTAAATGATACTGCTAACGCTGATTATTTTTATAGATGAGAGAACAATTCCTTAGCAACAGTAGGATTCAGTGGGACCTCTGGAATTAATTCATAATTTCATATTGCAGAGCATTAATGCTTCCTCGTTAGTACCATTTTCTTTCCTTTTTTTCATTTCTCTCTTGTATATCTGAGCCTCTTGAATTCATCTGCCTTCCATTTTTTTATTGGGCCACCGACTGGGTTTCTTGCTGCTGTGTAGCCTTTAGTGGAAGTAGGTATGCAGCCACCTGTAGAGGCCTCCTGGTCTTAAACTTTAAATATTTAATCTCAGTCTCTCTGTCTTGGAAAATGGCTCTAGGACTTCTGTTTGCACCTGTGCGCTTGCTTGTAGCCACAGCTCTCTTTACTCATGGATACTAACCAAGCAAGTTGGAAGGCTCTGGATGCTCCTCTGTTCTGTGTGAGAATACAAAAACTCACCAGACCATCTCTACTAAGCTAATGCAAAGCAATAAATGAAATACCAAATACAGGTAGAAGAGTAGGAGACCAAAGACTCTTATGCTCAGAGTTCTGTATTTTATTAATGATTCCTTGTATGTGTTGGTTCAAAGGCATTCCATATTTCCAAGACTAAATTTGTCTATGTAACTGCTTGAAGTTTGGGCCTTTGATGATGACTCTAGTTCGATTTCCAGGCGACACAAATTAGCCATCCATCAGCAATTGTCTTCTGCGTTATTGTAACAGAGACGGGTCAGCAGGTGGCACTGCACGTCCTGTTTGTGCAAACAGCCCCCTTGCTTGTGCGGCCAATCCCACTGCACTCGGCCTGAATTAGCAGAGCAGGATTTGTAGGAGGAAGCCAAGGAAGTCTGAACTCTGTCCCTTCCCGGGGTGATAATCACTCCTCGCCAGACCCCTGGTGTTTCTGCAGTACGATCAGGCACTTCTTCATTCTGTCATATATATGTACTTACATTCGAGATGTATTAACTTGCAAAGACCCGGGGACACAAGGACAAGCATGTCACTCAAACTGAGCTATTGCCTCCCGTGTCCCTTCATAGATTCCCGAAGTAACTTGGAATCTATTAGTTACGTTCTGGTATCTTCAGCAGGCAGAGCGTTACAGGTAAGGTTGTTCTGCGTGAGCTGTTTCCAGTAGCATCTCTGAGGTGCGTGGTGCTCGGCGTAGGTAAGAAAAGATGGCATTATCCCCAGTGGCTTATAAGCCAAAAGCTGTTTGTTGGGAAGGCAGGTGAAGGGATAGCTCTACAACGTGACCATACCTTAGGTTTCCCCATCCCTTACGGGATGGTCTTGCAGGAGTATATATAGTACATGTAAACTCTGCTGAGGTTTGGTGGTGGTAGGAGGGGTTATGAGTCATCTGTCCACTTGAGAGTCTTGAACATTGAGATGGTGTGACCAAGCCTTGCAGACTTTCCCTTCAGAGCACAGAAAAATGCCCAGACACATAGGCAAGACGTGCGAGACCTGAGCCCTGAGTGTGTTGCAGAGGTCAGGAGAAGGCAGGGGACTCAGACCAAGAAAATGACAAGCAACAGCAGGTACACAGAAAGTTACTTGAAAATGCACAGACTTCTCTAAATGGGCAGTTCTAAGGGTTTGATTATGACTGGTAGTGCATAGGGTTATAGTTAGCCTCAAAGGTGATGGTGGGGAGCAGAAGAGAGAGGGATGTGCAGGCCAAAGAGTTTCCAAGGAAAATAAAGGCATATGAGAATAAACAACCCATCTCAGTCAGAACCTCTGGGCAGGCAGCATGGAGCAACAGGCAAGACACTGATAGGGAGAGGGAGAGAAATTGGCAGGAGAAACAAACTTTTAAGGAATGTACATTGTCTATCATGGTGTTGAGTACAAGCCAGTTAAAGGGCACTTGGTTGCTGAGAGGAGATCCTCCTGGTCAGGAAAGAGGGACAGAGAAGATGCTATACAGCTGTTTCGTGAGATGTCTCCTTATACAGGACCTGTAGGAGTTTACTTGCCTGGGGAAGTGAATCCCAGAAGCTTCTCAGGATGTGGTGCTGCAGATCAGTGGGAGGTTCACCTCTGTATCAGGTACCCTTAATTAAGAGGTTAAACACACAAAAACCTAATGTGTGAAAAGTTCTCCCTCTTCAGCTCGGCTTTTCAGCCAGCTGCATCATTGTATAGACTAGGTCCAAACAATACCAAGAGTTTGTTACGTGTGGCATTTGGCTTTCAGCAGTGTTCGGTAGCAGGGTTGTAGGCAGAGGCATGGCTCCCTAGGTTGGTCTGCACAGTAGAGCTGAGCAGCCTTTCTGGTAGAAAGGAAAGATAAGCACTGCAGCTTGCCTAGTACAGCAATCTGGATATCACAGCATTGATCCAGCCCCCGGATCAGTTTGGTTTTGACTGTGCTGCTTTGTTACTTGTGTTCTAGATTATCAGTAGCTCGGCAGACTGGTCAGATGCTGATACGCTGACAATCCTCTGCTCTCTGGGGGCCTTTCGGGGTATTTTGTGGGAGCATAATTTGAAATTTAGCCTTTTAAGCCCTTCTTATCCAGCTCATGCAATGTCACTTCAGATCTTTAGATCCTTTAGAAGAAGACTGAAGAGCCGAAAGTGGAGCCACCAGGACGTTTTTTGCTAAATTCAGACCTCCATCTGAGATGCCCATTCTCATGGGTTAATGAAATGTGCGAATGGCTGGAGTTCTAACAGGAATGTTTCTAGGTCTTGGAGAAACATGATCCTACTGACTGACTGGAAGCCTTGCCAGCTAAGTAAGGTAGGCAAAAGTCTTCAAGATTAAGGTCAGTGTTGCCTGACTCCCAGTGTTTAGTTGGTTTTGGTTTTGAGTTTTTTCCTGCTAAAAATAAAAACTTTAAGGATGTGTATGTGTCACAGTGGGAAAGCATTCCAGGAAGATTGTATATTAATTGAGTTGACGTAAAGCAGTGGACATGTACAACAGAAGCAATGAACAGGCATCACCCATAAGAGTGCAAATACTGTTTCCAGATGGATGTGTTGAAAATGCAGCTTTACCGAGTTTCTGCGCGCTGTTGTGCTGTGGTGCTGAAGACTGTGTGGTGGGTGTCACCTGCTCTTGTTAGCTTGTGTGTCTTGTAGCCCTAGCTGTTAGGATCCCTGCAGGAATGATCATTCCCCTTCATCACCTGCCATGCTGGCATTGCACAGCTCCCAGACCTGCAGCTGTAAGAGCAGGGAGAGGCCAAGTTAAGGTTAAACAGCCAGACTCTGAGGTAGTGATGGCAAAGCACACTTCATATACTGTTTACTTGTGATAGCGTAGTTCACCATCTATATTCAAGTAGCAATGACTGTGAATAGCCTGAAAGCGCTCTGTAAATATCTTAAACTTCAGGGAAGAGCCTTTTGAAACATGGACTAATCTCATGTCCATATCTCAAATCTCATGTCTCACTGGGGATAATGCCATCTTTTCTTACCTACGCTGAGCACCATGCACCTCAGAGATGCTACTGGAAACAGCTCACACAGAACAACCTTACCTGTAACGCTCTGCCTGCTGAAGACACCAGAATGTAACTAATAGATTCCAAGTTACTTCGGGAATCTACGAAGGGACATGGGAGGCAATAGCTCAGTTTGAGTGACATATCTCATGTCTCTCATAAAGAGAGACTTTGTGAAATAACAAAAAATACATCATTTCTCTGAATGAATGTGAAATTGCATTCCTCTTTCCTCTGCCAAAAATGTTTCCCCTTAGCAAGTATTTACTCATTCCAACAGGGAAGAGCTTAAACCCAGTGCTCTTCAGTCCCAAGTAAGTGCCCTAAGCACCAGGCTAGGAGGTGGTCTTTCGCTGTTGCTAAGTTAATATTTAAGTATTGCTGCATAACAGAGGTGGTTCAAATGGAGGTAAGATAGGAAAGGGGAAGAGGTAGGACCTTGTCCCATGTACCCAAGAGTGTACGGCTGAGGGCACTCATCTCAACTATGAAAGTATAGATGTAACTCTGGCTGCTCTCAGGTAGCTTCCCTGACTGGTGTGTTTGTGTGTACACACACACAGAAAGCCTTTTGTATGGCAGGCAGGAGGGATTGTGATCTGGCAGAGAAACTGTAATGATGTCCCTTGCATCTGATGCTGTGTCACGTGGAGGTAACTGCAAGACTGAGTCTTGCCGGGATTTAGGTTCCCAGCAGCACAGCAGTGGTGAGGTTTTAGCAGGTGGGTTTGCATCTGGCCTTCTGAAAGGGACTCAAACACGTGCATATGCATGCAGCTGTTGAGTGGTTGTTTTGAGGATGTCAGAGCAGTCGAAATACTTGCTGAAAGCAGCATTTTAAGACCTGAATTGTCCTGTAGTGTTTAGTCCTGAGTGCTGGCAGAATAAACCCCTTGCTGCAACCCATCCATCCATTGCCTGTCCCATAAGCAGTGTCTGATCTGTTGCCTGACCTGATGGCTGTGGTTTAGGTGTTGCAGAAGCCCTTGTTCTAGGCACACAGTACCTAGCATCCTCACTGCAGATGTCCCTCTGTGTTTTTTCATACCAGCATCTGTACCTTGTGGTTGCCATGTGTTTTGATGACCTGATTTTGGAATATCCCAGAAGAAAAAGACTGTTCAAAAGGCCTCTGCTCTCTCTGCCCCAAAGTGGATGCAAAGATGTCTGTAAGATCCGTGTTCACTGGAGTATCTTGCATGTGAACGTTTGATCAAAATCCTGTGTCCCACAGGAAATTGCTCATTGAGGGTGTGTGGGGCAAGTGATGCTCTGGGAGGGGGAAGTAAGAGAGACTTGAGATACAGCTAGTCTGAAGCAAGGAAGATAGCCTGCATTTTATTTTTTTCCCTCCTCCTTGCAACAAGCTGGACTATGTTCTTGACATCCACCTACAGAACCTGTCATACTCAGAAGACACTGAGACATACAAGAGTGGTGGCTAAGTGGGATCACAGGGAAGAAAAAATCAAAATTGCTTATCATTGTCATCTCTAAGTCAAGTATTGTGGTACAGGACCAGTTATTCCTAGGGCACCAATATTTCTTTGGAAACTTTAGGCTCCAGCAGCCACAGAGGTACCAAGGAGGACCTTGGAAGATGAAGGTGGGGATTAGATTCTCTCATTTGAACCATGCAGAGCCAGTTATGCCAGTCCTGTTTTGCCAAGTAGTTTTGCTCCCTGCTGGTGGCCAGAGATGTTGCTATTTGGGCTTTCCTTCCGTATTTGTGTGCTTTCCCTTCTTCCTCTTTCCCATCAGCTGCCCGGCAGGAGGGGTCAGCCCTGCAGCAGTTCAGTTGGGCTGGGCTTCAGGGCAGGTGCCACAGGCAGGAGGTGTCCCTGCAGCAGGAGGTACTGGCTAGCTGTGCCATGTCAGCCGCTGGGCAAGGTGGGAGCCATGCATAGACACCACACCCCAGAAGTCAAACTCTGAACCATTCTGCAGTTTTGATTCTTAAAATAGTTGCTGCTGTGAATACTGGGCAGCACAGTCCTACCATGTGCTTGGTGGTGTCATCTTTAATAACATAGGCCAGTCAAGGGTGTCTAATGAGGTGTCCATTCATGCAGCTGTAGCTACAGTCCATTTAGTTTTCTAGTTAATGTGTAAAGTAGCATCATTAACATTATTTGACAGCAAACTGTTCTTCATTAGCTAGTACTGATGCCAGACTCTGGACTCATGGTTGTGTCCAGCCTCACTTTTGTCAGCGAGGAAGACAGTGTGAGCCTAGCAAATGGTTCGTCGTTGCCGGGCTTCCATCCACACCAACAACAATCTCCGAATGTCTTCTGTAATGCCAGTGCTCATGCAATTTCAGTAATTCATGTAAAATTAGTACTTCATTTCACCACAGATGCTCAGTGTGCTGCAGTCCTAGTGCATGTCCTGTTACATGCCAAGTGATTTTCCCAAGTGTGTGATCATTGGCTTTGTCTTCAGCTTTTTCAAACGCAGCCTCCTCTCTCACAGAAAAGTCACTCAGAACTTCTCGTCCCCTCATTTGTCCAAATGAATTAATCTTTGTTAAAACCGCTGTGAGCTGCAGCTCTGAACTTCAGTCATCCACATCTAAAGCAGCATTTTTGTAGTGAGCAGGCAGATGATGAATGAGGATACCAGTACTACCTGTACTATTAACAAGTCTGCTAATGCCTACTCTGTA
Source organism: Falco peregrinus (assembly GCF_023634155.1). Lineage (NCBI taxonomy): Eukaryota > Metazoa > Chordata > Aves > Falconiformes > Falconidae > Falco > Falco peregrinus. The sequence continues at coordinate 45,424,795 of NC_073739.1, read as the reverse complement.
TTCTTTTCCAGAAACCTTTCCTGCGCAAGACTACAATATGAAGAAATCCCAGGGTAGGGCAAAAAGCTAAATAATTTACTGTCTATTCAGAATAAAATGGAAATGGAATAAAGTGGACCTGCCTCAGGGCATACAAAGCAGCTTGGATACAGAGTTTAAACTCACAAAGAAGAAACTAACCATTTGCAGTAGAGGGTGGTGAGAAGGAGCAGGGAGACAAGGTCAGGTGAAGCAAGAGAACAAAGATCAAAAGGATCTATAGTGGCCTTTGTATCTGTATGGGATTTAAAGCAGGTCAGGCCTTCTGGAGTTCTTTAGACTCCATAGAAGACCTCTGAAGAGTCACTGCTAGCTTGTGCTCAGCATAAACTATGCCTCTTACTACATTCCTGGTAGCACCCAGGACGAAGAATGGGAGTTCTGCAGATGTACCTATTCCTATAGCCTGTAAATCAGTTTCTGTTTCACTGTTAGTTCTGTAAGTTGCCCTGGATATATGTGTATATATATTTTTTTTTAAGTAATTATTTATATCTTTTATCTCTTGTGTTCAGATCATACTGCGTGTAGTTTTAAGATACCATGATATTCCATTGGTTCTTCCTTCATCTCTTGATGGAAATCCCATCTAAGGCATGTCTTAAAGCATAAGTAGCATACTGCCACCATAGGAAGCTTGCATAAACCTCTTTTGATGGTTCATTCTGCTTGTTTCAAGCTTTAGCATTACTACTTCCAGAACTAAGGGGAAAAATCATATGGAAAAGGTATTTCTTGACTGAGACATGACACAGGAATCTGTATCTCCAGATGGAGACAGCACTAGCTTGCATTGCAGCTCTGTGGGCTGTTGCCTGCCTGGCTGTGTGTGAGTTGCAAGACCTATTTGCTCAGTGGACTCTTACACAAGCATCTCTGCTGCTTTAAAAAAAGGCATGTCAGATGCAACCAGCAAATACAGCAGCTGTTTTTGCTGAGTGGGCAATCATCACATGTCATCAGGTGTCTCTACCTTGCCTTAAAAGCTGCCTAGACACACACTGTACACCGGCTCTGCACCTATTAAGTCTGTCCCTGAGGCCAACCCTCTAGGCTGGTGTCTTCCGCTACAGCTTTGTAACCAAGGGGAGCAGCAGATCGTCAGGCTTGGAGACACCCCCAGAGGGCCTGGAATAAGCCTCCCTTCCCCCTTGTCTCTCTGTTCTGAGAAGTCTGGAGCTTAATGCATCCTGATGCCAGGGATTATACCTGGTCTGCTTTTGTATATGCACCTCCAAAGTGGCTGTGACAGCCTCTGTGGGCTTGTGTCGCTGAGGTGGTGGTGCCATTCTCTACCACTGTGCCTGGGGCTTAGCAGTGGGTGGTGGGTGCTGGTGGTGGCTCTCATGAGTCTGAGGGAGCACAGCCAGCTGTCTCCAGCAGCCATCTCTTCTGCATTCACCATCCTGGTGCATGGCAGCTCTCGTCAGTAGCAGGGCATGCCTCCACCGTGCCAGGCTCCCTGTGGCCTTTGGCGTGTTCGCCCTGCCTGGCTCAGGGCTGGTTCCCTGGGGAGTGCAGTGCCAAACTTATACAAGGGATCCTGAGCAAAGCCTGCCTTTCGCCAGAGCTTTGAGGTTATGCTGCAGGACCTAGAAGCGTTTTCCACCTGGCATGTGGAGTGGGTGAATTCCAGTAACCGGGCTGCATTTTGTCTTCCCATCTGTAGTTCTGGGAGGGCAGGGGGAAGCTCAAGGGCTATGTGGAGCCAATTCAAAACACTGCTTTTAGGCACCCTGGTTGGATAGTACCATGTCTAAAATGTAGGTGCTGCACCCCAAGAGCGTGATCCTTGTTATCCAGCCTAAGCACTTGTCTCCATGTAGTACAGTCAGGCACTTCTGCAGGCCAAAGAGCTGTCCTGGGGTGGGTGGTTGGAGATGCAGCTTCTGGGCCTGAGGCAGGATGCCTGAGCTGCAAGTGCCTGACATAGAGCCATGTACTGGATGCCTCCACACATGCAAGAGGTATAGCACTTCTACTTTCCCCGGGGGGAGCTAGAAAGCTGTTCTGCACCTCCCGCTGCTGCCTGCTTGCAGGAGCTGCGACAGAAACCGTGAGATAGATAGCAAAAGAGCAGCACAAGTGAAACACTTGCCTCAGATGCCGAGGCTGGGCGCTGGGCAGGGCAAAGCCAGGGGAGGATAGTGGTATGAGCACTCGGTACAGCTCCTGGTGCTGCTCGGCCATGTCGCTGCGGTCATGGCCTTCATGCATGTGTGAGCCTACATACTGTTTTAATTAATTTCTTTTGTACCAGCAGTGGTTGTTCAGAAGGGCTTCCAACCGTGTCTGAATGCATACAGCAGGGAGCCAAGAAACCTGTTTATAAAAAAAAAAAAAATAGCCCTGGATCAGGATGGCTGGCAGCCGTGCCTGCACCGGGCTCAGGCAGCAGGCCGGTTTGGCTCCCTCTGCATCCTTCTGCCCTGACCAAGGACCAGCATCGCCACGAGGTAAGGGAAGAAAGCATAACCATGCTGCGGCTGCCCGAGGGACTGCTGCACCCTGCGCGGTCCTGCTCATCCAGTTGCAGCTCTGCTGCACACTGGTTGGTCTGGGATGGAGCAGCCGCCTGTCAGGGAGCACCATATCATTAGGAGCCTAAACTGTGAAAACGGCTGTGTTATTTAAGAGAAGCTCACTAGGGCTTTCTGGGCCCACGATGTAGCTACATCTCAGCTTACCTGGTCTATCCTTATCCTCCTGGGCTTTTTGGATGCCATCAGACACTCCCCCCGCCTCTTTTATTCTCCCTACAGCTGTGCCATTCTTTTCTGATGCTGGCTGGCCTCTTTGTGTCTGGGCTGTTCATTGAAGCCTTTAGCCTTTTTTGCTGCTGTTGTGTCTGGGGAGGACTCCAAGGCACACTTTCTTGTAAACTACTCCTTTTTTTGCAGTCTGTAAATGTAAAGCAGGCTCGCCTGTTGTGCCAAACTTCACAGTACCAAGAAATACTGGAGTTCTTGAGTTTCCTTCCAACTCTTCCAAGCTGGAAAACTCCTGGGATAGTTTTTATAATTTCATGGTTGACTATAAATAGCTGTCACATAGCTGTCACTTATATTCCCTTCAGGAGGCTCTTAAGAAAGGGAATTAAGACATCAAACTGCAGCAATGTGTGATGTCTGTGACTGAAAGCTTTCATGTGAACTTAAGCACCATTGATTTCTGTCTGTGCCATGGACTAGGGTCAGCTTTGCTGGTCAGGAGATGCTGTGTCTGTGCCTGTAGGCACAGCCTGTGCAACCCACAGAGGTGACCTGCAGGGATGTGTCGTGCCAGGAAGGTTACAGTGAGTGCTGTTCAGTCCTCACACAAAAGCAAAGGCGTGGTGTGGTTTAGGTTAAAATATTTGGTTTAGTTCTTCACCATCATAGCAAACATTTATATCAATATAGTTGGGAATAATGAGGCAGTTTTCCTGTCCTCAAATCAGCCATCTAGGAGACAGACACTCTGGAGCAGCTTGGATTTCTGGGGGAAGGGAGGAGAGGGGGCATGGGACTTTTCTTTGCAGCCGCAATGGTTTTGTTCTATGTGTTAGCAACCCAAGGCTGCACTGCTTTCCCCAGTCCTTCCCTGGTCCGTTCTCCCAGGGCTAGAATGACTTGTCTTAGGTGAAAGATTTTTTTTGGCTTCTTTTCTAGTGGTTACAAATTATTTTATTCAGCAGAATGGAAGCGTCAGAGGAATAATATTGGCGCTCTGTTCCCATACCACCATAGTGAGCCTGACATGAAAAACGTGCAGGCACAAGCAGAGCTCATCTGTTGTTTTGACAGTCTTTGGGGTCATGTAAGGTTCTGCATCGGAGTGTGAGTTTCATGCGGTTGGAGGGATTTGGCTTCTGCTGGAGGTGAGGCTGAAACCTGATGAAGCGAGTCATCAACAACTCCACAGACGCTGGCACCACGGCAGGAAACAAAAGCAGCTTTTTCCCCTCAGCAGCCTGTTCCCTGGCTCGTTGGCGAACCTGGTACGTGCCTCCCTGCATTACCCCCACCCCCTGAAATGTCTTGTCATCCTTCCCTCTCTGCAGGCGAGCGACCATTCCCCTGCACGTGGCCTGACTGCCTTAAAAAGTTCTCCCGCTCTGACGAGCTCACCCGGCACTACCGAACCCACACCGGCGAGAAACAGTTTCGATGCCCCCTCTGCGAGAAGCGGTTCATGCGGAGCGACCACCTGACAAAGCATGCCCGGCGCCACACCGAATTTCACCCCAGCATGATCAAGCGATCCAAAAAGTCCAGCTCCAGCAGCTCCTTGTGAAGGCAGGGCTGGCCCGGGGAGGGGAGTGTGGAAGGCAGGGGAAGCGAGCTGTGGCAAGGATGCAGGCAGCAGCATCAGAGTATGAGCATCGGCTGTGATGCCAGTCACCCTTGCCATCCAAAAGCACATGTAGCCAACATTAAAAAGAAAAAAAAATACTCTGTGCCCCCCTCCCTGTCCTCCACCTCCCCACCCTGCTCTGATAACAACAGTCTGGAGCAAGTGGACTGCAGGGTGAGAGGAGGGGAAGGATAGCCAGCAGAAGGGGCGACCACCGCCTCTAATGTAAAGTGTTGATGCTGGTGTACATACATCTGACTGGATGGTCTGGCCTGTGCCACCACAGTAGCATGACCCCAAGGTCTTTGTGATTGCTGTGTCATGAACATGTTTTGTTGAACAGTGTAATGCTGCTTGTATTTAGAGTTTGTCAAGTAAAAACACTTTCTGAGTCACGTAAATAACTCTCAGATAAAAACTCCATAGCACATTGTAGAAGTGGGTTTATTTCTGTGTCAGAATGATCCTGCATTTAAAGAGACTGTTAAGAGAAACATTACGTATGTTACTAATCATGTCTCATTGATATACTGAGGTAAGGTGAATTTATACTCAAGAAGGCCCATTAAAGTAAATGGGTCCTTTTAATTTTTCTTTGTATTAACTACACTTTTGAATATAAGCTGTACTTTTCCAGTAAAAACATGTATAATTCAAGAAGATACTTAAAGCAAAAAAAAGCCCCACAACAGCTCAGTCGTTTTCTGACCATATGTGTATTTAGCTGTTATTCACTTACCTGGAAAAATACAAGCCAGCCTAGATAACGTGGCATGGGCGTGGGAGCAGAAACTTATGTCTCTCACTTGATCCTATACTTTTATTTTGTCAATAAATACAGTACTGTACTATAGAAATGCCACTAACAGTGCTTTATTCTGCTGTGTTTTGTTTGAATGGATGCATAACAGCAGCTACCATCTTTATAAACTGCTGCTTTTTTAAAGGCTTTTTCTCTTCGTAAACTTGCCTTAAAGATTTATTCTCTTCATACCTTTGCCTGACTCCCATGGGAGTTGTGTGTGCTTATGGAGAGAGTAGACCTTTCCTTAAGAGCACTCTGCTAATGGAAACAGCTGAAATTATTGTAAGGAGCACTTCAAAAGGGCTCCTGTATCTCTGGATCGCCGTTTCTGTAGAGTATGGGGAAAAACCATGAGCTAATTGGAAATACAGGACGGGAGCTGTGTCGTAATACTCCTTACAACATAAGCTTCTCTTGGTACTTTGTGTTGTACCCGTGTCATGCATGGCACGTCAAACAGTGATAAAGGCAATATTAATTTTGTTTTAAAGCTATTTTTTGCTCTTTAAAAGGAGCAAAAACATCACGGAAGGAAAACTTTCTCATGGTCATTTGCTATTTCATTGGGGGGGTTTAGGTTACAAAGCATGAACTGTAAGAGGTTATCAGTGATAGCCCCCCCCCCCCCCTCAGCTGCATAAAGGGAGGAGAATTCTGTTTACACATTATTTTTTCCAGAAACATTCTTGTCCTGTTTGTTTTTTACCCCTTCCTCCAGAAGAGGAAGGGCAGGTGCAGCCCTACTATAGAGACTTAGGGCCAAATTCATCTCATGAGTAATCACACTGAAACCCAAAGTGTTTCCACTGCAGATGAATTTAGGTTGTCTTGTAAAATTCTGTACATAAAACATCTTGTTAGTACATATGCAATTACAGTATCTTACTGTTTTACGTGATAAAAAGCTTGCTTCCTAGTAACAAACATAAAAAACTCAGAGATTAGGGTGTTTTCTTCTACAGTTGTATAAGGCTTTCAGCATTAGAAATCAGTTTGCATTCAGTGCTTTTACCTGTGTAGTTTTATGATAAATTCCATGTGAAGAGAACTGCTTTTAAGGCATTGGGGATATTGAGCAGTCTGGGATATGTTTTCTTCAGTGAAGACATCAGGAAACCAAGCACACTTTCTACCTCCGTTTCAGCTTTTTGAAACATTTATTTTAGAAACCAAACTTTAATTTTTGGTGTCCAAATTGAGTTATAGGGACATGAATTCTTCCTAATAAAAATAGGTAGCCTTGGTATTTCTGTTGATCTAGAAATAAAGAAAGCGTTCTGCTTACCAGTACTGTTAATGCTGCCTCATTGAGTGGGGTCAGGGCCACGTGCAGCCTGGTGACATTCAAAGGTGCATGCACATTTGTCTTCGTTTTCCTCTGTGAAGATCTTGCAAAATTTTGAGTCTGCAGTCTGGGTTGTTGCCATATTGTAGGACAAATGCAACACTTGGAAAATTAAGGCCTGATCCTGTGAAATACAAGACCCCTTCACATCCTGTCAACCACAATGGGAAGCCACAGCTGATAAGCAGCTCCTAAATCAGCGTGTCAGATGTTTGATCACTTGGCTACCAGGATTAACCGATACATGGAAGTAAATGGCCAGATTTATGGTTTCCATCTTGCATATTTGGGGTAGAATGCACATTTAAAGAAATGTCGTCGTTCCTGCAACATCTGAAAGAATTGACTGGGGGTGGGGTGGGGGGTGTACTTTGGTCCATGGGACAGTGGGACATACAGGCGTATGCCGTCATTGCATGTGACAAGATCCTGTTTCTGAAACAAACTTTCCTAAATGGTAACCCATTTGCTGTAATGTATGCTGTATTTCAGCATTGGAGAGAGGATTAATGTGATTCATTAACCACTAACAATACATTGGGAATAGTCAGGTTTGGAGATTCTATTTTGTTCATTGGGGATTTGGGGGCTTTTGTTTTAATAAAAGCAAATAATAAAAGCTCCAACAAATAAACTGCAGGTTAGTTCTTTGCATCTTGAACTTAAGTTTTGAAGAGTGTTGCAAGTGTTGGAAAAGAAAAGGAAAATCGGGTTCTCTAATACTGTATGTACTTGTATGATTTTGGAAGTACTTAGTAGTTAGGACAGCTCTTCTCCTTGGTTAAGAAAGCCCATTACTATAGAAAAGTCATGGCTTTAAAGGTATAACTATACAACATACTTCTTTTTTTAACAGTTTTACATGACCTGTATTACAGATCTGTTTTCAGTTTGCAGATGGACTTAGCCCAGCATACACCAGACTGGACACGTACTTCAAAATGCTGTTTTACAGACTAGTAATCTGTAACACTGTAAAATACCAACTTCCAACAGTTTAATCAGTTTTATTTTTGTACAGTATTAGTATCCTTTATAAGTTATTTTGCTGTCCTGTTTTGTAAATCACATAAAATTGTAAAAAAAAGAAAAGAAAAAAAAAAGTAGGCATAGATGTTTTTGTACATATGTATATATATATTGTCCAAATAAATAAAAAAGCAATTAAAAAAAAAAAAGTTGTTTTGAATGATTGGAGTCAAGCAGTGGTCATCCGAACCAGTCTGAATGATTATGAAAGGAATACTGCTGCACATGATGAAATCTGTGAGTTGTGGCGTGCAAGCCAGCTTCGAAGATCTTGGTGTTGCTGGTCATTATTTAGCATGGGCCTTGTTTTTCTAATTTTCCTAGGTGATTTCACAGGTATTCTTCCTGCTGGTACTGCAGGGAAATGGAGAAACAACTTGCAGAAGGGGAAAAGCATCCCCTCACCAGCATGTTCCAGTTCCCAGGAAGTCTTGCTCCTTTTCAGTGGCTTTAGAGCTCAGACTGGTGCTCTCCCTCGCACCAAGCAGCCGCTCCATGAGCTAGTGATGCTTCAGCCTGTGCAGGCACACTGCTGCCTTGACATTTCCATGGGTTTGAAGGGGTTGCTGGTGTAAGGACGAAAAAGCCATCCATTCAGCCTCTGAAGAAGGGAATGGCAAGGAACCCCATGACAAAAAGCTTACTGACATTTATGGTCAGTGACATAACAGTTGCGTATTGGGTACACATGGCAAAGTTTTGGTAGCAGAGTGTCTACAGGGGTGGCTTTTACGAGAAGCTGCTAGAAGTTTCCCCCGTGTCTGATGGAGCCAGTGCCGGCCAGCTGCAAGATGGACCTGCTGCTGGCCAAGCCTGAGCCATTCAGCAACAGTGGAAGCACCTCTGTAGTAACATATTAAAGAAGGGGTGGGGGATGGACAGGGGATGGGTGGGCCTGCAAAATGGCAACCGCAGCCAGAGAGAGGCGTGAGAATCTGTGAGAGAAACAACTATGCAGACACCAAGCCTGTGGATGCCCTCACACAGAAGCAGGTGGGTGCCCAAAGGAGGCTGTGACCCTGGGGACGGCCCAGGCTGGAGCAGCTCCTGGCAGGGCCTGTGGCCCCATGTGGAGAGGAGCCCGCGCTGGAGCAGGTTTGCTGGCCGGGCTTGTGACCCCACGGGGGACCCACGCTGGAGCAGGCTGGGCCTGAAGGACGGCACCCGTGGGAGGGACCCGCGCTGCGGCGGTTCGTGAAGAACTGTAGCCCATGGGAAGGGCTCATGTTGGAGAAGTTCTTGGAGGACTGTGTCCCATGGGAGGGACCCCACGCTGGAGCAGGGGAGGAGTGTGAGGAGCCTCCCCCTGAGGGGGAAGGGGTGGCAGAGGCAGCGTGTGATGGGGTGACCATAGCCCCCATTCCCATCCCCTGAGCCACTGAATGGGGCAGAGGCAGAGAAAATCAGGACTGAAGTTGAGCCTGGGAAGGAGGGGTGGAGGAAGGTGTTTTAAGGTTTGATTTTATTTCTCATTATCCTACTCTGATTGGATTGGCAATAAATTAAACTAATTTCTCTAAGCCAAGTCTGTTTTGCCATGACAGTGATTGCTGAGTGATCTCCCTGCCCTCATCTCAACCCATGAGCCTTTCGTTATATTTTCTCTCCCCTGTCCAGCTGAGGAGGGGGGTGATGGAGCAGCTGTGGTGGGCACCTGGTGCCCAGCCGGGGTCAGCCCACCACAGGTTGCTAAAAGCAAGTATTTTCATGAACTAACTTAACCTGGTACACTGGAACGGTGCTAGGGTGTGACTGCAAGATGGGACCCTGGACCGAAGGGAGCATGTAACCCTGCAGCAATGCAGGCAAAGATGGAGGGGTAGAAGTATGCCATCTGCATCTAGAGCAAAACTCGTAAGCAGCCTCCAGATTTGACATGATGCTGAGTTGGAGTTTTCTGTCCTCGGGCTTGATGGTCAAAAGACAGATACAACAAACTTAGCATAGGGCTGCTTTTTTTTTTTTTTTCCTAGCTTGTCATGGATTTTAGGAATAAGGGACACAGCTCTGTGGCATTGGCCTCATTCTCCCTGCAATCCTGTCATAAAGGACTTTCCAAAAAATTATCATTCTTTACCTTACACCCTTTAATATTTGTCTTTAGTGCTCTAATTGGAATAGCTACCAAATCTTCCTAGTGCAGAGAAGGCCTTAGCCTTAGGGAAATGTTTGCAGCTTTTAAGGTCTAACACTCTACAGAACAGTCTTGCCAGGAGTGGTGTGAATTTTGGCTGGAACAGGTACGACATGCAAAGATGGGGTGCACTCCAGTGGATGATGGCAGACCTCAGCACTGACATGGGGAGGTGTGAACCTGAACAAAGACCAACTGATTCAGAGAGCACAATTTCAACAAAGTGAATTTTCATTTTTCCTCTCTGCCGAGGACAGAAGAAAGGAAATGTGTCACAAAACGCCGTAGAAGTCCAGTTAAATGCCTGCAGAATGGTTCAGAAAGCTGCAGCCAAGTGTGGCTTTCTGAACCTGCCTGCTGGGGTGACTTAAATGACTTTCACCTCCATGGGAGTCTACAGCAATGTCATTCAGCACTCAGTCTTTCAGGGCTATGGAGTCGGTGAGGTTTCCTTTCTGCATCAGACCTCTGTCACAACTGCTACTTTCCCAATGACTTTCGCTTTGGAAACAAAATCCTTTCCAGGCTGACCTCCTTGCACCTTCCAGCCACATCTGACAAATTACATCAACAATAACTTAATGCAAAGTCAGAATTGTCAGAACATTGTGCTTACCCAAATCGTCTTTAAGGGACTGCCTTAAAGTAGGGGAAGCTTTCCCAGTGGCAAGAATTTTGCAGCTACTGTGTTTTCAGTGCCATGATCTCAACTGAGAAACCCTCTGTCCCCTAATATACCTCCTCAAACGCTTCCACAGGTATTATGAAAATCTTCCCATTTCAAAAAGGGAAGGTCTTGACTGGCATCAGTTCTAATCCTTAATAGACACTTGTTTCTGTATTATTACACGCTGCATTTTTCCAGTCCATGTATCTCTACATGGAGCTCATGCATGCCATTTGGGGTGAGAGAATGGAGCTCCTATTGCTTTCAGCTTGTATTTTTGAACTTGCTACCACTGTTACTATTTTTTAACGACTTGTGGATCCCAATTGACAACTGATAAACATCCTATTGCTTTTCATACCAACAGCCATCAGTCTGTTTTAGTATTGGCTGTTGCCTCTGAGGCCACATCATGATGATCAAAGCAACACCTGGATGTCTGCACAGCTGGACACAAGGTACAAAGGAAATGAAGCATGTACACCTCAGACTAGGAGAATCACTAAGCAGATAAGGACAGCTTACCATGCCATGATGCAAGAAAGCCCTAAGGGAATTCAGAACGAATGGAGAAAGAAACCAAAGAGCACAGAGCCCTGCTGACATTGTGCTAAAAGGGTGCACAGAAAAGTCTTGGGCTTTCCAAATGGCCTCCTCCTTTTCTGGCTAATAGGCAGAGGCCAGAACGATAGCAGAAGTTTCAGGAGAAACTTCTTTCCCCAGCTTTAACTGCTGAGCACGATGTCATATGGCATAGGATATCCCTTTGGTTAATTGGGGTCACCTGTCCCGGCTGTGTCACCTCCCAGCTGCCTGGAAACTTCTGTGCTGGTGGGGCAGTGTGAGAAACAGGGTAAGCCTTGATGCATGCTCAGCAACAGCTAAAACATCCCTATATTACCAAGTGTTCTGGTCACAAATCCAAAACAGCCCCATAATACAAGCTACCACGAAGAAAAGTAACTCTATCCCAGCCAAAACCAGCACCAAGTATCGAAAAAACCGCTGGCTTAGCGGAGGCAATAAATCAACAGAAGGAAGGCTGAATAACTGGAAATTACTTTGAGGGCAACGGGGGAGCAGATGAATAGTGGAGAAAAGGTGGTGGAATCTGCTGGAAAGCACAGAGATGGGAACTGTTGGCAGGGGATGGCACCACTGGGAAAGAGCTGAGCCACAGAAGAGGATATCAGACGGTAGGCTGCTGTAGCGCTGGTTATCACCTTTACCTTCTGCCTCTGCTGTTGCTACTTGCCATTACCTTTCCACGTTTTCCCTGCTGGATTTCAACACTGCTACAGTGGTGCCTGAAAAGCTTTCAAAGGCTAAACACATCTGGTTCCTGCACTCATCTCCCCTCTGCCTGTTTACACTTCAGCCTTGCCAATGACTAAAGTTAGCACTGAAGTAAAACGAAGTATAGTAACTACTAAATCAACTCCAGCACACAAAACACTGCCTTTCATCCAGGCTGTCATAATATGCAAAGGACAGGTGGATCAACTAGCCTCAAAGGAGAAACGTGGCTATAAGTCTGAGTGCAGCAGCAAAGAAACATTCCTGCGATTTTCCAATGTTGAGGCTGGGACAGGGGGAGTATTTTTCTTGGAGCAGAGGTGGATTTAATCCCCTTCCCCATCTCCTTCCTCTCTAAATTATGATGTATCAAATCCCAGTTTTATTCTTAATTAGTGAGGTACTTGGAAAAAAATCCTTCTGTAACAAGAAGTTCTAGGAAAATTTAATTTGGGCATTGTGTTTCAGTGAGTCAGAACTGAAGACAGTAATTCTGGCTCAGAGTTGTTTACAGTGAAGCTAGAATGCTAAGGTTCCCCCTACTGCCCGTGACATAGCTCTCCTGCCAGACACCTCCCATCAGATACTGTGTCAATCAAATCAGCAGAAACTACAATGCACCTTTCAAGAAGCAGGCCAAATAAAGACAGGAAAACGATGCATACAGCATCAAAACAACTTCCATGAAATTGAAATACATTTTCACGTACAGTTACTAAATACTGCTGAGCCAATATAGCCCCTTCCCCTTAGTGTGGTGCTCCTTTCCCAGTACAGGTGGTGTTGAAGGTTGTGGGGTGCAGGGACAAGAGAAGGAATTATGCACTGGATGGGACCATCCCTCAGCCAACCCCCAGGGACACCCACAGTACCCTTGCTCAGCTTAGCAAACACTGAGCATCTTTAATCACAGATCTCCTTCTCACATTGCCTTCACCCCCCAGGGTAAACCCCACTATCCAAAGCCTATGCACGGACAGCACAGACAGTAACAACATGTTAACATTATGCAAGTGTTGGTAAAATTGAATGACAAATTCCACATCTTACCTATATTTACTCAACGCTTTTTGAAGAAGACACTATGAATGGCATGGGAATTGGGGACAGCAGGTGAAAATTAAGGCCTGTTATAAGAGATGTTCAGAAAATTAAGAGGCTTTGCTAAGGAACAAGCAGGTTACTGCAGAGTCATGGAAGAAACCCAAGTCAGTTTCTACAATCCATAGGAAGCACTATTTGAAGATGGTCCAGAAGCTTCTGGAAACAGCCAGAGAGTTTAGTAATATGAGGGGGCTTCTTAGCATGAACCACACACAAGAGCCTCCAGCAGTGTTAACTCTTAAGTAAATTTTGCTATCAGGCCTGGAGCAGGTGCCAGGCCTCTAAAGAGCACCTGCCATACTCCTCAGTAAGCATCCTGCAGCAGAGACCAGCTCTGTGTGTCTTACCCCTCACTAACTCCACAGCCTGGAGAATCAATGTTCCCAGTCAGCAACAGCCTTAACACACCTCACTTACTTTTCTTCCAATAAAACCCTAAGCTTCACGGAAGCATGTTAAAAGCACTGTGGTTGTGCAAGGGGCCCTTCCTCATTAGAGTCTGCTGTTCCATCCGACTAAACAAATCTCCTAGTTAACAACAGGTACATGCACGAGTGCCATTTACAGCCATAAAACACAGTCAGAGGTGATTTAGAAGTGCTTTTCAGTATTTGGTTCCTCAAGATCTTTCTATTTCTCACAGTAAGCTACGATTTCTGCTGCTTTACCTCTTTGTCTCAGTACATGAGCAGACACAGATGTTTGTCAGAACTGCAGATGGTGGTGGAAGAGGATCTTTGCCATCAACTTCAGCTGGTCTAAACAACAGGGAAAAGTACTTATTTTTGGAAAAAGATCAATTAATACTTCAGCTGTCAGGACTATTTGGGGGTCTTGCCACTTCTACATTCTTGAGAAGTCCTGTCTAGTCAGCAGGAAAAGTTGGATACTACATCTGTATTTAACCTAAACTCCCATTCATCCTGCCTTCTCCAAGTTACACTGAGATTAATTCTAAGGGCTGTTACAGCAAGAGTCCCTGCAGGGCTGAAGAGCAAAGCATGAGGAACAGCAAGAAAGCTGGCAGCATGGAAACACCCTATACACAGGTAAGGAATGCTTAACAACACTGCAGGTACACTGAACACCTCAGTGTGTATTTTCATGACTACACTATCCAGCTCAAAAGACTCTAAGCCAGAAGTTCTCTGTATGTGGATGGGATGCACCCGTCACGTGAATTAGCGGGTTACCGACAGGAACATGTGTATGGGAGGCACACAGTCATGTTGTATAGCCCACTTCACAAATAGCGATGGCCACTTTTACATACAAAGTTAGTTTTACAGTTCTTTTTTAAAGGTTTTAGCTAGGAGAGCTGCTGGATGGTGAAGCTGTACTGGTCAGTAATGTGACAGTGGTTTGGTTTTGCAGCTCATTACACTGTCTGGGCTAAGTTAACATGAATGACAGCATCATGTTAAGGCTGCAGCCAGTTATGTTGAAATCAGGACCTCTGGTCAATAGTTGACAGACCTCCAAGGAAAAGGAACACACCCACAAGCCAGTCATCCTCTTCACTTGTGCAGTGTGGCAGGCACGTATCCAAAGACATAATTTTTGAGAATGGATCTGAAGTGCCATCCTCTTGAAATAAGTGACTTACATTTCATCTACCTCAGCCTGAAACATGAGAAAGGAACTGAACTCTAGGAAAAAATCCCATGAAGCTCTAAGATGATAGCATTACGAATACTCAGTGCTGTCTACCCATAGAAGAATTGAGGCCTACACAGGTCCATTTAAGTAGTTTCACTTATTTAGACAGTGAAAACAAATAGTACTTTATTCATACAGTGATCCTCAGAGACCAAACAGAATGTCTGTTATTTCTTTAAAAAAAATTGAATGGAAAAAGCCTTAAAAATTCAGGGTTATGAGAAGCTAAGTATTTTAAACATTAAAGAACACATTTAAAACCCAGATCTTGCAATACAGTGGACAGATATAGGCCTGTAGCCTCAATTAAGTGGAGGACACTCTGCTGGCACACTCAATCCCTGGAATACAGCCCAAGTTTCCACACTCTTCGTTCTTCTGTCAAATATTTGTGTCTGGACACTAATCCTCATGGAACTTATTCCCGGAACTCATTTCACAGTCAGACAAGAGCTCCATTGATCAACAGTAGCCTGTGATATAAGAATGTGTAGTTCTCTATTCCCTTAAAGGCTGTTCAAAACAAGAACTACAGTACTTAACTTCTAGTATCTGAAACCTTCCAGATCCTAGCTTGTATTTTGCAGTGGGTTATTTTATTTGTAAAATTCTAATGTAAAAATCCAAACATAGCAATTCCATCAAAGTTCATTGACAGGATGCTGTTAAAAAAAAGAATTCCACTCAAAAATCAACTGAAGACCAAATTTTGTATAGAATTCTACTGAAGGCTACTTCCCCCATGAAAACAAGGATACTGCATATTTTCAGACTGTTCTGGGACATAAATAATTTTTACATACCTTTCACATACCAATTGTAGTTTCAATTTCTTTACAAATCATATTCTTCACAGTTCAGTATTAAGTTTTTCTTTTTTTTCAATAGTTAACTAAATAACCTGTACCTTGTTTTAGGTATTTAGCATTCTGTTGATGACATGTACTTTCAAGAGCTTAACAGCTATGGCCAAAACACCAGTAATGAATTTTATGGCTATCTGTTGAATATAATGCAGCTGAACCCTTGTAAAAAGCCTCCTGGTTTTAACAGACACATGAAATCAGCAGGTTCTCCATCTATCACCAAAAACATACCAAGTTTTACTTTAAAAATAATAAAGTTATATATTGCTTCATTTTACTTCTGCAAGCTAACTAGCTTGTTGTTTCAAAAAAACTGGCTCTAAGTCTCCTTGCTGAGAAAGACTTGCTAGAAAAATACAGATCTTCTCCCTCCAGGAATATAAAATGGAACATTATTTTTATTTACTATTTTTGAGCTAAAGTATATTATTTTAAGAACAGTATATTCTTTGTATTAACTTCATGTATTATTTTCACAAAGTAAAATCCAATGCATAGCTACTTACAAACCATTCTCTTCCTATACATCACCTTCATTCATTCAAAAAGTTTCTGTTTCAACAGGAAAAGTTTGGAGAACATGCTTAATTGTGTTAGAAGCCTTATCCCCAAGACTTGGGGACAACTTATCCCCAAGACATGAACACTGTTTACCAAAAGCAAATGCCTGGTTTTGGACAAAAAAAAACACCAACAAAAAACCCAGAAGAATTAGTCCAGTATAACCTAGAAAAACTAACTGTACTTCTGATGTTGCATTACTAATAACATAGCAAAATACCAGAAACTTCCTTTTTATTTAAAACACTGTTGAGAAAAAGTAGGTTATTTGGAGAAAGAGGTCACTATGAAATATTTGAAATAAAACACGCATTTTTAAAAGTGTTAGACTTTTACACAAGTTTTAAGAATTAAAACTCTTAATCATCAATTCTTTACAGGATCTCATCTTTCACAGTTTCTGAAGTGTTGAAGGCCAGATGTTTCAACAAGTTCCAAGAACACATTATATATACACATGTATATATCATTGTTCATCCATCCTTCCAAGTCGCCGTCGCCGCCTACAGAAAGCCTTTAAATCCCATTGGCTTGCCTCCAACATAAAAGGTCCATTGTAAACAAACAACACCGTCATCTTGTCATTGTAGGTGAGATTCTGCAGGAGCTGGTGAAAAACACAAAACCCGAAGTCAAAATAGCTAGAAGGTATGTTCCTCATTCTCTAAAAAAGGTGCAGGAGGTCCATGTAAAGACTTCAATCTCAAAAGGCCAATATAGCAGGATTATAGTCTTTCTGACAGATGATGTGTATTTGTTCCTAGACAACCACCCCAAAGAGACTTCATTCATTCTTCAGGCAATTTCCATGCTTCACTATTTTTACTACAAGAAAATCTTTGTATCTAATTTGTACCTTCCTGCTGCAAATGAGGTCATTACCTTCTTGCCATATCCACAAAGGGCAGAAAATATTTGCTGTATTTTGTTTTTTCCAAGGCAGGAGGTAGAGTTACTTGGGCACAATTATTATGTCTCTCTTCAGCATCATGCTCCTCTGAGCTAAGCAATTTCTATTTGTGGAAACTCAAAACTTTCAAAATTTCTTAAAAGTTGCACTGCTGTCTTTTGGAGCAAGTCCACCCACTGTATTACTTTTCTGAAGTGTCAGCCAAAGATGGACATTTACCATAATCCAAACCTTGTCACGCACAAACCCAGCAGACTGATAGATGTCATGCAAGCTGTAGAGTTATTTGCAGTGCTCAGAATGACTTTTAGCAATTTACTTGCAACTGATGCTCAGCTTGTCATCCATAGTAACTTCTTTCCCAATCATTTAGACATTTATGCCTTAGACCAGATGCTGTTGTTGATTTTTCCCACTTAAATACCAAGTTCTATGCTTGTCTGTGCTGAAATGCACCCTGTTTTCAAATAAATTTACCTAAGATTGTTTTGAATTCTAATCTTGCCCTCCACACCAAAGCAGTATTCACTCCAAACATAGTAATTATTTGCATGTTTAATAAATGTATCTGTTTCAGCATAAACTGATATTAAAAATACTGATTTTCAAACCCAAGACTCATTCTGCAGGAACACATTCAGCCCATCCACTCATTCTGACAGCGAATCACTATTCAGAATACAATTTTCCTAATCAACTCTACTGCATATTAATCTATATCCCTTCCCTTCCGTAGTTTGCTTAAAAATATAGCTAGGGGAATTGTCAACATAAAAAAAACATGTCAACTTTTTCCCATATCCACTGGATACATATATAGAACTTAGCTTAGTATGACAATCTGTCATACCTGCTTCCTAGTAAGTGATGACATAGCATAGGCTCAGGAACAACAAGTACACTACTGGAACAGCAGAGTCTGACTTTCTCCTCAGCCTGCTCTGTACAGCCTTTTAATTACCCTCTGATGATTCACCACTCAAACTATCTCATTGGCTAAAACTTTTACATGAAATGCTACCTCGGTAACGCTCTTTGTGGTAGGCTGTTAAAACTTCATCATGTTAACAGTGGTGATCACCTACTTGCAGCTGAGAGAGAAAGACAGGGAGGAAGGAAATACCTTCAGCCACCTCTTTATAACATCATCTCTTGCTGCTGAACAGTGATGCAACACATTCCTTGATCTTTCTCTTACCATGATGTTAAATGGATTTTTGTTTTTAAAGCTCTGAAGTTTCTTACTTTTGCTTTCTCGTTTTTACTCCAACATTTCTGGTTAGTTCTGTACACTCAGTTTTCCCCCTTCTGTATTCTTAGCAATTTAAGAATAAGCACAACTTTTTAAACAGACTCTGAACCCTAAACAGTCATCTTCTATAGTTCCTTATATGTGGGAAGCTTTAAAGTTAGTAGAGCCATCTCTGTCCTTTCAACATCCAAACCACTCATTTCTGAAAGCAGGAGAGAGCACAGAAAAGCAGATCCAGTAAGGAGAGAAACTATAAGATGATGAAAGGATAACGCAGAAAAAAAAAAGTAATGGGGACAGGACACCAAACTGTGCAGAGGTAAGTATACTGCAAGATCAGAAGGAACAGCAAGCATCACCTTCCTCCTACTTTCAGTCAGGTAAATGCAGTAGGTGGCTTTTCTCAGGTGCTTCAACTGCTATTTACAAAAAAGAATAGCACATACCAGCAAGATTTTCTAAACCACAGTGAAGTACAGGATGCAGAAGAACTGGTATCTTAAAAACTGTACAGCCCATTACTGAATGCTTGACTCCTTGGTGTACAAGTAATGTTGACTGGTTTGATCTCAGATCAAGTTGAGCATAACACTAGCCTCTGTTAAACGTGCAGGTGAGCAGCCACTCTATTTACTAGTCCTTTCAAGCCATAGCATCACACCACCACATTACCTAATCAATAACAGAAGAGCACAATTAAGCACTGGCCATTCTGAACTAGGAAGTCCTCTTCAAGCCATTCTCCACGGAGCATAGCACTGACCTTTTCTAACCTTCTCAGATTATTAGTCGAATAGTTTTCCTCCATTCATATGGGATTCCTCTAATTCTTGCAACATCAGCAGCACTAGCCTGTTCCAGTATCACTATATAACTTGTTTGGCGATCAGTCCCTGCTACAATCCCAATTCTGTATGAGCTAGAGGCATTACATTTGGCAGCCTTCTTACATGATATCCCTGTCCACTGGTGGTTAACCTGTGATGCTTCCACAGAGGCCACAATTTCAGAATGTGTTCATTATGAGATGTGCCTTGGTATAAACTGTCTGAATTCTTCCCAGGACTGTCCTTAAAATGGACAAATCCTCTCAGTTATCTTTTAATATGAAGTTCTTAGGTAAAACACAGATAGGTTATACAGTGTTTACAGGGATATTATCACACAAAACTCAACTCTCCTACACATTAAACTTGTAGTTTCATTTTCCACCACGCACCTTTGGTGTAATAAAGAAGTACTGAGACGTGCTTTCTTTACAAGCAGTTTTCACAACCATTTCAAAAACTCTTCTCTCGTTCATTGGATCCATTCCCTAAAAGAAAAAAAAAAGAAAAGAGTTTCTTCTCTCTGCTATGTCATAAGCATCTGTATAGTTAAGAGGTTATGTACTGGACTTGATCCTCACCTGATTGATTTCATCTACAACCCTGAAAGGACATTTGTTGAATTCCTGCAGAGCCATCAGGTACAACATAGTGGAAACACTTCTCTCACCTCCACTCTGATGATATGCAGTCAGTTCATGAAGCTCAGTGCTCCTGTGGAATTTTACTCTAATGCGAATCCCATACTTGTCGTACTCCTCCTATAAAAGCCAGTACTTGTTACACTCAGTTTCTCTGTACTACAGCTTACTTGGTAACGACATGCAAATTAAAGTAAACTTATGTCAAATGTTCTACAGGGGTCTACAAATTACTCAGGTTTAACTTAGTATCAATACATTAATTCTATTGCATATGTTTTCCTTAACTCTTTATCTTTCCTTGTAAGATAGAGAATTTTCAATACCACACCCATGACAATGATTTCTTAATTTCTGAATCCCTGGTAAGAAAGATTTCATACATATTAAGAACATTGACAAGAAAAAAAATTCTTAGCTAGAAAAAGCAGAATGCAATGCCCCTACAAATCTCATTCATTGTAAAAAATGCACAAGGGTAGATGACGCTATCAGCTTGAACAGTGGGATGACAGGGTGGTGTGTAGGTTAAGATCCCATCTGAACCTCTTCAAGAGCAAACAGTCTAACTAAATAGTAAACATTTCCTCCACTAGCAGATTGAGATATGAAGCCCCTGCAAAATCCACCATGACAGCATTTTTGATTTCATAGTCTTTCAGGAAAACCACACACAAGGATTCCGACCCTGGCTGCTTCTAACAGAAAAGTGACACTTGTCAGCAGTCTGAGTCAATGATGCATAGGTGTGGGGATTACAGATGGGGTTCAAAAGAAGGTCCATGCAAGGAAATACATTCATGATTTGAGGAAAAATACCTTTCGGAATGCTTGCTAATATTTCTGAAGTTCAGGGGAACTCAGTGCAGGAATGGCAAGGCAATCCCCAGTGTAGAGAGCCCATACTGATTGTTTACCATTTTGCCTGCATGAGACACAATCTTTATATGCATCTATGAAGTTAATGAGAGCTACAGGGAAGATTCAAAAGTTTCAGGAACAGGAGTTGCAGGTCTATGCATATTCACTGTGGAAACGTAAATCCTGCACTTGGAGGTCACTGAATCACATTCTTCTGATAACACAATTGCAAATCTCAGTGTAGAAGAAAGGAATGGAGATGATTGCTGATGGGTACTCACAGAATACTTCTTGATTTAGAAGGGACAGTTGTGGCAAAAAGACAATGAAGGACCAAAGAAGAAGCTGGCACATGCCAGTTTGGTTCAGATTGCCACACATCACAGTCATTAAAGGCATATGACCTGGCAGAGCAGAGTACCACTGCAGGGCTTGCGTTTCTGAAGAACAACAAGGTCTAAAAGCCACCATGAAGCAAATAAGCCTTCATAATAATAAGTTAATAATTAATATATAATATTTATAATAAAAATTAACAAATCTTAGTCTTAAGACTGCCTTAAGAAACTTCCAAGTCTGTAGGAACAATTTTCAGCTTCTTCGCTACCTTCAGATCCTGCTTTGGGATGAGTAATGTACATACCAGACAGCATCTAATATTGGAGAAGATATATCAAATCCTCTCAGATCTGATTTAGCAGATCAGCTGATCCGCTAAATCACAAGAACAAGTCACCTTTTGGTGTTCCTGTTTTACTACACCTGCAGGCAGACAAAGATCCTCAGGACTGAAAAGCCTAAGGTCTTACACTGCTATTTACTTCCATGTACTACAAACCTCTGGTGCTTCTGATTTACTAGTATTATAGAACATTGAACTGTGAATTCTTGAGGCTGAAGCAAATGCATACACACTTCAGGAGAGAATGAAGGAGACCTGACATAGTTATAAACACATTTGCTAAGTTCCATCTTTTTCCAATTTTGGACACAGGTCACCCTTCTCACCCTTGACGTTTTCCCAGTTAGCAATGGGCTGGCACTTCAAAGACACTGATGACCTGCCTTGAGAAGGAGCGCTATGCGAGGAACAAAGCAACGCTTAATGCAAATAGAACTATTTGCAAGCTGCTTTTGGTTACCATTTCATTCTCCCCCACTATGGAAGAAATTTGTTCTTTGGCATTTAATGCAGCTTATCAGAAGAATAATTAAGCCTATTAGATTTGTAGATTGCAGTTTGATAGCCATGAGTGATAATCAGGAGCCTCAGAAGGAATATCATGGGGCCTGCTTTCAAAACAAATGAATGTTCCTTCACTAAGCCTTCTGGAGGTTGTATTTTGCTGAGGGCAGCTAATAAAACATTCTACTAATCAGCAAAGATAACAGCATCATAGCATTGATGAACTTTCTCCATTTTAGTAGGATTTGATCCTGACAATCAAGTAGCAATCTCAACAGACCCACAATCTGTCTTGCTTAAGATCAGGAACACTTCAGCATAGTGAAGTGAAATAATAAATCCTTAAGTTCACAACCTCGCTCCTGTTTCTTCTAACAGATACTTGCAGATCTTTTGCTATACTCCTTGGAAGGTGGTGCAACTGTGGGACATCAAGAACACAACAACTTCTTATAAGGAGAAATAAAAACCAGGACCTAAGGCCTCTTGGCCTTTATTGCCAGACTACTGGGAATGCCAATTCATATAACTGACAGATGTTCCAGGACCTGTCAAGAACGATGCTCAAAACTCTCTGTGGGAAATCAAGGAAGGTGAGGGCTACCACTGCTAGCACCCTGAATTCTGGTTACCAAGTGCTACCAAGGAACATCAGAATGTTCACTGAGGTTTCTGCTAGGATGTCAAGGAAGAACCTAGTAAAGCATTTCACACAGTAGGTAGTATCACCAAAGACATCATTGGATCTCAAGGTCCCCTGAGGGCACACTAGAGGCTTGAACTTCAGTATCACAGGAATATTTCTAACACACACAATTCTGCCTCAGGCATCTCTCTTTTGATATTTACAGGTCACGGCAAAAGAGTCTCCTACAAAGAAGGGTAAGGAACACAAACTCCACAACAGATTATCCATCTCTGTATTATAGGTGTTGATGTCTTGAGGAAAAAGTTTTAGTTATCGGCCCAGTACCACTAGCTAACCTCAGACTATTTTTGCCATCTTTGCAAAACAAAAGCAAGACCTTCCAAAGAACATACTCAGAAAAACAGTCCAGACTCCCTTTGCTTTTAAATTGCTTTACTGTTCTTGTGTACTCCCTCCCAACTGACTTTTAGATAAGAGAGATATTTGTGTAATATAGATCTGACTTCACTATCAAAAGAACTGAAAAATCCATGTTTTAATGTCCTACTGTCTCATAATACTCATTTCTATGTAAACACTTTTAAGCCGTTCATGTGGAGAGCCTTGTCAGTCACTACTCTGCCCCAGATAATAATTAACATTTTAAATATTTTAAGAAAAGTTGCTCGAGTAATTTACAACAGGAAAAAATGTTTGTGTCAGCTTTCACTATTGTGGAGTCTATGCATTACACGAGTCGTAAACTCATCATTAGAGAGATCAATTTAAAACAAAACACCCAATTTCTCTGCAGCCCACTGCACTGAATATTTCTCCTCAAGGTACTATCGATGGTTTAAGTTCTTCATCACAGGTAAACCCTGACTATAAATGTTACTGAGGGCATAACAGACTGTGCCAAAGGATTGCTACTTCTGAAACAGACAAAATGCCAGCAGACTCAAATAGAAACTACCTGTAGAGCCAAACCCATATAATACCTAATAATAGTAGATTTAGCACTAAATGATAACAGAATAGCACAAATAGCCAAAAATGTAGAATTAAATCAGTAACTTAATGAATCTGAGTTAAAGTAAATACAATGCTTCTAACTGAGTTCTGTAAGTTGCAACAAGCTTCCAAAAGTCGAGTTGAAGTCCTATGCATCTAGACAAAGGCTCTATTCCCTTTAATCAGAGTACTAACATGAAGGAAGTGTGTTCATCAGTAAAAGTTTGTTACTTTTTTAAAAATAACATCTTTCCTACAATCCAAATAACTTATTTTTTCTTTAGCAATATACAAGCAGAAGATGTTATTTTTACATAGGAAAAATAAATCTTACCTCGTTTTCCACATGAAGATCAACTTCACCAACACACTGCATAGAACTAAAGAAGCTACTGAACTTCACATTAATTTGCTCAATCAGCTTTTTCAAGGGGTTTAGCCACTTTTCTTTGACCTACAAGGAGACATATCCAGGTAAAACCACTTTTGATAACTGAATTTTCCCTTAGAAATAGCATTTAAATTCAAAAATTATGTAATTACATAAGCTAACATCTCAGTTTAGACTCCAGGCAACTTGGAAACCCTTTATTTCTGTATGTACATTCTATTTGAATAAGAATATACTGATACAGAAGTGATAATTTCAATTACCTGTGAAATGTTTCGCTTATAGTTATCCAATTCATTTTTCTTTTCCTCTAGATATTCCGTCAACTGCTGTGCTTCTTGTGTCTCTCTATTGTATTCTTCAACAACCTGCCAGAATAAAAATAAGCAGTCAACAAAATGTTTGCCAATTCTAACCTTGACTGTAAAAATCTCACTGTACTGATTCTGTTCAAACACAATTATATAGATTATTGCACTGCACACCAAAAGAGATACGGTTCTAGCTTTAAAGAAAAGAAACTGTAAAGCATTGCTTCCTTCAGGTTACTGCAACTTTTTTTCCCCTGTTAAAAGGCACAGAACACACTGTTCTTTTGGAAGAACCTACTTAAAATTCCAATAGATGCAGAATCTGGCATTTACTGCACATTGTTCCTGCTGTCTAGCTTATTATACCAAGAGATCTAGCACAGAGTGGGAAGCAAGTACAATATGGGTGAACGGGAAGGAAGGGAGGGCAGAGTGAAGCAGTGAACATACTGAAGCGTTCAGGCCTGTGAAACAGGAGGCTCTGGTTTTCTCTTCATTCAGAAAAGCATCAATTTCCTCCAATGTGCTGGGAAGAGCCTGAAAAGCCTACATGAGAAAGGATGCATGTGTTACACAGCAATGCTAATGAAGGACTCACGCTTGCTGAAAAGAAACCAAATAAGCCGTAAACATTCTATTACTTTTAATTGGGATGTCACGTATTCAAAATTTAACTCTGCAAGATTCCCTCACAAACTATTCCAACAGAGAAAGAAGGCTACAAGTGCTACTACATAACAAAAATACACAATAAATTGGTCCTTAGCTGCCTACTTTGTGAAGGTACAGATGCCCACAGACTTGGTATAAGGCAGGGGCTATTCTAGTTAAGCCATGCAAATACTTTCAGAGGCTGGGAAGACCTCCAGGTAAGTAGGCATACCCAGATTTCAGTTCTTTTGTGTTGCTCCATTAGAGCAAGAAGCTAGAAAAATATGGCCTCTATTTCTGTGAACACAAGGCTATGTATTTTAATTGGAATTCCAAATTTTCTCTCCTCTGTGCACAGAACAAAGTGATAGACCATGGTCCATCACTATTTAAAGGTACTTCGAAGGATGACAATGTAGGAGTCAAAACTAAGAAGTACACATGATCCTTTACTGGTAGCCTTCTACATATATACATATATATATATACACACACACACATACATAGATTACATAACATTCTTTGCTGGAGAAGTTAGAATGGTATACACTACCCAAAATTTAAGACATATGTAGAGATTTGGTTTTGTACGTACAGTTTGAAATTCCTTTGGAAGATGTTGATCTGGAGTCAGTTTGCAGATGTACTCAGCTTTTTTCAGCAACTCCTTGCAGTTCTTTGTAAGAATTCGCTTCCTATCATCCAGTTCATTAAACCGTTGCTGTTAGAAAAGATAAGAAAATACGTTCTTTTTCTTTTACTTTATTATAAACCTCCAGAGGTGACACTAGCACACTGACAACAAACAACATTTGGATCAGAGAATGTAGGTGAAATTAGACTGGTTAAAGACTGAAAAATCTTTGTTTCAGCATACAGAACTCATTCTGCCTCTCTTCTCAAAGTCAACAGATGCCAAGGTAAACTGATCAAAAACATGCTCTTGTAATATAGCTAAATTTATTTTCTCTCAACCAGACACGCTCACGTAGATTCAATATATATCTCAAAATAAAGACTGTTTTACAGGAAATTCCCTATAAGCCAAAACACAACTACTTTAAGCCTTATTTTTTATTAGCTCCCATTTAGCTGCATTTATCTGCTTGGGATAACATGGTGGACATGATGTATACTGAATGGCATTTTAGCTGAAATTTTACAGAGTAAACATCATTATACAATCAGAAGTACATCTTTTTCTGTTTCATATCCTACCTCATTAACACAGTCAGCAAAGAACAGAACAGAAACACACATAACTTTTAAACTAGTGCTGAAAAGTGAAAAGCAGATACAGTTTCTGGTTTTGAACAGTGATATCAAGGCTAAACTCTTGGAATTTATACTACAGGTAAAGTGGCCAACCCAGCCCTATCACTTTTACAATGCTATGTTACTACAACAGTAGTTAAAATATGACACACAAAATATGACAACGTCATAAAACACTAAGCTAAAGATTACCTCAAATAAGTAGTATTCAGGCAATAAATTTGGAAAGCCTTAAGCATCTCTTCCCCTCTGCCCCCAGAAATCTCAATATGGTCCCTACCACAGGCCAACTGCCTCCAAATGCTGAGCTGGCAGTGCTTGGGAGTAACTGTTTGATGCTGTCTCCCAGCTCAGGTGAAAACCCAACTGCAGATGGCTGGGAGCTGCCAACCACTTAAAAGTGAAAAGGAGTACATCTCAAGATACTGGAACTTTTAATCCAAGCTATTTTACTATACGTTTACTCAGTGATTACACACGCAATCTGTCTTTTTAACTACAGGAATATATACTGGTTTCACTTTTTTCAGAGGCACAAAATCCTAACTCAAAGTTCATATGCACAGTATTTTGCTTCAAAACTTATTTCTGACAGTTTGGAAAGTTCAGTTCTGTTCGTAGACTTGGGAGAGCTTTATTTCCCAACTTTTATTGTCGTGTACTTCAGTTAAATATGGGAGCCCTCCAGTGGCAAAAAAATCTCAAAGTGTTCTTTGGAGACTATACAGCGAGATAAATATTTATTCCTCATTTTTAAAAGACAGGACACAGGCACTGATGGCAAATCACATTAGCTTCTGGCAATTTAATCAATCTTTACTACTGCTTCTGTGTATTTAGTAACAGATACGATCATGATTGACCATCTGCGGTTCCTACACTCACTCAAGAATTAGGGCTGCTGTTCTCCACAGCATATATCAACTCAAACCCCCTGTTCTTCCTTCCCTCCACCAAGCATTAGGAAATAGATTTTGCATTAGAGTAAGCATTTCACAATCTTCACAAACATACCGTAAACATATTTTTCTGCACTGTGTTAACATTTTCATGAAGGTAAGGTTAAAAAAAAAAGAAAGGCCTTTTTTAGATTTCCCCTCCTCCACTTCATAAAGTGAATTGTGGAGGACAGAAATGTCACGTGGTGGGCAAGAAACACTGGCATCAGAGCTATACAGATAAAACAGCAGTAAGTGGAGGGTGGCCCTTCCTTTTGGTTACAGCCAAGAACTTCTACATTCTGAATCAGCACAAATAAAACCGTACACCACAACACTTACATTCCATTACATATCTGCATATGCCCTGTAATAGATTAAATAAAAAAATTTTTTCAGGGAAATTTAAGAAGTTAAAACTGGGCTGTAGTTTGGATCCCAGAACTCTAAAAGCCAACTGGCTTCATCCGAGATGTGTTTGACCTCATGATACCAAAGGCAAAGGATCCAGGGAAAGGCAACACACCCATACTTTTTATACAAGAAACATCAATTTTATACCCATGTGTTTGACCATTTCCAGAGCCAAGGTCAATTCTGAATCATCTTAAGTGGGGAATCCCATCTCTCAAATGTACGTAAAACTCCCACTTAAAACTCTGCAGAGCTGCTTGAAACCAGATTTTGAGTTGGTCTCTAAGCACTGAAATAGATTCAACATTGAATATGCCTGACTCGAGACTAAGGCAAGTGAAATTCTTCAGGGTGTGAAATGGAAAATACATGTTTGGACAGAGGAAAACCTCAGCATTCAACAGGAAGACTGGGAAGCAAGAGATATTTGATGTGGTTACGAAGCATGTATTAAAGTAAATGTACTGACAGTTAAAAAAGGTAATGCCAGTTTTCATTCAGCTTTGCCAGTTGATTATCATGGCCACATGCTAGATAAAAGTAGACAAATATAAATAGATAAAAATACAAAAGTTTTGATTCCTTCTCCCTCCCAGACAATCAAAAGTACATGGCAATGTCAAGGTTCCTCTTGATTTCCTGAAGATGACCCAATAAAACCATCTAGATAGAAAAGTAACTCTTAACTAGAAAGAATTAGTCTTGTACAGAGATGCCACCATGAAAAATCATAGCCCAAACAGAACTTTATCATTTGTTTCAGCCAACAGCCTAAGAACCAACGCAGAAAGAGCTTTATCTGGGATTCTTAAGGAAAGTTCTGTACTTGTGCAGGGCTGTGATTACAGCGTCCTGAAAGGCATCTACCAAAGAGCAGAAATCAATTATATTCTGTATGCACAAACAATTTGTTTTCTGTTGTGCTCATCAGTACTGCAACTGATTTTGCGGAAGTTGTGAAGAAGCAGCTGTTTAAAGAAAATATAGTTACCAGTAGCCAATGTTTTCTTACAAATTTGTATTTGCATGCTAGGTGACATGATTTAATTATTTGAAGCTTGGAAATTTGTATATAGAAAAATATGAACCTGAAAACTAGCAAGCTATCAAAGCAAGACAATTAGACTCTTTCAAACAACCATCATAAACATGCAGGCAACTGTGCCAGTTATCCAATGACCAGATGGGGCTAATGATCCTCCCTAATGTTCAGTATGGGTCACAAACAGATTTGCTTCTTAGGCTCATCAAATAAATTAAATACAAGGAGTTGTTAAAATAATGCTAAGGTTCCTACTTGAACTGCAATGACAAAATACAACCTGAAATCTGTTGTTGCTAACAACTTATTCAAAAACATGTTACTTTTTTTGTCTTTCTACCTAAGTAGTTCAATAAACCACATCATAAAGCAACAAACATGCGGCTCTCTCCACAGTAACCCAGTGCCAATACCTCACAAAAGGAACATGTGGTCTTCTCTTAGATGTACTCAGCGGAATTTGTGTTTGCTTCTGATCTTAATCAGATACCAGGTATTATAAAAACTCAGGATTGCCTGGCAGACAAACACCATGAGTAAGTACTAAGTATTAACATAGTTTTGTGGCTCCTGTGGCCCACCAATCCAATTTCAATGAATGCATGACAACCAGCACATGACCTACAGAAATGTCTGATGATTAGAGAATTAATGGTCCTATAGCTGTAACGCTGAGGCTCTGATTTAGTTCACTACACAGCTTTTGTACGACATACTTATTTCTACTTGTTTGGCTTCCTCCTTTTTGCAGGTTTATTCATTTTATGGAGCACCTGTCTGCAAGACAGCACTTCCTCAAAGTGTTGTGATGGCATCCTCATGGGCAGCTTTGGAGCAAGACTACCATAACACAGTACTGCTGTAGAAAAAAAATTATCACAGCCAAAGCCACTAAGAAGTTGGAGGGAAAGGCCAATTTAAACATACTATTTCAAATAACACTTAATTTGAGATGAAGCCAATACTGAGTTTTCCCCATGAAAGTACATCTCTTTAGGCAGAAGGTAAGAAATAAGCCACAGTGTACAACACACATCATTCACAGGGCAACACAGGAAACAGAACTTTGATAAAAAGGGGCTAAAGACGTAATTCAGCATGCAGTATACAGAAAGCACGGCTTTAGACTTCGCTGTATGTGAAAACTTAAGCTACACTTGAATACTCAGAAGAGTTTTCCTCCAGAGCAGTCAAACTTCTCAAAATTCTCATCACTGGAATTAGTGATTTCTTTCCCCCCCTGCCCTGTTTTAATGTTTCTAGAACCACCATCCAAAATACAAGATCTGATATGATTTCCTCTACTTACGTGGTTGAATACAACCCAGTAATGACGCCTAATGGGACCAGAGCTGACTCAGGCACCTCTTCACTAGCGAAGGAGCCAATTTTTGTTTAACCGAGAATTATCACATTTACCTTGTAAGTCCTGTCTACTGATCTGACCAGTCATCTACCTATGCACCAGTCCAAGCTATGCTACAAATGATGAACAAGATGGGGACAGACAGAACTAAAGACATTAAATAAACTTCCCAGTGATGATACATACTACTCCCATGAGGCTCATGGCTTTGTAATAACATTCTTACTCCTTACTGAGCTCCAACAATGAAGCTACTTGCACTGGATTTTTATAAAGTCTAAACAACAGCTGCATCACATGAGAGAACTGATGCAACAGTGATTTTCCAAGTATCATGCTTGACTTGTCTCTGTCTTAAGATACTTTTTGCTTCTCTTATGAGGTTCTCCTCTTCCTAATTTTCCTGTAAGTGATGATACCTATAACCTTAAATGGTTTTCTAAATAGATGCCAAAGTCATTCTTTTGGAAGTGTGTATCTATCTATCACCTACCCTTTGAACTGGTTTCCATTTGGGTTTTTTTGTGGATCAAATTGAATTAGCAGTAGGTTATAGTTAATCTGACTCTTGCAAGACAAGGAAAAAAGCTTACCATCCTGTACTTCGATTGCAAGATTTGGAAAAAAGCTTACCATCCTGTACTTCGATTGCAAGATTTGGAAAAAAGCTTACCATCCTGTACTTTGACAGTTCTTTTCCACAGTACATAGAAAGACTGTACTACTGCACAAATATAAAAATTGACCTCTATGCACCAACCCATGAGAGGTTACAGCATCCTCTGCTTTTAGAAAAGAGTATTTGTGAAACTAATTCCTCTGTCTGTCTTTTTACCTGAACACAGTGTAGCTTCCTAATACCATCAATAGAAGGATCATTTATCCTCCTTTCTGTCCTCCAAAAAGGCATTTAATGACAGTACGAGAAAATAAGCTATGAAAGAAAGGTAAGCCAGCTCTGCTCTACTCTGATACAATATTTTTTGGTTCATCCTGTGCTTGCATCTCCATGTGGGTTGGGGATACTTGCCTACAACAGTCAGAAGAAAAAATACTTCCAAACAACAGCAAGCCTTTTTACACAAACTATGCGTTATAATAAAGAGATCCAGGACATGATGACTGTTTAGTACATTGTCATAGAAGCTTAGCTGCCTTAATTGAGGAAGACAAAGCTCCTATTCAGCTTTAAATGAAGAGGCTGAAGTCACAACTATGAAATCAAGGCTAGACATTTAGCCATACTAATACCCATTTCTAAACAAATACAAAGAAGCATCCTTTTCTACACCATAAAGTCTTCCACAGAAAATGTTTTCATAGTAGATATCCCAGTATTCATAGAAATATTTACCTCTGCAGCTTTTAGCTGTACACTTGCTGCTTTATACTCCAATTCCAGTCTGTTCTTCTCAGCAGCCACTGTAGCGCTCTGAAGAGCCAAATCTACTTTGAGGATGTTCAGTGATATGCAATTCTACATAGAAAAACAGAAAATGTAATTTTTTTTTCCACAAGAGACTCAGAACTAATATAATCACTAACAGGCTTTAGGAACTATCAATTTTTCTTAGTCATTGCATATGATTTCACACTGTGTTCAGCTCTTCAACGCTGCTGTAATTCCATGAAAAAGAGGTGACTTACTGGTGACCCAGGCTCTTCAAGATACATAGTCCTCATGTACTTTTAACTTGTAAGTGTATACATACCACTTGCAACAAAACTATTTTGCACCAAAAAAGCACATTCTCTTTCCCTATGCCATATACTCACATGTGAAATGTGAGAAAAGACAAAGCCATCTCAATTGTTTCTCAGAGACAGAATCCAACAGATTTGGATCTGTGTGTGACACAGTAGGAAAAGGTTAGAAAATAAACACATCAGATATGCTCTCTCCCTGACAATGCAAAAGGACTGACCAGATATAGAGTGACTTCAGTGTCTTGTGTCTTAACTGGAGCAGCATATGCCAACAGAAGGAGGCTCTATTTTGGAAGTTTTGTAAGAGGCTTTAGTGATCTCCAGAATGTGGTTTGCTAAATTTGAAATTAAAATGTTTGCTTCGTTAAATGAGTCAGCTCAGGAATGGTCCAGAGGTTTCAAAACCAGTAATATATTCTTGACTGTGTGAAGGGTAGCTTCAAATCTTGATTTATGGGGCATTGAGAACACCAGTTTACCATTTTATTTTTTTTTTTAAATGATCAGCATAAAATTACAAAAGGAATCCTCTCCTAATGAAAGGGAGGACAAGGTTCCAACTGTAGACCTAGAGAACCTGCAGGATGGAGTTTTGAGAGTGTTAGCTTCTGACCACAATAGTCAGTCAAGGTCTGAGATCTTTACTATTTGTCATTTCAACACAAGGTTTCTACAGTGTGAACTTGGACATAGGAATAAGTTTATTCATTTCCAATCCACTTAAAACAGTTTAAAAACAATTATCAGAGAAGTAAACTGAAAAAAGAGAAGTTGTAACAAAAGGAGATGAACAATGGAAAGAGTTAAGATTATTCAAAGACAAGAGCACAAAGAGAACTACCTGCAAAAGCACTGCCAGAATCTGAAACAGTAGAACAATGCCGTTTCTGTCAACTGGCTGTGAAGTATTGATGTATTATAGGTATGTGTCAGGTACAGTCTGCCTTGTGTACTTGTGTAAATATACATGCAGCCTGTCACTCCAGCTGGCTGTTCCACACAAGCCCCAGAACTCTTAGAAAAATAGATCATGTTGCCACCATGCAAGCACACGAAAATCCCATACATGTTTTAAATTTCCTTGTGGCAGAAGTGCATACGTATGAACATAAAACTACTTTAAGTTATCATTTTAATAGCCTACAGCTAGTGTACATACAAAGCCCCTTGAAGAAAGTACAAAGACTCCCTTAAACTTAGAAACATTCATAAAGATTGGTTTGGAGATGACTAGAGAGATGTCTATGGATTTCAACAATTTTGATGAAACACCTTTCTTTCATCAGGCCATTTTCTTCTCTTCAGTATATAGTAACAAGTATTTCCTACAGCACACAAAGTGTGAAAATTAAGCTGATCCACAACCAAAATAAATCCCTTTTGTAATCAGTAACTATTTCAGGGAAATACCATCCATCCTTCCATACACGCCGGTATACTAAGGAATACACAGTATGCGTCAATCCACTGGGTGAGAAAGAGATTAAGACAGTCCTTCAGGCAGGTCATTCAGCAGTCAGTGAACAACTCTGGCTGCACTTTACAGCACTTGGACAGTTTATGTACTGGGAAATGGGCATCAAATACAAAAAAATCAAAAGCATATTCTAGAAATTCCTGTTTTAAATACACAGCATTTGCACAAATTTAGAGAAGCGTTACTTTTCAGTACTGTTACTATCTGTGCAAGTTCTGTGAAGTAATCTGCAGTCTAAGC
The DNA here is from genome assembly GCF_023634155.1 of Falco peregrinus. NCBI lineage: Eukaryota > Metazoa > Chordata > Aves > Falconiformes > Falconidae > Falco > Falco peregrinus. The sequence continues at coordinate 45,391,824 of NC_073739.1, read as the reverse complement.
AGACCTTTTTAACATGGCAGATGTTCATTCAGGTCTTCTTGCCATTCTTTGGCATTTTCAAATTTGCTTTGGCTAGCTGACCCAAAGGTGATCTCTGAAACAGTTCAATTGTTGCAATCCATGCCTATCAACAAGCAGAAACAGCTCACCCATTTATAATATTTTCTTTATTACATAAATACCAGCAACTGAAGTGTAATCAAATCAGCCTCACTTCAGAGGTAATACTCAACTCCCTAGGCGTGTAAGCAAGAACATATTTCAACGTTAGTAAGGTATGGCAAAAGAGTAACATACACGATTGAAATGCTTGCAGGAATGGCACTATTTCTTGCTGAGCGTAGAAGCACAAGCAGATTCCTTTGGAACTAAAAATAACTGTTTCTTGTTCCTTAGTTATGACAAAACACTCTAAGAAAACTCACCTTGTGGCAGCTCCCATTATTAGGGCTTACAGGCTAAGGTAAAGCAGCAATGAACTCCAGACTGTTTTCTTTTTTGAGTTAAAGAAAACCTCATGACGTTGGAGCCTGCGACTTAAGTGCTCTTCCTATCCTAGCCCTCTTCCACAATCCTGAATCTTTACAGTTTCAGGTCAATTTTTCACATGACTAATGACTACTCTTTTTTTCAACAAAAATCAAAACAGGGAGATTATGAACTAGGGTGGAAGGAACAATTCACAGAATTACGCAGTATTCCAAAAATGTACAGGCTGAAATAGTTACACAGTTAATTCCTAGTTCATGCCTGTATTTACTGCATCAGACTATGGATTGTAAGACTTCAGTCACTGAGAGCCTAAATCAACACAAGCAAATAATCTACAAATCATATCAATGACAGATAAACAAGTTCAATTTCATAAAAGCTTCAAAAGATGTTTATCTTGAAACAGGTTAGCTTGTAAACATTTACAGTAACACATCCAAATGTCACGTAACTCCTACTTAAGTTACAAGAATTGGGCTTTGCACAACAGTGGAACACAAACAAAGTTAAAAATACATACCTTTATGAGATGCATTAATTCAGTAACAAGTCTTACTTTTTGGATATTTATTTCTTTGATCTTTACATTTGCTTGTTGAAATTCCTTCTCTAGGTTGATAGCGTCTTGTTCCAGCTGTCTTAAACTATGGGAGGAATCAAGATTTGATTAATCCTGATTAAAAATAAATTGCACAAAAATATTCTTAATCTTGGTAATGAACAAACAGCTGGCAAGAATAGGAATTTGCATATGTAAATAATACAAATGCATCAGAGGCATTTCCAATTTATGCACTTTAAACCTAAGAAATTCAAAAGACAGAATCATCCATAATGAAAGAAACCCTGATTTGGCTAAGGGCATCACTCAGCAACCATGCTCCTTCACTTGCATAAATTTCAAATTCAGATTAAAAAAAAAAAATATAGTATCAGTGTAAGGATGACATTTCTTAGGTTTTCCTTCTGCTGCTGGTTCCTTGCAACAATACAACATAGGAGAATTCAGGAGGCTTGCTTAATTCTTGTTATGCATACTAACAAAAAAATGTGTGTCCTCACCTTCTTGCAGAAAACGAGAATTTTCACTTGTTTGAACTCTCAAAAACATGTAGCTATGAAAAACTTTGTATGAAATAATCATGATGTTTAGTGAGCTGCAAAGCATCTGCAGATCTTCAAAAACAACTAAACAGTCCAAAAGGATGATCCAAGAAACTAATCATTCTTTGATCCCCGGGAAAGCTTTGCAGCCAGTCCCCTTGAAAAACAATTCTAGGGCCACAAAGGAGAAGGTGATCAGGAAGAACGAGCAAGCATTTACCAAGGGTACATCATACTTGATGAACCCAATTGTAAAACAACTACATGACAGGAGATCAAGTGGTTGCCATTTACCTCAATTTTAGCAAGGCTTTCTGTTAGGTTATCTAATAAAAGCTCACCTACACACCCAAAAAGGAGAGAAAACAGTAGATTGGAGAAGAACAAATACCACCCTCCCATGACTACCCAGGCCCATCACAGGAGCCATCAACCCATGAAATGCTCATCTCCACAAACCCCAAGGAATACAGGGGCACTGCAGACAGCAAGAACCCTAGTGAAGGACTCTGAGGAAATGACACCCTGTCCTAGTACAGTCCTCAGTACAGTACATGCTAGTATCCATGTGTGAAACCCAACAAGTTAAGTCAACACCACAGCACACTCTGGACTGAGGGAGCTGAAACGTCCTGGGGTTAGAGGAGACATTATGGGGTGCAGTAGAAAAGCATTTTACAACTGTGCAGGAGTTACTATTAGATATTCGGGGAGAAACCAAATGCAGCGAAAGGGAGGGATCTAGGTGGCTTAGAGAGGAACAAGTATGGGAAAACAGAAAGATATGGGGATAAAAGGGACAGTTACATGTAAATAGTTTGCTGGTTGATATGCTTGTCCAGCCATGCCCAGTTTGATTTTTCACTCTTTTCCTGGGTGGAGGACTCTCAATTCACCGCTCATGTGCATATACAGAAGTCTGAAGTACAAGCAGCTAAAGTCAGATCAAAAGTCAGCTCAAAAGTCTGAGAAGAGGGCCTGTGTCTGTGGTAAAAGACCAGAGTAAACTTAAGTGATAGCCACCAGATTGGGACCACAGGTCAGAGGCCCATGTGTCCATGGGGCCAACACCTGGTACAAATACAGGTGTGCAAATGAGTATTTGATCCCTAGCAAAGACCAAGCCAGACTAGCTGGCAAGTAGGTCAAGTGGCCTGGGAGCTAAGGGGGTATGTGGGTAACAACAGATAAGACCATGGGAAGAGATGGCTATTGGAGGAAACAGCAGAGTCCAGCCTGGTTGCTAGAGACCATGAAGTCTGCTGTCTGCAGGGGCAAGATCTGCTGGCATGTTATGTATTTAACATTAAGGTGACAGGGGTACTGGTTACTGGGGGGGAACCAGGGGAGTTATGGCTACCTCTGCCTACTTCTATGCCCGTGTGTCTCTGAGGACAAGACCACTGAGTTGGGTACCAGGAAATGAGGGAGTCCCAGCCAGTTCTGCATGTATGTGCACATCAGTGAGTGAGGCAGTATGTACAGGCAACAAGAGCAAGGCTGCAGCCTTGGGAGTTGCATGTCCAGGTACCAGCAACTGAGGAGACAGAGGTCCTGGAGCAGCTACTGTGCAGACTCAGTGTCTTGACCCAGCTGCTGATAGGATCCACTTTGCCCATATGTATGTGTAGGAATCTCACTAGGGGAGACCCATCCTGCTCAGACAGTGTAGGAATATGATGAGGTCACTGGTGCTGTGTTTGCCCAGCTGCTCTGGGTGTCCATCTGTGCTGTGTGGCTGTCTGTGAAAATATGTACATACATGCTGTTCAGATGTGCTCTGTGTGAACATGTCTACTGGGTAGACTGGTTCAGCCTCACTCCTGGTTGTACCTGTGAGCTGTATCAGCTGCACCTTCCCTTCAGGCTGCTGTCCCCAGACCCCACTCCCTTAACTTTTTCACTGGTGTCTCCCACAATATTGCTGTACTCAAACTGGAAGACAACAGTCTGGATGGAGGGAAGACCAGACAGGGTAAAAAAGAAAAAAAAAAGGATGGTCAGGCTCAGAGGGTCACGGTTAGTCTGTTGTATACTGCCTCCAGGGCAGTATTAAGCAGGGTAACTACCACGGGATGATCCACGTGGACCTGCCGTTTAACATGCCTGCAGTGACACGGAGGAGCCGACAGGGGGCAATCCCATTAAATTTTCGAAAGACTAACATGGGTGCAGCCAGGGGCCTGCCGTTTGCAGGGCTCTGTTGAGACTGCAGGAATGGGTCATGGAAGGTACGTGACATTCTGCAAGGACAAAGGGTCTGAGTCTTGCCTCTGGGAAGAAAGTGGGTCTGGAAGCAATACCGGCTTGGGACAGACTGGTTGCAGAGAAGCTCTGCTGGGAAGTACTTGTGATATTGATGGACAACAAGCATAAATCAGCAGTGCACCCTGGCAGCAATAAGGTCTCCCAGCACCCTTGGCTGTATGAATGGGAGCACAGGCAGGAGTACAGTGGTTTTTCCCTCTGTTCAGCATTGCACTCAGTTTTGCCCCCTGCCCCAAACCTCAAACTAGAAAAGCAAGCAAGATAGTCAGGGGCTACAGCACAGGTCCTGCAAGGACAGCATGAGGGTGCTCAGCTTGTTCACTCTAGACTAGACAGAGCTTCGGGGCACCTAAGAGCAATGCTCCCGCTATCCTTCCCATGAGGAAGCCACTGACAGGATGGAACCAGGCTCCTGTAAGAGGCGCACCATGGAAGGATGACAGACAGTGGGCAAGCTTAAACAAGAAAGATTCTTCTTCCTCATAAGGATAGTCAAGTAGTGGAACAGGATGACCAAACAGGTTGTGCAATCTCCACAGACTTTCAAGATGCAGTGGGATACTGTCCTGAAAACCTGGTTTGAATTCAGTGTTGACCTTGCTTTGAGAAAAAGCTTGGACTACAGACTACATGAAGTCCCTTTCCACCTAAGTCATTCTAGTAATTTTACATTATTTTCAAAATTTTATCTAGATACTCCTATCAATTACAAATGTGAATATTTGAAAATAGTTACACTCACTGCAAGGATTATGTGTAGAGACAGATATTTCAAGAAGACATCCACATTACAGATGAGAATGTTAGAAATTTTCTTCTGTAATTGTATCAGGATTCTTACCACTATTTAAAACTGGAAGAGCATAATTATTTTTTCAAAGGGAAGGATTTAAATCAGTATTTCTTTAGTTAAAAGGTCCACCTCCTGCCTTCAAGCCATATTCTGTATTCTAGTAAAACACTGTGACAATACATGTATCCCTAATAAGAAACCTGAAAGTAATAACTTGGCTTTGAGGCTAAGCTCACATCCACACTCTTGAAAGCTGCTGCTTTTCACAGCAACCTGGACACCTGTGGCTATACAACAGTTAATTCTGGTCTAACTTACCCTGCAGACCTACTTTTCTTTCCTTCCTCATCACCCCCCCTTCCCCCAACAACCTCTTTTCAGTTTAATGCATCGTAAATAACACAAGAGACATGCACATAAGCACCAGCAGTAACTTTCAGAAAAGTATTACGGTGGTATAAGAACACATCAGAGTACTTGAGGGTACAATGTTGGCTGGGACTGTTGCATGAGCGGAGAGGTGAAGCCTGGGGCAATCTTGTCTACACTGCTTTCTGGGAATGTGAGCTTAAATGAAGTGCCTCTTGAACCATGCCCAGGTTCTCCCTTATGACAAAGCAGTAACATAAGAACTAACTGCAGGAAGCCCGCAATACCAGAAAATACATTAAGACAAGTACTGAGGACCATCAGGATCCAATTGGATCCTTGACATACTTACTTAGTACCATATGTATGTATGTCAGAGTATTATCTAGATATGTGCTACCAAGGCCAGGACTATGGTAGTATTTGAGTAAACAAGTGCAATGATCTCACAATGTTTCCTCTAATAAAATTGTAGTGAATTTCAAACACTAACTCTATTATATGCTTTCTCAAATACTGTACTCCATTTTTAAAACACTTGCTTTGGGTATCCCCTGTATCTGATGCTCAACTACTGGTTACTTTGTAAGGATGAAAGCACACTGCAGTAAGAGGAAGCCAAAATACCTTTGCTATTAAAATGGTTCGTGTTTCATAGATAATATAGCTTGTTTCCTACCTATCATACTTCACAGCAATTTTTGATTCCAACTGTCTCCTCCTGCTTCCTCTCTCTAAAAGCTCTTTCTTCTGTTGTCTGAGCTGATTATCTCTGCATTCCAGATGTTTTTTTCTCTCAGACAATGCAGTCAAACGCACATCCAGTGCCTGTGATGCGTTAATGATATCCTGAAATAGAACACATACCACTAGCATTTTTAGTACAAACATACCATACTAACACACACAAACAGGCTATGCTCATTACATGATAAAATGGGTAGTAGTTCACATCATATACAGCACAGAAATAAATTCCTACCTGTTGCTGCTTTTCCAGCTGCCTTCTTTCTTCTGTATCCACTGAGCTATTGAGAAACTGTGCCACCTTCAGAGATGTGTTAGTAGAGAGGGTTAGGTTTGTATAAGCAGATACTTTAACCACGTATTTTTCTTCTGCTGTGTACATTTGCCGAAGTTTGGTTTCTTGTATGATCTAAAAAAACCACAGAAGTATTAATCTGACAAATGCATTACATATGGCAATGCTTTTCAGAACAAGGAATAAACTAGCCAAAATCCACGGTAAAGAACTTCAGCTTACACAAGACACTGACTTGTTAATAAGCCATTGCAAAAAGATGATGCTAAGTTTAATTCATCATTATGCTTCTAATTCACACAGGTCAGCAAAGAACTGTTAAGATACTGTCAAGCATAACATGTTACCATAAACAATTGAACATGTTCTGATTATTCTGGTATTACAGATATTAACAGGTTTTGCCAGTGTCTATTTGTACTGCATCATGAACAAGGACTGTATTTGCTGTAGATGAATAACATGCAAATGTACTGTGTACCAAAGAAGCAAAAGTCAATTAATAGATGAAACCATAAGGTGAGCTGTAATGCATGAATTTCACTGAAGCAAATGTATCTGTAGGAGAGAGAATTGGAAAAAGTATAAAAATACTATTTTTTAATGACTCATGTCAAAAAGCCTGCATAGGATAACATAAACCTGACTAAATATTTTTTCCAGTTTATTTAGATGGTACCAGCTATATTCTGTCGATTTGGTTCCTAGACACTGTAAACTGTTTGCTTTACAGCTCAGACTGGTTGACGACATTTCCAGTTCTAGTCCTTTCTCTACATGCTCAGCTCTATGAAATAGGTCCCTTTTTAAACTAAAGCTTTCTCTGGCATGCATGAAACAAAATGTTGCAAAGAATTTCTCAATCAAAAATAATAAAACCAAAGAAAAAACTTTACATAACTGAACTGAGAAAATGCCATGTGCAATACATTCAGAATAGTATCTCATCTTTGCCCCTAGACCAGTGATTTTTCACTTGTTGCCCACTGAGCTCTGTAAAGGAGGTACTATCTACAGAATAAATCTGACTGGTTTACAAGACTTAAAGACCTATTTTATAGGTAATCTGCTTCATCAAGTGATAAACACAAAGTGGTGGAAGAGCTGCAGTTTAAAGATGAAAATGCTTAGAAAAAAAATTAAGAGAAGAGCTTTTCATCTAGGACTCCCTCCACTTCTCCCTTCCTTGTCCTCATTCTTGGAGCCTCAGAAATACAGAAGATAAGAGGGAGCGCAACAGCTATCCCAACAAAACAAGAACTGTCCTGTATTTGCACAGTATGTTCCCTCAGTTTCTCAAAAAAGCATCTCTTACTGTTCTCAGAGAGCCCAAAGTAGTCTTCCGAATTCAGAGTTCACTCTCTGTACAAGATAGACAGCAGATGTTCAGCACAGACAGAGAAGTGAACGAGGCCTTAAACTGAAAATAGTCATGTGTGTTACCCATTATAATCCAGCAATGATAAGCTTGCAAGAACCCATGAAAGACTAAGACAGAGAGATTAGTCCTAGTGGGAGCTCTTAGCCTATTTCAAGGAATTTAAAAAGTTTCTATGCTATTTATCACAGAAATTCTGACTGAAGCTATACAACTGTATTTGCCAGAAACTGAACACCTTAGTGCATTAAAAAAACAAAAACAAAAAACCAAACCCAAGAAAAACACCAAAACAAACCAGCCTCTATAATTTTTCCTTTAACATGACAGGTAAGCATTGTCACATACTATTAGCTTTGACTGAAATTTTGCCCAGAATATCTCAAGCACTTAAAGTTACTATAATAAAAAAACTTCGAATAACTGACTTGGAACAGTATGAAGATGAAAGATATATTTAACTTCCTGGGGAGTACTGCATTAGATTGAGCGGATTTGTTAAAATGTCTTGCAATATGTTTGTGTACAATGAACTGTTCTCACTTCTGAAGGCCAAATAAAAGGCTAAAGCAGTTTTGCGCTTTCTTCACATTAACTTGCCAAAAAATTCCAAAATAGGACTCCAGACCACAGGTGTGTTTGTACTGTTTAGGACATCTCACCCTTTCAGTTAGCCTTCTGGTCTTCTCTGTTCCCACAGGGACATCATGAACATGGTACTGGGAGCAAAGGTAACTCATTACAGGACGAGGAGCATCAAATAACTCTCGTAAATATGAGAAAAATCCGTATTTGCTGAAGAGGAGAAAAAAGCATGCATTAGAAATAAAATTTGGCAGGTAAGCAAGCTGAAGTTACTGATGGGTCAGAAAGAAGCTGATAACCTAGAACTGAACTGGTGAAAATCTGATTTGCATAGAAAATTCTGATATATAGCAACACCACTAGAACACTGTATTTAAAACCATTCCCCACTGATATAATTTGATACATACTGCAATTCTTCAATAGGTCTTGAAGGTAAGCTTTCAGCACATGATTCATGAGGCGCGCATACAGCATTCACTCTTAGTTTCCGATGATCACGCATCTAAGTATAGATTGCATTAGTTTATTTTGTAAAAAAGAGCAGAAAAATTCACTACATGAAAATAAAGTATTCATTCTTGACTCAAAGAACTAGAATTATTTTAAACTGACAACCTCTGAAAACCCGGAAAAGTCCACTCAGACATGACCAAGTTCTCTAAAAGCCAAGCTCAGTTAATGACCCTCTGAAAATACTAAGCATTAGAGAAAACAAAAGCAAGAAAGTCCAGAGCCAAGAGCTCAATCTAAACAGGTAAGCTTGATGTAATAAGGAAACCGCCTCTTTCAGGCTGTATGGCCATTCTGCACAGATAACAGTAGGCCACTGGCTACAGAGGCTCTGAGAAGTCTGATCCTAGCAGGGCAGAAAAGATGGAGGATACAAATGAAAGACCAGTTACCTGGTTAAAGAGCCTTGCACTGGTTTCCACAACCATGAAGGCAAGACAATACCCCAGTACCTTAAATATCACCACTACTGTTCACACATTAAAAAAATAAAAACCACTAGCTTCTGTGAAGGGCAGATAGGTCTTAAAAATTGCAGGACAGTTTGTTATTAATCACACTATTCTGTAGACAGGAAGCATTATGATAGTTAATGCTGTATCCTGTGGCTTTTCTCTCCTGCATCATCTGTCTGGCTCTCAAAGGGAACAATCTCCTTTTCGCTCCAGGGAACAGCAGTATTAAGAAAATGTAAGCCTGATTTGATGCCTGGACCATTGTATTGTCACAAAAGATGCTCTCTTGCCTCTTTAGTGAGGAAGCATTGGAAAAGCTTGGTACTACGTTTGTAGCTTTCTGCTTTTGTCATTTTCTTGTACGCAGTATTTTCTCCTCAGTGATTACTGCCTTGTCAAGGAAGACAAAAGTTATTTCTAAAAAGAAACATTTTCCTAGTATTCCTGCATCCCTCCAGTTGGTCTAGGCTTTAAAAAAAAAAACCAACATACCTTACTCCAGAAGAAAACTTTTGAATACTTTGTATTAGCTGTTGTGCTGATCTTGCCAATCAAAACTTAATAAATACAGACTTAGGTAGACTCCAAAGTTGAGGGATCCTACATCCCTATTAAATCAGTTTTAAAAACTGGTGCCTACTTGCCTCCACAAGAAACGCTTCCATATCTTCTTGACTCTCAAAAACAAAAGCACTCATGTCACTGGACGAAATGTGATTTTCAACATATTTAGCATGTCTGTTGTCTTTCATACTGATCTGATAAAAGAAAGGTAATAAAAGTGATTTAATACCATTGGACTTAGCACTGCCTCACCACACATACCCCCCCCCCCCAAAATATTTTAAGCAGTCAGGTGATATCCATGCCTACATTTAATGACAATAAAGACAATGTTTAAACATCTTTAAAGACATATTCCCTGTCTTTTTGCAACCAGTTCTCTTGGGAGGAAACCTACAGTAACTCATCGGTCATTGTGTTCAGTTTTTAGCCATCCATACGCTTTCTCAGCATTCCCAGAGCTATCAGTGTCTCCACCACACCACCTCCCCCTCTTCTGCTCCACCCTAACCTTGCAACTGCAGCCAACACCATCTCACATCTAGTGGCTCTGCTCCAGTACCTGTAAAGATACCTCACTGTTTAGAAACAATTAACCTGAAGAATCAAAACCAGAAAATGCCACACTCCATAATATTCATATACAGTTCCCTTTGATTTGGACACAGTGAACACTACCAAATACAGAATTGTGAAGCTGTAGAGAGACAGAGATTCACAGATTGAATGAAAGTTCTTTGAATTCTTAATAAAAAAATATATAATCCACGTTTCAGATGGATGAAGCTCTTATCTGAATGAAACGTTAATATTAGAATTCTTCAGTAACTCTCACTAGTAATTAAGACATTGTGTCACTGTATGTGACATACAAAGGCAAAATTACACAGAACTACACATCCTCTGGTTAGCCAAATGCTGGGTATGCTTACTACCAATTTGACCGCTAGAATTTTGAGGTACATGAGACTAGCTTACATTATATCAAAGAAAACACATTCAGACATTAAAGGATGTTACAGAGGTCAATGAGGCCTCAAAGTAAAAGCAAAGGCATTCTATCAGGGCCTTTGTAAAGTTAACTTGGTGTGGTCTTCAGGAAGAAATGAAAAATACTTGGCATTTTATACTAAACAAAAGTAATTTTAAACAGTTGTAGCAGTGTACGAAGCCTAAGAATTGGTATAAAAGTATTCAACATTCAACTAACTTAAATTATAGCAACATACTATGAAAATAAGCTTGCAATTCTGAAGAGGAGGAATGGACTGGAGTTCTTAATCCTCTTCACATTTCATGGAGCACATATTACAAGAGGCTGGGATAATGGTGGAATGCACTAGAAAACCAACAGCCTCTTCAAAAATTAAGCACTGTTATTCCTAGCTAGTACAGTGTCTGTCACACCAAAACACAATACAAAACTATGGATAATTTAGGTATTTGTGTCTGCAGCTGGCTGTGCAAAGCAAACCACAAGAACACCTGGGAATCACAGTGACATTAACTGTTGCTGAGCAGGTTGTGCTCTGAGAGGAGGTATTCAATTGTAACTACCACTGCTTTTAAGCAGCAAATAAGAACTACTGAAGTCTAAATAACTGGATGTACCTTAGAGGAAACCTACAATGGACACCTTAATAAAGGACTGCTCCTTGAGGAGCACCTCATCTTACTCAATGTTAAGTATTACTACATTGCCTACAGAATTAAAATTAAAGTTCACCATGCTAACGTATCCTGCACGTAATTGGCAGCTCATTTAACAATGTGTTTTGAAAGTCTGAAAGTCAAAGTCTTGCAAGGCATAAATAAACTAAATATTAACTGGTTGGAGTGATATGCAAGTCAGTCTTCTTACTTCAAGCATCATGGGTTCACAAACTTTTTTTTTAAACTTGTCTTTGTTCTTTCTTAGCCATACAAGAGCAGTGTGTGTGTCTTTGAATCTCCCTTTCAGATGCTCTTCCTTCATGTTCATTACATTATTGAGTTGTTCCAGGTTATCGTTTATTCCTGTAATTTAAGGCATTTCTTAGTGAGTCCATAGCAAGTACACATTATAACTAGCATCTTCCAATACTTACTATGTTACTCTAGCAACAAGGTTGTTAGGAGATAAGAATTAAGAGTTTCTCTTCCCACAATCAAGATGCTGCTTATTCGAAAGAAACCTTAACAACTATTAAAGCTTAAATCTAAAATAAAATGAAAACTTACCCACAGGTAACAAAATGCAGCATCACAGTAAACCCACAGGATTTTAGTCCTAGAAGTATCTCTCTTCAAAACTTTCAATACCTTTGTATTTTAAACCAAAAATGCCCCAAAAGGAAAGAGGTAGTGGGACTAGCAACACAAAATCTCCAAGTGTTAGCGCATGCTTGCAAACAAAATGTGTGACAACAGACTGGGTGCGAAAGCATTTGGTATTCAGGAAAAACAGAAAACAGTTACTTCCTGTGCTTCTCAAGGTAATGGTGCCTCCTTCCTTAGGGCATTTGGTCTCTCTCTACCTCAGTTTCTTCTTGGATTCTATGACAGTTAAGTGCCAAAGACATAGGTATGTGCAAACATATTACACTCACTGAAGAATATACATAACACTCACTACCCACCAAGCTATAATTTTTGAATTTTGTTTCTTAGAAGTAATCGCAAATCCTAGGCTAGTATAAAGGAAATTATAGTAATTAAGATTAGCTCAAGTTAATCTAAAAAGGACAAAAACAGCACCACCACTACACCTTCAAAGCAAACTTTTTTGCTTCAGGTTTGGGGGTTTTTTTTGTATCCTGCTAACAGTACATACTATCATTTAATAACATGAAAAAAATGAAACTGGCAAAGCAGTCTCCTTACCCAGAGATCAGAAGAAACTGATTTTTTGATTAGTTTTAAGATCAAGTGCTACTTCTCAATCTTCCTGTTCTTTTCATTTTGGAAGTAGTTTGTTACTTTTAATAAAACTGGTAACAGACAAGAGGACTGCTATACATGTAATACAACTATGAGACTTGAGGTAAACACCTTAAATTATTTCACTACAGCACTGTAACAAGCAATGGTGCACAGACAGACAAAGAAAAAAATAATTAGAAGTCAACAAACAAAACCTCAAATAACTTACTTTTCTTTTCTTTTTCTTGGTTCATTTTCTCTGCTGTTAGATCACTGATATCACTATCAATATTTGCCTTTTCTTCTTGCAATTCCTTCAACTTATTATTAACAGCATCAATTTGTGGCTGAAGATTCTCACAGACTGCCATTGCATTGAGCTCATTCTTCCAGTCCTCTATCATTTTGCGAGTGTTGTGTATTTTCCTTTGTCTGTCCATTTCCTCATCTTTTTTCATTCTCAATGCTTGATTAATTTCTTCAATCTAAGAATTTTGATTATTTCCAACATTAAAGGAGTTTGGTATACAAAACCGATGACAAGTAGGGTATCTGTGCAACTGGTACTAAATGTTGATGTAACCACACACTAAAATCCTTAGATTCTGTTATAGTTCCAATAACCCTACAACATTTGAAGAACTGACAAGATTTTGTTAATATTTAGGAACACTTAAGTAAAAATACAATCAAACCTTCAAGACAATTTTTAAAGTTCCTTTATTTTTACAAAAGCAGAAGCTTAAAATCTTCAACACGTTTGAAAGTTAGTCTAAGATTGCATAAAACCCATAGCACAAACAATGTGCAACATTGACTCTGCACCCTTATATTTAATTTATACATTTAACCAAGTGATTATATTAAGTTCTGCAACTGTTTTACAACAGATCTTTTTGTTTTCTTATTAAAAATTATGTATATATACACTTAAGAGAAGCAACAACCCTAGCCTCTTGCATAGAATATTTGAGGGCATTTTTAACACTGAGATCACATTACTGTGCTACAGAGGCTGTAGCTTTTCAAGATATATAGTACATATACACACACATACTGTCCATTCCTAAGTTTGCTATCAAGGTAACTGATTTTATGTAGCATACACCTGTCCCTTCGTAATACCCATTTGACTAATAGCTTTTAGAGATTCATTGTGTATTGGAGGGAGTGAAGTGTGGAAGCACTTGCAGCCTGCTCAGAGAAATTTTCCTCTCTGCTAACAGAAGAGCAGGCATAAAAGCCCTGTACCTGTGTATCACTGCAGAATCGAAAAAGCAGCATTCCACCTGAAAGCAGCATATGCTATAGCTAGTACTGAATTAATACATTAGCAAAGAAACACCAAAATAAGTCACAAATATCCAGTCTTACTTGCTTATCTTTTATCTCCAATGCATCTTGCTTCTGTTTACATTTTTGAGAAATGTCTTTGATTTCACCAGCCTGCATACAGGAAGATATTTAGACAGTCATAAATTCAGTTAATTTATAAAAAGCAGTCATATTTCAAAGAACACTTTACATGCATAAGTAAGCATTTATTCCATATTTCATTGCTGACAAAGTCATACTCACCAGTTTCTTATTATTCTTACTTATATCTGTAATGGCCTATAAACTGTTCACACAGCCATTCAGCTACAGATCTGCAATTCAATCATGACAAAAGATGTCTCCTAACTTCATCTGAAATGAAAGTAACTCCATCCTCCATTTCAATAAAATGTTATATTCAGATTCTTACAATTATAAAATGTTCTTGCCTCTTTTTCCTAACAACCTTACCAAGGAAACCTTACACTTAGAGCAAGAAAGACTTAAGTTCCTAGGCACAGAACAGCCAAAACAGAATTTGTCAAAGTCATCCTGCCTCTGAAGTGCATCATGCTAAAGCTATAGCCTACACAGCTCAGCCTGACAACTTGTTGGCTTGTATGTAGGCACACATCTCTACTCTTTCTCTGTTATTCTCAGCTGCTATGGAGTTGTAGAATAATATAGGTTCAAGCAGATTTCTGGGCATCACCCAGTCTCATCCCTTGCTCAAAGCAGATCTTACTAGGTTGGGTTGCTTGGGCACTTGTACAGCTGAGTCCTGAACACAGTACTATGCTTTCTCCACAAAGTTACTTCCTCCCTCCCTGAACCCTCAAGGCTGAAAACTGCAAGCAGAAAATGAACACTGCAGAAGGATGGAAGGACTGTAAATAAATTCCAGTGCAGACACAGAAACAAACACCCACTACACTCACTGGAAGAAATGTCTTCCTACAAACTGAATCACACTGAAAATGCTAAGATGCATCAAGAATGGAGAAAAGACTATGCACAATCTACTCCTTCTCACAACATTGAAAGATGTACAAAAATTTCTGACTCTACACCTGTTTACATGAAGGCAATGTGGAACAATACATCTTGGTCTCGCAGTTGACTGCTGTACAGTACTGACTCTGTGATGCTCTCTCCAAAGATCTGGGTAGGCATTCTGAAGAGGAAGCTCTCTCCTAGGAAACTGATGCTGTATGTTCAGAAAACAACTCTGAGGGCTCTCAAAAGCAGGGCACTAGCAAGGAACTGAAATTAAATTTTTCAATTATCATTATATTTGCAGTTATTTTCTATTTATATATACCTACCTTACAGGATACATGAACAATTACAATTGTCTTCATGGTACAACTACAACAAACTGCTTTGTACTGTCAAATATTGCTAAAAAAATTGCACTGCATAATCCACTCTGTTCAAATGTCTTTGAAAAGCCTAAAGTGGAGACTACTCTAGGCTTCTGCCTCACTGTTTCATCAACCTCTTCCTTCAAAATAGGCCAATTTCTTTTTTTCAGAATATACATGTCCTACACACCCAATGCACAAAATTTTACTAGGAGTTCTTAGTCTGACCAAATCCTTAAAAGGTTTTAACACAGGGAGAGAGAAAAGAGAAATAGTTGTGCAGTGCCTCAATACATTAATTTCTTCCCAGATTTAGTTCTGCCTTTACTTTCAGTCCAGCTCCTTCCAGGCAAAACCTGTAACACCACGTCTAGCTTTTTGCCAGCAAACTGCAAACAAGATCTAATGAAGGAGGTGGTTTATCTCTTCTCACAAATATATCCTCAAGCCAAGCGCAAGATCTCAAGAAGCAGTCAGGATTACAATTATTTGATAATGATATAAGCCTGGACCAAAGGGCCTGAAGACAATTATGTTCCCTGCAGGTCTGTGTGCCCGAAACAGAAAGGACTTAAAATGCTAAACTGCTTTCCCTTAACACCAAATTGAAATCTGTCTTGAAAAAAAACCCCAAATAACCAACCACCACAACTTCTGGGTCAAAAAAAAAGTTACTATTTTTATAATGAAAATAAGTCATTAATCAACCCTGCTGGCTTAAGCAAAATCATCTGTGAAATGCTCACCAGGTTCTGGCATCTACAAAGATAAAAATCCAAGTTACAATAATTTCAAGCAGTATTTACCAAAAAGTGAACAATTAATCAAGTAGCAATTTACAGAATTTTAAGGTAGGGTACTTAAAAGCCTTGAGGTTTTGCGTTTGGTCAAAACTATCTTCTGACAGTGTGAGCAGCATTGATTCTCCTTTAAAAGAACTACATTTTCACAGCCCAACTAAGAAGATCTGTGGGAGGTAAATGGATTTCAGTACTCAAAAAAGTTACTGTCACAAAAGTTCAAACAAAAAATAGCAATACACATCCAATATCTTGTTAACTTGCCCAATGTCACACAAATTGTTCATGCCATAACCAGGTATATAACATATTCCGTTAAATCTTTTTCCATGAGCATGCTCCCTGCAAGTTAAAACTAAAATGCTCACTTTCCCCCCCCTAGGTTTCTCATACAGAGGACACTCATACCCATCAGAGGATAGCTTTTATATGAATATAGCCCAATACTTCTAAAAACTGTGGTAGCAATGGTTTAGTAGAGTTCTTCACGAAAAAATTTTAAGTATAACAAAGTGAGTATATATGAGTAAAACCTATCAGGATAATACCAAACAGTGAAAACAAAGCTTCACACTTCACAAGCATGAAGGCCCTTACTGCATTATGAAAATTAATTTCAAGATTCCAGCTGTTAACTTCCCTCTAACTACACTTACTCTTAAAACACCAACAAAAACCCATTAAGAAAACCACAACCCACACACAAAAAACCCTCAACCACACCAAAAAAACCCCACTTCAATAAAACTGCAACATTTTTACACATTTTGTTATTTTGAATCACAACATGGTAAACTCTTGCAATACTGTGGAGCACAAAATTCAAAGGATACCCTTAAAGGGCTTTCTTAATAATATACATGATAAGAATAAGAATAATGCACTTGGGTAAGTAGTATTGCCAGGTACAGGTTACATCACAACAAAAGCAAAAGTGGTGTGAACAACAATCTGTTGTTTTTGTTCGTCTGGTCTTTCTGGTTTGCTTTTGGTTTTTGCTTTTTTCACTGAGATGCTGTTCATTTTGTTTGGAGAGAAGAGTGTGTCATTTGTTTTTTTTAAAGAAAGCACATGGACTGTGTATCAGCTCACAGTGCGCTAAGTACCACTGAAGTTTCAGACCCTGATTCTACAAAATGCTTCATGACAGCAGTCCTCTACAGGTGTCACATGTGTCTCCACACCAAGGTCTTTTGACCTGATCAGGTATCTTCAAACAGAATTCACTGCAGCCAGCGTTCTCATGTTATCATTTGAGTTATCCATTAAAAATGTGTGGAGCCTATGCATACAATGACTTCTGCAGCCTGAACAGTACGTGATAGTTAAAATCCTGCAGATAATTACAGTACTTTCCTATTTGTCATACAGAAATGGTAATTTTCCATATCCCCAGAGAGCAGCTATTCAAGAAACGGATAGTAAGCTGTAAGGAATACGTAGGTTTTCCATTAAATTCTCTTATGCATAAAAATAGTCACAACTGATGGAAGATTACTGTCTAATAAAAAATATATCTTCTTTATGGAATTAGGTTAAATATTAGAAAAACACTTAGGTCAGAAAAGCTGTAATTTAGCTTACATTAACAACCCAAACTGGCTACATTTTAAGGAGATAAACAGAGCATCTACAAATCCCAACTACAGAATAGATGAAAAAAGGCAACAAATTCAAAGTAAGTATTTAACTTAGGGAAACTGTAATACTACATCCCTGAAGATTTTATGAGAACATTGTAAAATTTGTACGCTCCTATAATAGCAAGAGAATGGACTTCCAGAGTTGCTACTAAGAAATGTATGTCTTGAGCTTAATTGTTTTTAATAGAACAGAGACATGGAGAAGGCAGTGAGAACCAAGGGCACAAGTATTTCAGAAAAATGTTTTCTGAAACACATTGTTATAGCACACTAGAAAGAAAAAGGAAAGTTGAACACAGAACTGAAATACTACATATATTAACTGAGAAATTAAAATACCTACCTTATCTCTGATTTTTATATCCAGACTCTTCAAATTCTCTTCAGTTTCTTGGATTTTTTTTGACAGTGGGGACCGCATTTCTTTCAGATTCTGCACTTCTTCCTTGGCTTGGTCTCTGCTTTGTTTCACTTTCTCATGCTGCTGACGAACATTTTCATATTCCTTGGAGGAGATGAAAGTAAAACAGAAGACTTTTGTATTCTATTCCAGTACTTTATACTGCTCTAACATTTTATTTAATTGCACGAGTTTTAAGAGAAAAATCTCATTCAGAAGCTATTATTAGAGCAACTAGTTAATTAAACCTCTTGTTACTAGTCACTATGACTAGGAGATGCGAGGATCACTCAGTTCCCAGTGAACAAGCACACATATTTAATGGTTCTTAAAAAACGTGCAAGTCACAGAGCAGAAGAAACAACCAACTTGTCTGCAATTACCTTGCCTCTAAATCCATCTGGGACCAGTGCAGAAAAAGTAATTCTTTAGCCCCTTCTGTCCATAGTTTGAGCACTACTTAGGCAGAAGTCCTCAAGCTGAGGAGCAAATAACCATTGAAAACTTCAGGGGAAAGAAAAGGAAGGAGCTGGACAGACAGTCAGAGCCAGTAACAAATACAACCCTGAAGAACACCATGGAAAGTGACAGAGTTGACCAGAACTCAGGGGAAGAAAAACTCCATCATACACCACAGATGCCACAGAAGTCACTATCGAGGAAGTTTAACTGGAGATGCACTCCTGAGAAGAAAGAGATGGGAAGAAGTGCGGTGACTAAGAACCTCCACTTCAAGAAGACAGGAATTTTGGGGAGAAAGTAGTTTAGGCAGAAAGTCATTACTAGTGAATATTTTTCTATTATGCTTTCTGGAGGGAAAAACTAGACAAAACAAAACAAAAAATCCAGAACAAAAGAACAAGACATACAGATCTAGGAGACTTCTTGCAACTGGCTGGATAATATTTTTTAAGTTTGTTATACTACACTTAACTCATGGTTGTCACTTTTCTTGTGCTCGTCTGTACATAACTAATAAAGTACATTGTGAACAGTCTCACATGGATGGAAGAAAGTTTCTTGCAGTAAATTGTTTAAATGGTGGTTATTGCAAATTTGCTACCAGAATATATTTATTTAATTACTCTGAAAAAGATACTCAGTAGGCCAGAGGGAGGAGTAGATATATGCAGGTGGGAGTGCAGAGGAACAGAAAGCTATTGGATTTGGCAGGCACTAAAGAAAGCTGCTGGTTTAGAGCATACACTTGGATTATTCCAAGTTTTGGAGCATTAAAAAGAAATAAAGATAGCCTGCAAGCTCTATCTGTAACAGTGAGCCTTATCTGCTACTTCTTTCTCCTAGTTACTTAATAACTCTGCCTGTAAGTACACACAGTTAATCACACATTAATCAACTTAGGCTATTAAATACAAATTCTTTCATAGTATCTTTTTCATAAAGCCAAAAAGTATTTGAAAAAAGCTGCTCTAATTCTATGATGTGGAGTACAATCTGTAGACACCATTACAAAGTTACAGAAGTAAAGGAACTATACTTCCCCTTAGCTGAAAGAGTAAGCTTAAAATTTAGCTCTGCCTTAGATAAAGTATTTTATCTCAAGGTTCAAGCAAATACACATACAATGCACTTCATTTCTTCTGATACAAGACACAGGCAAGTTTCCATCAAAACTGTCATGACATGGCTTTTATACATTAAATCCCTTCACCAAAACTTTAAGAAAACCTGACTTTTGATCCCTGTATTTTGGCAACCTTTAAGCAAATAACCTTGATGCTTGTAATTATGCACTTAGCTAAGGATCTGCAGAACTTCCACAGGATTTCAGCTCTCCCATGAGATATGTGCACCTAAACTACATAAAAAAGCTTTTCTCAGCTGTGAATGGAAGAGGAAAAGGAGAACGGACATGGCTTGGCCAAGACACATTTTCAGAATTACATGTTTCCAGGACATTTACAGTAGGAGGAACAGCACTATAGATATATACACACATACTACCTCAAAACAGTATACTTTATGGTATACCATACTTCATTAAGCTTAAGCTTGGAGGGGTAAGAAACCTCCCTCCTTTAAGACCCTACAAAAGAAGGGCTATCTATGTCAAAAGAACTGTAGCTCCTTAAATTTTATCATTGACTGTAGATGACACAATCATTTGACAGAAGCCCCACTAAGGCACACAGAAGAACATAAAACTTCTCCTAAATCCTTGACTCCCAATCTTTAACATTGTATTCCTAGAGTCTATTTAATAGCATTTAAAAGCAGATGCTCAAAAGGCTATTAGACACAGACATCTATAAATACAGTGTATAATTCTCCACATACAGAAGCAGCTGGCACTGACTAGAAAAAACACTTGACTGGAAAAGCGTTCCTCAGGTGAAAAGTAGTGGTCTTCAGAATAAAAACACATTTCTACAGGGGCCAAACAGTAAAGCAAGTTCAGCATTACACTCTGCCTTTTCAACCATGATCAACAGTCTAGTGTCCGTTTTTCAGTTGACCTGTTTTCAGGCTGTCCATCTTCTCCATTTAGTAACATACCATAGTATTTATACATCTGCCTCCTGGCTGATTCGGAGGCTCAGCCCAGTATTGTTTTGTTACAGAGGAAATTTTGAACAGCTAGGTCTATTTGGTCTACAGGTAGAAGCCTACCTTTTGGTGAGGACAGGAGGGAGAGAAGATCCACAGAAGGAATAAACTGCTGTGCTACTCTGAACTTTGGTGAACCCAATTTTAGTGACACCAAAACCATTTATTTCTTAGGATTAAACAGTGCTAGTCAGATGACAAAGAAACAAGACCTTGTAAAAGAATGCATTTCTTCTTTTAGAGATCTTGGTATTTTGCAATACAGGAGAATACCAATAGATCTGTCAGGAGGATTTGACAACACACTAAATAGCAACAATCTTTTATGTTGAGGATCACAATGGAATGTGAAATTTTTTTGCAGCCTGTAGGTCAAATATCTTCTACCTAGTAAAACAGTTATGTTGATGACCCTTGATTTCAACTGTAGATTGTTTACCAGAAGTCACTTGCTGGTGGTTAATCTGGTACCCACCACTGATTCTGTACTACATATCAGAACTTCATGCAGGTGTCAAAATACACTTCCATGGATTCAGTGGCCAAAAAGTTAAATTTCTCCAGGTTGAGTGCACTCACCTGAAGTATTTAACATACTCAGTGACATAAACTGTTGGAACACAGCAGTGAAAGAGTAAGCTGTGAAGAAGTCTGTCTAAATTTGCTTAAGAAACACATACATAACAGCAATGTTCTCAAACTTATGGAAGACAATTTAACTGACAGCAGGTAAGGTTCTTAACTTAGTTTCCCCCCACCAGTTTCTGACCAGCCTTCAGAGCTCTGTATCTGCAAATATCTTACAGTAGACAACAATCAGTATCCATCTACATTAACAACGTAAGACCTACATCTCTCCTAATAAAATTCTTGTTAACTAAGCCAGGCTAATGCATGTATAGGAGGAAAAACCCAAATCATTCAGCAAGTATGGAAGTCCAATCCTAATGGCCCAGAGCATACAGCCCACCTCCTTAGTACCTACCACCATCTATCTACTTAAATTGCAACTCCTATACCCCTCTGTGCTGCTAGCATGGAGGTTTGAGGGCAGTGAAGGTTCGTGCCTTGAATCCAGTTACTCTTCAAGATTTAAGGGACAAAGTTCTTTGTATACCCACAAGAAACTTTTCTGCAAAATTGCAACAATATACTTCACAAAAGTTTTTTGCATCCTCCACAAATACCACATGTAAGCTTTAGCAAGCTCTGTACCTGTATTTCATGAATTCTCTAAAGCTTGCAAATAAGGCAAACAACCTATTGCTTCAATATAATAAAAACATCAGCTTAAACTGTTTAACAATTTAACATGACTGACCACTCAACATCAAAACTAAACCAGTCAAAAGTGCTGTTCAGAAAGACTTATTTTGCTTTGCATAAATGACCTGTCATCCTTGGTTCTAGGCTCTTTTGAATTCGTTTATAATTTTAACCTCTCCAAATGTCAACATTCTTGAGGTCGGCAACCTATATTCACCATGATTTATGTCATGCACACCAAACCTCAATTAACAAATTAAAATTAGCAAAGGGAGAATGCAACCTGTAAAAAACAAACCAGAAAACACATTCTGTTGAAAAAAATAGTGATTTATAGCCAGAAGGAAGTGGAACTGGCTAGGCCCATTAAACCAGTTGTGTCTACATGGAATAAAAAGGAGTACTGTTTTTGGCCCATATTGCTGGCTTTCCTAAACAGCCAGTAACAATTTAAGCAATTTCTTCAGTCCAGCTACATACACAAGCAAACCTCTGATCAAAGCTAGGCCAAGAACAGCCTTTCAAGACCTAGCCTGTTTGCAACCATGCAATTGTAATGATGTTCAAGTTAACTCTGGTCAAATTTCTTCTAAAGAAACTTCTGGCATATTTCTAATATTGCAGAATCAGGAAAAATGGGTTAGGTAAGAAAATATTGGAAAGAAACTGAAAACTTACCACCCAAGGTCTTTTCCTCTCAAGCATCTCAATTAAGTCTAGATGGTGTTTGCGCTCATGGTATCTCTCAACATCTTGTTTGTATCGTTCAATTCTCTGTCTCATTTTCTCCAAAGAGTTAGTTTTGTCTCTGCACAAGTTCTGTAAGAACAAACATTTTCATATTTTACAGTATCTACTTTGTGAAAACACTTCTCCACACCTCACCTGTGCATTAAAGCAGAAATTTAACATGAGAGGACACTTTAGTACAGCAGTAATTAAAGGGGAACAACTAGGAATATACAGCTTTTTCAAGTACATTTATCATATAGTTTCCATGAAAACAAATCTAATTTAAGTAAAAATATTTTCTTCAGATCAAGAACTCTAATATTTTGTTTTCTCAGGAAGTTACTGCCTACAGCACAAGCTTCCATTTATCTAGACATTTGTAAACCACCATAACTAGTTTTGATGAACACAAGTAGCAAAAATGATTGTGAAACATCTTGTAGATATTTTTAACAGAAACATTAAGGTTGGTATGTGAATGTGGTATCTATGAGTGGAAATGCATGCACACACACACGAGAAACAATAGAATAAAGGAACAGAATAAAGGATTAAAAGGATGGCCTGTATGGCTAACAATAGACACTGTTCCCAAGATACCATTCCCAACAGTAACAGCAAGGAACACATTATTTCTGCAAAGATCACCAGGCCTGCACTCTAGCAAGATCACAGTACAAATCACTGTCAGGGATAAACCCTGTGTCCTAAAACCATGACAGCAACAAAGTTGAAGCTTATTGCATACACTCTCCCTTTTCTCTGTCTGCAACATTCCAAACCAGGAAAAACAGGCAGCAGTGGTGTGACAATCTCATCCATAACTTATAGAAGCTGCAGTCAGCAAGACTAAAGCAAAGGACCACCCTATAACTGCTGACGAATTCTGAAAGGCATAAAAGATCTGTCCAAAAAACTTGTTGCCAGTCAAGAATCCCAGGGAAGTGTACAACAGGCATCCCATCTAGATCACCTGCATATGTCTTCATGCTTACAAGTGAATGAACTGCGATAAAATATAAGCATGACGTAGTAAAATCAACATGCTGCAGACTTTGTAAATGTATACCACCTTCTAAGACCTCATGTTAAATTTTATTATGTTAATTATCATACAGTCACTGCTCTCTATCTATAATGTGCATGTTTACCTCCAGTTCTCTTTCCTTTTCTCTGAAGTTTTTCAGTTCACAGTGAAACCGGTACATTTCTGGAGGACCGATGGACTTTTCAGTGGCTTCAAGCAACTCAACCTTACTCAGTTTTGCAAATTCTCCAACTCTGTCCTACAAAATAAGAACACAGTATTTGTTAGAACAGTGCAATACAGTAATACTGGATTTAAATACTGCAACTTACTTCTCATGAAGATCACCTGACTCACAGTTCTATGCTAGAAAATTACATCAGAGCTAAGTTAATTTTAAGTGCAGGATGACCATCTCTGAGTAGCAAGCAAACCCTCCTAAACATTTTGTAAGAGATCATACATGGTCTTCTTGGAGTTGCTCTGGAATGATTTGGAGCTTAGACCTTGGCTGTCCAGCAGCTTTTGAGGGCGGCTGTTGAAGACATGGGTTGGTTCATTGTTTTTGAATTGGCTATTGTTCTTCTGAACAAAATAGTTTAGTAAAGACAATTAGAAGTTTTATTCCTCTATTCTTAATATTTTTTCTCAAGCTGCTAAGGCTACACCTTCCCAGTATAAATACTATGATAAACTCAAAAGTTTAGCCATGTGGAAGTTAATATAAAGGCTGGCAGCCAAGGGTATCAGGAGGCATTGCTGCTGTCCAAGGCAGAGGAACAGCTCAAAACCAAGACTGAAGTCAAAGGTGTGCTTGTCATTGCTACAGTGTCATTACAGCGAGCAAGTAAACCAAAACTTTCAGGACATAGTATTCACTGAACTGACACCTAAGTACTAAAGAAAAAAGCTGGTTTAGATATGAAAGTTACATTGACAGAGCATGCAGAAAGTTCATTCTAAACAAACACTGTGAATAAGTAAAAGAAAAAGAAACAAAAATTTGTTTTGCAATATTAGCTTTCTAAATTTTAGAAATTTAATTAGATTTAGTTTTTGCCTTCTTGAACGTATTTCTCCTTGAATAGAACAATAAACCCATGGTTAGCTAGACTCAGGTAAGGCTTCCTTTTAGTACCATCCCTGGTTATCCATGTGAACCGGGAACATCTTCGGAAGGAACCCACTGTAGCTTTTAAGGTGCAATTGTGAGGTGACTGTTATCTGCATAGAAATCCTGACATACCTGAGCATGGCTTCAGATATGGAAACTGCCTGTAGTATTCTTTACTCTTCTCTATCCTTTAGGAGCAATTTTCCATCAGGATTATTTTACTCTTTAAGAATTTGATCCTAAATATCTTTGTCCTATGCTATGCTCAAGAAACCACTGAACCACAGACATTACCAAAAAGGCTCTAGTAGCAGTCTCTGTTGCAACTGTACTCAATCATTCAGTAGGATTGCTTTCTGGTTTTTGGAGAAAGAAATCCAGAGAACTCCCCTGCACTTACCAAGTGCAGGATCCAATCATGAGGAATTGACTGGATATAACCAGAGAAAAGTGCATGCAGGGATTGGCTAGGCAAGTCAGGGATACAGAACTACAGGAATCACACAGGTAAAAGTACAGAGACAGCTAGATCTCAAGACCTTTGAAAAATTTCCCTACAGATTTGTTGCTTAAGAATGTCCTTACAGCAGCATGGACAGGACAGGACAGATACCACTGCTAGTGCTGCTACTTGAAACACTAACATGGGTAACATCAGCAGCTTTCATTTCAGTTTGAGCTGACAGCAGGTACAAAACTGTCCAGTTAGTGAACCTTAAAGGTCACAATGGCTACCTCATCCCTCTCATTCTTGGTGCTATGCCACTAAATCGCTCAAGTGCTACAAAGCTAAGCAGCAACAAAACCCTCTCAAAACACAGCATTTGCACCATCTTCAAAATTCATTCATACCTGAGGAAGAAACTGGCACAAATTGTCCATCTGGATATTTAAGGCTGCAACCTGTTCTTCTACTGTCTTCAGGGTTGTTGGCTTTTTGTTGATAAACCATGCTGATGTGTTGTTCACCACTTGAATCTCACGTGTGATAATGATATTGTCAGGCGTCTTACACCTGATTAGTAAAAAGAAGCGTTTAAACCTTTGAGAATATGCAAAGGTTACAAAGTTTCAAAGTATGTTAGAGTTATGGTATTAAAACCTCTAGGTATCTAAATATTTAATATAAATTAACTGAACAGTAGCAGCAAATTCACATTTTATACTTCAGAAAACGTCCAGTACTTCAGCAATGAATTAATCTCACACAGAAAACATCAAGAATATCTGCAAATCTTAACTCAGAGGCTCTAAGTTATTATATAAATGAGTTAGTTACTCATGCTGAATTTATTTAAAGTCATTAATTTAGTTTTATATATGTACAGTTTACATAAAAGTGTATTTTTTTATATGAAGTTTAGTAAGTTTTAAAATTGGTATGCAGGAGGTGCACACTAATGCTATGCCTTTAAAGTAAGTATTAGTGTACAGAACTACATCAATAACCTGTGCATATAAATTCCATATGGGAATAAAAATAGTATCATACAGTGTAAAAAATAACTTTATTTTCTGTTTTTAAAGAACAGCAAAGATGCATCAGGTTCTCTAACTCAACACTTCTCTTCAAAAACTTAATCTGGTTAAGATGCCTCATTAACAAACAATGAGATTGTCACTATTGAAATTTTGGTCACCGTTTTGATTCAGAAATTGTCTACTGTCTGTTCAGTCAGCATGTTATTAAAGATGGAGAATAAGGGGTCATAACAGTTCAGCAGCTGTCTACCTCAGAAGACTTAAAAATAGAGGTAAGAGCAGAAGTGGGTAATTCAACAGCTTCCAGTGTTAGAAATAAGTGCCACAGTGATATGAGCCTACTTCTTGAAAGCTGTATGATTATTTCCTCACAAGTATCCACTACCTTATTTTCATATACTAGACTTCCTTCAAAAGACCTACAAAGATATGCTCCTTTCTTTTATCAAATTAAGAACCTTTTACTACTATAACTCTTGATTTTAGTTACAATCTAAGATCCAAATTCAACCAAGACAGTAAGTGCTTATAAAACTCAAATTTTAAAATCCCTGTCAAAAAGCTGTCTTCTGCAGCATTGCTCTTACCCTACATGTTGCATTTAATTTTCTACTTAAAGGACTGAACTACATTGCAACAATTACAGTAAACATATGAAGTCTTGACATACTGCAGATCTCTCTTCAGACTTTCAAGTAACATCAAGTAGTATCTATGCTGGATCAATCACACTGTCTATCTGAACCTCAACTATACTATCCTGTCCCCTATGCCACTAATTGGCCAGTCTCCAAAGAATACCTTACTTGATCGCTCCCACAAGAATATAAGAGGATAGGATTTTTTCAAAGACCTGTCCCAATACATCTTTTTTTTCCTTAACATGATTTTCTTGTTATACAATCTAATCAGGGTGACCAATTCTTATACAAATTAACATGGGCTCTGAATCAGTTGATTACATCCATGTTCTATTTAGTTTATGCAAACAGATCAGGTTAAGGCTTATCAAACCACCTGTGCTACTGCAGCTTCATTTTAAGATCTCCGAAAAGAAGCACTCATTTATGAACTCCATTGGAATACTCTCCAGTTGTCAAAAGGACCCAAACAAAACAAAAACAAAAAACCCCAAAGAACACCTTACAGGAAGCATGTAATATTGCCCTGTAACCACAAGTTACTGATGGAATTTTACAGAGTCCAAATGGTTTTCAATTGCTTTGTTTTGCAAAAGCTTACCTAAAAAGACTGCATTAGCCAGATTTACTTTTTTTTCCTTCTTTTATTTTAGTATGCCATGTTTTAGTAAGAATGTAGAGGAGCCCCTAATACCAGCAGTATCAGTATAAGAAAGTGAAAGCAGAACATCAGGTTTTAAAATTTAACTTGTCTTTTTTTTATTTTTCTTCTTTAAAAATAATTTCTAACCACTATGTCATAATGGTAGTAATGACTATCTGAATCATCCGAACCTTAAATGTAAATCGAAACAATCAAAATGTGATAAACACACCATCTACATCAATCTTTATCTATGTATCCTTTGTACATCAAGACAAGGTAAAATGCTTCAGAAAGCAAAATCAACAACAGACATCACTGCTTATTTCTTGCATGGCAATTATTGACCCTTAAAATTTTGAAGTGAAGTTGGGGTGGAGGGTGAGGAGACAGAAAGTAAATCACCAGCTTAAAGACACTCCTCTACACCAGATTTTTCACAACTTCAAGAATTACTATATGGGGAAATAATCTGATTAAAAATGCATGAGGAAATATTGTTTTACTACTTACAGTTCAATTTCTACTAGACCTTTCAAGCACCCCTGCTTTACAAAGAGACCAACCTACAAAATAATTATAGAAATCATTATTGCAAAATAACAGTGTATTAAAATGTAATCTCTTACAAAACTACGTATTTATATAATAGAGTTGCTGCAATGCGGTATTTTATTAAAAACTTACAATTACAAGCTAAAACGTATTTTGGCTGTGTATTAACTAAAAATAAAGGACAACACTATCATCTTCCTTACTGACTAGCAGCATTAGAACTTCCTCCATAGGTTAGCAATTTCTGATCAATTTCAACCTCCAAAACTGAACCAATTATAACCAGCAGATCCACAGAGAAAAAACTCATGACCTTCAGGAACAAATGCAATACAAATGAAAGACATTGGCAAATACCTGTACTAATAGAACTTCCAAATCTAATAGTGTAAAAATATATAAACATGAAAAGCCAATGAAAATACCACCACACAGTGCTGCCATGCAGTCAATTTCCGTATATACATTTCCTCAAAACTAAGCTGCAATCACAGAATATGTACAATCATTTAGGTACCCAGATTCAGTGCTCAGAAGATCTACTGCAATATGTTCCATCCAAACAGAATATCCAAGAAGCAAGAGAAAAATTTAAATTGACAATACAAACTTCCTACTATAATGTCAACACGTGATCACTTAGGAGTAAAAAAAAAATAATCGTAGAACCATCCAAAAAACCAACTTCCATTTATGTCAAAGATCAGCAGCTCCATGCTTTTAGATAAATTCTCAGACCCTGTAAGGACATGTTCATTTCCACAGGTTCTATATACTTTGAAATTAAGTTGGAGTTTTTTAATTTTATTTCTCCTTTAGCTGGTATTTCTGATCAAATGTTTTTTATGCATTAACTGATATTTTCCTACCCCACTGTGGGGGCTGAAGACATCTTCACATATAACCTCTGGTCTGCTCTGGTTCCAGTACGATTCACTTGTTTCCATTTCACAATTCAGCCAAAACAACTAGTTTAAACAAAACCCCTTTGGTAAAAGCCTTTGTCTCTGCATCAGGTTATTTTACAATTTGCATGCCTTTATTTTTATAAAAATAAAGCAAATCAAGGAAGACAGTCTTTTTCCCCCCTCCTATGCTGGAAAGGTCTCTTAATGAAATTCAGTTTAAGCATGAACAATAAAAAAGTTCATAGTTACCTTATCAGCTCTCCCTATGAAAGAAGGTTTTCCACCCAGTCCCAAGCAGATGGCACAAACAATGCTTGACTTCCCTGTTCCATTAGCACCTATGATCATGTTCAGATTGGGTCCTGGATATACTTCACAGGAATCATATGTTCTGGAAAGTACAGCAATTTTGAACCTTGTAAACACTATGTCACCTTAAAAAATATTTACTTGCTTTAAAACACTTTATGATTACATTAATTATGACAGAAAATTTTATCAAATCTAGACTCAAACCTGAAATACTACTTTGTAAGAAAATCTCAGAGTGAAAACTAACACTACAATCAAACATCAAGGAATACATTCCTATCAGCCAGAGCATTTACAACTTTCTTCAAAAGAAATTATTAAAAAGAATGAAATCCAGCCACATGACAATTTCTATTGACTTTACTATGACATCCCATTATTTTACAATTAAGAAAAAAGACAGAAAGAAGATAGAGTGAAGTCAAGCCTGTTACATTTAATTCCAGCTGCATGCTGCACCGCAGTCAGAGATTCCCCGTGCCTAACCTCTGCAAGGTACTTGTGTCTTAAGCTCTACAAGCCGCCTGTGGAACATCCTATTGATAATAACACAGTAGCGTTCTTGAGTTATAAGAACCTAAATCATTAGCCTGTTATTAGTGATTTTTTTTTTTAATTGTATTGGAGATCTTTCATCATGTGCATCAGGTATGCCTACTGGAATAGCAACTACAGGAAGAGACCAAACCCAAACATGTAAATTCAAGACAAACTGTTAATATCGGTATGATAAATAACATTCCACATTCATAACAAACTCCACCGCTGGCTGTTCTGTTCCCACACTGTACCAAATGCAAAGAAAAGAACTGAGACACTAACACCAAAGAAGAAACACAAAGCAGCTAATGTCAACACAATAGCATAACCCACGTAGTCCTGGAAAAGAAGGTACCTGAACCCTTAATGTCGAGGCTTAAACTACTATGTTTGAAGCTTCATTTGGCATCTATAGCTTGATTCATGAACCACGCTACTCAAAACTGTTTTCAAGGCTGACATGGAGCTATGAGCGTACCAGCCATAAGAAAGTGGCCTGAAAATTTCTGCTGGTAACTATAATAGCTCCTAACAGAACGGTGTCCCCACACACAGAAACCGGAGAAAGCACGTGCAAAAGGTAACAGCACACTTTATCCTGATGGTTCCCAAGGCCTGTCCCGCTGCCCTACGAACGTCTTGTGCACTCTCCCCTCCACTACTTGACAATCACCTAACTGGGAGGAAAGAAAAGCATGCAGAGGCCGACACGGACAACAGGAGCCACCACCTTCGGGAAGACGGGCCGACACGACCACCCCTGGGGAACGCACCCCCACGGAAGCGATCCTGCAATAAGAACCTACGGGACTCGCAATCTACCCAGCAGACTCTCTCCGCCCTCTAAGCAAGGCATCATCTTCCAGAAAAAAAAAGTTTCCCGCACTCCCCCTTCCAGCCCCGATTCACCTCGGCACCCAAGGCCTTATCAAGCCCTGGTAACCGAGGGCGCCTCCCCGCTCCATGCGCCACAGCGGAGAATGGCCGCAGCGAGCGCGCCCCTGCCTCGCTAGCCCGCTGCTCCACGTTTGGCCCTCCTGACTTAACGGCCAAGTCCCCACCGCCACACCCGCTTTAAAATAGCGTGAGGAAGGAAACCGAGGCCGCCCAAGCTGGCCACCAACCTCTAAGACGGCAGGGACCTCGGGCAGGAGCGCCCCAGCGCCCCACAGCCAGCCAGCGGCGGCTGCCGACAACCCAGGACGGGAAAGCGCCCACCGCTCACTCACAGAAAGTTCTCGATGAAGATCCTGACGATGGAGCCCTCGACAAAGTGGGGGCGCGCCTCAGCGTTGCCGAGCCTTATCTTCCGCTTCTTCTGGCTCACCACCGCCATTTTCCCACTTGAGCGCTCCCCGAGCCCCGGCCGAAAGGACGTGCTCTACGCCTCGCTCTTATTAGCCGGAGAGGAAGGGCGGGCAACTGCGGAGCGCCCTCATTGGCTGATAGGGCGGGGCTGATGGGGCGAGGCTTTTCATTGGCTCGCAGAGAGTCGCGCGGCTGCCCTTTGGCTGGAGGAGAGCGGGCGGTGAGGGGGGCGGGAGGGAGGCTGGCTGGCTGTGGCGTCGGTTTCGTTTTCCGACGGGGGCGTGGGAGGCCGCGGCTGTGCCCCCCAGTACTGAGGAGGACGCAGGGCGTAATTCGCGGCCTGAGTGCGTCCCGGCGGGCGGGAGGAATCCCTTCCCGTCTCACGGGCTGCACCTCCCGGTGGGTGCTGCGGCGGGAGGACGGCGCCTCCCGGCCGGTGCACCCTGCGGTGGGACGCGCGCGGAGGGAAGGTGCCGGTGCCGGCGCTGTGCCCCTGGCGGCGGTCTGCGCAGGGCTTATCCCTCACAAGAGGGGCGACCGGCACCGGGACCCGCCTCCGGCGTACTTCTTGGAGGTCCCTGCCCGGAGCGGGTTGGGAGGGGATTGGGCAGGCTTCGGGGCCTGCCTCGGCTGTCAGCATCCGCTACCGCCAGCGGCCTTTCCCCGGCGGCTGGACGGTAACGCGGCGCGAGAGAACGGTGTTAGCGGCCTTCCCACGAGGCGGCAGCACAGCCGAGCAGTTGGGTGGCCACTGCTTCAGAGGTGGGCACCTTCTACATATCCCCCTTACTTCATGGGGACAAGCCTGGGTTCCAAGCCAACGAACTCTTCTTGTGTGCCTATTCTGGCACCTGCCTGCGTTTGCTTAGTTTTTCTTAATTTTTAACAAAACAATGGGGAAAACATTTTTTAGATGTGTTACTTCAGAGATCAGGAGGTCTGTACAAAGCATAGAAATGTCCTTTGGAAACGGACATCCTTTAGAAAAGATATAAATGTCCTTTAGTAATGATCCTAGAGGAATGCACATGTGTGAGGTTTTGGTACCTTGACTGCAGGGCAATCACCAGTGTCACTGAGGCGCTTGCAGGTGCCTTTCCCACATGCTTTAATTTTTCCTCTTAGACCAAGCATTCCTGTTAGAACACAGGGCCTCATAACTAGCCACAGCTTTTATGAGGGACCAGGAGGCTGATTAAGCGTGCTGAAAAAGATGTAAGAAACAGATTGTGCTTAAGTGGAACCAGGTAGAGGAATCAACACATACCTAGAGTGCTTTGTCTTAGAAAGTTTACAAGGAAAACAACGTTTTTTCCGATATGAACCAGCTACTTGGCATGCAGAGGCTTTGCAAGGCCTCCTGTACCTAAGCAACTGTACCTATAATACCCTGAAAAGACCAAAACTGCCATGGTAAACACATCAGTACAGCATCTTTGGGTATGGATGTAGCAGAATTGGGACCAATGTGGAAAAAGTAATTTTTTAGGTTGCTTTTTTGAGAGGAATTCAGGTGGATAAGGGGAGATACAAGGGCAGTGAAAAGGTTGTTCCAGGTACATGGGGGAAGAATGATTAAGCTCTGTTAAAAAATGAAGGGGACTTCTGCTCCAGCTGTAAGAGTGCAGATGCCCACAGACAGTAGTGAAGCTGATCTGCAAGTCCAAGCCCACCAGGACATTAGACAGCCACTTTGGATAACCCTCTGAACTCTCCACCAGGTGCATGTCCAGAAGTCTTGGTGTAGAAGAATAAAGAAAAATAGAAATGCACCCTTGTACTGTTGGGGTGTGTGTGGGTGTGTGTGCAAGGGTCAGGATAATAAGATTGAAAGTATGTAATTCAAAAGATTTGTGATAATAGCTGTGTAATAGAGTGTGAAATTGTATCACTGTATATTAGTAACACGGGTGTGTCTGTTCATTAATTATATTATTAATTGATTTATTAGTTGAGAATGTGTTATGTAAGTAATAAAAATTGTATTCTCCTAAATCAGTTGTTTCTCAAGCTTGCAGACCAAAAGGGTAGCACTGGAGTAATTAGCTACAAGTGACTTCCAGCCAAAAGAGGAGGTGGTGGTGGATTAAGGAACCGTTTCAACATATTTCCAATAGAGATTGCTGAAGAGGTATGGTTTTCCCAGAATTTGTCAGGGAGCATTTTCCAGGATCTGGCGAGGATGGATGCTGGTAGGAGCTAGAGAAAGGAGATTGTGAAGGCTGCAAAGTAGGCACTACTTGGACTAAGATGAGTTCTTGAAAAAAGAGAGGGAGGATGTAAAAGCTAATACAGAATGCAAGAGCAGGAAGATGTAACACAGTACTTAGCAGTGATCAAAGGAACACAGCCAAATATGTAGTTGGCCAAGAAAGAGACCAAAATGCTACTGTTCAGAAAAAACGTATGCAGGTGGGAAAAATGGAAAGGTGCAGGAGGTAGACAGGAGAACAACAGAGAAAGGATGGGAAGAAAATAGCCAAGAATATAGATCCAAGTAATGTAAAGGAGTGTTGAAAGTTAAGCAACTAAGAAACTATAAATCACAAATTAAAATGCTTTTCCAATGGAAATGGTAAAATTAAGTAAATTTGACATAATGACATCCAGCATTTTGTTTGAGGTAGGATGAGACTGGTGTTTTCTCTTTTTCAAAATGTGAGGGTAGAACCTTTTAACTGTGTGTCATGTTGCAGGAAAAGCGTGCTTTCTTCAGCCTTATGCAGCGGCCCTTTCGGAGCAGTGGGCCTCTTGTGTGTGGACTTGTCACACTTGTGAGCTGTGTTCCAATCCAGGTAGGTAAAATGCCAGTTCTCTTAGTGTTCAGTTTGAGCTGCCTTAGTGAGCATCATGACTGTAAAATTAGATTTATGTTGGGGTTATTTTGATGTGACACACTAGTTAGCCAGAATAGTTTCATTTACATTAGTGTAAATAGAACAACAGTGATAAAATTTTATGTTGTTATTTTGGTTTTCCATTGTTGTAACTGAGATCTGAATTTGGCTCTCTGTGTGGATATGAATGGGGATAATGACAAAATGTCAACTAGTGGAAGACATTTAAAGGATAAAAAGAGTATTGAACAAGAGGGCAATAAAAGGGCTGTTCCTCTGATATCAGGACATGTTCAGTTCCACTCCAGCACAAAGCTACATTTAGAGCAATCAAATACAAGGCTGTTAGTGTTTGGGGAGTTATAGCTGCTCTTGAAGGTTTCTTTCTGCTTTCCATTTTATGGACTGTGCCACAACTGGGATCAAAGCAATTACTTGTAGATTCTCCAGTAGCTTTTGAAGTTTTCAGACAGTAAACAGGCCTTGTATAGCAAGTCTCAGAACTGTTCTTTGCCCTCTGTTGTCCTTGTACAGCTACTACAGCAGTGGGAAAGGAACAAATAGTAAAAAAAAATGGTTCCAGGTCAGAAATTAATTGCATGGAGAGTTTCCTATTTGGACAGAGCTGATGGAATGGTTTTTATGTCATGATAAAACTGAAGTTTGCCAGTGGCGAATGCATCTTCCCTAGTTTTCAAATGTGCTGTGGCATTCTTTCACTAGTCTGTGAATTTCCTATTCTATAAACCAATATCCAGCAGGCACTGAAGTAATTTAAAGCCACCTTTCAAATTTTCCCTCTGTTCCTTAATTTCTGCAGCAGAAATGGGTGGAATGGTGCTGTTGTTCCCTACTGAAGGAAGAACTTAGACTTTTCTTTTTGCAGTCAGGACAATGTTTCACACCCTATGGATAAATAGTACCCTCAATGGTACCAACACAATCGTTGTACCAGTGAGGTCCCTAGAGAGCGCTCAGTGGAGAGCAGGATAGGGTACTTTGCTTATGTTCTTATTCATATCAGACCAAATCTGATCACTTTGATGGAGCGAAGCAGAGTTGCATACATTGTTAGAAAGAGGAATCCAGTAGTTACACCTCATGCTTCATTTCATTTACAGAAAAGTCCCAGCAGAAGTATGGAGAACCATCAAGCCTGATTATTTTAACCACTTAATTTTCACTTGTTTTCTCCTTAGATAATTAGATCTGAATGTTGATACCAAAGCATACGCTTTACAGAACAACTGTAAAACTGTTTTGACTCCTAGGGAACTGTCCATTGTTCCTGGCTGCTGTTGTTTTCAGAATAATAGCAAGAGCGGTGTGTTCATAACCAGCTGTTGATGGGGACTGTAGGTAGCTAGGATAGGCAGTTAAGATGTCAATACCTTTTGGCTCTTCCTCAATCTGTAGAAAATAGTAAACTGCTTAAATCTGTGTGGTCTTATAAACACATTAATACTGAATGTATTTAATTGAACTATCTCTTCAATTGTTTGTGTCTCCAAAATGAAAACTTAGTAAAGATGCAAGGGGCTAGATTGTCCTAGGTGCTGTTGATCCTTATAGGTTGTTTAGGGAAAATGTATACTTTGTTCTGAAAGAAGCAAAGGGTATTTCCACTTTTCAAGGCTCACATCTTGCAGCAACAGCTTGAATGTGGTGGCTGTAAGAATAATTTCTGTGGCTCAATACAGGAACTTCTGCAGCAGATCAGATTGCTTTCTGTCAGGTGTCTTAGGTGACGTGACTCACATATTTCATTCTCTTCATATTCCAAGTATTAAATTCAGGCTAGTTCAGTTGTTTCTTGTTACACCAATAACTATAGAGTCTAGAGCAGAGCAATAAGATGATTTTCAAAGTTAATTTTATTAGGAAGTTACAATAATTTCAGAACAAAACCTTACACACAAACATATAAATCTTAAGAATTAGTATGTTGTGTGAATTCAGTTTCCTATTAATATAAATGCAAGGCATCTTGGTTGGGTAAAGTGTACATTCTCTGTGACTGTACAAAGTGATTTATTTAAAAAATGCACAAGACACATAGGCAAGGGTTTCATTTCATATAGTTCAAAATGTCAGCAGCTTACACTGTATTATACTGGAACACTAAAAGTGAGTTTGTTATTGGCAAGGACAACAAATATACTTGTTATAGTAAAAGAATACAAAACCACAACAAATTGCCAGCAGAGTGTTAAGTTTCCCAGAGAGATTTGTCATCATGAATAATTGCACTTAACCTGTAGGCTGTTACAAGTAGCTAATACTATTTTCGTTATTATTTCAAAATATTCATAATATCCTTAACAAAAACCCATTGTATACCCAACACAAAACATTCACTGAATGCAGATTTAAGATAACACAATATTGGATTGCAATTGTGCACCTTTACTTTCTTCTTTTTACCTATATACCAGAAAGGTTGGTTTTTTTCTAAAAAAAAGCCATTAAAATGAATGATCTGTGCAAAATGGGTAGCCTTTATATAATAACTGATATCATGCAAACAACCAAAAAAAAAAAAAAGTCTAAGAAGCCCTGAGTTAATAACTTCATTGCAAAGGCGAGGAACATGACTGCTCTGAGTTCTTCCTATACATTGGTGTATATTCAAACCAGTCCGGTATTTACTTAAAACATATTTTAAAATAGGCTGTTTGTGGAGTTTTTCACATACAAATCTTCTATGCACTTCATTCCTTTCAGCAGACTGTATTTAGTACTCAATTTCGTTTAAGTTGTCAGGATAGCCTGATGAGAATTGAATTTCTTCCACTTCTAGAATAGAAAGAAGGGGGGAATACTGTAATTATTTGTATATTTACCATACATAAGAATGCATAGAATGTAATACCATGCTGGATGTAAATGGGGCTGCCGTATGTTTTTTAAAAAGTGTTAGAGCATCTTTACTAGTCCAGATTCTGACAGTGGTCTCACATCTTACTAGAAAACAAAAACTCTGCACTAACCAGCAGCATGACAGTTAAGTTCAGACCATTCAGTGGGAATTCAAGGGAAGAATTACCACCTGTCTGCTAGGTGTCTCCTAAGAGG
Organism: Falco peregrinus; assembly: GCF_023634155.1. Lineage (NCBI taxonomy): Eukaryota > Metazoa > Chordata > Aves > Falconiformes > Falconidae > Falco > Falco peregrinus. The sequence continues at coordinate 45,354,828 of NC_073739.1, read as the reverse complement.
AAAAGAAGTATGTTTAAACATACCTAAACAGGGTCCTGCCTGGAACAGAATATCATCAATAGCAGTGTCACTTCTCATTGACACACCACGGATCGCCTCAAAAATAATCTGTAAAGGTAAGGCACAGCTTTTCATGAATCCCACAGGAGGAAACGACTTATTAAAAAAAAAAAAAAATACCCATGCAGTCTGTTCAAGGATCTAGTGTCTCCTGAAAACCTGCTTCTTAGAAAGAAACTTCTGTGCACCGTCACTGGACTGATTGCCCTGGGCAGAGAATTTGGGTGTGTGCAATGCCAAAGGATGCAAATTTGTTTTCACAATTCGTTAAGAAATCAATGTGTGTTACACACCACTGATAGATTATCTCTAGTGATGTGGCATTGCTGCCTTGCTTTTCAGCCCAAACGTATCACTGTGTTGCCCATACGCAAGCAAGACCTGAGGGGGCAAAAAAAGCATTACAATACCATGTGGTCTTACTGATGAAGCTAAACTTGCTTTTTAGTAGAAGTTTGTGGTTTGTTTGTGATTTGTTTTTGTTTTTTTTCTTTTCCTAACTGATTTCTAGGCTTTTAAGGCAATGTGATTAAGAAAACCCACACAACATCTTTGGTTAGTGATCAGTGCAGTTTTGTGCCCAGTGCTGTTTCAATAGCAGTTTAAGGTTCCTCTTTAACAGAGAAACTGAAGCAGGCTTTGCCTCTGGCAATAGTGAAACGGTGGCGCTGTTGAAACCAAAGGCAGAGCTGTAGCTTTGCATCATCCCTTGCCTTTGCCACCTCAGAAGACCATCCTGCAAGAAGCAGCCATTTTATCACAGCTTAGTGGTTATGACAAATCTAGACTGGGCTTTAGACAGCTGAAAGAAAAGCAACTGCACAAGTGAGCTAATTAAAAAAATATCACTATTGACAAGAACTGATGGGGAAACAGCATTTAAATACTTTTAAAAAATAATTTTGAATTAATTAACTATTTTCATACTTGCAGGTCTTTAACAATTCCCTCCCTACTTTCATCTGTAAACAATTACAGGTTACTTCAGCTTGTTCAGGTATCCATTCAATCCTATCTACATCTTAATATTATTTAAAAAAAAAAAAACAACAAACAAACCAAAACCAGCACATTGTTCAGTTCTGTATTCCTTTTTGACTGCTTTTTGTTTGTTTCTTCTTACCTGGTAGTTTCTATCACTTTCATACTCTATCAGTCCCCTTAGCCATGAGATGCTTTGTTCCCCTGTCCTCCTCCACAAAGGAATCTCTTCATCATCACCTTCTTTTCTGAGATAAACACTTAATAATCCAGTCCCAGCTCCATACATGTGATAGAAAAATGTTAAGCACTGTTTCCCAGAGGTTCCTCTTAGTGATCTTGAAACTAGGTATGCTCTCTGTCCATAGACCATGTTGGATGCCTCTATATACATGTAGTATCCTTAAAAAGATACACAAGCTAATATTAGCAAAGTAGAATACATTCTATCAGCATGTTCATTACAGTCAACATAATCATATAAAAAAACTATGAAACAATTTTGATGAAGATTTTTATGCTGTAGACTTACATTTGGGAACGGTAATATTTGTGATACTGTAATAATCGTGCAGTGTAATAGTGGTAATATCTGTGAATGCTAATCTAAGAACACTTAAAAATTTGTTTATATCTGATGAAATAACATAGCAAAAGAAAGGAACACAAATAAGAAAAAATCATAGCTGTTCTTAAATCAGGAATGCACTCTGACAGTGGAATTCAGAGACAGCTGTGTGTCTGTCCTAGGATACAGTTTAGGCAATGGTTGGAGCTGATGCTATTAACAAAGCAAATTAATTGAAATACCTCTTATATCACATATGACATCAATAATATTTTTCTTTCTGTAATAAAGATGTGAAGACACAAGTGAGGAAAACTAGACTCTCTAGAATCCATGAAAGATTGTCATGAACTCTGATCTGTGGAAAAATTAGTCATTAATTGGTGGCAGGCAAATTAATACCCTCCCCTCCCCCCACCTCAATCCATCATTTGGTTATTTCCAGTTGGGGCAAACTCAGGTGTGTCGGAAAACAGGAATATCCCCAAGTCGCATCCGCTGAATACAGCAGCTGTTCTGTATCTGGAGATGCACACTCCACCAGCAGGCAGTGAACTCAGATTTTGCAGCAGCACCTCATGCAGTCCTACTGCTCCCTTTTGTGGTGTTGGAGAAAACAAGCTGCCCTGCTGCCACCAGCTTGTTTGTGAGATTTCCCTTGGGGAGAGGGGATTCCTAAGGATCAGTAAGGCAGAAGAAAGGCTGAGAGCAGCAAGAACAGCCAGCCAGTGGATGCTCAGGGTGTCTCTCATGATTCAGAAGTCCTATTGCCTACACAAACCCCTGCTGAAGACATCCCCTCTAACCTAGGTTGTAGTTTGGTGGTGAGCAGCATTAGAGAGAAATGGGGAAAAGGAACATTATCTAAAGCTGTAGGTCTGTAAAGAAAAGATAATTTTGTACAGTGTTTTGGAGAACTCTCAAGGCTATTTGTATCAAACCTAGTGCAAGCCATTGCAAGGATTTTGATGTTCATTGTGCTTAAAAGTTCCTTGAGTTAAAAATCAAAACCTACAAGTACCTACTGTAGTATAATAAAATAATTTGCCTTTAGTTCTAAGGCCTGAATCGTATTATGAACTTGTTGGAAAGACTAGATCAGCTCTTGGTTTTGTGAATCCAGATCCAAGTATTTCTCAGCACATCTTGCTGCGGAGACTTGTCTGAAATAAGGCATAAATGTTGTCACAGGCCAGGATTAAAGATTGTTTTGCTTCACCAGTTCTAAAGTTGAGCTATCAGCGTCAATTCTCAGACTACTTGGGGATCTACATAAACTGAAAATAGGTCTAAAGTCAGTTTCTACCTTGGAAATCAAGAAAATTGTGCTATCAACCCAACCTTTCCCTTAAGCAAGAAACTCTTAAGTGTTGCTCTACTATAAGGAGAAGGTTATTGTCCTTGGAAACACAAGAGCTGAGATATAGTGTATTTGAAAGAGGAAGAATAAAATATATTTATTATTTAATCCTTTTATGGAACTGAGTTTGATTAGCTACCAAAACAAGCAGCAACTTTAATGCAATGTAGTAATTTTAGATTGTATTTTATAGAAAAAGAAAGGTATGCCAAACAATACAGAGGTGGCCTACAGATGCCTCTCCAACAGTCTCAGCCACTTTGCAAAATAAAAATTGTCAAATTACCTTTAAAAACCAGTAGGAAAAATTCTCACTTATTTAACAGCTGGTGATCACATGTCTAGTTGATGCAGCAGAACTGGACAGCAGCAATTACAGACAGTATGTCATTTAATTCACTCTAATGTCATCTAATTTTTAAATGGAAAAGGCACACAAATTTCAATATTCCCTTTTGAAAGTCATTCCACAGTACAAAGATATCATTATTGGGAAAATGTTCTTGATTTGTGGATAGCCTACATTTTCCACTTAACTTAGCCAACAGATCTGGTCAGAATATGGTCAGATTTATAGGTAATGTTTCTTGGTTTTGTTTCATAATACATAAGAGAAGTTTTAAGCTTTAAAACTCACTTATCTCTGAAGGCTATTCAAATTTCTACACAGAAACAGTACTATTTAGAATTAGCAATGGAAGAACACAATTTCTTGATGATCTGAAATTTCAAGCCGAAGAGCGATACTCCCATCTGCACTCTCAATTCCACATGCAGGATTTTGGCTGTACAGTTCCACACGCCATGAGTTTACATCTCTCTAGTCAATTTCCATATCTTGCTCAGGAGGCAGCTATTACAGAAATTTTACCAGGAGATAGGAAAGGGAGATTTTGCTGAATATGCACGAAGCCTGTCTTTATAGATAAAGAGATCAGAAACAAGGCAAAACATTTGTTATTTTATTAACTAGAAACATTTGTTATTTTATTAACTAGAAACAAAGCTGTTTTCCAGAGTAACTTGAATTACAAGCTTGCATAGAGCAAGACTTCACATGCACAGTTCAAATAACTGTATTTGACAATATTTAACGTGGTTTACACTCAGTCACAGTTGACAGAATAATTATAGCTTTTGGTGAGCCTTTTGAGCAGGCCAACTGCCCTTGTAATCCAGTTAAAATTTTTAACAGACTGGAGAGATGGCTGCTGTGCGTAAGCCAGCCTGTCTGCAACTGACTGTGTAGTTTGTCGAATGAATGCTAGCCACTGTGAAGGAGGGCAAACCCAAAGGCCTCAAAAGCCTTTTTGAACCTATGTAAGCATTTAAAGGCCACAAACCTTAAGGCAGTTTCATCCATTGTACTTGGGAGTTGCTACTGAGATCCTCTCCTGCAGGAACACCAGCACCCAGCGCAGTGACGCAGTTCGTCATTTTCAGAAGCCACCAACCAGGTACTGCCCCCCATGTGGGGGCAATTCTGATGCAGTTTTCTGTGTGTTTGCTCATGCTAATGGGGGTCCCGCTTGTCTAAATACTTTAAATTACACAACTGGGGTTATGGAGTGGATTTTCAAGGGAAAAGGTCCGTGGTACCTCTTTTAGTATCTATGTTTTCTTCTAAGTTTGAACAGGAAGGTGTTCATGCTGAAGAGATCCCAACCACTTGTTTGCCTTTTAGTTTCAGGGAATAGTTACATAAGCTAGGGGTTTGGGAGAAGGCTTTTCTGTAGAGAGTCATCCTGTCCTTTTTTCTCCTAAAGGAAAAGGTTACTTTAGGAAATCGAAGACCCAATTGCCCACTTGCTCTGCAGGCAATTCAGATTAAACATCACGTTCTCAAAATCATCTGTAGATCCCTAAGAAACATTTTTACTTCATTTGTAAAAACTTCCTCAGTGTTCTAGGTTATAATTTCAAAGGGGTTTTGATTGACTATCTATCTCTGTTCTGGAAGTTCAATGTGGAGCTTAACTCACCTACCCCAGTAGTGTGATCTCCTTTTGGTCCAGTGTATGATGTGGGAGTTGGACCCCTCCACCTGTGCCAGCTCCCACGACCTCTCCTCTTCTGGGTAAACACACACTCATCTTTTTCAAAAGTACACTCTCCAGGATTGGGCAGCAATAGATCTGTAAGGAAAGGACATTGCTTAAAACTGCAAATATATTAGACAGATACATGGAGGGATTACACAACTAATGTATGGCATTCACTCACCTGCTGAAATCACTTATACCTACCTAGCGATACTCAAGAGTAGTCACAAGCTTATAGAACGTAGCTTCGAACTGATGTGCGAAATTTAATTTCATTTTCTTCACAGCTTTGAGAAAGTCTGTGCCCTAGTCTGGCTCACTAACATGTACTAGTATTCTTTCAAAAATCTTGTACAGTTTATTATCTCATCATTGCTCTTAATCCGCATTAGGCTTTACCAATGTAATTTTCTTCACTGCTGTGGCACCCCAATCAGTGTAATGAGCTTCGGCATGTATAAATGCATACTAAATGTGTCTTGTCAAAGAATGGAGTTTCTGTGATCTGAAATCAAACACCACATTTAGCTCTCAAATGTTCCCTTGGCACAAGATTCTAATACCAAATACACCAGACCACAGAGCTGCAATTACTAGAGTATTTTCATTATTTAAATTCTATTAGATGATGAAGAAGGGAAAGATGACAATTCAGGTGCTTTCCAGGAAGCTTCTGTCAGCTTTTCTGCTATAATCTGTACAGGAGCAGACACTCTGAGCTGCTTTTACTTTCTGAAAGGGAGGAAGATTTGGTGCCTCACATACTCTGGGGCATTTTTCAGGCATTTTTTTGCTGCCATCAGTGGCAAGTCCCAGTATGACTATACACCCAAGTATCAGTTCTGCACCTTTGGTTCCTTTTCAAATTACTTAGGAACTACAGAAAGGCAATACAGACAAATGTTGGAAATACTTCAGAAAAATAGCATCTTCTTTTATACAGGTGCCATCTTTCTGTTCTTTAGCAGTTAGCTGCCTGAATGCATGAAATCCAATCAAAAGAGGTCATTAAAAAGTTATTATTACATGGGAATATAAATGGCATGGTAGATCAGCCTCATCACCATTTCAAAGGCATGGCTTTATTCTGAAGAAAAGTGGGATTATAGATTGGGCCTGTCTCATGAGAATAGTTTCCAAATTAGGACACAATGGTTGCATTGTCAAACCTCAAAAAGCCCCAGAAAAGGGAGTTTGGGCAAGTTTAGGGAGATTAGCCTGTGCATGTCAGAGGGTAAATTGTGGCTCAAAAACGTTCAGTTCGTCCCACCACAGGAGGCAGAGTTAGGCTCCTTTGTTCTCGTTAGAGAGCTGCAGCTCAGATAAGGGACTGCGTCTTAGCCTTGCACAACTGTACTTCTGGACTAAAAAGAATAATGCTGTGTTTTGAAAAGATTGCTTTGGGGTCCATTCCTGGTTCCCTAAAAGCCATTTGAAAACTACTTTCTCCTTAGTTGGACTATCGTTTTTTTAAAAATTTTAATGCCCCCAAAAGAATGCTCACTTATGTACAACTGCACTGGAGTCAGTGAAGTTAATTAGGAGTTAGCTGGTACCCCTGTGAACAAAAACTGGTCCTTACTGTATGTATGCTACTGCAAAAATGGGATTTATGCAGTACTTACTGTAAAAAGAAAAGAAAAGAAACCACAGTGGGATGAAGGCAGCTATAGAATAGGCTTAGAAAATGAAGGTATGCAATGAACTCTTACTAAAAAAAACTCTTACAACAAATATACATGGTCTTACCAGCAGCCTGGCAGCTTCCCAGGCTCAATGATACATCATCCAATGCCACAAGTCCACAGTCCCAGAAGCTTTTACACCAGCTGACAAAGACAACCTGCAATACATGAAGGGAATTTCAGGTATCTAATAAAAGCTGGCACTGTTAAGAGTCTGAAATTTTAGATCTTTCCAAAAGCACTAACAATTTTGACACTTACAGAACAGAAATGATGAATCCGCTTTGTTTTGGCACATACTAATACTGCCAATAACTGAAATTTCAAATCCGGTGGGGTTTAGACGTACGTTTTCATTCAATAGAAAGTGCTTTCTCACTTTTACAGGCAAACGATGTGTCTGTGTATGTAGTTTCCATTTTAGTAGCAGAGTGCATTTTTTTAGTGTATAAGAAAAGATGACTTACTGAAGTTGTTGTGGTTCCCTGCCCCCCCCAAAAAAAACAGTAACAGTTTAAATGTCCTCAGCTATCTTACCCTTAAACCCAGGAGGGTTTATCCATGGAAAAATACATTTGAAAGAGTAATGCAGAGTGATGGCCAACAGAAATAGCTGTGGCAAAAAACAAAGAACAACAGAGATGAGATGAAATTGCTGCATAAAATGTGATTATTCAGAAATGACACAAGGTCATGATATCATTGAGCAGGAGCCTGGAAATGCTAAGCATCATTCACAATGTTAATCTGGGTTTGTGAAGATTAAGAATAGCGTCCAAGATGTTTTATTTGACTACACATTAATTCTGCCATGGAAAATACAAGTTACTCATGAGATGACAAAATAAAATGTAAAGAAACTGAGATTTCCACCTGCTTTTCTCCCAAGGTTGATGCAGAACTGTTCAAATTATAGAAGACACAATAAAGTTTATTTTGTAAAAATACTGCTGGCAGTTTTCTTTGCCTAACTACTGCAAACCATCAGTCTGACCACTGGGATTATGACCACAATTTGGGAGGAGCTTTTCAAAACAATTCCTTTGTGATGAGGTCTCAGCTAGTGACTAGAGACAGATGAGTGTCACTTCTAACAGTTTAATATTCTGGAACAACCGTAAACACCTCAGTTACATATTTTAGGTTAAATGCTGACTGACAATTTCATGAGGATACAAAAAGGTTGTTAAAAGTCCTTCATGCATTATTTAGTATGTCCTCTTTTAAGAGGCTCAGTAACATCTTCAATATGGTCATTATACCAGATTTTGCTAGATTGCTTTGCTATGTAGTATTTATTTACCCATCTGCTTATAAAACAGCCTGGGACATAACTACAGTTAAACTTTTGAAGCACATATGGGTTACGCTGCCCAGGATGGAGCAATTTTCAAAACCATTTTCCATTCAGTGCTACCAATCCTGGTAACAATGATAATCTGTCTTGTAAACTGTTACAGGTGTGGACTTGAGGAGTCCCCGTACAGTATGCACAACTGCTCAGTGTATAGTGGCCTAAAAATGGCACTTTTGTTTTGTTTTGTTCCTGTAGAGCTACTGTCTTAGCCTTAAGATTTAAAAAGACAATTGTTTCCTGTTTTTTAACTTCATTCTCAGGAAACAGCCACAATCTATGAAAAATGGTAGCATCTCCTGGAATAAAGCATACAATAAATACTGACGTTGGGTGGACGTCATTCACCAGACTTTTAATAAATGCATTCTGGTGAACATTTGTAATAAACTAAAGACATATTATAGTCCTAAACCCAAGAATCTTAAGAAAACCACACATGAAAGGGTGAGGTCACTCCTCGTTTGTGAAACAACATTTCCACACTGTGGAATCGTATTTTAAGTGATGTTTTCCTATTGACATCACTGGGAGCAAGATCAAGTTCTTTATTCTTAAGTTGCAATAATTTGTTCCATACAAGGTATGTAATTACCCACTGGATCCTGCAGAAAGCCCTCCATTTCAAAAGCATCACAACAGTAACTGTTGGTCTCTCAAAGGCCACTGAACCCATAGGCTTTGTACAGTCAAAGGACTGATCTGTTTCAGGGACACTTGTAAACTTGTTCGGCTTTGTCATCTTTTTGTAGCTTTAGCATTACTAATTCTCGATTTGCTGTTTGTGGTGCTGAGTGACATGCTGCCATGAGCAGACTGTATAATTGCACGGGGGTGCAGTGGGGGAGCTTGTGCTTGGGAATGTGGAGTTTCCAGTATTAGCTATAGCAATTGTACTGAAATTGTTCATATCCCTCTCAGCTTATTTTGTTGTAATATTCTTGATTTAGTTTTAAGCAGCGGGGCAGAAGATATTTTTACTCGCAAGTCAAACTTACTTACTTTTCTTTTACCCTAAATTTCCTCTTTCATCTTAAAGGGACATCTTTCACTGTTCGAACTTCACTGACCAAGACTGTGTCAATCTGGATTTATTCAACTCCTCATTTTCACCCTACATCAGGTCTCCGAATCCTTTCTACAGTCTAGATAGGATAAATCTCAAGATGCTCTACATTTGTTCTTGTTTTGAATTAAAATATTTCCTAGGTCAGTTCTTCCAGAAGAGATTTTTATGACGTTATCTCAAGCCTTGGAGAAGATAATAGGGGGATCTTTGTGCTCAACTCACACTTTATAAAACATGACAGATGAACAACAAACTAGTTGTTTCAGACTAGGTAACAAAATCTTTCTGGACTTGCATGCTATCTTAGAGGCTAAATTAAAAACATTATCAAATGCAGGCAGTTGTTGCCTGTGTTACTGAAAAATAAAACATGTTTTCTTCTCATGTCTCTTTTTTTTTTCCAGTAACAGGACACAGCCACGGCATTAGTTCCCTTCCAAATCACTGCCCCGATTTCTGGAAGCTGATTTATTTATTTTCCGGTGGTTAATCAATGTTCCTGGCCTGCAGCCTCGAAAGTATCAATAACCAGTTCTCAGCATTCATCCGGTATGTCCGTGATGAGCAACACCAGATGAGAACAGCTGGTAGAGCAAGAAAAAAAAGTTCCACTTCTTTCATGACACGTTGTTGGGTTGTGCTGCAGACACTGTGTGAGGTAGAAGGGACTTCTCATCCTTAGCACTCTGCATCTCTACAAGTAGATGCAAATTAAAACTTACGCATATTAAGTTTACCTGCTTTTGGAGGAGAAGAAAGTAGAACGTGCAGTAGGGTACCTCCAGTGTAATGATGGACTAATGGGGAAGCTTGTAAAACAAGGTTCAGAGGGAGCTGGACTGAGAACAGGAGAAAAGAAGATGCCCCCAGACCCCTATGATTTCTGTGTATTTTCTTCCCTACTTGTTTATCCCAGAAAGTAAGCTCTTGCTTAATTAGACAGCCAGACCAGCCAAAACAAAGGAAACACTGGGACAGCTGCCGAATCTGGTGACTTAAAAGCAAGCTATGTCTCTGTAGCGAATTTACCTGATTCCACCCTTGTGAATATTCTTAGGTTTAAACTATATACTGTGTATCGGTGTAGAAACAAAACTCAGTCTGTCACTTAGACACATATTTATGTTCAGTTTCTTAAAGGAGAAAGGCAGTTATAGTGGAGACTGAGGTGGGGTCTTGTAAGAAGCAACTGTTGTAACTTCCATACAGTGACACAAAACTCAGTATTACAAATACAAAATCCAAAAATAATCTGAGCACCAGAAACAGAAGTGTGGCACGACACAAAGCAGCAGTCAAGATGTTTTCACAAAACAGGGAGCCTGACTTTTTGGTACACAGCTGTATAAGCACGTAAGCCAGGGAACCTTCACCAGCACAGGGAATGGGAGAACAATTCTGACAGTTCCAGGGCAGTTCAAATCAAATATTTTCAGTGTAGCCCAAATTACTTATAACTACCTTAATTCAACTAGATTTTAAATGCCTTGGTTTTGTTTGGCTTAAACAGTTAGAAATGCAAGGCAACAATGCAAGTAAGCTATTAAGCCAAAATTAATATGTGTGCAAGCTTCTGTCACTTGCCAGGCAAGTTCAATTTCTTCCCATGTAAATACAAGGAGCTTCTGCAGGAAAAATAATGAATTATGACAGCTTCTACAGAAATAATTGGATAACACTAGTAGTAAACTTGCGACAATTGGAACAAATATTTTTGAAAATCTTTCCTGTCCAAGGGCAGATGGGTTGCAGAAACAAACAATGAAAGAGAAAAGCTAATAGAATAACCTAGGGCCACAGGCTGTTAGTGCTACAGCTACATTCACTGGATTGCACTGTCTGGGAGAGAATACTGGCTGCACAGAAATGTATACAGGACACCAATATCCTCAGCTGTCCTTCAGGGTCCTCCTGGATCTCCAGAAATCCACTACTATGGTTCTATCCTCTTTTCAAAGTGAAACAGTTTCTTTGGCTCTCTTTGTAAGAGGGAAGGGTTATTGCCTTTAGACTGAGGGGTCTTGTCAGGTGATGTGGCATTGTAATATCACAGCATTAAGTACCCAGAACAAAAACTGAGCAAAAAAAGGAAGTGTCAGTTAATTAACACAGGTATCAAAAGGAGGTATGTAATACTTCATGCAATGTATCTCCTTGCTTAGCTACTGTGAAAATGCAGGCCACCCAGGTAATGCTTACTAACCCGAAAAATTTTTACAGTTTCCAGTATGTTGTTTCCATAACTGTATATCAAACACCACAGACAGTGGGGTTCACATTTTGCAATATTAATCCTACTATTCACAGACCCTAATGTTCTTATTTTAAAAAGGTATTTCCAGTGACTGTTCTTAAAGAAGTTTCTTTGTTTTAGGGGTGAGAGAAGTAAGGACAGAAGGGCCGTACCACAAAACTGCAGCTTCTTTCAGCCTCTTTGGGTTGCATACCTTACTGTGGGAAGACTGATCAAGGGTTGGTCAGAACAGTACCAAGAAGCTCCTTCCTTTATTTGGCACAAGTGAGAGTTTTTCAGAGGAGGAGACAGAACTAGGATGTCTTCCCTTCTCCGCTTGGTACCTGCCTGGAGAACTGTGTCCTTTATACTATTGACTCTGTCACAGGGATCTACGACTTCATCATATACGCGAGATTGCTTTAGTCATTTACCCATGACTTAGGTGGACAAGCAGGAGACACAAATTTTGCAGCAGCAAAAAGGAATGCTAGAATAACTTAATAGTGAGCAGCATCACAGTGATGATGTGAGAACAAAGGTCCAAAGACCCTCGTATCAAGCCCCAGGAAGGCAGAGGGATGCTAATGGTTGTCTAGGGGAAACAGTACAAGAAACAAAGCAACCATAAAGCTGTTCATGCCATTGCATTACGTTCAGCTCCCAGGGAGTTTAAGAAATTGCTGAACTGGAGGTCACACCTGTACCACTGTGTTTATGGTCACAGTGAGGTCTATTTTCTGTGAATTTGCCTAATCTCTTTTTAAATGCATGTATACTATTGGCCTCCATAGCATCCTGCAGTAAAGGATTTCAGCATTTAGTCATTCCTGAAAAAGTGTTCCCTTTTGTGTTTTTTTTAGAACATGTAAATACTGAAGTTCCACACTCAGTCACTTGATTTTGCTTTCTCGCAACTGCAACTAAGCTTAGTAAGGGCAGGAAAAAAAAACATTAGAAAGGAAGAAAAGTTGACAGCAAGAATGAAAACCTAAGCAATGCTGCCACAACCACTCTGGTGGAAGTAGGGTGGACTGTTATGATGCCAGCAACCTTTCTGAGGATTTGTTTTTGAACTCTAGGGAGGTATTCAAGCACTACACGCTAGGTAACATTGCAAAAACTTGCATGAATGGAAAAACATGGTAAGTTTGCTTTTCAAAACCTGAGGTTCAGAATGGTGAACTAAATATAGCAGAAATGAACAGAACTGATGTAAGTAGATGCACTCAGACCTTCATTTTAACTTTGTTGGGAAGTTGCATAAAAGAAGTATATGTCCATGGTGGCATATACACACACACACACAATATTAAAATGCAGATTCTAGCTCCACAGTGCGCGTGAGCATCTCCAGTTTACATATGCCATATGTGAACTTTTCTTTCAGTTAGCTCTCACACCTTCCTAACATATATTGGTGTGGAAGATCAGTTTCAGCACATTCAATCAGATCAAAAGCATCTACATATTTCAGACTCAGATTTTTATATTGCCCCTTAAGAGGCTTATACAACAAAGCATGACTTTATTTTAAAAAGTGTTAGGAGGTATTTTATTATTCCTTCTCACATTTATTCCCTAGGATCTAGAGAGTACAAAACCAATACTGTATATGCCTAGGATCACAGGTACTTACACTAAATAAAAGAGAGAGTGCCTCAAGTACAGATTAGGAAATCAGGATTTAAAATTTCCCACCTTCTTGCTAGCATTATATTGCATACTATTTGCAGTATGTACACACAAATAGATACTGATATATACAGACACACACATACATATACACACATATATAAGTATACAAACATTTATGACTTGCTTATCTGGATCATACCCAGCCTTTTCAACGTGGTGTTTCCAAAGTGTCATATTAAAGCCTGTTGGCCAGCTTCACATTTCCTGCTCACTGAACTCAAGCCAACAATCTGTGCCAGACTGCAGTTAGCTAATTCAAAAACAACTTGCAAAAACCATTACACAAACCAAGAGATGAAAATCTGGGTCTTTTTGTTGTCCTGATACAAATAAATATGTTATCAAAATTAAAACATATCAGATGGATTTTATATTGTTTTCAAAGCCTTAGGACTAGTATTAGCAGAAACATGAAGGACATAGTTAATCAGGTATTTTAGAACAATTGTTTTCTGGCTGCAGAATCCTTACAACCTGCAGGAGCCCCTAGCCAAAGGTGCACGCCAACTTCCTCGCTGACTTTATTGGCCGTTAAGGAACTGCCAGGGGAGTGTTTACTGTTTCCACAGGCAATGACCCAATCTACAGGTCACACCCAGTAACCAAGAAGTTGATCTGCCAGACTACTGTGCATGCCTACAACTTCTTATCATCCAAGTCTAGACATGATGCACCTTGGAAAACAATACAAAGGCATGTCAGCCACCACATCTATATTATTGGAAAAGTGGTAGCCCTATCTTATTTTGAGACCACCTCATTCCATGAAAAGACTGTTTTTCACTTGCTTATAACCTTGCCAAGATGCAGTGACTTCAGCTCAGACTTTCCATGCTGGGTCCTTGCTTCGGGTTGTTTTGGAAGATTTAAGCCAAAACAGTTCCATCATTTCCAAGAACAAGTCTAGGAAAAAAGGTTTTATTTTGCCCCTATTTAAAATATTCTTTGAAAAGTTTGGGTACTCCTAGGCTTTGGAGTACGAAAATGAAAAGTGTCAGGATTTGGTCTTTGTGCCAGAACTGTGCTTTCTGTCAAGTCATTAGCTTCTGGAAAACTAAAATTTGTAACATATGGTACAAGCAGGGCAGCAGACTAGGACATGGACAGGATTAGAAGGAAAAAAATGGACTGTCCAGAGCTGAGGAGACAGGAGTAAGATGGGGAATGGGAGGGGGTTGTTGCCTATGGGGCAGGATAGATAAGACAAAGGTGCATCACTAAGGAGGCAAGAGATGTGAGGACAGGTTGGAGAAGACAGGACAAGAAAGGTCAAGCTTCAATGAGCTTGTTTCTCTCACGTTTCTCTATACTCTCTCCCTCCAGAGCCTGAAGTGTAATCTCTGACTTTCTGGTTCCCACCACTCCTTGCTGTCAGGCAAAACATGCTCTGATGCACCTTCACCACTGGCCTACACTGAAGTCGGCCATTGAAATGAGTGTTCCTTGTCAGCTGTTTCACTAGGTGCTAGGTAGAGCGACACATCTGTACAGATACCTAACCTAAGTGTTTATACAATGCCACACAGTGCTCCTTCATTTCCTTCTGTTGGCTTAGAAAACAAGAAACAGAGTAAAGCATGAGAGGACTTGTAAAGCATTAAGGTTTAAGAGTTGAGCGTGAGATTGCAAGGAGAAGCCAGAATCAGGTTCACTGTATAATGTCATTCAAGCCTACCTGTGAATGTTACAAATGAGCAACCTGTAACTACACCAGTTTTTCACCCTTGCCTCATGGCAAGCAGACACACACTTAAACTTTGCATCCTTTGCCTTTTGTATGCTGCCTTCTCAGTCATATATATATCTTGATATTCTTTTCCATATTAACATGCTTCAGAACTTCACCCACTGTCTTCCATGTACTATTTATCTAAGGAAATCTTTATCAACTGATTGTGTATATGCATACACAGCCATCATGAAAACCATAAAACTGTTATACAAAATTCAGCACTTCATAGCTTATGCCTGATACATTACAAAACAGTGGCATCTACTACATATGCAAAACTGCAACTTAATCCCTATTTTAAACTTAATTTAATCTTCCAATGCAGGAGGAAAGACAGTATGAGAGAATAGGTTTAAACCAAGGCTAAGGTAGAACTCCATATCCCCCCCCCCCCCCCCCCCCCCCCCCCCCCGCCAATACACAGTTATTTGGCTAAGGGGTGTCTGAACTATGATATGATGAACACATGCTGAGCTCTCTAAAGCCCAGTAAATCTCAATTTTTGTGATATGTGAGGAATGCTTCCTCAACAGAAACATTCTGCAACTTGTTTCCGTGGGAAAGAAGGCTTTCCCATCGCAAGACCTGAAAGACTCACTGAAGGCTTATGAGAGTTGCCAGAGGCACACAAACCTCCTGCTGCAGAGCACAGGGTTTTTTCCCTCCTGCAGAACTTTGGGCTCAGAGGCAGCGAGGATATTCCCTTGACTTCTTTATTCTCCTGTGTGCTGCTCTCCCCATCTGTTACTGCCTACAGACTGGTAACTACAGACATGTATACAGCTGCATTCACAGAAAGCTTTCCCTACCAGGCAAGCTACTTTACAAGTGGTTTAGATATACTAATTTCTAGGAAAACATAAAAATAGTTCTTCATAAATTCATATTGGAAAAGATTTTCCATGTAAATGTGTAATACTAAAAAACCCTGCCACCTCCAGGGCTATAAATAATCTTTTACAGTCATGCTCAGCTGTCATCACTATTCATACAGTATATTATGCTACACAAGCTACCAAACCTTTTTAGAAGGAATAAAGAAATATGTAAACAGGACATGGCAAAAGTATGTTATAAGTTTGTCCATTTAACCAATACCTTTCCGTGATTTCAAAAAAAAAAAAAAAAAAAAAAGAGAAAAATACTGTTCTACAAGTATTTGGCGATGGTACTATGAGACACTTTTCTACCATGCTCTTGCTGGGTGGTAATAAAATTTGGGTTTTTTTTCTATATCTTTCAGTTGAAAGGGAATTAGAAATTCTGTTATGTTTTATGCATGAAAAATATGAACATAAAAATCCCATCAACTTTTTATGGTATGAGATATCAGAGAGAAAATACTAGCCAACAATTAGGACTGAAATTTTCATTAGGCAACTTTTTTTTTGGTGGACTTTTTCTTTTATAGTGTACTTACTTCAAAGAAAAATGTTGGGTTTTTTTTCCTCAAGAAAAGTTAAACTCAGTAACTGCTGCCATTTGAAAAATGACTTTATAGTGGGGAAAATGCTTAAGATTTAAGAAATACATGATTCACAAGATAAGCCTTCATTCATATCTTCATAGTACCATCACAATGAAAAAAAAGCTGGATTTATCTGTGTCATCACGTAGTGATCCATCTGGTCCTCCTTAGATGACTCATAGTGAAAACCCACTACAGAAATCAGGATAACTGCAGAAGTAGCGCCTACACACATTTGTGTAAAAGTCAGTCTTTGTAAAAAGAGCAGAGATGAGGGATAAAAGCAGCTTGAGGACTTAATCAGGAGGTAATATGAAATATTATGTTATTCTTATTAACTTGCTGAGATTACAAAGTGACCTCTCCAACTGATGTTGCAAATACTTCAAGTCCATTGCTTTAAATTACACTGACTTCTGCCTTTGTATTTTAACCCAGTGGTTCAGTTTAGGAAAGTAGGATCAGCTCCACATTTTGACCAGAACTTAACAGTAAAGACTTTTTAGATTAATTAAAATCTGGAACTGACTATGGTGATGTAAATTACACAGCAAACAAACAAACATGAATGAGTGAATGTGGAGCCTGCTGAGAAACCAAGACAGAGCCGGCTCTCATTAAAGCTCCTTGGGTGAAATCTCCACTAATACTGTAACTACAGCTGAGGACACCAGGGCAACACTGCACTATGCCTGGCGAGGGCTCCCACAGGGGCTAGGCTGTGAAGAAATACTCCACTCCCCACTGCACTGCTTGGGGAACTCTATTTCACTTTGCAGGTGTAGCTCACCTAGTTAGGATTAATCCTGGATAACAAAGAACCCTGGAAGGAGAAGGCAAGCAAAATCTCGATTAAGAATCCAGCAGATTTGAAGAGTAGGTTCTTACCTTGCAAGGCATAGGCTTTTTGAAGGAGATTTCAGCTTGAGTCCAAACTCCCTTTGGAGAGTCCAAGACGGACCAGATTTTCTCTTGAACAACATGATTCTCTTCAAAGATATAAACAGCAAGGGTGCCACTCATCTTGAAAAACCCGTATAAGGCATAATAAAAACGCAGACAAAACTGCAAGTTTCCTGGCAGTGTTGGGCCATACAGACGACCAATGTACCCAGGCTGTGATGTAAACTTTGTGTTTGCCAACAAGTAATAACCTGCAAGACAGCACAATTACTGAGTACTTCTAATAGGCAATTAGCACAGTTGATTTGCTATTAAAGCCGCTTCTGTTACTGCGTTAGACTTTGGTTATAGAAACAGTTTCTATGGGCAGGAAACAGATTATCACACTTTGTTTGAATAGAAATAATTTTTCTAAAAGTGTCTCAGCCTCTTTAAGCTAAACTGGCACATGGCTAAGTTACCATAAATAAATACTTTTCAAATTTACACTGAAAAATTCTCTGGCCTGCTGGCCTCACTGGAAACCTGGATGTTTTAAGGGTACTGCTCTGACACCAAAGAATGAAGTATGGGCTACAAGGACTGTTATTCCCTGCACCAAGTATAAAGAAGTGAGACTTAGCACATTTGATTAAGAGCCATGAATACTCTACACAGAGAGATGTGCAAGTTTCAGAACTTATTAGCAGGCCTTTCACTACGTGGCTTCACTACACAACATTTCACAGTTTTCCCTTAAAAATGCCAACTGTCCTAAGCCTGGAAGAGCTAAGAGCCCCTCATTCCTCTATATTAAGAGGAATGCATTAAGCTGCTATTATATTTGCTTGTATGCTTTTGTGGAATCATCCCTTCAATGACTACAAATCAGTACAGTGAAAATAAACTGATGGATAGCCCTGCACGGCTATTCAGCAAGTGACCTTCACCCTCTACATGTGGTTAGGCACAGCCAGAGTCCTAGCTAGGACAGAGTGGTGTACACTGGTTTTTAATGGCAGGGAGTTGCAGTAAGGGAATCTAACCAGTGTGCCAATGACATTATTTAACAGAGCAAACAATGATACAACAGGTTAACCTTTATATTCAATTTGATTCTTCCAGTGAAAAGGAGTTTTGATTTACCAAACCCTGTAGTGTGATCTCCTGCTCTATAGACATTACGCTTCACTTTCACTCTGCTCCACCCTGGGCCATCTTTGTTATCCTGGTAAAAGCTACACAGATCTTCCTCAAAATTGCAGCCTGCCCCAGCAGGATTGAAAGGAGTTCCTAAAAGATAGATGCATATGTTCTGTTAGGAAGAGCACAGTATAATAAACATAGATATTTGAAGCACAACGATGCCAAAGTATACTCTGTTTCATCTTTCTTTGCATTAGAGAAGATGAGCATGTGCAAAGATGTTACACGTACATAAAGCAAAGTCACAATGATAACGAACTATCAATTTTCCATTGGAAATGGGTGTTATTTTCTTATATTTTTGCTGGAGCTGGGAGGAAACCTGCTTCACTGCCCCTATAAAATATAAATAAGCTACAGATATTAAGAGAAGATTCCTCCTTCAGGACGTAATGCACATTCAGACCATTTGTTTTCATCCTGCTCATTCATTTAAACGATAATCAGTCAAAATGAGTTTGCATGTGCACATGTGTGTGGATAGGTGTCATAATTTCACTTCAGTTTCTAAGGCGATAACTTTCTAACATCAACATTAATATTCTTCTAAAGAGCACTTTTTAAAAAAACCCTTTTTTAGTCATATTTAATGTGTGTGCATATGCATGCCCTAAGTAAGGAAGTCAAACAGCTTTTGGTTCATGTATCATCTCGCGGCTACTGACCTCTGGAGCCATGCCTCACATTTTCACACTGCAGAAAAGAAAGCTGCACCATTTATATTGAAGCTGATTAAAAGCTAAGTCCCCCAGCCCTGCTGGTGGCTCCCTCTTCACTTGCAATATGGCATTCATGGGTCAGGATTTGCTTCAGTCTAAAAAAGTCCCCCTGGTGAATGGCTCTTCTAAAAGTAAAACATTTCTACTTCTTTAAAAGCTCTATCACCCACTTGTACCAGATGCTGGGGAAACGAGGGGCACAACCCAAAGCCATCACACAATTTTTGGCTACGCTGGGAGTCAGGACCCTGTGAGCATCTCTACAGCAGCATGCATGACCCTTCTGCACAGAAGCTAAGAAGGACTTCCCAGCAAGGGCAGGGACACCGGCAATCAGCTTCAGGAGAAGCAACATTTTTGATTTGGAGAGATGCCATGGAGTGGTCTCTTCAGCCTCAAATAAGCCAGATCTTAGCATGAGGCAGCCTTGGCCTCCTCCCACTGCTTTCCTAGTTAAAGAAAACACAGTTGGAGCACTACCAGGTCCACGCAGCGTTAAACCCATCGTATGATTCACCCTTTGGGGGGCAAGTTTAATACTCTGGTACCTTTCCCCTCCACTTGGCTAACACTGAGACCTTTGTGAACAAAATTTCAGAAAAATAAGAAAAAAACCTTGATGTTGTTACATACACTGCTATGACCGAATACGAGAATGAAGATCTCTTTGATTTTAACATCTCTGCTCAGACCAGCTGAAGATGGAAACAGGAGATAAGACTGAAGGATTAACCAGCTTTTTTGTATTTCAACAAAATATAAAGCAAATGATTGGCATTCATTTCTCAAACAGCAAAAAAAACCCCAAACCCAAACCCAAAAAAACACTCCAAAACTTGAAAATCAGAGTTAGTAGGCAAAGCTGTAGCTGAACCTATCAAATTTACTAGTCAGAGTAGATTTTAACTCATGCCATTATAGTATGACTGAATCAGGATTGTGGCAGAAAATACTATAAAATTTATCCCATACCTCAGCACATATAAGACAACTGAAAAAAAAAATAATGGAAAACTGATGAGCACACAGCTCCAATCCATGGCATATTGCAAACATAACCCAGGATTGTTGCAAAACAAAGCAAAAACAGAACAGGCATTGAGGAGTTAATTAAACAACTAGATTTACTCAGCCAAGAGTTGGGGATTAATAACTTAATTGGAATCTACCTCCAATTGATTCTTCAGCAGTGCAGGTAAAGCTAGCAGAGACTCCAGGCAAATAAAAAAGGGCAAAAAAATCTTTTTTCCCTTGATCACTTCAAAACATTAGCCAAAAATTCAAACCTGTGACTGAAAGAATGGATGGGCTCAGTGGGAAACGACTAATCTGCTTGTGACTACTGCTTGGTGCTACACTAAAACCCAAGCCACCAGTACACAGCTACTGCAGAGGCTGCATTCTCAAACAACGAAGCCCTTCATCCGAAGTGCCTCTACAGCACAGGTCATGTAGATTCAGCTGACTTCTGCTGCTGGGAACACCTAACAAAAACTTGACAGACATGCCACTGTCTGAGATAAATAATACCTCCTGGAAGAGTGAGGACAGGAAGGCAAGGTCTCCTATTTTGGCTCTGAAGAACACCTCAGAGCATGTGGCATGGAGGAAGGTATTTTCTACACTGGCAATAATGAAAAGCCCAGGATATTTTCTTCCTCATACCCTCCTCACCTGGGGAAATCCCCCTCTCTTTCAGCAACAGGCCTGCAAGTGGTAATTTGTTCAAAAGCTGGGGTGATGCAAATACAGCATTCAGTCCAGTGCTCCAGTTGCAGATCCCTGGTGCAAGGTCTTGGCAGAGGAAGCATTAAGGACTAATTTCTGGATCAAAAGAATGACATTAGTGTTTATCTGCTGTTTTGTCACCAGGAGGAAGAGAAGCCCAGTAGCACTGGTCAGTTGAGAAGGTAGCATCTGCACATCACTACCAAATATTGCAAGTACTGACAGGTGGTTCAGAGAGGTCAAAGCAAAGGGGAAAACCACAAAGATGGTAAATAGCAATAAAAACTCATACCTGACTGATTGCTGCAGTAAACTGGAGAGAAAGCAATGTCATCAAGTGCAACATAACCTCCCTTGGCACTATTAAAAGCAACTTCAAATATTACCTGGAAATTATAATAGTTTGTTATTCATCTACCATATACACAACAATAATGTTGGTACACATCTTTGCATTACAGGATTCTGTTTGGATGTCCCAGACAGACTCCAGGGCATCTCAGACAGCATTGCAGGTGTTGGGACAAATTAAATTATATCACTTATTAGGGTTATAAATCAGAGCTTGACCCTGGCACCAGACCTTTGCTCACTCAAGATCAAGAAGAAATCAAGGGGAACATACCTGTTATGCTGCTTTATGAAGCATGAGTTTTAAAGATGCAGTAAGGCTACTATCATGATAACATACAAAGCCAGTATTCAGGGTAAACAGTCTGTATGGACTAGGACTCCAAAGCTGCTGAATTATTACTGTATCTAGAATCCAGCTGTATCAAGGGCTAAAACCAAACTGTGTAGTTACTCTGCTCTTACAATATTCAGTTTTACTGTTTTTTCTAAACATCCTCAGATACTGAAACCCATGCCTTGGCATCAGCTGGCAGGGAAGATTTCCTTTAAAATATTTAGTTAACAACCAGAAAAGCTATCACTGTGGTTTTCTTACCACAAAAATCAAACAATGTCCTTAGCCATTCCCAAGGGACATAATTTCCTCAAGTAAGTGGAGGATAGTCTATAAAACTTGAGGAAGCATCTTAAAATTTCTCTTGATTATCAAAACTCTGAGTTACAGGAAAACATTGAGAAAAGGCTTGAATCACAAGGCAATCCCAGGGACAAAACAAGGATATATGGACAAATGCTTCCAAGTGCGATCCTGTTCAGTGAAAGCAATGCCTGTGATGTTTCACCCAGGGTCGGAAGTCAGACTAGGAGAGCTGGGAAAGAATCCTCAGTGATCTCCTTTAGTGGGATGAAACAAAGAGGAAGGCTTTCTTGAACCAACTGAAGAAATTATATGTAAGCTTTATTCTGATTTCTATAAAGTGATCTCTAGAATAATGACTGTGTTGGATTACATAAAGATTCCTCAAACAGAACAAAGGCCCATCTAGCCAAGTGTCTGGTTTCCAACAGAGGTTACCTACAGAAAGAACTGAAGGCAATGACAAGTTTTCAGTTCTTCTTCCATCACATAGCATTCCTGATAGATTCTTTCTTTCCCATTAATCCGTCTAATCAGTTTTTGAACTATCAGAATAATGGTATCCATAGTACGCTGTGGAAGTGAGTTCTACAGTTATGTGATGTAGGAAAAAATCTTCCCTTTGGTTTATTTTACTGTTATCCGGTAATTAAGAATTTCAAACAGCAACTTAAATTATGAACGAAAGGGAACAGTTAATCTTTTCTGTGTCATTCATAATTTTTATGAACCTCTACCATATTCTACTTTAGTCGTTTTTTTCTACAGGTTGAAAACTGTTATTTCATTAATGCTAACTTCTCCACACTATTGATTATACCCATCTCCCTCTTGTAGTTCTAGGATATTCTTTTTTAACTGAGAGGGTTGGAGTTGCATACTCTGCTGAACACAGGGGTACCCTGTCCATTCGTCCAGTGGTACGACATCCTCTGTTCTGCTGTTTATTCCAGTATCGTTTCCAACATTCCAAATGGTTTTATGAATGCCCCTAGGAACTGAGAGGATAATTTTCACAAAACTAACGACAGTAATGCCCAGCTCTAAGTAATCATTAATTTATTTCTATCCGTACTGCTAGGACTGTTTTTCCCCTTGTGTGTTACTTTGTATTTATTGAGTAAGTACTTCACTTACCATTCAGTATTATGAGACCTTACCAGATCTCATCTCCTTTCCCATACCATTTGAAGTCTGACAATTCAAATGGATGACTTGGTTGCTGACTTTACAAAGTATAAAAGGACTATGTAACATCTGATGAAAATTAGCTTTACCACTACTAATTTCTAAAAATCTGCAGGTTTATCGTGAATTAACAAGTAACTTCTGTGGAGTTAAAGCAAGTGGAATGAAAGCCAATTTAATAGTAATCCTAGAATTAGAAGTGTATCTATAGGGAGAGTGTGTGTAGGGAGAGTGTGTGTGTATATATACGTTACATATATAATATATATTTTATACATGTAAGTATAGGTGTTGTATATAATACATATACACTATTTATTCCAATCTTCTAAGATATTTCTGTATGTATTAGATATAAGAATATATATTTTACCTATATTAAGATATAATACATGTGTGTATGTATATATATATACACACATATTTTTATACATAGATGTGTGTGTATTTTTCTATACATACATATTTATGTTTATTTCAATCTTCTAAGATTTGGGGTTATTTTAGTAAACTCTAGGAAATAAGAAACTCAATTTCTTTCTGATACTCTTGAAATAAATTACATGAACCACAGAGAGCTGGCTTCTGCATCTAAGGACTCCTGTACTATTAGGACTCAAGTTTGGACTCTATCTTGTGAAAGCACAGAAAAACTGAATTGCAGGATTGTATAAGGTAGAGAATAGAGCTCAAATATTTGTTACAATTTTTCTTCTGCAGTGGGAAGCAGGCATTATTTTGTGATACTCCACCTCCTCAAAAATGGATCCCCGAGTCACAGACGTAAGGCCTGAGAGAACACTGACGTTATTTAGTAGGAACTGAAAGACTTCACATTAGTAGGCTTCTACAACCTCCCAAAGTATTCTGTTCAAGCACTTCACCTGACTTTATCTTTGCTGAAAATCAAGCCGTATGGAAAGTGAGTCCTCCTTGACCTTTATGCAGTGGACAAAGGAAACAACCTATCGCCAGCATCTTTCTAACCCTCTTTCAGACACTGGACAGCCACTGCCATGTTCCTGACTTGGCCTGAGTCGGCACTGATGTCTGATGCAACCCGGAAGTCACAGCTGGACAGTACAGGAATGATTGCTTTACCTCCACAGGGTACGGCGCATTGAAGTCAACTTCTGCTAGTGCCCAGTCCGCACTCAGTGCACTGTCTGTTTTCCAGATCTCTTCATAAAAGCCACTCATGTCTCTCAAGTAAACCGTAAAAACAATGCTATTCTCCTGCTTAAGTTGATAATAAAAAGATAAGCAGCCAGACATTGGGGCCATGGTCTTTGGTGAGATTAGCTGGGCCACTTCCTGAAAATGTTTGACGTAAACAGAGTCCACATACATGTAGTGACCTAAAAGTATAAAAGAAAGTGGGTATAAGGATGCTCTTTAAAGGACACCACTTACAAGAAGTATCAGGAGATGGGCAGGGACTAGACATGTATCTCTGTGATCTGGACAACAATGGTTGATTCCTAGGAAATTTTAGTAATTCTAAGAGATTATTTTTTTCTTTTCTCCTTTCCTCCTATGTGCGAAGTTGTTTGGCTAAGATACCACTGGCAAAACAGTCAGTCTTGGCTCTTTCTGAAGTCTTTATTCAAGATCTTTATATTAAAGAAAGTAATAAATTCTCTGAATTTGGGACCCATTCATAAATGGAAAAATGTGTTACAGCTGAGTAAATTCCCCGCCTCCCAACAGCTCAGTGTAGTATTTAATCTTCTTCCAAGTGCAATTTTTACTGAGGCAATCCAAGCAAATGAACAAGATTATAGGCCATATGTTTCCTCACATATTTCATTCAGTAGTTCATTCAATGTATCAAATGAATTGGCAAATGCCTTTATTCTGCACATTTCATTGCTTGAATAATTCTGCTCAATCTAGGATTTGGTTTCTAAATGTTTTATCTTTACTGAACAGACTGGTTCTTTGTAAAATCCTTTAAAAAGACTTCTGTGAGATGCTAATAAACAGAAAAGCACTACAGATGAGTAGACTCCCTCCCCTCAACACCCAATATGACCTGCAGGATTTTCAAAGGGTACAGCTTCTCTGGCTTCAATTTTCAGAGAGCTATCTTGATTTAAACAAGACACATTCATGTGCATCGATACACTGTGCATCTGTCATTTTTCTTCTTCTACACTCCTAGAAACAGCACCAAACAGTGTCAGCTGATGAAGGGAAAAATGGCTCCTCACAAGTAGAAAGCTTAGAGGAGAATGAAGTGCCAATCTGACCGGGTACTTCAGCATGGACACTGCAAACTGTGCCATTAGGTTTATGTCTACACCACTATATTAATTAGCTAATGGTGTTCTCAAACCTGGAGATGTCACTTCTCGGCTCACTCCACTAGGAGGGGAAAGGGCTTGCCTGGCTGTGGTCAGCTCCAGCCTCCCCACTGCCAGGGGACGGGAGACATTTCAGTGGTACTTGCCTAAGAAGTTCCGGTCTTCATTTTTGCTCTGCAGTTTTACCACATTTCATAGCTTAATTATGATCTCCCTAGCTGATTGTACCTTTGTAACACAACTCTTGCAAAAGGAAGGCTCGTGTGACTTTTGGCTTCTTGGGGTCTTCTCATTCAACGGTCAGCAGTGAGGGTTTGGTGTGAAAAAGAAAGACTGTGGCTACAAGAAAACAGGTCCCTCCCAGTTGGTGGCATTTCCTGTCACATCCAGTACTTTGTTTAATAGGCAGAGGCACTGTCTGCTGTTGATGTTACGATGAATTAAACTTCCATCAAAATTTTACCAGCATTTAGGTGCTGTGGGGTAACGCAGAGCTGGACTGACACTCTGTACTCAACTCACACAATTGTGAAATAAATAAAAGGCACAGTGGCATGAGTTAAGGAAAGAGGATCAACCCTGCTTTCCATGATGCAATTGTCTGCACCATCACAAGTGTCACGTTGTCTGAGTCACACAGTGTGCTGCAGCAGCCAGACCTCCTGGCTGTCACCTGCTGCAGTACCTCACGCAACACTACATCAGAGGCTAAGATATCCCCCAGCCCTTCTCTATGACTGTGTAAAATGTTCTCCTCTCAACAAGGTGGCTGGGACAAAAATTTCACACAGAGCAAGTGCTGAAAATCCTTTAAGTCTTTACAGCATTCTACCTCCAACGGACTGCATCAACAGCACATCTAACTGAAAGAAACAAAACCTCCTAAACTCTGCAATTTAACCCAAGATTCTCCAAACATGTTTCAATTCTGTAGATTTCCTACTCAATTTTCCCAATAACCACTGGAAGGAACACCCCTGCAAGGTGTACAGAGCAGCAATACAAGATTTTAAAACTTACTGTGGTCCATACATTTAGACTCCACAGAAAGATGAATTTTACCCCTCTCCATCCAAAATTTTATCCTTATTTTGAGTAATTTTGAAGCCTAGCAAAAGGCATGATAACCTTATTAAAAGCTTACAGGAAACTTCGTGTGAACTTCTGCAAATTCCCCCCATTTTTTTCTAATCCCTTTTGCAACATAGGTCATTCTTACCCCACCCAATGCCAGGAGAAAGGAAAGAACTCACATAATAATTTGCAGTACAAGAGTCATATGTGAATCACAGCCTCAAATTTTCCACTATACTGCTGTTTCACATTTGTTGCTTACCCAGTTCACTGCTAAGTGTGTGGTCTTTGGGCAGGACAGACTGAGAATTGCGAATGTTCCCTCCACCAACAAACCAGTTGACATTGGGGTTCCAGCGGTTCACAAAGCCACAAAGATGATTTTCTTCAAAATCGCATTCTGCAATTGCAGACATCACCAGCTGAGTGCACACATTTTCATTACAGAAACTGGAATAGAGGCTATTCCTAAGCGCTGGCCTTATTTTACACATGGCAGTGCAGATACTACCTATATTTATAGAACTGGACATGGCACTTGACAGCTTATCATATGTGGAAACAAACTTAGCCACAATTTTTGATCAATTTTTGATAAAATTTTCATTTCCATCCTGTTCAGTCTGACTTATCTTTTTCTTTATTTGGCAATACAGGACTTCTGTAATTTAGAACAAAATAAAATTTAAAATACACCACTTCATAGAACTGAACAGTCTGAGCAGAACTTCCACTTGTAAATCAGGGATGGCCAGAAGCAAAGCAGAACCAGTATTTCATGGAAGTAATTAGACTGCTTTGTTTCCTGCACAGAGCCAAAGAATTGGGACAATTCAGTTGGGCTGCACAAGAGCTCCCCAGAAATGCAAAGGTCTCCCAGCCTTCTAGCCACTTAAATTTTTGAACTTTATTAGCATTTTTTTTTTGGCAAATGTCATGAGGAAATAGCAGTAAGTGTCAACAGAGTTTTGACTCTGCAGCCTGCAAGATGCCACTGAAAGGAAACATGAGCAGGCAGTCAGCAGAAAGAATGTTGCAGCTGTTATGTTGTAGTATTTGCAGCAATCTAGTTTTATGAAAATATAACACTTGTTCCTGCTTGAACAATAAATAGCTTTAGAATGAATTATTGTATGTGAAATGTCTATATATATCACAAAGATGGGTGAATAAAAACACATATTAAGTGTGTGCAACCTTAGCTTCAAAAATACCTATATCAAGTATGGCAGTCAATTTTTCATTAATTAAAAAGCCATTGTCTTTCTTCTAAACCCAAACCTTTAATTCGGTTTTAAAACTGCTGACAAGGCATTTTTTTCTACGCAGAGAATATGGGAGCTTAGCAGACCGTACTTACCAATACAATATCCAGAAGTTATTTTGATTTCAAAAACTGCTATACTGGCAGATCTATCTTGTCCCATTTCACCTTCCAGTACAATCTGCACAATATAAACCAAACTGTAAATTTTAGGATTTCAGTATTGCCATCATCACCCTGGATATTAAAACAGGATAGATAGGAAAAGAAATTAAATATACACGGGGGGCTCACTGCCCTTACAGTCAGGAGAGGTGCTTTTGCTGGAAGAGCTTGGCAGAAGGCATTAAAGACAGTCAATGCTCTTCTTGAGGACAGAAGGCACACTGAAGGACAATGAGACAAAGCCACAAGATTCCACACTTCACATAACAGTGCAGGATTCCAGATTCCTCAGCTGTGACTATGCAAAGTGTTATTGCGAGAGATGCAATGTGACAGGTTTTGGGTAGAAATACTCTCCTCTCAGCCTCTGACTCCTTCCAGAAGGGCACAGAGGACAGGAACAAGAGAGCGCAGCTGCATACCCAAGACCTGGGAGATGCCGTATCTGCTGCAGGATGCCAGCAGCTCCGACGGGCTGCTGTGAGGTGAGGCATCCTCACTGCATGGCTCAACTGGCTGTGCTTCCCCGTGAGCTGCACCCCACCCCTGATTTTAGGGACAAAGACGTTGACTGACTCACAAGCTGCCAGCCCTGGGTGTGAAAGCCAAGGAACAGGAGGACCCTGAGTGGGAACACTGAAAAGCAGTCTGTACATGCCAACACATGCACCAAAAAGCCTGCGGCACCTTCTAAAATCAAGGGCTTACCTTGTACTTCTTTGTGCTGTTCGTTAAATCTAAGCTAGCTATAAGCCAGCTGTCTGAGGGCTTCCTGGCTGACCACAGCAAACGATCAAAGCTCTCTCCTTCCTGCCTCAAGTACAAGTTGAGCCTGGCAGGATTGGGTGAAGCCTCTGCAGTTGTCGCTATCTGATAAATCAGCCTGACACAGCTCCACTCCTCCGAGTACAGCTCAGGGCTGGACAGCACTGCTTTCTCACCCTCGTAAGATGTATCCACAGAAATGTAATGTCCTGGGAACAGACACACATCAGAATAATATACATCAGAGGCTTTGCTTTTATAAATAAGACAAAAGTACTTATTTATAAAGAATGGTTGGTTGGGGGCTAGGTCAGGAGACTGAGACCACCACTCATTGTGTTAAGCAAGTCATTTAACCTTTTGATATCCCACTGTACCCACACAAATGTCACTTACTGTGTCTCACAGCACTTTTAATCACAATTTTAAAATTACTGGAAATCTTCAGTGAGTGCAAGTTACATCAGTTTAAAGCAGATTATTAAGTAAGTATGGCCCTCCAGAACGGGTAGCTGTAGACAGACAATTTGATTGACAAGATAATTCACACAGGCAGGAATATGCTGCACAAATATTTAGTTGTTTTACAGATCAAAACTCTTTAGCTTCATTTTTATAGTTTAGATTTTAAAACAACACATAAGAAACATGTTGCAGCCAAAAACTTCTAAAGCATTTCTGGTTTGAAGAAGAAAACACAGTTAAGACATTCTTAACTAGTAAAACTCAAATCTACAAAACTGCTGATTCAAAAAAGTGCTAAATGTAAAGCTATATTTAAACACATCAGCAGTCTCAATGGGATTATTTGAAATTACTAAATTTGAACTTGAAATATGTGGATGGATATTTTAGAAGCAGAGCCTAAAACATAACCTTCTCTATAAAAACAAAAGAAAGGATGTGATGACAAGCTAAAAATGCATGAGGAGGAAAGAAAAAAAAAAAAGTAAAAGAAACAACACATAGAGAAAGGAGGCAACAGTAAAGAAATCACAGTGAAACAGAAGCCTGGTCCTGCAGACTTTACTAACACATCAAAACCAAGATCAGGAGATTAAAACAGGATACAGGAGTCACAGAAACCTGCAATGCAATGCCAGAAACAAGTGAAACACAGAGAGAAAGGAAATTAAAAAAAAACCCAACAAAAAACAAACCAAAACAACAAAAAAAGAAACAAACCAAACCAAAACCCACAAAAAACCAAACCCAACCAAAACAAAGCTACAAAACAAGCTGAACCATCCATGTTTGAAACATTTTCCCATAGACAATCTGAAAATGATCCTTCTAACTTAGTGGCAATGTATATCAGACAAATCTTACTCCTGATAATAAATCGCACCAGCCAAGCTGCAAGCAAGAGATGTAAGCGCAGTCAGGGACTGTGTCAAGTCAGTCCTTCAGCCAGCAGCACATTAGTAATACTCATCCTCTTTAGACTCCTCAGAGCATATATTTCTTCTTTTTTAATCTCACTTCACTTGACCACAGAGCTTGTCTCAGTTTCCACACATAGGTAAGCACTTGCTTTACTTTAACACATCAGCAGCTGGACTGATGTTAAATATATTGCTTGTTTGCACACCCTCCCCTCCCAAATCCTGCCTGAAACCTCCAACTCTACCAAGCCACCCTGGGGTTGCTTCCTAGGAGCTCCCCTAATGCCTGTTAAAGAGTATTCTCTCTGACACATCATTTGCATGGATAGTCACCACCTCCCCAAGGCAAAGAGCTGGTACAGATTTGGTCTATGAGGTTCCCAAAGTCCTTTCCCATACACCCCCAGAAAGATGCCAGGAGCAAGCAGCAGCTCTGACAACATCCGATTCCCTGGGCAATGCATGTTACAGCATCCCCCTGCATCTGCTCCCTCACTCACCTGCAGACACTCTGCACAGCAACCCATTTGTACTGTACATTTTTCTTTAACAGATGCAAGATAAATGACTGCTACTTATTCAGGGGGTAGATGCAGCCTTAAGCAGTATAAAGGGCTGTGTAAATATAGAAAAGCTGCATTTTCTTTCCCTTTTTAGGGAATGGAATTTCTTTTTTTTTTTTTCCCTCTTACCATAATTTCTCTTTATATCTACTGTGTCTGGTTTTAGTCTCTTGGAGGAATATACAAAATCACTGGTTAAGTACGGGTAACTTGTTACTGCAGCAGCATATGAAAGTAAAATAAGCACAGGAATAAATATTTAAAAATAGGCAGCTAATGTGCCTGCCAAATACTCAAATCTGCCACTACATAAAATGTGAGAGTGTAGAACATCCACTGGCATACAGATACCCAGTTAGTTCACAAGAGTTAGCATGCACAGCATTTTTTTGTTGGCATGCACTAGTGCAAGGTACATGTTTCTTTACACGCATGGAGGATAGAGGGGAATCACCAAGGCTTTATCAGAAGTCGAATGCTCCTCACACATTTGATTCTAATTGATATAAGTGGCAATATCCAGTTCAGATGGAGAATCTGTGTTTTTAGGCTAGGCTGCATTTGGATCATTTTGCTTACCAAGAAACCTACAATTCAGAATCCATGCCTGGCAATTTCAGTTTAGATTTAAGCCTATTTTTGTCTGCACTTCATGACAAACCCCATAGGAAACAAAGCCTTATAATACTCATCTTCCCTCCCCTCCTTCCCCCAAAAATACATGAGTGTCAACATAGGAAAACACACTCATATGGAGACCTCAAATTACCAGCTACGAGGCCTAAATGGCTGCCTGGCTTTAGGACTTAATTATAAGTAGACTAAGATTCTTCCACAAAAAATAGTTATTTAAAAGAGAAAGAAAACCTCTTAGAGTTGCCAGTTGAGATTATTATGTTACTATAAACTTGACTCTGCATTCTCTGTTTGCTGTACACTTGCTCTCACTTGGTCTGATTCCTCACTGTCAGGAGAACAAAGATCACAAACTCCCTTTTCAATCGGGGTGGGGGGTGTTGCCTTTTTTAAAAAAGATTATTTCGACCTATTCATTAAGTCTCCAAAACTAAAGTGTTCTCACCCCCAACCTGCTAATCATTGTAGCATCTTCTGGAAGTTGAAATGTGTGATTGGCTCCACTGAAATCAATGGGAGCACTGATAGAGCGCTTTCTGTGTAAGTATCAAGCACAGAAAATGCTAATGTTAGAATTCTTCCAAATGAATGCTGGCATTTACTAAATGGCCTTTGTACTAAACTGTATTTCAGTAAAAGCAATGACATGTGCCACCGCTGCAGAAAGGAAGGTCTCACAATGCAGACCTCAAGGGCTGACACAGAGCAATTGTAAGAGCAAATCAAGGCAAAGAGAGGGTTCCTTGGAGTAAAACAGCAGACAACTTTCCACACACTTCTTTGTGGGAGTAACAGAAGGATATTTAGCACTCTATGGAGAATTTGATGAATGCACAGTGCTGTAGCCTGAAATCTGTCATTAAAAATGTAACATGCAGCTTCATTTTGCAGCATGCCACATGATTTTTTTTTCTGCAAAATCCTCCTCCTCCAAATGCGAAAGGCACTTAATTCACAGCAGTCATTCAGGAGTTATCAAGAGAGGACTACTCTTCAAAATCACAGGAAAGCAAAAGAGAGGTAGTCACAAAATGCTATTAAAAGCCTGTTGACACAGAAACACAAGCATACAATTCTGGCAATTATTTGCTTAGGAGGTAGATGCAGCCCTAAGCAGTATAAGGGGCTGTGCAAATACAGTAAAGCTGCACTTCCCATTTTTTAGGGGCATGGGGTTTTGCTGTTGTGGTGAAGACACCATACAAGCTTCTTCGAAGTTGACAGAAGCCAGAGACCGCTACCTACCTTTGCTTGCTAACAGCTAGCAGTTCCCTGGTGAAGACAAACAACTATAGCCAGGAGAAGAGATGGGAGAAAGGAGACTCTCAGAGGTCCCCCACCACTCACTCACTGCGCAGGCTGGCCAGTAAACACACTTTTTACTCACATTCCTATAATGACTTTTTACCTCCTGTGTAACTTCACTGTCTTCTCCTTGACAGTTGAGTCAAACTGTACAGGACCAATGGTGTTATTTTTACATTCCTCCATGTCTAAGCAAAATGTTGAGCCCCGGGGGGATTAGGACACAGTGTTTCAAACTTCTCCCTCCTCAGTGCAACTATGCATTGTGGCAGTAAGACTCACAAAACAAGACCTTTAAAATCCCTCTGTATGCATGTCTCTCATTCTGCTGCTCTAATAAGCAGTTCTGTACAGTCTCTCTCTCAATTCCAGCTGGTGATACATTAAGTCTATGAGTCATTCACCCAAATTTTCCAGATCTATATTTATATTTTTTTATTTACTTACCAGACAGGCATCAATACATCAGTCAGCAGCGATTATATCAATGGCTTAGTGGAAGGGGGGTTGCGACCAGCAATACTACTTTTCCCAAAAAACAGTGCAGAAAATAAACTGATTGCTTTCTCTGTAAATAACACAAACAAGACAAAATGCCATGCACTGGCCAATAAAACAAACCAAATTCCATTGACAAAAAGAAAAAAAAAAAACAACGGGGATAACTAAAATTACCAGTTAGCTTTTCGATTATATATTTCCTCTGCAAAACTTTGGAAGGCTAACCACAGACATGTCAGACCCTTCATGGAGTTTGTATCTGATGCAGCTGTTCGCTTAGTTCAGCAAGAGTGTGGCTTTACATATATAAGCAGTGAGCTCCAAGAGAAATAGTATTAAGGAAATATGAAGCAGGAAAAGTTTGGGAATTTCCATTTGATCAAGCACTCATTTATGCAGAAAATTTGCAAAAAAATGTCTTAATGTTGCCAGTCACGTTTGGATTTTCTCTGTACTTCCCATAGAGAAACAGGAAAGAATATTACCAGAGTTTCTTAGGACAAAAAATGATCTACTGATACCTTCTTTGGAATCTCAGTGTCTGGATTTTGGGCTGTGGCTGTAGTGTGGGTTTTTTTAAATATTCTACTGTCAAAAAAAAAAAAAGTAACAAAGCAGTTCATTCTTTAGGACCTATTAAGCCTTCTTACAACTCCAGGAAACCTTAATTAAAAATAGTAACGATATAGCCACAGAGACATCATTTTGCAAATTAAGTTTGCACATGGAAGCTGTCCCTGGATACAGATGAGGTTTAGATGAAGGTTCAGAGTTTGACCTAAGAACACTGACATTCTACAAGCTACTTCATATGAGATTTTGGGTGAACCTAGGAGAAGGCTTGTGGCACCAGACAGGAAAGCTTCAGGTTCAACACTTTTCACTCAATTTCTTTTCAGTAGAAAGCAAAATTTTCAACTAAAGTGGACATTCTTTGCTGACAATTTGTCTTGAAAAACAGGACTGTATGTATCAATGTTAAATTTGTCCTGTCTATGAAAAGTTGAGGTTTTCTAAAGAAAATTCTTACTCTGATCAGGAACAGTCCCTTTTGGTAATGCTTTTTTGAAGGAGGACAAAGGAGCTGGAGGGGGAGGTGGGCTTTTTTCTAATTTTTTTAGGCAGTGTCTTGGGAAAGCAAAAAACTGCATGAGCAAAAGACTTTTCAGTTGGAGGGAAAGATTTTGCCCTATAATTCCATAAAGAAAGTAAAAGAAATCCCCAAACCAATCAACCACACAAAAGCTTGCACAAATATTTCAGCTGGGCCTACAGCTGGGCCTGAGATTAGAGAATCAGCTTAAACTGCAACTATAGTGACAATTTTTAATGAGAAGTCAAATGAATACAGTTCGGAATACTACAGCCTTACAAGCTAGGCAGCATTGGGCTACAGGGCACCGAGCCCCCACCCCAGGTCCCCATGCCAGAAGCTGTGGTGCAACTCCAGCAAGGTGCTATGCCAGCTCTCAGCTGGCTGCAGGCTTCCTCTTGCTGCCCACATCTGCCTGCCACAGGACAGGTCCCCTCTGGGCAGCCTTGGCCACAACATCACCAAACCTGATGCATGCACATCAAGAGCCACCAAGACCTCTTGTGTGAGCAAGGTGTCTTGGTAGCAGCAGTGCATCCCAGGCAGCTGGAGGAAGCATCTCACCACCTCTGCTGGACCCGAGGAGGAGGGCTGTCCACTTCCCAGGCCACTGGGGAGCCTGCCCCATGCCCCCCTCCCCAGACTGATCTGGCAGACTGGGAAGTGCGGCAACCATGGTCCACTCTTGTGTGAGTCAGTGTTTAACCCCTTCCCCAGGCCCTCAGGAGACTTGGCAGCAGCAGTTTCTTCCCTAGATGGCCAGATGCATGCACAACGCACACCGGGCTGAGTGGCAAAGCCTGTCCCATGTTAATGAAGGTCAAGGCTCAGTTCCAAAATGTCCAGGGTGGTGCCATAATTAAAGCTACTTCACCCCAAAGGGCATAACTGGTATTTTCAGCCCCATGAAGCCACAGATTACTTTACTTCTGGTAAACTGTTAGACTCACACCAGAAGAACTGCATGGTATACATTGGGACCAATTAGCATTGTCATCATGGGAAAAAACCATTTTGGTCTTCAAACCCCCTTTATGTCCTTTGTGGTTTCTTAAAAGCAGCTCTATGAAAACAGCCAAGGGATGGGGAAGCAGGAGGTGGTTTGTGTTCATTCTCTGCAGTGACTGACATGCACTGCTACTGTCAGGGCTCTTCCTCCTCTTGTGTGCCTACAGGGGCACCTCAAGCCTAAGCTGTCACCTTTTTGCAGCAAAAGCCCACGGTCCCTCCTGATTGCTGCCAGCTCCTCAAGCCCCCTTCACTGCCCAGGCAAGGAGGGCACCTGAGTACCCCTGTAAATCTGCTCCTGTGCTGCTCAACTTCTTCAGGGGGAACAACGGGATTTCTAGGCAGCTTTCACAAAGCTGAGTAGTACTTCTTGAAAAGAAAAAACATTTTGTAGAAAAGCACAGCCTCGGGCGATGAACACCCAGGCAGTTCACGCAGGCTGTCACCCACCTTCCTCCTGCTGGATAGACATCACTGACAACCCCAGCTCCCCCGGCAGCATTGTCTCTCCAGCTCGCCCTTACTTTGCAAACTGAGTCTTCTTCCCAGGACTGAGATTATCATTTGGTCCCTTGTTTGCCATGGCCACCAGACTGGCCCAGAAAGCTCATGTTTCCCAATGCTGGGGGATGAATCTTCAAAGGCTCCTTTCCTGGAGGAGGGCTTGGATTAACTACTAGCCCCACCCCCTGCCCGTCCTTTGCTCTCCCAGAAAGTTCAGAAATAGTTGTTAGCAAGCCTGTCAAAACCCACAAAAGTGACACAATTAGCCCTGAAACACCCTGTGCCTGCAGCATCTGGTCACAGCTACTACCACACAGCAAAGCCTTCCAGCCTCAATCCATCAGTG
This sequence comes from Falco peregrinus, assembly GCF_023634155.1. Taxonomy (NCBI): domain Eukaryota; kingdom Metazoa; phylum Chordata; class Aves; order Falconiformes; family Falconidae; genus Falco; species Falco peregrinus. The sequence goes on along the minus strand of NC_073739.1, from coordinate 45,318,949 downwards.
TGCCTGTGAAAAATCTGGCAAAGGTCCAGTCTGTGCTGCTGTTTTCTTATTTAGAGGATTTGCTCCACTGCACTGAGGGACGCTTGAACTCATAAGAGCTTTTTGGCAACAGCTGTGTCCTCTCGTCTCTCTCCCTCTTGAAGTCCCAAGATCCTTACATCATCCACCAATTACACCACATCTCCTGTTTGTTCCAAACACAAGCATGTGGGTTTGTTTTCTGTCACTATGACCTCACAGATTTTTATACACTTCTCAAATTTTCTTTCTGCTTGTTCCAACCAACCCATCAGTCTGAGTAAGCTTTTGTTCAGACAACTTGGTTCTCATTTTCGTGCTGTTCATTACATAATTTTGACAACTTTTAATCTGCTGACACAAAGGCTGCCAGGTTCTTCTCCAGTATCTCTCGTTTTCCTTGCAACAGCTCTTTCAAAGAGCCATCACCATGATTTCTATTCTATGATTTGGAAACAACCTATTCTGTCTCTTCTATGATTTGGAGATGCCAGATTCTCTGCTGTGAATCTCTGAATCAGAAATAATTCAGAAAAGTCTTTTCTTTATTCTTTGTCATCCTAAATCAGTTTCCATTGTCCCCAGTGCACAGGGAATATTAAAGATAAAAGCTACATAAAGTAGAAATAATCAGGCATCTATTTGTTCACAGTGCTCACCTCTTTGAGTACTAGCTCTATCCCTTTGCTAGATCGTGTTTCCACCAGGATCAAGCAAACAGGGGAAAGCACTGTGATAGCTCTACCAGCACAGCTCCTTGTCCTGGTACAGTGCATCACAGGGCTGCCATCCTTCAGCAAAAGAATATGAAATTTCACTCTTACAGTATTTCCTTGCATTATGTTGTCTGTTTACTTTCTTCATGGCTCCTTTCATTTCTTTGTGCAGATGCACATAGTGTGGTGTGGTGGGTTATGCCTGTAATGTATTACAAGCTCTGCTTTGTATTATGTGCTGACCATGTCTCAGCCTGCCCAAAGCAAACCTACCCATCCACAGTCCACACATCTTTGGCACTTCTTTGAAGGTAAATCCATCAGATTTGGAACCCAGATGAAAACTGTTGGCCTGTGCCCCACAGGGGAACCAACACAAGGAAGCTGGTGAGCCAGACGATGAGACAGGGCACTTCTCTTGTTTTAAGAGGGGGAGCTTCTGGAGCCAGGCCTCTCCTCAGATCAGAGTGACAGGCACAGCCACGGGGAGTAAGAGGTTGAGAGAAGAAAGAGATACTCCAATCCCCACCAAACTCATTTTCATTGCTGCTTTTCAAGATTTCCATTAATATGGAAGATTATGCTGTTATGCTTCAAAAGCGAAGACTTCTTAGTTGAGAAATTCCTTGGTATGCTCCAAAGGGGTTAAACTAAAAGCTTGCAGTGCTCACCATCCAAGCAAAACCCTGAAGCAAACCTGCACTGAGCCAGGGAAGTGAAAAGACTCTGGTCACAGCAAGCAGTGGCCTTGGGAGGGAGAGGACAAGTGAGCCTTGGAACCAAGGCGAGCAGGAACAAGTTTGCCCAGCATGACTTGACTTAGCTTCGGTGCACAAGGGAGCAAGGTCACTGTGTGCAGGGGGTCCTGCGTCAGGCTGCAACACTAACCTTGGGGAAAAAACCAAACTTGAACCAGTAGCCTTCTGGAGTGCATCTCCAAACCACAGGGACACGCTCAGTGAAAGATTACAAAAGCAAAACTTTTCTACTTCATGAATCTGCTCTCTCTGCATCTGCCAAATCACTTGGACTATTGCATTACCCTGAAAACCAGCTCATCTGCCTAAATGCTTGTCTGTCTCTCCCAACTACTTCAGATCAACTAATAAAATGTAACCTTTGCCCACAAGTCTTGTCCCTCCAAGGAAAGTTATAAATGTGCTTGGCCTATACAAATTGCATTTACTCTGATACTCACCTGGGCCCTAGGTCCTACATAAGACTGAAAAAATATTTGAAATATTTGGTTTCACTGGCTTCAGAAGCTGAACTCCTGTGAGTTCCCACTTCTGTAAGCTTGGTGATTTTATACTCTTTTTTTATACCAGGATTGTTAGGATCACTGGCAGTTTCTCAGATTGAGCAGTGATGTCACATCACAAAATACAAACAGAACTGCTAACAGACAAAAGTACATATTTATATCCGTGTCCTGAAGTAGCTTAATTCTGAAATACAGAAAGTGCTTACAGGTGAGCTAATCAGATCCTGTGGGCTGCTAGCAGCAGCCTGGCAGAAGGTCACCTGAGGGAGCCAGCCTAGCCATGCCATCAGTTTCCAAAAACTGTTGGAGGTTACTGCCTTGTAGTGAGTTTATCACTAGCTGCCCCTGTGGGAGCTGCTGATGTGTTTACTTAATGGCCACTCCCGAGTAATCCACTCTAAAGAAGAAAGTAGCCACAGTGACTCATCTTCTGCCCAAGCAAGCTCCATCCTGGACCAGGAACATGCAATGGTGAAGATTCAGCATCTGCAACCACAAACCCCACAGCTAAGGAATACATCTTCTGATGTTGAACACGACAACCACCAGGACCACGGCTAATATTTCCTGGAGCTCTGCAAAACTGCATCCAGCAGCTAGCCACTTCAAAGATCAACACTGGTGGCTTCAGTTTAGCAGGGACATTTCTAGGCTCGCAGTCCTGTACATCATTCCTGCCTGGCAGGAGGCTGGTAGCAACTGAGGGTGTGTGTGAGTCTCTGCAGACAGACTGAGCCAAAACCCACGAAACTGGAGAATGGGATTCTTCAGGGGTTGATAAAACTAGGCCCAGGTTAGAGAACTGTAATCTCTAAAAACATCTCATGCACATTTTAGGGGAATGGAAAATAGTTGTACACTTAATCCTGAAACTTACCTTTGAGCTTTAAGTACAGCCTGTTGTACCGTCAGGTTGGTATTGAATTCCCTGTGTCCAGAGAAGTTTCCCAAAGGATTTTTCGTTCAAGTATAACGCATCCAGCTTCCTGCCTCTTCCCTTCAAGCAGAAAGTATATTTCAAATGATACATATCCATGCTCCATGGAAGGGTACATCCATTGGAAGCTGAGATGGTCATAATCCTACCCTTGCAAGTGAGCTCCTTTTGACAAATATGAATGATGGACTTCTGAGTACCCTTAAACAGAAGCTGTTTAAACTGGCAAAATTAAACATGAGATTAATTCACAGCCTGGGAAGCTTGGGATTCAACCTATCAAGGACACTCTAAGGCAGGGTTCTTCAAACTACGGCCCATGGGCCAGATACGGCCCCCAGGGTCCTCGATCCGGCCCCCGGTATTTACAGACTCCCCCTCCCCCCCCCGCCCCCCCCCCCCCCCGCCAGGGGCTGGGGGGGGAAACCAAGCAGCCACAGATGGCTGCCTGCCGCTGCATCCACGCGCCGGCCCCCTGGTTAAAAAGTTCGAGGACCCCTGCTCTAAGCTTTGCTTTTTCTTCTTCAATTATCATTCTCTATCCCTTTTTGTTGAGTAGGTAATTTTAAAAATATTCAATGCTACAAGTCAAAAGGCAGGAATGAAAGCTTGCTCCATTTTTTTGCAGAAATTTGCATGTACTTTTTAACACCAGAATGACCTTCCAGTTTTTACAGGGATTATAGAAAATTTCTCATTGATAAATTTATTGCTGGTCTCAAAATTAAGAAGACCCCAAAGTATTTCACAGGATGCTATGGGACTCTTTGGGGAGGGGCCGATTCCCTATGGCTCCCTCCCCTCTGCCTCAGTAGTTGCAGTCTGTAGTACCACTGCAAGGAGGTTCAGTTGTGGAGCTTCATCTCTGAGCAAGACATTTGGACTACCCAGAATCATGTTTGTAAGGATCACTTGATATCAAAAGCAAAAGAACGTCCTTGTGCAAACTCCAGTCTAAGGGACCAGGAAGAAATGGTGCGGATGAACATTGTGAACATTCAGGCATTCAGGAGATTTAGGAAAGTATTTTGCTTTCTACAAGGTATCTAATTGTTGACCATAATCAACAGAGTTTTGATACATTTTAGCTTCCCTGGGCTTTGTGTTTTAATTAAAACAGCCCAACAAACTCTTATTCAGGACCCAGTCCAAGTCAGCAAACCACTTCACACTTACTAATTCAACTCAGGACATCACACGTCACCCAGAATATGCAGAGGGATCTGTCATCTGTCTGGCCCCGTCCAGTCCTCACACATCTGTCATGTGATGGTGGCCTCTCTGCTCCCCCTCGCTAAGTGATGGTCAATAGATGAATTCCCTCAGGCAGCCTCTTCACACGCCCCCACAGCCGCCCAGGGACACAGATGCTCAGACTTTATTATTAGCACAGGCCCCAAGTATTTCCATTTTTTTTCTAGATAACTTTGGAAGTAAAAAGCTACTGAAAGTTTTGGCAAATTCTAGCACTTACTGCAACATCATTTCAGTGACTATCCAATATTATCCTCAGGCATTTGCTTGCAAAGGCATTTAGCATGCCCCTGCTGAGCTATAAGACACATTTATCAAGACATAAATAGCACTTGAGGTATAAACTGGTCATTGGAAAAAATCTATCAATCTGACCCTGCCAGTTCATGACACTGTTACCCTCAAAATATTCTGACTCCCATTTCCCTGCCAAAGAAAGTAAAAGGGTGTCAAAACTTTCCGAAGTATTAGACTTTATGGGCCCTCATTAGGTTTTTGTATTTTTTTTCTCATAACAGATTATTAAGGCTATTAGGCCTCATTCTACATTCTTTACATCCTAAATATCCTAGAGTGATCACACAGATGTTAATAAAGTTTACGTATATCCATAAACACCATTTAGATTAATTTACCTTGGTGGGCTTGGACTGCCAAATGTCACCAGGCATTTACCACCACCCACAGGCAGTGGCTCCCTTGCAAATGTGCACCCCAATTTATTGCTCACAATGTGACCAAGAGACCCCAAAAGTCAGATCTGACCCTGCATCTTCCCAGCCAGCTCTTTGTACCCCACACTGGTCACAGGTGGATGCTCAGGAAAGAATTAAGCATCAAACAAGCAGCTTGAGATACTTCCCCCTGTGCCCTTCCAGTCCCTGCTGACGTTTTCCAGCGATGTGGGCTGCCTGAGCTGGTTGTGGCATCTACTGTTATCAGCAGATGAGGCCCACTGAGCAGCTTGTGCTTCATACTTATTCTAAATAAAAAGAAACTATGAAGAAAATAAACTCTGTAAAAATAACTTTCTCTATCTGCCAAGCTTTGTGTGGTCTAAAAACAGTCCTTAGTCCAGTTTTTCTAAGAAAGGCTTTTAGTGTCGTATTTGCCATAAAGCACAGTTCAGAAGTTAGAGACAAGTCAAATGCTGAAATGCTTGAAGGTGTTACCAAATTTCATACAGTGTCAGCGAACACATTCAGCACCAGTCCCAACACATTTTCTATATGTTTACAGTTTCCCCAGGAACAGCGGGTCTTGTGCTGGAAAAGTATTTTCTGCAACGACGCAGGCTGTGGAGATGGGAGCCAGGTGCCTGTGCCCCTGTACCCACTCCCCACGCTTGCCAGCACTGGCTGGAGCCCTGGCATGCCTGGCTGGCCACTGGCAATGACTCACCACTTTGTTTCTGGCATCAAGAAACAGATTTTCGAGCCTCACATTGTCCTGGCAGCTGATCCCACCAGTTTTGCCCGTTACCCTGCAGAGTCAGAAACTTGCACTGCCTGCAGAGCAAGGTTGTGTACTGGAGGAATCTGCAGTTGTACTCAGCCAAGAACTATCAGTGGACATCTCTGGGATTACAGAGGCAATTGACTCCTTAATTAATTGTTAATAACTGATTAGACTAGCTCCACAACCTTTATTTTGGGTTCAAGTTTCACACACGCTGCCCATCTCTTAAAAGTGAAGGTGTGGGATTACCTTTTCCAGCCTGCACTAGAAGCTATAAACTCAGACAGCATTGACAGCTGCTCATAACTCAGACACGAGATACATTTGCCATGAAACATGTTATCAGTGCAAATTTCTGACACAGTCTCCAGCCTCCCCCTTTCCGGTGGGGCAGTGGACAGACCCATGTCCACACCCCTGAGAGAGTGAAACTCCCAGAGCTGCTGCTGCTTCTCCTCCACACCTCAAAAGCTCAAAGTAAACTAGGCCAGTAGTTGCTTGCCAAGTTTTGTCTTGGAAAACAAGGGAAATATTTATGACCGCTGGGAACTTGGAGAAAAAAAAGACAACGTTTCTATGTGTGATACTGAAATAACCCAAAGTACTGAGCCAGTACTCCTATAACCGCCGTGCTCTGAGGGAGGAAAACACAAGGTCTCACTCAGCAGTCTTCAAAAGTCTGGTCTCTAACACTATCAAGAAGCTGATCCAAGCCAATATAGTATATAACAGCCATCTAAGGCAAAAAATCTTCATGTTCAGAATTTAGGAAAACATAATTTTGCAAGATTATACTGCAAACCAGAACTTTGCTATACAGATATTATTTTTTCATTTATAAAAGAAAACTGGTGATGAAGGGGGATCAGTAAAATGCATCATGCAAATAGGTAACTAAATTTTCTGTGAATTTTTAAGAAGCAAAAAAAGCACACAATGTAAAGGCTACAGCATGCAATACAAAGACAGAAACCAAGCAGGCATATTCATATACATGGCTATTTCCTTGCTTTTAAAAGTGCTCTTTTTTTATTTATTTATTTCCACAGGATTTTTTTTCCATGCTGGCTTTTTAAAAATCTGCTCTTAAAACAGAAATCAAAGTCTGCAATATCTTTTTCATTTTGCAAATAAAAGAATTGTTTCTTTGTTATGCTTCTGAGTTTTGAGGCAAAGTATAGGAATACTAACTGCCAGGAAACTAGCTTCAAGAAATGCCCGTGGTTGTGCTTGTAACCCTCTGGGGAGGAAAATGGCTTTGCTTCCCAGCTGTTCTCAGACCCAAGCCAGTTCAGGAGAATATATACTGATTCCAGCAGGGGAAGCATACAACAAATTTAAACCTCCTTTCCTCCTCCTCCTGCATCTCTGTGCCACGTGAAGCACAGTCAGGAGAAAACTAAACCCACAGAATCTTACTGAAAACAGATCTAACTACGTAGCTCCACCTCTGTTCAGCTGTTTCATGGGAGAATAAACCTGTCATTGCTTTTTTGTATCTCCCTCCGTAAGTAATTCAGCAGTATACGAGGGCTTGAATTCTACATCACAGATAAAAGTGGAAATAAAACTGTATCAACTGAAAAGTTTGTTTAATCATGGCCTAAGGGATCGTCGATGGATCACTGAATAGAAACTATAAGCACAAACTAAATTATTTCTTGTATCAAGCAAAAGCTGTGTCTGCCTGCCAGATGATGCAAAATAACTCTATGGCAAAGAGTCCTGCAGATAGGCAGGCCAGTGACAGGCAGAAGGCTGGTAGCTACCAAAACCCACTGCACTTCTGTGTAGATCTCTTGGCATTTAATGTTTATCCTTTGGCATGGAGGAAATGTGTCACAAGAAGCATTAGGCCACCTCATATGGACAGGAAAGGATTCCTCTGGTGCAGGATGTGAGGCAGACATGGGCATCACATCCCCTACTGACTAATTTTCATGGGTAAAAGTGGTGAAGACATTCCCCATCAGACACTCACACCTACAGAACACAGTGCACAGGCTTTCTAGTGCCAATGTGACCTGCACACTGCATAAATGCAGCATCTCCTGTCCAGCTCATTACCTTTTTAGTTGTTTGCTGAATCTCGAGAACATCCAAAATCCCTAACATCAAAATTTCCTTCTGGGCATGTTTCCCCTGTGAAATTTATATCCTTTCTTTTCAGGGAAAAAGGGTACATAGACATTTGATGGGACAATGAAGTAGTTCAGTAAGTCTTTCTAACTGGAAAGCAACCGTGGGCCACTTTTTAAAGATGATCACCCTTCTTGTGGGAGTTCCTGGTTATATCAAAACAAATGTGAGATAAACCGAATCGGGCACACTTTAACAGTGTCTAGCTAACATTATCACTTATTTCTTCTGCAGAAGCAATGATGAAGGAGATTCCTACTGTAGCACCATGGCTTGAATTTTCACATAAAAATCACACCTCATCTTTTTGAATGCCCCTCCACAACAGCTCTGAGTTAGGTGTAGAATTCAGCCTCAGGACAGACTTTTAATAAACATTAATTGAAGGAGAGAAGTATATTCCCTACTCGAAGAGAGCTGAAACTTCACTTTTAGTTTGTGTATGGTCATATTGTGTATTTGTACAAGTGTTGCTGTAGAATTACAACATATGGAAACTTGGGCAACAGATCATGCAAACAGACATAATCCTAGTAATGAAGTATGTAAACAAAGAGAAAGCAAATTCCACTGCAACAAAACTGTACTCAACAGACAGACCTGTTGCAGTGTATTTCTGTGCCAGCTATGAAATCAACATGATAGCATAGCTGAATATACAAATGAGGTTCAATAAAATTCAGAACCTGGTCAAGATGAGCCAAATAGTAATTATATATTAATATTCAAAATTAGCAGCCATTTCTTAACCTCAGAAAATTCTCAGCCACTGAGAACAATCTGTGATACAGAGGGATATGGATTTGATCGATGAACTACTCGATGGATAAGGAATTGGCTGGATGGCCATACCCAAAGCGTTCCAGTCAATGGCTCACTGTCCAAATGGAAACTAGTAATGAATGGCATCCCTCAAGGGTCCGTGCTGGGATCAATACTGCTCAGTGTCTTCATCAATGCCATAGACAGTGGGGCTGAGTGCCCCTTCAGCAAGTCTGCAGGTGACACCAAGCTGAGCAGTGCCATTGATTCACTTGCGGGAAGGGATGCTATCCAGAGGGACCTTGACAGGCTTGAGGAGTGGCCCATGCAAACCCCATGAAGTTCAACAAGGCCAAGTATAAGGCCCTGCACCTGGGTTGGGGCAACCCCCAGCATCAATACAGGCTGGGGATAAAGGGATTGAGAGTAACCCTGCAAAGAAGGACCTGGGGATACTGGTGAATAAAAAATTGGACATGAACCCACAATGTGCACCTGCAGCCCAGAAAGCCAACTATATCCTAGGCTAGATAAAGAGAAGCATGGCCAGCAGGCTGAAGGAGGTGATTCTCCTCCTCTACTCCACTCTCATCAAGACCTCACCTGGAGTATTGCACCCAGCTCTGGGGTCCCTAGTAGAAGAAATACACAGACCTGTTGGAGCAAGTCCAGAGAAGGGCCACAAAAATTATCAGAGAGGGCTGAAGCTCCTCTCCTATGAAGACAAGCTGAGAGAGCTGGGGTTGTTCAGCCTGAAGAGAAGGCCCTGGGGAGACTTTATTGCAGCCTTTCAATATCTAAAGGGGACTTCTAAGACAGGTGGAGAGAGACTTTTACCAGGGCCTCCAGTGACAGGACAAGGGGCAATCGTTTTAACCAGAAAGAGGGCAGATGTAGGTTGGACATAAGAAGACGCTTTTTAGAATGAGGGTGATAAGGCACTGCAACAGGTTGCCCAGAGAAGCTATGGATGCTCCCTCCAAGGAACTGTTCAAAGTCAGATGGAACGGGGCTTTGAGCAAGCTGGTCTAATGGAAGGTGCCCCTGCCCATGGCAGGGGGGCCAGACTGGGTGATCTCTGAAGGCCCCTTCCAACCCAAACCATTCTATGAGTCTATGACAGTAAATATGAATGCAATTGTGGAATAAGTTGGTAAGATCAGAGAATAAAGCAATTACAATAGAGTACCTCATTACAGTTGCTAATTCAAAATTAATTAATTCAATTAATGTTGGTTGAAAACTAAAAATACATCATCACTGAAGACAACAGCAAAGTCAATTTGGAGTACTACCTATGTAATCAGTTTGATTTGAATCTGACCAGGGAATAGATTAAGGTACTCACCTCCAGAGTAAGTCTGGAGCTGAACAACCCATCTCATGCTTGTTTGTGATGCTTACTGAAGTTGCCACAGAGCAGGTACATCCTCCCGTACTGCTTATTGTTCTTTGGTTATGGGTGCTTGCAGACATGTTGTTGACACAAGGCTGTTATTAGCAGCTACTGATGATGGGCAGCAGAAGCAGCTGGGATAGGGGACTTAGTATTTCATAATTTTTACAGTTCTCTCATCTTCTTGGGAAAATTTTAAGGTTTGTTGTTTGGCAATTCACCTCCATAAAATGCTGGAAGAGCAAAAGAGGTTGAAAAGCAGAGCCATGACTCCAGTTAAGTATAAAAATTCCATGGTGCATATCAACTCCTATTTGATGTGGACTCCTGCAGCATGCCCCTCTCAACAGATTAACTGTGGTCTAACTATCTAATGCCTTCATGACTTGAGATAATCTCTGTCACTCTAGACTCCCATCCATGCCCTTGCAGGGCTGTGTTTCTTGTAGCCTTCAGGTAGCTCAGTGGGTAACAGTGACCATAGGAGCACTAATGGGAACCTTGCAGATTTCCCGTGCACATCATGCAGCCTCCTCAGCAGCATGTCAGTAGAGTCACTGGTAAAATGTACAGACCCACTCTGCAGGTACAGCCTGCAAGCATCTCTCTCCAAAAGATTTTACAGGCTGCCACCTTCTATCAGGCTAAAGCAATGCATTATTATGAGGCCCCTTCAGACTGTCACCCTTCCCTCTCAGAGAATTTCCTGCCATATAACAGAGGTCATACACATGCTATACAAACTAGGATGGTACAATCACCAAATTAGAAAAGTCCTCAAGAGGGAAGTTTAGCTAGTGCAGATATCCAGCAGGCAACAATTCCATTTCACACCAAGTTTCAAAGTTTTAAGGTTGTTGTTTTTCCTCTTTCCCCAGAATCATTTGAGTATTTTCAAACCGTGGACTTACATTGAAACTCCTGTTGCACTGGGCTTCAGCTGGAGCTCTTCCTTTCTCTCTCACTTTATGAGTAGGAAACAGAGATACCTAAGCTGACAAGTGGGTGCCACATGCAATATTGCAGTAAGTGGCTAGTTATTCTCTTAAAAATAGTAGACTAACTTGCAGGTTGACTAAAGGCATAGCAATAAAATCCCCTTCTAGATGCATCACTAACAAAAACCACAGAATGGTCTATCAAAAAGAAACAGCACAAAAGCTAAATGGCTCTGGAAAGGCTAACAGGAGAAGATCTAACTGACCCAGCACGGGAAAAGATTATTGGAGCCCTCTGCAAGTAAGGGGTGATTGATCATGTAACTATTTTTGGCTTCAACATCCTCCAGCTGTGAAGTCGATTCCAAATTCATGAGTGCTTCTTCATAAAAAAACAAACAGTGATTACAGCTTTGTGCTTTTTACCTCCACGTGGTAAAGGTACAAACTACACATACCACTCATCTTTTTTCCATATATGACAACTTCACTGTGCAAAATTCTCTCTTCTTTTTCAAACAAACTACAGTTACTGCCCTAATAACTCTCCAGTTTGACACTTAATTTAAAATAAACACTAGTGGCTATATTTAGAGAACAATCTGGTATTGGTATAAATCCTCTCATGTTTCCACTTAAGCACAGAAGAATATTCTTGGCCAGGAAAGAAATCCCTCTGGAAAAGGTCTTGTAAGAACTAAAATGCAAAGCAATGACTATATAGGAATTAGTAAAGATTCATGTGTTTGAACTCCTCCTGCTTTTTACTAAACTTACACAAAGCAACAGCTTAGGTTAACATTGCCTATCTATATGTATGCATATTTAAAATGTTACAAGTCACCCTACTTGAAATGCTATAAGCTTGAAATGAGGTATTCACATAGCTACATAAGTTTTCAAGGATATAGACAAAGATGCTAATAAGTGGTTTGCTGACAGTATGTACTGTGAAGCCAAATATGCAACTGCAGATGCAGATACTAAGCAAACTAGTATACTGACACAGACTTGTGAACAGACTTTATTCCACTTACTGACAGATTTTATCGTTGTTTGGGCCCTGGACGTTATAATGTCTCCAAGGCATATCTCTAAGGGAAAAAGAAATCCTATTTTCTTAAACATCTTGTTGCTATATTGGGTACACTAAAAATCAAGGTACCAGGACACTTGTATTTGTAGTTTTCATTTGTGTATGTGCATGTATGCCAGTACTCAAGACAGCCTTTATTTCCCTTTATGAGAACTTAGGAATTCAAACAATCACAAATTAGTTTACACTTAGAAAAACCATAAACAATGATCTTCTGATTACTGGGAAGGCTCCAAATTTGTTCACAGCTATGGGAGTACACTGCTGCTTAAGCTATGGCTCAAAGCCTGAGCAGTACTAAAAGCTCCTCATTTTCTTGCTGCTGGTATTGAGCATATTTTCTACTGAACTCTAAAGGATGGCACCAAACCATAGGGCTCCATAATGGAAAACTACACACTGCGGAGTAGAGTATCCCTGCTCTGCTACAGAATCTCACAGTTGTTCTGCTATAATCATACAGGACAAAATCAGCTATCACCTGACACTTGGGTACTCAGATCATGATTTTCCTGGGATGAAAAAGATCTCAGTAAGATTGTGAAACATGGTGTGACACATGAATATGTGTCTTCAAGTCTCTGGTCTTCTGGTTCCAGCTCCTACTTAAAGTTTGTAAATTTTTGTGACTGCTTGCCACAAGCGTGTACAAGTTTAAGGCAGGGAATAAACTTATCTGTACATCAGACACATGGCACATGGGGGAAAGAGAGAAGGGATTTGCTAAGAGCTGACAACAATAATAAATACTGATAATAAACTGCAGGTCAGCCTGGGGATACATGGCTTGGGAGAATTAAGGCCTTTATTTCCCAAACAGATGCAAGGCTGACAGTGCAGACATCTAAGTCTGTTTCATCACTTGTCTGAATGTATTCTGATGAGCTGAGAGCAACTCAGAGTCCATATCCATTCATTTGTCTGCCTCCCTGCTGACTCCACTGAACAATGATGCCAGTTACTGTCAGCTCTGTCGTATGGCCTTAAGTGAACTCAGCTCACTTTGGCTAAACAGCTGTAAAATGGTACTTTCAGTTAAGGACGTTCATTTCCCGAATGATCTGCTAAGAGTGACTAGATGAAGCAGAACTATTTTGCTAAAGCTTCCTTAGGATAAAAATCATGTGTAAAACAGCACACACCAAAGACAAGAAGTCTTCAAGTGGCAATTACTAAAAAAGTAGGAAATGATGAACAGACCCTTTTGCAAAATCCATCAGAGTGCACGACACCTTACCTTATCTGTTTCCCATGAAATCTTGCAGCCATGAGCATCAGAAAACCTTAGCTAGAAAATCAAGCCCCCAAAATACCAGCAAGGAACAAGTCTTCCGTATCCTGTCAACAATGATTAAAAGGTCATTCATCTAACGGGGGACCTGCAACAAACTCTCATTTCTTCTCCTGAATGAGGCTACAGAGATTTCATATACACATACATATAAATGGACTCAGACATATACTCATACATTTGACTATTCTGTTTAATTCTTGCCTTTAAGAGTAGCAAATATTCTCATGTTCTTCATTATGGGTGGAGATGTCTCTGAAAGACCACTGTAGTAGGGCTTAACTTTTAATCAAAAACATGAAGATACCACAGAATTACAGAACAGTTGAGGCTGGAAGGGTCCAGCACCCCTGTTCAGGCAGAGCCACCTACAGCCAGTTGCCCAGGACCATGTCCAGATGGTTTTTGAGTATCTCTAAGGATGGAGATGCCACCAGCTCCCAGCAACCCTCACAATGAAAACATGTTTCCTGATGTTCAGTGGGAACCACCTATGTTTCTGTTTGTGCCTGTTGCCCTGATCTTCTCACTGAGCACCGCTGAAAGGAGCATGTCTCCATCCTCTTTGGACCCTTCCTTCAGGTATTTTTATTTATTTATAGAAGATCCCCCTTAAGCCTTCTTTTCTCCAAGCTGAACTGTCCCTGCTCTTGCAGACTTTCCTCATAGGAGAGATGCTCCAGCCTCTTCATCATCTTCAAGACTCTTCATTGGGGTCTCTCCAGTATCTTGCACTGGGGAGGCCAGAACTATACACAGAACTCCAGACAGGGTTTCACCAGTGCTGAACAGAGAGGAAGTATCACCTCTCCGGACCTGCTGGCAACACTCCTCCTAACGCAGCCCAGGGAACATTGCTGGCTCATGTTCAACTTAGTATCCATCAGAACCACCAGGTCCTTTTCTGCCAAGATGCTTTCTAAGCAGCCCCCAACATATGTTCTGGCACAGGGCTGTTTCTCGGCAGGTGCAGGACTTCATACTTCTCCTTGTTGAACTTCATGAGGTTCCTGTCAGCCCATTTCTCCAGCCCACTGATGTACCTCTGGAGGCCAGCATGACCCTCCCATGCATCAGTCACATCTCTCAGTTTTGCATGATCTTCAAACTTGCTGATGGCATACTCTACACAATCATCCAGATAATGAGGATGTTGAACAGGATCAGACCCAGTATTGACCCCTTGGGTACACCACTAGTGACTAGCCTCCAACCATACTTCGTTCCAGTGATCACCACCCGTTGGGCTCAGCCCGACCATTAAGTCAGTTTTCACCTCTGCTCATCCAGACCATACTTCAAACACCTTCTTTACGAGGATCTTACTGGTATAGAAAGTCAAACAAACAAACAAAACCAACCCTGCCAACAAACAGAACTTCCAGGTATGTGAAATGTAAACAGGTGCTAAAAGTGTTGAAAAACTTCCAAATTAAGACTGGAAGCCCTCTTCCCTTGTTCTTCAGCTTCTCATTGCATGTAATGTCACAGCCTCAGCAGCTAAGCTTCCAGTTAGTTCTCCAGCAAGAGAAGCCTAGACTTCATATTTCTAAACTGGTCTCAGCTAAGGTGCCATTACACACCAAAAAAGGCAAAAGAGACAAATTACTTTTTTGCTCCTTTGAAAACAGTTTTAAAGTATGCTTTTGGGCATTTTTACTGTCCACCTGCAGCACACATGCAGTGAGAGAGCAGCCATGTCACAGGACACTTCTATTTCAATATCACACACATCTTGGCTGCAACTCATGTTGCCTTCCCCATCAGCAACATGAGTTGCCCTGCCTTCCCAACCCAACTATACCTCAAAGAATATAATCTTGCAAATAACAATAGTAATAAAACAAATAATAATAAATCACTGTTGCCTCAGAAAGATTTTTAAATACAGAACACATCAGTTAAGCTCATTAGTTCTAACCTCCTTTACGAGAGGGGACATGCCACTTTAAAGGAAAATTAAACAGATTTTCTTATTGTGTTTTTCTGATTTTATTTTCCTCCATTCTTATTTTCTAGATTAAATCCTTAACACCCAACACGGTGTTTATGTCTTCGCTTCCCAGTGTGTATATGAACTTAAGCAAACCAAGAGATTTCTGAACACAGAAAGCATATCAGAGGCAATTAAAAAAATCCAGATGCTATGCAAAATTTTCTGGCTGAGGTGTTATTATATCCAGTCATTGCAATAAAGCTGTGCCATCCAAGACCTGCAACATCCACAATAGGAAATAGAGTCACGGAAAAGTCAGAGTTAGAGATAAAACTCCCCAAGAAAGACAGCATTATTGATTTCCAAAGAAAATAGCCCATAAAACAAATTATGACTCTGCAAAAAATAGAAGAAAGAAAAAATAAAGGCAGAATTCATGGATTTTAACTCTGAAAGGCTCAGGTGCATTACCCTGAGGGCAGGACTCCTGACTCCTGAGGGACTTAGCGGTATGGCCCCATAGCTGCATGGACGCGGGAAAGTATTGCTCACTCAATCCTTTCCACATTGTTTCTTGGAAATAACTTCTCCCTATTTCATGCAATGAAGAACCTGTGTTCCCCTGCTATAGCTCCTGGACTTATGGCTCCCTTCCACGCTGCTATTCTCAACCTGTGCCCAAAAGAACTGTTGACTCCTGCAACATAATGGGAACATTATGTTTCACAATGAAAACAAGTTTCCTGATGTTCAGTGGGAACCACCTATGTTTCTGGTTGTTTTTCAGAAGACATTTCAGATGTGTTTCTGCTAGTAAAAAACTAAAGTCAGAAGTGACTTTTCCTTTACAGCTACCTATATGTATATAAGGCTAGTCTCAGTTCTCATAGCCAGGCACCAACCTCGTCATCTAACGCTCGAGTGAAGACACAGCCATTAAAATGACATTTACATCCTTTCTGTATTTCACAGTTTCCTGTTCCAGAGAGAGTACTTATCCCACCTGCTAACAACAGCCTTCTTCGAAGGGCTTCTCAAGTCATGTTGTGATAGTTACCGACAAGCAAAAGAATTATGTTCCAGGCTGGAAGAAACACGGTTCAGGAAATGTAAAACAGGCCTATGAGATGAGACACCTTTTCACTAAAAGATCTACAAAGGAATCAGGGAGTGACACTGGACAATTTAGGGTACCCAACCATACATCAGCTGGGGATCTCTTCTGCAAGTAGAAAGTGTTTTGTGGAGCACTTAGAGCTTTATTATTCAAGCTTAAGAAAAGTGTTTACATTGTTAATTGAAACTTTGTTCCTGGATACAGTGCATTATAACATGATCTTTAACACTATTATCAGAAAACAGGGAAATCTTCTGCTAATTCAGAGACCAGGCAGGATTGTCTGGCTTTCTTACCCTCCAGGCATGACATTTGCCACATATGGATCTGCGTTGAAGCTGAATGCAACAGCATTTTCCTGGACATCACAGCCACACAGAAGCCTGCTTCGACCTTTGTTCAACCATGACTGCTAGACAAGGCAACAGTCTTAGAGTATTGACTGCTAATGATGTAAAACAAAAAAACCCAACCAAACAAACAACAACAAAAGGAAAAAAAAGAGAATCTGAAGACAGAGAATTACTTCCTTTGATAACCTTGCATCTCACTATGGTTTTGTAGCTATTCCCACATTTTTAATATGAAACACATTTTGTGGCCCAGCAAATTTTAAGGAACTCATCAAGTCACAACAGAGCTTCTTTAAGTATTTTAATGGTTTTCTGACTGAAAACTGTGAAGACTCTGTTTCCTAAAAGACTTTGACTGATATTTCAAATGGAAATATACAGTGATCCATGGATATTTTCATACCAGGGCTTGCCAGGTTTTCAGAATAGAGCAAAGTGTTTGTAACATGTAGCTCATACTTTATCAAAGAATACATCTATTTAAAACAACGTTCAAAGCACACCAACACAATTACTCAGACTACTAGAGTTATCTAATATACTGAACTTGAGCCATGTTTGCCAAAAGAAAATGCATTGGAGGAATAGCCATATAGTGTAGGAGAAACACTGTTAATAAAAGAGCATTTTTGAAGTGGCAGGCACTTTACTGTTATCTAAAATCGTAGGAATCTTTGGCTTGATTATCATATGAAGAAGGACTATAATAATCATACTTGAATCTTTGGCTTCCTAGAACCATAGGGAAGGACGGGGCAAAAAAATACTTACTCTTTTAAATGGGAGTAATAAAATATGTTAAAATGATATAAAGGCTTCTGAGCAATCAAAGCACTGTATAAAGTTAGATGGATGACTATGCTGGCCTTTTTTCTGGCCTGCTGTGGCATTACTGCCACAAAGGAATAGTAAGACAGTAAAAACTGCAAGACCAAAGGGAAATAATTCTTTTTTTAAAAAATGTTTATTTTCTTGTAACAGTAGAAGGTTTGACCCCGTTTGGTAAGTTTCATCAGTCAACTAATTATAGCATTGCCTGTACTGCTCTTGCATACAGTGGCTGTGGGTGAAGAATCTCCAAAGGCAATACAATGGGAAAACTACAAAAAAAAAAAAAAAAAAAAAAAGGTAACAAAGACAACTAGTTGTAACTGAGTTTGAATTATTTCTTCAATAAGCTTTCAAAGATTTACACTTGATAACATCCTACATGGTAAGACTATTAGGGCATTTTCAGGCTGATTCTGTCACAACTCTGAACAGTCTGTACCATACACAAGGTGAACAAGTCTTTTTTACTAGCAGAAACACATCTGAAACGTCTGTGGTCACCCTTCAGTACAAATGCAAGCTTATTTTTCCTCACTACTGATCTTGACCCACATTAGATCTTGACCAAAATTCATACTGAAAATTGACAGTGCTGAAAATACCTCCCTTCCCTTCAAAAAAATGCACTGCCAAATCATTGGCTCTTCTCTTCATTTTCAAGATGATTATACATGTAGTGTAATAAGCACAATGACCACAAACTACTGCCTGTCAGCAGCTTTACCAATACAAAAACTCACACCATGCTCACACCCTGAAACTCCTAAAAAGAAACTTTAGCTTGATCCATTTAAGTCTTCCATTTTTTCAGATAACTGAAAATATTTCTAGCTGTTTTCAGCAAGTGATTTTGCATGTTTGTACTTGTATTTTAGCAAACTTCAACAATATTTGCAAGGTTGGTACCCATCCTGTTTATAACCAAAGCTGAAAATATCTTATTTAACTTCCTATTAATGGAGAAGATACCAGTACAAAGCTAGACTGATTTCTTAATCCTGGGCCCTGTCCATCTTCATCAGAGCCAGCCACAGAAGCTGTGACTTCAGGTGGGAAGCCGCACCTCACCCTCCAGCATCTGACTGAGACATGCCCAGATCCCTACAGCCTTCCCAGAAAATTCTGGGTATAGTCATTCCGCATACCTGTGCAAGCTGCAGCGGTGTGACTGTAGCTGTGCAACCAACGCATGCAGTTGGCATTACAAATTATAAAGCTAGCCCTGGGTATGTCCAAATAAGCTGAAGCCTCATACTGAGTGGCTGCTAGATAGATGCATAGCTAGTTTTTCACATAAACGTGTGGCATTTTGAAACATGAAGCTGCAATACAATTTTTAGTAAGTGTGGTTTACAGTGCTGTATCTATATGATATACAGAATCACACAAGTTGCCTCATCCTACCTATGAGTAACAAACCTTGTTAGCTGGAGGGAATCAACTTTTTGCTGGGGTTACATGCAAGTTATTTGTTTGACTGAGGTGATTTGGCCTCCATCACCACTCCCCAACACTCTTTTGCCCTCCTACAGCTTTTTAATTGTTTTTCAAATTCTAGTGGTAAATTACCTATTTTCAGTTGTTATCATGCAAAACAAAGTCCAGCTGATTGTCAGGAGTTGCAGGTATACTCAGTAAATATGAATTTCACAACAGCTGTCCTCCCTCTCTGTGGCCAGCCTCCACAGCTCGGTGTAAAATGCACTAAAATAACTTGTTGACTCTAAGCACTGAATCACTAACAGCTGTATGTGGAAATATACTTCTGAGAATTATACTGTCCTGTGGAGGAGAGGAATGCTTTGAAACTCATCTCTCATGCAGTGACTCACCGATAACAATTTAGGATTCGTTTGTTCTGCTGCAAATGAAAAGCCAAGACTTATCACCAGTGTTATGCACAAGCAGCTGCTGCTAAAGCCCTCCATGAACATGAAGTGCTCTTGGCCGTCTTTCTTTGCACAAGACCTACTACTGAAGATGAGCAAATGCTAACAACTGTAATTTGGGCATAGTTTAATAAAAATGCTGTCACGCAGAAGCCTAGGATGGAAGTTACACATGGGCAAGCAAAATGACAGATTTCCTAATAGTATCAGCAAGGCAAGGGAGAGCCTGGAGCAAGGCTGAACGCTACTCACACACGGTACTGTTAAGCTGCTGGTGACAATAAAGCAAGAACATATCAAGAAGAAATGAGTTGCTAACACAAGAATAGTGTCTGAGTAGTCTAAGTGAAGTACAGGAGAAATGGCACCAGAGGTGAAGAGGAAGTAAAAACACAAGAGTCTTAAGTGTACCAGAAGTATGTGAGCGTCAGCTTCCCCCTGCCCCAGCCCCCTTGGGAGTGACTAGGAAGGGCAGTTGTCTCTCAAAATGCAATCATTTTGGCCAGGAAGAAACATTTTAATTACCAGGTCAAGGCAGTGTGCCAGTGACTGTATACCAGTTCTGATGGCTTCTCCCCTCCATCAAATGGCATTTGGTGCAGAGATACTCATGCTACGGGTTTGGGAGACCCAAGCTAATAATATGCTCCAGTGGCAGGGTGGATTTGTCAGCTGAAAATCTTGCCAGCAAGCAAACACTGTGCTATGCCAGCCTGGTTCTGCTGCATCTAGGTACAAGCTGTTGCAAGTCTCCCTGAATTACCCTCTACTTTGCCTCCAATTACACAGTCATCACAAACATGTGAGATCACTTGTCTCACCTTAGGGTTGTACAAAGCCAGCAACATTAAACCTTTTTTACATTTTCAAATTAATTACTTCCCGAGGTATAGGAAACTATTGCAGATAGATAGGAACAAAATTGAGACTACAGATGTGCCAATCTATCTGCCAGTAGGTTTGTAACGGAGCATGACACAGCAGACCTCAGACAGGAACTGTGCTTGCTGTAAAACAAAATCTAGGATCACCAGTCATTACCTGTTTCATTGCCCTGCATATTACAACCAAATGATGTGGTATTCAAGATGAGAGAGTTCAGGTCAAAAGAGGTCCATTTTAAGTCACACGGCACAGCTGGAAATACAAGCTTTTTAAATGGTATGCAGGCAATGTTTGTATTTGAGATTCCTTACGCTGCTACTCTCACTTATCTGATGGCCTGGGATGGCTATCCTGTCTCTTGAAATTACTTTCCATCTTAAAACCATTTTAGAGTGTAGCTATATAATAACTATGGCCCAAAAGAAGAACTTCAGTTTCCAGACACTGTTGGTAGTGCTGTTGCTTGCTTACCTGCTTACCATAAACTGTTACCTGAAGGATGCCCATTTTGAGTGTATCACAGAAACAGTCTTGGACTAAAGCAGCAAAAAGTTGGCACCTTTCAAGGGGAAGAAAATCAGGCTATTTTAACATATATAGTAGTTCATTATACCACTCTTCTGAATGAAATTATTTCTTTTTAAGGATGAGTCCCCTTTGGAATACTGCAAAAAGAGAAAACTCAAAAACTCTGAAGTGCATGCTATTAAAATATATCCTTGGAGACATGAGATTTGAAGTAAAACACACTTCCAGAATTTTTGAAGGAAAGCAACACACAAAAATGTGCCTTTAAAGCTGCCAATGATCATATGAGAGCCAGATGCATATGGCCGTATCAACTACCAGTTACAGCTTCAGCAGTTCAGTGCCACATTGCTCATTATAGAAGATCAACAAGGCAAGTTGCTTCACAACACTCCACAGAAGAGCAAAGTGATAAGGAGACAACTGTACAAAACCTGTTGCCACTACTACTAAAAAAGCTCCAAGTCCAATGCAATTGGAAGCACGTGGGCACATTTAACAACCATCATGTGCTTTTTGGAGCACATTGTTAATATAAGCAAACCCTCTTCCCTACAGCTTGCAAAGGTAATAGACGAACTTCTTAATGCTTAAATTCTAACGCTTAAATCCAGGCAAGCAGATGCAACACAGTGAACTTCATTAGGGCAGATCTGAGCTGACAGCCCAAATGCACATTATTTGTAGCTCTATTAAACTCCCCCTGTTAACATTAAGGAAGACTGAGAACAAAACATAACAACAGACACAGGCACACAAAATGCTGTATGGACACTCTTGGCAAAAACAGAAACATTGTCCGGAGTCACAGAAAAAATATGCCATAGTTATTGTGTTTAATGAAACTTAACCTATAATGATGCTATGAGCAGGCTGTTCTTAACCTGCCACGTTATGTCAGGCTCTGTGCTGGACAGAGCTGGGATGAAAGCAAAAAATGCCAAAATCCAGCCTTGCAGAACGGCTGCAACTGACACAAGGCTGCATTTCCTACCGCTATTTCAAGTGGGTCTACATGGTTTTATTTATTACTCTAACCAGAATTACTGCCTATTACATACAGCATCTTCCTTTGTTTGAAAGTTTGGTTTACACTTACAAAGCATGTGTCCTCTGAAATAAATGCACAATTTGGTTAAAAAAACAATCTCAAGATTATTTGATCAAATCCTATCATGGAAAGTTTGACAGCATATATTAGAATGAACCAGGTCTTTCTCTTGCAAGACATATACTGCTGACACAGAAGTAAATTCTTGTGGAAACAGGCCACTATGCACCTGCAAACTTTATGCCCCAGTTATGCTTTAGAACTGGACATAAACTCATGCTAAATATACCTGTGGGTACGCAACATGGTATTTGAGCTTCTCAACTATCTCTAAATACCACTGTAGTGATGGATATAGATCTGGTTTCTAAATTTCTCATCCATTAGTTGAGTCCAAGGAGTTCGACCTTTACCTTATATTCTGTAAGTGGATTTTAAAAAATACATTATCTGTTCAGAGGCATCATGAATGCAAGAATATTTATGGATGCATGCCTGCACCTCTGAAGTTAAAATGGACCATTAACACCTTGGTTTATGTGTACTAGCAAATCATTCAAAGCTTGCAGATCTTATCACTGGTCCATTGATGACACACAAATTCACCTGCTACTCATCAGATTTCAGCGCCAGGATGCCTTTTTCCTAAGCAACAACATTACTGTGTTTCTTGTGTAGCTGGTATCCTACAAACACTCACTTCATAAAGCACATCATATTTGCATGGGATTTCCCAGCTTACACTGAAAAGAGAACTGTCATGCTGCCAGAAACATGCTGCCTCAGGCATGAAGCTATCTTTACCCAGCCTGGGCCATGACCTCAGCCTGGGTGTGCTTCTCAGCCATAGGTAACCTCGCAAGAAATTTGTATCCTCAGCTGTTTCTATATTTGACACTTTTCTTTGCATGGTGGCTGCCTGCTAAAAATCATTACAATTCTAAAATGCAAATACCAAGTTAGCAGATGACTGACTCAAAAGGCTGAGAGTTAAAAAGAGCACATTGATATTTGTACTTGAAGGTCCTATTCCTGAATTCAGAGCCGTGTGAGAGAGCTTGAGGCTTACAGAGGGTTTCAGTGAAGCCGAAGTCTATGGGAGCACAGATCTACTGGACAGATATTATGGTAAAACGTCTGATTTGTTTCTTGCGTAGCTGGTATCCTACAAACACCCACCTTGTTAGGTCCTGATTTGCCTGTCTTGAGTAAAGCAGGGAAGAGTGAAACAGCTATCCATTTTACCACTGACTATTTGGTTTTGATTTTCCTTTTGCACTTGACTAAAATGGGCCCTAAAATGCCAGTCAATTACAGGTACCAGAACTTGAGCTATAAAAAATGAAAATCTTTTAAATTATAAAATTTGTAAGTTTAAACACAAGAAATCCTCTTATCCCAGAACTACCAGAATATTAAAAATGTCAGATACATTTAAAAAAGCAGTTGAACCTTAGAAACCTATTCATTTAAGCTGTAAACAAAAGCAAAAAGTAACCTTACACTTCCTTTCTGTGCCTGACTCTTTAGCAGATATTGGCTTCCTTGGCAATCGGGCAAAAAACTTTCAAGTATGGAGTGGAATTTTTTATGAGCAGGATTTTAGTTATATTTACATCATCTTGACAGTTTGGCACAAGATCGCACCATTGAGAGATTTATAAGATGAAAGAACTTGCACTGCAAGTCAGATAATCCCTGTAAGAGATTGGCCGTATATCACTCTACAAATAATATTTCAAAATAATAGAACAATTTTGAAGCAATGAAAGGAGAAGTGAACAATTCAAAGCTAAGCTGCCACTCCCATCCTTAACTTCCTCTGTTGTCCCAGTAAATTACCACATACACGTACACTGATCTGCAAATACCAGGGCTCGGTGCTGCCAAAAGGAACATGGCTTTACTAGTTAAAAAAAAAAAAAAAAAAAAAAAAGAGCATCTAAGGAAGACTAGTTTTGCACACCCGCTACATAGATTTGGATGAGCTATTTTCAGCTAGATTTAGTTATGACTGTATGAATGAATTTCTGAAGAGGCTATTACCTTGTGTGCCAAGTATTTGCACAGAATGACTTACTATGAATAAATTACAGAAATAATGGAAATGCTGACACAACTATGCCTATTAAGACAGCTGGTACACCACATATCCTCCCAGAGCATAACAGTTCAGTTACGTATCACTGAAAAACAAGATCTACAATGACAGAAGCTGTGCAACCACTGGTATGCTTATGGTCACATAGAAAAATCAAACCACATACAATAACCAAAATAGTGTTCTGTAGGAAAAAAAAAAAAAAAGCACGCTGCTGCTGATTCAAATCTCTGATCCAATTTCCATTTCCTGAAGCACCATATCATGGATGTGCACAACATGATGCACATCCATTTCTGCAGGTATTACTCCCAGCATATCACAGTCCCTCGGAGCTGAGTCAATACTACTACCCTGTGGCTCCCTGTTAATGGCAAGGAGGAAGTGCTGATTCCAAGACAGGCAGCTTAAGAGGGCATGATTTTAAGAGGTATAGCTGGGAAAGCATAGATGGTTACTAAAGTTCCACTAGTATCTTCAAAAATACAGGAAAATCTATGTATGTTTTAAGTAAAAAGAGAAAAATGAACTATTTTAATCATGACATCCTCACAGCCTTTTCCGAGTTAGCACTCTTCATACACTCTCAAACCCTAATAATTCATCTAAAAATTAACAATTAGGGTGACTTTGCATATGTGAGCACCGCTTACAAATCAGATAAAAACAAAACGTACAAAAAAAAAAAGCTTCATTATCAACCGAGTAACAAGTGGAATGACAAAACTGGACCAGCCAGTTTTGAATGGAGCACTGATGAGGTGTAATGAGGGGTGTCTCTCTTTGTATCTGTACTCGCCCCTTCATTATTCTTAGTACCTGGTTTAGAGCTTAAAAACTTTGAAAACACATAGTCCCTTTTACTGCATGAGCACAGCTTTCACTCCATGAATGATGCTGCGGACAAAACATAACCCAAACTAAATCATTTTACTGCCCAGTTACAACCATGTTGTATTTATTTTTGGTTAGTCTTTGGTTTGTTCATATTGGTTCTGTTAAAAATGGGTGTCTACATTAAAAACTTATCAAGGAAGGGCTACAGCTGCATGGAAACTTCACAGTGACTGCATTTTGTTCTCTCAGTGGCAGTCAGTCAAGTCTAATACAACTTACTGAAACAGTAATGCTAATCTTCCTACTGAACTATAAGTACCATAAAATGGAGAAAAGTCTTAACTGAACACTTTGTAAAGGTACTCTTCATGAAGATTGTCTCCTGCCCTGAAAACGCACACACTTCTACAGTTAAAGCTGAAGTATGTTTATAGAAAAAACAATAATGCAGCTTAACAGGAATTTGACCGATGTGTTTTTTTCTAGGAAGAAGTTACCTACAGCAGATTTGGTATCAGACACCTTTTCCAACGGAAACTTGAAGAAACGGGAAGGCGGTTCCTGGGACATCCCGCAGGAACCTGCGGCGCTACCTGTGCCTGGGAAGGCACGGACGCCTCCTCGCGTCGCCTGCAGACGGGGCTCGGGGCGCTGACAGCAGCCACCGAAGCTGCACACCGAGGGGGTCCGACGGCGGCTCCTTCCCCGGGACAGCGGCGCAGCGCAGCACTGGGGCGGCAGCGGCACCCCGGGACGCCGCTCCGCGCAGCGCTGCGCGACACCACCGCGGCCGCGGGCTGCAGGGGCGCCCGGCGCGGGGGGCGGCGGCGCCCGGGGGCAGCAGCAGTGCCGGGGGTGGGCTGCGCGGCCGGCTGGAGCTGTTCGCCCGGAGGCCGGCAGCGCTCTTACCTTCCCCGTGCAGCACCCAGGGCAGCTGCGCGTAGTCCCACTCGTAGCCGCAGGCGCTGTCCTCAAAGGCGCACGACCCGGGGGAGAGCAAGGCCGCCCCGACGAGCCGCAGAGCTGCAAGGACAAAGCGAGCCCCGGTCACGGCGTGGCCGGCCCGGGGACCGCGGGCTGGGGGCCGCCGCCGACCCCGGAGCGGCGCCCACCTCGCTCCCCGGGGGGCGGCGCGGCGCGTCCCCCGCCGCCGCTTACCGTGCGCGGCGAGGAGGCAGAGCCGCAGCATCTTCCGCGCCGGGGTAGCCGTGGCCAGCGGCGGCGGGGCGGGCGGGCGGCCGGGAGCGCGGGGGCGCGGCCGCGCCGAACCCGGGGCTTCGGCGGCGGCGGGGCTGAGCGCGGCCCCTCGGCACCCCGGCGGGGCGCAGGGAGGCAAGCCGTGGCGGCGGGGGGGGCAGGGCAGGGGCGGGGGGGCAGGGCAGGGGCGGGGAGGGCCCGAGGGCACCCCGGGTGGGCGGTGCGTCCCACCCCCGACGCCGAGCGGGGTCGGCCCCGGTCTGTCGCCCGAGGCGGGGGAGGCCGGGGCTGGGGAGTCCTGGGGGTGGGGGTGCCGCCGCCCCTCCGGGCCACCTGCTGAGTGCATCGCACGCACCCCGCACACCCCCTGTAGAACTCTGCGTGCTTAGGTTTAGGTGGGTTTTCCCGAGTTTCAGCTCGTGCCCACTGCCTTGCTCCCATCTCTGGGTACCACTGGAAGAGCCTGGCTCTGCCTGATGTAGTCCCCCATCAGATATTGATGCACATTACTAAGATGCACACTCCCACCCATCTGCCGAGGACAAAGCAGCTCCCACCCCACCAGGGCTCCTCTGCCACCACTACCTGCCCTGCCAACCTTCTCTGCTGCAAAAAACGCCATACTGGAGGGCCACCGCAAGGTACCCTGTCACTTTTAGGTCAGAAAGATGCTGGAGTTCCTGGGGTGGTCCAAGAACTGTAGTTCACAGGATTACATGATAACTCAGGAAGAGACCGCAGGAGGTCTCCAGCCCAAGCCCTGCCCAAAGCACAGCCTGCCCTGAGCTCAGGCCAGGCTGACCAGGGCCTTACCCACCTGGGGCCTGACAACCTCCAAGGCTGGGGATGGCACAGCCTGTCTGGGCCCCCAGTCCACTTCTGGGCTGTCCTTGCTGGGAGAACTTTTCTTCCTTATGGATGCTCTGAATTTTAGCTGTTTGAGGTGTTTCAGCTGTGCTGCTGGCTCTCACCCCCCCACCATGCACCACTGAAGAGCCTGGCTGCATGTCCTGCACGCCCTCCTACCTATACCAGGGCTGGGTGCCCCCAAAGCTGTCCCTCTTCCCAGCTGAACCAACCCTGGTCCCACAGCCTCTCCTCACAGGACAAGGGCTCCAGCCCCACCATCTCTGTGTCCTCCCCTCTCCTCCCACCAGTTTGACAGTGTCATTCCTGTGCTGGGGACCCAAACTGGAGGCGATTCCCAGACAGGGGCTGACATGTACCAAGCAGGGTGCAGTCCCTGTGCTCCCATGGCTCTCAGGGCCATGTCCTGCTCACACCACCAAGGGCATCGCTGACCCTTGCTGCTGCCCAAGCACATGGTTGGCCCCAGTGCAGTTCACTGCTTGCCCATGCGCAGGGCCATGCCCCAGAGCTGTTGCCTGGCACTGCCAGTCCCAGCCTGTGTCTCTACAGAGCCCTGCCTTCCAGCTGCTGTGCTCAGCATTTGCCCGTGTTGAATTTCCTGGGTTCCTTGTTGAGCCCTGTTCATGTCTGCCTCAATGGCAGTCCTGCTGCCAGCATATCCACTGGTGCCCACATCTGGAAACTTGAGATGCCTGCCAGCTGTTCCCTTCTCTGGGTCAGACCTAGTGGCTAAGCCCACCTAACGTAGTCTAAAGCCCCTGTTCACCCTTTTCAACAGATTTGCATTCATCTTGTATTGCTTGCTTCAGCAGTTGTTATACAACGGTTTCCCATTGAAATGTCTGGGAAAACCTAGCTGCTTAGAGGATTCCTCAGTCTATTCCAAGGTAAATTCACTCCAGCCATAGTTTTGAGTCATCACCTAAACTAATTAGGTACAGTGAGAAATGTGAACAATTGACTTCCTGAAAACGTCCTTCAAAATCACAAAAGTAACCAAGAGGATGTAGAACATGATTTTGGGGGACTACTCCGATACCACTTTCTACCAGTCCATGGGCTCCAGGGAAACAGGAACAAGCATCAATTCATAGAGACAAAAAACGCTTTGATTCATGCCAGACAACATTTTCTTAGTTATAATACGTAGTCATATTTCTTAATTTTCTCAGAGTCTGTATTAAAAATTGCTACTCATGGAAATGGGTATTCCAAGTACAATCACTAACTTCAATATTGGATTATTTAGTAAGGCTATGTCAGAGAAATACTAAGAACGGTGCAGAACAGCTATATGGGGTTTTTCTTTAGCCATTGTGAGCTAAAGTGTTGTTTGCATGACAGCCCACACAGGCTATTTCAGTTATTTGGCCTTTATTTTTCATAATGTTAGCAAACTTTGGCATGCATAAAAAGCCTTAACAGGTTTCTGGCAAAGTTACTTGAAGCCAGTAAAAGATCTCTTACACTCACCAAGTTTCTACATTCCTGAATAACTGTGATGTAACTTCTTGGTATACTTTTCATACTACCATTCCTGAATCCCACGTACCATCTAGAACTTTTTCCCTTAAATTGACATAGTCTCTGCATCTAGTCAACTGTGCTAAGAGCGTAGGCAATATCTTGTATGATCAGCCCTCACCTAGTTCACATTTTGCCTGTTAAGATTTTTGGCTGGCAGACTTTATTGTGTTTTGGGGGGAGGAGCTTCATCTGTCAAATCCATGTGTCTTCAATTTAGAGACAAGGATGTCATGCAGGGCAGTGTCAAATGCTTTCTAACCTTTCAATCATACTTCTCTACCAGCATCCCAGCTGGATGAAAAACAGCATGTATGCAAACCTTAGCACCAGCAACAAAATCAGGAAGTTATTACATTTTCCAGTGAATCACTTCCCACATGCAGCCTGCAGAACTGGTGTGTCCAGAAACAGTTTCTGAATGTCCACAAACATATCCTCTGCTTTTCCGAAGGTCACATGCCAGGCCTCTCTGGATACATGAGGCAAATAAAATAGGTGGCACAAATATCTGTCGCTGGCACCCTGCAGATCGTTTCTTCTCAGATAGTGGAAAAACTTCCTGCTTTTAGAAACTCATTCAATTCATATGGGTCTTTAACGAAACTAGTGGTCTTGATCAGCACAGATACCTTTGGTTTGGGTTTTTTTTCAGTTTGACCTGTGGTTTACAGAAGAAGGAACCTGCCAGCTCTTCTTTGAGCTTCTGCTCCAGGGGAAGTGAAGAGTTATAAGCATCTCAGAAGAGACAGACCCCACCGCTCTGCTCTGAACTCTGTTGAAACTGCATTATCACCTTGACAAAGTTCTCAAAATTTTCCTCTACTGCCAGGGTGCCCCATTCCATCTTCTCCTTCAAGGAATGTGCTGCCCTGATGAGATCCAGGACTTCACTCATTTTTAACTCAGTTTATGCCCTGATTTTACTACAAGTTTTATATTTTCAAGTTTGTTTTTATATATCACAGACTCCTTGCAGAGCATTCTGCATCAGACTCGAGTCACAAGCTGGTCTCTTATCGGGGATTTAACTAATCCCAAAATGCAAAACTGGACCTTTAGCCACAGGCTCATCATAAACTCGATGAGTCTTTTATCTTCTTTTGCATTCTCTGTTTAAAAACAGTATTGCCGTAATTCTTTTTTTTTCTTTTTTTATGATGTGCAGAATATCACGGCTTGTTAGAGGCATTAAGTGCCTCAGAACCAGTTTCTTCAGCAATGAGGTTAGCTTTCCTTTTTTTGCAGGGCTGTTTCTCATGCATGTATGTACCATTAAGCACACCTGTCTGTTTTTTCAGGGAGTACCCTCTTTCCTATGGCTTCTATCTGGTCCCATCTCTAGTCCTTAGTTTAATTTATTCCTGATATTCTAGACAGAACATCCTGGTAGGATGCAAAAACTTGTTAAGGTCCCAAGCCTTCAGCCTTCTATGAATTAGACCTTTCTTTGTTTTTTTTCTGTCTGAAAAAGGAGTCCAGATAGAGATAGACCTGAAGCTGCCAGTTTTTGCAGTAAGACACCTCCCAAAAAGTTGAAGTGGTGCCTGTGTAGCATCTTTACCCAATTTTTGCAGCTGTGCCTTTCTTTGGCTTGCCTTCCCATCTCTGTTGCAGTATGAACAAAACTCACACAAACACACAAACGTAATGTCAATGCAGTTACAGATTAAAAAAAGGAAAAAAAAAGGAAGAAAAATAAAAGAAAAATAAGCATGTTACAAGCTTTTCCAGCTGGCTAGCAAAACCAGGCAGGTTCTCATCAGAGTCATCTTCAGAATCAAGCTTGTGCGACTACAGTAAAATGGTTGCTGCTCAGAAATATGACAAATCCAAAAAAATTAACTGTCAGCTAAACAGTTTTTCTCTTTTTCATGGAAATACCATGTTCTTTTAGTCTTTTTAGATTTTTACTCTCTGTCATGGCTGTCAGTTTTGTAACAATCATATTTCTTTTGAGATGACCAAAGCAGACTCCTATGCTAAAGAAGAAACAAAAGCCCCCTGATACACTGCATGCCATCAGGTTTTGTTATAATGCAGTTACAGATTCAAAATAACTCTTTGAGTGATGCACACAGAAACTCCAGATGTGAAGTAAAAGAATCAAAAGGAAATACTTTGCTTTCTCCTAAAACTATTTTCATTTCTTCTTCCTTTGTTCCAATACTGTTGCTGCAAGTTTCCTTTAATTGGTTAGTTAAGACTAAATATATCTCTCAGCCATAACCGCTCCAAGTGCTACAGAGATCAGTTCCCTAGCTTTGAACATCACACACCTCTCTTCCCAACCCTTTGTTAGCTCTCCTCCTGTTAAATACGAGCTGCTTGCCTTCACTTTCAAAGCCTTTCATGACCTCCATCTCTTTGGCTGGCTCTTCCTCAGCATTGACATCAGCTTCTACCACCTTTGATCCTTTCACATGTAAGAAGCTTTCCGTAATCATCCCCGTTGTTTCTTCTTCTGCTTCAGGTTCCTCCTTAAAAGGTGGTTTCTTTGTGGTCTGGTTTGGGTTGGGTTCTTTTTTTACTGTGAGACCTGTAAATGTTGACAAGACAGAAACTGGTGTGCTGTGTCCAACGTAAATCGTGCAGGATTGTTTCATTATATTTATGTGGCTGGCTCTTTTTATCCACTGTCCCTTTTCATAGGCAGAAAAATTTTGTGAGAAGCAAGGATTACTTTTGTTTCTGTTTTTGTACGGGGCCAAGTTTAATAGAGGTACTTCGGTTCCTAAATGCTATGGTAACACAAACAGTGGGAAATAACAAAGAAATCAGGATCACTTAATTTGTTACATTATCTGTCTATCCAGGCTGCAGACACAGCATACTTGGCATATCTAACTTGTGGCATACAACAACATTTAGAACACAGACTTTCATTTTAATAGCATTCTGTTACCTCCTCAGTAAGAAGACTTTACCTAGGATTTATCTAGTCAAAGCCACATACACTTATGGTTTAGGTTTCTCTTCTGGTCCAAAAAAATCCTCAGAGACTTGAATGATCTCATCATTTCAGTGCATATCTGCTGTGAAACATTTTTGGCAGCTGGCTGACTAATATCTCTACTTAATCTTATAGAATCGATGGATTCATTCCTGTTTCAAAGAGTAACAAACTCTTGGCAGCGTTTTTAGCCAAACTTTCTGAAGCCAGATATGCACACCTGACATGAATTAATTTCAATACTAAGGCAGATGATTAGCTAAATGTCTCCAGCAGCTTTGAAAAATGCCCATTTTTATACAATAAGTATATACATATATAGAGAGAGAATCAAGTGTATATATAGAATCAAGTGTATATATAGAATCAAGTGTATGTATAGAATCAAGTGTACTGCATTATACAGTACACATGACTTTTGAAGAGCTGATGGCCCAAATAGCCAAGTGATGCTGGTGGCTCACCAATATAAGCACTCACTAAGAACAGCTGAAGTGACTAATTGGCCTTGGTTGTTTTCCTTACCGGCCTTCAAGTCATTGCATCTTTTAGCAGGGGTGGCTTAGCTGCACATGCAGCAGCTTCTCAGCCACCAAAGTTTACAGCTCCTTGTTGGTTTTTAAACTGGCAGCTCCAGGTTGCTGTAACCTCTCAGGAGCCAGGGAAGTAACAGGAGAGCTCTGTAATGGCAAAGATGTGTGTGAATGAGGTGTTCTGAAGAGCAAAGGGAAACAGTGAGCAGAAATGTAAGTACTAATTAATATTTGGAAGGTAAAGGGAAATGCAATAGATGCAGAGTTTGTCAAGAGATTTGAGAAAACATTTAAAATAATGAGACCAATGGTTACAGCAGATGCTTTTGAAATGCAATTTAAATTTTCAGATTAATTTTGAGGAATTGGAGGAGGATGATACAGAATTTCTAAAATCCTAGGTAAGCCAAATTGTGACAGAAAAAAATGAGTGAAAATCCAGGCATGGGTCTTGAGACAGTAAATATTAAAATGAAATAAAAAATCCTGAGACTGATGTAAAACCTCAGAGTGGTCCACTAGACTGTCTTCGAAGAAATGTGTGGAAGAGGACAGATCATTTTCCTTAATAATGAATTTGTAAAAGCAGTTTGCATCTTACTAACCTACATTTCCCAAAATCCCATACTGTCCTTTCCTGCTGCTAAATTAACTAGGTTGTCCCCTTCACGTCAGGGAATAACATAATCATGCATATGTTAACCAGGCTAACTTACAAGGGAAAAGAAGTGTCATTAATCATTATATGTGCATTTTTGAGGAGTACAAAAGTCTTATTCAAATGGCAGAGTTTAATTCTATAGGCACTTCCCCAGTTGGTTCCTAACCAGCCAGGAAATGGGTAAGCCACATTTGTGCTTTTTGCCTTTTAAGACAGGGAATGTAGAGATCTAGGATAAGGCAGAAGGCCAATTAAATGTCTTGTTAAATCTTATTATTAAGTGAGCTTGCTTTAAGGACAAAGTTGATCCACAAGCTGCAATTTGCCTTGTTAGTTTGATTCCTCTCATATTTCCAGATAAACTGCAACTCCAGAGAAGCAGAAGAGCAATGATTACAGCCTGAGCTTTTCCAAATTCTCTGCACTCCTAGCTACAGATACTGTCCTCACAGTGTTTGTTCTGAAATTCTGGAAAATACACTTCGTAAAAAGCTCTCATTGCATGCCCAGGCACATCCAAACTTTCCACTTGTTTTCAGACATTGGACACTGGTAGTGTTCTTAGTTGGAAACGGACATCAGGGCTGGACAAGGAAATGAGGTCTTGTAGCACAGTTCAGTTCTCACTTCACATTTCAGTCTCCACATATACATATGTTAATGTTATTATTTTTGCCTTGTATGGTTTAATGGTACTATAATCATGTGGTATTTCACAAGTCTAATCAGGCAGAAAACCTGGCATCTGTTTATATTTATCTACAATATGAAAAATACCAATAATTTGTTAATTAACAGCAAAATAACATCATCGATCATTTATAAATCAGTAACTCTTTACTTGTAGGCATGCACAAACCAAAAAGCCATCAACAATTGCAGAAAACCTTTTATATGAATGATGTCCCTTTTCCTTATTCATTTTGTGCTTATAACAATCTATTTTTAAGATTTCTTTGAGATATCAGCTGCACAGGAAGCAGGAGAATGCCCAGCTGTTCAAAAGCAACTTCATAAGGAAAAAAATCAGGGTTGCCACGGTAAAATATTATTTGTGTACAAATAAATGTCCTGTGGTCAGTTTCTCCCTGAAATGACAGTACTTTTGCAGAACTCGGAAGAAAGCAGAGGAGAAAACCAAATATGAGGAGATGTGCAGAGACGGAAAATGGAAAATAAAGGAAGTGAGACAGAAGAAAGGGAAGATTTGTTCAGTTCTGTTTAAAACCATTAGCCCTATTTTTTATGACTGTGTGAGTGGATCTGCATGTGTCATACTTGCTGTAACGTAGCTTTCCAGGGACTTCTGCACTAGATTGGCAATAAATTAGACTGATAATGAATATACCTGGCAGGTGCAAAATAACTGCCCAAAAGAGTGTAGAAATTCTGCAGAGGAGGGTTGCCCTGTTTTAAAAAGTCCTCCAGGACTAGTTCAGCTGTGTTGGCAGTTTTTCTGTCTCCTGAGTCAGCAAAGAACTGGCATACACCCTGTCAGTATCACATCCTTGGGCTTTGGAGTCCTACAGCAGGAAGTTACTGCACTCACCTGGCTGCCAGCCTAGGATTTTGTGTGGCTTGAAGTCATATAGTAATCCATCTCTTAGCTGGGTATCTCCTCCTGCCTTTGTCAGAGCTTTCTCTTTGCTAGCATTGGCACCATCTTGTCTTTTAAAACATGCTGAATAGAGCAAGGAGATATGGATATATATAAAAAGGAAAAACACGTTCACAGCAACAACAGTTTCAGTTGCAACATCAAATAGTAAGCATATGAGATTTAAAAAAAAATAAAACAAAACAAAAACCACAGAAACAAGAGAGCTGACATACATATGGCACTTTTGCCTGAAGGGGCTATGGCTGAAGTGTTATAAATTCACATCAAAGTGAAGAATTCTCCACCTGACTGTAACTGCAAAGGAAATCAGGATACTCATGCTGGAGATTGCCGATTACTGTAAGGTAATATAAGCGTCACTTATACAACCCTCCAAATGATGCAGCTCCAGCTGCTCCTCATTTTTCGGTTTTACACATACCAGAAATGTACAGACCACAAAATAAATATACATATAAAGCTGTACAGGCAGGTATTGCCACAGGGTTCGTTCCCCATGCCGCCTTTCCCCCCCCCCCCCCATCCCCCAGCCTGTTCATGTTAAATGCCAGCATTTCAACAGATTGCATACAACAAAGAAAGATCTCTGTAATGTATCACTTACTTTGATTACAGGTTGTAACTTGTAACTTACCTGATGAAAAACTTGAATGGCAGCTCCACAGTGTTCCAACATATCCAATTGATCCTTACATTTGCCTTGTTTCACAGGGATAAATGACCTTTTGTTTTCCTGTTACACTGATTTGTTCTGATCTGTGAATTTTGTGGCACTCAAGCAGTGTTGAAAATCTTTAAGGCAGCAGTTATTGCAATGGTATGAGAAAGGAAAGGTGGTCGTTTATTGTTTGGAATCATGCATTTCATTTCTCAGCAAGAAGAAAGCATGCTGGTGAACACAGATATTTGTATTTTCAACGTTGTTTAAACATTTAAGGCTCAATTGGGGTTTCATATCCTGATTTTATCCCTCAGTCTAGTTCTTCTTGATTTACCCTGCAGTTGGTGTGAGGAGAGTGAGGCTTCCCAACCTGAAACATTATGTAGGTTGTATAAGGGAGTATAGGATCCAAATAATGGACATCAATGTCTTAAAACTTGGAGGTACAGAAAAATCCCTGTATGTTCTGGTTTTTAGAAGCCAAGTTCCATGAAAGAGACAGTGCTACTTTGTCATTCCTGTTTCGCTTGCCAACCACAAAGCCTTGCCAATTTGAAAATCTGCAAGGACAAAAAATTTATTCCTCAGGTTAAAATATTTGTTCCCCAGGAATTATTAGGGACAATTGTCAGACATCATGATGGCTTGGCAGAAGGAATGACTGAGTCACACTGATCATCTCTAAACAAAAAAAAAAGACAGGAAAAAAAAAGTAAATCTAGAAACTTTAGAGGCTCTTCTTCCTGTTTTTAAAGCTAGCAAACAGATGAGGCTATTTCTTCTAAAGTTTTTCACTCTGACAAAAAAAGAAAACCCCAAATTACATCTCTTCTTGTGGCTGTGGTTTGCACTGTCAGCTGGTTTGATCAATGTCTGCAAACAATCTGTGCAAACTGGGCATCTCACACCAGGCCAAAATGATCAGATGTGCAAGTAGTCGTCTTTGCAACAAATACTGCACTTCATGGTAAACAAATAAATTTCTGTTGCCGACATAATGACAGATCCATGGCTTCCTTGCAACCATGTAGAGACAAAAGCAGTGAGTGAGGATTACAGTGAATGGCCAGGTCCAAGGGGGGAAATTACTAATAATTAATGACACTGGGTATGAGGTTGCCACAACAATGTGCTGTTGTGGACTGAGTCCTATGACTGGCTTACAAAATATGGGTATTTCCCTTTGACTTGTGTACTCATCTGGTTAGGAGTATTCCAGTTTTAGTTCTAGCATCATAACAAGATGGGTTCAATAACTAGCAAGCTGCCAAATACCCTATTTCCATCAGTTTCTAGACATAGATTGTTACTTGATCTTCAGAGATGTCTGTGAGTCTCACTAAACTTTGTGCATCATCTGGCAGGCACAGTAGTACCTTCCTGGTGTCTGTCCAGTATTACTCCCGGGGCCAAAGCTCACAGGCAGATTTATGGCTATGATGTGCCAATTTCTGTAGCTAGCTAGGGAACAAACCAGGGTAAGTGATGAGGTACTCCGTTACAGGTGGGTTGACAAGAGTTCATCTTCTGTAGAGCTTCAGAACAGGGTTCCCACAAGATCTGATAGCTGTCACCATGACAGCAACAACCTCATCAGCTTTTCCAGACTGACTGCAAGCCATCTACTGCTCATCGATGTTCCATCTTTTCCAGGCACTGGGGCACTTCCTTACTTCTTTGTCCAGACCCAGTGGCATGAAAAGGGAGAACTGGGCTCTGTCAGCCCAGCAACTTTCATCTCCTGTTTAACTTTCTGTTGATCTCCTTTATACTGATGCAAACTTGGCTGGGGGTCTGGAAATCATCACTCCAACTGACAAGTAACTGGCTGTTAACAGTAATATGAATTGATAGTGCCCATCACTCCAGGTTATATGACAGCTTACTGTTTCGCTCAAATCACCCTTTACAGACCAGCAGAGCCACAGGCTGAGAGGGCTGTAGGAGAGTTCCCTGTGGATTAG
Source organism: Falco peregrinus (assembly GCF_023634155.1). Taxonomy (NCBI): domain Eukaryota; kingdom Metazoa; phylum Chordata; class Aves; order Falconiformes; family Falconidae; genus Falco; species Falco peregrinus. Next base: position 45,282,168 of record NC_073739.1, on the reverse strand, counting down.
AGCTGATGCACTGGGTGGGAGAATAAATAGGAGCATGTACCGCACTGTATATAACAGCCAAAAGAAAGAAAAGCCACCTTGTTGATCACCAGCATTACATTTACCAATCACATATGGGACCATCTCTCACCCCATAAGATCCTTTCTCTTCTTCATGTCTTCTCTCTGTCTTCTGTTGCTATGGTTGATCAACCAGAGGCAGAAGCAGTGCATCCTGGAGCACTGCAGGTCAGGTTTCTTGGACAGTCCCAGCAGAGATTAAGAAGCTTTACCAAGTAGAATGGGAGTAGCACAGGCTGAGAAAGCTCACAAGAGAAAATAAATGTAGCCTGGTATGTTAGTCATTACACAGAAAAAAGTCCTTTTGACGACAAGGTGAATCTTTTTTTCTTTCTTTCAATAAATATGAATTTGCAGGCTAAACACTCAGTGTCATTGCAAAACCAATCAGGCAATGTGGATGCCACTAATATAGTTGGGTGATTGCCAAACTAGGTTTACAGTGTTGTCCTGGAAAATGCAGTATCTCTCAGTTCAGCACTCCTTTCTGATTTAAACTGGCATCTTCCACCTCCTGGAAGAGTGCCTTTGCCACTGGGACACAGGGTATTTTGGGTCTGAGCATCTCTCAGTCTACCCCAGAGGATTTTCACTTTATGTAGAGAAAACACGATGTTTTGAATGGGGGAGATAAATGTAAATCATAGGATCACAGAATCACTCAAACTTGCAGGGACCACAGGAGGTCTCTAGTCCAAACCCCTGACAAAGCAAGGACAGTTCTGAGCTCAAACTGAGTTCTCAGAGCTTCAAATAGGGCATAAAATCCTCCAAAAACGGAGATGAGGCAACCTCTCTGCACCCCACCTGCATTGCTTGGCTGTCCTCTTGGATGATTTTTTAATTTTTTTTTTGGTGTTATTTCCAGTTGACTGTTATCTGTCTCAATTTATGACCATCTTCTTTCACTTGGTAACCTCCTTGTGGGTGCAAGGGCTACTGTTGGGTGCCCCCAAAGCCATCCCTTCTCCTGGCTTCTTCTGGCTAAACCAGCTTGAGTCCCATAGTTTTTCCTCACAGGACAAGAACTCCAACTCCCTAGCTATCTTAGTGCACCCATGCTGAAGTTGCTCGAGTTTATTGATGTCTGTCCTGTACTACATGGGGACCACTACTAGACACAGCACTCTAGACATCACTGAAGAAGCACTGACTAAAGGGACACTATACCCTGGGAGGTGGGGTATCACCTCACTTTCAGTGACCAGTAAGAGTGATCTGAGGGAAGTTGTCTGTTCAAGATCATGGGCTGGGTTCAAAAAGTGAGGATTTGAACTTCAGCCTGTCACTACTGGGTTACCTGCACACAGAAAGGGCGTAGACACTTCCTCCTCCTCTGTTCTCCTAGTCTAGCCTTCTGCTTTTCTTGTGCTTGCATAAAAACACCCCCAAACAAAGATACTAAATTTTGATCAAATCAGTGATTTTATTCAATTTTCTTTCAAAAAAAAAGTTCTATATCAAAGAAAAAACAAGTTTTCTTGTGATTTTTGGGGGGACTGAATCATTAAAAAAATCATCCCATGGGAATCTATGTTTTCCAATTCTGTGCAAAAGGGTTTGGTGATTGGTGACTTTGCTAAGTAGCAGCCAGCGATTGTGAGACACCACAACACCCCTGAAATTAATTATTAATTCTCAGGAAACAGTAATGGAACTAAATGCCATCACCCTTCAAGCTCCATTCCACCTCCCATCCTCTCCATTTTTAGTAGCAAGCTGTGAGAGACCCTGGACTACATCTAGCTGCATGCTTGGGAAGCAGCTCCTGCTCTTCTCTCATACCCTGGTGTGCACCTGCTTAATGCTTAAAATGAATACTTGCACTGTGTAACTTCATGCCTTTCATTAAATGGTGGACTAATTGGATCATGCCGTGCTAAAGCTCCTGCCAAATAGGTCAGGAAGTATCATGTAGTAATGTATGAATTTCCTGGAATTTCTTTTAATCAGATTATTACAAAGAACGATTCTTCAAACAACTATGCTAAACAAGGGTGTGTTGCAGCTGATGCTGCTACAATATTAAATAAAGATCCTTTAGAACTGGTTCATCAACTGGGATTCCTCCTTGTAATTTCTCTATGCCTAAGCTTTTCTGAAGCTTACTGTGAAGTCTGTTTTGAAATGTATTTTGATCACAAATTCATATCACACAATGGCAGAGTTGGCAGGTACCCCTGGAGATCATACAGTCCAAACTCCTCCTCCAGCAGGGTCAGCTACAGCAAATTTGCCAGGGCTGTTGTCCAGTTGGATTTTGAATAACTCTAAGAATGGAGACTTCACCACCTGCCTAAGGAACTTGCCCCAGCGTTTAATTGTCCAAGCAATAAAAAGTTTTATTCTTCTATTTAAGTGGAATTCACCGTGTTTCAGTTTGTGCCTGCTGCTTCTTGTCCTGTCACTGCGCACCACTAGAAGAGTCTGGTGCTGTCTTCTTTATTCCCCCCATCAGGTATTTGTTCACATTAAACTCCACCACCTCATGGCCACTACAGACCTCTTAATTCCTCCTGTTTTCTCCCTGTGCTACAGTGGATAATTAAATGATAAATGGTGCTTGCATCTTAAATTATGAATTCCAAAAGAGAGGAAAAAAAGAAAAAAAATCTCATTTTAACGTCTTATTTACAGTCCTTTAGGAATAAAAACACCATAACCAATAACAGGTAGCTGTGATATTTCCTCCAGCTTAATCTAAAGACCTGTGGAAGCACTAGCATTAGATAGAAACAGCAAAGGATGTCAATTATTTGCTTAATTTTGTCTAATAACCCTTTTTGGACAAATCACTACATTTCAGTTGTAAAAAGGAATACATCATACCTGACTTTTCTTTTGGTGACAGTCAGAAAAAGGTGGGGAGAAAGAAAACTCCATCCTTGCTTGTGAGACAGCCATAAATCCAGGCAGAACTGCAGCTCCTTGAGAAATCCCAATACTCTGAGCTGAGGTGTCCCAAAGGGGTGGTGGCATAGAGATACACCACAGCATCATGACAGTGTGTGACAGCAGGCATGGGTCTCCCTAGACCAGGGGTCCTCAAACTACATCCCACAGGCCGGATACGGCCCCCCAGGGTCCTCAATCCGGCCCCCAGTATTTACAGACCCCCCCTCCCGCTGGGGGTTGGGGGGGAAACCAAGCAGCCGCAGATGGCTGCCTGCCACTGCATCTGTGCGCCGGCCCCCTGGTTAAAAAGTTCTAGGACCCCTGTTCTAGACCTTCTCCCATGCAGAGAAGAAAGCTAGTCACTTTGAGTAAGGAATATGCTTTCAGGAGGTGGAGGAGACAGCACACATCTGCGTTCACCTGGCATATTTACGCGGCATTTTGAACACCTGTGTGGTTTTACTATACATGGGTCAGTGATGTCATAGGATTGCAAGGAACAGCAAGACTGAAGGAAAACTGTTAGATAAAGGGAGAAGTATGAAATAGTAAGATGGACAGGGAGGTCTAACAGGACAGCATGAGAGACAGAAGAGTAAGATGAAACTGGCTGCAAGAGCAAAGAAATCCAAGCATGTACTGCAGCTATCTTTTGTGAGGTAGAATCACATGTAGCAGCCTCATTTTCCCCTGTTATAATGATGTTTACAAAGAAACAGACAGTTTTTTGAAGAAATATGAAAATTAAGATAGTTCTGCTCTGATATAAAAGATGCAGCTTGCAAGAGAAACTTGCGCCACAACAGTAGCAACTGTGAACAAAAGCAGATGGAGAATGATCCTGATCAGTATGTTTCCTACATACAACCAACAAAAGTTAGACTACCTTAGACATCCAAAGGGGCCATTTAACAATGCCAAGTTTTAAAAACCAACAGGCCTTGGTTATTTCTGTAATTCAATAACTTCATGTTTACAGCCACTTACTCCATGCAAGCTTTTGCAATCAACTTCACCTGCCAATTCAGTATTTCTCCTACAGTACTGCATCATTTGTTTTTCTGTTACTCAGTTAATTTTAGATTTCGTATGTCTATGCCTTGAACCTGAAAACTTGTCTTCCATATTTCATAATCAAATACCTAGATGGCATTTAAAGACATCTCTATAATACAAAAAATCATTCTATAAAACAAAATGTGAGAGACTGGAGCTCTGCTTAGTTGAAGACCCTAGGAAGGAGGTATACACAGAATCACAGACTGATTGAGAGTGGAAGGCACGTCTGGAGGTCGTCTAGTCCAGCCTCCCTGCTCAACTGGGAACACCTGCAGCCAGAAGCCCAAATGGCTTTTGAATATCTCCAAGGATGGAGACTCCACAACCTTCCTGGGAAACCTGTGCCAGTGCTCAGTCAACCTCACAGATGGTGGGGATGGTGAAAAAGTGCGGCCTGATGTCCAGAGGGAACTTCCAGTGTTCCAGTTTGTGCCCATCACCTTTGCTTCTGTCACTGAGCACCGCTGAAAAGAGCCTGGCTCTGTCCTCTTTGCACCCTCCCTTCAGGTATTTGTACCCATTAATAAGATTCCCGCCTGAGCCTTCCCTGCTCCAGGCTGAAGAGCCCCAGCTCTCGCAGCCTCTCCTCGTAGGAGAGATGCTCTAGTCCCTTCATCATCTCTGTGGCCCATTGCTGGACTTGCTCCAGCAAGTCCATGTCTCATTTGTACTGGGAAGCCCAAAACTGGACCCATGACTCCAGGTGTGGCCTCACCAGTGCTGAGGGGAGGGAGGGGAAGGGTCACCTCCCTCTGCCTGCAGGCAGCGCTGCTCCTAGTGCAGCCCAGGGTGCTGCTGGCTTCTTTTTTTGGCCACAAGGGCACACTGCTGTCTCATGGTCAGCTTGGTTCCACCAGGACCACCGAGTCCTTTTCTGCCAGGCTGCTTTCTAGCTGGGTGGCCCCCAGCCTGTACTGGTGCGTGGGGCTGTTCCTCCCCAGGTGCAGGACTTTGTACTTCTCCTTGTTGAACTTCGAGGTTAAACACTACAAAATACACCATGAAAAATACACCATGAAATGCTAATTCCCATTCAGTAAAGCTCCTGATACAGAATCTAGAAAGGAAGCTAGCTGATAAAGGATTAATTTGCCTGCTTTATTTTTCACATGTACAGTTGAGCGCAAATCCCATGCTTAGATAATCATGTTATCATTTGCAACAAGAATATTTTAATTTGCAGTTTTCTGTATATTTAATAATGACAATAACTAACAAATGCTAAGCTAAAGCTATTTTTAAGTGCAGCTAATGATTCTGTGACTGAAGTTAAACTAGAAGAATCATTAGGTATACACATCTCATACAGACTGTGGCTGTTTTCTGTGACCTCCTTAAACGTAAAGGACCTTCAATGTAGTTACTGAATTCCTGTGGTCTGGAAAAGCTATCACTTATCTCCAAGTAGTTTCAGAGGCATACATTGCATTCTTATTATTGCAGGCATATCTGTGAAACTGAAAACACTTAACACTCTGTTCCTTTGGTATGCAACGCAATGTAATTCGTTTTCAAACTGCTTAGAGTGTTTGGCACCTCTGTATCCAGTTATCTCTGCATTATCATCTCTAGGACTTAAAGTTACCCTAATGGTACAAGGCCATGCAAAGAGCAAAGAGCTGAGCTGAGCTGTAAACATTATCTACAGTCTAGTACTTGGCATAGATAAATGTCTAATAATATATATTATTATTATTATTTATATATTTAGAGAAATAGATAAATAAACAGCAATAAAATAAAACGGTTATTAAAAACTATAGTGCATGTTCAAAGTGAGTGTATTTCTACTGAGACAAGTTGTCTCATTTTGAAGAAGCCAGAAATTTGGTGAAAAAGATGTGCAAATCTATGGCAGAAAGTATGCCACGATCAACAAAGTCTTCCTGCTTGGAGTCCTCAAATTCAGTCCTGCCAGGAGCTTTTCATTACTGCTGCAGACAGCCTTGCACAAAACATGAGTGTGAAAGCAGCAGCTGTTCCTTTCTGCAGACATATGGGGAAATGTGGTACTCATCAGAAAATAATGCCATTTTTGTATGAAAAACATTATGCAGAAAACATAACAAAATTCTTCACTGAAATAATTTGTGCTTAAGAACTACCTGTGCTAGTTTTCTTCAAATAGAGGAATTCCTGAGAAAACACCAGAAGCAGAAACTTCCGTGAGCAGAAGAAGCATCTGGTTTTAAAGACAGCCATATAGCAAATGACTATTCACAAATTTGTATAAATATAAATCACATATAGAACCTAATTCTGCTCCCCAGTATACTCACAAAAACTAGAAGAAAGCCTCCCCATGCTAGTGGTACTACATTTCATGAGGAAATTCAATTTAAGAAGAAAATAGAAGTACAATGCTGTAAAATAGCTGGCAACCATCGGGCCTGTTGAATTCAGACCACAAATTCATCAAGGCAAGAACTGCTCCTTTGTTTATGGCTAGTGCCTTATTCCTTAATTGCCAGTGTTAATACCAAATTAGAGTAGAATGGAAAGCTCTGGGTTTTGCTAATTCAAAGCAGAATTAGAACTGCATGAGTTTGTTAGAATTGGAAACTCAAGTTTTTCATACATGAATAACAGAAAACCTATTACACCATCTCAAGTACTAGAGAGTCAGTCACATTTGAATTTGCTGTGGTCACACAGCAGAATGCTAACATTCTACACAATCTCCCGCTTTAAAAAACAAGAATTAGCCATTCATGTTTCTCTGTGTACAGTTCAATGAAGATTCAAAATCTCTTGATGAAAATATATGAGAAAACCACCAGTGTTGCAATAAACATACTTCTGAAAATGTTGGACAGTGATATATTTCCCTGGTTTTGTTTGTAATACTCTCTGAATATTATTAACTAAGCCTTTCCACTGACGGTTCCAGTGTGCCAAAACAACACATTTAATGTCGTAAATAGAAAATGAACATAGTAAAAGGCTAGAGAATACTGCAATATTAATACCTAGGGAATTTCTATAATAGACATAAAGAGAAAAAAGTAAAAAGACAAAACAAAACAGCATCAGACATTTCAAAAAACCTTTATTTAATGACTCAGCTATGCTCCCACTGAAGGAAGTAACAGACTTTCTCTTGATATTCATGGAAACAGGCAAAGGGCTTCAGTCACCTAGAGATGCTGCAAACTGAAAAGCTGCTTATCCTTGAAGACTACGTGGGAAACAAAGAGAATGTTAGATTTTATTCTACTTTGTTCACTGCTGTTTGACACTAGAAATAGAAAGGCAGTCTCGATGGCATCAAAAAGCTTCACTCAGCCACTAGAACATCCAAACACATTAATAAAGATGCTTATTAATTTTTTTCCCTCTGGCATGCAATGGAGATGATACTGAAAAGGCAGAAAAAAAAACCATCAGAGGTCCTAACATAGACAACCTGTGCTTTAAAATGTATGCTCTGAGCAGCATCGTTGGGAATTGTCTCCAAGAAAGAACCAAAGGACAAATAGGAATAAATCCATAATGGTTATGAAAAGCATCATACCTTAGCTCATCCTCAGCATCACAGTAGAGGGTAAAGATCTCTAGTTTCAGAACAGAAACAGACCAGTATTTTTAAAATGAATTATTGTGGGAATAGGTGTTTTTCTTTACTTCAGTGTGCATTTTTTCCTAAATAGGTTTGTGATTCAAATTTTTGAATACACCTTAAAAAACCCCATAGCACTAGATGAAAAATTTGCCTCCTTTCTTTTTCAACAGTACATAGATTCACAGAGTATCACTTCAGCTGCAGGCAAAAGAGCTGCTAGTTCAGTGGGATGCAAACTTAAACCCAGTTCTTGTTCCTATACACGCTGTTCTAAATTTTCTTCGCGACTGAAAGGTGCACATACAAGGCAATGGGTCAAATTCTAGTCTCATCTGATCAGACACAAAGGATAGCAAACCCCCATGAAATCAAGGCAGGCAGAATAACACGCAAAAGAAGCCAGGTCTTTTAGACAGGAGCACTAATGCATCTGCAAAACAGCCTTGCATATTATTTCCTTTGCTTTTCAATCAGTTTCTGTACAGCTGTGACAACTGTTTAACATTTCTGCCACTGCTTGTCTTCAGGACAACCATTTATTGGTACAAAGAACCTCTAGCCTCCTCCACCTTTGCCAGCTGCGACTGTGATTCTCAGCCACTCCACTGTACTCAGCTGGGTCCTTGGCAAACTCCCCTCCCATTTAGGAGTGGTGTCCCAGAGACTGAGTTTTGATTTTCATTTAACAAGCATTCCTGTGTTAAAAGAATTTGCAGGGTGTTCACAACTGAGGGCAACTTCCACACAAACTAGTCATTTGGGCCAGTGACTACACCAGCTTCAGACATAGATTTAACATTGTGGGTTTTACAAGACTTTGAAGCTAACCCCAGAACAATTGTCAGCATTTATAATGGTGATTTCTAACATGCCACTGGGGATTACTTCATAATCAGAAAGAAAAGAAAAAGAACCACAAAAGTAAAAGCCCTGCCAGAAAAGTAGACCAAATCAGACAGATGGTTAATATTAACTGAAAGGACATCCAGATTTGTGATTTTCTTTTTCCTTAACAGCAATATCAACAAACAAGAAAGCTCATAATATTTCTTCAATTAACTGTCCAAACACTCAGTCTCCTTGTATTCCGTAGGTGACCTGTCCACACCATCAGCTTCGTCTCCCATGCCAACAGGGCAAGTGGGGATAGGTGGAGATCTCACGTTGTTCCAGTCTTCTCTTTTTTAACTAAGTAATCTTTTCTTGCACACTAAGAACACAGGTAACCCATGTTCTCTGTCTTTGATAATTTTTTGGTTTTGGAGTATTTTTCGGCATTAACCTTTTATCAGAGGATATAGATTATCTGTCCTCTAGTTTAAACACAGCTGCACAAGAAAAGGAGTGAAGGGGTCCAGGCAGTAACTGAAAGAGCTGTTGTGATATTAAGAGAAATGGTTGAACTCTTGACGCAGAATATATCTTGGGAGATAATGGCAAAAGGCCTATTTTCCTACACCAACTAAAAAGTGAACAGAACAAAGAGAAGGAGGATTCAGCTATGGACCTGTCTTCTGTAATTATGGTACAAAAATAGGAATGTTGTTCTCTCAGGCAATCCAGAGACTGATCAAGGATGTTACCCCATTCACCTACTCAGGGTCAGAGCAAGACAGAACTGCATGAGACCTACGTCTAAACTTAGTAAGACCTCTGTCACAGCAGTGATTGCATCTGCAGTCCCTGGCACGCACCTCAGGGAGAGAACCACATCCTGGAGGTCAGCCTGGCAGGGACTGGCTTTTATCCAGCCTGTGTGGGGCCAGCAGCCTATGGAACAGTGCGGCTGTGCCCACACTCCATGGCCATCGGCCTGAGCCTGCCCTGTGCCATTCCTGTGGTCCTGATCATAGTTGCTATTTTTAGCGGCAATTTATGCACAAAACCAAAAGACACAGCACACCCCCTGCCACTGCAGTACTAATGAAGCATCATGCTAATGGTGTCTGTTTCAGTCCTAGTACAGGGCATAAAGGCATGCACTGACCTCCTGGGACTGGGTGTGATGAGAGAAGCTACACATGGTGCCGTGTGTATTTGTGCTGCCTTGCTTGTAAAGATCTTGGAACTGAACTGTCAGCTTTGCCCCAGTTTCCCTTGCTCCATCTCAGAGCAACTAGCACATGTACATCCTGAAAGATGAACCAGAGGATAATGTTCTTGCAGCAAAGCAGTCACTATGATAAATTGTCAGAATATTTGCTCCCATACACTCTCCAATGGTAGAGGATATGATGTCAAAGAAGTTCATCTATGTGCTCTCCCATACTAGTCCACTCTGTAACTAGGTCCTTAAGAGTTTTTTTTTCTTCTTGATACTCAAGTCTCCGCTCAAAACATAGAATTTGTGGCCACTAGGCTGTTATCTGCAAGGCTTTGAGCCATGTGTCTTTCTTCCTAGGTGGCTTCCACAGTTGGGTACTATAATCAGGATCAATTATGGATTTATTTCCTACAAAGAGCAGCCCTTCTCATGGTTAACTTTGTCTCTTGCATAAGTGCATGAGACAATTCAGATTCCTGTGTCCCAGACAGAAAATAAATCCTTACAAAAAAAAAAAATAAGAGAAGGTTTAGCAGACAGGATTTCTTGGAAATAATTCTTCCTACGTATAGTAGACCACAGTGCTGGCAAAATGTGTCATTAGAAAGCTTTAACTGGGTCATAAGAAACCCTCTGAAAATCTTACTGCAATATATGTTAAAGTCTTTTGAAACATCTGAAGATAACATTTAAACATCAGACAAAAGAAGTGCATAGATGAAACAAAGAAGAAAGAGTGAGAAAATCCCAGCTTTTTCATGCATGAAGCTTTGACTATGCAGCAAATGGAGATTCAGGCTCCTGCAGTCCAAACCCATGAATCATCCCAGAAGATGTAACTTCATAAAATACCACTTTGCTGGAGTCACACAGTCTTCCCTGTGAAACAGCCCCAAGTAACCACTGAGTGCCTGGGATTGTGGAGCTACCAGTGCTCCAGCCTCACCTAGGCAGGGAAACGTGCTGCAGGACCATAGCCCACCAGACAGAGGAGTCCCTCCTGATGGTTTTCCTCAACAAAACTTGAATTATCAACATGGCCCATGCTAAATGGTCCTTGGCTGTAAGAACACCTCACCCACATAAACAATTGCTCCAGCAAGACAAAGGTAGTCAGGCTACAACACTTCTTTTTTTCCTACTTAGATGCAGATCTTGATAGTTCTGCACTATTTTACCTGCTATGAAGGGTACAATCCCAGTATAACCACAGTATGCCTGCCTGCTGCTTATACTGTTGCGCTGCAGTCAAGCCTGCTCCCATGCAAGAGCCCATAAAGCTCTTTGTGAGTGGAGCAGCATGAAAAGATGTCTCCTCAGCCAGCACTTCAAGAGAAACATCAGGTTCCTGCTGTGTCAGCCATCACGGTAATCACCAGGAGAGATATTCCAGCCCTATCACACTAATTGATGCAGCTGTTAAGAATATCAGGTATCAGTTTTTGAAAGTTTTGTCACTATTGCCAGATGTCAAATTATTAATATAGATGCCAGTGGCGTCCAAGATGCCTGCAGTGAAGCTATGTGACCCATATGAAAAGTCTCAGTTCACATTCCTGTTGTCTGGGCCTTCAGATGAGTCCTATTAGCAGATAATTTGTACATTTAGTGTTTATTTGTTTCTATATTGTACTTGAAGCTCCAGCTAACTATCTACAAGACCCTGAAAAGATCAGGCATGACCTAGTAAGCTAACAGAATAAGGAAGAAGCCTTTACAGACATACCATGCTTCAAGATGAAGAAACATTTTTAAGTCTGCTCCTTTGTTATAGCTTTCCCAGCAAATTAAAAACTATTATTCAGTTGTTTTAAAAACAGGTTACTGAAGTTGCAACCACTTTCCTTCAACTCCTTTTGAATTAGGGGGAAAAGCAATGGCAAAACACAAAGAAGGGGGTAAATTTTTCACTATCGATTTGTTGTGGTCTGCACATTTTGACCTTTTGCACTCTGTAACTCAAATGTGTCTTAATAACTCTAGTATACCCTTTTGAAAGAAAATGTTTCATTTTAAAAGCACAACTCTTTCTAGAGTAAAAAGTGATGAACAGTAGGATTGGTATTTGTTATCCCCAAGATGCCCAGATTGGAGAAACTCAGCTTACAAAGAAAAAAATGTTTTTTGGCTACCAACCCACCTCACACACCTGCATGGGTTCTCTGTTTTGTGGGCCACTGTCACAACTATATCAATTTCAATTGTTGATGAAATATGAAACAGGAAGATTCCAGTGGAACAGAACAGAGTGGGGAGAATGAACACAGAGGTGGCTTTGAGACCTACTCTCTGCCTACATCTCTTCTGGAAGAGCTGTTCCTGCATGGACTGTTAGCATAATAAGGACTCAGGGATGTTAAGGGATAAAAGTCCTTCTGTATTAGCTGCAAAGAGTAAGGAACAGAGTAGAAGACTGTCCTGGTTTCAGCTGGGATAGAGTTAATTTTCTTTCTAGTAGTACAGTGCAGTGTTTTGGCTCTGATGTGAGAACAATGCTGATGGCACACTGATGTTTTCAGTTGTTGCTGGGTGATGTTTACACTAAATCAAGGACTTTTCAGTTCCTCAGGCCCTGCCAGCCAGAGGGCTGGAGGGGCATGGCACATTGGGAGGGGACACAGCCAGGACAGGTGACCCAAGCTAGCCAAAGAGGTATTCCATACCGTATGACATCATGCTGAGTATATAAACTGGGGGAAGAAGAAGGAAGGGGGGGACATTTGGCATTATGGCATTTGTCTTCCCAAGTAACTGTTACATGTGATGGAGCCCAACTTTCCTGGGGGTGGCTGAGCACCTGCCTGCCCATGGGAAGTGGTGAATGAATTCCTTGCTTTGCTTTGCTTGCATATGCGACTTTTGCTTTACCTATTAAATTGTTCTTATGTCCACCCTTGAGTTTTACATTCCTTTCTGATTCTCCTCCCCATCCCTCTGGGTGAGGGGGAGTGAGCAAGTGGCTGCATGGGGCTTGGTTGCTGGCTGGGGACAACAGAGACACAATAACAGTTCCAGCTTGAAATGTGTTTTGTGTGCTCTTAGCTACACTTTGAGTGGTTAAACTGTCATTACTATTTCCCAGTTTAATAGGGATTGTTCCAACTGCTCATGTTCAATAGCATAAGAGAGCAAAATAAATGTTAAACCAGATTATGAGTACTTGTTTCTACAGTTTAAATAAATGACCTGTCTTATTTTCAGTGTTTACTTTTAGAGAAAACTATAGCTAGGATGAATATTTACTTGTAAAATTCCTTGTATCCTCCTAACTTTAAAAACAGTCATAGCAAAATACGTAACATAGGCCTAAGATGAGAACTTGGCCCTGCTTCTTTATCCAATGTAGAACTTGTCCTCCATATCAGAATAGCTTGGATGAAACACTAATTTCTTAAAAGTGTTGTCATCATTTGTGTACAGGAAAAGACAGAGCTAAAGTTTAGTTAAAGAAAGCGTATAACTTTAGCAATACAGTTCCTTTTTACACTCTCTCAGTTCCATTTAAAAAATCCTCTTCAATCTCCTCCAGTTTGAATAACTGTACTCTTTGGACTTTTTCTGAGCTGAAACATGAAAATTGTTTGATTTCATTCTGAGGCCACTGAAAATTTACAGACAACTATAAGCTTTCTCCCATGTTTTTACTTTTGAATCTCTGCAGTTTTTTTCTGGTGGGGAAAGAGGAGAGAAGTAAAAAGAGTGAGTGGGATCAGCAGAAGTACTGAAAGTTTAAAACAGTGAGAATGGTAAACTGAAATTTTAAATGAAAAAAAGACTACATTGCAAATGATAGTTGAAATATTTTTTGTAAAAATATCCCCATCATCAAAATGAAAAATCAAGTCACAGTCATTTTTCTCTCATGGAAAAAACAAAGTCAACAAGACCATGCAACATCATGCTTTTCAGAGGTGTGTTGGTAAGCAATGTATCAGAGAAAGAAGCAAGCACAGTCAGAGCACTGTGTGCCTATTACGAAATGCCTCAAGGTCTTTAAGGACCACACCAGTGCTAGTGTATATGAGACAACCCTTGATGCCAAAACGACAGAGAGTAACTGCTCAGAGATTAATTTTGTCTTTAAGCAGCAAAGGTATTTATTTTGTGCAATGTTGGGGAGCTAGCCAATTCGTATCGGACAAACTAGCTTCAAAGTTTTCAGTGAAAAGAGGTATTTTATACAGTTTTCGTGAGAGGTTACACAACATCTTTACATACATACTCATTTGATTTTGACACCTAATCATTCCATTCACAATAGGTGGTATCTAGGTTGAGTAGACTTTTCAATTTTCTTTGTTCAACGATTTCCTGACTTGATGGTCTCCTTATCTCCTTCAGGTACCGATCTTATCTTTTCTAATTATTCAGAGTACATTAAATGGAACCTAATTATTCAGAGTACATTCCTTCCTCAACACAAGCAAAGCATCACCCAGAGCATTGTACCAAACTCATCCTGACTAATCTTTTTATTTTAAGACCTTGTTCTGTTTCACCCCTGCAAACACTGATTTATTTGGTACAGCAAACCATCCACATACATATCACAATCTGAAAGACAGATTTTTCTTTTTTAGACTGGGTGAGGCTTAACATGGCTATTACCGGACACTTGGGCTTGTACATGCCAAAGGTAGAACAGAACAGGATGTACCACAATACACTGAAGAGACCCTAAATTTCAGCTGTGCTGCTATGAACAACTGCAAAAATTTGTAATGTCTGTTCCTTATGAATATACATACACACATATACCTTTCAGCAACTGATATTCTTATATTCCTCCAGTGAAGCAAGACATATAATTGAACTGTGCCCCTGGTTTTATCCATCAGTTTCATATGGCATCTGCTGGCTGACACAGAATTCTGCTAATTCTAATTATATTAATTCTGCACAGATTTTCAATGTTGGTAACAGACCTTGAGTTCTGGACAGGTAAAGTAGAAGTCATGGATCTGAACAATCCATATGTGGGTCTCACATTCATAAGTATACTGTTACAGGCTTTGCATTCGCTATTCATCACCATTATGTTGCTAAGCATAAGGCTATCCCAATAGGTATGATTGCAGGAAGCGACTTCAGCTGTCAGTTGCCTTTCCATTTTAGAATCATAGAATCATTCAAGTTGGAAAAGACCTTTAAGATCATTGAGTCGTCATCATCATTTTTTGCCTTGTTTGTCAAATTACAAAGGACAGAACTAGCCAGTACATGATTAACCCCTAGAAAGGTGTGCTCCATGAGAACTGAAATCATTCATAAAAACACCAGACCCCAAAGGATATGGAGCTAAGAATATGTGACTACCTTCTAATGCCTTTGGATGCATCTTTGAAAATTATTTGCTACAGAAAAAAAAAATAGATTTTGCCTTGAGACAAAATCACTCTAAAATCTGCTGGATAGAAAAGAGTTTACATAAAGAAGTTCCGGTGACAGTTAATCTATAGAAGCAAAATACATAAGTGTGATTTTCCCTTTTTAGTGTTGGAGTTATGTAAGAAAACAAAGGACAATATTCAGCCTCTGTAAACAGTTAACAATACATGGTCTGAGAGAAGTAACATGATGGCATCATAAATCCACTAAGCAAAGAAATACTAAGATAAGTGCAAAAGAAACAAAATTGCAGATAAAACCAAAGAGAAAATTATTTGAAGTACAAGTGAACTACCCTAATTAACATAGTGAAAATGCACCCTCTGGTGAAGGAAGTGCCCTACCAACGAAAGGCCCCTGCCCACAGAACATGTGCAGTCAAAAGGGAGGATGCTGTGCCTTCAAGTGAAGATGAGGTATCACAAGGATCAATGGCAACAGGAGTGACCCTGTATAACTGTAAGAAGTTATAACTGGTAAGTGTTGCTCAGCCAGGTGTTACGTAAGAGAGGTGTGCTGGCTTTGTAGACCGAATGCTTAGCACCCATCTCTCCAGAGACATGAAATAAGTATCTCGACTCTGTGTATATTGACTCCTTGCACACTGGGTGGAGAGCCCTGTTTTGGGACACAAACAATGCCTCTTAAATATTCATAGGCTTGGGGCATTGACCACCTCTCTGGGAAGCCTGTTGCAGTGTTTGACCACCTTCTTGGTAAAGAAATGGTTCCTAATGTCCAATCTGAACCTCCCCTGGCACAGCTCTGAACCATTCCCACCCACAGGTCCTGTCACTGGATCCCAGGGAGAAGAGCTCAGCCCCTCCCTCTCAACATCTGTGGAGAACAATGAGGTCACCCCTCAGCCTCCTTCTCTCCAAGCCAGACAAACCCAGAGTCCCCCGCTGCTCCTCACAGGACATGTCTTCCAGCCCTTCCACTGGCTTCGTTGCCCTCCTCTGGACACATTCAGGGACCTCAAGATCCTTCTTAAGCTGTGGGGCCCAGAACTGCACATTGTGCTCGAGGTGAGGCCGCACCAAGACCAAGTACAGCGGGACAATCCCTGCTTCTGACCGGCTGGTCATGCTGTGTTTGATGCCCCCCAGGACGCGGTTTGCCCTCCTGCCGGCCAGGGCACGCTGCTGACCCACACTGAGCCTGTGGCAGCCAGCACCCCTAGATCCCTCCCTGCAGGGCTGCGCTCCAGACGCTCCTCTCCCTGTTTATACTTGTGCTTGGCATTATTCCATCCCAGGTGCAGAATCCAGCATTTGGACTTGTTAAGTTTCATTTCATGAACCACTGCCTAGTGCTCCAATCTATGTAGATCCCTCTGCAAGGCCTCTTGTCCCTCAAGAGCATCAACAGCACCTCCCAATCTGGTATCATCAGCAAACTTGCTAATGGTGTATCCAATGCCTGCATCCAGATTGTTGGTAAATGTTTTGAACTGGCCCTAGAACTGAACGCTGAGGAACAGCACTGAGTTCCTCTGGTCACCAGCCAGATGTAGCCCCATTCACTGCAACACCCTGAGCTCTGCTCTTCAGCCCCTCTTCAGCACTCTCCTTCCTAGGCTAGGCTGCTGCAGGTAGTCATAAAGCACTAAAGACACTACGAGTCATGGGTTATCTAGCTGCTTTGGTGTAATGAAAACACATGATTCACTAAATCAAGTGTGATCACAAGTAACACATTGTGTTTGCGACTACAGTCAATGAATTTATTCTCATGGCAATAGTAAATGACCCTTATAACAGCATAGTTGACCAGAACAGGATTGAGAAACCATATAACTGACTGTTTGCATGAGATTAAAATATGAACTATTTCAGGAAATTCAATGACAATGAATCCTTTTAAAAATAGTTACTGTAATTCATCAGCCTTAACATTGCTTATTTATTATACCTATTTCATGCTCATTTATCATACCAGCTTGTACCATCAATGATTTCATTGTCTGTCATTAATAAAACAGTAACTCAGAGATCAATAAATTGATATTCTGGCAAGAATATTCTGATGTAGTTAAGCCCTAAATAAATAAATAAAAGATAAAACTATGAAGTAACAATGATAGGAAATCTGCAGTACCTTTAGCAACTGGCAGTCCAGAGGAAGACTTAGATAAGTATATCCTAATCCTATGCAGTACTCTCTCAAAAGTAGCACTCTATTTTTACTTCTCAACCTGATTTTCAAGGAAGATGTACAAAAAAGATGAGCCTGTTAAACAAAATTCACACTTCTGCTGAAATAAACCACACCAATTCCAGTCAAGACACATTTACTTCATGATCCTTTACAGTCTTTCCAAAATCTCTGCTGCCTTCCCTGTTTCACGGATGTTAATTATAATTTATTTTGCTCCAGGAGGAATAATAGCCTTCAGTTCTTTCCTGCATGGCACTCCATTTCCAGAAATTTTCTTTTCATTTAACATTTCTCACTGAAGTACATCTAGTTGATTAATGCAATTAGTACCTTAATTTCACCATCTGAATGACAAAACAAAGTCTATCTAAACCCACAGTCACATAAACAAGGGATTTGTACCCCAGAAGTAGCACAGTCTTCGATGGGCTTAAACAAATAATAAAAGCATATCCTAAGTACTGTTTTAAATTATTTTAGCCAGGAATTTTCTACTTCTTTGTTAGACTTCATGTGCCTAAAAATTTTCTTTTGCCCCCTAAATTTATTATGTAATCCTCTAACAGTTACCATGTACTCTTCTAAATATTCTGTTACTAAAATTATCTCAAGAAAGAGCTCACATGGTTAAAAGTTTGTGGGTTTTTTCTGCTTAATTACCTGGTCTAATTAAAGACATGACTTCTATATATACTCTGTCTCCTGTCTGTCCTTAGATCACCACAGCTATATCATTAAAAGAGCCACAATTCTCTTAAGCATACCATTTTCTGCAGCTATAACACGCTTCAGCTACGAATTGCTGAAGTTAACATTTAAGATTTTCAAAAGCACTTGTCATGACCTACAACTGATCCTGTTGAAGACTGTATTGGAGATCCATTGATTTTAAAGGAAGAAAAATAAGGCTAGTACTAAAAACTTTTATATACCTTGGCCTTTTGTACCTAACTCTTATTGAAATCAAATGCCCAGGTAAGAGTTAGGGAGGTAGTAACTCTTAGGTGTTCCTGATTAGTTATCATCTTTCTTCCTGACGCTCTATGTCACTGCTGAGCAAACTCTATGTAAGATCTGGCTTTCAAGTGGGCATTCATCTTTTTGTGACATAATATTTTGCAAGAACAGAAACATCAGCTGTCTCTCCTGGTGTGTTTGATTCATCACTATGAATTACGAATGGTAGTTCTGTTACTAGGTTGCTCCAACAGGAGCAGAATATCATATCTCTATTTGTGAAGGAAGAAAAGAAGGGATAGGAAAATGAGAAATGCAGATGATTTTCCTGCTTCCTGTACTTGACATGACAATAGGCACCATGCAGTCTCAACTTTACGCACTTTTTCTATACGTTTGCAGACTTTAACCAGCTTAAAACCCTACAAAATTATCCGAAAAAAAGGATAAAGCCTTGAAAATACAGTTGTTGCCACGATATAAGTCTAACGCAAATGTAACCTAACAAAAGCCATCTATGAAAATAAGAAAGGCTTATTACATAAGGCCCCAAAACAGCCTCTGAGAAACACAAAATCTTAGTCCAAAAGTAGCTTTGCTTCCAGGCCCCACAGAAATTCTGTTTTTTCCTATTTTTTCCCCTTTCAAGACCCACCTCCAAATGAAAAGAAAACAGGAATATAGTGTAGGTAAAGAGTCTATTTTCCAGGTGTGCCCATAGCACATACACGATAGATAACATTTTTTGGTTTCCTGAGATGGTAATTTCTTATTGAGAAGCACCTGGAGGTATACAACAGTTCAGTGTGTCTCCATGCTAATTTACCAAGACTTGTTTTCTTCTAAGTCTAGCTATTGTAGAGCAATAGTTGTGAGCTTTTTGTAAATGCTTTGTTTAGTCTCCAAAATGTCAAAAGAAGCTTGACACATCTAATTATGACCCCTAGTTGATCTATGAAAAATAATGGGTAGTTCAAACACTATCAGCTTTGCTTATTCACAGAAACTGTGAAAGAATATGAAAACGGGTAAGGATGAAAAGTGTTCCATCTATTACTTTTTTATTTTTTCTTCCAATAACAAATTGTTTTAATGACTAGGCTAGTTGTAAACACAGTATATACCATGTGAAGGACACACACCATGCACAAAATTACCAAATATTAACACCACAGTGATTAACTTAACTATCAGAAACCCCAAACAAATGAATACTAGTAAGATGTTTAAAATTAAATACTATTCTGGTTTTTGCTAGGTTCAAAAGCAACGGAAGGAAATATTTCATACATAAGATATTTTTGATGGTAACTGGGCAGGCAATATGTAGCAGCAGGAATGATTAAAAATCTTCCGCTTAAAATGTTATGCTTTTTTAGTGGAAACTGAAGCCAATTTAGTTCCTGTGCTTGGAAGAGCTCAAGTAATTTGACACAATCATATTTAGAGCTTTCTAGTGCCTTGCTCCTACTAAACCCCGTGCCCCTTCCCGCCCCACCCCCCCCACCCCCCATCCCAAAATACTGCAGGGAAAAAACAATATTTGAATTGCTTTTACATCTCCAGATACATTACAAAAATCAGGTTCTGTCTTACTCCACTTAATGGCAGAATCATTTATCTTCTTTCAGGTTTCAATTGCAGGGAAAGAAACCAACTAATGAACAATAAAATGTTTCTATGAAAATCCTCAAATAAAACCTAAAATTTGTAACTCAGAGTGCCCAGTGTTTGGGATGGAGGCTATAGTTATTTTAATTCTATAGGATTGATCTTAAGACATTTGCATATTAAATAGACTAAAAACACTGAGAAAACACCTTTCTAAAAAGTTGTGAAAAGATTCCATCTGTTGGGTGCAAGACAAGATTTTATTGTTTGTCACCTTGACTCAGCTCTTGGTATCTCCATTTGGTTCTGAGATGAGACAGTGGAGAAAAAATAAAGCAAATTTATCTGGCTTTGGTTATAAATTGGGTTCCATGATGTTATAGTGATTATAGCATTAAAAAAAACAAAACAAAAAAACCCCAAAAACCCCAACAAAAAATACCCCCAAAACCCCAGACCAAACAAACCCTCAGAGATTAAAAGAAGCAAAAGCAAGAACGACTACATAGTTTCCAAAAAATGTGTTTTGAAAATTCTTCTGTAATAAGTCAAAAATTGTGGCTGCCTGCAGCTGGAGAAACCTAATACGACATGTTCTTGCTGGCTTTTACAGGTGGATGGGGGCATGCCTAGTCCAGGCTCAAGGGTACCTCATTTAGGTAAACACAGCAACCATTCATAGGTTTTGTAATATTTTCTACAGTCTTCTGAAGTTTTTTAATGTTTGTGACACTCAGGATTGACTACATGCTTACCAACAAGAACATGAAATTTTGACAGCAGTCAAATGAGAACAAATTTTATTTATGTCTGCAGATCCTCAGATAAGATAAATCTTTGTATCTCTGTTGACTTCAGTTAAATTATTTGTATGGCATTTGAAAACTATCACTATGCCATAATAGTTTAAGACATAACCATCAATACTCTCATCAGATATACATCCCTCAACTCTAATTCAGGGGTATAAATGTAATTGTCAAAGGAATCTTAAGCTGATTTGGGGTTTAACTGTGATTCAAATCCTCAGTTCAGTTCCTACCTTCGAAATTCTGAAAGGAGATTTACAAGAAAGGCTGAAAATTCAATTCTATTACAGTTGTAGGGGAAGCAAACACAGAGTGCTATCAAAGGTAAAAAAGTAAGGCTACTCCAGTTATATGGAGCAGGCATCCAAGACAGTTTCCAACAAATCTTAAACCTTCTGATAACTCCTTTATAGATCACATACCACTTCATTGTCAAACTTAATTTTTTTTAGATACAGAGGAATCTAGTACACAGACTTATGCATTAACTATTTAAAGCCTTTTAAAAATTTTGTAACACCTTCTTTGACCACTCCAATTTTTGCCCATGGGGAGAAGAGTATGCAAAGGTGAAATATTTCTGTCTGTATAAATCTTTCTTTTCTCATCACAGCGAACATTCAATCACTCAGGTTGCAAGGGATGTCAGAACAGCCTCCTGCTCAAGGCAGTGTCAATGCTGAATTCAGACCAGAATGCTCCAGGTTTTTTTTTTGGTTAGGTTTTTAAAACCTCTTGAGATAGAAATACCATAACCTCTCTAGGAAAACCGTTCTACTACTTCACTGTCCCCCACAGTGACTTTTTTCCCTTATATCCAGTTAGAACTTTCCCTGTTTCAGTTAATGATCACTATCTCCTACTGTGCATCTCAGCAGTGTGCCTCTCTGTCTTCTCAGTAACCTCCTCCTCAGCACTGGAAGGCTGCTATCTGGTCCCCAAAATCCACCTCTTCTCCAAACTGAACAAACACATCTCTGTCATGCCGTCCTCCCCAAGACTGTGTTCCAGCCCTGACCATCTTGGTGGCCCTTGCTGTATTCAGGTTCATCGAGATCCTTGTTATGCTGGGGGCTCAAAACTGAATGCAGTTGCCTCACAGACTCTAGGGTGGACACCATATAAAAGACAATATACCATAAGTTCAGTTATCAAATGCCCCTCAGGGGTCATGGGACTCTCTCCCTTTCTGCCATTTTAGTAGTCATTGGCAAGCAAGAGAGAAATCTGCAGAATGATCTAAAGCTGTCGAAGGGAGTTACTCATTCTCTTCAGTAGGCCAATACAGGTACTAGGACTCATTGTAATCTGTGACTAAGCTTTATTTTATATCTATGAATCCCCAAAAGACCATCTGTATCAATTAAATCAGAAAGACCTTTCTGTTTTCTGTTACTGCTTTTTGAAAATACATGCACATAATTTTCTTAATAAGGTAGCATATAGAGATAAAATACAGCTTTTACTTGTTCTTTGACACCTAAAGTAGCGATGAATATGCTTGAACAGGTAGGCCAAGATAGTTAAAAATGCTGCTTAGACTTCCCAATGGATACCAAAAAGCTATTTAGTAGGCTCAGGTCAGTACCTGGAATACAGTCATTTGGACTTAAAACATATTGTACAGGTAGTAGATGTATTCCTCTCATCCTGTCACCTGTTACTTGGGAAAACAGACCAACGCTTACCTGTCTACAACCTCCTTTCAGGTATTTGTAGTGAGAGCTATAGTCTTCCCTCAGCCTCCTTTTCGCCAGACTAAACCACCCCAGTTCCCTCAGCTGCTCCTCATAAGACTTGCTCTCTAAACTCTTCACCAGCTCCATTGCCCTTCTCTAGACATGCTCCAGCACCTTGACGTCTTTCTTGCAGTGAGGGGCCCAAAACTGAAGATGGTGTGCTCATATGGCTCAAAGAAAAACAGTGTAGTTAGATGGAGATTTCCTCTGGGATATTACTGAGGATACGGTCAATATCTGACCTTTTCAATTCATGTCATACTCTTTGCTACTGGTGGCACTAGCACATGTTCACCACCACCTGTTTTACCACAACGAACTGCTTTACTTAAGAGTATGAAACAGCCTGTATATTTTCAGTCCTATCAACCCTTTCTTAAGTCCTGTATTATATGTGTATTTCCAGAGGTGCCTGAAAACTCACCTTCAACATTTGTCTACTGAAAAATCACAAAAATGGAAGATAAGTGGGGCATAGTTCTTATTTCACTCAAGGTTCCAATTGCATAGGGAACCGCTGGTCACTCTTGCCTTTATGGACACAGGAAACAATTTAATCACACTCATTACAACATCTGTTTAATTATTTTTTTAAAAATCTTTGAACAATAATCGTATTTACTAAGGCTGATTTTAATTTCTATTTCCCAGTCAGAAAGATGATGTAGTTGATGCACTGTGTGAAAACAGGTTGCCCATGCAAGGTTTACCACAAACACATATTTTGTCTTTCTTAAGGGACTGCAGGTCCTACACTGTGTTGGATTTATTAACCATGGCTACGTACCTTGAAACCAATCACTACACAAAATTGATCCAATAAAATTAATCTGACTAAGCTCTCTATGCTTGCGGGAAAGCAAGTGGTAATGACTCTGTTTCATTAACTACAGACTTCTGGGACATATACTCATTTGTTACTATAAAATAGCGTAAGAAAGTGGTTTTTGACAAAATCTCCCTTTTTTCCAGCTTATGGTTTCACCATTTATATTAGGATGATGATAATTCATTAATTTCTTTTTGAACAATTGCCTGTACGTCCTCATTTATCAGAGGCAAATTAGCAGGATGATGTCTCAGAAGGCAGTGTGTGTTTTTATAACCCAGCTGTTCATGTTCTTTGGAAGAGAAATCCTATTCAGATGCAATGTCAAGATGAATTTAAGCAATGCTACCAACTGGTTATTTTTGTCTGGATTTCTTTAAGCATGTATTATTTGCAGGTGACAGTATTTCCCGCAAGCATAATGCCAGTATGGCATTAGCCACGGTAGAGAGCGAGATGAATAATTGTCCAGTGTAGGCACCTGATCTAAACAAAAAGGGGGTTCGACAAAAAATCCTATCAAAATTGAGTAAGTTGACCTATGTGATTTAGATTAAGAACCCCCTAAATGACTCGTTTTGGTGAAATATGTATCTATTTTAAGTAACAGGTCAGTAGTACCTTAAAGAGGCTTACACTACCTACATCAACGATACCACAAAGCTACAGCCCTGCATATAAGTAGTCTTATGTCGGTAGAGAGCAATCACACAAGCAGTGACTCTGCTTTCCAGGCTAGACTGTACCTCATCATGGTAAAATGTTTTGAATGACATTTTTGTATTTTCAGAATAGAACAAAATGTTAAAAAAATAATCCTAAAATATAACTAATGACTTCTCAGGAGTTTAGATGCATGCATACCTTCCATCAAGAGTTTAAAAGATCCAGTATGTAAAACGCCCCAAAATAAGTTAGAAATTCTAGATTTCTCCTGTCAAGAGTTAAAAAGTAATTACCATTAGTGTTCTTTATTTCAAAGTCATTACAGTGCTTTCACACTTATAGACAGCGACATTCATTTTTATTATGGCTATATTTTATTTTTATTACTGCTATATTTTTATACTGTCACAGTAGCATATAGTTGTGGTCTTTTACATTTAGACTAGCAGAAGTTTTGCCAGTATGGCTATATAATCATGCTTAAGTACTATATTGTGCCACCAACAGATTTGTGAATAGCATACTGACAGCTCTTTACTTGAATGGCAATTGTTTCCAGGCAAAGAAGAAAAATAAACCCCACCTTTATTCATAAAATGTAATATAAGGTCCTAACTCATCTCTGGGAAGGGTTGCACCAGAACATCTGATTGCTGACACCTAGTTAGGAAGTTTGAGTGTCCTCAAACTATATCTACACCAAAAAACCCCCAAGCGAAGACAAAACAAAGGAGTAAAACACATACACAAGCCCTCTCTCTGCAAGCCACATCTTGTGCTCTAGCATCTAAGTTTTCATTTAAACTGTATTTCTGTATTTCACCTATGCCTTTCTTGTATAAGTATCAGAGGGTATTAATTTGGTAGTCAACATCCTTTCACTGTTTTTCTCCAGTCTTGGAAGGGAAAATTACACATACTGATAACTAAGAGCAGATTAAAAAGCAGCTCCGAACTAAGCTGTGTCAAACTTTGTTATAATTTTTCCAAACTTTTTGTTCTGCGCTGGATATCTTCCACCATACAGATCTGTAACACTCTTTACTTGAAAGTAAAAATGAAAATTATGAATATTTTAAATTGATCTGGATGACATCCTGAGAAAATTGCTCCAGAGCCTGAAAAACATTCTGTCAGTTTCCTGAAAATCAATCACTATTAGTTTGAGTTTCCAGACTTACTGCATTCCACCTGGTATGAAGAAATGTTTAACTACTAAACAAGTAGTGATAGAAAAACGATCTAAATCAAACAGATTTACAGGAATTTGTTAGAGGTGCATGTTATTTCCTGCATTCAGGGAAGGTTATTGCTGAAAAACTCACTAATATGTATCTGTCACAAAATATTGCTTCTCCTGTCACAGCTAAAAATGGTACAAAAATCAGCAAAACAGATTAGTAAGTACCATCTTCAGCATGCATTATCTCACTTATTATTTCAATATTTCTTCATTTTTCAACAATCCCTCTTCCCAGCTCACATATGCAGAAGACTTTTACCTTAAAACACACGGATTAAATTGGAACTAGATTTGTATCACACAATGCAATGCATATTTTCAGGCCATATACCGTTCTCAACCACATCAGGCCCCCTCCATCAGCATGGCTTTAGGTCAGGAGTTAAAGGTCTGGGTTGATCAGGAAAAAATTCCAAACACAAGTGCCTCAAACATTGGATTGAAGGGGCTGCTTCAGTTCGTCATGCTACAAATTGTAATTTCAGAGGTTCAGTTCAGATTTCTATAAGACACATATAGATAAATGCTCATTATGCTATCAGAAATACCACAATGGAAGTTTTCTTTCATTTAGCATGGACTTCTGGAACTCTTCAATATAACTTCCATATAATCCATAATTATAAAGGGCTGAGAAAGATGCATTTGATATGTGATGATCTGAGTATGCAAGAAAACAGAAGAAAACTCACACACATCTTCCGGTAAATTAATCTCAAATCTGGTGGAGTTTTTATGGAAAATACTGTATTATCTACCTCTAGAACTATTTTTGTAATTTTATCATTTTTCATGAAAAAGAGGATCTATACTTCTTTACAAAGAATGCTGGAGAAATGGACTGTCACGAGCCTCATGAAGTTCAACAAGGAGAAGTACAAAGTCCTGCACCTGGGGAGGAACAGCCCCACGCACCAGTACAGGCTGGGGGCCACCCAGCTAGAAAGCAGCCTGGCAGAAAAGGACTCGGTGGTCCTGGTGGAACCAAGCTGACCATGAGACAGCAGTGTGCCCTTGTGGCCAAAAAAAGAAGCCAGCAGCACCCTGGGCTGCACTAGGAGCAGCGCTGCCTGCAGGCAGAGGGAGGTGACCCTTCCCCTCCCTCCCCTCAGCACTGGTGAGGCCACACCTGGAGTCATGGGTCCAGTTTTGGGCTTCCCAGTACAAGAGAGACATGGACTTGCTGGAGCAAGTCCAGCAATGGGCCACAGAGATGATGAAGGGACTAGAGCATCTCTCCTACGAGGAGAGGCTGCGAGAGCTGGGGCTCTTCAGCCTGGAGCAGGGAAGGCTCAGGCGGGAATCTTGTTAATGGGTACAAATACCTGAAGGGAGGGTGCAAAGAGGACAGAGCCAGGCTCTTTTCAGCGGTGCTCAGTGACAGAAGCAAAGGTGATGGGCACAAACTGGAACACTGGAAGTTCCCTCTGGACATCAGGCCGCACTTTTTCACCATCCCCACCATCTGTGAGGTTGACTGAGCACTGGCACAGGTTTCCCAGGAAGGTTGTGGAGTCTCCATCCTTGGAGATATTCAAAAGCCATTTGGGCTTCTGGCTGCAGGTGTTCCCAGTTGAGCAGGGAGGCTGGACTAGATGACCTCCAGACGTGCCTTCCACTCTCAATCAGTCTGTGATTCTGTGTATATCAGTGAGCAGCTAGCTGTCAGGTCATGAATTGAAAAATACAATTTTCTGTACTGGAGAAAGTATGGGGAGTTTCTTTAGTGGTAGTGCAATGGTGACAATGCTACTTTCTGCAATCGTGTAAACTAAATTATCCAGTAGAAGGTTCTAGAATATGCAACAGTACAAAAGCCCCTAAAATGCATGCTATAGCCCACCTTTTTTGTCATTCATTGCTCTATTCTCACTTCACACTGGTGAGGCTGCTGGGAGCTCACTGGTTCTGGTCCACTCCTCCACAACTACGTGTGGCTTTCCACCCACAGTGCTTCTCCTTCCAAAGATGCAGCTCCATATTACACACCAGATTCAGCTGTTATTTTAAGTGAGGGCCACCAGGGAACAGCAGCAGACTCAGGCCTACTCAGGATGGCATTCCTCACTGTAAACTGAAAACTCACCTGTGTTTCAGACACAAGTGAGTACTCCCTAACAAACACACAGTTACTAAACACAGGGGGAAAGCAGTATTTCAAGTACCGTCTTCATCACGGGTTCAGTCGTTAGTAAATAAGCCTGCAATCAAATTTGGTGCAGAAAAATATGCAATAAATTATTTCAATACAGGAGAGGCCCTGGACAATATACAAAATATTGATATTTTTCTGCCTCTGTTGTTTTTTTTTTTAAGATTAGGATTCAAACATCATCCCATATTGTAGATCAACAAGTAGAATTCTGGAGAACTTTCTCATTAAGAGGAGTTTATTTCATTTCCTTAGCACAACCACTTTAGAGGAAATCTACAACCAGAGCTGCAAGCCAAGGTAGGTCACATCTCGAAAGGCATCAGCAACAAGGTTTTATTGCACCCTCTAGTGTCTGAGGACAGGCTTCTGTATGTCGTTCTTGTCCTTGCATCAAATCATTTTCCAGCAGCCACAGCAAAACTCAGGACATTATAATAAAGTTTGTGAAGTGCAAGTGATTTTTACCATAAAATTCTTTTCACTTTTTTTCTTCAGATTGTATTAAAATAGCATTTAGTACTTCCACTGCGAGATGGAATCCTTGAATGACTGTTTCTGAAAATAAGCATTGAGGAGTTACTCCAAAACCCACAACCTCACAATACTATTAAGCCCAAGTCCAAAAACGTTTAAAAAATTATGTATATGTAAATCAGTTTTCTACACTTGCATTAAGAACTGCTGTTCCAGCAGAACATAGCCACATGTTTTCTTCTTTTTCACATTTAGAAATGGTGTCATACTACTGGGATTCAACAGAGAAGGAATGCAGGAAATGCTACACATCAGAAATTTTATGTGCTATCTGTGTTTGCCTTGGACTTGAGAAACTTTTAATCTCTCCCTTCTGCAATAAGTATTGAATGTTTTTTCTAGGAGTCAGATGATGCAATATGAAATGGGGCTTTCTCAGCCCTACCTGAGAAGTGAAGTCAAAACAACTGTGCCACCATCTCAAACGATGAAACAAAAGAGCTCCTCCATTACATTTACCACCAGTCACATATGCAAGCATATTTTCCCAGCTTTCAGGAGCAGTAAGGTGTTTGATAAGAAGTTTTGCCATGAGGAACACTGCTGTATTAATTTAATCAAGTGACAGAAAATATTTCAGATTAATAAGCTTAAATAAGCATAATTCCATAATCTTGTGGTTTAAACACTTGCCTTCAGTAAAGAATGATAGTGCTTCTAGGTCAGTAGAGAATGATTTTAAACTTATATTGTCCAGTATTTTAAGCAGTCATTTACAGCACTTTTTTAAAGCATGAAACCTTTCCATATCAAGTAGCAGTGGCTGTGTTTATGTTCATGTTACACAGGTTCAGTGCAATGTGGAATCTGACATTTTTGAAAGCTCTCACACCTACTGCAGATTTACTGGTATTCTTCATATTTACTGTATTAATGGTCTAAGTGACAGCTGTAACATTTAGATAAACGTAAGCAAACCCAAGCACATTGTCATACTACTACAAAATAAGAGGTCCAGGCCCTGCTCTCTCACATGTAGCTGAATTTAAGTTTGCATCCATGTGAGTGCAAATGGAATTGGGTTTCTGAAGTCAGGTTGGAGGAAGGGTTATAAAACTCCCACACAGCTGATATAAAACTGTAATCTATTCTCCTTGATTCTATTCCAAAGAGTTCTTTTCAGTTTTGGTAGTTTTTTTTTGTAGAAAACACTTCAGAAATTGTCCAAGATTGAAATTTCTTGTGTTAACATATTTCAGATATAAGAATGTTTCTAAAAATAAAAGCATCACCACATAATATACCTTTGTAGGAAAACTGAATAAAAATGATAGCTAGTTTATTTAAAGATGCCTAGCAAGAAATACGAAATGCAATAGAAGAAGAGGTGGGTGAAATATTGTACAAGCAACTGGGAGAAATCTCACAATCACTAGCCCTTCTCATGGGGGACTTCAACTTGCAGGACGTCCACTGGGAATACAACTCAGCTGAGAGGAAACAGTCTCGAGGTTCCTGGAGTGTGGGAAGACAGCTTCCTGGCCCAGCTGGTGAGGGAGCCAGCCAGAGGAGATGCCCCACTGGACCTGCTGTTGGCAAACAGGGAAGGACTGGGGGCTGATGTGCTGGTCAGAGGACATCTTGGCCACAGCGATCACAAGATGATAAAGTTTTCAATTCTTGTAGAAGTAAGGAGGGGGGTCAACAGAACCGCTGCCTTAGAGTTCCGGAGGGCACACTTTGGCCCATTTAGGGACTGGTCAACAGAGTCCCTTGGGAGGCAGCCCTAGAAGGGGAAAGGAGTCTAGGAAGACTGAACGTGCTTCAGGAAGGACATCTTCAAGGTGCGGAGGCAGGCTGTCCCCATGTGCCAGAAGATGAGTTAGCGGGGAAGAAGACCAGCCTGACTGAGCAGAGACCTTTGGCTGGAACTTGGGGAAAAAATAATTTACCACCTTTAGAAGAAGGGCCAAGCAACTCAGGAGGACTATAAGGATGTTGCAGGGTTATGCAGGGAGAAAATTAGAAAGGCAAAAGCCCAGGTAGAATTCAGACTGGCCACTGCCATGAAAGATAACAAAAAGAAGTTTTAACAAAAAACATTAGAAACTAAAGGAGGGCCAAGGAGAATCTGCATCCCTTTTTGGATGTGGGGGTAAACACTGCCACAAGTGATGGCAATGGTCCTTGACACAGTACCAGAGACTGTGGTCCTTGATGCTTTCTTTGCCTCAGTCTTTAATAGTAAGACCAGTTACCCTCAAGGTATTCAGCCCCCTGAGCTGGAAGATGGAGATGAAGGGCGGAATGCAGCCCCCACAGTCCAGAAGGAAACGGTCAGTGACCTGCTGCTCCAATTAGGTGTGCACAAGTCTATGGTGCTGGATGGGATCCACCTGAGGGTACTGGGGGAGCTGACAGAAGTGCTCACTGAGCCACTTTCAATCACTTACCAGCCCTCCTGGCTAACCGGGGAGGTCCGAAAGACTGGAGGTTTGCGAATGTGACGCCCATCTACAGGAAGGGCAGGAAGAAGGATCCAGGCAGCTACAGGCCTGCCAGCCCGACCTTGGTGCCAGGGAAGGTTCTGGAGCAGATCATCCTAAGCGCCATCACAGGGCACGTGCAGGACAACGGGGGGATCAGGCCCAGCCGGCATGGGTTTATGAAAGGCAGGTCCTGTTTGATGAACCTGATCTCCTGTGACAAGGTGACCTGCCTAGTGGATGAGGGAAAGGCTGTGGAGAGTGTCTACCTGGACCCTAGTAAAGCCTGTGACACCGTCTCCCACAGCATTCTCCTGGAGAAACCGGCTGCTCATGGCTTGGACGGGTGTACCCTGCACTGGGTAAAAAGCTGGCTGGATGGCCAAGCCCAGAGTGGTGCTGAGTGGAGCTACATCCAGCTGGCGGCCATTCACAAGTGGGTTCCCCAGAGTTCAGGGTTGGGGCCAGTCCTGTTTAACGTCTTTATCGATGATCTGGACGAGGGCTTTGGGTGCACCCTCAGTAAGTTTGCAGATGACGCCGAGTAGGGACGTGGAGCGTTGACCTGCTGGAGGGCAGTCAGGCTGTGCAGAGGGACCTGGGCACGCTGGAGCGATGGGCCGAGGCCATTCCTGGGAGGTTCAACAGGGCTCAGTGCCAGGTCCTGCCCTTGTGTCACAGCAGCCCCACACGGCGCTACAGGCTGGGGCAGAGCGGCTGGAAAGGGCCTGGTGGGAAAGGGCCTGGGGGTGCTGGTCCACAGCCGGCTGAGCGTGAGCCAGCAGTGTGCCCAGGTGGCCAAGGCGGCCAGCAGCACCCTGGCTGGTACCAGACACAGTGTGGCCAGCAGGGCCAGGGCAGCGATGGTCCCCCTGTCCTGGGCACTGGTGAGGCCGCACCTCGAACGCTGTGTTCAGGTTTGGGCCCCTCGCTGCAAGAGGGACGCTGAGGTGCTGCAGCGTGGCCAGAGCGGGCAGCGAGGCTGGTGCAGGGTCTGGAGCACAAGTCTGATGGGGAGCGGCTGAGGGAACGGGGGTGGTTCAGTCTGGAGAGGAGGAGACTCTGTTCCTCTACAGCTCTCTGTCTCTCTTCAGCTGCCTGGAAGGAGGCTGTAGGCAGGTGGGTGTGGGTCTCTTACCCCAGATAACAAACGACAGGACAAGAGGAAAAGGCCTCAAGTTACACCAGGGGAGGTTTAGATGGGGTATTAGGAAAAATTTCTTCACTGCAAGGGTGGTGGAGCATTAGAACAGGCTGCCCAGGGAGGTGCTGGAATCACTGTCCTTGAAGGTATTTTAAAAATATGTAGATGTGGTGCTTAGGGACTCGGTTTAGTGGTGAACTTGGCAGTTGTGGGTTAACAGCTGGATTTGATTATCTCAAAGGTCTTTTCCAACCTAAATGATTCTATGATTCTATACTTTGACTTAGTCTGCCGAAGCAGTTTGGTTTCATTATTAAAAAGGTGTCTAATGGAACTGTACTAGCTTTTGATCCTTAAATCACTCAGTTTAGGAGATACACAGAGTAACTCAGAACAAAAAAACACAGGAGTTACTCTCAGGGGATTGTTGTCTTGGAAACTGCAGCACAGCCAGATACAGTTTCTTAGAGAAAGACTCCCACACAAATACCTTTGTTCAATTAACTGTTTAGCATGATTGCATTTCATTTCTCTTCATACTACATTCTCTGAGTAGAGAGATCTGCTTAGCCAGCATAGAGCAATGTAGACCTATTCCTCATGTTCCCTTAACGGCATTCCTATGTGCCAGCAGATCAGACGCAGAAAATGTATGGCCATATTTGAAAAACCTTGTTCGGTTTCTGTATACATCACATAATTATTCACGGAGTGAATATATCTTTATTGTTTCATATAAAGAGGAAAAGCTACTTATTTTAATGAAAGTGAATTTGCATTTAATCTTCTCAATGGAAAGTGTGCATTTAAATGGTATGTTTGCTGAATAAACCAAACCTCAAGGCCATGGAGATGCATGTTTCATGAATCAAAGTTGTAAGCAGGCCTCACAGGTGTGCACTTAAATTTCTGAGCTATAACAAAGGAGAAGGCACAAATACTTACCCCCTCTGTATTTCCTTGTATTAAGTAAGATTAGCATAAATTTCTTGAATACAAAGGAGTCTTATTTATAGCCTTGTCTTTGGGATCTGCCTCTTGGTGCCAAGCCAAGGCAAGGAAAGGAGAAAGGAAAAAAAAGTACAACTCACATTTTTGGAAAGCCAGAATGGGCCATTCTCCAGTTTTAGGATCAAGGTTTAAAACTAATCTTATTTTAATACTATTGTCCTACTCTCTCTGCTACCACCTTCAGTTCAGGTGACATTTGCAGTTGCATCTCATTGTACTTGGGAGATAACAAGATCTATGCCTCCCCTTCAGAGTAAAGAAAACATGTACTGGCAAACAGGATTTTGTGCATTAAAGAATTAAAAAGGTCAAATCTGTTTCCTGATCACTAAACTAACACTAAACTAAAGACAGACAAAACTAGCTGAGATGTATACAACTATAGCCTATTGCCAGTACTATAGTAACTCCTCTTTAACTACTTTAACGTGCACCTAGTGGAGCTCCTCCCTAGTGATATCCTCTGAATGTTCTCCAGATTAACAACTACCCTCTCCTATTCACCACCTCAAAGCTACTTTATCTTAATAAGAGGTATTCAGAATGCAAGTCATCAACAGCACCACAAAAGCATAATTGAAAAGGATACAGACCAAACCAGCAGCTGCAGATACCAAAAACACATATTCCAAGAATCCCTCTGTTTACTTCCCAGCGTTTAAAAGAAAGGTGAAACTTCATCCATTCAAACTATGGGTCCACAACTGTTTTGCCATCAACTTAATTAAAAATGTAATTTAAACATTTACAGTATGGAGAAACAAACAAGTCCCCAGTTCAAAGTAAACTTCAATCTTGATACCACCTCCCTGTTTCTAGCAATCCATATCAATATCTGCATAATGGCATATGGCATTTTAAGTTGCAAGTACCAGAACTAAGTATTGCAGGATCTGAAGGCTTCGGAGGTGACAGCTGTTATTCTCAATAGCCCTCTGCTTACAGGTTGTTTTACATTATCTAGTTTGATTAAACTATTTGAGATTTGCATGCATCACACTTAAATAAAATTGTTCACTTTTACCACGTCAATGTATTTTGAAAAGCTTAGAGGGGTAACCTTAGCCCATGAGGGGGGAGTGAGGAAGGACTTTAAAAAAATCCTGCAATAAGCTCTATTTGTACCACTGAAAAGCAAGTTGCCAGACAACAAGTATTTAGTTTATATATAACGGTATTCTTCCACTCTTGAGCATTTAATCTGAACAGCATTATGTGGCTTCTGAGAGCTGTGCATTCACAAGTTGAAGCCTCAGTATCAAAAAAAACCCCAAAAAACTTTCACTCAAAACAGGATAGATGGTACACATGTACTTCTCAGTCTGTTTGGTAACTGCACTGGAGGTCAAATTCCATTTAAAAATTGGAATTATTTGGGACATTTAATTAAAACAGTTCAAGAAGCCAAATCAAATCAAATATTCTGCACTTACAAGACCACATTTGGACTACTGTGTCCAGTTTTGTGTTCCCCAGAACAAGAAAGACACCAACATGAGTCCAGGGGAGGTCACCAAGCTAGTCAAGGCCTGGAACACATGAGGCATGAGCAGAGGCTGTATGTATCACTGTCATCTGAATATACACCCAAACCTACAAATAGAACGCAGAAAGCAGAGGGCTAAGCCCCGAAAGTCTTTACTATTCTGAGTAAAGAGTGTTCTAAAAGTGCCAGAAGTCTTGTGTGAACTCTCCACAATAACAGCGGATAAAAATCTCTACTCCCTTTTTTGTTGAGTCACCCGATTTCTACCTGTAGAGCAGAGCTCTTCTATTGAAAGCAGAGCAGTAGCCCAAATCATCTGAGATACTTAACCTTGGGCAGTCACATCAGTCACTTGTATTAAAAACACAAATGCCCTAAAATATTAATCTTAAATGCTGTCTTCTCTGAACATACATAACTTTACTGCTGACTGATATGTCACAATGAATCACTGACTTTTAGTGTAATGACATTTGTAATGCAGAAACTCCTGAACACTAGCATCAAATATCACAGTGAGTCAACAACTTACTCTTCTTTAATTCACATCTCTTTTGTACACAAGAGAACCTGAAATCCTCTTACACAATATTCCTATGAAAATAAGAGCACAGCTATTTGTATTTTCAAAAAGTGTATTTAACAAAGGTAGGAGTGAAGAACTCAGCAGCATAAGGAGCCTCAACTTTAATTCTGTGCATTTTATGACATGGCACCTGATCTAGCAAATGTCAGTAACTTTAATAGTTAGATTTCACCCCTTTGTCCCCTAGGCAGGTGAACAGGTAAAACTGTCAAACTGCTAATTAATGATCCACTCCCAGTTAAGCTTCCACTTTTTTTTCTTTTTAAACAGCTTTGACAAAAAAAGCAAAATGCTGCAAGAACTTTTCACAGTGGGAAGTATGCAAGACAACTTTCCTAGTCCCTTGGGCAAAGAAGGACTGTTTGTTTGCCTATCAAAATTTATACACATAGGTACACACACTGATTTAGCAAAAGGGGAGGAAAAAGGCAGGAATGTAGGACAATGCAAAACTGCACATTTCAGAAAACCTGTGCAGCTGAAGACTGCCTGAATCCAGTAACCAACAAAGTGTTAATGTGTAGCCTCAGTTGTTTCTCCCACCCAATACTGAACTACTAAACCTGGAAAAGAGAAGTAAGAGACTACACCTCATCCAGGTAGAGACGACAAAAAATGTATATGGGTTCAAGGGAAGACTCAAGTGTTTTTTAATAAGATCTTCTGAAGGTTACTAACAAAACAAACTACAGTCTTTTTACTTCCTTGGAGCTGAGGAATAGTCAGAAACTAAGAGAGTAGGGGAAGAAGGCAGAGGAGAGTATCGCATGGACAAGCTCTTTTTAGTCCTCCCCAGGTCTCCATATGTGGCCTCAGACTCTTGGAGCCAGACAGTCACTTTGGTCTGAACCAGCAGAATTAGTCCTATGTCTTGATTTTTAGCTATGTAGGCAAAAACCTGATTGTCTCATCTTTAGGGAGATGTAAGTAACTCAGCTTTATCCTTACTACCCATAACAAGAACTTCAGCTGCATGGAAGAAGTAGAACTGGTAAGCACTTTCAGAAAAGAGTTGATCTCACCATGGCTATACTTCAATTGCTGGAGGAGAGTACTCACTGAAGAACATATTGCCAAGACAAAAACAGCACAACTTCCCAGCACACACTCCAGAGACATTAATCACCTACAGAATCCCAGCTTAATCAGCAGCGTGACCTTGGTCAACACAGCAATGCAACCACCTTGTCACATTCCAGGTACAGGGCTATCAAATGTGTTCTTCCTTTTTAAAGCACAACAGGAAATAAGAGAAACTGAGGTATATGCCAAGTGTCCTAATTTATAGCAAGTCTAGTCTTTAATCACAATCTGTATCTCTAAAGCACGAGTTTGCATTAAGTTTTGTGTTACTGCACAGCCCTTCCACTTCTCCATTCTTTGTGTTTGGTATGAAATGACCAAGAATATTCTCACAGAATTTTCATTTTAATAAAGCCAGAAAACACAGCTTTTGACATCAGCAAGGACTGAGTATGAGCAAGGGCTTCTGAAAAACTGCTCTAGTTTCTGTCAACATTAATTGAGCTGAACCCATCTACAGGAGGCATTTAATCAAGAACCACAGAGCCTGAGTTCTTGTTAGCAGCAGGGCTCCCTAGGTAACTCAAAGAGCATTCAGACATTAATAAAAGGATAGGACTGGAAAACCATTGGACAAAAATAAAGCAGGGGATTATGTTCAGAAAGGCAAAGAAGTTCTTGCTTTTAATAGCTAGTATTTCAGAAATGTTTTAACAAGCAAGGTTCCTGGTCACGTAGTGAAACTATGACACTGTAAGTTAGTAAGTTTTCTCTATACTATGTGGCCAAAGTGTCATTAAAAAGCAGTAACAACTACATTTTACATATAGTCACAGTACAGCTATTTATCCTTGCCAGGATAACTGCCTATGAAATGAAATACTGTTGTTCAAACAAGGATACAAGGCTAGAATGCAAGGCCATACGATACCAAGAAAGATGAAAGCTATGCTGTATACTTTATGCTTTTTCTCCATAACATTTGAGGATAATACACTAGGCCACTGTTCACTGATGTACAATTTTTGTATATTTGAAAACTGACAGAAGTGTCCTTAGTTAGCCAGGGTTTTTTTACTTCTATTTGCTTCTGGCAACACTTCAACTGTGTATTAAAGAAACTAATCATACATATCTGATTTCTTGAAAGTTTGGACTCAGACTACATCACCAGTTTAAACACCATGTAAAAGAAGTACAAAAAGACATACAGACAAGTAACATCAAATTTAGAATTACAGCTCTTCATTTAACTTGGCAACCAGTCTTAATTTCTTACCTGCTGAGTGATGAGCTAATAAGGTTGCTACACTTTGCACAAAAAAAATTACGTGCTAGTAATTCTTCATTCTAATAGCTAAACAAGAACTTGAAAATTACTTTACCTATGGTATGAACTGCTGTCTTCTTAATATTTTACTCTTTACCTGAGGAACTACAGGTTGAAAAGTTTCAAATATGCAGAGCTATCAACAGCATGTACATTTTACAAATGTAGGTCCTCACCTCATTATTTTACATGCATGCAAAACAAGCTGTAAGATTTATATTGGAAGTGGCAGTTCATTTTTGCACACACTCAGAGAAGCTTTGCCAGCAAATTTCAGATCTTTTCATTTTATTGGGGGCTACCATTACAAGCACTGCTAGTCTCTTAGTAAAGAGAGAATGATACCTCACATTCATGTAGCACACAACCTTGGATTTTTATTTTTAACTGTGTTTCATAAGAATACTTGAGATTGCTTATACTGTAACTGAGAAGCATTGTTTACCTGCAGGGACATGTAATTTCAGCAGATGCTAAATATGATTCACATTATCTAGAAACTTTTGAATATAGAATTCTCTCAGCACAAGAACTGTAAGAAATCAGAAGTGCTAGTATGAGCGAAGAAAAGATTTAAGAGATAAGATTTAAGGGTTAGATTAAGCAGAGCAAACCATATGAATCTGGGTGCTGCAAGAAAAAAAGGTGTTTCCTTATAAATACAAGTGAGACTCCTTACCTATCCAGTTCTCTGATTGCTTACTTCCTCCCATCTACCTCCTGTTTACCATTAAGCAGGATTAAGACTAGAAAAAACACGCTAGGGTGAGGAAGAAATTGAGAAAGTAGGTAGGTGGACTGCCAGTACCAGTCTGGGCTAAGAGAACACGTTCAGTAGCACTGGGATAGGCAAGCATTAGGTTTTGTGGGTAAGGCAAGGATTCAAACTAAAAATAGTTAACACACAAATTCAGGAGAAGACAACCAATTAAACTAATTGTTGCTGTTACCATCATTCACTAGGCTATGACAATTTATGGTTCAACTAAGAGATGTAAGGCACAATCATCACAAGAAGACAAGGAATGGTAAAAAACTGTTGAGATAAACTGACAGTTGCAACCAGCATGAGTCACCAGGATACCACAAACACTGCTGTCAATTTGCCTCACATCTTGAGATCAGTGGCAGCAATTAAAGATTGAGACTATAACTGCTATTTGGGTTTATATGATGGGGGGCACTCATGCTGGCCCAGAGAAAGGTCAGTTCCAATCTGAGTTACGGGCTGTGATACAAGAAGTCCGTGAACTAGTTTTTTTCAGCTCCATCTGTAATGTAAGTGAGGCATAGCAGCAAAGGAATTCAGGTGGTGTTTCCATGTAGCAAGTACCTCTGTAAGCACAGTGCATAAAACCAGATGTGGCAGGTTATTGCAATATTACAGCTAAGGATAAGGCCCATATAGGGATTTAGGTCTCAGAGTCAGTTCAAAGCAAAGAGCTAAAAAAAAAATCAAACCAAAAAAAAAAAAAAAAGGATCAAGCAAATCTGGCAGAGTAACAGGGAGACTAGCACACACATTGGAAAAAAAAACCCAACAAACCAAACAACCCCCCAAAACCAAAAAAAACCCCACTACTCTAAAGCTGCAGCCACCTGGACTTCACCTTACCCTATACAGAGAGCAACTTCTTGTGCAAAACCAGTGACATTCAACTAAGTCGCCTTAAGTCCCTGGATCCGCCAAGTCCCTGTCACAAACACAGCGAGGCACTCTCCTTGTGGGACCCGAGGAGGCTCCTGCCTGGACTACAATTCTCAGCAGGCCACACACCAGCCACTGCAGTGGTAATTGGCATTAAATGTACAAAACACACACTTTTGCCTTAAAACCACTGAGCTGAAGCTATAAACACACCCCGTTATGTCTACAGCAGAATGCTACCATTTATTACTGAATGCTCGCTTTCCAGAATTCAATGCTGCTTCAAAAACACATGGATGTGTTTGAACTATGTAAATACACAATTTGCCCCACTTACAACTGCCAAGATGACAGCTTTAAGCTATGGTATAGTTTCAGCACATCCATCAGCCTTTATGGATGGCTGAATTTAGCCACACAATTATGCTTCTTTGCAATTACAGTCAGGTCCCAAATGGATGCTGATATTAACTCTCGAGCTTCTCATATAAAACCAATTATCATTTACAGAGAAAATAACAGATTACATAGCATTTCAAACTTTTGCTACCTTCTTTTTCCCCCAAATAATTTAGCTTTTCATTCTATTAAAATGAAACTTACACTGAATATAACTAACTGAAGATTCTGCAATCTTAGAGATGGTCCTAACTTTTTACATTCTCCATACAGAAAAAAATAAAGATGCAGTCATGCAGTCTCCATACAAACAATTACAGGATTCCTTATATTATTTTGCTTTTCTGGCTTTATAATTAAATACTGTACTAATATGCTAATATGCTATGTTAGCACAGTATATGCTAATATGAAGGGCTGACCCATCCTTTGTTTTCACTTTGTTTAATATCAAAGACAGAAAGTTATCTTAGAAATTTTTTTACACTAGACCAAGAGATAAGGTTAAGCCTTGACTGAATGAAAATGCACTTTATTTTTCTACTACCTGACATGGTTTTAAATTTACTTTTATGATTTGTAAATGTATGTAAATTTATGCAATTTTCTGAAACAGTCCAATGCTTCATCAACAGACATACTTTTGGAGCTACTGTGCATTGCACTCAATTCAGCAACAGACATATATACTTCTAATCTGATCAGCACAGTTATCACAACCCCAGATCTATAAGGTATGGGCATGTACTGATCTATTGGTATCTACATCTATTTGTAATAAAACTTTTGTGTATAATACTGTTTATAGCAAACAGAGTTACATTAATGAAGTACATCACAGAAACCTAGAACAAAAAAGAAAATTAAGATCAATTGAAATTGAAAACATAATTTAAAAATATTAAAATAAATAGACCTCAGTAAAAGTCTTATTGCATTTTTAAAAGTACAAATTAATTTATAACACACATGAGAAATAAATTATGACACAAAGAATGTGCATATTACTTTAATTATAAACTAGTTTCAAACTCTCAAAAACATAGTCCTTAAAACTGAATGGTAACACAGCTTGTGTACTATGAACATTAGAGAAATACAAAATTCAGAATAGATTTTTAATGAAAGCTTATTAAAATGTTTGGTTTTCCAATCTGTAGCATTTTCATTAGTACAGATTACCACTTCTTCCTCTCCCTGCATCAAGAGTAAGTGTTAAACAACTATATAGGAACTATAAGTAAGCAGAAAGTTGGAGGTGTTAGATGTCGGAATGGATGAAGTAGCACAAATTGTTTTGTATTCCTGAAACATTCTGCTCCACTGTGACCCCATTCTATGTCTCCAAGCAGCACTGAAATATTTCCTCCATTATGTCATCAATACAGACACTATGTATTTCTTCTTTCTTAGGTACCAAAGTCCATCTTCCAGATTCCCTATGGTATATTCTACAATATGAATGATAAAGTTGAAGCAGGAGAAAAAATTTTTACAAATAAGAAAATCCCTTCAGTTATATACTAGATCACAGCCAACGGGTTTTTTACTTTGCTTGTGCAGTTCTTATTCAGCAGTCCATTACACACACATTGACAGCAGTAAGGAATTTGTCCCTTATGCCTTCTGTTTCCAGATGAAGGATACAAGGCTTTTCAATTTTCATCAGTCAAGAATCAGGTTCACCACCACTGATTCACTTACTTGTTTATATCACAAGACTGCTGTTAAAAGGTATTAGTTAAAATATGTAAATATACATCAAAAAGGAAATAAGAGTGGTCACAGAATTCCATTCTCTACCATCCTTATGCTAAAAGAAAATTAATGCTATTATATACAAAATCAATGCCCTTACATGTAAGGAAATACTCGTGGGACTGACCTCTTTCCTTCCTCAGAAAATCAGAAAACATTCAAAAAAGTAATCTAAAGTGGCACTTAGTAATAAGTGCATATATTTCAAGATATTCTAAATACAACACAAAATACATTCATTTACACAATTATTCCACCCTCAAGCTACAATAGGAAGGAAAACCAAACAGTCACATTTACTACTTGTCTGTATCCATCCTTAATGATTGTAAGTAATATCATACTGAAACTAGAAGTAGGCTATACAGCTATTTACATGGGGAAAAAGTTCCAGCATGAGTTTGCTGATGTGGAAATGGTCAAGAAATCTCAGCTTTGTCTTAGCTAGCATTGGACTGAGAGTATGCACCTAGCATTAAAAACAATTCTTTCCCCTTCAGAGCAATTACAATAAATAAATTACATTTTAAAAGAGGAAAACTAAGATGATAGAAAACTACGGAGACAGACTTACAATAATTGATTCTGTTGATTGTGCATGGTTTGCCAATTCAAGTGCATACTGTAATCAACTGTTGTTAAAAAACATCTCACTCAGTAGACAGGATAGGTGTGCTTAAAACACATGGTAGCATACATATACAAGTGCTGCTGGAACTGCTCCAGATCAAACACAGATCTTAATGAAAATAAAGTTTGATTTTAAGAAAAATTTTGACATTACTTAGTGTATCAGGAACACTTTCACCATATTAAATACATACTAATAAAACAAAATTAAAAGTTTTTATCTATTTCACATTTTTTTCCTTAAGGTTACTTTAGAATTAAAATCAAGGTTGCTTCAATTGTTATGGAAGTTCATACCATGCAACAAAAGATAATTCAGCACAGGTGAGGTAATTTTTTCTTTAGCATATCAATTACATTTGCTTCTAATAAGACGGGAAAAGAATTAATTTGGAGAAATGCAGATAAACTAATATCCACAAATTAAGTCCATTATACCTAAACTGTAAAGAATGGGATGTTTCTCTGAAACTTTTTATATTCTTCAGTACATTTCAGTGTAAAGTTTGCTTCTGTTCCTTTTCTCCTTCATCCATTTGAGGACCATGTTTGCACTGTTTCCGCTAGCCCATTGATGTTCATTGACCATGACAAACAAAGCTGCACCACATTCCCTATGTTAAGAAACCATTAAAAACCTTCATAATTTATTGCAGTAAAGACAGAATATTAAATTT
The DNA here is from genome assembly GCF_023634155.1 of Falco peregrinus. Taxonomy (NCBI): domain Eukaryota; kingdom Metazoa; phylum Chordata; class Aves; order Falconiformes; family Falconidae; genus Falco; species Falco peregrinus. The sequence goes on along the minus strand of NC_073739.1, from coordinate 45,240,339 downwards.
TGATGCAATAATAACTTAATAATTATTTTTATTCACACAAACGAGCTTCCTCGCAACAAAACCAGAAGTAACCAACAATGTCCGAGCAGCACTGTAACAGCACTGCGTGACAACTACTGAGAGGAGTCATCACTGTGGGGTTAACCAAAGCTTTTATTAAACAATGATTAAAGAGTGGTCAAACAATCTACTACTTACTACATGTCAAATAATTAGCTTATATACTTTTAGATCTTTTAGATCATCTCTCATAGACATCAGACAGCTGGGTAAGGGATCCCTCAGCCTCAAGGAATAACCTTGAGAGGTGTCCCTACTCAACAGGAGATCGCCATGCAGCCCACTGCTGTGCAGGATAACTCAGTGGGCTCTGCTGGCTGCAGATATTCGGAGCGTAAAGTGATGGGCTTGTAGTCAAACTCCCCTTCAGTGCATTCACAGGTGTGCAACTGTAGTAATTTTTAGTTCCATCTATTTCTAGCTTAGAGAGGTATTGTGGTTTTGGCTCACTGTTGGTTTCCAAAAAGATGTGACTTAGCACTAAGTTCACGAGGTTTGCACAACAGGACTGATTTCAGTCAGGTCCATTTGTCAGTGATGCCTGAAGCAAAGTACTGTTAACTCAGACTGGGTGCACCCAACACAAACAGAACAGTGACAATCTTTCTGTTTACTAGCCAGAAAGGCAAATGTACAAAACTACCAAGTATAAAACTACACATACACACATCATATTTTCTGATGCTAAAGAAACATTACTGAAAAATCTGAAGACTGATGCTTTCTGTTTTATGAAAAAAATGAGCTGGGCCTTCCTGCATTTATACGGTAGCTGTCAAATTCCCAAATAATCTCTGTAATACAGAGCAAAGCAAGGACAGTGGTGATGCAACTGTCCTCCTGTTGGCTGTCCATTACGGCCTATTTAGAACAATCTTAGGCCACAGGAAATCACTATGATTGATGTGCCCATTTTTCTGTGCACTTATTTCTACCCTCCCAAAGTGGAGGACAATTAGTACCAACTGTGAGGGGGTTTCAGGCAAAATATGATACTTAAATCATTAGCATTTAAGTCAATTGGACTTGTACATAAGGCTGTTGAGGGGCACAGAAACAAAGATCATCACACGTATTTTGTAAAGGTGCCTATGAAGACATTAACAATTTTAGTTCACATCTGGTGAATTGGATCTAAACTGAAAGATTCCAACCTATTAGTTATTTATTAAGGCAAGCTTAATGTAACAGAAGATTGGTGTATCACTTCAGATAGCTGCAAGATACAATGTTCTGTACTCATCACAGAAGAACTACCTCAATCAAATTGTCTCCAAGATCTCTGACACCTCCCCAGATGTCATAGAAATGCATTACCCAGGGAAATTTCTATGGATAAGTTATATAATTCTTAGATCATTTAAATATGGTATATTTTCCACAGTTTCTTCTTATGTCCTATGTGAAATTTAATAAAATAACAAATTATTTCAGAAAATATTCGAATTACTCCAAAATTACAGCAAGTATGCTTGGCTGACAACTCCCAAAACCAGTAATCACTCCCAAAAACTACTGTACACTATCATGTGCAATATTAATACCAATGCCTGCTTTATAACCTTTGACAACATGTATAAATACATAAGGTATACAATTTAAATAGATTTTATTATGCTATTTAAATTAAAATAGCAATTTAATATTTAGTTCTCTTCAAAATGCATGCATGAAGTCATACACAGTATAGTCAGTTAATTGCACTATTCTAAATAACTACTTTTGCAACCTCTAAGTACAGTATTAGTTTTGCAACAACTTTCAGTACTTTCACAACAGAACTTTGATTTGTTATGACTGATGTTCACTTATACCCATACTGAAACTAAAAAAAAAACCAACATCAAACCAAAAATCAGACTTGTAATCCATTGGCATGAGTAACGACATTGTTCCTTTTATGTCTAATTCACCAAAATCTCTTTACGAAATTCAAACTTCGTATGTAACTTGGAATATTTAATTCACTGTGTTACCTGACTGAAGTTAAATTTGCTGCTTTTAACTACTTGAAACAAACCTGTACACTAAAACTGGAGAGGACAAAGTGAGAAGGCAGTGAGCCTGAAAATGTATTTGTCATCTACATAAAGCTGCCTTATTCCTTTCGAGCAAGGCAAATGGGCATAAACGAAAAATTCTGGGTTATGCTGAACATAACATCAAAGCTATTTTGAGAAAACAATTTGTATTTTTCAGCTAAAAATATCTCCCAGTGCACATCAAGAGTTGTAATACCTTTACTCAGTTTGCATTTTTACTTATTTGACATCACAATGCATCAGCTTAATAACTTCAGACACCACACATCATAAAAGTGTACTGTCTGTAAGATGAAAACCTGAGAGAGCTCAACTGTATAATGCAGTTACCTGAAACCAGAATTATTTAATCTGAATTTTCCCACTCAATATATCTAATTAGTTTTCTGATATGGAGTTTAATACACTGCACCTTCAAATAAATCTGTGGCAGCCCAGATTTGTGAAAGACTACAACCTTTTAATATAACAACCACGTCTCCAGTACCATATGAGTTTACAGGCTCTTGTCTTCTTATTTACACAAAAAAAAATCTACTGCTTTAAAGCCCAAATCAAAATTAAAGCATTATTCATTTTCACAACAGATACAATAGATCAGACCACTTACTCAGTATTTGAAGATAGTATTTTAGACCTACCTCAGGCCATTACATTCTAGTTTTTTTTCCTGGGCATGCACTAGAGTAAAAAGAACTACTGAAAGGAAAAAAACCCAAACCTATGCTAATTCAACATTTACGTAGTTACTGTAAGAAATCACTTTCTTGGAATCATAAAAAAGTTTTTGCAAGTATGCTGCAGTGGAGCTGCTAACGACACGTGCTGTGTATCTCTCACTTGCAAAGGCACTAAGTTCAGAATTCTGTAATTAGGGTGGTTTGCCACCTGTCAGCACCAAGAGATCCTCACTTCAGCTATCTACTTAAACTAGCGTTACACCAAAGTAGCTAGTCCACAGTCCACAAGGTGGTATTATAATGGTGGAAAAAAGGAAGTCACAGGAATTGGGAATGCAGGAAATCCTAGGTTCTACTTCCAAGGTATGCGCTTTACATAACCTCTGATAGAGGAATAAGAGTCTAACATGCATTCATAGGAAGTGAAAATAAAAATAAAGCGTGCATGTAGAAAACTACAGCAGCAAGGTTAAGAGACGTTCATAAACACCTAAAAATACTACTTCAGGGAATATATGGAAAACAATGTAAAAAAGCAAAAGTTAGCTTTCAGCAGTCACAGCTGAAGAGGTTTCCAACACATCTTCAGCTTTTAACACTGAGCTTCCATCAGCATCTGGTTTCACTTGGGGTTTCTTGCAGACACCATCTCCAAGTTTGTATTTGTCATATCTGAACAAAAATGACAGAATCTAGCTAACAAAAAGGCAAGAGCCAACATGAAACATGTCTCTGCTTTAGATTGGTTTACTTACAAATCCAGCAAAAAAATGGCAACTTCAGCATGTGAGAACACATTCAGTGTTTCTCTGAGGGACATCCACCGTTCTATTTGTTCTTTGACTGCGCCCTTCTTCTCTCCTGACTTTCTCCTTTTTTTTTAAAGGGATCATACAGTGGGTCTACCAGGCCTTCTTGATGGTGGCGAAGGTAATGATGAAGCAGATGATGATGATGACGGCATTGCAAGCTTTAAAATGAGAGACAACTAAATTATGCATAGTTAATGCTTTGTAAGACAACTTGTTTTGGAATAATAAAAGTTCTAAATGACAACCAAATACAGAAAGTATGGATCAGAATTATAATTAGCTTTTCACATTTAGTTTGCAGATCAGTACACCTACTTCTCTTCAAAGTCAGGGGAAGCTATACATGCGCATTTATCTGTTTAAGCTACGTGGCTTAACATCTAGCACAAATAATGAAATAATAGAGGTATAAACTGCCAGTTTCATATATAAATTAATTACTGCTGCTGCTTTTCACCATTTACCTGTCAAAAAAGGGAATGGCAGACAGGAAGTCTGTGCAGTTTGCATGTGACAGGCACACCGTAAGGCGAGGGGTGCTTGCCCTCTGTTAGATTTAACAGTGCTGGCGCCACTCCCGACGCCCCCAGCCCTGCCCCGGCCTCTCGCAACTGCACGGTGAGGCGGCCCTCCCTAGCTCCGACGGGTGGGACCCCCGAAGGGGCCCGGGCCCCGCTGAGGCGGCGCCCCGCCGCGGCTACCGGCCCGACGGTTCCCCGCGCCCTCCGGCAGGCCAGGCCGGCCGCCGCCTCCCCGCCCGCCTCGCTTCAGCAGGAGATGCCCCCCCGGGAGGAAAGCCCTTCCACTGGAGCAAGCGACGGAAGCCATTTTGCCGCCGCCGGCTTGCGGGGCCTGGCCAGGGCCCGTTCCGAAGCATTACGCGGGACCGCCGGCGCTCGGCCCCCCGCGGGAGGGGGCTGGGGTGGGCGGGAAGGCGGGCCCCGCCCGCCGCCCGCGCGTTAACCGCGGCTCACCGCGGGCCGCTGACCCGGAAGCGCTCCAGCCCGCCCGGCCCGGTGCGGCGCGGCAGGGCCGGCTGCGGAGGTGGAAGATGGCCGAGTCGCCGGAGGAGGTGGCGGTGCTGGTGCAGCGGGTGGTGAAGGACATTCGCAATGCCTTCCAGCGGAACCCCCGCATGTGAGTGGGGCGGGGGCCACGGCGGTCGGGGCCGGGCCGGGGCGGGAACGCTGCCCGCCCTCAGTCCCGAGCGCGCTCCTCGGCCCGTGGCGGCCCCGCGCGCTCGCCTCCGGGTGGGCGGGCGGCGGGGGCGCCTGTCAGGGCTGGTGCCAGGCCCAAGGTCAGGCCGTGAGGCGCCGCGGGGACCCGTCGGCTTTTCCCACCCGGCGCAGGGGCTTCGGCGCGGCACCTCCCCGGGGCGTGCCAGCCAGCGGCCCGGCCGGCGCCAGGCGGTTTCTCCGGCATCTGTGCTTGACGGGTCGCTGGTGGTCGCCGGCCGCCTCGTCTTCTTCTGGATAACGCCACGTACCCGTTCGGGAGTTGGAGTAACTCCTGGGCGCCGGCGCGGCTGCGGCAGCGCCCCTGCTGCGGGTGAGCCGTGCGGCCGCTCGTCAGCCGGCGGCAGGGGCGGCTTCGTCGGTTAGAAGTACTCCGTTATGGAAACCAGCGAGGGCTCTGAAACCTGGAAGTGATTGATCTCTTTTTAAAGAGGAGTTCTTGAACGAGCCCTGCTTGAGTCGGATGTTTGGCATGGTTCGTCTCGCAGCTGGTTGAGACGGGGCAGCCCGTTGGGGGCGGTGGGGTTGGGGTCCCTGTGCGCCCAGGCAGAGCAGTAGCGCTGCTGGAAGCAGAGCTCAGGGTTGAAGCCTACTGAACTGCACCCTCGTACAAACAGTGCTGTTTGATGAATGCCACCTTCAGATCTGTATCTGTAAATAAAGAGCCGGGTGCTTTTTATTGTGTGTTGTTTCGAAGGAGGCAAACAATAACTGTAAACACAAACTAGAGTTACTGCTGTCTTGAGAGAATCAGGTTTATCTAACATTCTGGGGGTCAGATGGCCTGTGTTTTGTTTTCGGTTCCACTGCTGACCGGCTCTGAGACCCTGATTTAGGTACCTCCCATATTTCTGTTTCCTTCCCTGTCCGTTGTTGTTTTAAGACACGGACTGTTTAGGGAAGTATCTTTATGTCTATTTATGTAAACTCCGTATTGGCTATGGCAAGTGAGTAAGCACATAATGGATAACAACCTCCTAGTGTAAGTGTGGTATGTTTCCGTTGGTCGGAAACACTGCAGTCTCTAAGGTGGTGGCCTATTAATCTGTTTCCAGAAAATGTATGCCAGGCAACTGCATAGGAAAATTTTATGGGCTCTTAATTTATTCCTTTGCTTAAAAGAGGATTAGAATGAGTACCCTTATGTTTCTATAAATGTAGTAAGCAATTTGGGTGGGTGGCCAGGTTTTAAAATACAGCATATGGATGCTCTCTAAAAAAGAACTGTTTTGCCCTGAAGCTTCATTTTTAGTTTGTGAGACATAATGTGCTGTAAACAGCCAGTATTTGTGAATGAACGTTCTGATTCTTCTTACCTCCTACTCCTTTGCCAGAATTGTTTATTGGTAGCAAACTTTGAGCTTGTATTTTTGAAAAATATGCTGCTGTTGCCATTTTCTTTCATAGATGCAGTCTCAGAGATGAAAGTAGGCTACGAGAGTTGTGTGCTTTGAGACTGATGCAATGTGTCATGCTTCAAGTGATGAAGCATGAGCTAGTGCTAGTTTACCCCCTTAAGCAGAAAAAGCGGCTGTTCTGTCTGCTAGGTTCAACTGCTGCACAGGTTGAAGAAGCTCTGTAGTATCTGCAGACTTCATGACAGCACAGCTAACATCTCCCACTAAGGTCTGGCTGCTTCCACTCTATTTTAAGAATGTGACCTAGTGTGGAATCCTGCAAATGTAGAGGTAATTCATGCAGTTTTTGGAATGTGACTTTGGTGCTTGTTTTGAGGGAAGTAAATTTTAAACTGTGAAATAACTCCTAAAATTCAAGAGACACTATCAGAAAACTGGGGAATCTAGGGAGAGAAATCAAATCTTACTTTCATAGTTGGTGGTTCTTCTGATACTGACAAAGAGCAGCCCTCAGTTGGTGTCTCCTTCAGTATTGTGAGCAGCTTGCACCTGCCACTTGACCTAAATGTAGGCATCCTCCATCCTGCAGTGAGTTTGGGCAATCTTATCACATGAACAGGCATGTTCTGTCACATGGCTGGGGTATTTTGCACAAGATGAAGAGTACTTCAGTCACTTCACAAGCACTAACTCAGTGGTGCCTGCATGTGAGTCCTGCTGCAGAAGCTTTCTTTAGATACGTGATGGAGCAGAGGGTGCAGGTGTTTTCAGGCAGTGTCTTCTGGGCTGACAGACTTGCCCTGTCACTTACTCCTCCTGCAGATCAGAGGGGCCTTCAGGAGCAGAAATAGGTGGTGGCTTGAATTACTGTTTTGGCTGTGAGACAGGCACCCCACCTTATATAAATCTGCCCTCCTGACATTTTGCATTGTGAATTCTGTTTCTTTGTGGGAACTAAAAGCAACATATGATTTCTGAACACCACGGATTATTAAAAACAATACTGAAGTGCTGGAGGCAACATTTCCACTAAATGAGAAGGCCGGGTTTGATCTTAGCAAAACCTGAGTAGTTACTAGATAAATCACTTTTTGCATTGCACTGTATCTTGGTGAATTTCATTATGGAGTGGTCTAGTCCTCTGCTAGTTTCAGATAACTGAGCATGTTCTGAAGTTGGGGTGTTTCAGGCTGACTGATCAACTCTGTGCAAACCCTACCTGTCTGTCATTTTGGCATGTTTAAAGCAGTGTTGTGTAACTTAGCTCACCTGAATCAGACTTCTTGTATTTGGTAGGAGGTGAAGGTGTGGATGTATATACATCCTTATAAGCAACAGCTGATAAATTCTTGTGGTAATTCATGAAGTTAATTGACAGAGCTGTGCTTGACAGAATATTAATTTTCATTCTTTAATTTTGTTTTGCAGTGAGATAAGGTTTCAGAATAGCAGGGACTCCCATAATTAATGGTTTTAGCATATCATAATTTACAATTGCAGATACAGGGGCATCAATAGGACAGCACTCACGCATTGCCTGGATACACTTTGTATCTGACATCACAAGCAATCTCTTTATTTCCTGCCTGAGGTCTGAGGATCTCCTTCCTCAGCAGCAATTTTTTCCACTATACAGGCGTTGATGGAGAAGTCATGCATAATGGAAAGTATAAAGTAATGTTGCTTTCTGTCCAAATGAATGTGGAATGCTTGCCAACCTCTGTTTGTTTTTAAGAAGGTGTTAAAGCTGCTCTTCCAACATCCCTACACACTGGAGAAAGCTGAGGAAAAAATAGCATATGCTATGGCCCTTTGAAACTAAGAGCTAACTTTCTTCTGCTTTTTTTGCTGGTATGAATTTTTGTTGCCATCAAGACTTTTTAAAAGGCTTGATTAAAGCCTCTCTTACACTGTTGCTGTTTAATCGGACTGGCCCCTGTGTCTCAGATCTTGCCCCTGTTCAGGAGGCTGCCTTGCACAGGAGAAGGAAAAATGGGACATAGGGAAACATGGACATTGCTGTCTGTGATTTTCTTTTGTGTGATTTTTGGTTTCGGAGCACCTGGTCAGCCTGCTGCAGAGCACATCTGGGAAGCTTTGGGTTTGACAGGTGCCTGTACTGGTTGTGTTTTCATTTCCTTTGCAGTAACAGCTGTTACAGCTCCATTGCATCTCCATCACAAAACCAGGGGTACTTGTTTAATTCAGCTGAGTAAAACTGCTTAGGTGATAATTGAAAAATAAAAAACCAGGGACCTTCCTCATTCAGGATCTTTGGGAAAATCTAACAAAACTTTTCCAGTTAAGGTGAGAAGAACCAGGATCACCAAAAGGAATCTTCCTACAGAGCATTTAAAGGATTTTGAGTTCATTCTTGCTCATCTAATCATGGCTATTACTTCCAGAGTTTTCAGCAAGTCTTAAAATATTTGTTTTCTATCACTAGAGCACTGGAGAACTAATACAAAATATTTGTAGTGGCTCTTAACTCAAAACAACTTTTATATTGTGTCTGAATAAATTGTACAGAGGTAAAATACATCAACTTTTTTTGCTTAAGAAATCTTTATCCATGCCTTAAGACATACTTGAATCATTTATTTGCCAAGTTAATATACTAATGAGTTTTGCAGACAGCGGCTTTCTGAAAATGCATTTTATTGTACCTGCAGTCTGGCAAGAATCAGGAAGTCTAATTGAGGATAAGGAGTACAGCTTTCAGTGAAAATGGGGAAAAAGATGATGAACTGACTTGGTAGGAAGCACTGCTAGTCTGTGCTATTGAGAAAAATGATTAACATCTACTGGAAATAAGTGTAATTATATTTATTTTCTGTTTAAGAGATGAGATTGGATTAATACCCTGCCCTGAAGCCAGATATAACCGGAGCCCTATTGTCCTCGTAGAAAACAAGCTTGGTGTGGAGAGCTGGTGTGTCAAGTTTCTTTTGCCGTATGTCCACAATAAACTTCTCCTCTACAGACAAAGAAAACAGTGGCTGAACAAAGATGGTAAGTTACCTAGTTGGAGAATAGTATTTTGTGTGATTCATAGTGCATATGTTTTATTTACCATAGAATCATTTAGGTTGGAAAAACCCCCTTAAGATCATCGGCCCAACAATAAAGCTAACAAAAACACCTCCAGGAATGGTGATCAACCAGGTCCCTGGGCAGTCTATTCCAATGCTTGACAGCCCTTTCAGTGAAGAAGTTTTTCCTGATTCCAATCTAAACTTCCCCTGGTGGAACCTGAGGCCACTTCCTCTCATCCTATTGCTTGTTACTTGGGAAAAGAGACTTACACCCATCTGTCTACAACCTCCTTCCAAGAAGTTGTGGAGAATGATAAATAGGCTAAACCGCCCCCGTTCCCTCAGCCGCTCCCCATCAGACTTGTGCTCCAGACCCTGCACCAGCCTCGCTGCCCACTCTGGCCACGCTGCAGCACCTCAGCGTCCCTCTTGCAGCGAGGGGCCCAAACCTGAACACAGCGTTCGAGGTGCGGCCTCACCAGTGCCCAGGACAGGGGGACCATCGCTGCCCTGGCCCTGCTGGCCACACTGTGTCTGGTACCAGCCAGGGTGCTGCTGGCCGCCTTGGCCACCTGGGCACACTGCTGGCTCACGCTCAGCCGGCTGTGGGCCAGCACCCCCAGGCCCTTTCCCACCAGGCCCTTTCCAGCCGCTCTGCCCCAGCCTGTAGCGCTGTGTGGGGCTGCTGTGACCCAAGGGCAGGACCCGGCACTGAGCCGTGTTGAACCTCACAGGAATGGCCTCGGCCCATCGCTCCAGCCTGCCCAGGTCCCTCTGCACAGCCTGACTGCCCTCCAGCAGGTCAACACTCCACGTCCCAACTTGGTGTCATCTGCAAACTTACTAGGGTGCATTCAGTTCCCTTATCCAGACCATTTACCTTTTTTGACACTACACTGGCTCATCTTAAAGCCTGTTTAACCTGTTCTGAAAGAACTGGGTGTTACTAGTGGGGAGGGCAGGCTCTGGATTGTGCATTTTGGCAACCTGATGTTGTAGGGTTGCTTAGTTGAAAATGTAAGTCCTTTCTTTTGCCCAAGCTGGAAGGGTTAGAGAGGTATGACTTAATTCAATGAGTGATTTAGGGAAGTGTTGTTAATCTTTACCAAAGAAATTTTGTCTTGCTTTCCTGAGTCAGAAGGAAAAATCTGGTAGTGTGTGGATTGGAAGTGAGAAACATATGTATTGTATTTCAGACATAGAGGCATCAGTAATACAAGTCTGTACAGCTTGGCAATTGCAAAGCTGTATTTCCTTTTTCATCTGTCTGGTTTTTAGTTTGTTTTACTCTCATCAGAAATATTTTATCTTGTCTTTTTTTTTAAAGAATTATAAACAGATGTGACATGGGAGATATTTGACAGCTTATGAGGTGTCTTGTTCAGAGTAAGAATGAAAAAGAGTAGTTTAAGAAACTAGTTTTGGTTTTTGTTAATAGTTTCAGTTTTGCTTGGGAGTTAATTCTGCATTCAAAAGAGTAGTTTAAGAAAGTGTGTTTTCATGTGTTGTTGCTTATGGCTGAGCTGTCGCTTGTCTGCATTTTATTTTACCTAACAGATTTTGATTTTTATGGGTGTCCCAACAGAGGGTTGATGTCATGTCATTACATGATTATTTAGGAAAACTTTTTGTGGACTTTGTAAATTATACATTGCCCTTTTGGGTTTTTTGTTTTCACATCATTTATTTTCTTGAATATTCTTTCTCATTACAGTCATCTTTACAATCTTTATTTCTAGGGGATGTGTATTTCTAACATAACTTCCATTTCTTACTGGTCTCAGTGGTTTATGGTTGGACCTAGTAAGACCTCGATCTTTCTGATAGCTGCCATCAAGTTGCTGTGATACATTCAGTTTTGATGGAAACCAGTGATTGTGATCTGGTTGCAGATTCAGAATTTATAATGCAGATGATTATGAAATTCAAGAAAAAGAGCTTTAATACAAGGAATATAAATAACGTTGGCTCTGACATGTAGCCAGAAACAAATTTTAGCATTTTAGGAGATGAATGTGCTAGCACAGGCAGCCTTAGGAAGACCGGTGGTTCTCACTGTGGTGGTTTTTGCAGATCTGAAATAGGAGTTTGTGAGGTGTATTTTCATTATGGTGCAGATCTTTTGCAGGGAGACTTTTCATTTTGGTCTCAAGCGTGACAGAGAAGTCATCCCCTAGAAATGCAAACAAAAACTTGTTGCTTTAAGTCGAAATACAGACCACTGAGATTTTATCACTTTTGGATTGGGAGGCTGGAGATCACTGATAGCTGTTGGCTAAAGGACAGCTGGGTGCTAATGTGCTGGTACCCTGCTCCATTTACACCAGTCCAGGTGCTTTTGCTGGCGGTGACACTGTGGCACATGCCTATTCCACCGAGATGGTATGGTGCATTGACTGCTTGAAGAGTGTCTCTGCTTCCTTCCAGGGCAAAGCCTTGCAGAACCCTTCCTCTCAAAATGCAGATCATAAAAGTGTTGGTAAATACTGATGGCATGAAGTTTAGATTATTGCCTGTTTGTTGAGACTTGGTTGGTTGGTTTTCTTCTGAAAAATGAAACTCCATTCTCCTTTGTTTCTTCAATTACAAGAGCCAGTTTAAAAGGTGTGAGAAGAGGTGATCTATTGTGTTTTCGTATTTCATGAGGTTTTGTGTCACTACTGTAAAACACGATCAGGACCTCCATGTTAATAAGCTGTTTGTAGAGCAAGGTATAGCTTATAGAGTTTAGTATGTTTTACCATAGAGTTTCACATATGATAGGAAATTCAAGCAGAAACTGAACTGTAGTAGTGGAGGGAAGGAAGGTGGAAGTCTTTGCCAGGTGGAAATAGAGAACTGTAAGGCATACTCTTATCAAGAGATGTTACGCTTTATGTATGTTTGAAATATTCTCAAGGATTTTCCAGCAGATTCCTTTTTGTAGACAAAAGTGTGTGCTTGGAATTTGGCAGGTAGTTGTTTTCTTCTGAATCTAGTGAAGGGATAGATTTGTTTATTATTGCTGCAGTACTCAATTACATATTCTATTGATGCTTGTAATAAACAGTGATTGCAAATCTAGTCTCATGTTACTACTTCTGTGTTGTTCAATTTACTGTAATCCATCTTAAATAGAACAGAGAAGAAGAACAGGGTGCTGATTCAAGCGTCTGCTTTCAGATGTGGTGTCTGGTATTTTTCAGGCAGGATCCTGGAAGAAGGGAGTGCTTTATAGTCAGTCATTGATAGCTTACTGTGGCAGATATTTAATTTAGTTATGGCTTCTTTTGGATACTTGGAATCCAGAATAGTGACTACTTCTGGCTATTGTTCCAGTTTAGAAATCCTCATTTTACAATATGTTTTTTTATCCTTTCTTCAACATTTTTTTTTATTTATGCATGCATATTATTTGCATTATCACAATATGGTTTTCTGAAATCACTACAAACTTCTCTTTTAATGCAAAGTACTGTTTTGCGTACTCCCAGAATATCCTTACTTCCTATAAATCTGTGTTTCCATTTTTACAACACTCTTCTGAAAAGCACATCTTAGTGTGATATGCTTACAAAAATAAAAATCTGGATACAATCGTATTTAAAAAGAAAATGAGCTGAAAACATATTGTATTTGTCCTTTTGCAGCAGGAGACTTGCATGTAGGAAAGGACAGGTATGTTGTGAGTACCTATGATGCTATAGTTTGCTTAAAATGTATCCTGCAGAAAGTAGTTTTACATTGTAAATAAAATATGTTGGGGTTTGTTATTGACATAGGGGGAACTAGCTGGCAGCTACTGTCTATTGTGTGCCAGATCTGTCGTGAGACTTTCTATGGAAAAGTATTTTCAGCAGTTACTAAAATTGTGGTGTTTGACGTCTCTGGCTCAGAATCCACACTTCATGAAATCTTCATTACTTGTTGTACAGAGCATCAAAAAACATTGACATGAAAGAATTGGGTATTGCTTTGAGATTTTCTTTTTGACTGCCTCTTTCCTTTGATATTCAGGATACAGTGAACCTCTGTCACAGGGAAAATGGACAAAATGTTAGACAAATTTCTGTTTAAGTTGGGCTCAGTCTGGTGCTGTTCCAGACCTTTGACGTTACCAGAGTAGTTATGTTAACTGGAAATCATGACTTAGTAGGATAAACAAATCGTATTGTTCAAAGTGGAGTCATGTAGACTATGGAAACTGTTTCTAAAAAGTGTTCAGAAGTCTGAACTAGGCTCTAATAAGGTTTTGCTTAATGTATCTTGACTACCACAGCATGGTTGTACCATAGTAATTGTACATTATATATATAATATATATCTTATGACTATAATATATATTAGTTTATAATATATTTCTTAGTAATAAGTGGTAGGTTATAATAATAATAAGTGGTATTACCTCTAAGTGGTAATAACTAATAATTACTAGAACCTAAATTACTCAAAATTACTGTATTTAGAAAATCAACACTCAAAAGTTCATAATATTTTGTGACTTAACTTGGAACTGCCTGTAATCCTGTTCTTTGTTGCAGCGTTTTAGGGCATCTGCTTTTCTTATCCTGCAGTGCACAGCTTCATTTACCTTTCCCTCCTTTAGCAAATACCTTTCCTACCTGTTACAAATAAAAAAAGTCTGTGGACGTCTCCTTTATTGTACAGTCCTGTTGCATGGATACATGGTTGAGCATTAGAGCCTTTAGATGCAGCCCACTGACCTCTGGCAAAGTGATAAGCAGCTGAAAATAAAGGTCACCGTGGGAAATGACAGTCAATCTAGACTTGATGCACTGAACTCCTCATAATATGTTTCAAAAATTATATTAAGCCAGCAGTTTGCCAGCAGTCCAGATTAAATGTAGCTCAAAGCAAGTTTAAAATGCACGTTACTTTTCTGTTTAGGGGAGCAGCTAGTATTAAAGGTTTTTTGGGTTTGGTGGGGGGTTTTTTGGTGGTTGATTGTTCACTTTTGTAAATAATCACCAGCTGGAGAGAAAGTTGCTGGATGGGGTAAAAGTGCAATTAACCACATAGAGGTGCTTAGCCTTGCGTTGTGATGGCAACAAAGCTTGTAATTCCTGAGCCTGGGTTGTTTGTTTTCCTTTTTTGCCTTGAAGAAACTCATTTGCTGGTAGCTACTGTGAATTTGATTTAAAGAAGACTTATGTTATCTTGGTAGAGTTTTTATTAACTCTTGGCCTATTGCATTTTTAAAGGCAATTTGTGTGTATTGTTTATGAAATAAGGTAATAATAGCAGAATAACCAGAGCATTTGGTTATGTATATTCGTGATATGTAAAATCGAGAGATTTTAAAAATATAGAATAACTATTAGTATTTAAGAAGGTTAAATGGAAAATCTACATGAAACAATGTCAGCTCATAATTTTAACTATAGATCCGTATAAAACTGGTGTTTTGTTAAATGTTGCCAATGAAGTTTTTGGATTGTAAAATGGAAACAGTAGCCAGCATAACAAGTAGTAGGTGCTTAATTTCAGGTATGTGAGTAATCCTGGATATTTCAACTGGGCAATTCATCTACCTAAAATTAATTAGGTGTTGAAGTACTTTGCTGGTTGAGGGATTGGGAGCGTCAAAGAAAAAGGCCTATATGTTCAGGCAGCAAATTAGGAAGTAGCTTACGCATATGAGAAATACTCATTCTCTAGCAACACATTGGAGTTTAAAAGGAAATCTTCATTGAAGGAAAAAACCCCCCAAACCTTGGCTAAAACTCATGAAAATAAAAAGTTAAGTTAGTTCCTTGAGGTAACTTTTAAAATATCACCATAACAGCTTAGTGCAAACAGAGTGCACTGAATAATATTTTTCCCCCCTCACTGCATTACATGATGGCATAACATGTTCCTCATAAGTTGGAACATCATGGAAAACATAAAATCACTTTGTTTGACAAAAGTGAAAGAGTAGCCATACAGTAGGATACAAAGGTATGCTACTTTTTGACCCGCATAAGTATTAATTTATTTCGGTCTTGGTTCAAAAAATATGTGAAGCCATGTTTCTTTGCATTTTGAATTAATATGTTCCATTATTGTTGTATTTCGTCAGTGACTTAAAAATTTCATTTTACAGTCATATTAACTGCACTAAACAGGGTTCTAGTTCCTGAGGTACTCTCTTTTTCCTTATCCTTTTTTTCCTTTAATTAATAAAGCGCCTCTTATTTGTGGGACATAATCTGGAGTACAATCTATTTAGTATGTTAAATGCAGGGTGATCTTGTGAATGAATGGTTTAGGTCACTTAAAGATTCACCATAAAAGCTGTTAGTGAAAATAGTTTTAATATGAATTTGTGGGAGTGCAACTTCACAAAGTTCAGTGGCAGCGTTCACTGTTACTTACTGCATGGTTGAAGCATACAAATTAAAATTAAGCTGGAATGATTTACACAGACACTAAAAATGTAAAAGGGTAAGGGAAACCCTCCTGCCGAGTCACAAAGTTGAGAGTAGGCCTCCTTGTTTTCTAAATTCCTGATATAGCTTAGGTGCGGCTAGGTCCAGGCTTAGTCTCAACTTGGTCTTCTAATGGAAGTAATACAAAGAGTAAGGAAGTCCTTCTGTTGAGTCACAAGGTTCAGAGTGGACACCCTGGCTTTCTAAACTCCTAATAGAGATTAGCTGTGGCTAGGTCCAATCTTAGTTTCAGACTTCAAAGGTTTCTATCTAAAGGATGTCTAAGGTTTATTCACAGTTTTAGGGTGGATCACAAGATTTGAGTAGCACTTAATCATTGACTAATTTAATATTACAAAGTGAATCAATAGGATTTACTTCAGAACAGCAGTGATTTAACTATTGATATGGTATTACTCTACTTGCTATGGGGTATCTAATTAATTCTAATTCTGCTTGCTATGACGTACCTAATTCGTGCACACAAACACAAAGGAATAGACGCATAGAGATACATAGAAAGTTACATACCTGTTAAAAGTTTCCCTTGAGTTCAGTGAAATACTTCTGTCAAATGCCTTTGCACCTTTGCATTTCTCACTGGGTGAAGTGTTGAGCCTTGAGAAGCTGAAAATTCATCCCAGGCCCTGTTGTCAGCTTTTGGTGGCGATCCTCCTGACTTCACAGATGTGAGCATTCACGAGCTCTGAGCAGCATCCTGCTCACAAGGAGATGCTGGTTGCAGCCTATTGTAGTCCAGGAGAGTTCAGAGGGTTTAACTTAGGACTACTCTTTATAATTTAGTGAAATGATTTGCTGTAGTAATTTGTAAATTTCTGCCCAGGCTGTAACCTGAGTCAGTAGTTTTTTAAATATTCCAGTAACAACAGTGCTGTTCCACTCGGGCTGTGATCTGGGTCAGGAATGTTCCAGGGCTGTCAGGGAATAACTGATGGTCCCCATTCTCGTTCCTTGCCTTGGCCAGGTAACAGGAGTTCTGGTACAGACAGTGCCATTCCACACCTTAGCCTTGCCAGAGTTGCTGGTATGGTCAATGTGTGCTTAACGGCCTGACTTACTACACAAATGTCAAGGCCTAACGGGGGAGCAGCCCAGGGGAGGGGTGCAATGCAGCACTGCAGTTGATTAGATGAGAATGTAGCCAGATTTTCTTGGCAGTAAAAGCCTGGATAGGCATTCAGTTTTGAAGCAAGTTTCTTATTCAGTTGCAAAATTACCATATAAATTTAAGAACTGATTGCAGGATAGGTTAACTGATGTGATGCTGTGTCTCCTGAGAGTAGAGTTCAAGGGAGCCAACACAGTGACAATCTTTAATTTCTCATGCGTAAGTGGAGGTACTTCATGAATCCACGCTGTTACCCTGGTGGGACCCAAAACTGCTCAAATGGTGGAGTGGAGTGCAAAGGGAAAGGGAAAGACTAGGTTACGGTGAAATTACTATTCCATTCTCAAGAACTGTATACCTCAGTTTTGTTTTTACAACATTGCTAAAAAGAAGTGTAATAGGTAAATCTACAGTCTGCAGTGCTTAAATGCAGGGATGCAAACAAATGTTCTGTTTTTATTTCTAGTAGTGGATTAGTCTTAAAACCTTAGTCTAAAGCAAGGCTGTCACTTCAGAATGTATTTAAAGTGTTTTCTGTGCGGTTAAGTAGTGGAGTTATTTTGTGATCCTAATTCATGTTAAGGTGTTTCATTTTCCTAGCTACAGATTTTTTTATAGTATGTGTATCTTTTGTAATAATGTATATGGCAGCTATCTGCAGCTGAGACTTACGCTGAAATAGTGTGGTATATTTTTAATGGTAGTGTTTTATTTAAAAATTGTTGGATTTTCTTTGAAGAATTCTCAGTTTGATGTATACAGTTTGTCTGCAATTTAAATTATTAAATACTGAAGGTTTCTCTTTAATGTGTGTCCCTCACTGAGGGCATACTGTGTGTTTGATCGTAGCAGTATAGACAGAGGTCAGAAATGGCCGGCTGCAGACTTCTTAGATGCAGGTTGTTAGTCAGACAGAAGTCCATGATTTTAAATAATGAAAAGGGAGTATATGGCAGATGTTGCTCCCTCTTAAATTAAGCTAGCATTTCTTCTGGAATGAGACAGAGCAGTGTTTTGCAGAGGCAGGCATCCATAGGTACAACAGCTCACAGAGCAGAGACTTTGAGGAAGGGCAGGGAGTAAGGCAGTGCAGAGAAAACACTGTTGTGTGCTTGTCATTACTAATCTTTGTCTCTTATTCAATTGTTTTAGAGCTAATAGATATCACGTGTACCCTGCTGCTGCTGAATCCTGACTTCACCACTGCTTGGAATGTGAGGTAGGTTGCACTCTGGGAATGACCTCAGAAAGACCTGGGCCTTATAAGCAAGTCAGCTGTAAGCTTTAAGTGCTGATTAGTGACATAAGAACTTTCAGCTAAGGAGTGCTGAAAGAACACTGAAAATCTCTTCTATCTTGTATGTCTTGCAGATAGTTTGAGCTTGAGACTGGCTTTATTTCTTTTTTTTGTAGTGCAGGCTAAAGATTACACTGCTGCATGTGAAGTCACATGTTTGGCTCAAGGTTTTTTTGGGATATAAATCCCATTGAACTGCCACTTCTGTCAGTTAAGGAAGGCTATTTGTAACCTTTACATGGGCTTATCCAGTTGAGCACTCCGTGATTCAGCGAAAAGATGTCTGCTGTCTGTCTTCACTGTTTTCTTTTTACCCCTCGAGTATTATACCTGAGTCCTTTAGAGATAACAGTTCAATTTGCTGCCATTACTGATGCAGCTGGATCAAAGCTGAGTAGCCCTCAATAGATACACTGCAAGAGAAGTGGAGGATGGTGGCTATCCTTTGTTATGGACACATTCTCACCCACCCTGCTCCTTTCATGTTCCTGTTTGAATTAGTCTGCCTTCACCATTGGTCATGCTGCAGCACCTGCACAGGAGTCATTATGGAGGAGGAGCAGGAATTTACCTCCTTCCTCTTCATGGATCCCAGAAGCAACAGTTCATTACAACCCTGTCATCTGTTAATTTTTGTGTAAATCTCTGAGGTGAGAAAATCTTACCTTTCTGCTGCCTAGGTAAGACTGAAGACAGTCTTAAAGGAATAATTTTATAAGGGCTGACAGAAAATTATATGTTAGTGTCTGGGAGGGTTCTCATTAAAAATAGGACTTTTGTAGTTAAGATGTATTATTGTAGTAGGAAAAATTAACAAGATGACCTAGAAAGATGATGGCTGCAGGTAGCTGTCAGCCCTAGATAAGATTCAGCACCTTTTTTTTTTTTTCCCCTTTTCTTTCTTCTTTTACTGCTGATGTAGTTCTGATTGATTCGGCTGTGATCTGAATCTTCCTAGCATCTCAGGCCTAAGAAAGGGGAATTAAAGTGAAAGCGAAGGGCTTACTGTCATGAAAGTGTGTGGGTTTGAGTAGTTTTCAAGTGATAAAACCCAGTTAGGAGCATGTATAAGTACTGAAACTACTACAGTAATGTAATGTTGTGATACTTAAAACTAAGGTTTTTGTTTTAGGTTTTGTGGAAACTTCTCTTAATGCAAATGCATTCATCCTTATCAGTCTGACTTTTTGTCTGCCTGACAGCTGAGTTTGCTTTTATGGACATGAGAGGAGTAGTTCAAAGTTGTAAATGGAATGAAAAATGTTAAATAATGAATGAGGATTGTGTTCTCCTTTATGATGTTTATGGTTTACTAAAGTATACAAATTACTAGAGGAGGTGACCTTGCTCCCCAAATTCTTGGCCAGTGGCCATTCCTTATGTTGCTCTCTGCTGAGAGTGAGAGAGGTTCACTCAATAGCACTGAAATTGAAGGTACAGGAAGAGTGTTTGGGAATGGGAAAAAGGAAATTTTTACCTTTGAAAGGATACAGGACTTGTCAGAGCAAAAAGATATGAGGGGCATTGTGCAAGGCTAATGAGTATTTAAGCTCAGCTGACAATCATAGAAAGTTTCATCTGGTTAGTGAAGCACAGGAGAAGATAAAGCTTCAAATGTGTTACGTGCTAGGAAGAATTAGCTCCGAAGCCAAGACAGATTACCTATTCTAAACAATTGTAATATGCCTGCGTAGGTTTATCTTTTATTTATTTATTTTAATTAGAAGGGAAGCTACAGAAGGGCAGAGACTAAGCTAAGCCATGAGAACTGAGCAAGAGCTAATTGTATGGTGTAGGAAGGCACGCTAAAAAACAGGAGACGTCACTTCTTAGATTTCGAAGGGAAATCATCCCTGTTACACTGAATGGGCAGCAAGACAGCTCTGGTTGTTAATCATAATTTCAGTTATCCTGTGTTTTTAGAAGTTGAAAACCCTTCCAAGTGAAAATGACCCAAATCTTTATGTAAGTGATTGGAAAGGATTGTCATAGGTGTTCTTGTTCTTGCCTGTATACTTGCTGGCATGTGCAGTTGATTGAAAGTCAAATGACAGTAGGTAACAAGACGCTCTAAAAGTCAAACTTTTTCCTGTCAGATACCAATGACTTCAAAGGTGTCAGAAAAAACACAAGGCAAGTCAAAATCATTTCAGGTTATCTTTTATGGGAGCTAGAATTCTGAAGGTGGTCCACATGGCAAAAGAGCGAATAGGCAATAGAAGTTACATATCCCAACTTGGACGTTTGCTGAAAGAGCTTGAAAGAGGTTTATTTGGGATACTTTAGTCATACTTTTGATTGAAGTCCCTTACTTGTGAATGGGAAAATCTCTCATTTGAAAATCTGTGAAGCTGAAAGCTGCTTTTCTGCTACAGCAGTGAAACTGAATTGTCTGTAATGTTCTTCAACTTTGCAAAATAGTAAATTTACTTTAAAAGTAAATATGCGTGAGCCTACTTATTCACAGTTAATGCTTTAATATAGAAAGAGCAATTTCTTCACCAGGTTTAGGTTTTGGGAGGTAGGTGGCCTGGTTATTTAAATCTTTCTTAAGTATGTACATGCATTTGTTTTGAGTGTTAAACTGATCTAGGCGGCTTTTTCATTGTCCTTATGGTAAGTGTTACCAAAATGTTACCTTTTGCATTGCAGTAATGGAGCAATTATTCCACCTGCTCCAGCATTGACGTTCCCTGTCTTTCTCTTGTCTGGGTTGCGTAAGTCAATGCACTGGCACTGTCTGGTCAGTCTGCCACTCCTGGCTGGTATGCCTGGATTTCCTGTTGAGCACCTGCTAAATGCATCCAATCTGAAGAGTGCTGAAACTTGATGCAGATAAAAACAAATGTCCCAGTAGCTATGTTTCTGACCTCTGCAGATAGTTCTGTACTGACTTCACTAGGTGTCAGGAGCAAAACTTCCTTAAGGATTTGTTCAGCTGCCAGTTCAGTAGAGAAGAAGGGTCTAGGCTAGTGCCTAGATGTATACATCTCACCATTTTTCTTGAATTTGAAATATGTTGCTCACTGTTAGTATTGCTGCCATTAGCTTCTGACTGTGGGTATACAACACAAAGCAAGTGTACTAGGTGGAGTCAGTTTTCTACTGGAAACTTCCAAAGCAGACAGAAAATGGTAATAAGTGCCTACATAAAGGAATATGTCAATCTATTTGTGAGACTCGGGCCGTTACTTTAAAACCATATTACATGTTCCATGTCAGACCACAGTTTTACCTTCTTACTGGAGAGCAGCTTTTTTCAGACCGTAATTCGTCTGTGTCCCTGCCCCCATTTTTTGGTTTGAAAATTGATCACCTGCTCTTCATCTGCTAGTGTTCCTCTTGCTGAAGCTGTTGTCATGCATATTAGTATGATGAACTATAAATTATATGAAAAAAAACCAACAACCAACGAACAACAACGAAACAGACTCACAACCCAAAAAATAACCCCACACCAAAACACCAGACCCATACCAAAATAGCTTCTACTTCTTGCACTCTTAGTTTTTAATTCTGACTTCTGGAGGTTCTGGAAAATGCATGTTTCCTGTCTGCAAATGGTAAAAATTACTGTATCTTTACTTCAAAGCTGCTATTGACTAGACTGAGAATAGGATGTTGAGACTAATGTCCTGGGAGTAAGCAGTGATGGGGCAATGTTTACAAACACGCTTGGGACTGGCAGTAAGTGATGAAACTAGAAAGAATAATAGCATGTGGGGCAGGGAATTCTGTGCAAAGAAGCTGAGAAAGATAAATACAGACTTATACTTCGCTTTTCTGTGTCAGAGGTACTCTGGGAAGGGTTATGTTGAATGAACATTCAAGTTTTGTTAAAGAAAACTTTTATGTTCATAAACCAAAAGTTGTTTTACACGTAAGTAAAGTTGGCGATAAATTGGTGATTTCAGCCTTTCTGTTAAGTTTGAAAAACATTCAACACAGAGAATATTTCCCACTTCTTTCTAAATTTAGGGATATTGGATACTGTACCTTGAACCATATTTTAAAACTACAGGTGGGGGGGGGAGTTGGAGGGGGGCTGTGCAGAAAAGTAGCTGTATTTTCAGATCTACAGAATGATCTGAGGATTCAAGAAGGAATGTTCAGTCATATATGTAACCCTATTGGCAGCCCTTGCATCAAAGAAAAGAAAAAAGCTGCCTGCGTTATGAAGATGCTTTAAGGGTGTGCAGATAAAAGCAATGTTATTCTCACCAGGCATTTCATACAGCCCAAACTGCTTGGCTTTTGGATTAGTAACAGAAAATGTGATGAAGAGCCACAAATCAAATACAGATCGGTGATTTCTGGGTAGGTTTGGGAACCAATGGGTTGTATGTGTTCAGTTTAAGATGAAGTTCTTTGATCTGGATGAATTTTGTTAGGCCTCATTAAATAGGCTGCGTATATATAGAGCAGAGTGGAATGGTGGAACGGCTTAATCTGCCAGAGGCTTCTTAAACTCTTGTAGTTTGACAGTGAAGTTCTATTATGATGCAAAGGAAATACTATGATATTTGTTACTGGGATTGTGTTCTGTTTTCAGGTAATTTCTTTTATTCATACAAATTTATTTTATCTTTTGTAGGAAAGAATTAATACTGTCTGGCACTTTAAATCCACTTAGAGATTTGCATCTTGGAAAACTGGCGTTAACAAAGTTTCCAAAGAGTCCGGAAACATGGATTCATAGGTTTGTTTCCCTTGCATTCTGTTGCCTCCCCAAGCTTAAAAACATTTTTTCTAGGCACTTTTTTTTACTGAACTTGTGTTAAGAAGAGCCGTAGATGAAGGAGGACATGCAGAAATACAGCAGATTCTTTGAGCCAGTACTGTGCTTTGGCTTTTGAAGATGCCTGCCTATATTTTACACTTACAAGTAAAATCATACGTGACTTTTTTGCCACGTGTGTTTTTTTAATAAACTTTGGAGGTGGTATAAATTTTCAAAAAGGTTTATCACGTCTTGCATAAATTCTCAGCCTGAGAATTCTGATTCTGTCTGTAATGAGCATTTGAGCATTGTGTTTCTCCCTTTCCCTCCTCTAGTGTATTACTGTGTTGCTTGTCTACAGGCATTTGAGAAAGACAAGAATCTGTAAAAACTAATCTTTATACCCAAAGTTGGGTTCTTTTCCATTCCAATACCGGTCTTTTTAGTTTGGTGAATTTATTTTTATAATTTCTAACTTAAGCAATGTCACTAAGTCACCACTACTAAATATTAAAATAGTGTATTTTTGGGAAATATAACTCCAGAATTACTCAAATGCACAAAGCTAACCGTCTCAGTTTGACTGCATGTACGTAAAATGCCTGCAGCACATCCAAATAAACTACAGATCCATTGCTCAACTTTGTTTAAAAAGAAATAAATAATCTTGGTATGTGTGTGGTTGTTTTCATTAGGTGTTTTTCATAGGGTAACTCATCCTGTTATAGACAGCCTTAAAGAGGTTTGAACGCAACATATATACCTCATTAGGGGATTCATAATCTATCAAAAATAAAGCTTCAGTCATACTAATAACATGCATTTTTGGAAGAGGGAGTTGTTGGTAAACTCTTCTCTGTGAGTACATGACCTTAAAATTCACAAAGTTAATGTAGAATCTAGAGTGTAATACATGGAACATTCCTAGGCATTTAATTTATAAACATCTACTTGATTTCTGTTAATTTATTTCTTAGTGGCGTTGATATAGCAACAACACTGACAAATTTCTGCAACGATGGCTTTTAATTTTGTTGTTCAACTGCTTTTCATCATCTCCATGCTACTGACTCATGCTGCTTGATAGCTTTATTTGAAGCAAAAGGAGTATTGTAGAAATAATGGGAAAAAATCTTGTGTTTTGTCATGAATTAGCCTTTCCTATGTGGTAGCTAACACTGGAAACTGTTTTTTTGCATGTAACTAGTGCTGAACCATCATTATGATGATCAATACATTGTTATGAAATTAGTCAGAAGGGTAGGTTCTTAGTACTTATTTACCTTTTAGAAATAATAAAAAATTCTGTCTAGAATGTCTGTGCAATCTTAAATCAGGAATAATTTAATAGCATTGTAAGTTTTTGTTCTGTCTGGTATTAGTCTGAATCAGAAAAGTATATTTGAGGGTGATTGTACAGTTGTTTGGCTTGGATTTGGATGTGTTGACTGTGATTGATACATGCTAGAAATTAAGATGTGCAAAAATTTTCTTTCTGCATGAGCATAATTAACCCTGTGTTTTCTGTTCCCCCATGATATCAAATTTCAAACAGAAGTGCAAAAAAGTAGAACAGGGTAATTATAAAATTAAGTGGAACACATCTAAAATATTTTTTTCTTACACATAGGAGGTACACTCACTAAAGATGTCAAAAGACCATACATTTTGCCATATGGTCTTTTGCTGTACATTTTGAGGGATTTCAGCTAGATCATGTGCATATAGAGTCAGTATATGTATTGATTGCGTAATTGTCACTGAATATCCTGTGTTCATTTGCAGTAATTTCAGGAACTGCAATGGTAATAGTAATAGGAACATGCATACAGTGACAGAAGAAATTGGATTTTTTTCCCCCCCAAATCTATTGGAGAAAACGTTCTCATAAGAACCTCCAAAATAATAACATGATATTAAACAGGTACCATAAATACATTTGAAATCTTCTGAGGTTGTGCTTGTCTGTCTTTCCTCCCATGCAAAAAGTGTAGAATTTAATTTCAACTAGAAGCTCAGGTTTCATTTTATAATTTTTTTTTGTTGTAGCCACAGAGACTACGAAGCCTGTATTTTTTGCCCATGATTTTGTAAAACGTATTTGATTTTTTTTAAAAAAATGCTCATTTTAAAAAACTGAAATTATTTTAGGATCAAAATAATTTGTCTTTTTATGTTTTCACTCAGAATTCAATGTTATTGAAATAAATATTTATCTTTTATTAAAGAAATGACCCTCTACCCATTGGCTTTTGTGCCTAGACATTTTTAGAATTTCCCAATTCTTGTGAATCTGCTGATTGAAGTGAAAAAATACTAGATAGTGATGTTCAGATCAAAAACATTTTTGAAAAGCAAAAATTAAGTCTTCAAAATTACTGCGTTTCCTAAAGTTACACAGAAATCAAAGACCATGGTTCATTTGGCTGTACATATTTAGTTAAAACAAATGTTACATAGCAAGTCAGTGTATGAATCCTTCAATCTTTGCTTGTGATTTCTGCTGAGAAACAGTCAGTTTAACGATTGCATTCTTATAAATTATCTTTAACATTGTTTACCAATAGTTTAAATCTTTTTTTAAAAAACCAAGAGAAAAAGACTCAGTATAAATGAAAAATACCAGTGAACAAGGATATTATAAATATGTTGAGAGAAAAAGTGGATGGGTTGCCAAATATTTACAGTGATTGGCTTATCTATGTTATATGCATATATATACACCGTTTTATATATTAATTGCAAAACAGAATTATCTTTTTAAAGAAAATGAATTTATTATTTCTATTTTATTTATTGATTTCTCTTAACCAGGAGTGACACCTTTCTGAAAGTAGCAATTAATTGGTTTTGGAACCGATGTGAGCCAGTGCAAAACGGAAAAAGCAGTCGCAGACCAGAGCATCCCACACTGGCCCATTGCAATTCTCTTGACACTTGCTGCTTTATGGAAGTCAGCATATCTGTGATCCCTTTTTGTAGCAGACTTTTTGTGCAGGGTCTGCAGATGCATGTTTTCTGCAGCATTGAGGACACCTCTCAAAATACTACTAAACTACTATTAATAGTCAGTCCAAAGTAAAATTAAAAAAAACATTTAGGAGTCTGTGCTTATCCTAGTCACTTCAAATCAAATACGTGTAGTTCAGCAGTAAAAACATCTGTTTTGGTTATACCAGCAGTCTTTGAAACTGTATGTCTTTTGCACTTTCTGCTGATGTACGGAAACTAATTTGGGTTGCTGGGTGTAGTACTGACAAATGTAAAAAATACAAAGCACAGGTAATTATTTTTTTTGTTTAATCACTTTTTTCTGGCTCATTTTGGATACTTTATTTTAGTGCTATACAAGCATCTGAAGAGCTGCTCATTAGAAATCTCATCCAGACCTTGCATTTTTTTTCATAAATTTGCTGTTTCCCTCTGTTTTATTTTAGCATACTGTAAGTAGCCATGACCACTTAACAGCAAGCAAACAAATACAGCAGAGTTAAATTATTTTAGAGTGTGATCATAAATTCGTAGCTTTCAGTATGGGAAGACTTCAGATGGTTATGTTTACTACTTATTCATCATCTAGTTAATAATTGAAATACCTATAAGGTTTGATTGATTTATATAAGTGAAAAAACATTTTTTTCCTCTTAAAATTGCTCTCTCACCATTAACACTGTACATCGTTTAACCAGACGATGGGTGCTGCAACAACTAATTCAGGAAAACTCCTTGCCCAGTCTTGTGACTAAAGGAAACTTTGGAGCAGCACCTGTGGAGAGAATTCACCAACTAGTGCAGGAAGAAATGAATGTCTGCTCTGAAGCTGCTGGGAGATATCCAAGCAACTACAATGCCTGGTCCCATCGCATCTGGGTTTTACAGCATTTGGGAAAGCTGACTGTCAAGGTATAATACAATAGTGAATAAAGTCTTAAATTTCCTTGTCTTAAGAAAAAAAAAAAATACTGGTTTGCCAAGCAGATCCTATGACGTGGATGGGAAGTATCGTATGAAGTTAGCACAGGTAGCTAAGAATGTTTTTGAAAAGACAGGCAAAATACTGCAATGGGTATGTTTTGCATTTTTCTTGCTGGTGTAGGCAGGTTCTGCTCGGCAGAAAGAACAGATTTTTCTTGCCAGCGTACAAAGTTCTGTTTGTTGGTACTGTTAGTGAACTTGTGGCAGGAGGATGTATGAGACTGAGCTGAAATAAAGAAGGGGCAACTGAAAATTCTTACAACACTAGTTGTGGAATTCCTAATAGAGAAAAAGATAATGCTTGACATTTTATTTTGATGATGTATTGCAAAGTCTTGTTTTGATACCCTTATTCAGCTTCTCTGTGGTTTCAGAATACTGAAGGATTCAGTAGAGACAGCAGGAATTTCAGAGAAAGCATAGTAGTGTTTGTGAGTAGTTTCTTATTCTCCAACAGTATCTTTTGACAGCATTTAAACTGAGGGCTGATCAAACTATTTCAACTCCAGCAGGGATGTTTTGTGCAGTGGCAAATATTTAAGATCACATAGTAGTATCTAAAACATTGAGATCTACAGCAAATTGAATGAATGTTGACAGAACCAAAAATTGCATAGGCAGTTTTATAATACTGTGGTTTCTAAGCTGCTAGGTGAATTCCTTGTGAATATTAGGCTAATACAATGATGTGTCATTCACATTTTTAACATCAGCCGCTGCATTTTGCCATTCTGTAAATATGCGGAGGAGTGAGGGATGAACTTAGTGAAGGTTGTTGAGTCAGTATAGCATGTATTTTTATGTCATTTATGAGCCAGCTTTTGCTAGCAATAGATGTTATTTTACTGGTGTTTTCTGTTGTCAACTGGGAAGCATTAAAAACAGCTGTATCAAATTAGTAGTAAACAGCAAGTATGTTCTAGACTCCTTGAGGAAGGCAAGTTTGTATGAAAAGGTGGTTATGGAAAACTCGGGAGAATTACAGGATTGGGATAGATTGGAGTTTAGAAGTTAGTCCCTGTTTCCTATTAATATAGACCTCTAACACTTTCACATAAGTCTTTAATAGCTTTATTAAAAAGAGGGGGGGGAATGTTAGCAGTGTTAATTAAAACTTGGGTCATTTTATGCTGTAGTTAACAACAGTAGTTTGAAGATCAGGAACACCCTGAGTGCTTTTTGCACTTGCCATTCCTTACTAATTTAAAGAAACAGAAAAAAATGTATTGTGAATAGCTCGTCTCAGAACTGGAATTATTCTGGTGTATTTATTCATTGGCAGTTGTCAGTGCTTTGTGTGACAAGTCACAAAACATGCCTGTGAAGGAAGCGTTTTAAATTTGTTTGATCACTCCCAACTCCATTTGCCTGCCTGCCATCCCAGTTCCACTAGTGACCTTCTTTTTAGGCTGATTACTAAGGAAGTAGTAGTTTTCTGTCCAACTGGATTTTATTACCTCTGCCAAAATTTCACTGGCGCTACTGTTCCTTGAGCAGCGTGTTTAACTCATTGGGAAATTTCTATGTTGTCTCTAGGGTTTTTTTTCCTGACACCATGAGTGCATCTTTTTAGTGGCATTGCAAGTTTGCCTCAAATGTGAGTAGAGTACCCTGTATTATTTAGTGTCATGTTTCTGCTACAATACAAACTTTGCCTGTAGTTTGAGGCAGTTTTTGTTACAGCGTACAAGGAAACAGAGGCCAGGAAATGTTATGAATATGTTGTAATATTATTGAAATAAGACTTCAAAACCAGGTTTATAATTTATGAAACTGTTGGCCCACTTTGGAGGATTTCAGGATGTGGGTTGTTTGGTAGGGTTCAGGGGTTTTTTTTCTTTTGAGTTGGTAATCCTGATGCTTCTGCAGACTGAATCTCAGTTCAAGCTCTGGGAAAAAGATACAGAATGCTAAAGGAGAAAGTTTTGGCCCTGTAGGAAGATTTTCTCACAGAATATAGATGGTTCTTCTTTCTTACACTACACAGTAAAAACCATCTTCTTTGAACATAGAAATCTCAGTTTGTTTTTCCTGCAGTATTTGAACCCAATAGCAAGTTTATATAGTGCTTGAGTAGTGTTCATTAATACCATTTAAGGATTTGGCAAGAACAGATTGTTCCAAACCAATCTAATCTTTCTGGTATTATAGTACTTGCCTTGGAAAAGGATGAGAAAGCCCTGACTCCAGCATGCTTACATGACAGTACGGTGGTTAATGGGGAGAAAACATGAGGTTCAGA
The DNA here is from genome assembly GCF_023634155.1 of Falco peregrinus. Lineage (NCBI taxonomy): Eukaryota > Metazoa > Chordata > Aves > Falconiformes > Falconidae > Falco > Falco peregrinus. The sequence goes on along the minus strand of NC_073739.1, from coordinate 45,211,344 downwards.
CACCTACTAGTAGGTGGGTGTGTAATTAGAGAACCAGAGTAAGAGAGTAATATTAGTATACATCTGTTAAAATCCATACACATCATGATGCTTCAGAGAAATTGTACAGGTATGAAAACAGGGTGTAGTTCAGCAGGGATGGGCAAACTATTCATTTTCTTTAGACAGAAATACTCAGTATCATAATTACAGGATGGAGAGCGACTCATCAGGCCCTACAACAAAAAAACAAGTGAAGTAACAAGTCGTGGGGTCATTGTCATGAGGTGGTGCCTCTCTTGTGTGATGCCCAGAAGACAGAAGTGGATTCATAAGACAAAAAGTAATTATTCAGTAGATATCCCCGGTACGGCCTTGGCTTTTTCTAGTTGACTGGACCTCGAAGGTACCTGTCTTTTGCATGAGTGGACATTGCCATATTTATCTGGTTACCCTTAAAAGTTCTTGCCTCAGATACAGTTTTAATTTTCCAAGTGTCCCAGACCAGGGAGGAAATCTTTGGCTGCAGTTTATGGCGGGTAAGCACTTTTAAAAAGCAAGCACAGGGTCAGGGAGGATGTAAGGAGGAGTACAGATCCAGAGATTGAGGCAAAGGTCACTGAGCACTTATGTCCTGTTCTGGAGAAGAATGCCAATTCCGTGGTACTCAGCTCAGTGCTGAAAGCAGAAGAGAGCCCTTTGCTGAGAGACTATCAAGGAGGTGGAGGGAGGCGTTTTCATATAATTTTCAGTTTGCTTCATGGAAAAATGGCAAAGGGCTTGTGCTGCTCAGTGTGGAAATGGAGAAAACTGGCTTGCTAAGAAAGCAAATTCCACTGTTGGAATTCAGACATTAGCTGGCTTTTGGTACCTCCAGTTGTTTGAAGCATTTTCCATTGTTACGCTGAGGTTCCTAGAGGAGAGGCTTTGTTTTTTGTAGATCTCAAGAGGTTTAATGGCAATCTTCTGTCTTGGTTTTCTAAAAGGTTTTCTAGTTCAGGTAAGGAGTGATGCTGGAAATCATTTGTTTGCTTTGTGCAGGCATTAAAATGCATAATTACAATGTTCCCTCATAGCTTTGTAGCTTATAAACGTGTCTGGTAAATGAATCAGATTATTCTAAGATCTAAGTTGGACATAATGTGCATAGTGTCAGTTCCAGCTGAATAAAGACTAATCTGATTTTTCTGATGTTGCCATTGAGCCTTATGTTGTTTTTAATAGGTTTTTAAATTTTAATGGTCAGAAATTTAAAATAGTAAGTTGAGTTCTGCTGAGAAGAGAGAAGCTGATCTTGTGGTTTAAAGTACAGCCCCCTTAAAAACCCCATGTGTGGGCTGTTACTTAATAGTGCCCTTCAGTTTGCTGGTGTCTCCTTGTCAAGACCTAAAAAAGCATGTTGAGTATCTCAGGGAGAAGGCACTATTTATGTCATTTGTATTTGCTCTAATATCTTTCAGAACACACGCACCACAGCTGTATAACTAGTCTTGCACATTCCCATGGTTTTCTTTGTGGGTGGTGTGCTGCTTGTGCTGCAGAGAAAGACTTGCACCTATGAAAATTGCTTTGCATCAGCTGGTACTGTTAAGTGATGTAGGTAGCTTAAAAAAAAAAAGATTAAAAGCAAGAATATAACGGTAAGGTGTTATCCACAGCCTTCAGATGTAAACGAAAAAAGGTAGTTGTGATTTCTTGGAGAGTTTATACTCCAGAGAAGGATCAATGTGAGGAGTGAATTTAAAGCCTTTAATGAAATACAACCATTTGTTCTAGTAGGGTTTTTTTGGTTTGTGTTTTTTTTTTTAAGCAACTCACTCACCTTCTGACAAAAGTTAAAATACTTCTATACTGATATCCATGTAGTTTGTTGTACCCTCTGCCTCCTCTAAATAGGTTTTATTCCTAACTATGGAGCTTCTTAAACCACTGTTTATTTCTCATCAAAAGTGATCTGTTTTTTTTTTTCCCTCACCCTGTGGGAAGGTTTCTGACACAGCTACCTTTTCAGAGTTTGGAAGAAGTGTAATTTCTTTTGTGCAGGGATGCCAAGATACTTGTCAGCACACAGTGGAAAAGGGCCAGTGATATTTCGGTTTTCTGTTTGTGTTCTTAAACCATTACCACAGTGGCTAAAATCCACAGAGAAGAGGTTACCTTAATACAGAAACAGCGGTAATAGATTCCTCCTGTACACTGATTGATAACTTTGTTATCACTGCTTTTTGTTTCAGATTCTCCTTGATGAACTTGCATCCACTAAATATTGGGTATCCATGCATGTCTCAGACCATAGTGGATTTCATTACCGCCAGTTCTTACTCAATTCCTTGATAGGCAGAACTGTGACTGACAAGAATGTACTGATACAAAATCAAATGGTAAATAAGCAAAACACTAGCTTTCAAAAGGAGGAGAGCGCAGGGGCAGAAGCTGCCTGTGTGGAAGAGCAGAGTGTGGATCTCCCCCGCTGTTTAGAGGAAGAGTTGGAGCTCTGCACTGAACTGATTGATATTTACCCAGGGCATGAAACCTTGTGGTGTCATAGGTAAGAGGACTTGATCAAAAGAGTGTCTTTCCGATTTGTGGATTGTTCTTTGCCTGATGTTTCCAGACAAATTTTTGTTCTGATCTAAAAAGGTACTACTCAATAAAATATTTTTAAGCTACCATATCTTAAGCCTTTGGAAAACATTCAAGAGCATAATCAGAACTATCAAATGGAAAATTTGATTGTGCTTAAGTATCTTGATATAAGCTCCACCTGTCCCTATAGTTTGTGCAAGAGGCACAAGATACTGTGCGCAGCCTTCACATGCTTAAAATGTTTAAAGGGCAAAAGATGAGCAAAAGATAGCAGAAGATGGATCAGCTGCAGAAAAACTCTGCTTTGCTGGATGGGTTTATGTGCCTGACTAGGTAACAGCAGATTTGCCGAGGTGACACTGAGTCCTTTTTTGTAGAGTGACAGCAGATTTTGTGCCTGTTTGTGGGGTAATCTGGTGGGATGGCAAATGAACTGGAGCAGTTCAGTAGCAACAGCAGATTATTTTCAGTGCATGACTTGTTTTTTTTCTTCTTCCTTTTCTTTTCTTTTTTTCCTTCCTTTTCCTCTGAAGAAGGTGTATGTTCTACCTTCAGCATCATCTAAGCAACAGACTTCCTCATCTGAGTGCGGTGTTATCATCTGTGGACAGCAGTGATGAAATGGATGTTGATGGTTTGAATGAATCCAGCAGCAAACAAGGTTATAGCCAAGAAACAAAACGCCTGAAGCGTGCTCCTATGCAGGACTTTCTTGGTCCAGAAAAGGAATACAAATTCATTGATCAAGTATTATCAACTTGTAGGGATGCAGACCAAGCCAGGTTTGCTACTGCTTATAGAAAGTGGTTAGTTACTTTTTTAGGTCAGTGAAGGAGGGGTTTAAAGCCTTCAGGGTTCTTCTTTTAGTGCAATATTCTCTTTTCAGACACAAATGCATGTCTTGGTTGCAAGTGTTTTAGCTAACCATGTGTTTCTCACTCCTTTCGATGGTCAGTCCTAAAGTTCATATTCAGAGTAGAAGTCTGTCACTTTATTAAAGAACTAGCGTACCTTTTTAGTAACCAAACACAGTTTGTTCTTTAACCGTTTTAAGAAATCACTCTGTCAGCTTTCTACCATGCCATTTTCTTATTTTATAAATTCTGCATTAAGGTGAACTCTGAATCATTTGGCTTTAAAAAAAAAATGTCTGAAATGCTTTTGAAACAATGTCTGGAAAAGGTACAGGAGAATCTGTCAGTATCAGCTAAACCTGTTTCTAGATTGTTCCTCTTTACTATAGCAGCATCTTGCTAATAACCTTATTGGATTCAGACTGTATTCAGCTATGAGTGCTATTACTTTTTCATTAGCAACCTTTGGTAGAACACCATACTGTAATGTCTCTTTCTTAAGGCTCTGGTAACAGTATTGGAGCCATGCCTTTTACTATTGTAACTGGGTTTTTGTTTGCTTATTAGTTGTCACATGAGTTTGGTAGGAAAGTCTATGAAGTTGAAATCCTGAAAAGTAGATACAGGAATATGTGACAGAAAATAATTCAAACCCACGTTTGCACTGACACAGTCAGAACTATATTTGGAAATATTTTTCTTAGAACAGACTACCTTCATTTCCAACTTGGTATTTATCTATTTATTTTATCTCAACAATCCAGAATTAATGACACTTGATACACATTTTTGAATGTATTATGTACACTACAGAATCTCAGCCTGCTAAATCACACATTGGTAACTTGTTACTTAACAGAGACCACGCAAGTCCAGTTGATGATGGAGTAAAAGTAATTCTTTTGATTGGTCACTGAGACTATATAATTGAGGGGGAAAAAAAAAAAGAGCACAATGGAGCTCTGTCTTCACTTTTGTTTTGCAGACTTTCAATCTTTGGTATTTTTTTCTGTTGACTCTTGCTTAAGAGCACTTCTCCAACCATACATCTCTGTTTACATAACTGTAAATTTTAAGGGAATTTGAAACATATTTCTATTCCAGTGAAATTAAACGTGAATGGTTTATTTTGACATTTCCTTAGAACTTCTCTATATTAAGGGATTTTTTTACACTAATTTAATTGTGCTGGTCCAAAGACCCAGGGGAGAAATATTGTACAACTGTAGACATTTATATAATGGCAACATTGCCTCTGTTCCAAACAGTATAATCACTGAGGGGATTAATTTTTGACCTAGACTCTTCACCAGAATTGCTTTATATTTCTCCTGCCCAAAGTGCCTCCTGACTTCTGAGTTTCAAGCTGCTGTTTCTGTTGGGCAGAGAGAGCAGCAATGAGGGAGAAAAAGAAACAGGTAGCCTGCTCGAAAGGTATAGTTTGGAAAGAAAAAAGGCACTCAAACCATGTGGAATTCCAACAGTTCTAAATAATTTGATGGATGGGCATTACTGTTGTAATTCAAAATGGAAATAGACCACCTCTAGCCTTTGAGAATATGTTCATAACTCATTTCAGGCACAGAGTAGCTAACAGAGACATTTCTAAATGTACAGTTTTGTTTACAGTACTTGGATAAGACTGACCTAAGGTTGAGCATCTCCATGGCACAGCTTTGTCTCAGTGGGCATCCACACCTCTCTCTGTGTAGCTAAGGTGGTGTATTACATGGTCATTTGTTTTGAGGTGCTCTGGGATGTTGTTTTGGTTGATTGCTTTAGTTGCAGAAGAACTGTAATTGATGCATGAAGGTGGTGTGGGAATGGCTTGAGAGGATAATTTCATTGTACGGTGTTGTCTCTATGACCACTGACAAACGGGTGGGTTCAAGTACAAACTGGAGTCTGAACTTAAGAACTTAACTTGAGCAAGAACTTTTACCCACCCTAGAGAACCTGATGTTAATTTTTAGTATGAAAGATACATTTAGGCATGTGCAGTAGCCTAGGTCAGCTTTGTTAACAGTATCCCACCCATTAATGATTAGTATGAACCTGGAAAGTGTGAAGTCAGCTGGTAATGTATTAAGGATCATGGTTCTTGATCCTAGATTACCTAAGACATTTAGTAATGCAGTTGTGTGTTCTGTCTACCTTGGCAAAAATTACCTATTCATGAGAAAAAAATTGGTGGCAGGAGCAGACTGGGAAGTGGGAGCATGGTAAGAAATGTTTCTTGAGCTGTGGAAAGGAGAAGATGCTCTCTTCTTGCACTAGAATGATTGAGGTTTTTACAGTGAAAGATTTATACTAGAATCTGTCTTGAAACCCATTATCTATTTCTTCCAGACTATAATCTGGAGTCTCAGTTGGCTTTTAGAGCTATGTCGTGGAAGTACTGTGCTATTGAATTTGACAGTCATTCCATCATAAACACTTAAGATCAAACAGCAGCCCTCATATGTACGTGTGCAGTTCTTATTGATGTCAGCATGAGTTACGTGTGCTTGGAGGAAGACGATACTTGTTCCTATGTAACTGAAGAATGTTACATAGTATTTTCATACTTGGAAAATGTTCTGAGAGCTCTGATTAGAGATGGTGCTGAAATTTTTACTACTTTTACAAAACACTGATGGCTGTAGTATGACTTTTAGGTGTAGGGTTTTAAAGCCTACACCTGATTAAATACTACCCCTCGCCTTTTTTTACTTTAATCCAGCGAGAGCAGTCACATTTAGAAATGTTTGCAGACCTGACTCTGCCATACAGAAAACTAAACATTAAAAGTTAAATTGAAACAAGTCATATCTTCCCTTTTGAAAGAAATGCAAACAACAAGCTGTCAAAATCAAGCTTTAAGTTTTTCATGGTAACAAGATAAATTATATGAAAGAAGAAAATACATAACTAAATTACTTGAAGCTGTCAATGTCCTGAAGCCTCTTACATGGAATGACTGAAGAGATACAGCAAATTGCATTAAGCTCACAAATGCGTGATGCTCTGGAACTATGATCTTTGGAACATACCTGTCTAACCATTTAGAATTAACTGCAGAGTCATTTGGTCATTTCTCGTTCAGGGGGAAGTTTCCCCTGCCTCAACCCTTTATGTTCAACTAGTCTGTCAATGTCCAAGGAAAGACTAGACCAATGCATCCAACTGGCCTGTCACAGCTCGCTGCAGAGACTCTGCAGGGTGTTTAGACTGGAGGGTGATTAGACTGTCCCAGTCAGGGATTTATGGTGACAGATACACTAGTCAAATCAATTATTCAAGTTGCCGGAAACTCACACAAAACAGATCTCAGCTGAGAGCCTTTATATTATACAGATTTGTGACAGATTAAGGTTCAAGATTGTCATTGATAGTACACTGACTGCAAGAACAACTGTGAAATAGTATACGCACAAAATCTAATAATAAAAGCCAGCTGAAGTTAATCATTAAGCACGCATAGAGTATAGTTCTTACCTGATAGGTGTCCCTATGAGGGAGAAGACAGGTTTGGCCTCTCACCCAATCCCAGCAGTTATGATGGAGTCTTCCCTAATTTCTCCCCTTCCTAACTTACTTTCCTATTATTTCTTTACTTCCAGGTGAAGCTTGGGTGACTAGTCATACATGCTTTTGTTACTGATAGGTGTAAAATTCTCTCGCTTTACCTTTAAAGGTACAATCAAATAAAAAAAATAGAGCGCATGCTTAGTTGAGGGGTGGTCGTGCCTTGGAGGCTTACCTTGAGATGGAGGTATGCTTTGGTATTATAATGAGTAAAGTTCATCCAAGGAAAGCAATTTCACCACACTTACTGGCTCAATAGCAGACATCTTCCCTTCCCTTCCTTCCTTGACAGCTACTGTGCAGTTTATCAGTACGTGGTACCATAAAGTTCCCCTTCCTGCAGGGAGTACAACAGGGCCTAGCCAAGGTGTCTTCACTCTGCCCGACCACCCCTGCTCCCACCCAGTTCCTCGTAGCATGTGCTAAGGTTGCAGGTTGTGTTGCCTGGGGAACTACTGGGGAGTAGATTCCCTGCGTACCAACTGCATTCCATCCTGGAAGTAGCAGCTGCAGTTTTATCCTAAAATTTCTTTAATGTTACAATATAACTTTAGTCATTTTTCCACAGGGCATTACTTGCAAAAAAGATAAGTGGTTTCAGACCATTGGTAGTTAACATTCCTAAAGGTTACTGAGTATAGCTACTCTAAGTAATGTATTTCAGTTGTTTTGTTTTTCAGAGGTCAGAGAATTAGAATGTAGTTAATGAACATTCTTGTGGAGAAAATGTCCAGCAGAAGCCACAGAATACAAAGCTCTCGCTCTGAAGTTCCTTCAAATGTAAACCCCAAACTTTGTACATCTGTAAATGTCTTCATATAAAGTTCAGCATCTTTACTGATTTTTATCTTGTGCAGCAGTAGGTCTCACTTGAATTGATGCAAATTCTTTTTGTTCACCAGATTAGTCTTTGTAGAATTTATTTGTGCTAGAAACAAAGGGGTTTGAGGAACAAATGTAATTTGAAACTACAGAAATGAGAAGGAATCGCATTTTTAAGGCATTGAATTCTCTTCTGCTAAATACATTAACTGTTATTTCCCTGGCATTTGGTTTATCTTCTGTGCTAACAGTCACTGGAGCAACACATGCAGAATTAAGGATAGCTACAATAACAAAATTGTATAAAGTTGTTATTGGAACGCATTGCTATAGCTGCTCTGGTTAGTATTAATCTATTCATGCCTGCATATTAGTGTTTTGTTGACTTCTTACATATTCTTTATACAGTCAAATCCTTGTGTCATTTAAATAATGGGAAACATAAGTTGTCGATTTACACTGTTTGATTAATAACCTTATATAGAACTTATTTTAAGACAATTAAGTAAAGTGGTAACATAGTGAGAAAGCTTAGGTTCTGTCTTGCAATCAAAATTTCTGGCATTTCCAGTTTTGTGTTAGTGCTGCTTAGTTAGAATGTGTAGCTAGTGTTTATGGACAGGAGTGGGTTTTTTTCCCTAAGTAGATAATGAATGAATTTTTGAAACAGTACTGTATAATATTGATGAGCAGAAACAAAGGGGTTTGGAAAGGCTTGTCTACATAGCCAGACTAAACAAGCTTGCTTTTTCACAATAACATATAATACAACAAACAAAATGTGACTACCAGAGAATAATTGAAGTGGTGAGTTTTCAGAGACTTGATTGAATTTTTGGATGAGGTTGTTTGCTTAGTTTTGTTTTGCCTTCTGTGTGGGAAGAATGTTGCTTAGGGTTTTTTTAATTTAGTAGGAAGTGAACCATTGTACTTAACAGTGTGGGGGGAAAAGAAGCCCACAACTCCTAAGTTGTATCTTCTAGAGCAATTTTGAAAAAAGAAGCAGTGAAGTGAAATGTAGATGTGACTTTTAAATGCATGTTTGTCCTGTATTCATTTGGTGATGAGATGTCTTTACAATTAGATCTTACTGTTTATTAATGTCAGATACAAAGGAAAGAGGGTAACTCACCTATTCGCAAATGCACTTAACATTCAAATAAGTTCCAAAGGGAGTTCAGTACCCCTGTCTTAAGATAATTTTCATTCTTTTTTCTCCCATGTGCTCAAAGGTGTGTTTTCTTCCCAACCTCTCCTCTGTTCTTCCAACCAGCAAAGAAGAATGTAGCAAAGCATTGGTGAGGTGGCCTCATTTCATGTTTAGATAACTCTGACTACCTCCCAAAAAGTGCTCTGACTGATGTCCTTCAGTGGAGTTAGTCAGGCTCATTATTTTCAGAACCTCATACTAGGCCTACATCCTCTTTCAGAGGTGAAAAGCAAGAGCTTTATCTATGAAGCCATCTAGTTTCCCCAGAAGACTTTAAAGAGGAAAAGAAAAAAAAATCTTGTAGTTAAAGTTGGGAAAGCTACAATCAGCATAAACTTTTATTAGTCTTTTCCGCTGAAGAAGCAATGTACTGCTGAAAAATGGAGGAAATATGTGCTTCCAAGAAATTCCTTGTAGACAGTTTATGCTTTTGAATTATAGACCTGACACTTTCTAATGGCTTTTACTTAGTGTGTAATGTTACTTCTCAGGGCATAGTCTATTGTAGTGAATTAGGGTACATTTTTACAGTTTAAAATTATTGATTTAAGCAAAAAGGGAAACATAATAACTGGATTTAATTTTTTTTGTCTAGCATAGTGTTTTGTATCTATCCACATGCTAATACTGTACCTAATGATTCACAGTAGACCTTACTATTTCATCTGTATCATAGTGTTATTCTGTATCTTAAATTGCTGTTGCAGTCTTACAGGAAGCTCCTGACAGTTGCTGGGTTTCTTCCCTGAGTTCCCTAGTACTATTCAACAGGAATTATTCAGTACCTCACAAAAACGTGTGTTGTAATGACGGGGAAGCTTTTTACAGTATCTGTGTAGATGCACTATGTATCTTAAATTTCTTTTTTTTTTAAGTAATGTTAGGAGTCTGAATGCTAGAATTGCAAAAGCTTTTAGTTGTTGATAGCTGGCAGACACTTAAAGTACGATGCGGCTATTCTGAAGAGCAGAACTCTTGACTGAAGTCTAGTTTATTAAGCATCTTTATCTGCACCATTTGGAACCTGCTGTTAATCCTACTGTATAGATGAGGATGGGGATAACCCACAGTGAGGTGTGTATTTTCACAGGACACCTTCTGAATATAATTATGGTGAAACAAAGAACGTTTTGTGGATGACGTACTCCTGTACATTTGTTGTGAATAAAGTTATAAAATTGGAATGTCATTAATACAGTAAGATCTCCTGAATGGCTGCATAGAATGAGTAGATAGATGTTTTGGGGTTTTTTAATGCAGTATTGCCTGTTATTGAAAAATTACATAAATTAGAAAAAAAACTTGCTTTTACAAGACAAGATGTATTTGTACTTACTGTGTCCATTCCCTTTTGTCCCAGTTTTTCTTTTTTGAAGTGGCTACATTTAAAACTGGGTAGTCATCTTGAAAAGTGTACTTGGGAATGTCATCTTTAATTTCATGTAATAGAAATAGTAGATGTCTTAAATGGTTTTAAGTAGCATTGAGGTCCAAGGTAGTGAGCCATTAAACGCTAATTTTTTAAGACCATTATATCCATCAAAGTACTATTCTGTGTAGGGCAAAATGTGTATTTTGTCAAGATACATGAAAAAAAAAAGTTCTCACAGTTTTCATATTAGGGGGAGGTACAGCTGGCTTAAAATATAATTTTTTAAATATTTTTAATATTTTTTCTATGAAAACTTCTCAGATCCACAGTTGTGACCATTGTAAATTTTATGTAGATTTCCAATGCAGATAAATGAGAAATGGTAGATTTTGTAGCAGAAAGAATAAAATGATGACATGACAGTAAGACACTGGAAAGTAATTTGATAAATGAGCAGTGTTCTACAGGATAGTGAACACAAAGCATTAAGTTTGCTCTTCACTTGTTGTACTTTGTCATAGGATTAATTCCTTTCAGAGGGGGTTCTTTTTTTTTTTTTTTGTCATCAGTAGAGAGCTTATCTGTGAATAAATCATCTATACTTATTTTCCCACAGTAAGTGTGCATATATGTGTGGGTGGATTGTTGGGCAGCAGAACTATATGTAATGTCCTGTGGAAAAGGTGAATCCTCCATGTACAGCTGTTTATTTATAACACTGGTGGTCTGCAAACAGAACTCTTCCATGGCAGACATGTATGAAGTCTGAATCTGGCAGGGTTGTTGCCAGCATCAGGGTTTCTGCTGGAAACAGCAAGATCTCTTGCTTCCCTGGTTGGTCTGGCTTACTTTCATGATACTTGGGCTAATATGTGCATACACAAACCAAATTACTAGTGGCGGGCTTTATTCCAAGTGCCTGTAGAGAGTGTTTGACATGGTGAAAGGGTTTGTAAGATCTTGCAAGGTGGGAGAACTGGGAAGCGCTCAGCCAGTGTCCTACCTGGAGGTTACCTTCCAGGAGTCCTGCAGAAAGGAACAGACAGGCATATTTTGGATTAAGTGCTTTATCATCACAGTGTTCTGTAAGCGGGCCTGTTCCTGGTGTGTGAACTGGCACCGTACACCTAGTCAAGGTATTTCTGTCTTTTGATTCTCCTTTGTGTAAAGAAGGGCACTAGGTGGTAATCCACAAAAGCTACCTCTCTCAATACAGAGTGAAACAGTTTGTAAACAAATGTTCAAAGTGTATAACTACCTTTGGTAGCACTTAATTATCACTGATTCTTAGAAGCCTCGTCTCCATTTAAAGGTACACCATTCTTTTTTTTTTCACCCGGCATGTTCTGTGGGGAGGGGTATTTGTTAGTAAGGGCCCTTCTTTGCTCGAGGGTGAATCTTTTAGTATGCTAATTAGAATAGTTCACATATAGGACCACAAGTTTTCTGATTGGTCTCATTAATCATTTGGTTCTCCTTAAGCTTATCTTGTTCTGGCCCAGCTTGACATATTTATGGTGTCTGTTCCTTTTCCCAAGACCGTGTTTTGTTAACGTTATACGGTTTGTAACATCCTCTTGTTTTTCTAATTCTTTCTAGTTTTTCATTAATAGATATTTACATGTTTTTCTAAATTTCAAGTTAAAAAGCACACTGGCCTCATTAATCACGTACCTGGGAGCCAGTCAACTACAACAGGAGACAGGACAAAGTATGTCAAGACACAGACTAGCAACTAAAATTGGTATTTGAATACAAACAACAAGTAGTCTTTTTGGTACTTTATTTTCAATATTTTTCTCAAGTTCTTTTTATAAAAATTAATCACATAAAAAAATATTTTCAAAGTTACTCATAATTTTGGATGCCTTCTGATTTTGAATTACTATATTTCAGAGCACTCCTTAAAGGGCTCAATTTTATTGGAAAATGCCAGCACCTTTCCTCTCTCTTCCTAGACAGTGTGATTCATTCCAGATGTTCTAAAATGAGCACCTAAAATCACAGGGCATTACTGAAAGTACTGCTCATAATCTTAAATACAAAACTTAAAAAAGCAAATATGTTCTGCTCATACAGTTTGATTGTTTGGTTTTGGGTTTTTGTTTATTGGGTTTTTTTTTCCTCTTACTAGCTGCTGCAACTGAAGGTAGAAAGAACATGTAAGGAAGTCCTGAGCTGATATGTACAATCTTGGTTTACTTAATTTGGGGTTTCATTAAATTGCAAAGCTTAGTATGAGAAATAGACCCTCCCGAGTCCTTGTATAGAAGTAATTTGCAGGATCTGGTTGTTGATTTGTTTTGAATCTGCTTGATTTTTAAGTCTTGAACAGAATTCCTATTGACTTCACTGACATAGGATCATGCTGTGGAGAGGATATCAGCCACTACATGGTAGCTTTGACATATTTAGTGTGATGGATTGTGTCTCTCACAAATGGCCATATTTATGGCTTCAAGGATAAAAGCAGAATAGTGTCTATTTATTAGCACTGTGGTTGGGGATAAACTCTTAAGGCTGTAGAATATTACAGGTTTAAAAGGGCAGCTAGAGAAAAATTTGGGTACTGTGGGGTATCAATAGCTAAGAAAGCTTCCTAGCTACCCCGCCTTCCTGCCCCTTCCCCCCCCTCCCCCATTTAGCTTTTAAGTGCCATGTGATAATTGATGCAATATCAAAGGGAGAAAGTCTTAATAGTGAATAGCTTAGATGTTGCTGTTCTCCAGAAGTGCTATACACATTTATTGGTGTAACAATAAGCTGCACGTTAGTCACCCTGTCATCTCACAAATGCTTATAACTAGGCAACAGGTAATTTCCTTTTTAAAATGCATCTACTTAATGTTGATTTGATATGTTCTACAATTACTTGTTGTTAATCTAGTACTGGGCAATTTTCTCCAAACCTTTAATCAATCTTCAGTGGAACCTAGCCAAGTATAGATTTTTGTGATTATAAAACTAGGTTTATTGTGAAGGGAAGTTGAAATTCCACCATGTAAAATACTCAGTTTTCTCATGTTGAATTAGAAACATAGGAGGGCATCCTAGCGCTGCTTTCCAGTTGTGCACACTTGAGTTTTACCTTGTTTTATCTTATTTTGTATTGCATGTTAATTAAATTTTTACATATCCTAGTAGTACAAAATAAAATGGGAAAAAAAAAAAAAAAAAAGAAAAAGAGCACCCCTACAGTCCTAACTATTCTATGCAGATGTCTTCCAAAATTTACAGGTACTATTTTAGTGGTGGTTGGTAAATAGATTGGTTTTTTTCACATATTTATCAGCAGACTTGTTTTTATATGTATTAGTGACAGAATGGACTAAGCACAGCTGTAAGTTATTGTATTTCTGTAGAAAATGGAACATAGTGTAAAATCATTTTGTTAAATGTTGGCAATTTTTAAATAAACTTTTCATCTCCTAAAAAAGTCCTTGTTTTCTGTGACAACAATCCTGGACTCCAATTTCGTTGTTTATTAACAGATATCCTTCCTAATTCTTGCTAATCTCTTCTCAGTGTTAATCTTTTAACAGGAACTGTGTCTCCTATTGTGAATTTAGTTGATGGCAGCAGACTTATTTTCTATCTATTTAAACATTGGCAGTTACGCATTCCTATATCTTTTGTTCAAGCTTGGTTTATAAAAGGATGGTGATGAGCAGTGAGATCTCTTTCTAGCAATAGACAGCTGGCTGTACTGTATAGTGTTGGAGAACTTGGGCCACTGAATGATGCTTATGTTTTGGTAACTTTTAGGTTTTAGCGTGATGTTCAGTGACGTGATTGCCTTTCTTAAAATCTGGAATCAACTGAAATAGCTTATGCCAGTCTTTCCAGGGTCTGTACAATTTCAGTACTGTTACAGTTGAAGGTAAACATTTCACAGATCTTAGAGGCAAGTAACTGCCATCTTATATTCAAAAAACATCCTTTATTTGATTCACATTAAAGTCTGAGATAATATAGAAGCATGGTACTTTGATCCCAGTTGATTGCCTTTAGAACATAAATTTTGCTGTATAAATTTTATGAAACTACCTGAAGAAGCAGCCTAATCTGAACTGGATGAAAAGATGGTGGAGGTATGCTCATTTTTTTTGTAAACTTTCTAATTATGCAAATATATATGCATTAACACCTGGATCCACAGTGTCAAGGTTTTAGATCTGCAGTTAAGTTCTTTAAATAACATTCTACTTCATGGATAGTTTTGTGCTTTCAGGTATCAAAAATTGTTCATTGTTTATTCAAAACTGTCTGACTTGTTAAGGTGTCTTTCACAGACTCGAGTTAATGCTGCAGTAGATTTGCTTCCAGCCCTTTTATATCAGAATAATTAATAGCTCTTTAAATAGCTTTAATTCCAGGCTGTAATACAAATAATTCTGAGATTCACACAACTTAAATTTAATAATTTAATAAATTATTAAATATGAATCTAAAAGATATTGAATTAGTGACAGAATGTGTGGTTGGGCTTGCGTTTTTTAATCATAGAAATGGCTATGTTAGAATATTTCAATGTAACTGCACATAAAAATTCTTCAAATAAAGTTAGATGGTTGTGTGTTTTACAGGGCATGACTGGAATCATAGGTCAAATAATTCTGAAGTTGATTTAAATGTTTCTTAGATTGTCTTGTCATCCTGATGTTGCTGCCTAAACTCCCGAATTAACAAATTCTGATACAGTTAAATCAAGAATGTGCATAGCTTAGGTCAAGATGACCCACCCTCTCAAGTCATCAGACCTGACGAGTGAAAGGACATCTAACCATGGGGGTCAACCTGGGGAAACAAAGAACAGATAATGGTGAGAACACTGTTAGGTAAATTATTCAGGAAGAAGCCTCCAAGTGAGGAAGTTGTGGCTGCAAAAGGGGAGACAAACTGATAAAGTAATTGTGATAATGGGAGATGGCGACCTCCGGCTCAAATGGTGCTCGCCCCGCCCCTGAAAAAGGGCAGACCCCCGCTTGGGGAGCACACATGGTAAAAACCTTCAGCTGGTAAAAACCTTCAGCCGTGCTGTCTGAGGATGTCTGCTAATTGGCGTTAGAAGCAAGAAACTTGTAACCAACCCTGTGTGTGTGAACGGAAATGATATGTAACACACCGTGAATGTGCAAGTGCTCTGCTGTGCATGGGTACCCTCGAGCACCTTGGTGAGCACGCTTGGAGGAAACATTCCCCCGTGCTCCCAGCACTGCAATAAACCAATGTTGGCTTTATAAACTATCGTTTGGTTTGAAGAGTTTTCCTGGTTACCATTTTCGGCAACAGCCCTACTGATTTGTTTGCAGCTCTGATAAATCTTCCTGGCTAAAAACGAGGCCATGTCTCTGTGTATGCACGTTTAGCTGTATGGGACACTAACCTGAAGTGACACTAGAGAACTGGGATGCCTTGTAGTTTTACTTTGGTTGATGGGTGTACGTGTTTCATTAAAGATGTATGCTTTTAGCTTTAGGGTGGATAATGATGATAAATGGCAGGGCTGATATTTCTGTTCCTGGCTTCTATTTGACTCCACCTGGTGATCACTGATTGCCGTGGAAACCACTAAGTGCACCTTCAGTAATGTCACTTTTCCCAGTCCGATGGAGGTTCCAGGCACACTAACACCTCTGTTCAAACAGGCAAGCTCATGTGGAGAAAGCAAGACAGACCTTTGAAACCCCATGGGTTCTGCAGCTATAAATCTATGTTCCACCTTGTCCTTTGAGATGGAAATCACCAACAGATGTTACTTTGGCAAAAGAAATAGTGATACTACTACAGGGCCCATCAGAGCTGAGAATATATGCAACTGAAATAATAATAAAAAAAAAGCTGTCCCACAATAAAATAGAAAACTTCCATTGCAAATGCTCCACTTCAGCTGTGGAAACGATTGCCCTCAAACTGCTATCTTCCTCCCTTACTCGCTGGTTTTGTAGCTTGTCAGCATGTCTGCATGTCAGATACAACTCATGGAGATAATTGTAAGACTTAGCCAAATGACAAAACCACTTCTTATGCTTTTTTTTCGTACTACACGCCATTGACTTCCTTCTCTCTGCTGAGGTATTTCTTGACATAACACTTCCACTTCCTTTCTCCTTTTACATCTTTACCAGATACTGCAGAAGAGTAATTCTCAAAGGTGCTTCAAGTGTTCTGTTACAAAGTAAGCAGTGAGTACATGGCTTGCCTTTCAAAGGTGTAGCAACCCCTAACAGACTGCAGGGTAACAGCCCGGTGCTCATGTCTCTGAAAAACCAGACAATGCCACCACTACCTGCTGGCATCCAGCAAAAGAAGTTCTAGAGGTCTTCATATACTTATCAGTAGCTGGGAAATGTTTATATTCATTGGAATTGGAAAACAGTGGAAGATTTGAAGCCCTGTACTAGAGAACAAATAAATATTATGAAGTGCAAGTAGAAGAGAATGACCATCTAAACATACCACATTTTTCATTTGTTTTCTTATGTGGTGTTAGTTCATTATTTTACACATGTACCTAATGAAAAACATGGTGTTACCAAAAATGGTAACCAGGAAAACTCTCCGAACCAAATGATAGTTTATAAAGCCAACATTGGTTTATCCCTCAAGCGTGCTCACCAAGGTGCTCGAGGGTACACATGCACAGCAGAGCACTTGCACATTCACAGTGTATTACATACTCATTTCCGTTCACACACACAGGGTTGGTTACAAGTTTCTTGCTTCTAACGCCAATTAGCAGACATCCTCAGACAGCACGGCTGAAGGTTTTTACCAGCTGCACGTGCTCCCCAAGCAGGGGTTTGCCCTCTTTTGGGGAGGCTGTTTGAGTTGGAGGTCACCATCTCCCACTAGCACAATTACCTTTGTCTTACTTCCAGCTAATTTTCTGGGGGTTGCAACACCTTACCAATTTGTCTCCTCTCACGGGCAGAACTTCCTCACATGGAGGCATCTCTCTGCATGATTTGGAGAACGGTGTTCTTACCATTATCTGTTCTTTGTTTCTTCTTTGGTTAGAAGTCCTTTCACTCATCGGTTTTGATGACTTGAGAGGGTGGATCGGTGTGACCTAAACTTTGTGTACATACTTGTTTAACATATAGTCAATACAGGAGTTTAGGCAACAGAGCCATGAAAATTTTGTAGCCACTGACAATCCGTTGACCTTAATTTCTATACTGGTTGGGATGACTTCACTACCGAAGGGCAATATGGCTTTTTTCTGACGTAAATGGAAAGGGGAACCTTCCTCTCCATGCATAACTGCTGTCTTTACAATGTACTCTCTGGCCCCGTTTTGCAGGTGACTGGCCCCTTTTGCGCTCCTTGCTGTCTGCAACTACTTTTTTCCTCCCTGTCCCCATTCCTGCACATTCCTTCGTCAGTCTGCACAGCTTCACTGACCCGCTAGGGTTTGCATTTAATCAGTTGCAACTTTCTGATTTACCTGTGGTTTCTTAATAACCCATCTGTTAGTATGACTGATGAGATCTTTCTTGCCTTTGTTTCTGTTAGTTCATCTGTTGGGTTTGTGTCTCTCTGTGTTCTTGTTTATGGCTTCCCCTTTTACTTATTATTGCCTTTGGTATTAAAAAGGCCCTTGACCAGATACCCTTAAGGGAGCAGAGGCTCTCTCCTGCATACCCTTGCACAAATATGTTTGCCTGTTTTCAAGGAAGTTGAAAGTCTTGCTTCAGTGTAGTTTATCATACCCTGTGACAACTTTATTCTTTACTATCTGAAGCCTTTTTCAGTTTGACTGGAAATGTAAAAGCTTGAAAAAGCCTTGAAAAAATAGATTGATTGGTTTCAGCAAACACAGCCTATTCAGTTTAGCGGTGCTTGACTTCAGCTAATACAGAAACAAAATACTATTCCAGCTGCTCCATCTGTGACTGCACCATCTTACATGCAGGGAAAACTGCAGCTGCTCTCATTGAGGAACTGGAGAGGAGAGTGTGTGTCAGAGGTGAGAAGTAGTTTCTTATGGGCTAGGATGGAGATGGAAGGGGAACAATATGAAATATAAATAGATCAATTCCTTTTCTGTCTTACAAGATTTGGGGTTTTCTCAGACAGCAGTGGGTCTTCAATTACAAAAGCCTAAAACTTGTGTGGGAGAGAACATACCTGCATTAACGAAGTGCATGCCACTTAGTTGAAAATGGTGATGCAAACTTACAATGCTTATTGGTGCACAGCAGGGCAAAGCTGCCTGCACTGAGTCATATTTAAGAACTGAAAAATGAACTGGGGTAATACTAATTCTTTTCTATCCTTGCTAACAGTACTAGCAAGTACTGCAGACTTAACCAGCACATGGGTGAAACTGTCAGATCACTTGTGGGAGCTAGTAGAAGGTGGCACAGGAACAACCTGTTGATAACTTTGGACGTTGACGAGAGAAGAAGGAAGGTACGTATCTCCGTCCCTTTCTTAGAGGTTTCTATAAGGGAAGCAGAAATATAAAACATATTTTCTCTTAAATCTGGAGGACAAAGGAGGGGATGAGGTGAAGCCTGCTGAATTATTTAGCTCTTTGTGTCACACTGATTGTAAGACAGGATCGCTACCCCAAAGGAGACTTAATCATGCAGCATGAGAGACCTGCTGTACCACTGCAGGGAGCAGGCCAATGGACCTGCTGCTCAGAAGATCTCAAGCCTGATCTGTCCTTTTTGTGAAGGGTAAAAGCTACTTTACACTGAGTGTTTCTGGGAATGCGGCGATGTCAGTGAAGTTGAACCTTCCTTACACCACCCTGTACGGTGACTAGTTTGCAAGATATTGTCGTACTTCTTTTTCTCTCGCTTTGTTATTTTCTGGACTGGTGAATAAGTGTTTTGCCTTTTTTTTCCCCTTCTTTTTCTTTGTTTTTTTTTGTAGTGCCAAAGGTTCCATAGGAAGAATAAGGAGTGTGTCCCGGCTCCGGCAAAGAAGGTAACTGTGCAGTAGTTGAATGTGCTAAGCAGTATGCTGTGGGACAAAAGGGGAGTAATTTGCAACTGTTGGTTTCATTTTGATGAATCTAGGATTTAATCTGTGCTTTTGTGTTTAGCACCTGCCTGCTGTCACTTTTGTTCTGAAGAGCCTGAGTCATGTCACGTGTTGTGAAAGGGCTTGTTAGTTATGCTAGAACAGATTATTAATAACTAAAGGTAATGGCAAGGGAGAAAAGAAACAAAAATCCTTGGTCTTATAGTTGTTGATCCTGAGAGTGTCAGCACTTAGTGGTTAGTGTTTTGATAGTTAACATTGTGATGGCTGGCGTCTCTATCCTCAGGGAGTCTACAGTCTGTTTACTTCATATTGGAATGAATGGAATTTTGATATTAATATTTGATATATAGGATTTGATATTTTGTTTAAGGACAGTGAACATAGCTGTTAGTGCTTTAATTCCATATTTCATAGTTTTCTCTGTTTTCCTATAAAATAAAGCAACACTGCCCATGCTTTATACATAGGTTATTAACCCAGTAAAGCTAAAGACCAAAGCTGAGGAAAATAGCCATTAATTTTGACCCTGCTTTGAAAAACCTGAGGCCTTTGTATACAGAGCATTTTATATAGCATTTCTAACATTCACGAAATTCCTTTCCAGTGGCGGTGCTCTGCATTGCTCAGCACACCACAGGTCCTACTAGGGACCCAAAAAACAAAGAATACTCAGCATGCATATATTTAACAAAATGCAGATTGTTTAATGAATTATCGCACAAGAATCCTCTGGAAGAGGCATCTGGGACACCACTGTCTGGTCTGGCTCAGCCTCCTTAGGCCATTGGTCATGCACTCAAAGGAGATAAATTCTGTCTGCATGGAAATTTTAAATTCCAGTTTGAGTGATCTCTGTATTCCTATGTTTTCCAATAATACAAGAATATATATGGATGTATATATATTTTTTGTGATTTCATTTTCTAAATTCCACAAACACAGTAGATAGAAAGTGCTTAGGTTAATGAGTAGGGTGCATAATTTTTACTGAGACTGCAGTGTTATAACTGCCGCAAAGGAATACCTGGCATTTTTGTGATATACCACATATGAACCACAGTATTCAGTCTTAGTATTGATATTTTTTTGTGAACATATTGGATATAGAAAAAACTTATAACAGTTTAACTTTTTAAACTCCTACCTACCATAGTTTGCTTCAAAACTACTAGTGAAATTAATTTCTGCACATACTGTTTTCATAGCAGCCTTTGCTCAGGAAGGTCTCCAGCACCCGTTGTTCTGATTTAACAATTGAAATGCAAACAATTTACAAGTAGGGCGTCTTCCTATGCATTAGCTATGAAGTGTATTATTTTCAGTATAGATCGATATAAAGAAATAATATTCTCAATCAATAAAACCAGGCTTCATTTTAATAAAAGTTTAATTAAAAAAAAAAAAAGTGCTTGCTTGCTTCCTTCTTTAATCTTTTAACATATTTCAATTTATTCTTATGGTGACATATTGTAAAACCATGACAACAACAAAACCACAGGAGAGGTCTGAGATATCAGGCTACTTTCAGCTAAAATTAAGCTAAAGTAAACCAAAGAGAATACATGTAACCATAATAGCTGGGTACATCTTTACAGCAACACAAACATTTTTTTAAAAGAACTGTGCTCTCAGTACTTTAAATTTGTCTATACTGGTTTGGAAGCACATCTGTCTCCTGTAACTCTCCTAAGAGGGACAAAAATGTAGATCTAGGATCTTCTCTTCCTCTTGTCCTTGTAAAAAACACATTCTGTGTGAACATACATTTATGTACCTATGTACATATTTGAAGAATGGGTGAAATTTCTTCACCAAGGGAATCAAAGATCCCATTTCTTTAGCAAAAGCCATAAGGCTGCCTTTCACCTTAATTTGGTTCATGTGCACATGCCAGAACATTTCTTAACTAGCCATCCACTGAACCCTTTCACTCACTTGCGCCACCCACAATTTTCACCTCTCCAAGTAACAGCCCCCTTCAAACCTGATTCAGCAATCTTATTTTGCAAGAGGAAAAAATGTCAGTGGAAAGGAATTGTGCATGAAATACATCATCTTTCAAATGGACTTCACATCTCATTCGTTGCTGCCTTCTGCCATTAGGTGCCTAGAGTTTATGCACAGTCCTCCATTAAGTGAAGCTTTTCCAAATGGAGGGTATGAAAGGATCTTTCTATACTCAACAGGCGTATCTGAACTTGATTTAAATAAGCAGGCCTCCTCCTGTGCTAATTTAGTTTGACAAGGCAGATGCTCCATTTTCAGCTTACAGAGTAACACACTTAACATTTAGAAGTTGATTTATCTCTATGCTTCACCATCACCTTAAAAAACGTGTTATAAGAGAGTTCATATACAATCATAGCTCTTGTAATTCGAATGAATGCAAATGTTAGTGTAAACACAAATCTAGACAGGCCATTGTTTTTCATTTAGTCTGTTCCTTCTGTGTTCTCAGAGAACAATTTCAATTTTCCACAAAACTTTATTATCCAACTCCACTCATCATTAAACCCCACAAATATTCTTGACTACTTCTGTGACAGCTTCTCATGTTTGGTCTGCTAACACTTGTATATTTTAATTGCTTTCCAATTCAGTAAAATCTTTTAACTTTTTTATTCTCATATTTGCCCCTGTGGTCTGAATGCAAGACCCTCCCCACCCCAGACAATTTCCTCAGTGATTTGTAGTAAGTTATGCTAGGTTGGGTTTTGGTTTTGTCTTTATTTTTTTACTGAACTTTGGACAAGACGCTGACTCCTTCAAACTTATATTACAATTCTCCGATGGGCAAGGCCCAGGTATCACAAATTATCATGAGACTGACACTTGAAAAGGGATCACATACAATTAGTGGCCACTTTATAATGAAAAAAAAAATGTTTTCACCAGCACTTCTCTTTCAAACAGTGTTTAAAGGAGCACTTCCAGTCCTGACAGGCAGTGTGGTGAGGCCTAAAATGTAAACAGCTGCGAAGTGCTCAAACAGCAGGTGTGATATGATGTGATGTATTTTTTTGCCTGGGACGGCTACCACTGTGACATTTATGTGCTTCAAAGAAAAAATGGTAAAAGACCACACCTGATACCTGTTACCAGCTTCACCTTGAAAAAATAACACTTGTGGCATGTTCTGAAAGCCACCTATGTGCAAGTGATCTGCTGGATCCAGTAGATCGCTAGCAGGATGGAGTCTGTGCCTCCAGGGATCCTTCACTGGGAGTTACCTCTTGGTAACTCTTGGACTCCTAAAAATGAAACTCTTAACATTAAACTCTAAGCTCTCTCTTGGACTCCTCATTAAGGTTACCAGTAGAAGTGCCTCAGCTGAGGTCCTTCCCACTTGCTGAAATCCAAAGACAAAGCTATTGTGGATACTGTGCCAAGTCATTAATTTAAAGACTGAAACTGAGGCTATGGATTACAAAACTGGAGCTGAGCCTAGCTCTCGCCTGGTTTTGCCAAGCAGTTGGGCTGATGCTGTGACTGGTTTCTATGGCATTGCATGCAATGCTAGAAGTACCTGGCTCCAGGAACCAGCCCACCAGTGAGGGTACCATTTGGCATGCTGCTGTAGTGGCGGAAAATCCCCACTGAGAAAAAAAATCCAGTCACCTGATTAATGATAGGGTTGTTCAGGACTTTTCACATTCTGTAGAGCAAGCACTCCTACCGTCCATGCTCCTTGCAAGTGTCTTTGGTAAGGGGCATTGTCTGCCTCACCAACAGATAGAGTGGCACTGACGCTGCCAAGTCTTATGCTTCTTTCAATATTGCAAACCACACACCGCTTCTGTCTTCTCTGAATTACGTTCTAAACTCACTTGCATATCGCTCTCCCTGAGACACCTCAGAAACTGTGCTGTAATGGAAAGACAAAACAGAGGCAAAGCTGTTGGTAAAATCACTCTGCTAGAAGACACATAGCCCGTAATATTTCTTAACTTTTTTTTTCCCTGTATAGATGAATCTGATCCACAGGTTCTGTGACTCTGAAGAGTCACTGCTAGAGAAGGTCATTTGGGTGGACTTACGATATCCTATCTCCATCTGCTGCTAGGTCTTAGATGGGGAAGAATGAAGTAGTGTTCGATTGCCCCATCCACTGTGTAGATCTCACAAGCAGGCAGATTGAGGTATAAAACCAGCAGCGGAGCTATTTGCTTCACTTCTAGAGTGCTGGTGGAGATTGCTGAGGGAAATAATTCAGGTCTGAAACGAAAGGCCTGGAAAATAGGAAGTCAAAGATAAGCAAGTGGCATTGAAACGTCCTTGCTAATAAGCTTAACACAAAAGATATTCAGAGGGAAAATGCTCATGTCACAGGAATTTTTGATAAGGGCAAAAAGAAGTAATTTTCAGCAAGACCTTATTTCTTACCTCTTGCCTGAAAATTGCCTTCATACCACACAGCTACAGGGAGGCAATGGCAATGCCTGTGGTTTTCACCAGGAGTCCCACACCTCCACCCTTGGTTCCAGCAGTCGCAAATAATCAGGATGCTGCCAAGAGGCCAGCCCCTCAAAATCCTACATATGGAGGTAGCTGAGGAGGAGCACAAGGTAAGGTAAATCAAGTCAGTCTTCTCCAGGGTCCCTGTGGCTCCTTTTCCCACTGTTTGCATGTGCTGGCTTCTATAACCTACTAAAGATCTATCAGGGTAAAACTACAAAAGCAGATGGCATATTTAATTTAACCTTTTTATTCTTTCTGACAGGTTTCTGATGTGTAACTTTTGTTAGAGATTCCTTTGTGCACCTGTACGAAAAATACGAAAAGTCTCAGTTGGTTGTACTAAGTGCAAGATGCTTTTTCTGATTTCATTGGCTTTGGTAAATACCATGTTCTGTTCAAGGCTGCTCTGAAAAAAAAAACAAAAAAGCCAAAGCAGTAAGAAGCCAGGTATTTTACATAGATGAAGTACCAAAAGTAAGGTACTTTATACTCACTACACAAATACTTCTTTTGGCTGTTATACCTGGAAAATATCCTTTATCTTCCATCACCATGGACATTAAAAATCCTAGGGTGTTCTTGTCATAGTCTGAATATATATTATAATCCATAATACAAAGGGGGTTTTCTCAAATTGTCTTTAAACTGTTAAAGCTTTGTGGAAAAATATATTTTTGATTTATTCGATAGTTCGATATAAAGAACTACTATCAGCTTTATTGCATATCTATCCTTATGTCTCAAAAAAATGTAAAAACAGTATGAAAAAGTGACTTGACTCATTCAGTAGTGAAGGGGAAGTGTGAAGCAAAATTATCTACAGTGTGTAAAAAGGGGGATAGTAAATTGATAGTGCCCTTCAAGTAGATTATAGTCCTTCAGCATATCTTCAAACTTTCAGAATTGCCTGCTTCAATGTGCTGTTGCTTCCTCAAATACTACCACATATCATGATACTCTCTATATAGCTGATTCCTGGCTGATTATTTGTTCCTTTTATTATATCTCAAGCTTTCAGAATTTTTTTGTATCTTCGGGATTTTATTAATTTTGTGATTAAGTCTATTGCTTAGTATTCTGGAGGGCACAGCAGGTTTACTTTATTATATGCTGAAGAGCTTTCTCTTTGCCAGCTGTCTATTTAAGGCCTCTTCATAGATAAGGCTGCATTCTTTATAATTTAAATTGGTGAAATATTTAGTACGTGGCCCCTCAGAGTAAATACTTAAAAGCATAATTAGTGATATACTGTCCCTTCTGACCATTACAACATTAGGAAAGAGACAACCTGTTTTTACAGGTTACGGGTGGACAGGCTATTATAATTGCAACCCAACAGAGCTGAAGTTTTCTATTGTAATATACGGGATGGCTACTCCAAAGCTTGGTCAATGGGATGATGGGAATCATTGGACAATAGGATTTGTTGAAATCACATCGAACTTTTTGGGAGCAATGACCAATGCTTGAAACAGTAGTAGGAGACTTCAAAGGCTGTTGAATCACAGTTAATTAGAGGCCATCTTGCTAGTGTGTCATAATATATAACCAAAGGAAAGGGCAAAGAAACATTTACAGAACAAAGCCTTTGAGATCTTCCACTACTACCCTAAAGACTACCCCCATTCAAGTGATAAAGAAAAAGCTAGACATCCTTTTTGTGCACCTGTCTAGTGTGCAGGAGTGCTTGAAGATATGTTAAGGTATCATTTCCAGACATGGAAAATCACTTTATAAAGGAAAATTCCCATGGAACCCAAGTGTTCGTTATGCTGCTAATGAGTTACAGGCTGGTTGCAGACACACACGGTGAAATTTTGCAGCTATGTCACACGGGAAGTCAGAATAGTTGACAATACTGGTCACTTCTAGGCTTGAAAACCATAGATCAGACTCCATACTCCCGACTTAGCCATTTCAGACCAAGCTAATCAAGATGATAAACTGGTTGAGTCTAGGAGATTTTATTCATATAAACGCCTTCCTTCAATTCATTGGTCCAGTATCAGAATCTGAAAACATATACATTTCTGAAAGCTACCTACTTCAGTACCAGCAAGCACTTCTGAAGCAGCCCACAGTCTTCTAGCAGCAGATAATTCACACACCACCGGTCAGAGACTAATGCTTTTTGACATATGAAAGCTGTAATCCCGAGGTTTCAGACAGTTAAAAAGCACTCATTTCTGTCCCTCATGGGAAAAGATCTGACCTTAAAACTATGTCAAGCTTGCAATGGTCTTTTCAGCCTTCAAGAGCTGTTTTGCCTTTGGCCCAAGACTGGAAAAAACAACATTATTGGAAAAAAAAAACATACAAGCTGACTGGATTAGTAGACTAATGTTCAGCTCTGGGGCTCCCAACATAAGAAGGACATGGACCTGATGGAGTGAGTCCACAGGAGGGTCACAAAGATGATCAGAGGGATGGAGCACCTCTCCTACGCAGACAGGCTGAGAGAGTTGGTGTTGTTCAGCCTGGAGAAGAGAAGGCTCCAGGGAGACCTTACAGCAGCCCTGCAGTACCTAAAGGGGACCTACCAGAAAGCTGGAGAGGGACTTTTTACAAGGGCATGTAGTGATAGGATAAGGGGTAAGGGCCTTAAACTGGAAGAGAGTAGATTTAGGTTAGATATAAGGAAGAAATTCTTCACTGTGAGGGTGGTGAGGCACTGGAACAGGTTGTCCAGAGAAGCTGTGGATGTCCCATCCCTAGAAATGTTCAAGGCCAGGTTGGATGGGGCTTTGAGCAACCTGGTCTAGTGGAAGGTGTCCCTGCCCATGACAGGTGGGTTGGAACTTGGTGATTTTAACCCACCTGAACCCAGGTGATCTGAGTCCCTTCCAACCCAAACCATTCTATGATTCTATGAAAGTGTCTGAGCTGCCATGGCCAAGGCTTTTATCTAGGCTAATGGGTATATAAATAGAGGTGGAATGTGTCTAATTATTGGGCTTTAGAGAGTGTAGTTTTTTCCTGAAAAGATAAACCTTCAGCATAACTTCTTCCCCTTTGAAATATCCAGGCCCAGCTAACGAGATGTCCATATGAAACCTGGGCCAGGCTCTTCTCTGTGAGATAGATGCTTTGATGATATTCACAGAGCAGCTTGCGGCAAACAACCCTAAAATATTACAAGAACAAAGGCAGACTGTTGTGGAGCAGATTCAGCCACATACAACTCTGTCCATGAAGCCCAGAGGACCTCCCTGTGTACTCAGGAGCCAAGGGGAACAAGGGCTCTCCAAAATCCATTTCCATCTGCCTTTCTACCTTCACAGCAGTGCTGAGCTGCAGGTGTAATCACAAGACTTATGTGAGGCAGGCAGCGAGGCTGGTTTCAGCTGGTGCAGGAGTTTGGGAAGAAAGGCCTGTTTACACCCATGTTCCCCTAAGGTAAGCATGTCTTGGTCATTGGCAGGGGGCAAGCCTTAAAAGCCATTGACACAAGGGACAATGCAAATGCTTGTCTTTAAATTGAAACACAGGGGGTCAAAAAAACTACATATACAATGAAAAATTGGTTCAGTTTAAATAGCACGATTTATGCAGCAAGAGTGCCTGAATGTGCCAGAAGTTGGTTGATTTGCATTTGTTACGGATTGCCAGAATGACTTGGAACACTGTCACTCTCACAAGGTTGTCCAGCAGATTGTATAAATTCATCCACAGCATTTCTTCATTTTATAAGTGTTACAGATAAGTCTTGTGCTTTTGATACTAGTTTTTCAGTCAGGTTTTATTTACTATATTTAAAGGGGAACTGGTCAGTTTTAAAAGGGTAGTTTACATTTGTTCAGGAGGTTAATTTCATGTAAGTGTGGCTTTACAGAGCACAAAATTGTTTCTGTGTTTCCAGAGAGAGTGATGCCACTGTACAGATACCACTGTATATACATTTATGTTGAAGTATTCTGTTAAGGGAAGGTTGGTGGCTTAGCAAAAGGTCTTAACCTTTTGATCTGTCATGTAAGGGACAAAATGTCTGAACTCCTGAATTACCAAACTCTGATTTAGTGTTTAGCTATACGTTACACAAATCTGTGCACAAAGTTTAGGTCAAGCTGACTCTCAGGTTGTCAAAACTGATGAGTGAAAGGACTTCTAATCAAGGGAGTCAACCTGGGGAAACAAAGAACAGATAATGGTAAGAACACCGTTCTCCAAATCATGCAGAGAGATGCCTCCATGTGAGGAAGTTCTGCCCGTGAGAGGAGACAAACTGGTAAGGTGTTGCAACCCCCAGAAAATTAGCTGGAAGTAGGACAAAGGTAATTGTGCTAGTGGGAGATGGTGACCTCCATCTCAAATAGCCTCCCCAAAAGAGGGCAAACCCCTGCTTGGGGAGCACGTGCAGCTGGTAAAAACCTTCAGCCGTGCTGTCTGAGGATGTGTGCTAATTGGCGTTAGAAGCAAGAAACTTGTAACCAAACCTGTGTGTGTGAACGGAAATGATATGTAATACACCGTGAATGTGCAAGTGCTCTGCTGTGCATGTGTACCCTCGAGCAACTTGGTGAGCACGCTTGGAGGAAACATTCCCCCGTGCTCCCAGCACTGTAATAAAGAATGCCTGCCTTCTAAAACTTCAAGTCTTAGAGGGTTTTTCTTCATTACCAACTTTGTGGTATCAAAAGATAGAACAAAACTATGTTGCATAAATGAAAGTTTAACCTCAAAAACAGATGGCAATTTCCAGCATTTTAATTGCAAAAATTGAAAGAGGAAAACATTTACTAAATAATGATGATCAGATTGAAAATATGTAAGAGCCTGAAGCTCAACACTAATGCAGCATACTAATACTGTTGCTTTAGCAGTAGCATCTCTTCAGGTCCACAGACAACTTGTGTGCTATAAGACCTGTCATGATGAGCTGTGCAACAAATGGGGTAGAGCAGAGCTCTGGAAAAAAAAATGCATTTAGGATATGGAACTTTTCCCTGATATAATTTAGCAGCCATGAAGACTGTTAGCAGTAGTCTTCTAAATTTTAGGAACGTAACAGTGTAAGGTAGGTCAGGAGGGACCTCTACAGGTCATGTCCTTCCTAAAGCAGGGCAAATTTAGATCACATTCAGGCCTAACTGCTCTGTTATTTTGAGAGAAGAAGGATGACAAGTGTTTTACTTAGTGTAACTATCCAAGAATCAATAGCTGTTGAAGTCTCTCAGACGCATTCTGTACACCCTGAAGAGTGGTAAGCTGGGGCTGTAGCAGGGCCATATATGGATGCCATAGAAAAGAAGAAGGGGGACAGACATCACCTCCAGGTTTTGTTGTTTTCACTACAAAAGTTAGAAGGTTGATAGATGTGTCCAGGATTGGAGAGAAAAACACCAGTGAATGAAATCTATTAGCATAGGAGGGGAAAAAAAAATTAAAGTGTTGCAATGTATTAAATATAGAGGAGAGGAATCTGGTAGCAGTTGTCTGAACCACAAAGCTCACTCATATTTTCTTAACTTCTTCCTTCTTTTTCAACAACATTTTTTTCATACTCTCATTTTCAAAGTCTTCATTTGTGGAGTACTGCAGCATTTTAGATAGGATATAAAAGTATGCCTGTGTGTACAGAGTGGCTGAACCATACCGTAACAGGGGAATAACTGCTACCCTATTACCAAGAACCAGAAAGTCTCTTTTGGGTGTCTTTTTGGAATGGGAAAACCAGAAGTATATTATATTATATATTTTATATATATATATAAAACATTATATTCCAAACTAACACCATGCTATCATAGTGACTAATTACAAGCCTTTATACGTGCAGATTACTTATGATGGTTTGCAGTGGTGCATGCCTAAACACTTGGCAGGCGTTTATCACATTCTCTGAAGAGACAAACTCACAATACTGTTAGAATGTACCAATTTATGTTACCAGTACTACAGTTCAGCATTAGTTGTTAGGCATCTTAAAGACTCCTACCTTTTTTTAAAAAAAAAAGTAAAACTGAAAAGTCTTTAGCAGGGGTCCTCCAACTTTTTAACCGGGGGGCGGGCGCGCGGATGCAGTGGCAGGCAGCCATCTGCGGCTGCTTGGTTTCCCCCCCCAGCCCCCAGCGGGGGTGGTGGTGGTGTGTGTGTGTGTCTGTAAATACCGGGGGCCGGATCGAGGACCCCGGGGCGCCGTATCTGGCCCGCGGGCCGTAGTTTGAGGACCCCTGGTCATTAGGTACTAATCTGGGGGTGTGGGGGTGGGGAAGGTGTATTTCTTCTGCTAGTTCCTTTAGGTTATGAGCGTCGAGCCGTATTGATTTAACGACCATACAATGCAAAGCACTGTCTTGAGGATTTGGGATTTTGTTTGTGTGCGTGATGGCATCGTGAGGCAGGGGCGCACGGAGAGCGGCAGCGTGCAGAAGCAGTTACAGTGGCTGTTGCAGCCTGGGCTACAGGAGCGGCGTGAGAGCTAGCGCTGTGCGTGCGTGTGCACACATGCGGGCAAGCAGCCCTCTGCCAGGGACGAGGCACCGCTGAGAACTGTACAGCGGGCGCAGCTCCCGCGGGCTGCGGCACGCTGCGGGGAGGCTCCTGCCGCCTCACAGGCAGCCCCGGCACACCCACCCGGCACCCGGCAGCTCCGCGGGGGCAGCCCGGCCCTCCCCGCCGGGGCAAGCCGCGTCTGCGGGACCGTGCGACAGGGGAGGTCCGTGTCCTGCGGCGCCTCCCCGCTCTGTGCTACCCGGGCAAGAGCTGCCTCCGCGCCGCCCGAAAAGCGGCGCTACTCGGCGCCGGGCGCCTCCGGGAGGGCTGGGGCCGCCGCCCGGCTACCGCCGCTCCCCGCCCCGGCTCCCCGCGGCCTGCGGGGCGGAGGGAGCGGCGCGGCGGGGCGGGCGGTGCTGACGCGGGGGGGCGGCGCGGCGCGGCGCGGCGGGAGGGGCCGGGCCGGGCGGTGCTGGCGGCGGCAGGAGGAAGATGGTGGCCGCGGGAGGAACGGCTGGCTGCCGGGCTGCTCGCCCCGCGCTGCGCTGCCACCCCCGCCGGAGCCGCCCTGCGTGCTGAGGAGGCGGCGCGGACCCGCACCAGGTGCGGAGGGGCCGCGGCCGGGAGCGGTCGGCGGGGTCCGTCCCCTCCCGCCTCGCCGTTGGGTGGCGGGGAGGCCGGTGGGCCCGCGGGCGAGGGGGGTGGAGGTGACGGGCGGGGGGGGGGGGGGGCGGCTAGCGCACTCCCGCCCTCGCTGCGCCTGCCGGTAGCGGGGACTGCGGCCGCGGGCTGCGGCGCGCCGCGGGCGGAGGGAGGCGCCGCACCTGCCCCGGGCTGCGGGGAGCGGCGCCAGCGCCTGCATGGATGCCTCGGCTCCTGCCTCCGGCGGGCAGCTACGTGCTATCGCTCTTTTTATCCATTTAATTATGTCATGTAATGTTGGCGGGGCACGCGTGGAATAATAGTGGCTGGAGCTGTGCGTACCCTGGTGCACTGGGTTTGCTGGTTGTGATGTTTTTAATCCCCCCCCCCCCCGTCCCCCCCCGCGTCTTTTCAGTGCTGGGAAGGGAGAGGCGCGGTGGGCTGTGTGTGCGTGCGTGTGTTTCGCAGTGGTCGATGGAGCGGTGGCGGTGGCAGCGGGACGGAGCACAGCCCTGCCCCGCAGCAGGCGGTGCCGGGCGCTGCGGCCGCGTCCCGCTTTGCAGAAGGGAACCCAGCGGGGCCTGGGTCTTCTCGTCCTCTCTGCGGGGTGCCCGAGCTGTCCGTTCTGCCCTCCCGCCCAGGCCTCGGGGGGAGGTGACATCTGCTGCCATCACCTACTGGTTTCGGGGAACGGAAGGCATCCTCATGTTTTCTTCCCGGAAAAGCAGTTTGATACCGTGATTGCCTAAATCGCAGTCGTGATCAGTGCAGCCATATGTGCTGCTGCGTTCTGGAAGGATCAGTGTTAATAGGAGCAATTTACCAAGACTCGTTTTGTTTGCCATCATCGACAAATCAGCCTTTTAAGAGAGATGGGAACTTGGGCCTAGGCTGGAAAACTGTAACATCTTTTTGCTTTTCCCTGTTGCAGCTTTTTTGGGCTGTGGGATTGCAGTTTGCTTGAGAGAGAGCACGTTGCAGATCCAGCCGTTTTCATAGCTGCTGAGAAGCTAGGAGGCAGAGATGTTTGCCTGACTCTGTGTGTATTAGGAGTGAGCTAATGTGGGTGTAGGGCAGCAGATGGGGCATGGAGCGTTTCTCTTGTCTTTGACATGCATCATGTTGTGCCCACTGAGAAGAGTATGCTCATGTCGCTGCCATTTTGCACCTGCTCTGCGACTGCAGCCCATGAGGTCCCAACCAAGTTCTCCTGGAAAATATTCCAGTCACAGTACTCCGGGTTCTGCTGCATTGCTGTTAAATCCCGGGCTGGCTGCACCTGCCTTTGCAGCCTGTGGTAGGAACAAGCACATGATGCCTGATTTTCCCAAACAACGACAGGGATGTAGAATAATTTTATTCTCTAGGTGCTATGTTCTAGTGATATGCAGATAACCAAAAGTGAGGTGTGTGTTTACCTTTTGCTGTAATGGTGGTGGGGGAAGGGTACACTGCCTGGAAACACTGTTTGGGAGTAAGGGAGAGCATTACAGGTGAATTCTGTGCATCTGTGTGTATTTGTATTGAAAAATTTAGTGTCCAGTAAACAATAATAGAAGACTACAGGAAACTCTGCAAAAGCAGAAAATTTAGCATTCTAAAGCACCTTGGGACAGACATTGTGGATGTCTAATGAGTGAAATACAAACCTGAGTGAAAGACAACTTGCCTTGGTTGGAAAATGTGATCTGAGATTGAGAGATCTATGAGCTTTTAGGCCAAACTGTTTCCACAAAGTAATGGCCGTTCAAGGTTGGCAGTGTAGTATGAATCATATTGCTCTAAGTTTTCTTGGATGTTTCTAGTTATAGCTTGGAGCAATACTTTTATCTTACATTAATGCATTGTCCTCACTTAAAATAGCACATTTTCTGGCTACTGTGTTCTCTTCTAACGGATGCAAGGCCATCCTTTTGGAACGCTATTAAAATAAAGGTATTCACTCATTAGCCCTTTGGGTTATAAAATGTAAGAATGCTGAGAAGGTGACTTGGTACGTCTAGGTAGATAGAAAAAGATAGTTTTGGTGTGTTGGAGGGGAGGCAGAGACACCAAAGCTTTTTAGGATACAAAGCTCTTTTGGTTACTGAATTTTCACAATTTCTTGAGTTAATAATTTAATTCTCAGTCATTTGTTTATGGTAAGTTTGCAATCCTACTGTATTGTTGGGAAGAGTGTAAATGCATTCCCGATTTTTGATTTATTAAAACTGTCTTCATGTGTTTAATCCATAGGAAGTAATGCTTGAGAAAAATTTTCTTTATGCTGGATGGGGTGGTGGATGTCAGAGGTGAAAATCTTGGTGTAGTCCATTGTGCCCTTATTTTTGTGGGGCAAGGAAAGTGAGTGTGGATTTTTAGAGGTAAGCCTGAACATCTTGTTTGGTCCGCATGGATGTGAAGACTCCATAATGCTTTGAAATCAGTGGCTACGAATTTTGAGGCTAAAGTTTGTCTCACCTGTCTTACAAGCAGAACTACCCAGAAGCCTGAGTTCTTTGCATATGACATTTGAGTAGATTTTGATTGGACCAGGAACTGGCTGCTGACTTCTTTGATATCATTTTAAGCCACAGTCACATGCACTGCTTATGTTCTTAAACTTTAAAAGCCTGCAATATGAGGATTATATGCATCTTTGAAAGGTGGTTAACATTCTCTTTTTGTAAGTTGTGCCTACCGGTGCTAGAGCTGACATGAAAGCCATGTGGGTGCGAAGAAATGGAATCTCCTTTCCAGCTGCACACAAATTGCCTGCTATTGATCATAGCTGTTCTGGATTTATATGAGATTATGAATTAGATGTCAGACTTTTCTCTTATATCCCAAAAAAAACCCACAACCAATAACCGCCCCACCCCACCCCCCCAAAAAAAATACAGGTGCTTAGGATAGGTTAATGCACGGTGTCCATAGGCAGTGCAGCTTGGTTAATTGAAGCTTAACTTCAAACAAGAGCCTATTATTGTAGATTTAAGTCAAGCTTTGATGTTCTGGTAATGCATTCGTAAATGTGTTTTTCTGGTTTCACAGAAGGTGAAGATTCCTGCATAATCAGACATCTAGCAAACAACCCTCTGCTCATTTATTTCTAATAGTTTTTCTGTAATACATATTGTATAGGGGTTAGAGGTTTCTGAAAAACAGATTGATTGTTTTTGGTTTAAAGTATTGATTAATCTGGTAAGCTAGCTGCTCAGAGCAGTGTCATAGTATTTGTTTCCATTGCATGAGACTGTGTTCTAAAAAAGTTGTTACGTTTGTTGCTTTACTGAAGGAGCCTGGGGAAACATCTTTATTTGCCACTTTCACATATGCAGGCAAATAATGATGACAATACTTGTCCTAATTCTGAATTAATAAGTACAGGAGCAGCATAATGGATACATGACATAATGTAGATGACAGAGAATTTAGCTGAGGATACTCTAGGACCATAGGATGGTGTTTTTATGCTAGCCCCTTTCTGCTGCAAAAGGTCCATCTGGACGTGGGAGGAGGAGTGGGAATGGGAGTACAAACCTGCTTCCCAGGAGCCAATAGGGAGATGCTGCTGGGAAGGTGAAATCTCACCTGGTCTGTCATGTTGTCCTTACAAGATCATGTCCTGTGCTGTGTTCTGTCTAATTACAAGTATTTACGGGGAGAAATTTCCATCATCCAGTAAGTCTGTATAAGCAACTGTTTATGAATAAGCAGTGAGGTTTTTGTGCATCGTCAAGTAAACGTGAAAGAAGTGGATTACAAGTATTCAAAACAATAAATAGTCTAGGTGAGGTAGACCACACTGGGAGCCTCTGCCTAGTGAAAGGAGGAGGAGGTGTTCTGTGACATTTAGCCAATCATTTCAGAACATTAAGTGTTTAATTTATTTTGTTTAGACAGGTACCCTCCCTCCAGGCTGTCCAACATGTTATTGGATTATCTATATGGTCTGTCAAATCTTGCTTATAAGCCAGCAATTAAGCGTTACTTGCTTCTTTCTTTTTAATGAGCACTTCAACAAAAATGACTTTCTGTAAGAAGATGACCACGTTGTCACCTCTCTGAGGAAAATGTGAGAGTAGGGAGTGAGAGACTTCATTAAAAGTCTGTGGGTGAATGTGACAGATGAGAAGTACATCCTGGGAATTTGGGCTGAATCCTTTTAGTAGTAATTTCTTTTTTCAACTAATTAAACTCTTCTGAACCTCTGTGGCACCCTTTTTCTCCATCAAGAGTATCTCTGCTGAATTTGATATTCAAACTTCAAACCGTAAAAGGTGAGCATGGATCAGGAAAACACCATGGCAGCGGGGCTATGGACTCTACCAAACTTGGCCACCTGCTACCAAGATCGATTGAGCAACCAGCCTACATAAACTCACTTTATTTTTTCCGTGCTATGAACATGTATCAGGGGAAGAACTGCCTTTATATGGGTGGCTAAGGTACTGGTTCAATACCGAGGAGATACAGGTTTGGTGCCCTATATTGATCTGGATAAATAATTTTGTTTATCTGCAGTTACTTTCATTTTTGTATGTTAAGTGAAACGGTTTCTGATTGTTGCTCTTCTGGTGGTAATTCAGAATTATTTTTTTTTACAAGAAACACACTTTTCACAAAAATTGGTGGGTATTTGGGTGAGCAAGGGCTTAGGGGCTGGGGTAGAAGAAGGTAATTTTAAACAGGAGGAGGAAAAAATCAGAACATAATGAAAGATTTGAAACATACAAGAATGTGACTTTTTTTTCCGAACATATGCTTAGGTTTTATTTGTGGATTTTAGAATTTTATTTATTCTGATATATAAGTTGCAATTCTCATTGACAGTGTTACTGTTACCAGGTATTTCTATAGCGTCTGTACTGACGGGGCTTTGATCATGTTTGAAATCTTGGTGCTTTGGAAACCTTAAATGTAACTCTTCTTCAGACTAAATAAATTTAAATTAGAAAAAAACATTTTTAAAAGAACAACTGAGAGTAGTATCTGAAAAAGCTTCTGCCAGAGCAAGGGGAGGAAGTGGAGAGTAAAAGCCCTTGCTCTAGGTCTTCCCCAGGCTAATGTAAGCAGAATGCTTTAACTAACGGTCTTGAAATACGAACAGGCAAACCCAGTAGTTTTCTGTATGTTGGCTGTGTCAGGTGAATTTTGAGAGGGTGAATGCTGCTTCCACTGTTGGAAGAGGCAGTTGGTGTGCTTTGTGTGATGTGTGTGGGGAGCTGAGGTTATTTTTCTTCTTTTCTCTTAACAGCTTTCTTACACCAGCTTTTTTATGATCATAGAGTAACTTGAGTTGGAAACGATCCCTAAATGCCATCTGATCTAAGCTCAGCTCAAACTGGGTGACTAATACAAGGGATGCACATGCCGTGTTTGCAGCTCTTGGCTTAATTAAAGCATGAAGCTCTGAAACCAAAGTGCCGTGCCTCTTGTGGGTTTCAGACACAAGAGTGTGGAGAAGTTTTAGCTTACCACCCCTCAGGATGGGCATGGCTGCTGGAGGCAAGCCTTCCTCCAGCCTGCCTTCCTCCTCTGCTGGCTGAACTGCCGTGCAGAGAGCTGCTCCCTGCCGCCACTGCTGGGGCAATAGGATGTTGGAGTGAAGAGCATCTACAGTTCAAGGGAAATGGCAATTACCTCCAGATGTGTGCTGGCTTTTAAGTCTGTCTTACTGTAATCATTCCACCCAGGAACAGGCTGAAATACAGGTGTATTTGCTGTATTAGTTTATCTAGTAATCTGGTATTTTTTTTTCCTTTTTCTTTTTTTAAATTTGATTTTTAAAGTGATCAAACTGGAGAAAAGTAATATCCGGAATTTAGAGAACATTTTCTTGCGTTAAATTATGTTGCAACAGTTTCAAAATTAGAACACTATTTTTTTTAAATGAAAGATTTATTAAGCAGCGTTCCTAATAATTACGTGCTGTGCAATCACCTTTTACCTAATGAAGAAAATCTCCTCCAGTGACTTTGTGGAGAGCTGACAGAAACTTGTATTAAATAAAAAAGTCAGTGTAAAACCAGTCTGTAGCTTTATAATTACATTGCATTTTCAGTGGACGTTTTACATACCCTTTCCACAAATTTCTTTTGTATTTATGATATCCACAGCTATTTTACCTTTTGTCCCAGAGTGATAAATAAGTATGAACTCAGGGTTCTGCTCTCACTCAAGAATTACCTTCCCTTGCTAATAAATGATTAATGTAATCCACTTACGAGATTGCCGTGACATCATTCAGATTTTGGCATGCTTAATTTTGTTTCATAACAGTGACAAAATCCCAAAGTCCTTGAAAGTTTCTTTATGCAGGACCATGCTAGGGCTGTGAGGAGTGTGGGAGAGACATTTGAGCTTGGTGCCTTCTTGGCAAGAAATTGGGCATCGGTATGAGGGGACAGTGCCGTACTTAATAATTTTGACTCTGCATGAGCTTCAACATCCAGGTTTTAGACTTTTAACTACAGCCTTATGAGAACTAGCCTGACTGCTTAGCTCTAAAGTCTTGTCCAAGTTGGGCAGTTTTACTGGGTTGTAGTTTGAGTGCAGTATCGTATTTGGAATCAGCAGGTTTAGTTCCAGTGAAAGTTGAGTTAGGGACTTCACACACTCTCACATATCTTTTTATTTTGCTACCTAGGAAAACTATGAAGACTGAATGTCTTTATTTCAGCTTAGGTCAAGCTGTGTTTGAATGCAAATTTAAAGGCAGTTAATGCTACAGAAAACATGTATATTTTAGGAGCTGCACACATTTAATGTTTTGATAGACAATACGTTGAAACATTCTGGATTCAAGTTAACTATTTTATTAAAAAGAACTTGTATCTCTAGTTAGTGACTGACGATTATGTCTGAGTTTGGAGCCAAGATATCCCAGCCTCTTGAACAAAATTTTTGTCTTAAGGAAAGCCAAATGCGTAAGCTGGAAGGAGAGGAGAAGAATAAATTGATCGGAGGTCTATAAGCTGCCTTATTTTATCACTATCACTGCTTATTTTAGATAAAAAGTAGTCTCAGTAATTTATCAGGTAACTCGCTGGGTTACATTACTTATTGCAGGTGACACAGAGCTGAGGTCTTCTGCTGCGCTGGGATCCAATTGTTAGCTGTTGTTGACCAGGAATAACAAAACATTTCCTAGAGGAGATCTGATTCTCTGTCAGACCCCCCTCAGGATAATGACCTTCTGATGGCCACTAGAGGCATTTGGAACTGAGTGGCAGTGCAGAAATACAGTTGTGTGAAAAGTAAATACGAAAACCACAATCCTGTTTTTTATGCTGTTAATATTTCTATAGTCAGTCAATTTTCAAAAAAACTGATAGTTCTCTGCTCCTGAAATGGTTGTCCTTTGGTGATTCTCTAGGAGTTAAAAAGTGCGACTTAACAGCACTTTTTGTGCATGGCGCAAAGGCAATTTTTATATGTCATGTTTCTGGTATGCGAATTCAGATCTTTTGGGAAATGCTTTTTCTTCAGCACCTTTATCCATGAAGATAATGACTTCTTAGGTAGAGGTCCAAAGATATATTTGATTTTTTTTCCCTTCCAGTATATAACAGTGTTGAAACGTGAGCAGTTCATAACGCGGTTTTGATCTGCAGTGTTAATCTCTGCGTTTCGGTCTTGTAACCTGTGGCATCCACAGATGCTGTGGTGCAGGTTTGTATACATACACTAGGTACACTCTGGGTAACAGAACAGCAGAAACAGCAGTAAGGTAAGAATTTCTTTTTTATTAAGAAACAGCACTTCATTTATTTGGAAAAGGAAGACTTTCTCAACTGCCTGTCCAAGAGCCATGGGTTTTCAAATGACCGAGTGTGTAGAACAGTGACTTTAGGGCCATTGGACATTGTAAACACTGAGGATATGTACTCTGATTTTGTAGGTGTCTTACGCCTGAAGCCAGAGCATTAAATGACCAGGAAGGAATTCACAGGGTGGGGTTGAATAATTCTGGGCTTCTTGTGATACATGGAAGAGGAAGATACTTTTTGAGTCAGTTAAAATATGTTTAAAGTCAATCTGAAAGTTTAGTAACCATATGAACTGCAAGGTCTTAATGACAGTACACAAAAAAGCTGGCTGTTAATCTTCCATTTTTATATTATTCTGTCAGATTTGTTAATGCTTAGTGTGTCAAAAAGTCAGATACACCTCCTTGAAGACTAACGTCTTCCGACTAGGTGCATATCTACTGTCATTTTACTTACTCTGCTGTTGCAGACTTTCCCCCTCTCCAGTATATGACAGGAATCTTCCAGCTTCATGGCCTTTTGCCATATCTCACACAGTTATTATGACATATTAGCATACAAACCTTGGTGGCAACCTTTCTATGTTGGTTTTTCACATGTAGTGAGGTGCTGAATAGTGGGCATACCTGATAACAGGGTAAAACTCACTGCTTTAGTGGCTCTAAAGAATCCAGTGAAGTCTCTGGGTGGATTTTGTTGGTTTTCACCTGGCACCTGGGGGGGGTTCATGCTAGGGATAGAAGACGTGTTTGCAAACACAAAGTCATTAAAGCTTTCAGCTATGAAGTGGTGTACTGTGAAGGCACCTATAATTGCTTATTTCGTTTGAACAGCATGGGAGACCTGGCTGAAATGCTGGTGGGTTTTAGGAAGGCAGACTCTGCTTGCAGGTGGGAGTCGCTCAATGTGAGGCAGTGGTCTGTTGCTGCAGCTTGCTGGAAACCCACCATTGGTGCCACTTCCCATGAGGAAGAGGCCTTGCACCACTCTTGTGGTCAGTGTATCCAGTGGCAGCAGTCTAAAGGTGACATGTGCACATAAGGGGGAGAATAAGGGAAAGGGAGAAGCGTAGTTAATGTTTTATGGGGTTTTATTCACTAAGAAGACAAATCGGGATGTTGAAAATGCAAGAAAGTATCAGTCACCTGTTAAGGCATTGTGGGGGGGGCCTGCATGAGGTTGGTGGCCGGAGTGGATTATTCAGGAGAAAATCAAACTTCCTGAGGCTTTCAGTTGTGGATAGTTCTGTGTTCACCCTGGTCAATCCAGACTTTTCTGGAGCCTCACAAGCACTGCAGCAGTACAGTTCTGTACATGGTTTCAACTTCAAGACCAAATTTTACCATTAGTTTTGACTAAGGTAGTGGAGCAGTGATTATAATTTGGTAAGTATAAGTAGATATCAACATAAGACTTCCCATGTTGGTGCCTGTCATTGCTCTTTAAAAGTTACATCCTGTTTGGAGGAGAGGAGTGGGGAACGGAAGAGACTGTGTAATTGGAGCATCCATCTGGTGTGTTTTGATGACACAGCATGCTAGTGGGTTATCTCATACTTGCTGTAAGCAAGCCAAGCCAATACCAAATACGTAACAAGGACATAGCATACAATATAAAAAGCACTCGCTATTGTACCTGAATATTTTTTATTTAGACTGTTATAATTTCTGGTCTGTTTATTCTTTTATTTTTATATGCTTGTTTATTAACTGAATGTTTTGAAGACACACTAAGATCCCTGTCTAAAACAGCTATTTAAGAGCAACATTCATGAAATATGACCTTTTTTTACCAGGAGGAAGGAATCCCCCTAAAGACCTCCACCTTGCTTTTATTATCCAAAGTGCGAAGCTTCTGGCTGCAGTGCTGTCTAAAGAAAATTTATGGATCAACATCTTAAGCTTCAAGGGTGGAAATCTGGAAGCCATTTTCTGCTGAGGAGAGACTAAAGCCTTAGAAATTTCGTTTGTTCTGTTGCTCATCAGCTGTGATATGCTTTCCCCACAGGCAGTAGTTTCTGAATTCTCTTTTAGTGGCTCCCAGATCTGTTCTTGCTGATGTTTGTAGCTTCCTAAGCACTGACACAGAGGACTGATGAGATTTTTGACACTTTCACTTGTGAGGAGGCATTTGAGTGTCAGAAGCAAAGATGGAATGAAAATACTCCAATTCCAATTTGCATTTTATGAGATGACAGTGGTATTGTTACCGGTTTTTGTCTGGGAACTCGGGATGATAACACTGCTTGTATTTCTATTTCCAGAATTATCATTATGATTGCAGATTCTTCAGACTCAGCCCCAGGTACCTCACAGGAAATCTTTCTGTGTACTAGTTGTAATTTTATTTTCTCTGTCCCTAAGCACAGCAGTGAAAATTTAATTCCTTCATCTAAGGCATAGCATTGTCAACCTTCAGCTCCATTCACATGTGCGTGGTACTTGTGACAAGGTCTGAATGGTAATGTCATGTACAGGTTTTATTTTGGATCTGGTGTGTATCTGTTCTAGTTTTACATGGGTGCTTCATATTTTAAATGCCTTTCAATTGTGTGTGGCTGTCCTGGTTTTGGTTGGGGCAGAGTTAATTTTCTTCTCAGTAGCTGGTGCAGTGCTGTGTTTTGGATTTGGTGGGAGAACAATGTTGATGGCACAGGGATGGTTTTGGTTGTTGCTGGGAGATGTTTATAGTAGATCAAGGACTTGTCGGTTTCTTGGGCCCTGCCAGCAAGAGGTCTGGCGGGGCACAGGAAATTGGGAGGGGACACAGCCAGGACCCAAACTGGCCAAAGGGTTCCACACCATGGGTTGGCATGCTGAGTGTATAAACTGGGGGAAGGAGATGGGGGGACGTTCGGTGTTATGGCATTTGTCTTCCCAAGTGACTGTTGACATGTGATGGAGCCCAGCTTTCGTGGAGATGGCTGAACACCTGCCTGCCCATGGAAGTGGTGAATGAATTCCTTGTTTTGCTTTGCTTGCAGGCATGGGTTTTGCTTTCCCTATTAAACTGTCTTTATCTCAACCTACAAGTTTTCTCACATTTACTCTTCCGATCCTCTCCCCCATCCCACTGTGGGGGGAGTGAGCGAGCAGCTGCATGGGACTTAGTTGCTGGCCAGGGTTAAACCATGACAGTGGTGAGAATTTAATCCTCTTCGTTCTTCTCTTCCCTCCCATCTGTATCTGGTTTATAAGTTACGTCATCATGTTTTCCATTTGTTCTTTGTCTTGAGAAGGCTAATTCTGATTCTAAATGTAGCCCCATTCACGAGTTCCCAGTATGTGTGGCGTGTTCTCCAACAAAAAGCAATGATGTAATATCAGATTTTTATATGCAAGGATTCAAGGTTAGGAAAAAATGCCTTTGTAAAGGATCTGTTGAACCTGTGGAGGACACATGGAGAGAGAGTTCAGTGAGTTTGTGCCTGGTGTGCAATCTAGAAACATGTTTCAGAAAAAAATATCGCTTGGAAATTGTAGGAAAGTCATGGACTGGGTTAATGGGAAAACCTTAGAGCTTAAAAGTTGGCAGATAGTTCACCATTGTGATAGAAGTAACTTCACAGTCCACAGTTTGGAGCCAGTGACCCACTGCATCTAAATACATCTTTGTCTCTTCATACTAAAGACTTGGCAGTGTGTGGTTAAATCTGGCATTGTGGCAAACGCTTGGTAGTAACTGAAGGCTGATTAACATTATTTCTGTAGAATATTGTTGTCTCTGTAATCCTGAATTCCGTTATGTTCTTTATCATATACGCACATTTGCACATTTTACCCCCGCAGTAATAACCTTCAGCATGCAAAGCAGGCAGTGCTGCCTGTTGAGTAATCACAGCCTGTATTTGCCCAGGACCAAACCACAATTAGGCATCATGCCTGACTCCATTGAGTGGTGAGGTTTCAGCTGCAAATGGTGTGATTGCAGTTGTGTAGAACTGGTGTTGTGGCTTCAGTACTACTCAGAACTGAGAAAATTACTGTACGGCATGTCATTGAATTAGCTGGTTCCTTGGATGTATTTTGCTTGCAAGTATTTAATGGTCTAGAAGGTTGTACATACTGTTTTTCCTTCCCTTCCTCAATGTTCTTGCTGAAAAAAGAGGCTAAGTTTTGAGTCAGAGCTGAAAAACTGTGTAGTCTCCAACACTTCTGTAAGAGGTATACAGCAGATACTGATATATTTTATCTCTTTAAGATCTTTTTCCTGCTTTTGACAGCTGTGCAAAATCCATTAATTTGCCAGATGTTTCCAGATGTGTAGCATTGGAGGAGAAGATAGTGTGTGGGCCTGGGTTGGTTGCTCTGGTGAGGTGACCCAAAAGACTGCCACAGTGATGGTTTCTGATGTGGAAGCCTGTTCAGTGGAACAGAGAAGTTACCTGCTGTACTGGTGGTCGGCCTGTTGGTTGTGCTTCGTGACTGCTGTGCTTTTCCCGTGCTGTGTTAGTTTGAGGAGATTGAGGACACACTGTAGCTTTGAAGAGTTTGAAGGCACATCAGGGAGAATATGCCAGGGAACCGTCAACATCTGTTTTTGGTTTTTGTTTCCAAGTTTGGTAATAAGTTCCTGATGTTCTTGTTGCTGCATATGTAACCCAGATCAGAAGTCACTGAGATAGTGGTGGAATGGTAGGACAGCTCAGGTGCAGAGTTTGTGACTTCCAGGAACCTACAAAGGTTTGGGATAACATTAGCGTTTCAATAAATAGAAACATGTAATTAAAATGACAACTGCCTGGTGCCTCAGACTTACTATTAAGGCAGTTCACACTCTTCCATGACTTTTGGCTAAATTCACCGAAGCTTGTGCAAAGGTTTAACTGTGTGTGTATTGTGTTAAAAGTGCTACAAATACCTGAAAATAAAAAATATTTCCAAGTGCCGTTCGACTTGTTTCTTTCTAGATAGAGCAACAACAACAAAACTAGGGTGACATTGCTGCTTCAATGTTGGGAGAGTAAGGGCAGAAATAATGCATTG
Source organism: Falco peregrinus (assembly GCF_023634155.1). NCBI lineage: Eukaryota > Metazoa > Chordata > Aves > Falconiformes > Falconidae > Falco > Falco peregrinus. Next base: position 45,167,680 of record NC_073739.1, on the reverse strand, counting down.
ATAATCCTCTTGACCAGTGGGAGATGACCTTTTTTACCACTTAGTTGATTTTGATAGTAGTTATTGTATGCTTCTGTTTACGTTTTCACTAACTGATTGCTCTAGAATAGTTTCTAGAAATGCCCCATAGTGACGAGCACGCTGGCGTTGTCTGAGCAATGAATAAGCTAGCAGAGCATCACTTTGTGGAAGCCCTGGAGAGCAGCTGAGACTATGCTTTTGAGCCGCGACATCCAAAATCTCTGAGCTGAAAATTAGTGAAAGTGAAGGGTATTATCAACAGCATTGAGTTTAGCTATATCTTCCCTAAGTGGGATTTTGTTCCTGGGAATCTCAGGATTACAAATCCTTGGGAATTTGAAAAAGTACATGATTGAGAAATAGAAACTATCTGAGAGTCTCAAAGATCCTTTGACTTAGCAGGTCTCACTGCTCTGCCTCTAACATAACTAGCCAAGTCTCAAACAATGGTTTTCATCATTCATGGAATGTAGAAGAAACAGTATTCATTAATGAGGAAAAAACAGTCTAGAGGAGTCTGATTTAAATCTCTGTAGCTCTGCTATAATCCTGTCAGTGACACAAAACTGTATCCAATTTAGTGGAGTAACATTTTTTTTAGAATAAACTGGAGGTCTATTCTTAGGATTTAATCCATGTGTATGTTACCGTTAAAGGCGTTCTTGGGAACTGAGCTGAGGTGGCACTGGGGCATTGTGGACATCTCTGAAGGTTATGCCCATATTCTATTTGAAAGCAAATTTGCTGTCTAAGTTTCCACGTTTCCTTTTTTTGTACTGTTCTCAGACAAAATCTGTTTAACGTTTTTTTTCTCATTGTAGTCTCTATACCATACTCTTGGCACACTTACACCCTTTTCAATTCAGAACAGCTCAATTGCTTAATGGCTTTTTCAACTTCTTTGTAAGCTCAAAAGCGAAGAAAACTTAAAATTTTGTACACTTTCTTAAAGCTGGGGAAAAAATACACCCAAAGAAATCTGTAAGAGAACAAGCATGCTGAGTAGGTAGACTGTTTTATAAGTAGTGCTCTTCAAATCTTTCTTCAGGCAAAATGACTTTATACTCTTCTGTCTCTTTACCTCATGTTGGTGGTTATGGTTCTGTTCTTGCTAGAAGAAATTGCTTCTTTGGTTTTGGTTTTCCTTTTTTTTTTTTCTTCTTTTTTTTTTCTTCTTTTCTTGTTAGGCAATCTATTTGGCAATATAGTAACGACAAACAAACAAAACCTACCACCAACAAAGAAAACCACATCCCAAACCCAGAAACTAGTAAATTTGGACTCTGGGCAGCCATTTTAAGGCAATTTGGGAGTTAGTAACATATTTTTCATTATGAGTAACTGAAGGTTGTTCTCCTCTAATAACAAGTTTATGAAGCTTAAGGGAATTAAAAAAAATAAATACATTGTTTCCTAGCTAGATCATATTTATGGGAATGTATAGGGTGGAAAAAATGTTCTAAATCAATAGTTATATAGCTGTTTCCACATAAAAGACTGAGGTGTTTTAATTTGCCTGCCTTTAACAATGTGGATGCATTTCTTCAGATAATGCACAGAACTTTCCAAACGCTTTTAATTACTGTTTCATTTATTTCTAAGTTTCCACACAGTTTAGTCAGTATTGTTGTCATTAAGAAGCATTGTAAGAGTTTCTTGTGGAGCATTCTTCAGTTTGTCTGCAGTGACAGAATGTAAAGATAATACATTAACACATCAATATTAAAAACAGTAATGAAATCCTGCATATACTTTTGGGATAGAAGAGGCACCATGTAGCTTTGTTTTCTGGCTATGTTTTTAACTTCCCCTTGGAGCTATTAGGTAGATGGGAAGATGCCCTTTCAAGGAACTGCCATTACTGGATTTGCATTTCTGTGTTTAAGAAGTGCTCTTGTGCAGTTACTGCTATGCTTAATCTTTTGCTTTCTGTCATAGTTTTTTTCTTATTGCATGGTCTTGTTAGAACCAGCAAAGTTCGATAGACAGGTTGCAGAATTTAGAAGAAATCAGTGCTGGAGTAAAGCCAAGCAGGAGCATCATTTATAAAAGAAATGATAACTAAGTAGATGGATTCTGTACACTGGGAAGGAACTAAACTTTTGAGTCATATGATGCGTGTGATGTTTGGATGTTTTTATAGAATCTCTTGTATTAAATGTGCAGTTTGTAAGGTTACAACAGACAAACAGAGTATCTTCCCTTGTATGATTTGTAACTGCATTGTGTACCTCCTCCCCTGTCCCAGCCTCAGCACCTGGCAGGTGAAGGATGGGATGCCCTGTGGTCCCTGCTACACTGGTGTACAAGGGCATCAGCTCCAGGTGTTTTAAAATTTAAAGCCTTTTCAGTTTCTTGTATGATTCAAAGCGGCAGGGTGTCTGGTCTACTCACTTTCACAATACAGTTAGTATGTGTTTGGAGATGACTGAAAGTGAATTTAGGAAGCCTGGCACCGAAGTGGCTAGTACAACTTTCCTTACAGAATAGGCACATCCCTTGCCAGAGACGAAATGGCCTTTCTAGGTCCTGTGCATGTCCCGTGCACAACCCATGTGTGGCTCTTGAATGTGGCTTCCTCGTGGCTTTTCCCATGGGATTTTGGGGTGTGTTTTGTAATCTGTAGCCAGTTTATTGTGCAGCATCATGGAGAAACTGAGGAAGGGATAGATGGGTCTTCTGACTGGCATCAGGGCCGCCCTAAAAAGTGACTGGTGAGTGCAAGGTTTTAAGTGTGAACGTGAAAGTGCTGCTATGGGGAAGAGCTTCCATGAGAGAGGATCTGGGAGCTGGGTCTGGTCTGAAGCCAGGACTGGTTAAATGAAGAGAGCCTGGCATTGGGAGTCTGTGTGGTGCACTAAAGACAGCCACAGGACTGTGATCCCCCTGTTACATTGGAGAATAGAACCTGTAAGAAATTACACAAGCACAAGGACACATGCATGGAACCTGATTTTCATGAGATTCACAAGGATCTCGTAAGTCTGCCTTCCTTTTACTGCTCTGTTGCTGCTTTGTCCCACTCCCTATGTTCTTACTACACATCTCCCAAGAAACCCAGGAAATGGGTCAAGAAGCAGAAGAGGATGAGGACAACATCAGGCTGAAGACCTGCTGAACTGATGGTCTGGTCATGCCTGCAGGTCAGTCTGCCAGCCACTGCCAGACTTCTGCTCACCTTTGCCCTACTGGGACGGTGAACCCGGATTGCCTGTGAGGCTTGAAGGAAGTCTCAAATATAAAATCAATTTCAAGTTGGCCAGCAGCTAAAACGTTAAGGATAAGAAATAAAAAAAAATGTTAAATCACTTTAAAGTATTGTTTGTGGATTATAAACCTAATAAAAGAGCCTACCTTCCAGGCTGTTTAATTATAGGGGGCTTTTTTCCAGCATAATACTATGTATAGGTTGCAAATCTTATAAGGTTGTGCAGTTCTTTGTTTTCTGTTTGGTAAACGTTAATTGAAAATCAGCAATATAATGTATTAAATCTTTTATGAAGCTTTAATTGTGTCCGTGCATTTCTGTTTGAGTAATATCAACTTGTATAGAAACATTATGTATACCTCACATATATGATAGCCTTTCCCCAAAACTGTTCACATGTAGATAAAATAACATTAATTTGGTTTTAATTTTATAAGAAGTTAATTCTTGGCTGTGGCTTTGATGAACACTTGTGTTTGTTTGGGCTCTGTGTGGGCCTTTATAAAGGGTCAGTATTATATGACTTATAGAATTTGGATTAATTTATCTAAAAAATATTATAAATGTTTTGCTTTTATAGAAAAAAATTTCTTTTGTAATTCACTGTAATACACTGTGTATCAGACCATGACTACTTCTTTTTCCTTTTTTGCTTCCCTTTTTCTTTCTCACAGACACTTGAGTTATAATTAACTGAATAAACAATTACTGAAGGGGATCATTAGAAACCTTGTATGGCTTTTCTTAGTTTCAGGACTTGTCATTTTGCATTTGCAGTGTTTTTCATGAAAACATCATGCAGTTAACAGTAATATTTTTATTTGCACAGTTTTTTACAAATGAATGAGCTCTTCAGGAGAGTATTTTCTGTTACTTTAGAAGAAATGTAGAACTTCATGATAATCAGACTTCTGCTTTTTTGAAGTATTTTCTTTTGACATTTTTTAGTAAACATTTGAAATAATTTTGAATCCCTGCCATCACTGCCACTGCTACTGTACAATGAAAAATAGTGGGTTATGGAGAGAAAAACTCATCAGTTAGAAACAGGTTTGCTAGACAGGAGGCTGATTTCATCTATAACCTTTTCACTGCCGTGAAACAGAATTTCAGCCATCAAAATTAATGTATTGGCATAGATCAGTGGAAAGGAATAGTATTTTGTATATTGTATTTTGTTTTCTATCTTGAGTATTATTATCTGAATTGACAGATGAAAATACAGTGGAACATTTTTATTCTCAAGACTATAATGATAACTGGGTGCGTCTCTCACCAGCATTTTTATCCATCTTAAAACAATAAACTAGCACAATTTCTCCATAGATCCTAATTTCATATAATACTGTGGTGGTTTGCGCTGTATGTCTGATTACTCAGGTAGGCTATGAAAGAACTCTGCCGTATCAGAAATTATCTAGTTGCAATGGAGGCTGTTTTAATTTTGGGAGTTTGGTTTGGTTTTGGTTTTGGGCTTTTTTTTTTTTTTGGTAAGAGTTTAATGCTAACCTTTAAATTGAATACTAAATGCGTTTGGATCTCAGAAGATTTGAATTCCTTTAATTTTCTAGGCTGTGCTTTGACCTTCCACTGAATTACCCATTATTCTTTCCCAGTGAATAAATTTTCATTGAGAAGTTAATATTAATTCCACTTAAGCAGGAGACATAAGAATGCCAAACAATAGTCCCATTCCATCTTTGTAGGAACAGATAATGCTCTGCCTTCAAAAGCGTACTGCCTTCTGTTAGTGTTAGTGTTGCAATTCCTGTTTCATTTGAAGAGTGGGTTGCTGTTTTCTTCAGTGTCTTTCTCGGAGAACGCTGTTCAGTGTCATTCATGGAGATGGTGGTACTTAACGTTTTAGAAGTCAGGGATGCGCTTTGGTGGTATCACAGACTAGCTCTCTTAAGTACCGGGATTTTTACTGCTGGAACCAGTATGTATGCTATAGCATATACAGGGTTTACTGGCTGAACCTGAACTGAGGCATCTTGTCCCGGTTTTCTTAAATCTTTCATGAATGAAAACTTGGTTAGTGGCAGAAGAAGGGATTTTTAGCCCACTGCTGGTTATTATAAATTAGTGTTTGTTCTGTGAAGTGCCTGTGTACTAAAGTAGTGGGAATTCTTGTGTTGTTATGGTAAAAGAGCGATTCAGTCTGTAGGAGTTTTAAACCAGGGTGCATCACATTCTGTCATGTTTATTATTATGCAAAACTATTGGTATGGCACAGTGCTTTCAGAGGTTGGGAACTGTGAATGAGATTAAGTAGTTTAAGGAGACGTATGTGTTTGTCAATGCTGAATTAAGAGATTTACTTTAAAAAGCAGGTTAAAGATGTAAGAATCTAATCATAGTAAGTTACTCTTTTTTCCTTGTCTAAGAATTATAAAGATTGATTTTTATTTTATAAATGCATGATTTTACTAATCTGTTGCTTTCTACATTTTTAATTCTGCTTCCTGAGGGAGAATTGTCTGAAGACTGTGACTGCTTTGTATGATTGATTATTTTGGCAATGTTTTAATTTTGTTTTGTTTTGTTTTGGTAAGTGTGAGGTACAAATGTGTCCTTGTCCTACAAGTTGAGTCAACATTTTTGGGGGTATTGTTTTTTTAAATTTATTCTAAATTTAGTATTTTTATTATCTTTGCAGAAGGTTTCCTGATACAATTCTGGTCTAGATTTATGTATTTGTTTCGGTGGCAGTGGGAAGAGGCTGGGTGAATTCCACTTTGTGCTTCCTGTAAGATTCATCTTCATCTCAGCTGTAAGACCTATTACGCAAACCACAGAGAGGAATCTAGTAACCTATTGTTGAAATGGAAACCTGCATCAAAGTGGACTTTGCAGGATTTTGGCAGTAGTACTCAACATTTTGATTAGAGGTGTGAAAACCAGTGCAGGGAGGTGGCAGCCTGGGGGGACCCACAAGGACGTTGGAGGACAGAGAAACAATCTTGATGAGTGTTCAGAGGGGGAAGGGAGAGAGATGTGCTCTGCAGCAGGAGCCAGAGCAAGATGCATGGTACCCTGGTGAGGGAGCAGCTGGCTAAGTAGCATGTACGCAGATATCTGGTGAAGGGTGTGGGTGTGTCTATGCAGCTAATGACCGTGTAAGATGGGTTGTCAGTGACCTATTGTTAATGAAAGGCGATTACTGTCCTGAGAGAACAGGAATATAGCCTTAGGAGAGGCTCGATGGTTGCTTGGTGGGGGCTCAGAAGGTGTATCCTCTTTGGCACGCTGTGTTGGAGAGAGCTGGAGAAAGTCTGGAGAGTACTGGAAATCTATAGGTAGACAGGCAAGACCATGAAGAGTGAATCTCCACTATCAAGTGGGGATTGTTGAGGCCAAAGAACAGAGGGTCCGTACAGGGCGCTGAAAATAGCTGCAGTAAAGAGGCAGTGGGGGCTGCCTGTGCTTTGTTTGGCAGGACTGGGTATAACGAACCAGTTCCCACCGAAACAGTGAAGAGTCAGATGAGAACTCGGGAAAACTACCAACAGGAGGAATACTGAAACACTCAAATCTGACCGAGTAACTATGGATGCTTGGAGGCCTTTGAGAATGGGTAAATACACATACCAGAAATGTTACCAGTGTCGCTGATGCTGACTTAAGGGACAGTGACACTGATATGATGTGTCAGACAGAGATTTGACTCTGTGATTGCAGAGGTTTTGTTGTACTGTCACGTAACTGTGTGGTTTGATTGTTTTTGTAGACACGGGTAATACCAATCCACTGGAGGGGTTTCAGACATGCCCCCTCTTTATATCCCCACCCCTCCCACCACCACCCCCACCCCCACCCCCCACCCCCAGCTTGGTATTATAAAGAAGTAGAGAAATCTGCACAAGTCTCCATTTTCCTTTTTTCTCCCAGCAGTACCCTGGCTAGTTAGTTCCAGCCAAATTTGGAAGAAGAGGAGAGATCACAGAAATAAAATTATTCATTTTTAATGAAAATGGTCACATAATGGGGAAGTGCTTTGACTTTCTCCTCTGAGAATAGAAACTGAAATCATTTATATATAAATTTGGCAGTCACCAGTTGAGAAGGCTGTTGTGTGTATTGGACAGCCATTGCTTGTTTAGCTCTGGACTCATTGTAGATTGTTCTGTTTCTTGTCTGATCAGGATTTCTTCAGGTGTTAGACAAAACTTCCCTATAATAATAATAAAAAAGGTGATTTAGAAGACAAAGAATAGAAAGTCATAGGGATTTGAGCTTCTTCTGAGTTGTCTGAGCCTCAGAATAATTTTATTTTATGAAGCAGTAATCCCAAGTGTGCACAGAAAGAGTACCTCCATTGCAATACTCCTGCCATTTAATGACTACCTTTATAGCTTTTGATTTCATCCATTATTTTTTTCCTTTGTACTGATTAGATTTCATATTTAGCCTGTAGCAGGCAAGATTAGAACCATATATGTGTTTGAGAGAATACCAGTGGCTTTGTCAGAATTGTAACCAGTGATTTCCAATATATAATTTTGAAGCTGAGCTGAAATCTTACGATGTATACCCAGCAGGCATGTGAAAAAGCAGTCTGTTTGCAGTTCATGGTTTTAAGTGAGGCCTATAAACTCAGTAATGGCTGCTTGCTTACTAGTGTTTTAAACCTGTTAATTTGTATTTTATATTGAATGCTAGCTGTCTCCCATGTTGGTTAGAAATTGTAACACATCTGAGCATCCTCTTTTCACAGCTAATCTTTAGATGGAGTAGGAGGAATCTGGCGTTCTTGCTTTTCAGGTAGATGTGAAATCCCAGAAACCTCAGATCGGCAGAGTGTCTCTGTCAGACTCTGAAGTCTCTATGCTTGTTGATATGTGTGTGAAGTATTTTCACCTGACACAGATCCTGTGTGGTTGGTAGTCTGACAAGAAGTTTTGATTTATGGTGGAACATGGATTGGGTTAGGACACATTTACTCTGTAAGCCATGATTACGACTTGTTTCCTGCCTGTTTCCTTTGAATGCAAGTTCTGTGATGCAATTTAAAAGGAGAGTAGATGTTGGTAAATTAATAATGTCAAAGCCACAGCTGTAGTCTGGAATAATCAGTTCTGCAGGCTGATGTTGCTGTTGCTCAGTTTTCCTGGGTGTTGCCTTTAAAACCATTTCTGCTCTCTCTTCTTGCTTACTGAGTGATTCTACATTAGGGAAAATGTCCAAGATAACTTCCAGAGAAAATGGAAAAAAATTGAGGGAGATTGTTTTGGTGCTAAATGCTGTTATATCTCTAAGTAATTGAGAATAGCAATATGATTTCGTTCATGTCAGAAGTAGAACAGTATGCCTGAGAGAACACGAATGAAAAACGCTTATGCAGGAAGGGAGAGTGAACTTCAATATGTTGGGAACTATTTTGCAAATATAATCCACAAATCTGTTCTGCTCAGATTCTTACGCTATGCCTCTTTGTGTAGTATTACAGGGTCCTTGAGTGTAAGTGAATGGGTAATATAATTAGTTTATCTCAGCATTTCTGTATGTTGAATTTCAATCCAAACTGTACCTTGGCACATCTTGCTGTCTGGTGTGGTGTAAAGTTTCTAGAGCTTTCAGAGGCACGATACAGTTAAGTTTATGAAAGTGTTTCAAATTGGAATTAAGTTTCTTTTACAGTACAAAAGCAAAACAATAATATGTCAAATCAAAAAACCAAAGTAAATGATTTTTGATTGCTAAAATGAGCAATCAGGAATTATTTTCAATAAAAGTACAACTGTTTTCCATCTTTTTAAATTTTGGATTGTTAGTGACTACACAGAAGTCACACTGTCTGTGTTCCAGAAACCAAGTTTTAATCTGGAAGGATTTGCACGGGTGTTCTGTCATCTGTGAAAGGTCATGCAGATTGGGGAAGGTTCCCCTCAACTTGAAAAAGGCAAACATCACACCCATCTTCAAAAGAAAAATCAGTCATGGAAGCTATAGTCTGATTAGAATCACTTCTGTCCTTGGAAAAATGTTGGAGTGAGTCCTGCTGGAACACATTTCTGGGCATGTGAGGGAGGAGACAGTTATCAAGAGCAGTGAGCACGGATTGACCAAGGGTAGATCATGGCTGACCCATGTGATTTTTTCTGTAATAAAATGACCAGGTTTGCAGGCAGTGGGAGAGCAGTGGGTGCTGCCTTAACACTTAACAATGTCTTGACCCCGTCTCCTACAATATTCTTGTACCCAACTGGAACATTACAGTGTGAGAGGGATGACAAACAGATGGGTAAAATCTGTTTGAATGGTTGGGCTCAGGGGTCGTGGTTAATGGGTCATGTGCTATCTAGAGTCAAGAGGGGTGCCAGAGAGGTGTGTCCTGGGACCTGTTGCGTTCAACATCTCTTGCAGTGATCCAGAAGAGAGAACGAAAGGCACTGTGATAAATTTCAGCAAATGACACCATACTGGGGGGACCAGTTGATACATTGGAGGGCAGGGCTGCTGTTCAGAGGAGCTGAACAGTAGGGACCCGATGAAATTTTGAAAGGACAAAGGCTGAGCCCTGCTCCAGAGGTGGCAGAGCCCCTGTGGCAGTGATACAGGGTGGGACAAAAAGGAGGCAGAAGGCAGCTCTGCAGAGACCATAACTACCCTGTGCCAGTGTGGTGGGTTTGACCTTGGCTGGCTGCCAGTTGCCCACCCAGCTGGGCTCGCATTCCTCCTTCTCAACAGGATGGGGAGAAAATAAGACGAAAAAGCCCATGGGCTGAGGGAAAGAATAGAAAAATCAACTTACTAGTTGCTGTCATGGGCAAAACAGACTTGACTTTGGGAAAATTAATTTAATTTATTACCATTTTAAAATAGAGTGGGATGGTGACACAAAGCCAAAACTAAACCGCTTTTCCCCTACCCCCTTCTTCCTAGGCTCAACTTCACTCCTTCATTCATGACTCCTCTGCCTTGTCCCCACCCTGTGCAGTGCAGAGGGATGGGGAGTGGCGTGGATTCTGGTCAGTCCATGACATCTCCTCTCTGCTGCGCCTTCCTCCTCACATTGTTCCCCCGCTCAGCATGGGGACCCTCCCGTGGGATGCAGTCCTTCATGAATTGTTCTGTTACACAGCATGGGGCAACCCCTGGTCTCTTCTCACAGAAGCCAGCCCCGCAGCCACCCTGCTACCAAAACCTTGCCACGTAAACCCAATATAGCCAGCCACAGCCACTTCCAAGCAGGTCTAAAACTCATTAAAACAACATGTTGTGCACCAAAAGCTCAGCCTGTCAGGGAAGCACATTGCTGCACAGGCATTGCTGCTCAGACTTACTTGAGAGCAGCTGCTGGAAGGGAGCAGAAATGGAGATGTGGCTAGAGGTGCACTATTGGAAGGAGATGATCTACACTGGACCAAACATCACTCCCAAGGGACTGCAGCTCCCAAGCAAGCCAGGCTGGTGCGGGTTGCCCCAAGAGATCACAGGTCTTCGAGGACCCGTACCAGGGCAGGGACACTCCTGGCAGACTGCAGCCCATGGAGGAACTCAAGCTGGAGTGGAGGAAATGAGAAGCAAGCGGCAGCGGAAGAGGACAAGTAGGAAGCAAGGAGCAGCAGAAAGAAACCATACAACACTGGCTCCAACCTCCTGCACTGCCTGTTGCTTGACTATAGGAATTGGGAGGGAATAAGTGTAACCTGTGGTGAAAACAAGAGAAGTTGAGCCTGGGAAGGGGAAGGAAAAGGTGTTGCACTGAAGCTGAGTCTGGAGAAGGGAGAGTGTTTCCCTAAGTATTCAATTGTTTATGTTTTTTTTCTCAGTACACAGACCAGTAATCAGAAGGTTGTATTAATTGGCAATAGGTGAAATGAAGTAAAATTCCCAGAGTCAAGAATGTTTTGCGTATGGGAATGCTGTAACTGTTGTGTGATGGAACTGCTGAAAAGCTAGCTTGTGATACGCTTCTTACTAGTGGAGAACTAAGTTGCATGTTGTGAAAATGTTGATCAGCTAAATGCCAATCAGTTAAGTGTAAGCTATATACACCTACACTGCATTGTTGTAGCATTTTTGCAAAAATCTAACGAAACTACACTTATTTAAAAATACCCACAAGAATAGTTTTGTAGTGTTGGTAAAGTCCGTTATCCAAGTGTCCTGTTTCTAGCTATCAATGCTTAGGAAGAAGTATAAAACCAGAGAGAGTGGGTTGTAATGCTTTCTCAATCTCACAGCATTTCAAGAACTTTATTGTTAATTACAGAGTTACCTTTTTAAAACAAGAGGGAAACTTAGATAGAAATACCATGCTACAGCAATTTGGTGTGTTTTCGCCGGTTTCTGATGTCTCCGATAATCCTTTACATAAAATTTTGATATTTTAAGAACACCTAGGGTGGGTTTTTGTTGCTTCTGCTAGAGCTCCCATTTGAAAGCTGCTGCAGAACCAACTGGTTGCTTCCTCTAGATTTTGTTCATGCCTGTTTGTCCTATTACCAACAGCATCCTTCAGTTTAAAAAGATTGGGTATCTTTACTTTAGCTTCTCAGGTTTTTATTCTTTAAGATCAAGTTCAGCTCTTCTGAACTCTTCTTGTAAGGAAATAGAAAGCTTGTCCTAATTATATCCTTGTGCATTGCCTTTGCGCTTGTTGTTTGTGACTGTGAAATTCCAGCTGAGGTCTGAATGAAGTCTTGTGGTTTGGTTGTGCATTTGTTTGGTTTGCTGCTTGAATTCTGATCTTGATTGCTGGGCACTCCAAACAGAAGCAATCCTGGGCTATACAGATGAAGAGAGCTTTCTGTATTGAATACATAGAACTGTTTCCCTTTGACTAATAAGTGAGGGCGTGTATTTACTGCCCTCTTGGCTCATGAAGATGTGTTTACGGCATTTACGACTGAACTGTAGTTCTCCAGCAGTAAACCTTAAGATGCACTAGTCTAGAGGGCATTAGAAGTATTTTAAAATACATAAAAAACCAAGCACTCTGAATGCTGAAATCGATGCAATTAGATATTGTATCTTTACCTTGATTATTCTGGCATTGTAGGTCCCTAGAGATTTTCACGTTTCATTCTTTTTTTAAATTTTTTTTTGTGTGTGTGTGTGTGTGTGTCAGATTCTGTACTCATTTCTTTGTGCCTAGTAACCTTTATCTGAAATTCAAACCTTGATCCTTTGGGGGCTTTTGATAAACCCTGAACTTGTATGTAAAATATAGAACAGAATGGCAAAACAACACTTGCATTCAGAAAACCAGTCCTCAACGTATTTCTGAAGTTAGAGCCACGGAAGAGAAAGCAAGAAACTTTGACAGCATTTTTCACAATGATGTATTTATTCTACTTCCCAATAGAAGTATTTCAGATGAAACCTCTGGTGTTAAGACCTTTTCAGTCTCCCCAGGACAACTCTGAAAAGTATTTTGTGCAAACATACTTAAAATTAGCTGAAAAAAGTTAGAATTTCTTTTTGCCAGTGTGTTTGTATTTGCCTTGTGTAGAGCTAGATGCTGTGCAGCTAAGGTTTGTACCTTGTTGGACTCTTGAATCAAAGGAACAGATCCTTCTGCGCATACGTGGAGATTTGTTTGTTTGTAGTGTGGGCTGTGGGCAATGACTGATGTCACTGCAGCTGGAGTTTGCAGATTGAAGTTATTTGTCACTCAGCTGCATTTGAGAAATGTGAAATGGATAGACTTTGTGCTTGTTAATTTTTTCCATACAGCATGGTTGTCTATACACTGCACACATTCAGCCTGTTAGTGCACCTGCAACTTTTGATCCTAAATAGTTAAAATGTAAGTTATTTTCCATGTCAACATGTGCATTCAGCTCTGGGGCTGTCTGCTGAGAAAGCCAATGTGTGGATGACAAGCTGTTGTTTGTACCTTGCATAGTCAGTCGTATGCCATCACTGGGGACAGTGCACAGGTTTGCCTTGTGAAATAGCAGTCTGTGTTTCAGGAAGCCAACTGGTGTGCTGCCCATTATGGTTCTGCCAAAGTCCAATCCCTTGGGACTGTGTAGTTAGCTTAGAAGCTGGGACTGATATGTTAGATTACTGCTTGGAAGGAAAGATCTGATCCTTTTTTCCAGGGACATTACTCTCCTATGCTTCTCTCCTCCTTCTGTCGATGGAATTAGAAAATAAAATGCTTAAAGCAGGTGATGTTAATTCCTCATAAAATTTAACAAATCTGAATTGGACCATTATTTTGAGGCCAGTGTCTGTGAGATTATAGGTTTGTAAATCCTGTATGTTGAAAACTGTGTAGTCTTTTTTTAATGGGTTGTAAGGTGGCATTGCTGATATAAGACTTATGTTTGGAAGGTTCTTCAGCCTTCTGTCTTTGTCACCCACCCCCACTCCCCCCCTACTGAGTTGAGTGGGCTTTATAAAATGCCATTATTTAATTCTACCAGAAGAATCAAGGAATCATCATAGAATCATAGAATAGTTTGGTTTGGAAGGGACCTTAAATGTCATCTAGTTCCAACCCCCCTGCCATGGGCAAGGACATCTGCTAGACCAGGTTGCTCAAAGCCCCATCCAACCTGGTCTTGAAAGAAAGATTTGCCATTTTCATGTCACTTTTTCAAGTAATATTTAAGGAAAATGAACTGGAATTTCAAGTATTTTGTAGCAGGTGGCAAAGCATGTGGCCACTCCTAGAGCTCTCATTGAAGCCACTGTCAGTTTTCATTGCAAAGTAGTTGCAAGATTAGATAGGCAGCATATGTGGATTAAGGGGATCAGTCTGTGTCTTGGATCTGTGGGCCTTCTGAAGAGAATTGGGTCTGCCCTGTAGTGGGAGTGAACTGCCATGCTGTGAAACTGCTGAATTGCTCTCTGCCATTAGAAGTGTTTCCTGTAATATGTAGAGACGTTACAAGGAATCTGACCTCTTCCTGATGCCCATCCACTTCAGTGAGGTTACAGCAAATAGGACTGCCTAAGCAGTCCTGAACCATATAAACTGAAATTCTGTACTTTTGCTGAAAAACTTAGCATCAATTTCAAACAAAAAGCTGTACCACTCTGTCTTGCCACCAGCTACTTGATACTTGGAGGACCTTACGATTTTGCATCACAAAGAGTAGCTGAACTCACTCCACTTGTGACACCTCTTCACTATCTTATAAGCATATCTGATTTCAATAATGCTGTCCAGTTTGGTTTAAAGAAAATTAAATAATCCTATTCCTAACCTCCTACATTTCTGTCAGGGTGCGCAACGAATTTGGTGATACATTTTACATTTAAATTCACAGTTCTTATTTATAGATATTTAAATCTCAGTCAGCTGCAGTACACCTGACGTAACTTACAGTGAAGAATTCACATCACAAAAAATTAATGTGCTAGAGATATGTTTGATTTAATTACTGCTGTTGCATGCATTTATGTGCCAAGTACACATTTCTCATAAATTCTCCCAGATGATTATCTTCAGGAGACTTTTTTTTTTAGGATGACATCATTTCTGTATTTATAAACTGAGTGTTTAAGTAGACTGGCCTTGTTTTAAGCTTTATTTTTGTCCGTGCTACAAAAATAAAATAGGTGAAGGAAATAGGATGTAACTTTTCCCTATGCTTACAGAAATTGTGTCTTGAAAAAATGGTTTCTCTTCCTCTCCCTGACTGTTTCATGTTGCCAGTGCTGTGTCATTTTAGGACTCTGTGCTGATGCAAATAGTCCTATTCACTTTCAGTGTTCATTACAAATAAGCACTAATTAATTTTCATGCAGTCTAGTAACTTGATAATTATTTGTGGCATGCTATTTGTTTGTTATTGATAGGGAAACTAAAGGACGAATTTTTTGTGACTTGCCCACTGTCAGGAAGGGATTAGATAGAAATCAAGAATTTCTGACTGCTAGCTATATTCTTGGAACATCCCTTTCTGTTTCAGTACAAAAGTAATCAAAATATTACACACTTGAAGCAGTGGCACAAGTTTTATTATTGAAATTGCTTAAGCATTGCAGCTACCTATTTCTTTGCTAGTCTTAATGGAGAAAATTGGACTCTTCAATAACACTTTCCTAGTGGTGATTGGTCGAAACACTCCATTTTTGTTAGTACTGTTTCTATTTAATATTTTTTTTACCCATAATAATGTAAGTCAAACTGATTTTGATTTGCCTTGGTAGGAGTACAGTGTATTGTTTGTATATTGGGTTGGTAGAGCAGGTACAGTTTTATCTGTATTTGGTTTAATACTGCACTGTTAGAGGGCAATAGATGGTGCTGGGCCTGGCAATGCGAGGGAGGTGAGGCTGCTGCTGCTCAGTGGCCCCACTTCCATCCAGCAGCAAGGCTGAGCCTGTGTTCCCAGGGGAGACATGCATGCAGCACACCTGAACACACACGTACACATACACACACAGCTGTATGGGATGGACACACAGAGCACCGACAGAAACACAGGCAGCACCAGGGTCCTCATCCCGCTCCTCGTTCTCGCAGGGAAGGACTGCGCCCCTAGTGAGACCCATATCTATATATCTGTATGGGAAGTGTGGATCCCATCAGCAGCTGGGGTCACTCAGTCTGCCCTGTAGCTGTCTCTGGGTCCCAGTGGCTGGCATCTGGGTGTACAACAAGCCCCTGCGGCTACAACCGTGTTCCAATTGGTGGTACTGACCATGTCACTTGCATGCACACATACACAAACACACAGAGAGTTGACCAGAGCTCCCCTGCTCCCATAGCTGACCCTGCTGCGCTCTTGCCCTTGGAAACACAAGATCTCTCCCACCCAGGGCTGGCAGTTAAGAGGCCCCTCTGGCTTCGGTTCCCAGAGCCCTTCTCTTGCTCACCAGCTAGTCCAGCTTCACCTTTGCTCACGATCACATGCCCTCTTGCATGTGTGCTTCAGTGCTGGTGCCACAGGCACATGAGCCCTCCAGCCAGTGGTCTGACTCCAGTTGCTACACCCAGGGCCCCGTACACACATGCACATCAGGTAGACAGTCCCTCACACAGGAATGAGTTAGAAAGGCGTTTAACAAGAAAACAGGACAGACTTTGTGGGTCAGGCACAGGGCATGCCCAGGCAAGCGTACCGACCAGCACACTATTCACATGCAACCAGCCTCTTTTATCCCCTTACACCTCTGTCTTCCCAGTCATTCCTCATCAGTAGATCCATCCCTTCTCCTGCCTTTGGTTCCTCCCCTAAACTTCGTGTAAATGAGTTGTGTGTAATCAATCACATGCTCTTCCCCTGCATCCCATAATGCATCCCACACCCCTGGACAACAGCTCTGCTTAGTCCGAAAGGTAATCCAGAGGGCTGCTCGCAGTGACTCATCTTGGTGACTTTCACATCTGGACGCAGGAGCTGAGGCTCTCCTGAATCGGCTCAGAGTGGAGCGGGCATCCCAGACAGGGTGTTCCTTCCTTAGGAGCCTGCAGTTTGAACTGCAATTGCATGCCTCTGTGCTCCTCTGGGCTTGTGGAGATGGGCCTTTGGTGGGCTGATGGCTCCTGGGGGTGGCTGGGACAGGGTATTATTTGAGCTTTGCCCCTGTCCTTATCTTTCTGTGTTGCTTCGTGGGTGAGATTTTATCACATAACATCACTCGTACATCCTATAAGAATGTCAGAAATAATTGCTACCTAGATACAGTTCTGTTGCTGTCAGGGTTTGACACTCCCCCCTTTAGGGTGGAGACACAGGACTTAGCTG
Organism: Falco peregrinus; assembly: GCF_023634155.1. NCBI lineage: Eukaryota > Metazoa > Chordata > Aves > Falconiformes > Falconidae > Falco > Falco peregrinus. The sequence goes on along the minus strand of NC_073739.1, from coordinate 45,150,793 downwards.
ATATGAACTATTGAGATGTTTATTGGTTAATGAACACTGTAAGAGGAAAGAGGTAGAGCAGCAAAATAGTCTATGCAAAATAATCTATATGCAATCAAATATATAAATTTACAGTTTTATGATGATACAGAATGCAGATTCTAAGGAATCACATGTGATTATTACTAAATTACAGTTTTCTAAGTACTGAGGTGTAAATCTTATTTCCTGGCTCCACCGCCTGACCCCAGATCTAAAGAACGTAGACCTGGTGGAGAGCCCAGCATGTCATCCAAAGACATTTCCTCCAGCCTCCTCGTGGACTTGAATCTGCGTGTCAGCTTTACTGCCATCTGTAGGTGTCCACACAGCTGCCACTGGAAGACCTACCTTCCTTTTTTCCTCCACTTGATTTGGCTTTTTACTCTCTACATGGTATTTTAGTCTCCATTATCTTCTGAGTTTGGGCCTAGCTTTTCATTAGCCTTGCACCTCCATGTCTGTGCCAAAACTTGCCAGTACACAGCCCACTAGTAACGACTTTTCTGACATTTGGTGCCAGTTTCGCTACATCCACTCCTGTGTTTCCTGTTGTCCTACAGTCACTGTAAGCCTTGTGTAGCATTGCCAACAGGATTGCCTCATGCGAGTGGCTTGGCAGCCCAAAATCCACTGATTGTTACCAGCTTAGAGTGTTTGGATTTGGTTTACATTTTTAAATTAGTAGCCATATTTGGTTTACATTTTTAAATTAGTAGCCATAATTATTCTAGTTTAGCCCTAGATCTCTACCTAGATCCAGTTCACAAGAGATCAGGTCCTTGCCGTATGTGCTGAAGGCCATGCCACACTTCTGCTGTGGGTGCCATGGTTCCCTGCCAGGGCCTTAGCTGTTGCGAGGCCTTGTGCTCCCATCTGACTTCTTGCTCACAGTGTCCTTTACATACAGTCCTTTTTTTACTGAAGTCTTTCTGTTTAATTTACTTGGAAATAAATTAGTACCTTAGTGAAAGACGTAGAGCTGAGTGTCTTGATTTTCTTGCCTTAAAGAAACCTATAAATGTTTTAATAAGCAGGAAAAGCTCACTGCTGTGAAACCTGTCTGTCACTAATGTGGAAGTACAGGGCCAGAAGGCTTTTCCAGATGTGAATCTAATTCATTCCTCTGTATATAGGTATGATGAATCACTTAAATCACCCTTGATTAGATATTTTTCCAATCTCTTTTTGGGTCTCCAGGTAAGGAGACAAGAGATTCCACAGTCTGCAAAAGTAATCAGTTTTAAAGCTTAATTATCCTTTAAGTTAAAATTGTTTGGGGTTTTTTGTTGTGTTTTTTTTTTTGGTTTGGTTTGGTTTTTTAGTTCCCTGAAATCTGATCTCAGTATTTTTTGTTGCCTTTTAGGCTGATTGCTTTTTTCCCCAGGGGACTAAACAAACTCACTTCCTTCAGTCTTTTCTCAGAGGTCTTATATTCTAAGCATCTTGTAATTATTTGTTCTTCTCTGGTGCCTCTCCCAAGTCCATTGTCCTCATCCTGTCACACTCAGAATCCTGCTGTTCTTACAATGCTAAACTTCATTGTTTTGTGATTGTGACACCATTATCTATCAGATTTTGATTTTCAACACTAATTCCTCCGTATCTAGTCAGAACAAAATTTTCTTTCCTAGTAACCTTCTCAATTTTCTTAAGCAACAGAGATCCTTGCATACTTCTAGTAACCATGTTGCATCGCTTTCTCACCCAGTGCCTGAGTTAATGAATTCTTGTATTTTACTATCATAGGCTGTCTTCTGGGTAGCTAACTGGGTAAGAAAAAATGTCTGTATTTGCTTCAAAACTGAAGAATCTTGTTTCACCTATAATACTGCCCTTGTTTTCTTCCCTGCCTTTCATTCTAACTTCACTGCACTCTTTTATCTTTTCTTGAATTTTAGGATAAATGTTCCTGAAATATAATATAGAACCTTGTTACTCTTTTCTCCTTTCCATGGTTATTCTTCATGAACAAGCTGTCATCATCTGTGTTGCAATTCCAGTTGGTTTTATTTGTCCCACAAAGTTCAATACTGTTACCGAAAATGGTAACCAGGAAAACTCTCCAAACCAAACGATAGTTTATAAAGCCAACATTGGTTTATTGCAGTGCTGGGAGCACGGGGGAATGTTTCCTCCAAGCGTGCTCACCAAGTTGCTCGAGGGTACACATGCACAGCAGAGCACTTGCACATTCACGGTGTATTACATACTCATTTCCGTTCACACACACAGGGTTGGTTACAAGTTTCTTGCTTCTAACGCCAATTAGCACACATCCTCAGACAGCACGGCTGAAGGTTTTTACCAGCTGCACGTGCTCCCCAAGCAGGGGTTTGCCCTCTTTTGGGGAGGCTGTTTGAGATGGAGGTCACCATCTCCCACTAGCACAATTACCTTTGTCCTACTTCCAGCTAATTTTCTGGGGGTTGCAACACCTTACCAGTTTGTCTCCTCTCACGGGCAGAACTTCCTCACGTGGAGGCATCTCTCTGCATGATTTGGAGAACGGTGTTCTTACCATTATCTGTTCTTTGTTTCCCCAGGTTGACTCCCTTGATTAGAAGTCCTTTCACTCATTGGTTTTGCTGACTTGAGAGGGTGGGTCATTTGACTACTTGAGAGGGTGGGTCAGCTTGATCTAAACTTTGTGTACGTACTTGTTTAACATACAGTTAAACACTGAATCAGAGGTCAGTAATTCAGGAGTTTAGGCAGCAGTGGTGCTGGGTAGAACATACTGCAGAACTCAGATGGTTTGGTATTTTTGTCATTTGTGTGGGCATGATTGGTGTTTAGAGAGCTGTCTTTTAATGTTCTGTCTTTGTTTCTTCTATTATCCTATTGGAATTTCCAACTGCTTCCTAGAGTCTAGTTTTAAGAGTTACTGTTTTCTTAATCTGTAAGGGCTTTTCCCATTAGTTCCCTCAAAACTTATTTTAATGCTGGTTTTGGTGTTGCTAAGCTAGTGTTCTGAACAGCTCCTTCATCTCTGCATATTTTGGCCATCCTTCATTTGCCAAACAGGTGCTCTCAGTCAAGAAAATTAAAACCCTTCTGCTGTTGCTGTTTCTACAGCCATGTGTTCATCTCAAGTTATACATCTGCCTTTACTTGGGTCTTTACAGCTGACTAGGGAATTGGAGAGGGAGACATCTGTGTCTCTGACGACTTCAGCAATCTCCTAGAAACTAAAAATTTCTGATCTGTCACAGCCATATCTGGCAATGTCATCAGTACCAGGTGAATAGGTAGCATAGGGCAGGAGAGCCTCCAAAGGGGACAGTAGAAATGTAATCAAACTCTTTGAAGTAAATAGTCTTTAAATATTACAGAACAGAATGCTATTTCTTTGTTTGGAAGCCTGTATTCTCTTAAAGTCATGCAGTATTTGAGCTTCCTAAATTGCTTCTGAAAATGAGCCTTAGCCAGTAGTATTCACATGGGTGCTTCTGAGTATGTCTGCGGTCTGTAGCCATATTTCAGAGCACAAGCTCAGAGGAGGTTCTGTTACCTTCATGTTCTAAGTCTGTGCTCTGCAAATTAGTTGGGTGATTGCTGCCATTTCATTTTTTGTCCACCTGCTTGGACTGCAGAGACCTGAGATGTGTTTCTGCAATGAGATATTTGCAGACAGAATATGTAGGGAACTGTCAACTGATCTGGTGCAAGTGTTACTAGCGTGTTACTCTGAGGTGTCCTAGAAACTGTATTTACCAACTGAAATTTCTTGGAAGTGCTTTGTTTGTTTGGTTTTGTTGTTTTTCCTCTTGATGAAATAATGTGTAGTCACATATTACCCATTGTTTAAAGAAGTGCAGAACCATAAACCAGTTTAGGAATGGATTTGAAGGAGAAGCTAATTTCTTCTTGCAAGCTGGGTAACATCTATTTCTGAAAATTTAGTATACTGACTTTACTTCAGTGCACCAGATACTATGTTCCTTGCAGCAGCTGCCTCACAGCCTCCTCTACCAGTGCCCAGGCACTGCACCCGGTACAGAGCAAGTGCAGTTGTTACCTTAGGGGAGGCAAGTGAGCTGGCTTTTTCTTCTTAAGTTATGACTCAGATTTGCAAATGTTTGTACTGGGAAGCTTAGAATGTTGAAGCAGTTATGGCAGTGCATAGCTGGAGAGTTGTGGGTAGCCTTGGATTCACTTAGGGGATGCAGGGTGGGTAGTTCTAGGGTTTGGCAGGAGAGAGTGGTGCAGCTGCGTGGGACTCCGGGCAGGGGTCTTTATGTGCGGTGGCAGGAGAAATGCAAGCCTTGGGACAAAAAGGTTAGACAGTGTGATTTATACACTTATAAATCATCCTAAAAATGTGGTTTATATATATTTATATATATATACAAATATATAGAAAATAACCATATAAAATTTATATATATATATATATATATAACACCAAGACACACACACACACACACGGTAGAATATTGGGAAAATCTAATGTACTTGCAGATGGGTCCTTGATACCATCATCAGAGTGCTTAGGTTTGTGGTTGGCAATGCCCCTGTGCCAGCCGGTGCTGCTGGTGTTGGTCCAGACATGGACTTCTGTCCAGCAGAGTTGTCACAGAAGGGACCCATCTTTCCCCATACATGTGCATGTGTAGGAAGTATCATCTGACATATGAAATAGTTTGTTTCCACATTTCTTTAATACTGTTATTCTGAGGAGTTCAGAATCCTTTGGGCAAAACAGGCGTCAAAGGGTTAGAGCCACAGCTGTGTTTTCTAAAATGCAGGAATGGATTTGAGGTGAGGAAAACCTGGGTGGTGATGTTCCAGAGCCTGATACGAGCAAAGCCGACCCCTCTGGGACCTACAGGGAACATGTGGGGATGGGATTTGGCTGTGCTTGCCATGGCTGAGAGCCAAGCTGTTGTTCCCTGCGTGGTCCCAAGCAAGGCTCTCTTGCTTGTTTTCCTTTAGTGATTTCTGGTGCTTTAATTCTTCACAGTAGGTATGGATTATCGATTTTGAGCTTGTGATTCTGCGGTTGAATCTGCTTTGTTGTGCCTTGAGTTGGACTGGTGGGTTTGGTGATATTTTTTTTTCCTATTTTTGTAATATTCATGTTTCCTGGGTGAGCCCTTTAAAATGTTTGTCTGCATGCTGTTATTCCTATAAGCTGAAAAATACATCTGTGTTTTGGCTTTTAAGTGTTACCGGAATTGTGATTGTATTCTCAAACCGGTATTATTCTCAAACCATGCAGAATTAAATATCATAGTACAAAGAATTAATTGGGGTTTATTGAATGTTCAGGAACAAAAGGGATTTTCTGTGTTCTTTTTTATAGTGTAGCAGTTTTTCTGTCACTGGGTTGTTTTTTATTGTTTGGTTTCTTTTTTCTGTTATGTTTTTGCTGTTAGGCTAGGTTTATCTATTTTGTATTTTCTCCCAAATTTGCTAGGGCAGATATTTGCATAAAATTTATCTTGCTTTGCATGTGCAATGCAGTGCTCATGTTTGTTCTGATGTGCCTGAATTGTGTGCAGAGAATCTTGCTTTGCTGCTGTTTTTTAGGTCCATTTCTATACTCGATAAAATAATTGAGGTCATAGTTTATCTGCCCAGTTTTCTATTGCTGACCTTTTTCTAGTTTTCAGTGTTTACATTTACGGTTACACACTGTCCCCTTGAGAAAATAATATGTGCTAATTTGCATTCTTTGAGATGACTTTGCACACCAATATAACTGATGCAGAATGTTTGCTGCTTGCTTCCAGACTGTCCAGTTTAAATAAGTTGGTATTTGGCTTATATACTCTGGCATCCTACCTGGGGGTGTAATACCTACTGTCAGACTCTCCAGTCCAGTGTGAGCTTTGTGAGGAAAAGCTATTTTTATCCCTTGAGGTTTTTGTAACCTGCTTTTAAGAGGAACATTTTAAATGCTTGCCTCTACCTTAGAGCTTGGTGAAGGTGTGTTCACTTCTGTAGTATTTCTCATGTTTGTGGCTGTGAATAGCTTACAGTTAAATATGCTGGGTTTGCAAAGACACAGCCACAGAGCAGCATGGCAGGGCACTGTAAGGTTCTTTTCTGTGTGAACATTAAGAGGTGTTGTGATGCTGGAGTTGTCCCTCTGTTGCATCTTTGCTCCATGAAATCCCTAGTTGGAAAGTTTGCAGGAAAATCTCAACGGTCTGTTCCACGTCAATGGAATTTCTTTTGGACTTGACATCATATGATCTTTTCCCACTCTCTGATCCATAGTGTCCTGCAGCTTTTCCCGTCTGTGTTGGAATGCCTGTCTCATTGGATTAAAATAACTTTCTGATGTCAAGTGGCTTGATCAGTGCCTTCCAAATGCCTGTTACGCACTTGTCTTTTGGTTTGTACATTTACCTTTCAGCCTGATCTGAGGCTTGCATGTGTAAGTTTTCATTAATGTAGATTGGACCTGCTGCTTATCTGTACTTTGGGGCTGCTAATTTCTTAACAGTATGTGAAGTGGTTGGTATATAGATAATCGAACCAGATTTCATATTGAGCTTTACAATAGCTGAATGTTAGTAAGTCAAAAAGTAAAAAAATTAGTTATGTAGAACATCTTATTTTCTTTGTTCTGGAAATAAATCTGACAACACAACTTAGAAGGGAACAGGTCACGTAAGTTTTGGAATTTGGTTTTTCTTTTGATAAATATACTAATGCAAGCTAATTACATCAGAAATACCTGTATTTGCAAAGGTCATTCCTACATTTTAGCAGAACTTACAGGCAAATCTTGTGTTGGCTGTTCCTAGTCTGAATACAAATTTATACTTTCCTTCATTTTTTTCTGAAGGAGGTGTACGCATTTAAGAATCCCTCTTGTGATGCAGCTAGCTATAAAAAATATGTTTTCAATAGATGGAAAAGCCAGCCCACAGGCTTGAGAAGAGGGCTTTTGTACGGAGTAGAGAAACAGAAGCTACATCTTCAATATTGAGCTTGGGTTTATCTCATTTTTTTATAGAATCTCAGAATGGTTTGGGTTGGAAGGGACCTTTAAAGATCGTCTAGTCCAACCCCTCATGTTGTCATAAGGATGGATAACCTGGGGACTTGACTTGTGGACGATGTTACCTTGTTTATATTGCCAGATGATACTCCAGTGTGATCATGGTTGACAAAAGATGAGATCTGCATAGCTTAAAGCCGCTATCAGTGTGTGTTTCTTGGCTCAAAACCACACACAGGAGAGAAAAAGGATTTGAACACTGCTTTGAAAAAGTAAATGCTGTTAAAAAAGATGGGCATTTTTGTCAAATCTTAACAGCATTAGCCCTGATCTGCTTCATGGATGAGTCTTTCCTACTTAGACCTTTTCTGTTTGTCTGGGTTTTGTTTTTTGGTTTTGTGGGGTTTTTTTTCTGAAATGTTTGGTCTTTTTTGCAAAACTGATTGGGATAACTTCTGCGGCAAAGTATTTTGCTTTTAAGCATTTACCTAGTGGTGGATGCTTTTCTTTTGGAAAGGTGCAGCCTGGTTTTTGATATCCTGTTAGATTATTTTGGTAGGACCTGCAGTGGAATTTCAGTTTCTGTATTCACACAAGAAGTACCACGGTAAGAATAAAAGATGCAAAAGTTGAAAATGACAGGGAAACATTTTTGAACATGAAATGTTTTTTGAAATCCCTTAAGCCTTATTAAGACTTGTAGATTTTTTTTGAGAATTGCCCCAAGGCTGCTCTGAAGGCCATGTTTTTGTGCTTGTACCAGTGGAAGAGTCATTAGACTGAGCTGCAGCCTTACATTGCCAGTATTGTCATTTTAGTCATTTTAGTGAGAAGTGTGAGTATGCTTAGGATCCTGTAAACAAAACAATATGTGGGCAGAATTGCTCTAGAATTACAGAATAAAAATTTTTTTGGCCTGTAGGATGTAGGGGGTCAGGCAAAATGGGTTACTGGTCCACTTGGTCCTAAGAAAAAATCTCTGTATGTGCATGTAGACTATTGGTTACCTTTCAGGAATGACAGCATAAGACAATTAACTCAGAAAGCTGTTTGTTCTTCAAGTAGTGAAAAGTGCCTTCTTGACCAGTGTTACATTGGTACAACTGGTACACTGTACTCTTGTGCCCTGTGTGTTCACATGGCAAAGATTTGGTAGTGAGGGGCTGCAGGGGTGCCTTCTGTGAGAAGATACCAGAAGCTTCATGTCCAATAGGGCTGGTGCTAGCCAGCCTCAGGATGAACCCACCACTGGCCAAGGCTGAGCCCATCAGTGATGGTGGTAGCACCTCGGTGATAAAATGTTTAAAAAGGGGAAAAAAAATCTGCACAACAGCAGCCAGAAGAGAGGAGTGAGAATCTCTGAGAGAAGCAACTGTGCAGACACTGAGGTCAGTGCAGACGGAGGGGCAGGAGGGGCTCCAGGTGCCAGAGCAGATCCCCCTGCAGCCCGTGGTGCAGCCCACGGTGAGGCAGGCTGTGCCCCTGCAGCGCGTGGAGGTCCATGGTGGAGCAGATCCCCACCTGCAGCCCATGCAGGTCCCCACGCCAGAGCAGGTGGGTGCCCAAAGGAGGCTGTGACCCTGGGGACGGCCCAGGCTGGAGCAGCTCCTGGCAGGGCCTGTGGCCCCATGTGGAGAGGAGCCCGCGCTGGAGCAGGTTTGCTGGCCGGGCTTGTGACCCCACGGGGGACCCACGCTGGAGCAGGCTGGGCCTGAAGGACGGCACCCGTGGGAGGGACCCGCGCTGCGGCGGTTCGTGAAGAACTGTAGCCCATGGGAAGGGCTCATGTTGGAGAAGTTCCTGGAGGACTGTGTCCCATGGGAGGGACCCCACGCTGGAGCAGGGGAGGAGTGTGAGGAGCCCTCCCTGTGAGGAGGAAAAAGCAGCAGAGGCAATGTGTGATGAACTGATCACAGTGCCCGTTCCCCGTCCGCCTGTGCCACTGGGTGGGGAGGAGGTAGAGAGATGGGGAGTAAAGTTGAGCGTGGGAAGAAGGGAGCGGTGGTGGGAAGGTGTTTTAAGATTTGCTTTTATTTCTTATCAGCCTACTCTCTTTTGATTGACAGTAAATTAATTCATTTCCCCAAGCTGAGTCTGTTTTGCCCATGGCAGTAATTACTGAGTGATCTCCCTGTCCTCATCTCAACCCATGAGCCTTTCGTTATATTTTCTCTTCCCTGTCCAGCTGAGGAGAGGAGTGATGGAGTGGTTTTGGTGGGCACGTGGTGTCCAGACAGGGTCAACCCACCACATCCTGCTACGCAGAAGAATCTGTTAATAGCACTTTCATATGTGGTTACATGAAAGTTACACTCTTTTGGTTAGGAAACAATGCATGCCTGCAAAGATACTGGAGCTTAGTTTCACTTAACAATTCCAGTCAAAAGCAGCAGTCATTCAGAAGTCTTTTTTAAACTGAATTATATTAATCTGATTCTTCAAAAATTTTCAGTGCCACTAGATAGATCTTAGCCGATGTCTAATGATCTGATACAATGAAATTCATAATATAATCAGGAGTAAAAAACAGAATTTCTAAATACCTTTTAAAGACGTTAGATGCAAGTTTTCCCCCTTTTTACCCCCAAGACTTCTCTTCTTTATAGCTTATGTATTTTTATTATGATTCTTAATGCATTTAAAAAATAGTTTTGAAGGTTAATATATACCTTGTGTGTTATATTCCCCTTCTTTTCTGCTGCCCCTCCACCCACCCTTTTTGCCTTATGTTCTTTGCTCCTCTGAATGTGTTTTCCCAAGTGCATATTTACTCTTATAAATGGGCACATTACATAAACAAATGAGGAATTTGTTGTAAGGTCAGTTCTGATGTTTCAGCTGCACCAAGTTATCACAGTAATGCATACTGAGATTGAATATAATGGAAAAATTCTTAAGGCTAGTAAGGTAAGGTAAGTGCAAAACCAGACTGGGTGCCCAGAGGGATGGTGGAATAACCTATCTGCAGGGGGGGTTGAGGTGTGGCCACTCAGAGGTGTGGCCACTCAAAGCTGTGACCAGCGCCATCTGGTATTTGCATTAGTTCTACTTTAGGGAGCCGGTTGGTCTGGATGATCTCCAGTGGTCACTTCCAATTAGCATTTTTCTGACTCTATGACTTTGTAAGAACCGTCTGAGTATGCAAGGAGGTACCAGAATACACTGGTTTGTCAAATATTTCACCTGTGTCTATAATGTTTTTGTCTTTCCCATCCCACTAGTGAAAATACATCTGAGAGAAAATATTCCCATATGATTAAAAGAATTAGCTTAAGTTAGAAATTATGATAATATTACCAAACAAATATTTCTGTTGAACTGCCCTGAGCTTTCCCTGACTTGGCTGCAGTCTGGCTGGATCTGTAGGACAAAATCTTTGGTACCAAAGACCTAACATACAACCTTACTCACATTTGAGGAGCTCTGGTTGGTGTCATGGATGGATTGATGCACTTCACTCCTAGGAATGAAGTAGCAATATGTTTGTTGATATAAAACATCAGTTTAACAAAGTTTGATAGTAAATGCAGCAGTGGTTTAACAAGGTTTGGTGGCAAGGTACACTTGATCATTTACTGCATAGAGGACAGGATCTGACAAAACTGTCAGGGAGACCATCCCATTGAGTCATGAGGTTCAGAAGGGACCCCTTTAGTTTCTAAACTCTTTTTCAGGAGTCTAGGTGTGGCTGGATCCATACTTAGTCTCAGACTTGGTCAGTGGTTTATATCAAAAGGATATGTGCACAATCAATCCTTTATACCACTTAGCTAAGATTTCGAAGTTTAGCGTGCTATTAATCACTTACCATGAATCTGTTGCAGCAAGGAATCTCTCAACCTAGAGGAGTAACCTTGAGAGGTGCCCCTGCTCAAGGGGAGATCCTGGCATGCAGCCCGCTGCCATGCAGAAGACCTCAGCAGGCCCTGTGCTGTACACTGTTTATGGAGTAATGTGATTGCCGTAGTCGTTTGCGTACCAGCTGTATTTTGGTTGGCGCATGCTCAACTAGCCCTCAGCTGTTGAGCTAGATTTATGGCCCTTAGCTATTGTGCTGTTACCTGGCTCCCCAAAGTTCAGCTTAAGGCAGATGCAGCCATCACAGCACCACTGGTGGCTATTGTTTAAGCAGAAAAGGGCCAGGTCAGGAGAGTGTTGTCAAAGCACACCGCCACAACTGGTCCTGTGCCTGAATGCTTACCAGCAGATTGAGCAAATTAGGGGCACTCCTGAATCTTCTGCCAATTGATTGTTGTTTGGAAGGAATCAGGTACGTGATCTCCGAGTGTGTTCTGCAGTGTGCACTGAAGTGCAGTGTGTGTGGGCCATCAGAAGCTGCCCTTTGAAAGTGTACTTCGGCTGCAAACTAAAACACAAATGTAGATCCATCTGAGAAACTGCCTCTGACAAGTGTATACAACCTGTTCACTCTGCTAAGTTTCAGAATTTTTTGTGCTACTTCCTTCCTGCCCTTCCCCTCTCCTTCCTCTCCCTTTTTTTTGAGACTTTTTTCAATTAGAATTGATGAGAGTCAGAATTTCAGAGACTTTCAGAAAAGCCAAAACCCCAGCCACAGGTCTGAAAGAGCAAACAATGTTTTCCCAGGATTGACTGTGATTTTTTCAGTTGTGTGCCTGCTTTAATCAAATAATTAATTTAATCAAAATTAGTTAATTAATGTAATCAAAACATCACTTCAGCTTGTGACTCACTTTTTGTTCCAGAGCCTGGATGTTGTGTATTTGAGCTCAGGATCTGCATGAGTAACTGTTTGCAGAAACTGGCCTGTTTGGAAGTCTTGAAACTTGGCCATGCTAAATTCCTACTGTTGATTGTCTGCTTTTGTACATAAAAATTGTTCTGGTCAGGTCACTGATGTTTAGAAGGGTGTAGCAGAGAAGCCCTTTGGACCCTTAGTTTTCAATAGCTATTACAACAATGCCAGAGTCCCAGAAGACTGTAAGGAAGTTTATGTTGTGCTAATGTTTTAAAAGGTAAGTGAATGCCTTGATAATTGTAGTGTGGCAGCGTAACATCTGTCCAGTGTAGGATAATGGAATGAATGTTGTGGGTTGACAAACTTTGAAAATTACAGGTCTTTCTAAATGGTTTATGCTGCAGTTCAAGCAAGCAAGAGCTTAGGGGAGTGGGTGGGTCATAATGCTTTGTGGTTTTTAAGAAGTTGGATTTACTACTGATCCATGGGTTTTTACAACTTTTATACAGCTAAAAGCTTTACTTGTCCAGAGAAGTCCATGTAACATGTTCCCCAGACATAACTAAACCCTAACGAAGGCTGACATTTCTCCACATGCGCAGCTTGGAACAGAACTTGAAGAGTATTAGTAATCACACTGTACACAGCTCAGGGTCTTCAGATGTGTCTCTCAAACAGCAGCTTGCTCAAAGATTACAGTCTGAGCAAGGGAGATGGGAGTGATGCCTAGCTACAGCCATGGGGGTCCTATCAGGTGAAAAAAAAAAATAAATCTGTTGATGCTAATTTGGTTAACCACTTCACACTACCACCAGATCATGAAAATCAAAACTAGATGCACTTTATCAAAACCACAAAGCTTTCCATACACTTGCCAGTCTCTACCCACAAAGAAAACTTACCAGAACACAATTACACAGGAGAGAATTCAGAAGAAAAACAAAGAAAACTGAGGCAAGTCACCCAAACACACTTTTCCCTCCCTATGCAATATTTACAGCTAGAGGCTCTGCACAAATCCGTCCAAGTCAAGTAACACATACAGACAATGGGAAAAAAGGATATAGTGTAACGGCATTTGAAGATGCATTCATAAGCAAAACAGAACATAAATAAAAGATTTTGTAAACACATGCAGGGTGGCAGTTGTCTTTTTTAAAATTGTTCATTCCTTCCACCCCTGCAGTGCTTTTGTCTCTCTTCCAAACAGAACTGACTTAAAAAAACCCCTTCAGCTGGCTCACATTTCTGTAAAAGTAGGTTACTTTGTCTTTTTTTATATAGCAGTACTTAGAATTTAGTAGAAGAGTATATTTCATGTAAAATATTTTTAATATGCTTACTTAACCATATCAAATCTTTTTATATTATAAACACATCCAAGTAGTGGAATTACAGCAGAGAAAAACAGCAAGTGAAAAGGGCAGTTTTAACAAAATTTCATGTGTAGTGGCCTTGGAACAGCTAGTTCCGCTAACAGAAATGTGGTGGTTCTGAAAAGTACGTTTCAGTCAAGACCTTCCTCAGTGCAGAGGAAAGAGTGATGCTGATATCCTCTCTGTGTGAATAACTAACTCTCTCTCATCAGCTTTGGGGAGGCTCACAGGGTGTATCTTGCTTCCTAAGTCACTGAGGGTGCAGAAATTGTTAGGTTTTCAGGCTAGAAAAATTTTGCTGTTTGGGACCCTGGAACAGAACTGGCGGAGGCAGGTATGGTAAGGCCAGTCAAATGCGCATGGGTGCTGGTTGATCCTGTACTTTTGGGTTTGAGTTTGGGATGAAAGGAAACAGATTTTTAAATCAAGATATGTTGCTCAGTTGTCTTGCTAACTGTTAGATTTATTAGAGATGCATTTAAGAAGTAAAGAAGTTATTGCTTATATGTCCTAGAGGCTTTTTCCTTTTCTCTCCACATGTGTACTATTCTGCTACTTCAGCCTTTTTTTCTTTGAAACTCTCTTCTGCAAACAGTATTGTGCAATTTGCTTCTCTCAGCTGAATGAAACTAATCAGGCAAACTAGCTGGACTTCACTGTCTGTTGTTCAGCTTGGTTTTACTGAAAGCTACATATTTGCTCAAGAGCCTTCTCTCACATTCTACAAGACCCTTCTTTTCTTGAAGTGGTCTCAATACCATACAAATGTATGTGTGTCTGTCATAACCTGTGGCTTGATTGCATTAAAGAATTAAAAAAATCTAGAGGTTTTTTTGAAAACTTTGCTTTTTATAACAAAATTGATAAACTTTATTTCCCCCTCACAGTATCACTTCAGGTTACTAAATCAGGAGGACTAAGTGAAAAAATTTCAACAGATGAAGAGTGTTCTCAATCTTGATTCTTGACTGATCCATCTCCTGTCTTGCTTATACCAAAGATACGTTGCTTCAGACTGTGCAACACTGACCAAGAATAGAACTGAGTAAGATTCATCCAGAAAGGTTGGATGAAGTCTGTATGTGCAGGCAGAGGAGGAATATCCAAGGGCTTTTTGGACATACTAGTTTTTACTCTCTATGTGAATGAAGCTTGAGGCATCCTTACTCACCCTAAAGACAGCCATGCCCTGCAGCTTCCTGGATCATATTTTTTAGCTCTGTCTGCCTCTGTTCTGTATTATGCTATTAATGGCATCTCAAAGGAGATAGAGAGGGTATTGGGCTTGCTGGGTCGAGTTGGGGTTTTTTTGTAGCATTGGTCAAATCCCTCTTTGTTTAAATAGAGGGAAATATATAGTTTTCATCACTATAAAAATGTCACCAGTTTAAAGATAACATCATTTGCATTCAGAATTCATCACTGAAGAGTCAGCGTTTTCCACTGTGCACTCTGAGACAGTTCTGCCCTTTTACACAGAGGAGGTAAAAATAGTAAATTACAAACAACCATATGTTCTGATTTAGTAAAATTCATTTTTAGTAATTGTAGTTATAGCAGAGATTGAAGCTAGTGTTGCATTGTAATATTGATCTTAAATGTTGTTGTACTTTGACATTGCTTATATACTATTTCAGTTTCTCTTTCTTCTTTGGAAATGGGTTTTATTAGTAACCATGATGTAAATACCAGAGTAACAATTCCAGTGGTCAAAAATTTAGATTATTCAGCTGCTAATTAAAGGTGCAATCCATAATATACCCAGGAATAAAACCATCAGTAACCTGTCAAAGAATCACAGCAGAAAGAGAACCCCCAATTTCCTTTAGCTTAGATGTTACAGGACTTATGATGCTTAATCATTCTGGTTGGGGAGAGCAGTCAGATTTGTTCCCTTAACCAATTACAATCTGGATTTGTGATTAATTGGTTTTTTGAAGTGTCTTTGATCTGGTGTGTCTAATTGTACTTTACAACAGAGGTTGCTTGTGGATCCTTGTCAAGATTTGTCTCTACTGCTTTTGGTTCATCTCGTCTGTTTGGGCCATAATACCAGCTAACCTTCCTCGGTCAGCAGATGGATGACTTCACATACTCTCAGAGTCCATTGCCTTTGTTTCTTGTGTAGGCAGGACTTCAGTGTTAAAAGGTCTGTTGCTCTTCTGATCAGAGTACTCTTTCTCTTCAGTGCTCTAGAAGATTACGAGATCTGGCCTGTCTGCATTTAAGATTACTGAATGGTGTTTCTTGCACAAGTTTAAATTTTAATTTTGAATAAGGTGGGAATTCGAAGGAGAGAAAAAGTGAGTTTTGAGAGCTCATTAATTGTGGTAATTCTAGATCTGTTTACTATGAACAAAACTTCGGGGTTCTTTTCTATCATGTGCAGGTTTCTCTCAGCTCCCCTTTCTTTTCTTGGGGGCAGGCATGGGCCTGGAGGAAGAAGACCTGTGGGTAGGAGATGAAGGAGCTGGTGGTTTGGGTTTTTTTCATCCTGTGCCTATTATATTGGCTTTGTCATTGACTGCATACTCGTCATCAGCTTTTCAGTGTGCTCAGGTTCAATGGAACAGGAAACTGTTTTTTTCTTTCTTCATAGATATTCAGTTTAATAATTGGATGCCTAAAGCTCATTATTACTTTTCTAAAAAAAATTTTCTTATTGATTGAAGACTTGGAAAATGATGCTTCTTATTTGTTTTAATTCCGTATTAAAAACAGGTACAGGTGATTCGTATAGGCAGTAAGTAATTTCTGTTTTCAATAAGCAGTTGTTGTAAATATCATAATTAATCTAAAGTACTTTTCAAAGCTTATATAAACTTGTAAAGACATTTTTCAGATAAATGGTCAGTTTTTTCAACTGGTCTTCTGTAGTTTCACCAGATTGTGTGCTGCAGTAGGTGAAATAGGAGCATGCTTTTTGAAGACTCGCAGCAAGGGTGAAGTTGTGTTATCAGAACAAAAAGTTCAAAAATAGGTACACAGAATTAAAAAATGGAGGGTTAACAATGAAGTTGAGCGAAATATGGCATGGTCTTAGTACTCTGTTGTCTGGGGAGTGATGACATTTCCAGACTCCAGAGGGGCGCTGTGTGACCTGATCAGGTTTCTTGAGTTATGATGTCAATTTAATTTGAAGAGCTATTTAAGAGCTGATGTAAGCAGAAATTCAGATTAGTTCCCTGTAATCACAGAGTTAGTCTGAGATTATGTGGTT
This sequence comes from Falco peregrinus, assembly GCF_023634155.1. Classification (NCBI taxonomy): domain Eukaryota; kingdom Metazoa; phylum Chordata; class Aves; order Falconiformes; family Falconidae; genus Falco; species Falco peregrinus. The sequence goes on along the minus strand of NC_073739.1, from coordinate 45,134,504 downwards.
TAGGATGTCTGCTGCTGACACATCTTTACCCTTTCCACCACAGAATTTTATACCCTGGTGAGAGCCAAAATATTTTTAGAAACAGTGGGAAACTGAAATCTCTTGCCTGCTTGATCTGCTTTTGAGTTACTCTGGTGCACAATGCAGCTCAATCCAATTCACTTCCATTCCATCGTGGCTTGTGTACTCCTTTCGTTATTGTTCCATATACATCTCTGGTGTTAATAACATCATGTTTGTGTTGTTTATGGGGAAGCTTATAACTACTCATCTAAACAATAGATGTAATTATTGATGTATAACAGATAAAAATAGATGTATAAAAAAATTCCCAAGAACTTGTAGGTTTTGTTTATTTTTCTGCTGCAGGCTTAAATCCTGTGATGGTCCTGTTCTAGTAGTGCGGTGGTTCTTCAGTCATAAATTCATGGGTTTGCATTTTTTTCCTCTGTTATGCCCAAAATTGGACTTCTTGTGTGCTTTCAGTTGTGGGACACCTGAATAGTAAGCCACTGAGTCTTGTGCCAGGGTGCTTGATCTTTGGCTAGTTGCAATTCTCTTGTTAGGCACAGGACTTTGAGGTGCCATGGCCAAGGTGACATTGTAAGCATAGGCCAATGTACAGCTCTCTTTTATTTTAACAGCAGTATTTTCTTACTTTTTATTAGGAATCTGTGTACTCTTTTAGGCTAGTTGTGGTCAAAAAAGAATGATGCAGGTGGAAGCTACCCCCTTTTGAAATTTACATACCTTAGTAGAAAGTAAAAGGCCTTTTATTGAACAGCAAGTAGAGTGTGTTTTGAACTTTGCTCCTGCCGAGTTCAGAAGCAGCCCTAGGACTCAGAAATGGAAGCTTGCAGGATTATTATGAAGAAAACTGAAGTAAAAGACTTTTCAGAAAATATTAAAGGCAAATTATAGTGTTGAAACTAATGTGTTTAACTTGTTTAAAATATTACAGTGATACAAGGATTCCACAAACATTTGTATAAAATTTTTGTGTGCGGAGTAACACTGCATGCAGCTTTTTGGCTTTACACTTACAACATTTTGAGTGTTAGTTGTTCAGCCTCATCAGTGTGAACGAATGCATGAGTGTGTGTGCATGTGGTATTAATGTCACTTTCCAAGTGCTGCTTTTGCTGACTGGCAAGAAGCATACTTTCACAGCTTTTTTTTTTTTTAAAGCTCTTTTGGATGAGCTTACTTAGCACATGGCAGCAGAAGCGATTGGGTTTACGGTTCAGGAAAGAGAATCATCTAACACAGGAGAGGTGGGGAATTCTCTCTGAGAGGGCATCACATATGTTGTTAAATTCTCAGCCATTTTATACCATAGGGGCTCTTTATAAAAAAAAAATATATTTTGAAGGTGTGTCTCAAAAACATAGATTTGCTAACATTGACTATGTTGTTTTTTTGAAAGTTAGCTTGTGTTTGTATGTTTTGTCAATAACTGTATCTCTACAAGCGATACAGCGGTGTATTGCTGGAGTCTGGAAAAACACAGGTGCTTTGTGAAATTCCACAGAGAATGTGCCTTCTCAGATTCAGAGGTCTCTTTGCTTCTCGTGTGAGTTAGAGTTATGGTTAAATGTGTTCAAAGAATAACTATTTTTTGTGAAAGACATGGGTAAATACATCCAAAGGTTTTAGGGAAGACAAAACTATTTTTGCTTACATGCTCAACTGGCGTAATAACTTCTTCTCTTGCAAAAGTTCTGCAAAATAAGAGGAAACAGTTATGCTTCTTATAAATGAAAAGACTATTTAAAAGATGTATACGTGTAATACCCCTCACAGCAATACAGTCTGGGGTTGGTGGGGCCAAGGGACAGCTCTGGGTCATGGCCTGAGCAGCAAAAAAAGGGACAACAGTGCCTGGGTCAGTGTGAGCAGGACATGGCCTTAAAAGCCAGGGGAGGGCAGGGACTGTCCCCTCTGCTCAGCACCTTTCAGACCTCACCTGGGCACTGCCTTCACTTTGGGTCCCCAGTACGGGAACGACACTGAAAAACTGGTGAGAGATGTGGGGAGGCCACAGAGATGGTGGGGCTGGAGCCCTTGTCCTGCAAGGGGAGGCTGTGGGACCAGGGCTGGCCCAGCTGGGAGGAGGGACAGTTTTGGGGGCACCCAAAGAGGCCAGGGGATGGAGGAGATGCAGCTGGGCTCTTCACGGTAGTGTGGGGCAGGAGGGTGGGTCAGAGACAGGCAAATTCTGAAACAGGGAAATTCAAACTGGCTGAAAGGAAGAAAAGTTCTCCCAGCAAGGACAGCCCAGAAGTGGAGCGGGGGCCCAGACAGGCTGTGCCATCCCCAGCCTTGGAGGTTATCAGGCCCCAGGTGGGTAAGGCCCTGGTCAGCCTGGCCTGAGCTCAGGGCAGGCTGTGCTTTGGGCAGGGCTTGGGCTGGAGACCTCCTGTGGTCCCCTCCTAACTGTTACCCTGTTATCCTCTGTGTGACAAAAGCCACTGGCTACGTGTATGTTTAGGGGTTCTCTTGCTTCCACCTGGCACACAGCTTTGTTTTGAGACAGTAATAATAGTACAAGACCTACTGCACCTGCGATCTTTTATTCCAAAAAGTGGGGACTGGACTGTGGAAATAGGATGCATAGTGCTCTTACAAAGTCAACTCTAAAAGGTGTATTTGGAATAATTTAAGAAAAAAAAAAAAAGCTTCATTTCTGCCTGCATGCACAAGAAACAATCATAAACAAACATATAAAACATATTTAAAAACATATAAAAAATAAAGCAATCAATTATACATCTGGACTTGAGAAGCAAATAACAAACTAAGTTAGAATCTGAACACTCACATTTTCACCTTTTCTTATTGCGTGACTTTTCCTGAGTAGCACTGGGAATGGATGTTGTGGTCTTGCTCCAAGATGATCGTATGCCCTTTGGTGGTGTTTTAAACACTTCTTTTTTGTAATATAAAGTAGCAGAGAAAAATCCTTAAACTTCCAGGTTTTCCTTATATTGCTTGAGAAATATGTGGAGATTTTTTTCTTCTTTACAGGCAGGAAGGTAGTTTAACCTTCAGCAAAGAGCTAGTTGCAGTAGTAATCAGCCTTTGATTTCTCTATTTTGGAGAGATTTATCCATCAAGTCCTGAGTGCAAAGCTAAGAGTGCTTACAGAGCACTTTCCTGTGTATGTTTGATTACTGGAGCATAGCTGTTGTGCAGGGTAATTAATGTGAGAGGATAATATCTTTCAGATGGGTGTTGTGTCTTTATTTCCAAGGTCAGATGACCTCTCTTGCTTATATTCTCTTCCATCTATGGCATTTTATATAGTTATTGATTTTTGTTTGCTTGCTGGAAATAAAATGCTTTTTTGAAGGCCTGGTGAGAAAAATCAGGTAGACCTTGTATTTGCTTTAGGGAAATGCTACTAAGAATGAAAAAAATTGGTTTTTAGCAGTTTTCCACCTACCATGTATGAAAATGGATTTAGTGCTTCTAACCCCCAACCTTAATAGGTAGTTCTTTAAATTATTGTCCTAAAGACTGATTGTTAAACAGTTAAATAAATATACGTGACTTAGAAGCTTACTTTTCATTGAAGGTTATTGGGGCTTAGGTGACCTAAGGGCATTTATTCAGATCTACAGTTTTTGAAGTAAACTTATCTTCTGTTCTAACAATTAAAATTTCTTTTTTGAAAGTTTCAAAATACATCTGAAAACAATGTTTTATTACTTCTAGAATTAAAGAGTAACATTAAATTGAAATTACTGGAGGAAGGGCAACACAAGAGAATCTTTTCCAGTAAAAAGCTTTAAGTAAAGCTTAACAGTTTCATCCTCATCCCCTCAAAAGACACAACCTTGAAAATTTCAGGATATCAATATTTGATACTAACCTGAGATCATTCTTCAAATGAGAGCAATTTTACAAGTGGAAATTTGGAGACTTCCAGTTTACAAAAGGAGAATATTGGGGCTCTCAGGTAGTTTTCAGCAGTATTTTCTATTTGCAGTTTCTGGAGTTTGTTTCTCACAGCTAGACATGTTAGTAATGCTGCTGTCTGTAGTATGCATTATGTTGCATATGTAGACTTCTAAACCAGAATCATGTATTTTCAGATATTATCAGAACTTTCATTGTTATAAATATTGTGGCATTTGATACCTTGTTTGACTTGAGGTATGGGTAGTCTTCATGTAGTTGAATTTTGCCTTTCTAACTGAAAAATGTTAAAAATGTGGCAGGATAACATGTGATAAAGATTTCAGAAAGTTGGTCATCATCCTGTGTTTATGTGTAACTTCATTTCTTTCAATTAGTACTGCCCTTTTCCTGTGGCTGACCAGTGACACTTAGGTGCAAGTCAGGGGCTGCTTGAGTGCAACCCATTTAAGGTAGAATTTTTAAACAGTCCTTTATTTAAGCCTAGTGCTGTCTATGTCCAAAGCAATGGAAGTTTTATAACTGACTTCAGTGGAAGCAGGCAGTCCTGCTTGGTATGGACTTTTCAAAGGGCTATTACTTTAGAACTGCATTTTGAATAGGGTTATTATTTTAGAACTGCATTTTTTATATACTATATGATATACTATACATTTTTCTGCCTTGTGATGAGGGTGAGAAATGCATGTATTAGAGATTAAACACAGCATGCTAGATTTGCAAATACTATGTATATGCTGTTTCTGAAAATGTAAAGATCTGTCTGGAACAAGGGCCAAGATGTATTTTGTTTCCTTTATTTTAAAAGGACTATTAAGTTTTAAAGGCTAAAACATTAGGTGTGACAAAGACAAGGAGTGTTTGCTGAGCTGGAAGCTGCTCCCACTAGATTTCCCATGGAAATATAGCACAAGTAACTCCCACTGAGGCTTGCGTACCTGTCAACTTAACTAATAGAGGGCAACTGAAATTACTGTTGCTTTCTCGTCACAGGAAGTTATTCTCACTGCTTTTGTTGCACAGAGCTCATTTAGTCAGCAAAGTGTCACCTGAGACTCCTTGCCTCAGTTCAGTAGATTTAAGTACTATTTTACATTCATGTTAATTTTTTTTAATTGGTAGTTGGCGCATGCTTTTATAGATCCTCCAAGTTAGAAGTTTTCCAACAGGTACCTTTTCTTTTAGGACTTGTAAGTCATGGTCTAGAGCTGCATTTTACTTAAGGATATGTGGTTTGACCTAGGGACCTAAAAAGATATAAAATGTCCTTTTTATGACACATTTTAAAAACATAGGGCAAGGTTCAAAACAGCTGAAGCCCTTACCTAAAAATGAAGCCTTCTGAGATAGATAGACCTGTTTGCTCTATGAAACTTGCAGAAGCTAATCTGTATTCTTATGGCGCTTTCCTGTTTCTGTGGCTTATATATTTACTATTATTGACAGACCTCTTCAGTAATTCTGTCATCTTTTGAGATTTTTGCTCAAAGTCATCAAGGGTAAGATCACTCATTAGTCTCAATGTGGTCATGGTTATGACTTCTCCATGGTTTAGGAAAGATACTTGGTGCAGAAGCCATCTTAAAGTGATTACAGAGACATTCTACAAAGGTAACGATGTTGTATCTAGGTGTCATGGGCTTCTCTAGGGATAAGATGTTTCAGATACCCTGAGAGTGCGTTTTTATTTCTGATTGTTTTTTCAAAAGTGCATAGGGTGAGTAGCTTAGCTGAAGATACCATACTGAAGAAGTGTAGTATGCATAGCTGTCATGTACCTGAGCAACTGCAGACTCCCATGATGTTACTAAATCTGTGGTTCTACATTACAGAATCCTTCCTTCACACTGTGTTAGTGAGCTGTAGGGAGAGCAGTAGAGCAAAGGTGGAATATTCTTGTCATAGCTCTACCATGGTTGAGTCCCTGGCAAAAGTTAGCTTTTCTAACATTTGCTTGCCAACTTCATTGAATTGCCACAGCACTCCATAGAAGCATCTCCAAGGAATTGCTTGGAAATGATCCTTCCGCAAAGCATGTCTGTAGAAATAAGAAGTACAGTCCCCAAGGGGATTTTTGTTGGTTGCTGCTGTTGGAGATCGTTTGCATGGGAGGTCATACTGTTTTGCTGGCTGTCATCTGACTTCAGAGCTGATGAAGTCAAATGTTCGTCTGCTGGGGAAGGAAGGGTAGGGTGCCTTTTGTTGCTTCCGTTTATTGACTCTACTTTTTTTTAAGAGTAATGTCAAGAGTGTTTTTTTTTATTTCTTTCCAGCTGTGATAGACAAAATGTCAATACATTAAGGGACCTACCCACCAGAACTTGCCATGAACCATTTGGTTGGACCACCTGAGGGGGAAGTACATGAAAAGCCAGCAAGCGGAGCAGTGAACGAGTCAGTGGAGGCCGACCTGGAGCACTCAGAGGTGGAAGAGGAGCAGCGGTATGCAACTCACTACCCAAGGCATACAGACAGCAGCCAAAGGGGCCTGTCCGGCCAGGAGGAGGAAGGGATGTTAGCTCGGTCAGCCAGCACTGAGAGTGGTTTCCACAATCACACAGATACTGCAGAAGGGGATGTGATAGCCACAGTGGAGGACAGTTATGACACAGAGAGAGTTCAGGAAAATGAGGATGAGAGCATGTATGCAGTGCAGTACAGGCCTGAGTCTGAGGAGTACACGGAGAATGCCGAGGCTGAGCATGGCGAGGCCATTCATAATCGAACATTGCCCAATCACTTACATTTCCATTCCATTGAACACGAGGAAGCCATGAATGCAGCCTACTCAGGTTATGTCTATACGCATCGGCTCTTCCACCGAGGAGAAGATGAACAGTATGCTGAGCCTTACGCCGACTATGGACTGCAGGAGCATGTGTATGAGGAGATAGGAGATACACCAGACCTCGATGTCAGGGACGGGATCCAACAGTATGAGCGGGAGAGGGAGGAAGCCGACAACTACCGCAAGGAGGCACTTGGTGCTCGCCTTCACCATTATGATGAACGGTCTGATGGAGAGTCTGACAGCCCTGAGAAGGAGGCAGAGTTTGCACCCTACCCGAGAATGGATAGTTACGAACAAGAGGAGGACATTGATCAGATTGTAGCAGAGGTGAAGCAGAGCATGAGCTCTCAGAGCTTAGACAAGGCAGCTGAAGACATGCCAGAGGCGGAGCAGAGTTTGGAGCATGGTCATGCTGTTGCTGGTGGTGGGCATGAAAGTAACGGCCAGCTCCCAGCTGTGTCTCGAGTTGCACCCAGCTCGGGAGAATCTGTACAGAGGTACAGCAAGGAAAAGAAAGATGCAATTTCACTGGCCATCAAGGATATTAAAGAGGCTATTGAGGAGGTGAAGACAAGAACCATCCGTTCTCCTTATACCCCTGATGAACCTAAGGAGCCTATCTGGGTGATGAGGCAGGACGTCAGTCCAACCAGGGACTCTGACGACCAGAGGCCACTAGATGGAGATGTGAGTATACAAAGCTTTCAGCTCTCAGGTTATGTATGCCTCGTTCCTTTAAATGTGGCAAACATGGCAGTGAAGGAAGATGCATTTTGTTCTTGTTCTGTGACTTATCCTTCAGTAGAGTATGTACTGCTTTTTTGAGTTTGTACTTTAAAGAGCATGTGCATTATCAGTGGGCCAAATTTTTCTTTATGCATCACTGCTGACCCCCAGCCATAATGTACAAGAATTTGTCACATGAAGCTCTTTACTTGTTTTTTCTGAAACAAATGCTGTTACATTTTTTACTGCCATTGGATATTTTAGACTAGCTACCAAACACTTTGTCCTCTATTACCTGTCCTTGTGTGTTTCTGTTAATTGCAGGTTTCTAAGTTTCGTTTTCTGTCACATAACAATACTAACAATTCCACTAGAAATCTGTTAATATTCTTCATGATGTTACCATGGCTCAGAGTCATATTCCAGAAAAGTTGCAGGTTTTTGTCTACTAGCAGGCTCTAGAAATGTGTTACAAACCTCAGTATATTACATTTTCACTGTAAAGCATATTTACTGTACAGCAACCTAAGTGTCAAAGGCCATTGTTCAGATTTACAGCATCAACATTTCTGAAATTCTGTACTTTTGGCATGAAGTTGAATTTGGATCAGAATCAGTTCTCAGTTTGTGGTTGCAGCTGCCTGTATGACAGTCTTTACTTGAAGTTTTATGGTTTTCTGCATTTCTAGTAAAATAAACTCATAAACAACTGTTAACTACATTACGTTTTTGCCTGATATGAAAAGAGCTGGTAAGCTAAATTTGCTGGCCAAAAATAGTATATCATATGGACCCATGCTATTACTTCAAGGATAAGGGCACTGCAAACATCTGCTCCATCCTCTAAACTGCTGTGGAATTTTTTTTGTGACCTTTGGTTTTTTGGAAGAACACTGAAAATAGAACATTTTATGTGTTGTTTGGTGTTTGAAACTGAATTATTGTTACATTCTATAAATTCATCAGAACTATCCAAAACACCTCAGCCTCTGCAAAGGGAATTCAGATGGTGAAAAAAGATCATATGCCATGTAGATCTATGACAGGCTTCTGATTTCTTTGTCTGCCTTCAAGGCAATGAAGGCTAGTATTCTACAGATAGGAAGAGATTTTTGGAACATGGTATTTGAGTTTCTCAAAACCATGCAAGCTGACTGATACATGCAGCTTCCAGATTTTATTTTTCCTGGAAAACTGTTGGAAACACACAGTGATGAGTGTGTTTGGGTTGGGATTTTTTACTTCATAGTTTAATTGATTTTTTTCTTTTTTAATTATTTCTGTTACAGAGTTGATTAGCAGTCACATAAAGGGCTAAAGCAATCTTCCAGATTGTTCTATATGGGAGAACAATTATTTTTAACTTAACTTCTTTACAAATTTCCAGAAGCTGTAATTATTTCTCTCCCATTTTTCAGGCAGATTTTGCTGTACATTTTGTTTACCAGATTGTCTGTGTTTGTAAGTGCTGTCTTTGTCTGGGAAGATCAAAGAACTTCCTGTTGCTTCCTGATTGTCTGATTGTAAATGGTCTCAGTGACATTAGGTTGGGGATCCTGAGAGTACTGAGTCCTTCCTGAAGGTGCTCCAGCTGCTCTCCAAACTCTTGCTGCACCTTCCTGAATTCAATTGCCTAAGGTATGCTGGTAGGATTCAGCCTGGTATGTTCATACAGTAAAAAGAACAGGTGTTTCTGTTGGTTGGTATCTACATTAAGTATTGAAATACACAGAGGTTTCTGTTTTGCACCAAAAGTTGATTTCTCATTCCATATTTCTCATAGCCTGTCAGATAAGAACCTGACTGAGATTTTCAGCCCTGGCTGTAATCAAAACAGTGACGTATAATGACAGTTAATATAGCTCACTGCAAAGATAAACAATGGTTGCAGATGGGCAGACAGTCTGTGTTCGTGGAAGGAAGGAAGTCAAGTGTATAGTTTAGAAGATCTCTAGCAGACTGAGGGGAATACATGCTGTAGAAGAAGGGACCTGGGACTGGGTAGGAATTCTGTTTTTCACTAAAGGTGAGGTATGTATTTGCTTTACTGGATTCTTTAATTCAGATACCAACTCATGAACAGTCTAAGCAGTCTGCTTTCTTTAACAAAGCATTTGTAGAACCGCTTAGCAGTAAACTGGGTAAATTAGGTTGTGTTGACCGAGTGACCATAAGTGATAAATTGTAATAAATATATAGTTGAAGTTCATTCATCTAAATGTAGATATTTCTTCTGTCTCCCTTGAGAAAGGAACAGGATCTCAGACAGGAGCTTCTCAGAGTAAATGCCAGAGATGTTATTAAGTCTGGTGTGTAACATTGGACTTGAAATAAAAAAGAATTACATAAGGCAGACACCCTTTTCTTCCCCCAAAAGTATCAAGAGGCTACAGATAAGTGATGCAAATGGGGTGCTTTTATTACCTTCAGTTATTCTGCAGGTCTACGTTGAAAATGGTCCCCACATTGTTTTTTAACAAAACAATTTTGCTTTTAGAGATAGGACTTAACTTGAAAATATTTGTAATCATTTTGTGTTGTTAACCATATAATACTGAAAGTGCTAAGACATTTTTAGATACAAATAGCAGTCACTTTTTATTTAGCTAGGAGTTCTCCACAAGAGAACAATGAAGCCAGGGAATCAGAAGAATGATTTGCAGTTCACACATTAATACAACAACCTCTTTTGCCTATTTTCACAAGAAAGCAGCTGTTACTTCTCAGTGCTGGGCATTTGGATGATACATTCCCAGCAGAATGTTTGGTAGAGTACCAGTTGGAAGTGTCCAGAGACTATTTTGTGAAGCTAACAATCCAAAAGTGTTCAGCTGGCCTGCAGCTGGGTATGGTTTGGGACTGTTAGAAAAGACATGCAACAACTGTGATGGTAAGAAAGCTACAGGTCACTGTATCTGTTTGTTTTCAGGTTTATTCACACTTTATCTACAAGGAATTTCAGTCATTCCTATGTATTTCTTCTCAAAAGAAATATTTGATAGGTATATGAAAAAAAAAAATTGGTCATAGCCCATGAACAATTTTACTTTAACAAACTCTAGTAGTCTTGTGATATGGGAGGCAGGTGGCAGAGTTCTGTGAATAAATAAATAGTGTACCAAAGTACCTGCTTAATATTTAACAATGGAGAGTATTTGCTGTCATGTGCCTTGTGCACCCTGATTTAGTGATGCATGCTTTCATGTGAATAAGAGAAGGTCTGGACATTTAGTTTGTGGAGAAGGTGTTGTATTTATGTTTTTGCTAAAAGCTGAAAAATTCTCCCAGTGTCCTTTGAATAAATGCAGTAAGGTTTTATGAGGTTTGCCACACATACAAGAGAAGAACAATTGACATAAATTTCTGAAATATGCTGGTGTGTTAGCTGTATGGAAGGTCTAAAAAAACATTTTTAAAATGTCATAAAACTTTGAGAGTAGTGGCTTGCTTAGTTGTGGAAGTACAGAGACCTGTTGAGAAGAGTCCTGAAAGTCACAAAAGCTAAAGTAGTTTGGTTTTTTTTTTGGTTGAGCTTTAAAGAACAATTCTGTCCTTTTGTTTCCAGAAAAGAGAAGCTGGCTGCCTGCTTCACTTCTGCCATAATCAGGAGAAAATTTGGAAGGAGAAATTCTCCATTTCAGAACTAAGCACCATGATCTTTTTCTGAGGTCCGTTCAATTATCCATGGGGTTATAGATCTGAAACCATGTTTTGGGGGCCTGCAAGGCACGGTGTGTTGCTGCGTGCCCAGACTTTGGTTTTGCAAACCCCCCTCATCAGTGTTTACAGTCTCAGTTCCTCTGCGGACACTTGAGATGGTGTGGTTAGAATAAACTCAATATATAAAGTAAAAACCATATGCATGGGTGGTTTAGATTTGTGAAGGAGAAATTCAGAGCTGAAGACAACCCTCTCAGGCAGAACAGAGCTGAGCTGCATTGTTTTGCTTCTCTGTTCTTTCTGGTTATGTAAGTTTTATTTCAACCTTTGAGTTCTCAGTTGCAAGATTTTCTCAATTCTGGTAACTCTAGAAGTGAAGTGTTTTCATGGACATGAATTTGCTTCACTTTTTCCACAGCAGAAGTAATGTATTATTAACAAGGCAGTAGAGAAGTCTGTTTTAAATAATTGAGCAGGTTTCAGTAATAGGTGAACTAAGGGGGAAGAAAGACAAAGAAAATACATGAAATAAAGATGAGTTTATATTGATGAGATATTGTTTTCTTTTTCTGGGCAGACCTTTTAAAACTGTTGGCAGAGCACACAGAATACAGGTCAACTTTCCATCATTGATGCAAGATCACAGTGTTAAAATTATACAGAAAAAAATTCCCCCAAAAAAACAACCCAAAAATCATATTTAAAAAAACCAACCAAACAAAAACCCCAACCAACCAGAAAAACCCCCCACTCATTTTAATATCCAGGGCAGAAAGCTTGATGCTGATACATCAATCACACAGAAGAAAGCTTAAATTTATCAATTTGTCTTGCTTGAAAACAAACACTTCCCAGATGAGTTATGGGTTTCTAAATTGCAGTGAGCACTGTATACATAACCCCTTGAATATTTTTTTGATTTATTATCGTTTTTAATTATTGAAAGATGAAAGCAATTCCAAGTGGTTTTTGTGATGTTGAAGTCTAGTTTTTTACAGTTAAAGTCTTTTGAAGACACAGGAGGCATCCACACTGACTTTTTTAGACTGACACCTGAAGTTGCATTCAAACTACAAGTTCAAGTGAAAGTGCAGTTTTCCAGGAAGGAGAGAGAGAAACAGCCAGCACTGAATGGGCTTCCCAGAGCCCTGCTGTGCTGACAGCCCTCTATCCAGTGCATGTGCTGCTGGACAGACCCTACCCCCATAGCATCTGTGTGTGATCTAATGGGCAGTCAGAGCCCATACAGCCTAAGATTTTATTCAAAGAGAAGTTACCAGCTAAACAAAGTGTGACTGTGGTACCACATGGTTACTGCTACTGACTCATGTGGCCAAGAGACTCTGAAATGGGCAAAAAGAAAGGGTCATCTTGCCCTAAGAGGCTCAGTTATGTTTATTGTTTGCTCACTTGGACTTGTTGGTGTCAGGTCTAAATCTCTGTGTATTGTTAGGTATGTTTTTATTTTGTATTTCAGACTTAGTAATATAAGAGTAACAGACGGGGCTCTTGCTTCAAAGACTTTGGCAGAGGTGCACAGTTATTGCTTAGGTCAAAATTCGTATTTTTGTGACTTCAGCGAATTTTACTGAAGAATTAGCAACTTTGTGGTATGCAGACACTCAGGGACAGTGTGCTTGTTTTAAAAAAAGCTAGTTTATTCAGAGCTTTTGAGTTGTGTAGCATGTGTGGACAGTCAGGTCTCTCAAGGGGGATTGCCAGTCATTGCCCAGATGATGGCAAGTGGCAGGAGGCTCCGTCCATGCTTGCAGGGCATCGTCAGCTGGATCAGGGGAGATTCCCCAAACTATGACTGCCCAAACTGCATTTGTTCTCAAGTCTTACAGTTGGTCTGTGATCCTACATGTCCACTCTAGCATGTGTGATCCATTGCTATAGTGTACCTTAAGCTACATATAAAACACTTTCTAAGTTAACTGTGTACACAAGACTGTCACACATGACCTTATTTACCTGCATCTGTAGGAATAGTTTCTGTCTGGTCATTTTTGCAGCAGAAACTGCATGGGGGAGCTGTTGGGTCAGGCATAGTCCCTACTCAGGATGGTAGTTTGTGCCCTGAAGCAATGAATTGTGCCTCTCACTTGGCATGTGCACAGGAGGAGCCTGCAGGGGAGTCTCTGAGGCTGCCTGAAATTCCTGTACGGAGAGGTCTTATAGCAATTAGTGAAATAACGTTTTTCTGAAGTGAGCAGTTTAGTCATTTACCTTGTTTCAGGTCAACTCATATCATCTGTGCACAAACTGGCAGGGAGCAGGTGCTGGACCACTCAGCAAACTGAAGGGTAAGTGCACTGGTTGTGTGCAGTGACAGTTACACCACAATTACAATTACACCACAGCTACATTACAAACTTAAGTTTTCATCTTGATGTCACAGTTATAAATCAAATTGCATAGACTGTGCCACAGTATGCATGTACATGTACAATAGTTGTAAGTCAGTTTTATTCTTTCAAACCCTCAGTTTTTAACATTATAGATAAAACAAATTTAAATGAAGATGGCCAATAATGATGATTAGTTACACTGTAAGGAAATTTAGCTTTCAGTTCCATTCTTTATGGGTACTTTATGCTGTCTGAAAGCTGTGAACATATGTTGATGGTCTCAGTCTAGATTTTAGCGAATAGAATTTGAACTGTTCAAATAACAGTAGGTATTCTGCCACAACATAGCTGTGCTAAAACCTGAGATTTATTGCCGTATTTGTGCTGTATTGCATGGTGTTTGTGAAATTAGGCATCTGACTATATTTGCATGTTGGGCAAAAGTTCATAGTGCTTTGACCTTTACCTAATGTGTATGGGTACCACTCAGAAGACTGTTTATCACTAAAACCAAATAAACCTAAAAGCCTTGCTTTATCCAGTTGTCTCCTCTGAACTAATGTACAAGACCATACTTGCCATTCCTCTGCCAAGAGTCTGTAGATGGACATTAATATCGTATCAGTAATGGCCTTTTTTTTTAAGTGAACCTTGCATTGCTGAAGTATTTATTGATTTCATCCCAGCTTTGTCCCAGCTTGTATGTGATAATGTGACCCACTAGGTTACTCTTTTCAGGTAAGTTGCTGCTGAAAGCAGATAACAAAAGCTTTTATGAAGCAAGACCAGGTGGTTGCATTTGAAGGTGTTTCAGTGTAGGTTGTGTTTGTCCTCATGAGCTATTCAGTAGCCAGCTAGACTCACCTGGACAGGTTAGATGCAAAACTATCCTCTCCTGTTACAAGTTCTGTTACTAAATCCCTCTGCAGAATAGCAAGGAAGGTTTCTTAGGTGGCGTGGGTTGCATGTTAGTTAGAGTCAAACAACGCCAAAATTGAGATGGAGAATTTTTGGATGTACCAGGTTGAGTATCGTAAAAAAAATGTAAGTAGACATTCAAGAGGAGAAATGAGGTAACTAGTACTTTTTTATTGCTGCACTTCCGCTGATGGACCTCTCTACATAATAACAGTATGCTTCACACAAACCTACTATGTTTGCTCTGACAGCATTTTTCTTAGGCTTGTAAAACTTGTTTTATTAGCAGATAACGAAACAGTCACTAAGCATTTATTTCAGACTTCAGTTGTAGTGTTTTGAGCAGCTATGCAAATTGTCTATCCACTATGATATACCAAAATATTTCTTGTTATCGCTGTGACTGCATTCTTTCCTTGTGCATTGTATATGGTACCTCTAAAAATGCATTTTGATGCAGAAGAGAACTGAGTGTTTTTTCTTCAAAGGCTGAACTTTTTTATACAAATGTTTTTGGGGACAGCTGTCATGTCCTGTCATGTAGCAAACTTTGTAGGATGTTTGATGCTTGGGTTTGGTAGTTTTGGTTTTGGGTTTTTTTCCCCAGAAAAATCTGAGCAGACATTCAAACAGAGCACATGGAAAGCTGTGTGATCATTTTGATGGTTGCTTAATTCTGATACTTCATAGATGAAAACAGCTGAGTACAGGTATTCGCAGTGCTGCTGGAGTAACTGTTAATAAATTTAAATGGTGCAAAATTTCTTAATGCCAGCAACCAACTGGTTTAAGTGAAATCATTTATTGTTATCACTTTAGTGTGTGAATGTCAGAGCTTTCAGGCATTTTAAAGAACTTTTTTTTGTGTGGAAATGTTGGTGCTAAAATATGATATGTTTTACTTTGTTTCTTTGTCTATTATTTAAAGCTTAATCCTACAATATCCTGATGTCTTTATTAGGTTGATAGTATTGTGTACCTTTTATATTTAATCCTAACACAAAAATACTATGTAACTATTGGAAATGCGAGTACTATGAGGACACTTCCTAAGTAACTAGGAGTTATCATTTGTGCGTTTGAGTCACTGTGGTGCTGTAATTTTGGTAATTACACAGCAGGTCAGGGGGAGCGTGTATCTCTCCTACAGCTCCTGTGTGAATGACTGTGCAAGCACATGCCAGCATTCTAGGGACCGTTTCACAGCTGCATCTCCTTTTTGCCCTGCAGTTGTAATTCAAAACATAGGGAGATACAAGGGCTGCTCTTCTACCCAGGAGACACCTGTATAAGGAATTACCTCTTAACTCTTTGGAAGTAATTATAATATTTAGTAATTATCCAATACAGACCTTTTAAAGGAATGAAGGTAAAGAGAAATAGGAGAAGGAATTTTATTTTCTTGTTTTGTTCTATATCTGTGAAGCTAAGCTTGTAAAATTTAGATTTTATTTTCCACACTATTTCATAGAACTCAAATGTTTCAGCTGGAGCAGAGGGAACTCCTAGACTGGAGCTGCTGCCAGCTGAGAGCACTGGAAGTGTAGCCATTTTCTGGTATGGCTCACTGGTTTAGAGAAAAGCCATGCCATGTGATTGTTTATGAAACCAGAAGAATAGTATTAGATTTTTCTGCCATCAGTGATGAACTGCTGAGCTGGCAAAGCTAGGACCAAACTCCTTATGTCAAAGGAGAGTGCAGAATGCCAGGGCTGCTGGGCGAAACGCCCAGCTTGCATAGCTAAATGCTAAACCTTTCTTTGAGGATTCACATTTTGGCATATGCACTGACATGTTTTGCAGGTACCTCCTTAAGATCTGCCTTTAAAAATACCTGCTGGGTTGAAGTTTGTACTTTCTTTCATTTTGGTCGCCTTCATTAATTTCATACTCTGTGTTCTGTCATACCCCTGTACCACTCCTCCCTGCTCTGGACTTCAGATACCTTGCTACAGCTTTTTGGTGTTGCCAGCATTCATTAGGAATTGTCTATGATTAGAATATCCTTTCCCAAAGCATTCTTTTTCTTTATCGAGATACTTGCTGACTTACCACGTAGATCCAGTCCATGATACTGTTTTTCTATGCTGTTCCCTTTGTTCCTCTGCTATGACATTCTTGATGATCATGAATGACTAGTACATGATTGGAAAGACAGTTTCTCCACTGAATTATTTATGGTGAAAGGAGAAGAATGAGGAAATCTGATCTAGAGAGCACAAGTATAGTGCTGAGATCATAGCATGGACTGTGAAATACTTTCCAAGTTTGCGCTGTATCTAGGTCGAGGAGCCATAGTCCTTGATTACACTGGTATTGAATATCCCTTGGATACATCAGTATTACTCTGTATGATTTGTAAGTGTTGTTTTTTAGGATGATGGAATAACATTTATGGACAACCACTGCAGCTTACCTCTGCTGAGGTTAGATTAGTTTAGCACTTCAGGTTAATTATATCCAAGAGCATATGTGTTTATGGGGAAATTGCAGTCTTTTCTTCACTCTCCTCGACGACTAAATAATTTTTAGCTGAATTGGTTGTGTTCTGGTCATGGTCAATTCACCTGTCTCCCCTCACAGCTTACTTACTAGTGACTTTATATTTTCTTTCCTAGAACGAGTTTAGGATGAAGTCAGCCTTCAGTAAGCCCGCAGTCATTTCCCTGCATGCAATAGGCAAGTAGTTGTGCCACTTAAAGTCCTGTAACTGCAGCTTAGTTGAATGGTGACAGTAAGTGTAAGTAGTTGGCCCAGTACCAATATCAGACAATCCTCAGTTCACCTTGCAAAAATACAGTTTTATGACACACTTTTGGCTGAGTGTTTCTTGTCGCTGAGTACAGCTTTTTATTTTTCCAACTCCTTAACTTTATGTATTATTGACAAATACAGGTGTTTTTTAGAAGATTCAGCGGTTCTGAGAAAGTCCAATGAGAAACTGAAGTGTGATCATTATGATAAAAAGCAAGGGTTACAACATTAAAAGTGTTTGTTGTGTTGGTTTTATTTGTTTGTTTGTTCCCCTCTCATCTCTTATTTCCACTGCCAAGTTAGAGGAAAATATGAAAGAAGAATTTCTACATTGGTCACTCAGATTATTATTTAATTTTCTTGCCATGTCTAGTCTCCATCTCCAGATTCCTCTTCACCTCGGGGTGCTGAGTCGGCAAGTAGGCAACATCACCAGGATGTCTGCAGTACAGCAGAGGCCTCCACTAATAAAGAGGTAGAGTGAAATTTTTAAAAAGCCCACAGTTTTGTTCATGTAAATTTTGCCTTTTTATTTTCCTTTCCCCCTTGTACCTGTGCGATCCCTTCTCTTTTTGCAAAGTTGCAACAAACTTGGAAAGCTGATTTGTAGCTCCTTTCCCTTATGCTTGCCTGGCTGGCTGACTGAATTTCTAACATTTAAGACTGTTTATCATGGCCCTTCTGACTCTGTGTTCAGATGCCACTATATTTAACAGGCTGGGAAGCATAGATTTAGCAAACAGCCAATATCACCTCTGTATTAGAGGCAAAAGAAAGAAGCCCTTTGCTTTTTTCCATGCAGAATGTCTTCCTGCAAAGAAAAGGATGTTTCTCAGCCAGATGAAAAATCTTGCTTAAATGAACTCAGGTGGTATTATATGCTGCTTAATATTTTGTCATTGTAGAAACTGACCTGCCAGTGATTCACAGTCAGAATTCAGGTCCTGACTCCAGGCTCCTCAAAATACAGTTAAATACTTGTCCCCTACCCCTCATCTGGCAGGTTTTTACACTGCAGTATTTCCACCAACAGGAAATGAGAAGTGTGAGTAGTTGCAGTGTGAAAAGAAAATAATTTGTCATAAAAAGTATTTGGATTAGTATAGAATGACTGGCTCTGTAAACAGAAAAATCAGCAAATATTTAGTTTATTTTCTTTTTTAAACTTCAAAAAAATCTAGAAACTCTAGTCTGACAAGATACCATATTGTTACAGATAGCAATGCATGAGTTACTGTCCACAATGAAAAAAACTGATCTGCTCTAACTGGCAATAGTGATTAAGTAGAAATACTAATTATTAATCCATTCTTCCCCCCCCCCCCCCCCCATGTTATTGTTAAAGAATAAAAAAGCTTGTAACATGCATGTATTTGTGCTGGTCCGTATTTGCATTTAGAAAATAATGAAAGGTTTCAAAAGACTTAAAACACTCATAATTTCTCATGTACTTAAAGCCTTCAACAAGAGATTGTGCCATTAAATATTCATCTGCTATATTTGTTAGCTTGTAAAAGCCTTTAGCTTTCTTCAGTACAGATTTGTCACTTCATATATATCCTAACTTTTAGCAGTTTTTAGATATCAATAAACTTACCCAAAGGAAGAAAAGAAACAAGATGCTACTCATTTCAGTTTTTAGAATGTGCTCACACATGGTGTCAGAGGTGGTAAATCAGGTTTCACTGTGGGATGTGTCAGGCAGGCTGTTTGTTTCCCTCAGGTGAGCAGTAATTCCTGCTCTAGCACTTCTAATGGAAGAACAACAGTGATAAAGTGGCCTCATAATTTTTAGGAATGACTTCTAGGTCTTTGTAAAACCTTTTTTAAAAATACAGATTTTACAATACTAGGTGGCAATGGGATTAACAAGAGTAATGAAACATTAATGAACTTAATATTTCATTATTCATGATATGTAAATTAAAAGGTGTAAGTTTCCTCCTGTTGGTAACTTTACCTGTTACTTTACTATTTCTCTGGTCTTCAGACCAGTGGCAATTACAAACAATTGTTGAAGACTGTGTGGGCGGTGGTCCAGTAAAAACATTTCACCCGAAGAGATCAAAAAGCCACAGTTCTGAAAAGGCATGTCAGTGTCCTCACACCAGCTTAAATGCCTTAATATCAGGAGATTTTGGTTTATTAACGTCTTTATTTATGCTAGTACAATCTCTAATGGAGAGCTTTTTCAATTTTGCAGTACACTATAGTCATTTACACAAGGAACAGCAGGTGGTCACAGGCTGTGCAGGATCTGTGTGTCATGCATCTTTTGTTTTTGTTTCACAGGTTTTGTTTTATAGCAAGATGAGCATCATTGGTTGAAAAATACTACTTTTAAAATCCATTTTCTATTTGTTACAATGGAAAAGACTCCTTGGCGTTAGTCAACTGAACTGTCACATAACTGTGAACTGCCTAGTTCACAATGGAAAACAATGCAGCATATATTTCAGTGTATGTTGTCTGGAAATATGCTGGAAATTGTCTTAAGATATTATGCATTATTCTGATCATACAGAGATTTTTCTTTTAATAAAACTGTATTAAACAGTCATTGGAGGAGTTACTGCTAATACAATCAGTTGTAGATTCATTAAAGTTTTGTAATCCTTGGGATACCCAGAATTCTTATCTGCAGCACATGTGATATCAGCAAGTATTTCAATATACCTATTGCCATCTGTATATTGCCACACAGAATTTTCTTTGATAAATTTTCCTATGTTGTTTGCATTATTGATTATAACAAAATGATGAGTCTTACTCACTGGAAGTCGTAGCTTTCACATGTTTGAAGTGTTAGTCTTTCACATAAAATTGAAGTCAGAAGTAAGGTCTTACTTTAGACTGTGTATTTACATAGGCAAGTCAGGATTTTTTTTGTTTGTTCACTTTTTACATAAGTGAAGCTACCAGATGTGGTTTTGTGCTTGATATTGTGTAACCATACTTGGTGGTGAGATGTTAAGTGAATTCAGTTACTCCACAGAACACAGGTTGCTACCTAACCTGTTAAAATTTAGAAAGCTTTTTGTAAGGCTGTATTAATGTGAGGGATACCTCTAAAACCTGTCCTAATGAATAACAGAATTTGGTTAATGAATAACAATTTTGTTAGTGAATAACTGACCAGGCTGATGCTTTCAGTCATGAATAATAACACTATAGCCTTATTTTATATATTCCTGCAGGTATTTATTTGAGATATGATGTATTCTCTGGCATACCTCTTGATTAGTAAAATTAGAGCACCTATTGGTAGACAGTTAATATACTATTGAACACCAACAAGTAACTGAACACTGGGCCTAGCATGTTGCCTGGTAGGTAAAGACACAAATGGAATACATTGAATTTAAATCTAGTAGGTGCTTAGATTTTGAAAATACTAAATGTAATAATAAATCTTAATAAGTGGTGATCTTCCTTTGATAATAAATATGACTGATTTACTTTTTCTTTTTTTGTCATGGAGAAATTTTGAATGCATATTTGTGCATGCTCTGTTCTGTTTGAAATCCTTTTTGTCTTAATTACAGTCCAGAAAAAGCTTGGCTTCATTTCCAACCTATGTTGAAGGTAAGATAATTCTACAGTTTCTAAATGTTTTTTCATATCCTCAAACCTCCAATATTTAAAACATCTAAAATTTTATTTTTATTTGCTGAATAGAAAAACTGCAAGGGTTGGGTGTACTCATTTAGAGTAAATTGTATCCAGTCTGGAACCTGAGCTAATTGTACTGTGCTCTTTTTGTAGTTCAGGAACTTGGAACTTTTATTTTTTTAGTGTTTCATTCGTAGTTTCTATGTCAGTTCTGCTGATTTTTTTATCAGTATCACTTAAAACACTACTAAATTTTTGTGGTATTTACACAACACATATGAATGTGTGTGGACAAGGAAAACAGTCTAAGCGAGAAGATTCTAGTGCTCTGTTCTGCACTGATTTCAATTGGCAGATTCAGTCCAATCTCAGTTGGATTAATTAGCAAAATTGAATTAATTTGATTAATTGGGAGCCCTGCCAAAGGAAGTCTGCATTGCTTTACAGCTGCTTGTCTTCTAATTAAGTAGTGCTTCCTGTCTTAGAGTGAAGGTTGTGTTTGTACTAGTGCTGAATTTATTCAGAACAATGTGAAAAAGCAAGTTACCTGCTACATGAACTTCTGTTACCTTTCGTATGAGTCTGCATCCTGTGTATACAGGAAGACTGCATGCTGTAAACCACAGTTATTTCATTATGTGAGCAGCAGCATATTTCATTGTGACAGAAGCAGAAAATTTGAAGTTTCATTTAGTTTTTTGTCCCCTAACAGTGCTTGTTGCATATGCTTGATGGAATGCCAGAAATACAGTTGAGATGATACATCATTTGGACTGTCTTGGAACTCCTTGGATTACTTTACAGTGTGCTGTGTTTAAGCTATTATGTGATAATTCTCTTTAGACTGCAATTGGATCATTTTTTAGTCTTCAGTGTATGAGCTGCATATTTTGGAATCTGTCACTAGAATGTCAATAGCGTAAACTTCATACATTGTTTTGAAACTAGATGAGCTCTGGAATTTTGCAGCAATGAAGGATCACTCTAGAACTGAAATTCATCTCCTAGTGGTAGCCCTGTCTACCAAGGACTATCTTAAATAGTCCTTCTCTCCTCAAAAGATAATAATTATAAATTAAAATTTTCTTAGATCTCAATCCAGTGCAAAATTCCTTAAAACCCCAAGTTTTTCCATTTTTATGCACTAGCAGTCCAAGAAAATCTTGCTAGTACTTTCATTCAGGTAATAATTTAATTGTCAGAAGTAGTAAATGGAGGGGATCTTAAAAAAGCAGCGCTGTCTGTGTGTTCACCACTGAAGAAAGTAAAGCACATGCCTTTTTTGGTTTTAATATGCTTCCTTCTGGGAGTCTTATCTACACTTTTGTCAATTTATATTTATGATTTTTGTGTTTTGATCAGAAATTGTACTATAAAGGGGTTTGTGCCCTTTATAGTGAAGTGATGAAAGTGGTGAAAAGGCCTTGGTATGTAGAATAACGAATAGCAACACTTGAAATGCCGTATGGTTTCAGGACTGGAAGAGTGTGCAAATATACAGTACTTCCAGATGCATACATTTCCTTCAGGAAAAAATTCCCGTTTTGGGGGGCTTGAAAGTGACTCATTCATTTTGAGAGTTTTCCAGATACATAGTATCTGAACAAATTCTGCACTTTGGAGATGAGCATCTTAAAATTACTAGTCATAAATTTTCATATTTAAAGAAACCATAAAGGAGACGAGCTTGCTCATAAGATTTATGTATCTACTTCTGTCCGTGTGTATAGTTTCAGTGTCTCCAGCTCTTTCTTTTACCATTTTAATCTAAATAGTGACTTGCATTTCTTTGGGGCCAAAGTTACCCATGCTCATTCTCAGGGGCTGTTAATCTCTTCAGTTAGAACAGAATTGGCATTCTGAGTAATGTTAAACTTTAAGCCCCATCACCTTATAGCTCAAGATACCCCTTGAGCTAATAAAAGCTCCCTTCCGATATTGTAGGGTTTTTGCTTTGCTCTTACAGGAAAAAAAGGCAAACTGAAAAAGTTTATTTTTTTGGTGATAGAATATAGACACTTTTACTCTTAGCATTCTCTAATACGATTTGCATTTTTATTTGTCTTGAACATAATTAGGTTAACCAGCCTCCCTTTTGGATCATGACAATTTTAACATGTAGCAAGGTGTTACAATAGAACATGTTTGCATATACAATTTTTAGATACAAATGCCAAATACCAAAAACTTAGGAGATCATAAATGCTGCTGTGTAAGGATTTGCATATTCAGGTACTGAACACTTCAATACCATCTAACTTCTCACAGAAGTTGTTGGGAATCAGGTCATTCAGAATCTGCAGGACAAAGAGTTGTTCTGCCGTTAGGAGAGCCCAAGTTCTGTGTATTTAACAACATTTTTATTTAACTTTGTCCTTTACCTCAATATCGTTGTTGAGACTAACAGTGATGGCATAAAAGTACTTTTCTTAATTGGGCAATCAGTCCTCTTGGTAAGGGGAGACATTTTGTACCTGTAAAGCATTCCTGTGGAGGCTCTACTGCAGGGGTCCTCAAACTACGGCCCGCGGGCCAGATACGGCCCCCCAGGGTCCTCAATCCAGCCCCCGGTATTTACAGACCCCCCCGCACCCCCCCCGCTGGGCGCTGGGGGGGGAAACCAAGCAGCTGCAGATGGCTGCCTGCCGCTGCATCCGCGCGCCCACCCCCCGGTTAAAAAGTTTGAGGACCCCTGTTCTAATGCCTGTTGCACTAACTGCAGCTAAGGCACAGGTGAGCAAGTGGCTGATGGCTGTTACTAAATTGCACCCTTCCTCTTTCTGTTGTGACTGTCAGTCTTACCATTGCAAGGCTGGTTTTGGTGGGTGAGGAAAAGCTCAGTGACTGTGTCTGTCCCTTTATAACAGTGAAAAGTTACAGAAATTATTTTGCTCAGGGATGATCCCTGCTCACAAAAGAACAAGCTATTATGAGAGATGGGCTAGATTAACAGTTAAGGCTTTTACTGGAGAGACATTGTATTGAGTTTGTGTGGCAAAGATTTGGTACTGGGTGGGCTACAAGGGTCCCTTCTGTGAGAAGCTGCTAGAACACTCCCCCATGTCTGATGGAGCCAGTGCCAGCCAGCTGCAAGACTGGACCCACTGTTTGCCAAAGCTGAGCCCATCAGCAGCACTGGTAGCAACTCTGTGATAACGTGTTTAAGAAGGGGGAAAAGTTGCTGTGCAACAGTAATTGCAGCTGGAGTGAGGAGCCAGGCTATGGGAGAGAAGCAACTGCAGACACCGAGGTCAGTGCAGACGGAGGGGCAGGAGGGGCTCCAGGTGCCAGAGCAGATCCCCCTGCAGCCCGCCGTGAAGCCCACGGCGAGGCAGGCTGTGCCCCTGCAGCACGTGGAGGTCCATGGTGGAGCAGATCCCCACCTGCAGCCCATGCAGGTCCCCACGCCAGAGCAGGTGGGTGCCCAAAGGAGGCTGTGACCCTGGGGACGGCCCAGGCTGGAGCAGCTCCTGGCAGGGCCTGTGGCCCCATGTGGAGAGGAGCCCGCGCTGGAGCAGGTTTGCTGGCCGGGCTTGTGACCCCACGGGGGACCCACGCTGGAGCAGGCTGGGCCTGAAGGACGGCACCCGTGGGAGGGACCCGCGCTGCGGCGGTTCGTGAAGAACTGTAGCCCATGGGAAGGGCTCATGTTGGAGAAGTTCCTGGAGGACTGTGTCCCATGGGAGGGACCCCACGCTGGAGCAGGGGAGGAGTGTGAGGAGCCCTCCCTGTGAGGAGGAAAAAGCAGCAGAGGCAATGTGTGATGAACTGATCACAGTGCCCGTTCCCCGTCCGCCTGTGCCACTGGGTGGGGAGGAGGTAGAGAGATGGGGAGTAAAGTTGAGCGTGGGAAGAAGGGAGCGGTGGTGGGAAGGTGTTTTAAGATTTGCTTTTATTTCTTATCAGCCTGCTCTCTTTTGATTGACAGTAAATTAATTCATTTCCCCAAGCTGAGTCTGTTTTGCCCATGGTGGTAATTACTGAGTGATCTCCCTGTCCTCATCTCAACCCATGAGCCTTTCGTTATATTTTCTCTTCCCTGTCCAGCTGAGGAGGGGAGTGATGGAGCGGTTTTGGTGGGCACGTGGTGTCCAGACAGGGTCAACCCACTGCAGATGTTGAGTGCATTTACTTGGCATTTTGTACCTTTGAAAGTACTGGTTGCCATATGATCATGCTAAACTATGAAGTATTTCAGAGGAGTATTTGCAGCCATCAGGTTCAGGCTCAACTTGTCAGATTGCTGCTGTTTTGCTGTGGTTCAGCATCATTTTCCGCAGCGACTGCTTTCCTGTGTTACAGTTCCTGGCCCTTGTGATCCTGAAGACTTAATCGATGGCATCATTTTTGCTGCCAATTACCTTGGCTCCACTCAACTCCTTTCTGATAAAACCCCCTCCAAGAATGTGAGAATGATGCAGGCTCAGGAAGCTGTCAGCAGAATCAAGGTGAGGAATGGTTCCTGCTCCTTATTATATGCGTGCCTTAAGGTATGAACTTGTTTTTCCATGTGGGGTTATCTGTGGTTTCAGAAAGCTTAAGTTCCTCATCTTTCTTTCTGCAAAATAAATCACGTATTTAGTGATGCTTTTGGAACAACACTGATCAGGAAAATTTACCAGATAATTTTAATTCCCGTTTAGTAATACTTCTGCCATGTACTCTAAGCCAGATCTGAAGCCAGATTCAGTGGTCTAAGTTATATATTACCTGGGTATTGGGGGGAAAACAGGTTTAGGGTATAACCAGTAAGTACTGCAGGTGTTTCTTTCCTTACGCTTGATGGAATGGGTACTGTGGTAATGTTTGCAGTTATTTTTGACCCTGTTGTGGGTACTAGTTTCTCCACCACATAATAGCTATGAACTGATTTAAAAAGAAAAAGAAAAGCCTGTGATTGTACCGAGATGTATGGAAAAAAATAATTTGTCCTGGAATCTGGTATGTTTGCTTTGTTTGTTTGGAAAACAGAAGTGCCTACCAATTCTGTACAGGCCGCAACAAGCAATGGGCATGCTGCTGTATTGTAAGTAACAATAATGACATTGTCAACTGAAGTTAAGTACTGCATGGTTGTAGAGTATGCTGCAATATTCCCACTACCCATATGTGACTGGGTGGTATGCACACCGCTTCATCTTCTGCTAATTCAGCTAACCAACACAATCTTATCTGAAAGTCTTCTTTAGTTTAATACTTGTGTGTTCCTCTTTTGTGTAGTTTATTTTGGATTCCAGCTCAAACTTTGTGTGCAATCGTATAAAAGGGAGAGGAGGAGAGACAGTATGTTATCAGCAAAGCCGATAGCACTGTCTATTAAAGGTTGGCTGATTCTTCCTACTGTTACTATTCCTTCCAATGTTTTCCATGCCAGGTGTTCAGTTCGGTCTGTGAATGAGACTTTCACAGTGAAGCTCTTAGTAGAACCATTGAGATACTTCCAGAAAGTGTAATTTTGCTGATGTTCAAATACATAATTTCTTGTAACCTTGTCTCTGAAAATCACTAACACTCTAGCATTTTCGAGGCAGGGGTGTAGCCTTCCTGTTACAGATAAGTCGTCTTCTGCCACCTCTGTAGAAGTTTCCACAAACTTAAACAACTGCTGAACCTTTTGAAAAAGAATGATTTATCTGTGTTTATTGGAAACTTTGGATTCAGTGACATTTTTTAAAAGGATTTTTTCACTCAGCTTTCTCAACTCTGGCAGGTCTTGGTGGGTTCTTCCCAAAGCTACAGTGGAGATTTTCCCCTAGAGTCTGCTTCTTTCCTGCTCTGGGTGTGAGTAAGGCTGTGCCTCGCTGTTTAATAGTCCCCATGTGTTCTTTCCTGATGCTGGGCCACATGGTAGAAAAGTTGTCTGATTTGAATGCACAGGAGACTAAAGGTAAGATAGAGAAGGGAGTGAAATACGGGCTTCAGTGAGGCTGGATCTAGGAGGGCCACATCACTGGAGATTGAAAGGAAAGATTAGCAACAGCTGCTGCAGGAAACTGTACCAGGAACTGAACGTGAACCTGGGGGTGGGCTGGAAGTTTGCACCTGGAAGGTAAAACTTGCATGGGAGTACACTATTAGACAGAGATTGAAAGAATGTGTTACAGAAAACAGAACAGAATTGGTTCAAAGTGGGCCTGTGAGATGGTGTAGAATCTTTCCCTGATACTAAATGTATTTTTTAGAAATTGTTTAACAAAATAAAGTTCTTTCTGAGGATTCTGTTATGCCTCATCAGTGCTGTGCCGCAAAACGTAAGAAATCTGTTCAGCTCATTTCACTCACAAACCCCATAGTTTATACATCCATACAAATTGTCAGACACATATATTCTTGGTTGTAGTAAATTCACCTCAGGATGGAGGCCCAAGTAATTACATTGTTGACCTGGTAAAACCGTAGCTGGTGTGCAGAATTTTCTGAAACTGTATTTCAGAAAATTATTGGCTTACTGCATGGCACACAATACCATTGTACACTTCCTTGACAGTTACTGCTTTTCTGCTTCTAGGTGAAGCTCAGGCAACGTAAATGTACCTCCCTGCACCTTGGGGTTTTTGGTTTATTTGGGTTGGTTTTGACTGGTTTTCTGATTGCCATTAAAGCTAAACCTTTTAAGTGAGACATCCATTATGATGGAGTTCCTGCTGCTAAATTCATCACTGCGTAATATAGGTGTTAGCCCAAATGTATAAAATATTGTTCACACAATGACTAAGATACTTGGGTGCTAGTCGTGTTTGTTTACAGTGTGTTAGGTGTTGCATGTGAAACATTTCTCTGTAGTTAAAGAAAACAAAGGTTATGATTTAAGAATGAGTTTTAAAAATTTTTCAGACTTGAAGTTAAGAACATTAAAAAGGGGGAAGAGCTTTGTTTAAAGCCCACTGTGTACACATAGCTTCTCTATGAGTGTGTTCCTTTTGAATTTATTAATCCCTATAATGTTTCCTTTTAGCAGAGCCTTCAGACCACATAGTCATTTAGAATATGAACAGATTTTGAAAACAATTCTCTTCGCTGCTGCTTTAAAGTATCTCTTCAGTTTAGAAGTATGAGGGTTGGGTTGGTTGTTTTTTTCTTTGGACTTCATCTCTGTGAAATCAAACTAATTTAAAACAGATGCACTGCTTTGAAGATGTTTGTAGAACAGTTATTTCACATTTCCACTAGCAGGTACTTTCAGTAATAGAAAGGGTATATCACCATCTTCAGACTGTAGTGTCGTTTCTTTAGATACCACAGAAAAAAATGCCTTTTCACATTTTGCTTGGAGTGGAGCTATAGTACTTGTAACAATAAAAAAGTTGATGTTCATGGTTACAATTCACAGCTGATCTGTGTTGGTTACATTTCACATCTGAACTAACAATTAACTTTCATTTTTATTTTTCATCAGCAGATTTGAGCTGTGTGGCAGGTTTGAACATCTTTAGATAACAACTGATGTAATTACTGAATGTAATTTAAGGTAGAACCCGTGTGTGGGAATAATACGCACATTTTGTTCACTCAGTATCATCTCGGTGTTCACTGAGTTGCAGTACATTTTTTGTAGAGGTTAAATGGGTTGAGTATCTTTAAGACATCCTGTAGGAAAAGTGGAAGCTTGCTGTTTTTTAACAATTTGTAATTTTGGAAGTTGCTACTAGATACATAGTTAAATTTAATTTACCTGAAATGAAAAGTCTGGACTCTATATTTTTAGAAAAACTGTATTTTATTTAGATTAAGTAGTTTCTGTTTTTTTCTAAAAATTAGAATCTTTTGCTCTGAATTAGCAAAATAACATGGTGATAAAGAGGATTGGATTGGTAAAGTGTCTTGCATAGAATTATCCTTTTTTTTTTTTTCCCATGGACCATGACTACTTTTCATGGCATTTCAGTGTAGTGTTAAATCACTTACTAGAATTGGTTATTCCATATCATCACCTTAGTTTTATGAAATATTTGAAAGTAATTCTTCAAAAAACTAAAATACTACTAAGACCAGATGCTTCCAGTGCAAGAGCAGAATTTTCATTAAATTGAATGATAGTGTGTTTTGATGAATCTGTGATTCTGCATTGTAAACCTCTAGCTCAAGGATTTTTCCCCCCCCCCCTTTTTATTCTTTTTGGCTGGTGCTTTTCTTCTTTTGTGAGGTCCATCACTCTGTAAAGTTTGGGGAGTGGGGCAAGCTGTCAGAAGAGAAGCTTGGTTTTGGAAACAATTTAAATGCTCTGTCTCCTGAGTTTATCCCCCCCCCCCCTTGTCCAGTGTATAGCAAGCAGCTGTTAGTCAAGATGATTATGTCATTTCTGACTACCAATTTAAATTAATATTAATCTAATGAAGCGCCTGCAGCATGAGGCAGTTATTTTTTATTATTTTTTTATTATTGCTTTTTATTAATTGCTTTTGCAGTAGTTTGCAGTCACCGGGCTATCAAATATTTCTTAAGTTTCCAAAAGGTGACTAAAAGCTAGTGAGAGAATGTTATTTGTAAATAAGCAGCAAGGTCTGAAGTTTCAGTAGCCACTTTCAGATTTGTTTAGACAAAACCTGAGAGGTGGAAGTTGTGAGCATCAGTATAAAACATTTGATGTGTCTTGTGATTCAGGCTTTCTGTTTGTTCTTCATGGAAGTAGTTAGCCATGCATCTTTATGAAGCCTGTGATACTAAGCTTCCTTCCCACTACAAGTACACCTGTTAATTTAATTAGCTAAGAGGCAACAGTCTAAGCTAAGCAGCTTAGACTGTTGGAAGTAAAAGGATATCTGCTAGCCTGGTGAGTATTGTGTTTCTGCAGTAAGCAGGTCTGTAAGTTCAGTTCACCTGGGTTTGAATTAATGATTGCAAGCCTGTAAGAATAATGCTTATTTGTGTTGTTATTGTTGCTATAGTAGTAGCACATGAGGAATCAATTTGTTGCAATGGGTTGATACGTGTCTGGATGTAAATCAGTTAAACTACTTGGTGACAAGAAACCTGGATTCACGTGTTTGTGGAACTGAAGTACATGCTCCACTGCCTTCTTGAAAAAATGTGGTAGTGTTAACGTATCTTTGTGCAGGTGTCACAGTAAAACCTGTTGTCCAGATATGCAATGTTAACATTGGTGTGGATGTATTTGCACAGAAGGAGGAGAACTTTGCACAGAATGGAGGTGAAAGTTAACTTGTGTCATTTTGTTTTTCCAGGAAAACAGCGTAGTTTTAGAGAGGTTATTTTCTGAAGACTGTTTAATTATGAGAGCATTAAGAAACGTCAGTCTAAATTCTTTAGATCTGAAAATGTTGGGGTAATAATGGCTAAGATTCTTCTTTCACCTTTTACATTGGTGTTGATTCAAAAGAAGTGGTATCATGGTTAACACTGCTGTAAATGATGGGAAGTGCCATTTTTTGTCCTTAAAAAGAATCCCAAGAAAAAAACTCACAAAACCACCCCCTTGTTTGTTTTGAGTAACATTTTAAATGGACGAAAAAACCCAAACACTAAAAAGCAACAACAAGAAAAAACCCAAACCTTTCATGTTCTTCCTGACTTTTTTGGTACAGTTTATTTTTTAAAGTCATTGTGCTAAACATGAAAATTTTAGGCTTTTTTTAAGCCAAAAAGAAAAGGAGGAAATTAATCTAAGCAGGGACTAATTTAGAACAGCTAGTAGTCTGTGAGCCCTGGCATTAGCATACAGATTCCTGCTTGACTTGGAGTCTCTGTAAGTCCTTCTCTAACTATTGTCCTGTCTCTGTTTGTTCCATGCTAAGCAGATGGCCCAGAAATTAGCCAAAAGCAGGAAGAAGGTGCAGTACAAACTCCCATCAGCTTGATGTTATGCGTGTTGTTTTCTGGGAGGGATTTTTGCCTTTCTTTTTATTTTATGTTTTTATTTTCTGCATCCAGCAAGGTTTTTTTTAGATTTGTTTCTGAGCCACCATACAAGTTGACATTTCTCAGAAATCAGTTGCCTGATCAGCCATTTTTTGTTGCTTATCATTAGCCATTTCACATTAGAAATAAGAGTAAAGATTGGATGGTTACAGGCAGTACCCAAAATGCATACTAAAGAAACAGGACTGACATGGCAAAGGTTTTAATTCTGTAGAACGATAGATTAAAATTAAGTCTTTTATTTATTTATTTATTTTGTTATCTTTCTATAAGAGTGCTTTGTTTGATTTACGGATGTGTCAAATTGCTGGATGCAAAAAAAAACATTTATGTATATACACATAGTAATATGCTGAGATTGACTCATTTTAGTAGTAAGTTTCATTTATGGAGTTTCTAAGTATCTTTGAGCAAATATTATTTTTAAAAAAATTAAATTTTTTTGCTTTCTGTTAACAAAATACGACTTCTAAAGTGTGTTAGTGCTTGAATAATATATTGTCTGACTGTGAAGGTCTTACCAGAACTGCATTATGAATTGCCTAAACTGTACCTACCTGTGGTGCAGGTTTTTCCATTGGTCTTGGCAGTCACTGTTAGCCCATATACAAATTTCTCAGGCAAGAGATGCAGTTAAGCCTTTCTATGGCTTGTGTGAAAAACCTTCTTTAAAGTGGGATTCATAGTGTGGGAAAAATGGGAGAATAATTTTGATTGTCATGAAATCTTTATATAGTTCATGTTGCAGTCAGGTATATTTTTACTGAATTGGTGAAGCTTTTATGGTGTTAACATTTTTTTCAAATAATATCCAGTTCACTTTCACATATATGTATATAGTTTCCATATCTTTGTGTTTGGCTTCTGCAGTCTAATACTCTATCTTGCATTGCTGTTCTGTTGACTGTGTCTTGGTGCGCCCCTGTTCATAAGCTAACATAATTAGTAACTATGTACCTAATGTGTTTGTTTGACACTAATCCATTTATTTTCAGGCTCCAGAAGGTGAATCTCAACCCATGACTGAAGTAGACCTCTTCATTTCTACACAGAGAATAAAAGTACTGAATGCAGACACACAGGTATACACAAAGACACCTTTGTCAGTATTGTGGTAGTAGGCTTCTGAAACAGACTTCCACCTACCTGCCAAAAGTTGTCCTTTAAAAAGGCCAGGCACCATGCTCAAGAATTGTGTCATACATGAAATTACTGTGGTATGTCTGACTGTAGAAATTATTAGAATTTGCAGGTAAGCTAATTGCAGTCAGCTCACTTCTTATGAGCTATAATGTGTCAAGTATTGATTGTGTCCAGAGTAACCCAAAATGTTTGCTTGTGGCAATTTGAAGTCTATAGTCCTTTGCACATACATGCCCAGCATACTCACATGCCGATATTGAGGCCTGTATGTGCTTTTCCACAGAAAACACAGCTTTAATTTGTAAAACTTGCTCTTTGCTTTACTTTTGGAAAGTGAAGCTCTTGTTTTCTTTTGGCATCTGCCTTCATGCATGACAGGTATTACAGATTTCACTTGGCAAAGGTCTTATATTGTTTGTTTTCATAATGCTAGGTGTGCAATAAGAACTTCATTGAAACAGGTACTTATGTTATTTTTTGTATTCCCCAGGAAACCATGATGGATCATCCCCTGCGGACCATTTCTTATATTGCAGATATAGGAAATATAGTTGTTTTGATGGCTCGTAGGCGAATGCCACGGTCTAACTCCCAGGATAATGTGGAAGCATCTCATCCTTCTCAAGACGGAAAGAGGCAGTACAAAATGATTTGCCATGTCTTTGAGTCTGAGGATGTAAGGAATTACTCTGTCTTGTAGTTTTCTAGGGGTGGAAGTGTAAGCATATTTTAGTAGGCTTGAAGTCCATTGCAAGCAGTCCCATTTGTTCTTTAACTGCAACAAAATACTTCATCTAAGTAGAGGAACATGCCTTCTGTTTGCATGTTTGCACCTGACATTTTATTCACAAAATTGGTGTTTATAGTAATGCTTCCCATCTGCCAGCTTCTTCAGTGCCTTTCAGTAACAATGAGAGGAGGGTCCAGTTGCCACAAATCCTAGCTCAGATTCCGTGTGTGAGAGTGAAAGCCTATCAGATATGCCTATTTTCCTAGAGAAATTCTAATCCTAAATCTTGCATCAAGTATCAGTCACTGATACGTACTAGAAGGTGAGGGATTTTTTTTGTTTGTTTGTTTGAGACTTGTACTGGGGAGCAGTTGCTGACATCATATCAAAAAGCCAGCAAAGGAAGTTGGTAATTTCAGCAGTCCCAAAGTATGCTGAATAGAGACACAGCTGTGTAAATTTTAGTCTATGGTGCAGGTTACTAAGTTACATGATATGGGACTTGATAGTGTGTTTTCACAATCAATGTGCATAACTTGCTGATTTTATACACTTTTTAAAGCTCAGTAACTGAAAGGTAAAATCAATCATATCAGATTGAAGTGGATTGATATGTAGTTGTCAGGATCATTATCAGGTTAGCCCTAATAATTTGGGAAAATAAAAGATCTCAGTTCTCAGCCCTCCAAATAGCAGAGTATTACTTAAGAGAACTAAGGTGAAAATCAGTTTCTTATCAAATACTCCTGTGTCTTCCACTCTGTAATGTATCAGCAAGGACTTGGGAAGGTTTTCTTGAATAAGCAACTGATTTTATGTAATGATGAATCTTTACTAAACCCATGTCTGTATAAAGTATATGGGTGCAGATTAATGTACCTATATGACTTACTGCTGAAGTTAAAAAGTAAGGACAAGAGCACTGACAGAATTGATCCTCAAACAAATTTTTGACAGAGAGCATAGGAAGTTGTGATTTTTTTTTTTCCCCAAAAAATAAGATATAGGCCACTTTTGCAAAGCCTTTCGAGAAACTGGTGTGAAAATAAAACAGCTTTGATGCTGCTTTTCCTGTCTTTCTAGTCACAAGTTTGGACACCGCTTGCTGTCTTACTGGCCAGTTGAAAAGGCAAAAAACAGTCAGATACCAGAGGCTGGAGCTTATTTTCCTTCAGCTTTTGGTGGTCTGACTATGATCCAGACTTCCTGGATCCGTTTCCCAGGCTGCTATTAATACTCTGGCTAGCTGGATTCTGTTTCCTTCTGGGGATAACTGACATTACTTTCTGTGGTTTGTTTGGGTCAGCCCATATTTGTGTCGGATGTGATCCCCTCTCTGCCACGGGATGTTGGCCTGGAAAGTATATGCCTGTAGATGAAAGAAAAACATTGCTCAGTGATGTGAAAACACGCTGAGATGTTACAGGAGATTATACCTCTCCTTAGTCACGGTATAGTTCACAAATAGATTGCAAATTCATCTCAGATACCCAAATGACTGAGAAAGAGTTAGAATGGAAACCTTGCAGCACCTGTTAACAGCAAGGAGATGGCAGCTTCAAAGATACTGTAGAGCCAGTGGAGTTGTACAGCCTGTTCATACTATAAAACTCATATATGTATCATTGTCACCTTTTCTTCTTCTGGGGCAGCTGGGTATTTTAGAAGAATTTACCCAGTAACTGACACAGAAGCTGTAAGTACTCAAGTGGCTGTTGGCCAGAATATGTCTCTACTTGGAAGAGTTCTTATCTAAGGAGGACAGCACTGGATTTTCAACTGTATTTAGAGCTGTATCTTTAAATGAGCTGAATCCTAGTGATGTGTCCACATGCTGGGTGTCCAACTGGGACTTGGTCTCTTCCTGGAGAGAAGATACATGTGTATGAATGTAAAGTCTGCGTTTATCTCCGCACATTACAGAGCTATGGAGGTGTAGTTTTCCCATTTTCTTGCTGTCTTGTTCTTGCTGTCAAAACTGTGTTGATCTGAGCATTGGTGAATACTGCCAGGCTAAATATTGGCCTTCTCAGCAATCATCCTGTTGTCATGAGCAGGTTTGAGTTGCTTTAAGATACAATCATGTTTTTATTTCAGGGTTGGGAACTCTTCCTTTATTAGGGACCAAAATGGACTTTAAGTAGAGCTGGTAGGCTGTATGAAAATACACCTCAGCAGTATCCATTCATCGCTAGCACTCCCCCAGCCTGTCAGCTGTGGAGCTGTCCTCTTCCCTCCCTTCATCACAGCCAGCAGCACTGTGCTCCAGGGGTCTGTTTTGGTACACACAGTGTCCAACTCCTGTTCGCTACACAGTACTTACTGCATATATTGTGCCAGTTATACACAGCAGTACTCTGCACCATGCTGTGCTGCTTTCCTCTTCTTTCCATTACCTGTCTCATACTAAACATGATCACTAACTCCAAGGGAGGCATCCCTCTGGTCTGCTGTTTCCAGCTGCATCTCCTACCTTGCACGACACAGAGCTTTCCACGTGTCTGCCTTGTGCCCAGTTTCTCTCCCACTGCTGCAGATAGGGAACAATTTGTGGTGGCAGCAGTGCAGTGTAGCGAGTGGCACATTTGGTGGCTTTAGGTGCAGAGAAGGCGATGGGAAGCTGCAGGTGCAAGAGGGTGCACACAAAGGGCAGGCAGAGAAGGACAGGGACAGGTAACTGGCAGACTCATGGGAGTTGGAGAGAGGGAAA
Organism: Falco peregrinus; assembly: GCF_023634155.1. Lineage (NCBI taxonomy): Eukaryota > Metazoa > Chordata > Aves > Falconiformes > Falconidae > Falco > Falco peregrinus. Next base: position 45,099,312 of record NC_073739.1, on the reverse strand, counting down.
CAAGAAATGTGGGGAGAAAGGCTGAAGGAGGTAGCAGGGTGGGGAAGGAGATGTGTGTGACCGTTTCCAGTTACTTCAAGGCCTGGATCCAGTCACTGATTGCTGCCCTTTTCCTTTTATTCATCTGTGACTGAGGTAGGAGCAGTCAATATATATGTGATGGTTTTAAAGCAGGGTAAGAAAAGGAGGAAATGCCCTCTTAAATGTGGGTTTGTGTTTTCCACTAGACATTTTCATTTTCACTGCTGGCTTGTCAGAGAATGGCATTGCCTCTGCTAGGATGGAGAACCATCTGGGAGCTGCATGTGTGGGAAGAATTGTAGGTGTGGGCTACAGCCACTATAGTGGGTATTTCCTTACATTTACATTAGCAGTTCTTAACTGTGAAAGGATGGCTTTATTTATATTTCATATTTATAATCGCTTACCCAGCTGGATTCATGGCACAGGTGAATGTGTTGACATTTTGTGGGTCTTTAAAATTAATCTTTAATGCATAAGTATTTTTTAAACTGTATTGCCGTAACTTGTAGGTTCATCAGCTTGATGGTTGACATTTTACAGTGTGATTTTAACAGTGAAAGTATCAGTGGACAAGACCATCAGAATGTTTCACTTTTTTCTTTTCTCTTCTCTGGGAACTGCTACAGGCACAGTTGATTGCACAGTCCATAGGTCAAGCATTTAGTGTGGCCTACCAGGAGTTTCTGAGGGCAAATGGAATCAACCCAGAAGACCTTAGCCAGAAGGAATATAGTGACTTGCTCAATACCCAGGACATGTACAACGATGACCTGATTCACTTCTCCAAATCTGAAAACTGCAAAGATGTATGTCTCATTTTTTCTTGCATAACAGCATTAAGATGCTCTGTATCGGTTGCAGGCCCACGCTGGCAGAAATCAGAAAACCATTAATACTTCCTATAAATGACCTCAGTGACTCTAGAACAGGAGTCCTCAAACTACGGCCCACAGGCCAGATACGACCCCCCAGGGTCCTCAATCCAGCCCCCGGTATTTACAGACCCCCCCGCCCCCCCCCCCCCAGCTGGGCGTTGGGGGGGAAACCAAGCAGCCACAGATGGCTGCCTGCCACTGCATCCGTGCGCCGGCCCCCTGGTTAAAAAGTTTGAGGACCCCTGATCTAGAACATCCCCCCAAGTAGAACACCCTGTCATCAGTTCTGCATCAGAGGCAAACAACGAACACAAGTCAGCAGTGAAAAGATACACCATCTGTTTGTGTTCTTTTTACCAAACAATTATCAGATGTGTTTGAAAATTAATTTAAAACAAATTAACAGATTAATACAATATAACAGATTACAGTAAACAATATAAAATTAGAGAGTCATGGGTGTTGGTGAAAGTGGCTGATTCCAGATTTTAAAGAATTGTATTTGCTGAAAGGATTCGCAGCTTGGTTAATAAAGATGAGCCAGTGCACCACTGGAGCACACAGGCAATGGTTTTCCAATCCACAGTCATAAACTGTTTCAAGTCTCTTCCTCTTTAGCTTTGTCTGCCAAAGGCCATGGCACCAGGGCTTCTTCCACTCCAATCTCCTCTGCTCGTATGGAGAAATAAGTTGTGAGGGGTGTGTTCTGCATTAAGCAAAATCTATATTATGTAGTGCTGATATTTGATTTCATGTTTGAATACAAATGAAATGTAGTAAGATGTGTACACTACTTTGTTTTGCCATTGAATTATGAATGTTGCAAATAGGGAGAGTGTATGTTTGTTGGTTATACAAATGTTTGGAGAGGGATGGTGCTAGTCAGTTCCATAGGTGTGAAGAAGCTTTTTTTTTAAACACTTTTTTCTTATGATACAGGTTTACATTGAAAAGCAAAAGGGAGAGATCCTAGGTGTAGTGATTGTGGAGTCTGGCTGGGGATCCATTTTGCCTACAGTTATCATAGCCAACATGATGCATGGAGGACCAGCAGAGAAGTCTGGGAAGCTGAACATAGGGGACCAGATCATGTCAATCAATGGGACCAGTTTGGTTGGCTTACCACTCTCAACGTGTCAGAGTATTATAAAGGTATGGAGAGTGTTTCTGGAAGTTGCACATTTTAAAAGGATTACATAATAATCTCCTTTTTAAAAAGGAGAGCAGGAAGTATAGAACTCTTAAGTAATTTCTTACCAAATGTTTGTATAGCTCTTTCCATTTTATGATCTTTACAGTGAGAATTATGCTACCCCAATTTTCTGACTCCCAGAAAGTGAGCTGTGCCATTTACTTGTATAGGCAAGGACTCTGTGCAGAACTTCACTCTGCAAGAGAATATTTTGTTCAGAAGGAAGATATTACCAGATACACACTTTAAATTTTGTGTGACAAATGGTGGCACAGGTGCCTAATACTGTCCTAGGCCATATTAGCTGTTTAAATGTCTCCTAGAATCTGGCTGAAATAGAGCTGATGCTTTTGTTTGTTTGTTTGTTTGTTTATAACTATTTTTAAAACTTTTGAAGTAAAGACATACTTATCCTCTGTAGAAACTTTGCCCTACTTATTTGAAAGTATGATGCTTCTTTTCACTTAGCTAAATGAGATATTTTAATTATAAGAGCTTTCTTGTAATTGTCAGAAAAATATGTGACTGCAAAAAGCATACAGGTCAACTGGAACTGGAGAGTGTCTGGGGTAGCTGTAGCATACAAGGAAATAAGTGTTTAAACATGAGGGTTTCAAGAGCTGGAAAGGTGCATCACTAGAGAATGTTTGAGATGTAGGTATATGGACTTTGTTATTTACCAAAATAGCCCCACAGAGCTCCTGCAGATCATAACATGTAGACACGTAATGTAATGCTGGTGGTGTGCTATACAGATGTCCTTCTCTAATTTCTAGGAATATGCGTGTTATATTACTAATTTAGGCAACTTCCTGTAACAAGTTGTGTTATTTAATACTTTTTTTTGCATTTTGTACTTTTTTAAATTGCAAAGGAAATTTTGCATTTACAAAGTACATTTTTTTTTTTGTCCATGAATTAGTTTCCTAATACTTGAACCAAGATATTTGCTATAAAGACTTCCCATTTTGGTTTCCAAAAATGTTGATGCTGAGTTCTGATGAGTAATAGTTCTGTAAGTCACTGAACCAGCCATTTTAGATTCAGTGAATAGAAATGATAGCCTGGAAGTTTAACATACTAAAAGCATGGCAAAAACTGTCTTATATTTGTGAAGGAAAAAAGAATTCATATTAAGTATCTTTGTGCCAGCTTCACTGGAACAAAAGTCCCTGCAAATTTAGACTTTTCATGTTAGCCGTACTTGTTTCCTATCCCACATCACTCTTATTTCTACACCTGTGATGAGTTACACTTCTCTGATTCAGAGCTTTTCCAGGTGGAGCTTTGTTGGGCTCATCAGTACTTTCTCAAAACAGCCAGCTTTGGTGTTCCCAGTTTCTGCAGACCTTTCTGTTCCTCGCTGATACTTACTGCTGTTGCCATAGGAACTGCTAGCCATTAATTTGTCTTTCTAAAGAGAAGATTGTGTGTTTGCAGGTCTTCGTAACCATACATCTGGAGCTGTTCATATGGCACTTCTAGTAACAAGTATATATACCACTGAATGTTCTAAGCACACATATGAATGTGGCAGAAATGTTTCTGGATTTCAGATTTCTTTAGCATGCTGTAAGGACTTCTATGAAAATACGAGAATATTATGTAGCTAAGAATATCTCACAAGCACTTCAGATGAAATAATTTCAGTGTTATGGCTGTAATCTCTGTAACAGATTGACTGTAAAACAACTGCAAACTGACAGCTTGGAAGAAGCTTTCCATATGTGGTGGTTGTTTCCTAATTGTATTACATTACTTGTATCTTTTTCAGAAGCATCTGGTGCTGCCTACAAACAGAAGCAGACTCAGGGACTAGATAATCAAATAAGTTGGTCAAATGATGCAATTGTTTTGTTTCTGAGCAGTATATGATACCAGTCTGCATAATACTGGAAATCAGCCACTTTTGAAATATATGTGCTTTCCGTAAAATTAGAAAATTATTTGTGGGGACCACATTTCTTTTTTTCCAAGGAATACATGTAAGTAAGTTGCACATTCTTCAGGGAAGTGAGAGCACAATGATACCAACTCTGTTGAGGGCATGTAACCTGAGTGAATTCACATGACTGAGGTTAGACACCTAAATTCCTAATAGAAATGGGTATCTCCAGTATTCTGCATGACTCCTGCTCTCCTGGATTAAGAAGGATGAAGCAAAAATGCCTGAGAGTTTTGAGTAAACGTCAAACTCACAGCTTAGTGCAGGTTGAGTAGTCCCTATCTTCTATAATGTGCGCTGTTGTGAAGACCTGCATATAGAAGATGAATGGCCCTTGAGCATGTGTGGTGTGCTGCTAAGTCCTCACCAGAATGGAGGAGTCCGTAGTCATGGAAGAGACAGCATTCAAACCCTTCTGCTGGGAGTGGAGTAGAAGCAGTTCCCACTGCCATGTGTTTTGTCATGCGGTGTTCACATGCCCATTCTCTTGGAGCCACTTTCAATAAGAGCCGAGCTGAGCTCAGCACGGTGTGGAAGTGACTGCAACTGTTTCCCATGTGATGATTACATCCAGTTTAAGGACTGACAGGAAAACAGACTCTAAGGCAGTTCACCCTGGCAGGATGCAAGTCTAGTTACACAAGTCACTGCTGAATCTGGAGTGTGGCTCAACAGAATCAGCAGCAGTAAACTGGTTGTACATACTTCAGTGTATTACCTTAGCTATAGTAGGAATTATTCTTCAGAATTAACCTTTTCAAGTCCGTGCCAGACACCTCTTAGTTGCGGTGGGACCCAGATTTCAATTGTACATATAAAACGAATTCAGAAGCAGGTACTGAAATTGGTAGGTGTTGTATTAAGTAGGGTGAATGTTGCTGTATTCTTTATAAAGCATTTTTTCTCCATGTGGATTTTATTAATGCATTTATTTATGGCTAATCCTTTGTGTGAATGAAGCATTTCAGAAAAATGTCTTGACAATCTCCAAGAGCTCTGACTACTTAAAGTTGTAGAAGGGCTTAGATCAGTTATCTGCATTTTTACATTTGAGTTTTTATGGAGCCATACAATCACAGAGTCTCTCAGGCTGGCAGTCACCACTGAAGCTGGTCTAGATCAGTACTTTGGTTCAAAGTAGACCAGGTTGCTCAGGACTGTGCCCACTAGGGTTTAAATAACCCCAAGGCTGGATACTCCACAGCCTCACTGGGTAATCTGTTCCAGTGTTTTACCACCCAGTAAAAATAAATTTTCCTTCTTCAATTTTCTTTTTGTAGCAAGGAGTTCATGATGAATGTGATGTTTAGAAGGGGAAGAGAAACAGAAATTATGAGCACTGCTTATATAAGCATGATACGAGCAGGACCTGCCATTTGCTTGACAAAATTCCGTATATCCTATTAGGGAAGCCACTTATTTCTAACTATCTTCGCTACTTATTTAACTTTTTATTCCCATCCATGGTCATTGCTTTTTTGGTGAGCTGCATAGGCCCATTTGATATTCTTTTTATATGTGATTGTGTTATCAAATGGAGAAATTGCTGACAGGAAACTAGTTTTCTTAAAAAAAACTGTCAGCTTCTCAGCAAGAAAAATTTGGTATCTTTTCACTCATTTCACTGAACATTCTGATGCTGCTGTCTGGCATTCAGTGATGAGATTCTGCTACAATGCATACAAAGAGGTATTTATTCAGGACTGTCAATATTTTAACACTTTTTATATCACCTACTACCTCCACTGAGTTTGCTAGCATTTTTCATGGTGATTTCTTTTTTCAGGGTTTGAAAAACCAGGCCCGGGTTAAGCTGAACATAGTTAGGTGTCCTCCAGTAACCACAGTCTTGATCAGGAGACCGGACCTCAGATATCAGCTGGGCTTCAGTGTGCAGAATGGGATTGTAAGTAGCTTCCACACTCTCTGGTTAAGTTTTAATATATAAGAAACTTCTTATCTATTTGTGGGTAAGTTTCAGTGTGGGAAGGCAGAGGTAGCTGTTTTCTCCCTTACAGTAAGCAGGACTTTGCACATGTGTTAAGTCTCCTATATAGAAGCTCAGTTAATCACAGTTATTTTTTGTCTTTGACTCTGTTTACTTCACAACTTTATAGAGTCAGCCAGAGGAACCGAAAAGCTGTTTTAGGTAGAGAAACAAAAATGTGTGGTAGAGGTTGCTTTCAATCTGCATCATTTGTGTCTAACCAAGCAAAAGACAGTCCTCGATCCCCTTTTGTTGTAAGGCATCTGCCTTCTGAACATTGCTAAACTGTGGTCCTTCATATACTCTTAAATTTCCAAATCACAACATATGTGCCGTACAACACAAACAGCCTTTTCTGACAGTTTGTTCTGCTCTTGGAAGAGAATATCCAGTAGTTACTTGTCACTAACAAATTTTAATTTGAATCAGTGATCGATTACATTTTAGAATTTGTTGAAAACCTCTGTGTTTAAATGCTGATTTACAGTTTACAAGCAAAAATGAGTAATCTAAAGCCTCTGACCCTGAAAAATTTGTCCTTTCCCTTACAGATCTGTAGCCTTATGAGAGGAGGTATAGCAGAGCGAGGAGGTGTACGTGTCGGCCATCGGATCATTGAAATCAATGGACAGAGTGTTGTAGCAACACCCCATGAGAAAATTGTTCACATTCTCTCAAATGCTGTTGGTGAGGTAAGAGCAGGCAGTGTGTCTAGGCAATATAACAGCCAATCACTGTTACCAGTGGAAACCAGTAACAAGTGGTGTCCCTCAAGGGACCATACTGGGACCAATACTTTTTAATGTCTTCGTCGATAATGTAGACAGTAGGATTGAGTGCACCTTCAGCAAGTTTGCAGGTGACACCAAGCTCTGTGGTGCAGATGAGGAAAGGAATGCTATCAGAGGGACCGTGACAGGCTTGAAGAGTGGGCCCATGCAAACCCCATGAAGTTCAACAAGGCCAAGTGCAAGATCCAGTACCCGCGTCGGGGCGGTCCCTGACACCAGTGCAGACTGGGAGATGAAGGGATTGACAGCAGTCCTGCAGAGAAGGGCTTGGGGGTAATGGTGGATGAAAAATTAGTCAAGACCCAGCAATGTCCACTTGCAGCCCAGAAAGTCAACTGTACCCTGGGCTGCATAAAAGGAAGCGTGGCAGCAGGTTGAAGGAGGGGATTCTGCCCCTTTGCTCTCATCAAGACCCCACCTGGAGTACTGCTGCCAGCTCTGGGCTCCCCAGTACAAGGCAGGCATGGACCTGTTGGAGCAGGTCCTGAGGAGGGCCACAAAAGTGGTCAGTGGCTGGAACACCTCTCCTATTAAGAAAAGCTGAGAGAGTTGGAGATGCTCAGCCTGAAGGAGAGAAGGCTCTGGAGCGACATGTTGTGGCCTGTCAATAATTACAACTGGCTTATCAGAAAGACAGAGAAAGACTTTTTAGCTGGGCCGGTAGTGAAAGGACAAGGGGCAATGATTTTAAACTGAAAGTGGGTAGATTTAGCTTGGACATAAGAGAGTAATTTTTTGTGGTGAGTGTGGTGAAATATTGGAACAGTTTGCCCAGAGAAGCTGTGGATGCCACATCCCTGGAAGGTTTGAATGTCAGGTTCAATGGCACTTTGAGCAACCTGACTCAATGAAAATGTCCCTGCCCATGGCAGGAAGGTTTGGACTAGATGATCTTTAAAGGTCCCTTCCAACCCATACCGCTCTATGGTTCTATGATACTGTGATTTTTGGCTTTGAGGCAAAAGCTAACAAACAGCTATAAATTCTGTATTACAGAAGTATTATAGCAGCCTTCCAGTACCTAAAGGGGACCTACCAGAAAGCTGGAGAGGGAGTTTTTACAAGGGCGCATAGTGATAGGACAAGGATTAATGGCTTTAAACTGAAAGAGGGTAGATTTGGATTGGACATAAGGAAGAAATTTTTTATGATGAGGGTGATGGAACACTGGAACAGGTTGCCTAGAGAAGATGTGGATGTCCCCTCCCTGGACGTGTTCAAAGGTTGGATGGGGCTTTAAGGAACCTGATCTAGTGAAAGATGTCTCTGCAGCAGGGCAGTTTGGACTGGGTGATCTTCAGAGGTCCCTTCCAACTCAAACTGTTCCATAATTCTGTGATTCTACCTCTGTTAGCCTGTTGCTACTCAACTTTAAGAAGTGGAACCGAGAGCAAGCCAGCGCACCATTTGTTTTATTACTTAGCCATAGTTCTTTAGAAGTATCCTAATCTGAAAATGTGAAGTGTCCACAACTTCAAATGGTTCATTGATATTAAACATACGATTTTGTAAAATCACTAGCTGCAATACTTTAATAAGGGTATGAGAACTCAGTTTTACCTTCCCCTTCTGTTCTGTATGACTTTAGCTAGTTCCTTCACCAACCTCTGTTGTAGTATGCATGTTAGGAACATAGATTAACTTGCCATATTTCCTCTAGATTCATATGAAGACTATGCCAGCTGCCATGTACAGACTGTTGACTGCACAAGAGCAACCAGTTTACATCTAAAGCTGACACCTCACCGTCACAACGTGCATGGAGGATGTTTTTCCTCATTAGTGCTTGTCTCTCTAGCACTGCATTTCTGTGTCTGCAAAGACATTCTCACCCCCCACGCCCGATACAAACACAACACTATCTCTCTGTCCTCCCTCCCTTTTTTCATCTTCTTCCCACCATTTTCCTGTATTTTGGGAGGGAGCAAAATATATCTATAGGACTATTTCGGTTGTGTCTTTTTACAAGTGAAACTTCATGCAGTTCCACATGCAAAACAGGAAGATAACTGCAGCATTGTTCACAGCACGATTCACAAAGAAGATTGACTCCGCTTCATGCTACATAATAACTTTTATTATTGAAGCTATAATTGGACAAACTAAGTAAACTAAATGTTGCTGAACAAAATATGTCTTTACCAAACAGATAAAAGTATAGGGCACAAAGACTTCTCTTGGATATCCTGCATGTGACACTGCTTTTCTGGCACTATTTTCCCACAGGCACTGAGCTCAGTGTTAAAGGTTTATGTCTGTAGGGAAAGTAGAATACCAAAAGGATAATTTTGCCTTCAGGAAGAATTACCTGCTTGTGAAAACTCAGTAAACCCTACTGTTGTAAAATGGACCGTCAAAATACACACCTTTTAATTCCCCTCTGTCATCAGTTCTTCATGACAGTAGGACCCCAAAAGGTACTCTATGAGTTGCTGAAACATGTTACACTTGCATTACTTACACTAAGTAATTTGGGAGGCATTTTTTACAGCTGCCTCCCCCTCTCTGCCCCCAGGTTTCTAACTCTTTCGTTTTCTTCTACTTTGTTTTTAAATGCAACATGTCTTTTATAGTCCCTTGCCTATTTTAGAAGTTAAAGGAGAGGGGGAGAATCTTTAAATATCTACAGGAGAAATAATGAGGGGATTTCCTGAATAGCTGCTCTTTTTCTAGGCAGTTAATTCAGAATTTGGTGCACACAGCCATGTGCGCCAGTGTATATAGACATTTTTTTAAATTGTGCTTGCTATTTATGGAAGTTTGAATATAAGAGATCTGCAGACTATTCTAAGTGATTTTGTTCTCTGAACCAGTTTTAACATATATTTTTGTCCAAAGACCTGTCTAATTTTATTGACTTTTCCTTTAGTTCATGATATAGATAAGAGTGGAAGGGATGAGGTGGGAATAAACCTATTTATTTTGTTATATAATTTAACTTGTGATTTTTTTCCATCCATGGCACTTAAAGGAAATATGTGTGTACTATATGCACTTGTATGAAGATGATAAACTCTAGGAATGTATGAAATCTAGGATTTGATTGGCCTCTAACTTGCATGCTAGAGACAAAAGGGGAAAAGGGGGATTGGGTTGGGTTTTTTTGGGGGGGTGGGTGGGTGTGGGGAAAAGCAATGACTTCTCTTGCTAGTGAGAGAAAAATTCTCAATTCTTTGTAGTTACTTTTTACCAGGACAGTGTACTGGTGCATGTGCTGAAATTGAACCATGCATTTAGTCCAGGCTAGTATGTTGATTTCTTTCAAATAAGCAGTTTGTGCTTAATTTTACTGTGATAGAAAGGCTCAGTGAGATGAAAACCAGAGCAGGTCACACAGCCACAAACCACTTCTGCTTTGCAAATGTGCTGTTGGTCTTAGTCATTTATTTCTCAGTTGTGGGGTCGACTGTGCAATGTAAATGTTGTTTGCAGTCTAGTAATGATACCTAGACATTACTACAGAGATTCATGGAAGTGGATGTGTGTGTGTGTGTGTGTGTGTGTGTGTATGCATATGCATACTTAGTGCAAATGCTGCTAAGAGCCATTGAGCACTCTTGCTGGAGGTTCATTTTTGGTTTTCAGAAACCATGGATATTTGTGGGCTGATCAGAGGTGGAGAATAAACTTTGTATTTCAATCAGAGGTAGAAAATAAACTTTGTATTTCAGTGAGCAGTAAATATTTAAAGGGGATAATAAAGTGGTGCATAAACTATTGTAGTAAGTGAATACATTTTAGTGTTGAAATTAGTGTATGATGACTTGATTTAACTGCAGTTCTTGTTGTTATATAATTTAATCCAAATCTCCAGAATAGCAGATTGCACAAGAGAGCAGTGTTAGTATTCCAGGTTAGTACTTACCTCTACTACCTGACTGATGCAACTAGATAGTGAATGACTTGTGAGTATATTGTTTAACTGTAGGCATCTGGTTTATGATCATACAAACTTTTTTCCAGAGTTTCCATATATATAGTAATATATGTAAATATGATATATAACCATGTACAATTTAGATTATATACAGTGCAGCCTTTCCATAAGTTGCCTGAGAAAATCAGTTATCATGCTTCTGGTTCATGCTATGTTTACACCCTCTGCTTCACTTGTTTCTGTGGTTCTGTCCAGCTCATGTGGTAGGGTCTTTAACTCACTTCATGGGGAAATGATGAAGACCTGAAGATGCAGATGTATTTAGAGATGTATCAACTGTTTCTTTGAAAATCTTGCAGCCAAGATTCTGTGAAGTTGCTGGCAGCTGGGTGCTTGAACAGTTCATGGTAAACAGGTGCTTAACATTAAGCAAGTGAGTGCTTGCATGATCAGAGTCTAGCAAAAAGTCACAGTTTTCCCAATTACATTGTGTGCAGACTGAGAGGTCCATAGTGTGTGCACACTTCTGATAACAGTAAGCAATCCCTTTTTACTTTGTAAAGGAAAGGTTTCAAGAAAAAGGAGCTTGAAAGGGAAAGCTGGCAGTTCTCTGTAGACTGTTGCAGCAGTTTGTTGGATTACATACACGAATTTTTAACAGACTCAAAGGAACAAACTGCTGGTTTACATTCCTTCTTTAGCGACAGACCTGAATTATTTCTCATCCTTGCTGCTTCATACAGTCTGATTAATTCTTCCATGTTTACATTAAGGATGAAACATCCCTTATATTTTTTTATTGGCAAGTTTCACACATATGTTTTGAGTCTTGTTTGAATTTGACTCAGTTGGGATTTCCAGGTTTGCTTGCTTTCCTTTTTTTCTAAACAAAATGTATTTCTGAAGACAGCAATGTGGTTGAGATCTCTTGTACATATTTAGCACAGTACCTAGACTATGAAGTTGTACTATTGTTCTGTAAAAAGGGTGAATAGAAATTATTGTAAAGCGTTGGGAAAAGTATAGTTATTGTATTTGTAACAATATTGTTCTTTGTAAACATATAATGATCTCTCTATATAAATACAAATATATATAAAAATATGTGAGCCTGGAATGTTGATATTGCACATCTACTGAATGTAATTCCTCTGATGTTTTTGCCACAGGTCTCTGACCTCTGTAATGAAGCTGCAGTGTTTTGATTTGGGGGGAGGGTAAGGTGGAGAGGAGTGGGTTTTTTGTTTCAGATGGGGCAGAGTGGGGGGTTTCTGGCCAGCTATTTTGTTGTGGTGTATTTACTGTGCTACATTCCTTTATTTAACAGAGTGCTAATGTCTGTAAGATTTGCAACAATAAAATACAAAATTACCTCAGACTAGGCTGAGAGTTTGCTCATACTGGCCTAGGGGGTTGGCTTGCCAATACCAAGTGGGTGAATGCTTGGAAGGTGTCTGAACTTTGCTTTTGCCACTTAGTCTGGAGTAATATGATATGTGTTTCTGCAGGTGCAAATGAATGCTGTTGACTTTATTTTTAAAACAGCATTATTTTCAGGTAAGAAATTACACTAGTGCTCCTAAAGGAAGCTGATTCCTATCTAAGGTTGCATCCCTGCTTTTACTATGTGAAATGTCACCATGTTTGCCAAAAATATGTTATTTCAAGATACCTTTTATATGACAGAAATATTATTTCATTGTCTGAATTACTTTAAATATGCCTTTTTCATAAATGAGGCCTTGCTAAAATTCTGTACACTTACTATCATTTCTGATTTCCTCACTGGATGATTTTACCAATGACCAAATTAAGATTTGATTAATTTGATTCAATTAATAGGATTAAGATTCACAAAAACCTCTTTCTGAATCCTAAGCAACTGGCTAAAAGGCTTGTGCTCTCTCCCTCCACCACTGTTATTTCTGCTAGTCCATGTGCACCTGTGTATAGGGAGTAGGGGGAACAGGGAAGACATAAGAATGACTTTCAGAGAAGTAAACTAAAAGCAGGTACAATTTTTTTTTTTCACTTTAAGCCCATGTTTCATGCTTATCCTTATCATAAGCATCCACTTACCCATTGATGCTTCTTCCCGCTGTCTTTACCCTGTTGCAGCCTGCATGTACTCTGCCTTTCCTCCCTGTTTCATCCCATAAAGTATCTTCCATGGCTTCTGTGAGTTTCACCACTGGTGAGGAGGTGTGTATGCTGCTCCTTCTCCAGAGGGGCATCTTCAGGCAAGGCCACAGAAGTTCAGGAGATGTACCCTGACAGCAGTGGAAGAGAGACAGTGTGGCAGGTTGCCCTGAGTTGTGTGCCCCCTGTTTTAGAATGAGAAGGTCTGGGACTGAGGGCAGTATCTCACCCACTGATAAATTCCCTTTGCTCTAACTGGTGGCTTTTCCATTGGGTGGGAGTTGCTGGAGCAGTGGTGATGGCAGCTGTGTTTGAGAGGGTTGATGAAAGGAGATTTTTCATTAATTCTGCAGTCTGCCCAAATGGGAAATGAGACTGCATTTGCAAATGGGAAAGGGCATGAGAAGTTTATCTTTTTAATGACAATGGCTCATAAAGCTGGTAGTTTTAAAGAGAAAGGGGGGGGGGGGGGGGGGAGCAGCCGCTGGTCGGAGACTGGTTCTGATGAAAGATATTTGTGTAAACTTTTTCTTGATGGATTAAAAAACACTTTAGGAAATGAGAATGATTCTTCTCTTGCTAAGGGATGCACTGTCACTGGAGCTGTGGTGATTTAAGTTAGCCACAGGATACCTTGTAGCTCTTGGAATCTTTGCATGTTTAATACTTGATGAAATAGTATTAAGTGTGGTAAGTATCCTTTACATGACCTCTTGCTGAGATTCTAATTATGGCTAAGAAAAAGCAACTGGGTTTAGTACTGTGTCTCTCAGTGCCTGAAGATAATTAAATTAAAACTTGCCATGTTGTTTGAGTATAGGGGTAACTTTTTAAAAAAACTTGCAATGTTATTGTTCTCATACTGGTAGAGAAACTTCTATTTTGGATAACTACTCAGTTTGCAAGAGCACTGTTTTGAGGTAGATTTGCTGCCTCTGTAGAAAGTACTGAATCTTTTCTGGATCAGTGTGCCATAGTCAGAGAGATATGTGAGGCTGGCTGTAAATTCGTGGCAGTCAAGATGCAGTATTAAGTGTAGTGGCTGAAGAGGGTAGGTGCCTAGTGGACAAAACAGAGTCCTGAATGATATATAATCCTTGCAGTTAGCAAGGACCTGCCTGTCCAGTCCGTAGCCATTAAGGTTGTCAGGTGCAGAATAGAGCACAGTCTGGCTACAGAAACTAGCCTGCTTGGTGTTCAGGACAGTCTCCAAGAAATACAGGTATTCTAGTATTTTTTACACACTGATTCAGCTACAAAATTTGCAAGTATAACGTAAGATGAGGTACATGGAGAACAGGTAGGCTCCTACCCTCACATAAAGTCCCTCAGCTTGTGCATTGAGACTGGTTACCCGTAGTGCACAGACCTGGCTATCAGCTCTCGGAAGCACGCCAACGGGACAGGGAAGAGGTCTTCCAAGAAGCCTGTGACAACAGGCCAGTATTACCCTGGGAAGTTGATGACTCTGAATATATATGTTTTTTGTATTTTTCCTCAGGTGGAACAGCTGCTTGTGCCACATTGTTTCTCTTAGGTTTTTAGCAGGTCGTGTTTTGTGCAGCTCACTAAGGGAACAGTGTACCAGGGTAATAACTTGATTGATAGGTTTTATAAATAATTGTGGCCTTCTTCCTGGCATAATTACCTGGTCAATTAGAAATTAAGAGCTGTAGTAAGCAGACAATTCATTGAAATCAGATTTTTTTCTCTCTTCTGTTATCAGAAACATTTACCTGTGTTTTGAAGCCCTGTTCAGTGGTCCAATGGCTGGTAATTTTAGCTCAGGTTAGTCCTGTTCCACTGCAGTAATGAGCAATGAACTGAATTGTGATCAAGTCTTCTGAAGGGTAAGCTTATGTTGCATCCTGACTTGGAGCCCTGGGACCTTTGTGCTTTTCTCCCAGTAGGGCTGTGAGGGGTTTATATATAGAGTGTGACAGCAAGGTAAGAGCTGCCAAGAGCTACTGGAAGTACGGCTCGCAATGATGGCATGTGCAAAATTTTCCTCTTCCACAGCCTAGTGTTGGAAGGGTAGGGATTAACTGGGAAAAGGAAGCTAACGCAGAAGGTAGGAAAGAACTCCTGCTTAAGATGATGCACGTAACAAGAAGAGTTGGAGTTTTAAATGTGATGAAATTGCAAAATATGTAGCAGAGCTGAGGTAAAAGCTAGCGTAACAAAGCAATGTGTTCTCATGGTGTTTTCTTTCTTCTCTGAAACAAACCCCTTCATTTTTCACTTGCTGTGCTCTTACTTCTGAGGGCAAAATGTACCAACATGCCAGTACTCCATCAAACTCAATACCCCTAACATATTTCCCTTACTAGACAGGAAAAATAAACCACCAGTTCCAGTACAGAGAGAAGCATTTTATTTTATTCATGTTACTACCTTTAGTGAGTCAACCCGTACTGCACAGTTTCAGCTTCTGAACAAGGTCAATTGAAACTCCCCTTAAAGCTCTCTGGTTTTCAGTCTGGAGGCTGTTCAGTAAGTTTAAATGAAGCTATACTTTATTGTTAAAACAGTAGCAAGAATATTTAGCCATCCTGCTGAGGCACAGAAGATTACAGCTAGTCTTGCAAATAAAAATCTGTGTGCTAGATCCCAGCTCTGAAAATCTTTTCTGTATTCTGTGTTAGCAGCAAATACACAGAACAAAGCTTAACAAACTCTCTGCAGTCAACAGCTTGAGCCAACAGGCATATACATTTGTTTATTAGCCAGAAGGTGTCAGCTCACTGTGACCTAGTGGTAGGTGATAAAGATTGCCCAAACAACGTTAGGCAGTCACCTGCACATCTGCAGAGGATTTGAGATGGCTGCATACATGCTTCCAGCATGGATAGCGGCTGGTATGTGACAAGCGCCTACACTAGGAAGTAAATTGCTATAGGCAAAAAAAAAAAAAAAATACAACAACAACCAAACCAAAAAAACAGTGGAACTACAGTAACACATACCAGATGAACATAGGTATTGACACTGACCCTGCTCTCCAGCAAGATACAAAGTGCACACATGCATTAACTGTCCTTGCCTCACCACAGTAAATGAAGGCATAGGGCTGTTCTGCCATCTCTTGTCAGTTGAGTGAAAAAAGCAAATCTGTCCAAAGTGGTGACAGACTAGAGAGATGCAACAGGACAGTACCGTATGGGAAACAGACTAGTTGCACCTGAGAGCCATGAAGGCCAGCATGCAATCTCCTTAATAGGCTTTGTAGAACAAGCGTCCCCTTAGCAGCCTTGAGTGTGAGGGTATAAAAAAAAATGGATTATTGACACACTTTTTCATCTACTCGCCAAAGACAATTTTCCTGTGAGGATGTATATCTAACAGAAGTGCTTTACTGAGGAATAAACAGAAAACAGCTCAAAAACAAAGACAGAAAGTGACTCAAATTATGGTTTCCCTGACAATGCCAATAAGACTATGATGCCATTGATACTGTGCTGTCTGGATCTTCCTCTCCCCTAACTGGTCCTCATCCATGTGAAAGTAGTCATGTCACCGCACCCCTTCAGCTGCAGGAATCCAGGATACTGTCTGAAAGGTAACACGTGGGCACTTGATGACATGGCTTGCTGGACAGGTGCCATCACTAAAAGAAAAGAAAGTGTATCAGATTTGGTTTCAGGCTTTTGTTCCATTAAAATAGTTTCTTACCAACTAGGAAGAAGCTAGTTGTGCTGTTGTCTGTTATTTTTTAAAGAATAATACAAAATGCTGAGACTAAAACTTCTGTTTGTCAAGAAGGTGTGGGAAAAGCAAACCCAATTGGGAAAAGGACTAAGAGTTGTCTTTTCTGATTCTTTTTTTTTTTCTTTTTTTTTTTTAATTGCACAAGAATTAACTCACACCAAACCATGGCATGTCAGGTGTTGCTTAATGGGAATCTAAATGGCTTTTGCCACTGGACTGTAATAACTTTCAGGTCAGTGCAATAAGTTTTAGTCTCATAAGGAATTTTTTTCCCAGCTGTTCATGTCAAATTTGTTGAGGTTTTTGTTGCCTGTAGGCTCCAGTGGGAAATCTCACTTTATCTGCAGAGCCTAAATTACAGTCTTTGATGTGTTTTGTTTCAGAACTCAAACCAAAACCAGTTGTCACAGCAAATCACTTGTACCATGTGTGGATCAGCTCACCTATCCAAATTGCAAGCTACCAAAATTGCTTGTTTGATGAAGTCTATAATATCTGAAACTTCTGAATATTCATTCCATCAATGTAAGCATACGTTTTTCTGATTTTTTTCCTTTAGTACTAGGTCTAGTTGCTTACTCGAAGCAACTAGAAAAGTTGCTTCTAGTGGGTTTACATATAAATTTCCTTGTCAGCTTCCATTTATAATAGTAACTCCTTTGTAACATCTCTTCCATCTTGCCTGCCATGCACTATCATGTTATTTACAGTTCATGATTCTACCACAGAAAACCATCTCTTTCAGCTTTTAAATACACATATTCAGTGTTGCGAAAACCTTCCTGGCTGTGTGGTTGATAAAGCAAGAGACATCTCACCTGCGCAGCCTCTCACACACTCCCTAAATAAATCTACAGTAGCAAAGCTAGTTAGGTTCAAAAACTTTTACACACAAAGCAGAGTGACAAATGTAAACATGTACTCCCAAACCAAGGCCAGTGGGTTTCCACATCACCTAAGAAATACAAGTAACAAAACTACCTGCTCAAGGAAGGGGGCACTGGTGATAGCTTCTGCCCCATGTTTCTCATCTGATTTGAAAACAGACTTGATATTTTCCACACATTCATATAGGTCAGGGCTCATGCTACAGGAGAACTGCTCTAGGATCCTCGCCAGAAGCTGTTTCATTTCAATGCAGCACATACTCTACCAAAGATTGGAGTCTTCCCCTCAGAGCTCTTCCTCTCAGACTTTTCAGCAAAGTGACAGAGCAGCATTGTGGTTCTCCTTCAGTCTCTGTTTCAGCTTCATAGCTGAGCACTCCCCCTGAAGATAAAGATCAAACAAAGCAGACAATCCACTTGGTTCACAGTGCTGTTGTTCAACAAGTATCCCTTGGCATTTTGTTCCTGACTCAGTGATGATGCAGTGCACAGTTTAATGACGTAAAACGTAACAGTCTGGCATGATCAGGGCAGCATGCAAGGCTCACTTGTATTGGATTTACACTAGAGAAAATGCCTGTAAAATAGTCATACATAGCTATGGTTAAGCACATATCACGTGTCAAAGGGTCTGGAGGGACATTTCTGCGAAAACTATTTGCCATTTTGTGTACAACTGTTCCTTTCTCTTTTGCTTCTGTTCTGAACAGACCTGAAATGAGCATCGAGTGCCAGTGTTAACATACAGGTATACAAAGCAGGTTAAGCAAAGTTTGAAGGCTTTCATGATCTCTACTAAACTCTGTAACTTTCAGTTACTACCAGTGAAGAGGGCTAGTTACAAACTATCTGAAAATAATTACCAAGCTGGAAGCTAGTAATACTACAAAGTGGAAATGTAATAAAAAAATTAAACAAAACAAACCCCCAACATTCAAAATTACCTTTTCAGGACTAAACAAGGGGCAAAGAGGAATCAATTCCACTGTCTTTGGTCTGAATAAAAATCCCCTGCCTTTGATCTAAATAAAAATCACCAGTTTTTGGTCTTGTTAAAAAATAAGAGCACCTACAGGTTGTTCAAGAAGCGCTTTAATGTTGGCTTTATGCCAAACACAACAGTACCCAAAGCAGATGCAAAACTTTCCAGCAAGAGCAGCACAAACTAACTTGGAGCAGCTTCCACTGTTCTGCTGCAGCTGCATCCCCTTTCTGCAGCACTCATGGATTCAGCTTTCAGGTCCAGTGCTGAACAGACCTAACCTCAGTTACACCAGGCCTAAAGAGCCCGGGTGCTTCTGACTGATGGAGTCTCTGTACAGCAGAAACGCTTTGCTTTCACAGCTATGAATAGGCTGTGTCATGTAACTATTGCTTCAGCAGCAAATTCTCCAGGGTGCTGTGTTGGAACTCGATAGGAGGAGTAGAGAAAACACATGATGTAGCAGACATAAAAACATTCCACAAAATAGTAAGTGTAATCCTGATAGGCATGCTGTCAGTATTCAGAATAAATGGTTGTTACTGACACGCTCCCTTCCTGCTTACATATTGTGAGTGTTTCTATGAATCAGCAGTTAATATGGGGGATTCCAACATCCTTTAATAAAAACTGCAAGACTCTTAACTAGTGGATTTTTAAGACTGTCAACAGAATCAAGAACTCTGTAGTCACATTAGCAGTTTTTCCACAGCAACTGAAATGGATTACTGACACTAGTGTGGATGCAACAGACTTCATTGGCTCTACACTGTAGGTTTTTTGTATTGCGTTTTCATTTTTGTGATGCTATGGAACAAGAAGAGACATGCAAGTGAAATAACCAAGATAATTTTGCTTTACATTGCTCACATTGACAACTCCCCTAGCAAGTTTTTAAATGAGAAGTCCTGTGTGCTCCCGCCTCATCTTTCACCATCCCTCCCTCCTCCCCAGAATAACAATGCCTGCTACAGACCGTGTTCCTGCATGTGAAAGCCTAAAACCAAGCAAGACTAAGGTGTTGGGGGGAGGAGATTTGGCAAAGCACAAACTGCTGATGTAGGTACTCTGTTGGGAGACAGTAGGTGATTTCTGCAGATGCTAGGTTCAGGGTACTAACCTACACAAATAATTTTTTAAGGACTCATAACATCAGCACTGACAGAGAAAACGAAGTCACCTTGCAGCAACCAGTAGCGCAGAACAGGTCACTCGTACATCGGTTCTGCAGGGGACTGAAGGCGCACCGCCGTCCTGCAGGCGCCCAGCTCCGTGAAAGGCTCACCCTGCTGGCAGGCTCGGGAGTGCTTTCAGCTGAGTAGTCGGGAACATCAAAGGTGGAGGAAAAGTAGTCAGAATAAGGTAGATCTTGTAGCAGCCGTTATTAGAGATTATTACTGATTTTTTTTTTTTTTTTGTCGTTCCCCCTCCCCCTCAAATCTGTAATGATTGGACACAAAAGCCTAGAGGTGCAAGTATGTGTGCGTATACCCACACTCACCAGTAACACTGGTCTAAAGCCTGCTTAAACGTTTGCAGAAACCTGTTCAGCCTTATGCAACTGGAATAGCAAAAAAATACAGTTCTGCCTGGTGTAAACCTTATCTCTAACTACCTGATCAGAGAGAAGGGAGCTACAGCTTTCTTGGAGTGGAAACTAAATCTCACAAAGCCTGAAATCCTCCTGCATATAAGCAGACGTGAGAGGATACGTTCACAGGGGCCAGTCACTGTTTGCAATTCAGTAGCTCATGAATCAGCCATCAGTCGCTATAAGGCAATTTAAAAACTTGTTTCATGAGGTTCTTTATTAGAAGAAGTATTTTCCTGAATTCTTGTGATAGGTTTCATCTTTCCAATTAGTCAACATTCCTCCTTTTCCTTAGGGTGGGATTATATACTGCGAGTCCCACAACTGCCTTTTAGAGAACAGGACAGGATGAAGCTATATATTTCTCACCAAGCCTGGTTCTATACCTCCCTCTGATGCCACCTGGCATATTACAGAAAACAATGTTCTTTCTCATGCAAGAGTAAAATACCAAATCAATTTAAACAGTCTTTTGTTCAGAACATGGCAAATGTTTGTGCTGCTAGTCTAATAGGAGTGTACCAGTGACCAGGGCATTTGCAAAAATTAAGGCTTTGATGATATGTAGTTGTTGAGCATGCCACCTTATCTCCTAAACAAATGCAACCTAGAATCTCTAAAGCAAAGAAACAGTGACACAACCTACATCAAGCAGACACCAGCCTTGAAAGTCAGTAGGTAGGACCATCAACAAAGCATGGTGGGCCAAGAATCAGGCAGGATTAAAGAATCCATCACCACTATAAACTTGTTAGCACCAATGGAGTTGTGCTAGCAGTCAGTTCTTGAGGCACAGTGCTGTTGGTACTGGAGAAGTCTTTTTATTAATTACTAATGAATTAAATTAATTACTAATTACTAAACAGATGATTGCCTATGATAATTATGATAAACCAATCTTACAATAATTCTTCATAATATTAATATTCTAAATGTCAGAGATGTAACTGGCTTAAGCCGGTGTGTACTGGAAATGCATATACCTAGTATTTGATAATGAAGACCAGCTTCCAAACATCCCCAGCCATCAGCAGAAGGTTGCATGTCTTCCTACTACAGTTGGCAGGGAAAGTCCCACTTTGCTTGACAGGAGTACTTTTCAAGTCAGTAAAACAACTTCAGCTGGCACAGAGAAGCTTACAGCTCCTTGTGCAGCCGGCAGTCAGGACTCCCCCAGTTCTGCTGACAGGGAGTAGTGTGTAGCTTTAACTTCCATCGGGAGCTACAGATCAGTTCTGGTGATGCCAAGAAAATCACAGCACCATACACAAATGCCCTGACACTGCAGGCTACCAGCATAAACTGAAAGTTCAGCTTTTATTTATAGGCTGTAACTCTACACATCAGCTGAGAGAGACGATGGAGTTCCTCTGCCACAATTCCAGGATATCCCCTCATTTTGTGTTTCCCTCTTGCTGTGGTTTAACCCCAGCAGGCAGCTCAGCCCCACACAGCTGCTCAGTCACAGCCCCCATAGCGAGGTGGGGACAAGAGCTGGAATGGCAAAAGTGACAGAATTCATGGGTTGAGATAAAGACAGTTTGAGGCAACAGGGATGGGATGACCAACAAAACAAACTGAAGAAAAATGAGTGATGCAAAAGCAATTGCTCACCACCAGGTGACTGACATCCAGCCAGTCCTAACTGTTGAACATGATGTTATACAGCATGGGTCGTCCCTTTGGTCAGTTGAGGTCAGCTGTCCCAGCTGTCTCCTCTCCCATCCTCTTGCTCACCCACAGCCTGCTTGCTGCCAGGGGGTAGGGTGAGGGGTGGGATGTGGCAGGGGGAGGGGAGGGGATTTGGAGGCAGAGTAGGAGATGGAGCAAGCCTCAATGCTGTGCAAGCATTGCTTAGCAAGAGCTAGAACACTGGTGTGTTATGAACACTATTTTGGTCACAAATCCCAAACAGCACCATCTGGGCTGCTATGAATAAAATTAACTCCATCCCAGCCAGACCCAGTACATCTCCCTAAATATAACGAGAGGAAGAGATACTGCTCAGCATATTTCCTTTTCTTAAATTAATTACCCCTAGAAAGCCTTGGCATCAAAGAAGCAACGTTAATATTCTTTACTGAGATGCTCACTTTTTTCTTTATCTGAATTTAACAACTAGGCTGAGATTTAAACGTCTCTCTACAGATCTTTTTAGGGGGGTGGGGGGTGGGGGGAGATGGAGAAGCCAGTTAAAAGTTTAGGGAGGAGGGTACAACTTAGGACCTTTGCTTAGATCTGCTTGCTTCCAAAGGAAGTTTTTAAATGCAAACAATACCTCAAACAATGCCTCATCATAGCTTTCATTTTTTAAAACAAAAACCCAAGGTTTTCTGACTCTCCTTCACAAGTTGCATTTTCTATAGTATTCTTTTCCTGTTTGCCATTCTCATAACTTTAAATAGTCACCATGCAGCCTTATTTTTGACATCCTATTTTCATTTGTGCTCAAAGAGCCCCAAGAAAGCAAGAGCCATTTTATCAATAAGAATTCCTTGAGAATTAAGATTTTTGCTACAGCTCTTCTAAATTTTTCTGGTTATCACAACTGATGATATAACAGAAGCATGCAAGTACTTGTCTTCAGAGGTCTCAGGCAGACTCCCGGAGTGTAAGGGAACTTCAAAAGACTTGGTTTTTGGTTAAAGTATGCTTTTATGTAAACATATTTTTTTTTTCCTGCCACCACTTAGTAGGGACAATTTCAACTGATAAACTTCACACTAAAGTTTTCCTACAGCTTGAGAAGTACGTTGGCTGAAGAGAAACCGCAGTCAAATAGTAGATTTGGGACTTCCCCTGCCACCCCTCCCCACCAAGTGTCTTTACTGTCTATATTCTTGCGGCGTGCATGTTGTGCAGGTAGGCACATAGCCATCTGTTGCACAACAGATATCTGCTGCATAATGGCAAGTTCAAATGAAAAATAGAACAGATTTCCACTAGGGCTGTACTGGAAAAACTGCCTGTGACTTACCTGGGAGCCGGTAATATTTAATTGCAAACGTGAACGATGACAGATTAGGCTAAAAACCAACTTGGAACCATTTCCATGGTTTTCTAAAACAATACTGAGCAAAGTTTGATGAGGCCTCTGTAAGTAGTGTAGCTACGTCCTGTACCTGTATGTAGAAACTATTTAGTAATTCTTCCAGTGCAGGCTGAAGAACAGAGTAATTCTCACATTTAGCTCAACACACTATGGTATTATTTTATCCTTTTCCTATTTTTGTCAGTAACAAAATGTCAACAGGCACCATCGTGAATATAAAACAAATGGAAGCACTGGAGCTGGACGTAATTTCTTACAATGTATGAATGTAAAGTGCACAACTACTTTGTAGATTACTAAGAAGGACATATATCTTTATTTTCATATCTTAAGAGCAAACAACTTTTCAAGTATTTTAAACATTACTCCCTGTTCCTACCGCCTAAAACAATCACGGTTCTGTATCTTCAGCTTGCAATATGGTGGCTGCCTTTCAAAGAAATAATAATGTTGCTGCTACATTGAGTCATCTGGGTTGGGTAGGACTGTTACAGACCAAATTTTAAAATGTGTTTTTTACCTTGAGCGGCCTGCCTATCACTCACTTCCCTTGATTCAACAGCAACTTCCATGACCCTTTTTAGTGCACCTTCCTAGAATAAAATAGAAAAGTTGAAAAATCACAAGCCACTATCTTTTTTCTGGTACTTCCTAAGAACTGCAACATCCATCTTACAAAGTGAATACTTTTGCTTAACTGCACAGGGACTATGTGATACGGGTTTAATTCCACTGCAAAACCAAGACCAGTGAATGTATAAATTTAACGTTCATGATCCAGGTCAGCACATGTTATCCTGGCGAGTATTTCTGGGGGGAAAGCACTGAAAACACTACTGAAAAAAGATCAGTGAGCATGGCAAAATCATGACCTAGTCCCACATGGGAGGAGTACAGGTGCAGAAGGGAATTAAAGCAAGGAGGCAGCACAGGGGTCCTCTAGAATAACCAGCAAGAGGTGTGCTCCACAGTACATTTTGCTCCTTCTGCCATGCCCCAACAGAGTTTTCCAGCTGGGGAAAACTTTTCAGTTCTAAAGGTAAGTGATAATTAAAATATTCAGTGATATTTACAGAAACTCATATTTGCAACCAAATATATTCTCCTGCTACTCTGGAATGAAAAGATACCTGACTTATGTTTAACATGCCTCAGTGCAAACTTACCTTTATAGTGGTCATGTTACACTTTTAAAATCCTGTGAGCCATACCTGCTCAGAGTTGCTCTGGCTCCATGGAATTTCATAAATAGGATGTTGCTTCAGAGAACAAGACACTTCAATGTTTTTGATTAGCGCTCCATAACCACAGGGCAATAGATTCACATCAGAGCCAAGAATCCTGCAACAAATAGCACCAAGAGACTCCATGAGTATGGATTTCCAGCTGAAAAAAAAATCACCTGCTACCAAACTCCATCGGGTTCCCTGTGCCAGCTCAGATTTTGAGATCGCAGCCACAGCTAATGAACTCGTCAAGAGCTGCAAGAGATTTTCCCAGAAGATGGCAGGAAATGGCTCCTAAGGAGGTGCCTCTCCAGTGCTTCACCAGAGCTTCAAATGCCTTTGGGCAGTACTGCACCTGGGAACCCATTTCAGTTTTAATTCAGAGATTCAGTTTTGTTTCAAGAGATTCAAATACAGGTGTTCACTCAAAATGCAACAGCCTAGCTCTGATTTTTGAGAACTACTGAATTCTTAATTGTAATGGAAATTCAAGATACTTCTGATCTCATGTTTTATGTTCAGATACAGCTGCACAGAAAAAGGTAAATTCAAACTAAAGGCTATCTTTGTGAAGATGCTTGATTAAGGATATTATAGTTGGATCAATTCATGAAGGCTTGTATGAAGCAAATGTATATCTTGGTTAACTTTACTTCTGAATTTTCAAATTGCTCTCCAAACCCCTAAATACAGCAGAAATCCCAAAGATCTTTTGCTGTATCATCTTCCTAGGATGTAGCTCTGAGAGGGAAGAAATCAGAACAATGCCTGGAGAAAAATGACAAATGCTGATTGTGATAACATAAGTTTACATTACACCATTAACCATTAACACTGGAAGAGAGCAGGGCTGCTGAGGGGACCCTCTCCACACAATCTTCAGAGAAGTTTGTGAACCAAAGTGTCT
This sequence comes from Falco peregrinus, assembly GCF_023634155.1. Classification (NCBI taxonomy): domain Eukaryota; kingdom Metazoa; phylum Chordata; class Aves; order Falconiformes; family Falconidae; genus Falco; species Falco peregrinus. Next base: position 45,074,129 of record NC_073739.1, on the reverse strand, counting down.
CAATTTTTCTCCTCTTTTAATACATTTTTTAATTGCTGATTTGTTACTGAGCAGGAACCTCAAGCAACACACAGAAGTCCATGTGTTTTGCTCTCTGGACCCGTGTCAGGTTTACAGCTATCACTAGCAGATGTGATCTCTCTACAAAGAAATGTTACACAAGAGCAAGTACTTCCTTCCAGAGTTTAGGGCTTCTCTGGACACTGGTTGGAGGGAACAAAGATGACTGTGAAAATTATTTCTTGCAAGCACAGAGGAAAGAGCAGAGGTAATGGAAATGCTGCCGGTGGAAGGCTACTTACAGGGGAAAAGGAACTGGGGACCAAAAGGCTCTTGTCAAGGTATTGGAGGGACTACATGGAGAAATTTGAGGAAAAGAAAGAAAAAAATTTGATAACCGGTCATTGCTTTTTTAGTCTTAAAAATGGTGGAAATAAAACATGTTAAAATCATTTTTCATTTCAGCCTATTTCATCTGCCCCTAAAAGCTTCAAAACAAGATTGGAGAACAGGGGAGGTTGGTGCCTCCTTGACATTAATTCGTCACATTTTTCACATTTTTCCAGTACGTTCATGCTGAGCTTACATTCAGTGTAGGCCACAAAATTATATACTTATTGAACTTTAGTTTTATTTTTAAACATGCTTGATCTGGCCTACCCAGATTAGTCACGCTTTGAAAATTAAAATTGCATCCAAAAAGTATACCATGTTAAAACTTATTGCAGAATGTGCAACTAGAAAAGCATTCCCTTAAGTCCCCTAATATAAAAGTAATTTCCAGGATGTGCATGTTTGTCAATTTATTCTTTATTTCTTTATTTCCACTCTTTATGCAAGCAAAGCAAATTCTTGTGTTAGTCAAAAAGTTGGCATCTTTTTGAAGTAATGGTACAGTAAAGGTAGAGAATAGGAGTCAAAGCTTTTTCAGCGAACCCCACTGCCGAGACAGTGCGTCAGACCGTAGGGAGGCTCTGTACCACCGCTGGCAAGCAAGACATGAAGGGGCAATGCACATCCTTTGCCACTTCTTTCCCACCTTCTGCACTCATACCTCAGCTGAACAACACCGTCAGGGCTTTGTCCTCCTGGAAACGTTAGTGTTTCAATAGCAGAAATACATTCGGTGGTTAAAAAAGAACTGTCAGCAGCACAGGGTTTCAGTTTGAGGCACACACTGAATTTGAGAATACACAACTTGGACAAGCAGATTTGCATTTTGGCAAATGCCTCTAGTCCCCAAATGATATTTTAAACTGGACTGGGGTAGATTTCTAGACTCCAGATGACTGACTTGCTGCCCCACATAGATTGCCTCTTCCCTTAAATTCACATGCCTTAAAACACTTTGTATTCTATTTTCCAGGTTGTGCCTGGCTTTCCGTCACTACCCTCACCTGCTCCTGACAGCATCATAAAAGTTTTCAGCCATGTCAAACTGCAGTACTTCTCTCACCCAGAAACAGTTTCTACAGATTCTAAATTGAAAACCACAAAACTATACCACTCACCCACACCATATATACACTGCCTCCTAACTCAACGGGGTTTTAATTCTTTTTTTCCCCTTTTTTTTTCCTAAAGTTACCAAACTTTCTTGGTTAGTAACAGAGAAAATGGTCTTGAAAAATGAAGATTATGCAAATCTTCATTTGTTTCCAAAGACACTAAAGGAAGGTAAGAGAGTGTAGAGGTTTACCTGCGACTTGCTTCTGGAGAAGAATCACAAGCTCCAGGTGCAACACAATCATCAGGAACAAAAACATGATCTTGGTCTCCAATCTGAGACTCAGCCTAATCAAATGAAACTTCTGTTAAAAACCTTCCAAGATACACAAAACTGCTGGGCTGTTTAATCTAGCAATAGTGTTAGTACTGCTGTTTATAGCAGGCAATGTTTTGCTTTCACTTACTATGATGGTTCTTCTTGTTGCAGAAATCTTTAAGTAACACAGGGCAGCTGCTATCAAGCAGATCATGGTGCTTACAGCATTCAGAACACAAAGAGCAATGCAGACTTTCTGAAGAACATGAAGATAATGGAAATTAAAGATTAAATCAAAGTATTTGTAAATGTCAAAATAATAACAAAAAACTAAAACAAACGCAAATACAGAAAACACAAGGTTGATGATGACAATTACTTCTTAGAAACATATGTGATGAAGTCTTCAGGACAAATAATCTCCAAGCCTGGAGTAATTTGCAAAAGCTTGTTTTGCCCTATTGTACTTCCTGACAGAGAGATCCAGACAGGTTTAATACTGCTCAGATGTTACTTATAGTCCATCTATTCATCCAAGAATTATAAGCTTCCTCTTAACTTTTCTGTGGAAAATCCAGATGTGAGATAATCACCATTAAAAAGAAAATGTTAGCACACTTTTATATTTGAAGGTGATGCTGTTTGGAAGTTGTATTTTAGCAGTTTGTAAGGCAATTAAGGCTGAGAAGATAAAAGACCAGCAAAGACATCAAATCATAGCTAAAACTTACACTGTATTTAACCATGCAATCATGTCTGAATTAAGCTGTAGTTCTGGTTGCATAAAACACAGACAGGACAAGAACTACATACCAGATCAGCAATGCACTGGTCAAAACCCAGCGATGAGAGAAAAAAACCTGTTACAGAACCATAAAGAGCTTCTGACCAGTGTGGAAGACCAGAAAAATAACAATTTTTCACAGTAAACACAGCAGTTGCCTCAGCACTGTACTCTTGCACAAGTGTGGACATTATCAAAGCAGTCATATTGAGCAGTGTGTGCAGGGTGCATTGAGAACAAGGTGAGCAATACTGCACGGCTTCACGTGGTATAGCTTCAGCACTATCTCTTCTGTACATTCAGTGCAATGTTCTTCACAGCAGAAACAAACCTTGTTTTCACCCATACCCACCTTTAAAAACACAAAACTCCACTTTTCAATTTATTGGCTGTTTTATGTGACATATTTATCGGCATAATATAGAGCCTATGTGTTAAACTCTACCTCTGGCTGCAAAGCAGACTGGAAATGCAGGCTTGTAAAATGAAATTTGTACCATTTGGTAAGCCAATGATTCATGCATTATAAGGCCATATTCTGCAATCTTCCTATCTGAAAGGAAGATTTACTGATAAGCTCAAGAAATTTAAATACAACTTAGTTGAAATCAAAGCTGCACTGATTACTAAGCAATTTTAGTATCCATGCTCCTTCAGATTCATAGCAGCCTGAAAATTCTTTCTGTGACTGATGTGTAAGCCATTGTATATGGAGTGCACACCTTTTCTTTCGTTCATGAGTATGTTTTGCATCTCTATGGATGGAATGAAACCCAGAGGTAAAATTTCAACGCAGTCAAATCAATAATAGTTATGTCGGTACACCACTGTTGTTCGTAACTTTAAAAACTAAGATAACATTAATTTGAAGTAGAAATTCAATGTTTATCTATCTAGAGATAATAAGGGTTTAGCTGTCATACTCTCTAGAGTCATAGTGTCAAAGGTCTTCCACATACATAAACCTCATATATAAAAAAAATATTATTTCAATAATGCCTTTTGGCTGTACACAATGCTTGAAATCACAGAGTGCTCCAAAACTCCTGAAATGTTTAACCATCTCATTTGGAATAACATTAGCAGTTCTCTGTGCTGCTTTGGTACCTTGATATTGGGTGAATCTAGATTGCCAAGTGCTTGTAATCTTGGACTCTCACTGCAATATACCTACTGGCATGTTAAGGAACAAACAATAGCTTTCTTGAAGCAATAAATGAATGAAAATAAATATTAAAAAATCTTTCCATTAACCTTTTAAGTCCTTCAAGCCTTTACACACAATTATCTTTATCCCCAAGTGACCCTGTATCCTTCAATTTCAATTATTCCACAGTTTCTGGTTCATAAATAGACATTCTTCCACTTCTTATGACACTGATTTCAGAAAAGTCATTTGCATCCTGTCCTTTCTTGTGCAGATTGCCTCTTCCTCAAGTAGAAATGTTCTGAAAAACTATTATGTTTTGCTCTGTTTGCTCTACTTTTATTTTTTCATCACAGTTCTTGATGTATGGTATCAACACAAGTTTTCCTCACCAGGTGAAGCAAACCTGGAAAAATAATCCCACACACAGATTATACTGACCAAGCTTTCTGTAGGTAGCTCACCAGTACCCACCCAGCCTTTTTTCAACAGTTTATCTTTGTTACATTACTATAAAAATCCTTTATGCTAGTTCTTAAACTACTATGATATTAAAAATCAGTGTATAATGCTGCAAAAAAAGATTTTCTAAGGTTATATTTGGGATTCCCTCCTACATGGCCCCATAAAATTGTCTAGAAAGCCTTGTACCAAATCAGCTGCATCTTCAGACCCTGAAGACAGAAGCCAGCTATTAATGAAGTCAAACAAAACTATTTCTGGGCTAAGTATGCTAAGAATAAAACCTTTCAAAACATCTTTTTGGGGTCTTCAGCTTTGAAACATAACATCTTTTATTTATATTTATATATATTTTTATATATATTTTTATACATATTTATAACACCTTAAGAAGACTGCAACGTAAAAAAAATCAAGTGTTTAGGAACACAGACAAAAAAGTTCTCTTGTGGATTTCAGTGGGTCTGTTCACAATTTGAACTGAATCAAGGCCTGAAAACAGACAGGTGGGGGTTTTTCCCCCACCATGCTGATCTGTATTACTTGCATCTCTATATTAGTACACTTCGTGATCCCAGGACAGCAAGCTTACATGGAAGAAATACATGTATAATTTCTGTGATGAAATACATGTAAATCAATACGTCGCTCACCAAATTGCATCTGGGTATACTGAGCAGAAAATTAATGCCTTGACACCCTAATATAAATACAGCCAGGTTCAGCAGAACACAGATGACAGAAAGCAGAACAAATAGTTTAGCCTGGAACAGCAAAAAAAAGTTAGCAGTGGTGCAGGGGCGGTCTGGAAACTAGGACCATGCGTGGCAATCAGTTAGCTGAGGGGAATTTGCTCGAGCTTGTCTAGACAACAATTAACATGATGGGGCATGTTTGCAGAGCACAGGGGAGTGGGAGACGGATGGCGCCAAGGATGGCGCCAAGGAAAGGTAACACCTTGCTGTTAATTGATGGTAGTTAACCACCAATCAGGGATTGCCTAGTATGCAATGCTTAGCTTCAAGAACCAATTAGTTTAAAACGCGCAGCTTCTGAAAGCGTGTAAAAACGCGTGCTTCTGTACAATAAATTGACATTTGCTTGTATCAAGCTGCGTCCCATCTCTTCATTTGCCGCACAGTGGGAACCCAACTTAAGGAACCTATTGGTTCCACCTTGAAGTAGAAATCCCACTCTCAAACTGAAGCTGGGAATGACACTCCCCTTCTCAAAACTCCCCAGGACTTCAGTGCCCCAGGTCATTTTATTTTAAACCAGTAAATGGTTACTCTGTCTTCTCTCTCTCCTTATTCTGCACAAGCTCTGCAGTAGTAAAATACATGCAACTACAGAAAAGTGCAGCCAGCTAAAGGTTTTTCTGGAGTGCAAATATTTGCAAGCCATCCGACTTCCACTGTATCTCAGTCTTCTGCTGAGCTTACCTCTCAACACATTTACATTAGTAAGAAACCTGAGAAGGAAACAACTTAAGACACCAGTTATTCTGCAAGAATTTCCAAAAGTATTTTGCAGCACAAATAAATGAAAAATATTTGTCCCAGTACAATGAGGACAGAGACACTTAAGGGTCTTTGGTTATATAATTTTATTTCCTCCTGGCCACTAAAAATCAGAACACCTCCATTCATAAATCGGACAATAACTTCAGTTTTATAAACCATCTAAAAGACCAGCAATGACAGGAGTAACAGAGTACTTGAACAAGGACAGGCAGAAGCAGTGTATAAAATGAAGTCTTACCTTCACGTATGCCATTATAATCTGCAGTCTGTGCTTATGTGAGATGTGGGATATGGATTTGAAACACATATAAGAACTTTTCCTGTCCCATTTCATACACGCAAAATTTTTCTGCACTTCAGGAGAGAGTATTATGTGTACAACTGCTTCTTTAGAGGCAAATAAAAATAACAGATTCGTCTCTTGACATATTTAAATTTTAAGCACTCAATCCTGCAAAGCAAGTGTCAGGTTTTTAATGTCCAAAAGAATCCTTGTTAATAACAGTCTGCTCAGTCAAATTCCTTTGTATCAAAATGGTCTAAATTAAAAATGCAAGAAATGACATAAAGTTAAGACAGATTTAAGAAAAAAAAATCACACAATTTTTTTTGAAGAAACATGTTAAAATCTAAGAAGAAAAGGAAAATTATATTATAAATATGCAAAATAAGGATGATAATTTCTACCTTTATGTTCTAATAAATTCTACCATACAAAAATGTAGTTTAAACCTATTTTTTATTATATGTATAGTCCATTTTTGACTGCATAATCTAATATGCCCGCTGAAGAGGCAGAAGATAAAAATAATTCTTCTACACACAATCTAAAACACCACCAAGATCTGAACCATAACTACAACATTCACTACTACATATCCAATAGTGGACAAAATAATCTATTGTACTTTAGAGTTGAGAGAAAAAAACCCTTTTCTTTCTGCTCCATAACTGGTCAGCATCTTCACAGAATCACTGAGGTTGGGAGGGACATCTTGAGACCATCTAGTCCAATCTCCTGCTCAGACAGGATCATCTACAGCAGGCTGATGAAGACCAGTTGGTTTTGAGTATCTCTACAGATGGATACTTCACAAACCCTCCAGGTAACCTACCCCAGTTTTTGACCATCATAGTAAAAAAGTTGTCTTTTGTGTTCAGATGGAACTTCCTATTTTTTTCAGTTGTGCCCATAGCCTCATCCTGTCAGCAGGCACTACTGAGAAAGGTCTGGCTGTCTCTTCTTCATTCCCTCCCATCAGCTATTTACAGAGATGGAGAATATCCCCCTTGAGCCTTCTCTGCTCCAGGCTGAACAACCCCAGCTCTCTCAGCCTCTCCTCAGAGGAGGGATGCTCCAGTCCTTTCATCATCTTTGTGGCCCTTCACTGGACCTGCTCCAGTATACACATCTCACTTGTACTGGGGAGCCCAGAACTGGACACAGCACTCCAGGTATGGCCTCACCAGTGCACGAAAAGAAGAAGGATCACCTCCCTCAGCCTGCTGGCAAGTCTGCCTAATGCAGGCCAGGACACCATTAGTCTTCTTTGCCAGAAGAACACTTTGCTGTGTCATGGTAAGCTTGTTGTCCACCAGGATCTCCAGGTTCTTCCCTGCAGAGCTGCTTTCCAGCAAGTTGTTCTCCAGTGCATACTGGGGTCATTTCCCTGCACAGGCAGGGTTTTTCATTTCCCCTTGCTGAACTTCATGAGACCTCTCAGCCCATTTCTCCAGGTCCCTCTGAATGGCAACATTTGGGTTTTCAGCCATTTCTCCCAGTTCTGTATCAACTGTGAACTCACCAAGAGTTTTCAATGCACGTCACTGTCCATTTATCTAACATGCACCCTTGCCAATTTATTTTACAGACTATATTATCCTGCGGATACAAATTCAAACATCTCCATCACTACTCACCTACAAACATAAATCAGGTGTTCCACTTCATCCCAGTGAAAGATCCCACCCACACGTAGACCAGGAGAGTACTCCTCAACTTAGAATAAACAGGCAAATATGCTATTTCAAAAGACAAACCAGAAGTAACTAGTCTTAACTGAAGTGATAAAAATGGAAACAACTCGAATTATGGATTTAGTATGGCTCACAGCCTACATCTTCTGAGCATTAGATACACATGGACTGTGAACAGCTACAGAAAATCTCGAGGAACATTTATATGAATTAAACTATAGGGAAACAAAGTGTATTCTAATATTAGATGCAGTATTTGCTAATGCCTTGCATGGATACTGTCGTCCAGGTGAGAGGTCATCATGTATTTGAGGACTCTGCAGCAGCATAAACTTGCAAGATAAGGTTCTCACCCTATCACCCATTCTGTATAGGTAGATTGCTTGCTGTCCTGCTGCTACCACTATTGAAGCTAATATCTAATGCCAGAGAAGAACTGCTTTCACCTTAATAGGCACCACATACAGGACTGAAGCCCAAGCAGGCACTTAAAAATTAAATGAAAAGAAAAACATTTGGTCCGCAATTATTAACTCTTATATCTTATATATTCTATATATATACTTTATAAACATCCTTCCAGGAAAAGGAAAGCCAATATATTATTTTTCCATATGCAAAGCAGCAAGAGCAATAATTAAGCATTAATTACGGGACCTTACTAATCTTCTATCAACTGTGAGAGCTATTTATTATACCATATGGAGACATGCAACACAACTGTCAACAAAAAGAGCCACACAGAAGTAAAAGACAGACTAATTAATTTAACTAAAAGTCACGTACTTCTAATGCAACATTAAAACACCCCATATAAATGAGAATGTTTTTCAGCATAAAAATAAATTATTAAAAAAAATAATCAGAGGAAATCTGACTTTGACCTGATTATAAAAGCTAAAAGCATATTTCTTTTTTTTGCTTATACTGACTTTAAAACCTTTGTATGAATACCATTTATTGACTTAATGGTGGAGACCTGCATGTGAACCAAAATATTAGCATTGAGATATTTTACTTCTAAAACCCAGATTAAAAGGCACTACTACAGTAGTTCTCACCAAAGCCAAATGTCTTTCTTTATTATGAAGTACATGGATAGGAAGAAATTTGCTTTGTAGGGTTAGGGTTATGATATGCAGGTGCTGTTCACAGTGTTTTATATTGTTACTAGAAGGGCTAAAATTTAAGAACACCACTTCGCTAGCACCAGAACTAAGTATTGTGGTCTAAATACTAAATCTTAGTTCCATCTATGTAAATTATTCAAGGTACAGATATCAAGAAGGCAGTAGCTAGCCCTAAAAATCTTTATTTTACGGCTGCTGGGAAATATTTTTCTTCTGACAAAATTTTCCAATTAAATTAAATGTTTGCTACAATTTTATGCTTCAAAAATTTTCAAGGTTTCAAATAAATACTTGAATTCCATAAAGTTTTCTGTTTTCCAATGAAGATCTGTAAATTTTTGTCACAGACCTAAAAATATTAACATTTTTTAATTTAAAAGAAGTTTCTAATAAAAATTTCAAATCCTTATGTTAGCACACTGTAAAACATGAGAATAACCAGACTGAATGATTCATACTGAACGTGCAACTTGGACTTTTCTGAGTCAAACCCCACAAACCTTTACATGAAAACTGATGACATGTATGAACACAAAAGCTGGCACGCTAGCTAACAGCAGAGACGTAAAGTACTTGACACAGCTGAAAGCCTGAATTGCATTCACCCAGCCTGCATCCACATTGTTAACTACTTGACTCCATGCATTTGCAGGCATCAAACTGCTCCCCAGCACCTGCAGCTGCCACACTTTAACTATACCCAGCACAACTGCCCTGTGTTTTCCTGCAGGCTTGCACTCCTGTCACTTTTAGAATCACAGAATCATTTAGGTTGGAAAGGACCCTTAATATCATCAAATCCAACTGTTAACCCAGGACTGCCAAGTACATCACTAAGAACATCTATGCATTTTTTAAACACCTCCAGGGGTGGTGATTCCACCACCTCCCTGGGCAGCCTGTTCCAATGCTTCACAACTCTTTTGGTGAATAAGTTTTCCTAATATCCAATCTAAACCTCCCTGGTATAACTTGAGGCAGTTTCCCTTGTCCTGTCACTTGTCACCTGGGGAAAAAAGACCCACACTCATCTGCCTACAACCTCCTTTCAAGTAGTTGTAGAGAGCAATAAGGTCCCCTGAATCTCCTTCTCTTGCTAAACCGCCCCAGTTCCCTCAGCCGCTCCCCATCAGACTTGTGCTCCAGACCCTGCACCAGCCTCGCTGCCCGCTCTGGCCACGCTGCAGCACCTCAGCGTCCCTCTTGCAGCGAGGGGCCCAAACCTGAACACAGCGTTCGAGGTGCGGCCTCACCAGTGCCCAGGACAGGGGGACCATCGCTGCCCTGGTCCTGCTGGCCACACTGTGTCTGGTACCAGCCAGGGTGCTGCTGGCCGCCTTGGCCACCTGGGCACACTGCTGGCTCACGCTCAGCCGGCTGTGGACCAGCACCCCCAGGCCCTTTCCCACCAGGCCCTTTCCAGCCGCTCTGCCCCAGCCTGTAGCGCCGTGTGGGGCTGCTGTGACCCAAGGGCAGGACCCGGCACTGAGCCCTGTTGAACCTCCCAGGAATGGCCTCGGCCCATCGCTCCAGCCTGCCCAGGTCCCTCTGCACAGCCTGACTGCCCTCCAGCAGGTCAACACTCCGTGTCCCTACTCAGCATCATCTGCAAACTTACTGAGGGTGCACCCAAAGCCCTCGTCCAGATCATTGATAAAGACGTTAAACAGGACTGGCCCCAACACTGAGCCCTGGGGAACCCACTTGTGACGAGTCTCCAGCTGGGAATATTATTTTAAGTATCATTTAAACAGTAGTATCAGTACTATTAGTATTACTAAGAGTATTTTATATTATTATTATAATTTATTTACTAATTAGATAATAAATACTGATTTGCCTAAGCAGAATTTTGTTGTCATGTATATGCTAGATGAGAGGATTATAAAGAACCATGACATTAAATTAGTGTATTCAGTAGGATCCCTCTGACCAACCACCATAGCTCACCAGTAAGCGTTTAGTGCGGCTGATGAGATTAAATAATACTAATGAGTACTAAGACCAGTATTACTGGGACCATTGCCGTGAAAACTGTGGAGTATGTGGTAAGTGGAAAGATTTAGGGCAAAAGTTTCTAAAGGAGAGACAGAAAACTGAATTTACTCTATAACAATATTGGTCAGGTTTAAAAGGTGGAAAATCAGAACAGACTGAAGAAAGGAAAGGACAAACCAGGATTACATTTGTACTTGATAGAGAGGTTATCAGACAAACAAAGCGAAATATCTTTTCTAGGAGGTAAGAAAGTCTTACCCAAAACACTGTAACGTATAAAACCAGAAACAGCCAACTGGAAGCACAAATGAAATACTAAAACTTAGAAAGTAAATTACAACCCCAAATAATTACTGGAGCTCAACACTGACTATGGTGTCAAAAGACACTCATGAAGAGAAACAAGGTCATGGGGGCTCTGATCATTGCTTTCCATACAACGGATACCCAGTCTGGGGCCACTCCTGAGAGCCTGGAGATGGTCATATCTGAGTGGCTCATTCTTCCCCTGGGTACACAGGGACCATTAGCCACATGTGACTCATGAAGCCCCATACCCTTGTTCCATTCCCATGGCAGGCTTTGGGCAGCTGGGGCCAGAATGGCTCTGGGTTCAGAGGATGCTGACACGTTCTCTAGGGCTACAATCTGCCTCTACAGGCCACCACATACTCCATGTCATGGAAATGTGTCATAAAAGTTGTTAATAAATACCTGGCCAAGATGGAATACCTTGTAATAAGTTTCACTGTATTTTTGGCCATTTCTTCTGGTTTCTCATGTGGAACAAGTAATCATCTTCTTCCACTGCTGCTGTCCCTATTATGAATAACAATTACTGTTCCTGTTCTGAGAAGCAGGATGAGGCTGTTGGCACTGTTAGCGTTCATTTGAGTGCTCTGTGTATTTGTCTGTGTTATCTGTGTGGCTGGCCATGTGTAAATATGCATCTATGTGTTGTGTACACACGCTCTGTGTGCATGTGTCTGCTAGGAACACACACTCAGCCTCACTAGCAGCTGGACTTGGGGACATAGAGCTGCTGCAGCCTCACCTCACGTGGGCTGCCGGATCTGTTCTAATTCCACTAACTGATGGTTTCTCATGAATCTGATGGGTTTTGTAGTCTTTCCTCAGTCAGCTTCTGCATGTCAAAATCAATAAACATAAGCATAGACCATAAATGCAAATAAAAGTATTTTCCTTAGAAGGGATAGCTACAATTTCTGTGAACAAATTGAACGTTATCTTACCTCATCTGTTTTATCATCAAAACAGTTGTTAATAAATACCTGTAGTTCATAAGGAATTACCATCAAGATCACAATGTCCATCTCACACCCATCTTAACCTTGCTACCGTTCTTTCCAAACTGTGTATTTCGACTAATTTTGGTTTCAGCAGTATATCTTTGGGCAATATACCACGTTTACTGAAATCTGCTGATCTGCTAATCAGGGCTCATGGCTTCTCAGCTGTGGAGATATCCTACTTTGGCGGCATAATATATGTGATGCAGCAAGTCGATAGGGCCATTTCTGTATCAGTTGCCAAAATATCCCCATCAAATACACATGCACCACACACACTCCAATGCTTCCTGTTTCTGCTGCATTTATAAAATAGAATGCAAGAATTCATCAGTAGCTGTGCCTGGGTGAGATTCATCAACAGGTAACAAACCAGACCAAATGGAAGTAGATAAGCTTATCCACAATTCTGGGGGTTTGAAGGGTCACTAGCATTATTTCTGAGCTCCAATGGCTTTGCAAAAGTGTCACCCAGAAAAAATCTGTAGCAACTTTATCCAAATGCTCAGCTCCTGTCACAATGAAGCAACAGTGCCACAATGATACTGCATCCTTTTTTATACTGCTCTCTTTAAGCAAGGTAAAGAAAGAAGGAAAAGGGATGCAAACAGTAAAGGCATAATGTCCATCTGCAACTTCAGCACTGTTAAGGAAGCTGATTTGATCAGCTCCCTCAGAGATTTCATGCAACCTGCTTAGCTTCATCGTGTCTTTTCAGTTCTCAGCTCATAGTTCATCAGGGCAGCAGATTTCCCTTTCCAGAACTGGACATAGTATTTCCAAAAGAAAAAGTCTCCACTAAGTAACCAGTATCCTCTTGTGGTCATGGCGAGCAGAGGCCACAGTGCTGGTACGCTGGAAGGCCGTATTTCAGCCAGGCTGCCCAGCTGCTTCTTCCAGACCTGGAGAACAACTTATTGCTCTACCCCAGCTGGGCACACAGAATTCTGAATAGACATTGAATACACATATTTAGAAGAACATAAGACACAACCATCATGCTGAATGCAGTCATTAAGAGCTACATATAGGACTAACTCATCACAATGGAAAAGACTTTGATAGAATTTCTGGTCTGGCACCATCTCCTGTTCGCTATCGAAATAATGAAAGCATCTGAAAACAGCATTGCAGGGGTTTATTAAGCTGTGCCAGTGATGGACTCCATGCTAGCAGAGTAAGAGCCACCTCTGCTGGTTGCAGGAGAAAAATGGGACTGGACAGATTTGCTGCTCAAAGAAAGAATAAACAATACGTCCCTGTGCCTCCACCCAGATGAGCTAAAGCCTCCATTGGACTGTGTACAGGAGGGTGAGACTGTGGAGCAGGTGACTATGTCACAGAACCCAGAGAAAAGCCACAACAAAGATTGGTTTTGACCAGATTGGTCAAGTTTCAATAATTCTGCATGAAACTGAATGGCCATCATCGGGGAACAACAGAAAGCAGAAAGGGGCAAGGGCCTTTCAGGTTTTTTTGGTAGCACAATCCTTCTTTTTATCCCTTATTCTGCTAGACAGGGTAGAAAATCTTGAACCGATCATGTAATATTTTTTTTCATATAATAGGAGAAGAAGAGTAGAGAAGGTAGAATTTCCTTGTTGGAACAAAAGAATAGATGCATCTCAGATGAGGAAACTTGTGCTGCTCACTATGAATTGCTTTCATTAAGTCTTTTTACATTCAGCTGGAGAGAGTTTTTTGGCATTAAAGCTTTTGTGTTCCTGCTGTATGTTCTTAGATGTGGTTCCATTTGAACTTCAGTACTATGACCTAACTCTGAAATGGTTACATACTGCCTACATGAGCATACAGCTAACAGTTCAGCTGTCCAATAAGCTAAAACAAGAGATAGTCACCATCATCAGCTCTTCCCTGTGATTTCCCGGCACCCAGGATCCTTCTGCCATTCAGTTCATGGGCAGTTCTCAGTGGGTAATTGTACAGTTCTTTTTTTTTACTTTTCTCCTGCTATCCAGTATGTGGCTCTGCCTTTTATTCCAGTCAGAAGTAGTAGACAAATATGCATTTATTTACTTTTCATAATTTCCAGAAGAATCTTCAGTGCACTCTAGTGTCTGTAATTATCTCTGGAAATCTGGAGAGAAGTATCTGTTGAAATACACTGTTCCCTGGTCAAGCTGCTATGCCTTACTTGCTTGCTTCTGACTGTCTCTACAAACATCAGGCAATAGACTTCCAGATAGATTTGTAGTGTGTGTGATGTACTAGACTGTGTTGTGCATGAAGTTCACCTGTTTGCTTTCTTTGATGTAGGAGTGAGAGAAAATAATTTGGGATTTCTTTTTCTTTTCTTTTCTTCCCCTACAGAGAAGTGGTTCATGGGATTGGTTATGAGTTTGGAATCCATCCCATATTAAACTCTTGTACTGTGGCTTTATTTTCCTCAGAGAAGTTTTAAGGGAGAGGTGTTGGTTCCCTCACCTCAGAAGACTTTGTCACACAGAAAAAGTACTACTCCTTTACAGTCTAACAGTGGAGTCCAAAGGGAGAAAAGTTCAGCTTGCACTCTTCTTGAAGTATCAGGGTGACTGAACTCTGGAATAATGTTTTGGTATTCTGCAGGGTGTGGAGAATTTATACAATGATGCTCATGTATCCTCCTTTGACTACCTTTGGGTCCCCATGGAAATTTCTGCTAGCACACAGTAGACTTTGGTCTTGGAATGACCCCTACAGGTTGCTTTCCTTATGCCCCATAAAATGTTGAAGACAAAAAAGGATCTTTTTATTGTCCTATTTTATGGTGTTTTGTATTAGCTAACAATTATCATTTGTGATTTATCTTTAATGGGGTCAAACTTTTCTCCCTATGAGCCTAGGGCAGCAGTTCTCCTATCCTATTTTTCTTGTGCTGTCTGATGTGCGTATGTTCACTGTTGCCATATAATAACAATGACATTTCATGTAGTTAAGTTTCATTACTTTCCAAAGATGCATGTAGGCTGAAATTTTACCAGGGGATTTCAGCCCTGTTTAATTCCAGGGAATGGAGTGCAGTGCAGAAACTTTCTAGTAAGATCCTATTGGTCCATCAACCCAGTTGTGCTCAGCAAGGGAAAAGCAGTAACACCTTTACAAGTGTTGCAGTAAATATTATTATGGGAATCAGAATAAAAGACTCTTGCAAGAACTATTTAGTTTCTGTTCATACTTACTATCCTTTCACGTAGTCAAAGTCTAAATTAGAAATTCTAAACCCTTTCAGAATATATATACTTATTTCTCATTTTCATAGACAATCTCACCAGTTGCTCTAAAGTATCAGAAGTTTAACAACATTAAAGGGATGAGAAAGGTCAGACAATGAACTGGAACATAGTAAATTCTTCAAAATATGAAATCTGTGACTTCAGAAAACTTGACTTTGTTTTGCCATACTGCTTCACTCTATCTCCACCTTGCTACTAGTCAGGTTATTGCATTGCTGGATCATTAACTTCCTTAAATGTTCCTCTTTTCTATGTGACTTAACATTTGTGTATTTGTGCACTCTGCCATTGCTTACCTGCAGCTACTACCTATAGAAATTTGTGTTGCCTCCTGAGATAATTCTTATGAAGAAGACTCAGAAGCAGAAATACAAACTGTGTGGATGCAGGGATTTTTCCTCAATCAAGTCAGGGGTTTTTGGTGTAAGTCCGTAATGACACATCTTTATTTTAGGTGTGTTTCAGCACCATTTTAGACACTTCAGTGTGTAAAGTATTCCCTCATTCCACAAAAACATTCAATAGAAAAAAAATCTAAAAGGCTTGTTCAGTGGGAGCTAAATCCTGCCCTGTATGGTTGTTACTTCTGGTAAGAGATTGGTTTATTTCCTAATAGACAAACCTATGGCACTTTATCCCATCCAAGAGTTTTGCAGCAGTTTCAGCTGTGTATTCTAATGAATTATAGTTGGTGTAAAAAGTAATTCCATAATGTCTAGGCTCCATCCAAAGACCTAAAAACCATGATTTTACTTTCTTTTAGTAAGTATATGTTGCAGTAACTGAGGAAAATAAGATACAGCTTATATTAGATTATATAGGTGCTGGTCTAGAAATGTCTGGAAATCACTGTGGTTGCTTATAAAACTTCAAGGTAAAGTTAAATATATTGCAGTAAAATAACTTCTCTGCAAAGATAATTAAAAGATGATGATCTGTTCTTTTTAAACTGATGATTTCGAAAGAAAATTCTAAAAAGCGATTAACTGACTTGGTTGCAAATTTAATTTAGAGTATTGTGGAAGGCAATATATTGCATTTGGTTTCTTGATTCATGTTAACATCAGCTGAAAAATGAAGGTCCTTTCTGACGTCTACAATAGCTAGTAATAGCCATTCTGACAGGCACAGAATCTAGAGTGTAACAGCTGATCTGGGAGACCTGGTGCTACTTAAAGCTTTTCAGGGATGTTACTTTGAGCTATCCCTAGTCTGGGGTCCTGTGGCAGCAGCTACATACATCCAGCAACAAGAGTATCCTATATATACTTCCCACAATGTTGGGGTGTAAATGACAGGAATCTAGAAAGTTGTCTCAATTATGTTGTCATTTATGTCAGTGATCCAGGACAAATGTCCTTTAATTAGCCAATGAGCCAAATTCTGAAGAGACAAAAAGCAGTTTCTCAAGACTAAGGGTACCAGTAGACACTCATAAAAAGGGTATACTGATTCATCTTGGGGTACAGAGTGTGTGCAGATATCCCCACAATAGGGATAAGTTATATTGGATAAAACAATGTTGGTAAATAGGGGTTAACATTCAGAACACCATTCAGAATATGAATTTGGTGGAACTGCAGAGCTTTCAGTTTTAAGCATTAATACTGATCAATCATACTGCAAAACAGCAAAAAATTATATTACAGTACATGCGATGATAGTCAGTGCTGTTTGTTACAGCTGCTCCAATGTTTTGAGTTTGTTGCAAGGCTGAAGAGTTACTCGGAGAGTTTTAACATGATTTTCATGTTAAACAACTTTACTGGTCACTTGTCTTTATACGGCTTGCTAATTTATATGGCTGCTAAATTATCATAGCCCAGTTAACTTATGCCAGACAACTTCAAGATCTGCAGCATTCAGGGCTGCTCCAGCTGTTCATACTGATCCCCAAAGAGTTCCAACAGTTCCCTGACCTGCCCTCAAGGTAGCAATGGGACTGAATTTTCTTAAGCCAGTAAAATTGAATTTGTACTATGGGTGTATTTTTGTTATGTTTGTTTCCAATACAGTGATTACACGTCACTCTAAATTGAGAGAAAGAGTACAAAAGATTTGGGGGATGATTTTCCCGTTCCTGAAGGAGGGGTTTTACTAGCTGCGGGGTTTGCAGAAATTCAGAATTATGAGCATCCTCAATTTCTGTACCAGAATCTCTGGCCTTGACTTAACATCAGAATGAGGATTTTATCAAGATCCTTAGAGAAACCACTCAAAAGATTCCAGACAGGTATGAGCTGGTGGCCTGTTCCACAAGTGGGGTTCCAGTTGCAGCATGTAAAAACAGATCAAAAGCTATTTGTAGTTCCCCCATTATATAACAAATATATGTCCCAGATGAAAATAATTTGGATTTATCTGTTAAAAATTCTGTAACATTTCTCACCTTTTAAAATTAGACACTAACTGGTTCCAAGTCAGGCAGAGATTTGATAGTAGAAGACAATGTTTCCTGATGTATCTGGTAGGTGGATACTGTGGTATTATTTTCCCCATGGAGAGGGTCCAGGCCAATCACTTGTATTAATGCAGATGCACCAGAACACACCATCGGGATGTCTGATATCATCTTTATTTTTCTATCAAATGCATTTAGGCTATGAGATTAGAAGTCTCTTCTTGATAGTACTTTAGGATATATTCAGGGCATGGGGTCAGGGTGCAATTGTCTGTTGGTCTTGGGTCTCAGTAATAGGTGAAACATCAGTTGAAGGTTTAGATGTGACTTTCCCTGTTAACAAAGGAAGAAGTCCCAGAAAATTTGAAACAAATACAGGAGGAGGAAGGGATGGTGGGTATGCTGTGAGAGTGTCTGCTAGTATGTCATATCGGCATTCCCCTTCCTATTTTGACCTTTTTTCTGTCTGCCATGCTATATTGATTCCTGAAATGATAGAAAACAAATCTTAGTCTTGAAGGTTATCCAAGCCTCAGCTCTTATTAATTCTTCCCCTTTACATTTCTTCAAAGCTTTCCACACTCTCTTTCCCTGGTTACACAACCAGGTAATCCGGTGGGTTCCTAGCGCAGGGTGGACATCTACCATTTAATCTCTTGACCTCCAGGTATAATGCAGTTGGTGTTGTGGGGTTGGATAGGTTATTGACAACTCAAATGCATGACTAAGGACTCTTTCTCTGAGTGTTTGGTGATCATTCAGGTGGCATGAAATTGTCCACAAGAATTTTCCCCACTTGGGAGATTTTTATTATAATTTTTTTATTTCATTAACAGACCATTCTGTCTTTCTACAAACCTTTACTCTGTGATTGACACGGTAGATGGAGAGTCTATCATACACATCTTCTATTCATGCATTTATGAATACATCTATTCATGTATTTCTTGATTTTTAAAATGTAATTCATTACTAGATTGTATTTCTTGAGACAATGGGAGTGTAGCAAACTGCTAATTTAATCCTATTACAGAGGGTGGTGCTGTGGCATCTCGAGATGGATGCACATGTTCAATCCCTTGTTAGTTCTCCACAAATGCCTGTGTAATCTATTTGCCAGATTTGTGCAACACCTATCCTTTCCTCAGGTTAGGATATTGTTGGCTGTAGATCATGCATCAAGTCACAGTTTAGCAAAACTGGCATGAGTATGCTTACTATTTATTTAGCTTGAGTACGTGCTACAGACCATGCCCATTTGCCTGCATGTTAGAACAGATTTGAACTCCCCTTAAGTCCTAACCATTGTGCAGACACCTTCCTAACTGCTCCTCAGAGGCATTTTGGACTGTATTAATTTTAGTTAAATGATTGGTGTCACAGGGAACAAAAAAGTTTTAAGTCAGTGAATTTTACTTAATTTATTTTATGGTCAGTTAAGAAACTTTAAATTACAGATTCTGGTGTTGAGAAAAAAACCCACAACAATTAAACAAACACTTACAGAAACACAGTGCAGCTTTGCTCTGAACACCCCAGTAGAAAGGGGTGAGAAGGGTGTGAGAAGGGTCCTACAGACTGATCATCTTTTTGCATGTGTAGGGCTTTCCTGATGTTTTAGAAGCCATTGCCAATAGGTATTTTGCTTTAAAATAACATGTAAGGATCTGGGTAATATACTAAATCCCGGAATATGAGAGCACCAAAAATGCAGAGTACCTACTGCTCTACCTTGTAGAGAAATGGAGGCAGTGGGTTGATTAGCATTGATAACATGCAGCTGTGGCCTTGCCTCGAAGCCAGTGGGTTGATTGACATGGACGATGTGCAGCTGTATCTCGTTCCTGCTAAGTGGTTAAATAGCCCTGAGGAGGGTGGGACAGGTGGTTGGGCAGAGGAGGAGTAGTGTGGTCTGGCCTCTGGAGGAAGGAGAGAAACAGCATGGACAGTACAGTAAAAGCCTTATTGCAGCCTACTAGTTTGTGCTGCAACACCAGAAACCTGGAGTACCTACTGCTGCTCCTGATTCTGTTTTATTGTTAGGTGGAGCCAGGTGCTGAATCTCATTCAAAACCTGTTGAGGAATTATGTTTTTCTTCCTCCTACATACCCAGTTCTTACAAACACTACTTCTTGACTAGGACCTTGACTTTTCCTGTCTGAGGCTTCTATCCCTGAAGTTGAGAGGTGTTTTGTAATTACATCCTTGCCCTTTTATACTAATTGTTAATGGTTAACATCTTGCTTAGTAATCAGTAAGTAATTGCCAAGTACCA
The DNA here is from genome assembly GCF_023634155.1 of Falco peregrinus. Lineage (NCBI taxonomy): Eukaryota > Metazoa > Chordata > Aves > Falconiformes > Falconidae > Falco > Falco peregrinus. The sequence goes on along the minus strand of NC_073739.1, from coordinate 45,054,123 downwards.
TGAGGTTTCCTGACTGGCCTCACCAGACTATCATTTGGTGAACATCCCTTTTCTGTTATTTTCCCCATCATTCTAGTTGCTGGATCAGTTCAGACACAAGACAGATACTACTGGTAACCTGCATTGTGGGATATGTATTGGTTTGCTTTCAGACAGCAATGGAGATGGAGCAAATATGTGAGCTTCCTTTTGGTTCATATTAAGGTGCTCGGGTGGTGACCCAGTTTCACATTTTCCCTAGCTGTCTGTCCACATCTGACCTCAAAGGATGTCCATCCCCAGGATAATCATGATATCTAACAGGACCTGAGGTTTCACCATTCTGATATTTGGCATTATAAATAAAAGTAATTTAGTTTTAACCACAGGATATGTGACTGTTTTGCCATTTGCTCCCATTACTGAGTCTTTGCTTCATTTAAGGGAGATTCTTCCTTCATATCTGTCCTTATGAATGATAGAGCTTTGTGTTCCAGCATGTACTAAGAAGGCAGTGGAGAACTTGTTGCTGACCAACATTTCTAGTCTTGGCTGGTGGTGGGCTGCTCGGATGGCTGCCAGCCCTGTGATGGGGCCTGGCCAGCCCTGCTCGTTGAGGTGCAGACGTGGAGGAGCAGGGCTGAGGGCTGAGGCAGCTGCTAGTTGGAGCTCCTGGATTTTTGCACTGGCACATCTTCTCCTGCTAATTGTTTGAGAGTAGTTATGGAAAGACCTTGCAGCTGCAACATCTTTAAACCTTTATCTCAGCCTTTCTGGCTTCCTGCCTCCTTGGCAGTGGTCAGAAGTTGTTTGCTTTTTTTGGTTTGCCCATGGCTTTCCTGTGGTGTGGCAGAGACGGGCTGGGGTGGGTGGCATCAAGCTTCTCTGGGTTCGTGCTACTTGGACTTCAGGTGGCACTTTCAGATCGTCATGTAAAGACAATCTGGCCACGGGGTGTCAGCACCCACAGCTTCCATGGTCAGCAGTGCTGGAGGTTTAGATTTTGGGGCAGCCTCTTCTACTATAGGATGGAGTCCACCTGCAGTGGTGTCTTGCTATCATGGGTTATTCAGAGCAGTTTGTCCACCACTTAGCAAGTCTAAGATGGCCCATTTTAATATTACCTTTTCTAATTAGCTAGCATTCTCCCAAAGCCATCCATCTTTACCTCCTCTGTCACTAGCAGGTGAGGAACAAGCCCATCCTGCTGCACAATTCAATAACCCATTCACACCAGGTTTCTCCAGATTTTGAGTCTGTAAATCCAATAATTCTTGAGAAGTGAAGCCACAGGCAGGGGGGCAACAGCTGTCCTGGCAGCGCATCAGGCTCTTCTGTGGGGTTTATTTGGTGCTACTCCCTGAACCTTGTCATCCTCTGAATCAAGTAGCATATCATGGGGTGCTCAGGGGATGGGGTCTTGGGTATCACAGGGTGTTCAGGGGGTGGGAATTTGGAGTGCAGATCACACCATGTATTTGTCTCAAACAATTTAATGCATAGCAGTCATAAACTTGACTGGGCCTGTTTTGTCGGTTTGGAACAGTTGTTGCTATTGCAGCAAGGCTTTGGCACTGATATGAGACTGTTGTTTACCTTCTAAGTACTTATTTTTTACTTCCAGTTGACTAGTTCTGGTATTACAGGTTACATTGCTTTGGGTAAATTTTCTTCCTCACCAATAGATTTTGCTTTGTCTGTCTCTTAACCTGCCTGCTCCTGCCTGCAGGCAACTTCTGAGTGACTGATATAACCTTGACTTGCATTTTCCACTCCTCTCGCTGTGGCCAGATTGCCATAGCGTCAGTATAGGTTTCCTTTAGCCATTTGATATCCCCATATGGATTATCATGTTTCTCCTTTATAAAATTTTGCCCTGTGGGGTTGTGGAGACCTGAAGACCAGCCCTGCTGTGATGCTGCAGAGCAGACTGATGGCCCTGGGTGGCAGAAATGGAGTCCTGGAGCAGGGGCAAGGGGGAGACCTTGGTGGATTGGGCAAGGACAGTGAGGCTTATCAGTGCTTTTATGTCCCTGATGCTTTCTCAATAATTTTCTGTTCCAGCTGTATGAGACATACAGAAACCAGCCAACAGGTAAAAGCAACACCAAAAAAGCCACCCAACCTTTCCCAGATGCCCTAGAGCATATACCATGTCCTCATGGGAGGGATGAGGACACACCAGTGAATGTCATGTCATGTTTGACACCATTTCCATAGGTGATGGTCACACTGAGGAGAACAGTGCTTACAGAAGTTCAGAGAAGGCCTCCGGATCTTCTCTGAGCACTCTTGGCATTTCCAGTCATGAGGAACTGCTCAGCATGTGTGTTCACTTTCCTGTGAGCACTGAGGCTGACCAGGGAAGATCCCGAGTCTTGCCACTGAATTCATCACAAGTGTGAGACTGCTGGAGAGGACAGTCACCCATAGTCAAGGTCTGCAGGTGTGATCTCATTCAGCTTTGCAAGGCCGAGGTGACATCAGCTGGCAATGGGCAGCTGAGCTGCGTAACACACATCACAGACTATTTGTAGATGAGGATTTTTGTCTCTGCCCAAATGTCTTCAAAAAAAGGGGTCTTGGAGGCTGTCACAGTCACACAAAGATGAGAATCCCCCTCCCATAGTTTTAAAATCCAAGTATATAATATGGTGGGAAGTTTGTGTGGTTGTTCTGAAATGCAGAGCTACTAAGAAAGCTCTTCTCCACAGAGCTTAGCCATGGCCAGTTGGGCTTAGCAGGGGTCCTCAAACTTTTTAACCAGGGGGCGGGCGCGTGGATGCAGCGGCAGGCAGCCATCTGCGGCTGCTTGGTTTCCCCCCCAACACCCAGCAGGGGGGGGAGGGGGGTCTGTAAATACTGGGGGCCAGATTGAGGACCCTGGGGGGCCGTATCCAGCCCGTGGGCCGTAGTTTAAGGACCCCTGCCTTAGGGCAAACTGGCCAAACACTTTAGGGCACCCAATAGGTACTACGAGCTGTGCTTTATCTTTTGAAATATGGTTATTGAGGGTGCTACCCTCTTGTCTGCTGCTAGACTTCAGGCTCTGTGTGACTTGATTACTGTTTACTGCACTTTGGGCAACTCTTCACAGGTGTCTGAGCTCTTTCTTTTCTCCTTATTTCATTTTTCAAAGGAAAGGCTGAAAAGAAACAGTTGAGCAACAGAGCGTTATCCTGCTGTCTACATACATACCTCCTCCTCCCTTCTGCAAGTCTAGGGAGCACAGGCTGGTGTAAGAGTCGGTCTAAAGAGAACAATATTGTCTCAACATTGCCAACAGAGACCTGGAGATGGAATGTGGTCCTCATGGACACCAAGACACAAAGACCCTGGGAAAGAGAACTGCACAGTACAAGGAGTATGATGCCGCTCCCTGCAACCTGGGACTGAACACCCTGGGAAGGAGAACTGCACGGTACGAGGAGTACTATGCCATTCCCTGCCACCTGGGATTGAATAAGGCCACATAACAGCTGTCCAGAAGATGGATCACAACTGTGGTCATAACAACGAACCAGAAAACACTACAAGAACACGCCTCCTGGTCTGAAGCTACCCGCCTCTGGGGCAAGATAACCTGGCTCGAGAAGGTGGAGACTGGCGGAAGTCCATGGACCAGAGGAGGAGCAAGGTGTGTTGCTTGGCATAAAAAGATGCCTTCTTAGCAACTGAACTTTGGAGATCTTCCCCACCAAGGATCACGGCGATCGGAAGGACCGGCGGGACGCTGCCTGGACGTGGGAACATAGGAACGCCTTGGAGCAGTGGTGGTAGCTCTAATCCTCTTTCCTTTTCTTTTTACTTTACCTTTTATTCACTTTCTGTCTTTCTACCTATCGCACGCCGCTTTACGGACAAACAATAAAATTGTGCTGTTTGATTGAAGCATAACCCCTTGGCGCAGTCGCCTTGATTTTTGCGCTTTGAGATCATAGTTAACGAACCATCACGAGTCCACTGAGGGGACTGTGGCAGCTGGTGATGGCATATTGACATGCTCCTGAGAGCTGAAGTGACGTCCATCTCAATGACAGCAGGGTGATCTGAAGAGGAAGGCAAAAAAAAAAAAAAAATACCAGTCCCTTTCATTGCATCTGACTGCTGAGCAGGAAGCAGGACCTCACGGCTGGGGTCATTTGTGTTGTGGTGGCTGTAAGTGACCAATGCAGGGGACATGGAGCAAGGAGACATTGTGGCTGCAACTCAGCTGCAGAGCCATGAACTCTGGAGGGGTGAGGCACAGCAGTGAAACACCCCTCTTTTGTGGTACGGAGAGAGAAACTGTGTCAGCCCCAGGAAGTCCTGGGTGACTCTGCAGCGGTCCCAGACAGAGGGACCTCCTCCAGGGGCTACAGATGGCTCGCTTGGACCTCCAAGCCTGCAAGGCAAAGGACACTTGCCAAATTCTCCAGGGCACACCAAGAAGTCCGTAACATCGTGCAGTGACATTCCGTCTAAGCTGGGAGAAGGCCGTGCTCTCCCAGTAACTCCACGTGGGACCCACAGACACCTAGCTGTCTCCAGCTGCCTTGGCTGGCCTCAACAGCATCAAGCATAACCAGACACCTGTTTCATTAGAGAAATAGCTGAAAACAAGAGAAGAGGGTGGCAGACGAGGGAGAGGGGCAGTCAGTGCTGTATCCATGGAGCAGCTGGGACCTGCTGGCTAGAACTGAGGCAGCTGAGCTCAGGCAGCCTGTGGCCGTGCTGCTGTGTCCACCACAGGCCAGAGATCCCGCCTCTGCACCTTCCTCTGTCCCACTTGTTGCCAGCTAAAAATCCATGGTGACAAGGCCCAACACTGGGCTGGCCAGACTGTTGTCCTTTAACACAGGGGTCCCCACTGGCAAGACAGGTAGTAACCAAGCCAAGAATCATGCAGAAATGGAGATTTTTCTGTGCTGCTGGCAAGATCCTGAGAAGCTGGGCTGTGGGCACCTGAGACAGTCACCCCAGGGGGAGTGAGGTGCCATGGGTTTGGGTTGACCCTTACTCAGTCCCTGGGAATAGCTTCACCTTGGGATCAGCAAACCTGGGCTATGTGGTCGCCTCTTGGTGAGGATCCTCCATGGGTTTATTGAGGCCCTTCTGAGCTCCTGTCAGTAGGATGCTCTCTGTATGTGAGTGCTGGGGAGATGCCTGAGTGGTAACTGCTCCAAAGCGACACAAAGTGTTTTCCTTTGGTCTGAGTTTGGTGGACATCCTCTTCTCCCAAGGACTCCAGCCCTGAGCAGCATGTGAATTTTCTTACATATTTTCCTGAGCTAGATCACAGCGGGCATGCATTTTTCAGACTCTGTATGTCTTGTCTGACAAGTTACCAAGAGTCAGTGCTTTCAGAGTAAATCTTTAATAGGTTGCAGTCTTCAAGGAAAAAGACAAAAAACCCCCCCATGAAATTCTATGTGCCACATTTGAAAGCAGTTATAATATATACATATACAGGCATCTGTTTTCTTGTGTGCTAAATTTGGTTTTGTCAGATAGGACTTCTAGTTAGAGCAACCTGGAGTCATTCTACCGCATTCACAGTGCCAGTGACTCTTGCAGGGATATAGGGCCAAAGGATTTATTTCCATGTTGTTTTGCTTTGCTTTGTCCTGTTTAGCCTACCCATAAGAAAAACAGTGACATTTGTCAGTGTTTACATGACTAGAAAAGTCTGTTGCACACAAAAAAAGAAATCCTGGCTTTGGTACCCTAGTAGGTTGCATTTTGCTCCTGTGCGTGGGGGCGAAGTGTGCAGACCTCAGATTAGTCCACTTACAAACAGAGCCCTTAGGAAGAAATTTTGGGGCTACCGACATTCTTCTGCTTTTAATTCCCACTCCACAGTTCAGTTTCACTCACTTGTTTTGGTATAAGCACTTGAAAATAAATGGAGATTGAGGGAAAGACTTTCATGAGAGACTCATGGGAGTTGGTACTTCTATTTGCTGGTCGTGGGAAATGAGTGTAAAACCGCCCCTGTGCTTGCTGAAAATTTCATCCTTGAGACACATTTTGAAAGAGATCTACTATATACAAACAAAAATACCGCTGTTTATGTATGAACACTGAATACAGATCAAAATGTATTTATTAGAGAGCTGAATACTCTGAATAAATATTGGAAATTATTTATCACTAAGGCAAAATTAACACTTATTCCTGATACTTGATTGAATAGTCAGAAAGTGACAGTATTGCATTGGAAGTGACAAATCTATTACTACTTTCTGACCTCTAAAAATGAATTACAAGAGTTCTGCTATGAAATGTATTTTGGACTGCCATAACATCACTTTTGAATTATTAATTTATAATTTAGTAAACTACAAGGTGCATTACACTTCAGGCAGCTAAATGAACTCACAAAGCAGTAAGGAAGTTCTTACTGAGCTGCTAAAAAATGAATTCTGAATTTTAAGACTGAGATGTTTACTTAAAAATATTTGAATAAGGTATTTGAAGCCATAAAGTTATATCTTTGTGAGCTTCGAAGAACAGTGGATTTGTAAAAATGCTTAAGAATGTCTGCATGTGTAGGTTATTGGACATCATTAAAACTATTTGAATGACCCTCACAAAATATAAGTACTTCTATTGTTTCTGCTACATGAAAAGGCACATATAAAAAACATTAGCTAAAATGCTAACTGCAGTGCTTAAAAGCTATGTGTCTAAAATAAGAAGGCTAGCATTACAGGACATGTGCATGGTGCATGTAGCTGACCATTCTAGAAGAATATTGTTTCAGCTCTTCTTGGTCCACTTGCTTTCAAGTCTCCTTTGTCCCATTAATATTTATTCCTCCAGATGTGGAGATGTCCTTCACAGAGTGGAAAACTTTTTCTTCCTTTTTTTGATTGGAACATAAGCTATGTGCAAATCACTTCTGGAAGGTAAATGTTCCTCTCTCAAAGGAATTAGTATTATTTTCACTATGATTTGGAGAGCAGGCAAAGCACACTACAAATTTTAATGTGTGCACACAGAGGTGCCCAGTGATCCTGCCATATCTCACGTATCATAGGCTTAATTCTATTACAACATATTGTTCACACAGTCTAAACAAGAGTGGATGTTTTTTGCTGGTAGGGGGAACAACATTAATTCTTGAAACTGGTGGGTAAAACCCACAAAGCAGCCATACACATTTCAAGCTCCTTTATGAGTGAATGAATAACCTTTTGATTCTAGCAGAAAAGGTAGAAAACTCTCATTAAATTTGTAAAGGATCGAAAGGACTTTACACCACAAAAATTGTAAGCTCAGTATTTGGTATCTGTAGGCGTTCTTCTTACAGAACACAGCTGTTCCATGGATGTTTTAACAATTATCTTGTACCTTCTGGCAAAGTGGACTTTCATCTTGCAGCTGGTAACAGCTACATGTTGTCTGAATCCCCGACAACAATAACTAGGTTCCTTTACTTTTTGCAAGTATGTTTTCCTGTATTTATGTTGCATTTAGATTTTTCAAGTGCTTGCACACTTCTTAGTACAAACATATTTATTTTTTACAAGTGACTTTTGAAAGAGGATGTATAATGTAATGGAAAGGGAAGAACATTAGTCTTAACTCTCTGTGAAGGAGTAGCACCTGCTTCCCTTTAAATCTGCAGTCTATATTAAGATTTTGGAAAACCATAGGAAACTGGGTGTGGCCTTCTGTGTTTCTGTAAAATGAGATTAGTGGAGTCAAAATTTAGAAGTTCCTACAATAACAAAACATATTTGAAAACTCAAGATTACAGCTTTCTGATATTATGGGTCACAGTCTCTAAAAAATGCTATGCTGACATTTTTACTTCTCACAAACCCAGTTTATGTCAAAAGTTATGTTTATGTGCTTCCCAGTCAATTAACAATGGTAGCATGGAAAAGGGGAGACAAGTCTATTCTGCATGAGGAAAGAAGGAGAAACTGAAAGAAAAAATATTAAAAGAACCAAAATTTCATGTTTTCTTTGGTTGTAGTAGTGAGATGAGACAATTGCTAACAACATTTTGAAAGAATACCATCTGTGTGAGGGTGGCAAATAAACAGAGCCCTGCAGGACATACATTTCACGTTCACTAGTTCAAGACTTGCTGCATTGTCTTGGCAAAGCTATCAATGGGCAGGGCCCTGAGTGGGACTTGAGAAACCTGGATTCCAGTTCTGATCCAGTTACTGGCCCATTAACTAAACTTGTGCAAATTATTAGTTTTCCCACCCATAAAAATATAATGCTATCTGCCTTGTAAAGCACTTTGAAATACACAGCTGAGGAAAAATAGCCACCAAGCAGGTGTGGTTACATTTGTTGTATTACTGATTTAAGCTGTTTTTCGAAACTGAGACTGTATCCTGCTGTAGACACCCTGTAACATGAAAGCAGAAATGTTTACTTAGGAACACAGAAACATGGCAATGCTATGCTGTTTTTCTCTGCTACTCACTCTTTTGTGCTTTCTCTCAAAAGTGCCTGCAAGGCAAAATACCTGCAACTGTAATCTTGACAAATGTCCCAGCCACGTAAAACCATAAAACTGGCACTTACATAGGAGGTTTCAAAGGAAACTGCTATTGCAGGAAGAGGTGACGATTTCCTTTGCTGTGAATCTATTCTTAGCCTGTACCGTGTCATGGTATCAGGAGCTGCTGCTAGTCTTTCAAGAGAAGCACAAGATGTTGTTAACAAGTCCCTTAGCATTTTTCTGTATGTGGATGTGCTGACTCTGTGCGAAATTGCTCATAGGCAATTGTGGGTTATATACCTGATTTTTTTCAATATGCAGTGGCATTGTTCATTTTTTTCTGTCCACTACTACTTGGTAATATTTGCTACGAGTTCACAAACAGCTGCTATTTCACTGTGGCCAAAACTGCATTTAATCCCTACTTGAAGTAATTACTGTCTCTAATTTCCTAAAATGTGACCAGTGAAGAAATCTGGTTAAGTCTAATATTTGACTTGTTCTTTAATTAAAGGAGAGTCACTGGTTTGTGAATGACCTTGTTGTCCTCTGCTGCTGTTACCTGCTCAGAGCTCAAACACGGTGTATTCCCCCTTTTTACAATGGTTTTCATGGCACCGAATGTGTTACCTGCTGTGAAGAAGGAAAATACTGTGGTAGCAGTGAATATGAATCATGCCACTGCTCCTGTGTGACATACGCAGGTACCTACCTCACTGACACTTAGCTGGATCCTTTTCTTTCCTCTGGATTTTTGCCTGCAATTTTACTTTTCTGTATTGTAGTTCCAATACAACATGGTTGCTGACACGTGAAATCTTAATTCTTTTGGTAGTTGTTTAACGTATTTTTGGAATGGCAGACTTCTTCCAGCTAACATGAAGAATCTAAGTTCTCTAGTTTAAAGTGCACATACACCCATTTCTTTGCTTTTAATGGAGTTCATTCTAATTTCCTATCACATTCTCCATTTTCTTTCTGGAAAGGAGAAATAACTGGCAGATTTTTGTGTCTCCTCTAGAACTACATTTATTTTAGGAAAAATGTAGACTAAATTATGTGATGCAGCTTGTTCTAACCAAGTATCTTTATCGATACTTTATTGATATTACTGTTCACAATACGTATGTGTATTAATAGGATTTGTCACATTCACTTTACCTGAATTTTCCTAAAATAACTTCCTCCTCCAGCAGATGACTTTTCCTTCCTTACCCGTTTTTCAGAAGCTGTGGCTTTCAGAATGCTTTTCTACTTTTTTGTGAAGACCCTGGTGTACTATCACAGCTTTCTATTTTGCTACTTCAAACTGTGGTGAAAAACAAGTTTAAGTATCTATAATAAAATCAGAATTATGTGAAGGGGTAGCAAGAGGAAAAGAAATATTTAGAGGCATTTAAAGATTTATTAGGGGATTAAGGAGCACCCAAGTTGTGAAGGGAACTCGCACTTTCTTAAGAGTTCTCAGAGGCAACTGATGTATCATTCTTACTGAATGGTCAGCTTGGTTATTCGCTAGGATTAATTCCTTTCAAATGTCACAGACATTGAGATAATGTCTTCCCTAAGATTGTTGCTACTAGTCTATACAGTCCAACAAGTGCAGCCCAACAGGAAAATCGTACCAGAACAAACAACAGTATTAAACAGTGTGAGAAATATTCAGCATCATATGTAGAAAAGGCTAACTCTTGGGTGCAGCTCACTTCATCTGGTTTTAATAGTTTTATCAAAGATTTAAAAAAACAAAAGAAGGACAGGGTTGAGTCTTATTTCTATTTACAGCTCCTGCTGGTTTCTAGGCATTCTAACTGAAAAGTTTCCTGTCCAGTGTAAAGTCAGTCAGTTGCAGGTCTAGAAGTAAATCAGTTATGAGACCTCTTCATATCAAGAAATTAGAACCACATGTCATTGTAACCTAGAGCTCATCCAGAGAAGGTTACAGAGAGATGGATGAATTAAAAAAAGGTTTAATGCAATGAGTTTTGAGTGATGTCTGTCTCAGCACATATCAATTTTGCCATGCAAATACTTGACATACCATTTTGGTCTATAACGTATCAGGATAAATTTGATGCATTTGTACACATCCAGCTCTGATTGACTCCAGAGAACTGGCAGAAAGGAGCATCACTGAGGGTTGTGGTTCCTTTTCCAGCTTTTGTAGAGTATAAAGAGTTCACATGAAGAACATTCTATATAGTTCTTTTCCCGCCTCCACATACAAACAAATGCTCTGGTTTTACCCCAACATACTTACTATTGAATATGAATTCAGGTATAAAATGACATTAGTGCAAAATACACAGAAATACAGTTCATTGACATCTTCCAAAGCTACTGTTCTTAGCAGAGTTGAAATCTCTGAGGATGTCCTGTTCACTGAATGTTTTTCTTGCAGCATACAAGACAGAGAGTTTAACAGAAATGGTATCACCCAGAAGTACTTTGCTTGTGGACCAGGGTGCCCACTTTGGATATATCAGGAGTGCTAATGATGTTAACTGTACCACAGGCTTCAATGTGGAATCAAAGAAATATTATTAAGCAGGGACACAAAAAACAGTATACATTAAGATCTTCCAGTTATGAGGAGTTACATCTGTTAACATAGCTAACTCTTGTAACACTTTCAGTCCTGTGCCATCCACAAGTGCCCCCCCACACACCTTTTTTTTTTTTTAGGTATATATACTTTCCCCTCAAAAGTGACTGCTACATGAAGGCTAAATCTAGGAAGAACCCAAGTAACCAAGTGGTATTGCTTGAACTACAGCACAGTCAAGATACATTGCTGATGGTATTCTCCAGTTACGCGTAGTTACAGAATCACAGTATAGCTGCAGGCTTTATGCATTATACAGGACTCTCTGTCCAGCCTTTTTTGTTACTTAAAAAGGCCAATTCTCTCAAGTATCCAGGCTTCATTAGAACAAATTTTCCAATAACAAACTAATGTGTAAAACCCTATCCAATGTTTTGTAACACTCAAGGCAGTATTTACCAAACTAATCTCTCTGGTCTTAGAGTTATGAAGAGTATAGCTCGTCAGTTTGTAAAAATATTTTAGAGGACATCTAGTAAATAAAAAGATGGTCTGTGTGCTTCAGTGCCGTAATAATATTACCACATTCATGATCTGAGGGCATTTACCTCCCTACCACCATCTTCAGACAACTCTTCTTCCGGTAAGAATTTTTTTTTAAGCCCAGGTTGGGATTTTAGCACCAGAATTTCATCCAGTGTAAATAAGGCTGTTGCTGCCTAGAAGGTGTAGGAAGAAGACAAAAAAAATTATACATAGACGCACTGTGAACACCACCATGTTTCTGGTTAATGGAATGCCCAAGCATAAAATAGGTGCCTCTTAGCACCAAGACCTTGCTTCAGCTGCTTGAGAAGTGGCTGTATGGTCTTAGCACTAGTTTGCAGAGTCCAGTGAAGAGGCAATTGATGATTATTGCAAACAAAACCAAGGGCAAGAAAGTGAGAAAACACATTATGTGAAGACCATTGGTTACACAGATAGTCTATGTTTAACCAGGTGATTTCCACAAACACAGAGAATTGTCTGTAAATGAGTGGAATAGTCTTTCTTTCATTGTCTTCCAATCAAAATCATAACTGCTGGAGTCACCACAGTGATGAATTAATGTGACAGGAGTTCAGGGCACCTGTAGCTTTGTACAGCTATGGAATTTGGCACAGGCATGAATATGGACACTGAGGCTAGCAATCAGCCAATTTAGGGGATACGCATAGCACCTAAACATAAGCCCCTAACTCAGGTGTGTTAATTGAGAAGGCTGATTTTCATATGCTCCCAAGAGGTCTGAGCAGAGCTATAGAGAGGATCTTTCCCAAAAGTTTACATTAGGCTATTAATGCCTAATCCAGAAGTCTAGTTTTTAACCTCATGTGTTATTCTCACACTAATAACCCTGGTTCATCTGCACTGAATTGCATTGTAACCAGCTGATATTCACACTGGTATGAAATTGGAATCAGGTCCTGTAAGACATTTTACTGCATAGGACTCCCCCCGCCTCCCCCGCCCCCAATCAGTCCTACAATTTACCACACAAATATCTATGATCAGACCATGCTATACTCCAATAGAGTCCAGAAAAATTCATATTTGAGGAAACAGTACTGATTTAAGGTATGTTACATCTGAAATGAGATTAGCACAAGAAATGTGGGCAGAATTTCAGACTAGGAACTTAATTTTTCCAGTTCAGGATTGCATTAAATTAGACTATCTGTGTTTCCTTGTCACCTGTTTTGTGTGTTTTACAAAGAGATAGCTGCAAAAAGAAAGAAGGTATAAAAAAATTCAGTTATAATGCCATCAGGCCAAACCACCTAGACACTGCAATAATGAGATCTCTGTGACCTTTTGGAAGGGTGCTGCTGTCTTGCCCATAACAAATCCTCCAGTAGTTTTCAATTTTTGTACTTCAGATTTCCAAGGGCTTTCAACTTTTTTCATGCTGGAATAGACTGAAGGGGCAGAGCACTACAGTACTTCAGAGCTGCAGTAAACCTTAGCTCAAGAAATGGCATGGTGTGATCAGTTTCTGTTTCTAGAAAGAAACTGGGGAGACTGAGCTGGAAGTTGTTACTCATTCTGATAAAGAAGCAAGAATCAATGTGATGTTGAGTCACAGCCTGGCCTGAATAGGAATTTTAAAGAGAAGGTGTTTCAGTTCTAAAACAAAAAGAGAAAGAACATACCCATAATGATGAAAAGGTCATACATTTTTGCCTTTAAAAATCCAGAACAGTATAATAATAAAGCAGAGGGGTTTTTTTCCAGAGTTAATGCCCCATTTTTGTAAAATGGTTAGTTTACACTTTTCTCTGATCCATGGTTTCATAACTGCTTCAGAATCACACAACATCATACACACATGACTTTTATATTTACACTTTTCATTTGCAACCAGAAGAAGCACAGATAGTTTTAAACAGAGGCTTATAGGATCCTCAAGTGCAGCATGGTAGACACTGAGGCAGAAAGAAACACCACAAAAAAGTTCAACAAGCCACAAACTTGCTTGTTCTTATTTGAGGGTTGTTCTTACACAAAGAATGATGGTAAGCCAGAACAGAGGGATGAAGCCTCCGACCTGGCAGTCTTCCCATGAAGGCAGGCAACTTTGTCATTAATTAATTACTTAGTTCTCCTGTGGCATTATGCAACGTAACTTGTCACACTATCCAAAGTAAAGTTTTAACTGACAAGTGAAAGATCTTTCTATGGATAAACCCAGTTGTTTGTTCTTTTCATTTGGCATTGGTTCAAAGGCCAAGGATAAACATTTTGCCTTTTCATGACTGATTTTCTTGACAGCTTCACAAGGTTACTCTTGGGAAAGCTCTGGTTATATTACTGGAAATACCCCCTGCACAGTTTGTTGTAGAAAAATCTTTTGTATCACACCTGTCCATTCTGGGAACTTTCTGACATGCAAAAAAAAATATTTTTTTTTTTAAATAAAAGATAGTCTAATTCCATTCCTTCCATAGACAATAGCAGTAAATAAGCTGGGGCATTTAAACATTTACGTCTGACTATAAAGTTTATGGTTATCATCATGCCAAGTATCAGAAGCCTAATTGCTTGTGTACATCCCCCTCTGGGGGTGACTAGCAAATACTATATAAAACAACAAATACTGCTAAAGGAGCAAAGATTAAATGGAGGAGGGAAAGTACTCCACTTTTTAAAAGATCTTTGTTTTTACTTGCAAGGCTTTAAATTGTGTCGAAACTGTATTCTTCAGCAATAATTAACTTCTCAGTTTAGCCTTACCTTATCGGTATTTACTTTTTCTATTACAACAATTGTCTCATCAGAATCAAAGTCCCTTTCAATACATACTTCAGCAATATTTTTGGCTTATTTCTTCACACATATAACCAGTGTTTAATTACAGCATTTAAAACTACCCATAAATGAAACAAAACACAAGGTAAGGTAGCTGGAAGCAAGTAAGAGAAATGAGAATTTGTATTTATTGCATATGTAGTCCATAGACAGTTTCAATAGTCTAATCAGAATTCAGCCTTGACAATTTCTCAAGTTTTTAGAAGTAACTGACAACAGAACAGAGGATATCCAACTGCAGACAAACATCAGAAAGACACAGGTCTACTTCACCCGAAGTTTTAGAGGTAAAGTGAAAAACTTTAATTACAACTGTATGGCTGTCCAATATATCATCAACTATTGCACATTTTTTCAGAGTTTGTGAAATGACTAGTCTCTAAAGGGGGGTGGGTGGGGGTGGGTGGGCTGGGGAATCTTAAGATTTACAGGGCAGTGGGGAGTAGGAGAATGAAAAAAATGAGTCCTGCTTAATTCCGTAAAATTAAGAACAAATATCTAGCTTTCCCAGAGTGTTCCTCGTATACTCACAGATGACACCAAGAAGGGTATTCCATAAGGATTTGTTCTAATTATAGCCATGAAAAAATACAAATATTTTTATATTTTATATATATATATTTATATTTGAATATATATATTTTTTGAGAGAGGGAACTCTCTCTAAATCTGGTGACTGAATTTCTGCATCTTGCAAGACTGAGCAACAGTCACCAGCAAGTTACTTTCAGGGTTACTTGTATAAGCAGGCTAAAAATGCTTGTGTGCTAGTATGGTTAGGTACATCTAGAGGCTAGAGAGAGACCTGGACTGCCCTCTACCCCACGGGGCATTTAGACAGACTAGGCTGCTTGGAGCAGCATGTTGTAACCCAACCTGTAGAAAACGGAACTTCAGCAGGAAAAAAAGCCAGTAAGGCAATATGGCAGTGCGAGAGAGAAAGGATTTAAACTCATAGGACCTTACCACTACAGAAGCCTTGAAAGGTAACCGCATCTTTAGAGTGAAAAGGGCTAAGGAAAGTAGAACAAAATGCTCATTTTCCCCAAGAAGGACAAAACTTTCAGGAAAATAAAAAAGACATTTTAAAAAGTCTTTGCCACTCTGTTCTTCACTCCCTAAACTATACTACCACTAACCTATATATAAATATATAACTAATACATAGTGCAAAGTATAAAAGCTAGGTCAAGATTTTCTTCAGGCAATTTCTTTCCACCATAAACACTCTATGAATCTAACACCTGCCACCCCCGCAGCACGAACCCCACTGCAAAGTGCCCCAGCCCCGAGGCTGGCACTGGGCGCTGCCCCAAGCCAGCAGCATGGAGGGCTGGGGCTCCCCCCGCCACCCCCGCAGGGGAGGGGACAGGGTGCAGTCCCCTGCACGCACTTGGTTTGAGTTCAGACAGCAGGACGACTTAAAAGGACAGACAGCACTGAATAGCCCTGGCTTTTTATTTATTCTCTCAGGGTACAACAATCGTTTTGCTAACACCCCGATGTCCCAAGATTCACGAGTCTTGTATTTTATTTGCACTATCATCTGTGAAGTGGGAGACACTGAAATCACTGATGTTACTGTCCTTTTGTAGCCACTGGTATTCCTCCCCACCACCTGCCTGGCTTGTGGGTTTGGCTGAAAAGTTTCACTCCCTCAGGAATGATAAACAGAAAAGACAGCACAGAAGAACAGCAGAGGGAAGGTTGGACTTCCCTGCCTTCCTTAACCCGAGCCCTTTCTTGAGATCCTGATTTCCACCTCTCAGGGCAATTTGCCACCAGCTTTTCAACCAGACATCCTCACCAATGGCCAGGCAAATAAGCAGCACCAGGATCCAACGACTCAGATGACTGTTTCTAATCTCAGGGACCTGAGTAGCTGCCTTTCCTTCCTCCCCCACCACACCTGTTCCCTTGAGCTACTATCTTCTGGCTCTTGCTTCTCTACTTCTCCCTGGCAGGCAAGTCCACTATTGGGTGACCCCACAGCAGTGCCAGGGTAGCTCCTGGATGTTCTGCTGCTCATAAGCTCTAAGTGTCCCAGTCTGTCCTCCTGCCTCTGACCCCACTGGGATAGGCAAACACCTGGTTTGTTTGCCCTGAAAGTTCACACCAGCACCACAGTTAGCTGTGGATGCCAGGGGAAAGTGGAGCTGGTGAGAAAATGAAAAAGTTGGGTAATCAGCTTAGGGAGGAGAATGTTCTTACTGACATAATTTGTTAAGGCTATAAACAGTCTTCTCACAGAAAATTTCTGCCTCACTTTATTTCCTTAAGCAAAACCAAAAGGAGAACGAAGCATATAAAATCTAAGTATTGAATATTTTGTATAGCTTCTAGACAAAGAAGCCTCTACCCCTTCTAAACTCATTTGCCATTGCTCGCTCTTCCTTTCAGACCCTCACTTACTTGGGCTGTGCTGCACAGGCTGCAGCAGCGAACGCTTTGCACATTTGCAGGCATCCGCAGAGGCCTGGTGCTGCAGCCTGGGCTTTCAGGTCTCATGCTCACCCTGACAGCGTGCAGCTTTCTGCTGTGACATGCATTATATGAAGGACACTGTAGCCTGTGTCTGGACCCTGCAAAAAATCTGGGACCCCTGCTCAAGGCAGACATGTTGTAGCCAGAATAGCGAAAGGGGAGAAAACTCTCCTTATCTCCTACTACATCTGCCCCTGATTAATCTTTTGCCACTTGCCAATATGCACTGCAGTACTAGAGGCTTTCAATACCACCTGCAACTAACATTCACAACTAGGCCTGGTAAAAAAATTACTAACAATATTGTTGCTGAGTGCCCTGCTGTTAGACTGCCAGGTTTTGATCCACTGTGCTGCCCCAGACCTCTGTCAATTATTCTCAAAGAGAAGAGACAGATTTGATTTTTAGGTTTTTTTAAACACAGAGCTTTTAGGAAGTTCTGAGCTGCAGATAGGATCAGATGTGGAAGTGACTCACGTTGTTACAGACTGTCTCCTAGCCGTATGGACTTTGCACCTGTTACTGAGATAGCCATGGCACAACTATCTCATTTAGATTTGCAGTTATCAGTAACTATTTTTACTATTTTTATTACTATTTGTCCTTTTTCCCCTGTGCCATGTTATGCACATCTCTACTTCTTTACTCAGTGTGTATCTTATTACTAAAAATGCCCACCATTTCCTCTAGTGAGAAGAGGCTTAGTATGTCTACAGTTCTCCCTCCTCCTTACTCAAAACACTTCCTTTCCTGTCTTTCATTTGAAATGTCAACAGTTTGAACTACTTTGCAGTAACAGGCAGAACAACAAAGTGTATTGACTGGCTGCGTGGAGCTAATGGATACTGTCAGCTAATCCATCAACTTATAAAAAATCATATTTATTTGAAACCACTGGAAATGCTAACTGAAGTGCCAAGTTCAGTCTCCACCCCACTTTGGTTTTATTGTTTTGGTTGGGCGTTTTTTTCCACAGCAAAATGAATAGCCTACTGTGTCATGATTCCTTTTTCATCAGACATCTATTTTTTCACTGCTGTGACTGCTTGGAACAAAATACAGAATTGAATGCTGAGACCTACAACCTTCTCAGCAGCCTTTCCGTGCGTGAGGTAGAACACACAAATCTTTTCAACATTTAGGAAATGATTAACATGTTGAATTAAGTCTGTGCCAAGCATAACCAAGTTCTTAGTTTTCTGCAGACATAAAATTTCCACTTGACACATCTCAGAGCCCCCCTATCGGAGGGAAATGGCTAGGTGATAGCATTGAGAAAAGCTATTTCACACACCTTCTTCCCAAATTTTTATTTTACTTCCCTTCCTACTCAGAGTTTGACCTCTTAGGTAAAGGGTAATAGCATCCTGTGGCTGGCCAGTACAAAATCTCCGTGTGAATTTTTTCCTGCGCCGAGTCTCCTAAATTAATATATGTCCCAGCTTTTCCTGTTTGTACTATCTGTTTGGATTGCAGAGCTGGATTTGGCTTTGGAGAAATTTACAATATTAAAATGGCTGAAATTTACAATATTAAGCTGAATTATTCTCTTCATTTGCAATAAGCACATGATTTAATAAGGCACAGTTCTGGACTGCTCCTCATTTCAGATGAGCAGTTCAGAACCATGTCCTAGTAAATCTCCAGATGACATTTACATTTTTCTTTATTACAACAGCTCTTAAATTTAAAAGTACGGTATTGAACATAAAAATGAATGCCAAACTTCATGAATTTAAAAAATTGAAGAAGGTTGATTTTAAAAACAATTTTGAATAAGGCAGCAGGAAATAACCCTCCATGTGCTGAAATGAACAAAAAAAACCTTGTAAGACAGTCAAAACCAAAACTTTTTTCCTTTAATTGCAGATTCAAAAAAGCCCCACAGAGCTACAATCCTGTAAGATTAGATCAACAAGCAGCAACACAACTTAAAAATCAAAAGGCCACAAAACATATCTTCAAGGTGGAAAAACAGAAAAAGTACTGTGACGTCTGTAGTCCAGTATTTTGTAGAGCTAACTTTGAGAGACTGACTGTTTTGTTTTGTGACACATTTATGTATTTGGTTTCTTTTACCTAAATTACACTGTGTCTAATTCTGAAATGAACAGCATTATTGTGCTTGGAAACAGCGTTCTATTCTCTCTCCACAGCATCAGATGATAGCTAGAGGGTGTCACCCTACTATACCAGGCTCAGACTGCATCATATTGTAATATATGAACACTTTAGGACAGTGGATATATTGGATACTGCAGATCACTAATTATGACATAACAATACTTAAAATTGTAGAAATAACTGAAAAGAAGCTACCTTCAGGAATCATTAAAATGTAACAGCACAAGACACTATAATAAAAGACAGAAATATTCAGGCATAATTTGGGACAAAAGGAAATTGTAATTTCAATTTGCAGACTGTTTCAATGATTGATTTTTATTTTATTTGGGATTTATATGGCAGGACAGATTTTCTGTCATAATTATGGAAATACTAAGATGAAATACAAACCAATCCCTCTAAATGGCAAAGCTGTAAGTGTTCTGAAATGTATCTGCCATGTTGATGTAGGAGCCAAGAAGTGGTACAGTGTCTCTTTCTCGGGAGCAGAAAGCTAAATCCTGCATCAGTCAGAAAGATCACATAATAAATTAACCAGGTCACAGAAAGCTGCTAACTTCACATATTTAACTGCTGCTACTGTGAACTACTAGCATATCTAATTTTTTATTTTCAGACAGAAAATGTCTAGTTGCAGGGAACTGGAGGGACATGTTTAAACATTATGTAGGGCGAAACATTCACTTCAATATTTCACAGAAGAACCGTACCCAGTGTGTGTCTTCAAAAATATCCTCACAGCAATAAAGCTCATATGATGACACACACAAAGCACATATGATGCTCTGTTTGCACCTAGTTAACCACAACTTTTCCTATGCACCTAAAGAATTAATATTATTCAAACAAATGTGATTTAATTCATTGTGGTTTGAAAGGGGTTTGCTAGGCCTAACACCTATCGCCTTTGCAAATGAGAATATCTGGCCAAGGTTTCCCAATATTTTACTTTAGTGCACTGTCCTGACTGATCCTCTTGAATGCCTCTGAACATCCATGTGCAGACATGACACGAACAGCTATAGTAGGTGGCAAAGCAGTGGCACCACTTAAAAAAAAAATAGAAGTCCAACACAGTCGGACAGTTCATAATCTGTTTTTCATAAATTTCAAAACACACAAGAAATACACTTTGTGAGCACATGAAGTTTCAAGACCAGTCTCAGGCCAGGTGCTTTTTAATTTTTTTTTTCTTTTAAATACTGACCTCTTCCTGCTGGACTCCTCACTGTCGATTCATCACAATGACAAACAGCCCTTTCCTTTGGCCAGGGTGCTCAGTATATTTTTAACGGAAGTTAGATGACTTTTTTTCTATTGTGACAGTTTCATTTGCTTTTCTAGGGAAGGGAGCATTTGGGTTCACATCTTGTGTACAGAGCTACAGTTTATTGAGTGGAATGTGCAACTCAGACTGTTTTGTAGGTGAATACAAAGTCCAGGAGACACCAGGACAAAGAGGTACCTACCTGTAGGCATTTTCTCCTGTGATTTGTATACTGAACCGAACTTCTGAATACAGTATGAATGCAGAAAGATCCTCTCCAATTTCAGCATGATTTATCTTTAAATATTCTTATTTTTGTTCTTGTCTTGTGTCCAGCTATCACACCACTGTATGCTGAAGAAGGCTGCTGCCCACCCTGCTGCAATAACTCTGACCTGGCAGACAGCCCAAATTGCTTTAACTGCAGCAAAAAAACCCAAGGTAGGACCATGCCAAAGAGCAGCACTGGCACTTAAGGGCTTTATGATTGACAGGGCTGACATTTAAAAATGAAAAACACAAAACAGCAAAAGCATGCTGCTGAGCTGCAGGCACAGAGTATATGGCTACTGCTCCATCACCAGAATAAGTAACGCTGCTGCTCAAGTAACAGCCAGATATTGGAGATGACACCTTCTGTCACTTACAAATAGTGTTTTAAATGTCCATGCTTTTCATAAAGCAGTTGACTGGGAAGTACTCATTTCAATGCACAGCAACTTGTATCATCATGTCAAAATCACCTCACTGACTTTGAAATAGCTACAGCATTTTATGCACAAAGGGTCTGTAGAGTGAGGAAATGTGCTGATACTATTGGGAAAAAGGCTCAGGTCACACAACAACCAGTCTCCAAATTTTTCTAGATACCAGAGAGTTAAAAATATACATATTCCTGAGGGCTTTGTGTTTCTAGCCTAAGGTGAGGAGCTAGGTTGTGGTTTTGTTTCTGTTAGTTTTTCTGTTTCTTTATGACTATTCCTAATCTAATAAAGCAACCCAGCTGTCCTATCAACCCCCTCTTTGCCTTTATTCTTGTACTATCACAGCTACAAGATCAGAACTGTTGTACTAGAACGGTAAGGCAGTAACTCCAACACATTGAAAATGGTATGCTGACCCTAATTTTTCTACTAGATCACTTAAAACAGACCCCTCCTACCTGACCTCACATAATTTCTTTTTTTAATTGCTATTATCAGATGCCAGTGTATTATGAACCATTCTACCACCTGACAGAAAAACCTAAACCACTTACTTTCTTATGAACTAATTTTGCTTCTTTCCAACTTTTTGCTGGAACCGTTACATATATCTGGAGAATATAGCAAGCCAAAGCCACAGCTGTTAATGAAGCTGGTGATAAATCAATCCAGAGTCTCTCCTTCCCATGTTGAGCAACCACAACAACACAAACTATCAGGAAGATCAAGAGATTGAGTGCAGAAATTAAGACTGGAGAAGATGATGATGATTTATAGATATAGATATAAAATATGCTGTCATATATGCGACAGGATGACAACAGTTCACCATAAATTTAAAAATGGATTCTTGGGTGACAATGAGGAAGATGAGCTTTAATAGCATGCAAGTCAGTAACTTAGAGAACTCCTAATTTATAGATCTTCCACTCTGCTGCCTTTGTTACAAAATTACTGCAGTATATTTAGTTATTTCCTGGCTTGATGAGCTCAAGATTTTATCCAATACATATTGTGGGAGGGGCATGGTTTCTAAAAACATGTTTTTTCTCAAGCTTTATGTAAATACTTAGTAGGTTTCTAAGCAGCACTCTAGATGCATACTGCTTAAGAGACTACATTTCTGTCCACTGTGCAGAAAGCAAATCCTTTCCCTAATATGTATCTGTGTGCATTGTAATTAATGCAAACACCTACTCAAACTGTGCATGCACACACCTATTGAGAACCACGCCAATCACTACCAAAACACACAGAGATAAACAAGATGGGTGTATTCATCTACATGGTTAATGTCACTGGGATGGGGTGCCAGTAGTTTACTACTATGGAAATATAGTTGTAAAGCAATTCATAATACAATAGGCTTTATACCCAGATTTTCTTTGTTGATATTATCTGGTACACCTGTGCTCCTCAAAGCCAGTACGTTTTTCCTCAAAACTCTGTACGTTTTTCCTCAAAACCCTATAGCATGTTTCCCAGTGAAACTGCATCTATAAGGCACTGTTAAAGGTTTATGGTTATGACGTTCTTCCAAGTACCTCCAAATGTATTCATTGTTTGTCCATCAAAATAGCAAATGTATTCATTATTTGTATGAAAAATATCTGCAATATTTTATAGGTCATCAGCCCCCAGTTAATCCTAAGCCTGGTGGTCATTAAGCATCATTTAATCACACAAATTTTGGATTTATTGTGAAGTGAAATATAGTCTATAAGTACACTGGCAAAAAGGACTTTTGTCTTTTTAACCACCTTCTTGGGCTACAAGGAACTGAAATAAGCAGAGAGAATTTACAATAGAAATTTTCCATTTATCTTTTAAATGGTTCAGCACTTTCAAGCTATGCCAAAGCAAATAGCACTCAGTGGGTAATTTAACTTAAAGGGACAAAATGTAACTTTGTACCATTACAAAAATACATTGTACTACAGAAAAGGAGGCTCTTTACAACCCCTTGCTGTGAAAGAACAAATTCTTTGCACAAAACCACCATGATAGCGCTATTATTTGTTGTCAGTGTGACCAGGTGGCTAAGAGAGCAGATTGAGTCTTAGAATAGTTTAAATTTCCAATAATAAATAGCTCTAGACCTGTTAATTACTTGGTTTTACAAGGGAATTAAATGTGAGAAAGACTGATTTTTATGGTGTAATTCCTTAGTGGATTCTATTTTTTTTTTTTTTTTTTTTTTAATGTTAGACACTCCTAAAGACCTCAGAATTCTTCGGTAAATTTGAAGGACTTCTGTGGACTCCACTTTGGATTTTAATCTTTTAATTATTGCACTTCCAGTAAGAAAGAGGAATTCAAAATAATGTGACAGATAAAAAGGACAAAATAAGGACCTATATTTATCGAAAGCAATATAATAACAAGGTACATTGGAAAGGCACATCTGGTCTGTCACTTCAACTCAAGTTCTTATCTGGAAGAGCTTTCCAGGGAAAAGCAAGGAAGAAACAAAAAGAATGAAAAATTTGTGATATCCTGCTCTCCTACGCTTGTTTAGATTAATATTGTGCTTTATTACTGTTATTGGTTTTTATAACCTGACTCCTATCAAATTTCTAAGGCTTAATCCAAGGTACACCTGTGCAGCCTTAGATCTCTACAAGAAAGGGATGTAGCAAACATTTTGGTTATGGGCTCTCAAATTAACTCCATTATTTTACAAAAACTTTTGTATATATAATAATCCTGAATCATTACAAACCAAAACGAACACAGAAAACAAACAAAAAAAGAATCTCAAAAAAACCCTAATAAGCATTTACATTTAAAAAGCCTGTTACTTAAAATAATTTGGTCTACATTACCACAACTAAGACAGGAACAAAACTACACTTCCAAAAAACAAAGAGCTCTGAATTCTTCTGAAATGCCAAACCTTTTCAGAGGCTCTTTGGTTTAGGCATAACATTTCAACCATGTTTTGAATTTATCACCTGCAGAAGAGAAGCAGTACTGGTATCTTCTTTCCTTCCAGAAAAGCAGTGCTTTTGGCAGGATTCAAACGGCAGCTCGGATGAGAAGCCTGCTCCTACAAGACAGCAGGAAGTTTGCATGATTTCACGCTGTACAGGTAGGGTGAAAATCTCCATGTTTTACAACATAGCAGATAAATGCCTTGAAGGGGTCTTCTTAAGAGAACAACTAACTGACTGATAACAGAAGGACATGGTATGAGGAAGAGAATCGTGAGGAAGACTTTTTTTTTTTTTTTAATTGCATTTTAAAAAAAGTGGTCAAGGATGCCCAAAGCTGGAGACCTACAGAGCCGTATCAATTTTACATTGTTATCAATTAGAACTGCCTACTGAGAGTGCACAGGGAGACCAAGAAGAATCATAATCTTTATAAAAAGGCCATGTGTCCAGTAACTACTGACTCAGAGGGAACTGCTCGTTAGTCACCGACACCACTGGAGAAAGTCCGTAGAAAACAGTACAACCAAGGAAACCAATAATAAATGCACACAGATCACAGCATGAAAGGATCTGAAATACAATTTTATGGATTTATTGTGTCTATGTCTTTTACACTGTCCTCAAAAAGCTAGCAAAATTCAACTCCACAGCTATTCAAATCCACAAATCCCCATCCCACTAAGCCAATGCTGCACGTCTCTATCCTCTTGCCTTCTCCAGCCACCACACTGAGAAAGACGTCCTGAAGGAAACAAATATATTTAAAACCTAAAAATGTTTCACAAGCTTTTCTCATCTCAAGGCCTTTTTGTGTTTCATTCTTTACTCACCATGCTTTCTTTGCTGCTCTCATCTATCCATGAAGTTTCCAAGCTCTAAGCTCTTCCTTAGTTAGCTGTATTTTTTTTCCTTATAGGTAATTCTCTCATTACTCTCTCACTCATAACGCTCCTTCAAAATGATCTTGTAAATTCACATCTCCTGCAGTTTTACCACCCACTCACCTCTCATAATCCAGTAATGTGTATTCAATGGGAAGTGTAGGCTACTAGTGGGTTTTAGCCTTTCTCTTTCCAACAGAGTGTATGTACATAGGGAAAATTTTCCTCTTCTGTGATTCTTATTCTTTCTTAATTTTGATAGAAAGGAATTAAAAAAAATTACACTGTAGGTGTTATCATCTAAGTGCCTTGAGGCCCAGACTCTTTCCCCCACAGGCTAGTCCCTAAATCAGACTATGTTTTTGCAGTACACCATGCAATTGCCTCCAGGTCTTGTGGGACCATTACATGACTTCTGGCTAAGGACTTGGGCTAGAATTTCAAACCAAAGAAAGCAATGAAACTATTAAAAACTCAACGGTATAAGTTACCACAGAAGCATTTCAAATGGATTTTGAGACATTTGGTCATCTCACGACAAACGACAGGAATTCAAAAAGTAAGAATTTGCATTATATACACAGGGAAGGGAGGGAGGGGTACATTTCTTTCAGCAGAACATGGCTCCTAATGCAGTTTTTTCATC
This sequence comes from Falco peregrinus, assembly GCF_023634155.1. Classification (NCBI taxonomy): domain Eukaryota; kingdom Metazoa; phylum Chordata; class Aves; order Falconiformes; family Falconidae; genus Falco; species Falco peregrinus. The sequence continues at coordinate 45,028,757 of NC_073739.1, read as the reverse complement.
TACCCTCAACCTAAAAAAAACATGCAAGTGTGGTTTCAAGTCTAAATTTTAAGGAATAACCAAACATGCAACCTGATATGTTCTGAGGATTCAAAGGGACTGCTGAATAGAAAGACTAAGAAGTTTTTTCCACTCTTTTTTTTTTTTTCTTTGTTTTCTCATTGGTAGGTATATGCCAATACCAAAGATGCTAGGGTTAGGACCTGGGGTTTACAAGCACATTTCAAGTGTTGAATCAAATTAATAAAAAATATTGTAATAGCAGTACCACCTTTTCAAGATCATACAGACGGATATATAAGCTATCACTTCTGCAATCAAACAACAGATGACTGAAGATTCTGGCTGGACATGCATATTTGCAATGAACTAGATAAATTTACAGATATTAAGATCCAAAATTAATAGTTGAAATCATATGCACAGGTCACTTCTGCTGTCTTTCCAAGTACCATATGTTCCTACTCTTATTGGCTGTTTCCTACTACCCAGAACTATGTAGGGAGCTGCTCAATACATGTCTAAAAACTGATTTTAACAAATCTCCCGAGACATCATTGATCGCAATCCAAATGGAAGATTTTTCCCTAGGAAAATACATAATGTACAGTAGGCAGCAATTACAACTTTTTTTCCCCTTTGTCCCTTTTCAGAATAGGTTTAAGCAGGAGGCAGACATCCTTAACCAACAAAACAACACACGTATTTTCCCTTTGCATTACTTTGTGGGTTTATATTATACATTCAATTGATTAATAAAAAGGGAAGTGTTACTTTATTGTTCCTCATTTACATTACCTACTCGACATCCACATAAGGACTTGTCTTTTCTGTGTTGAAGTTCTACATTCCTCTAACCACCATTATGTTAAACTGTTCTTCCTCAGTACTTCTCTTGAGTTCCTCCATCCCGGCTCCCTGCATGTGCCACGACCAAAATCCCCAAACAGTTATTTTGCTGTACCTTTTCTTCTCTTTCTTGTCTTTAACATAATCTTCAATTCCAAATTTTCTTTTTTTTCCTGGTTCTTATGCAAAAACCAAATTCACTCACCTAGGTTCTCATCATTAGGAAACAAAAATGCCCAATACAAATCCTACTGTATTCATTGATTGAATTGTGACTTCCTCTTTTGAATCTTAGCACTATGGAAGAAGCAAACCAACTGCAAACTTAAGAACATATAAAAGATACTAAGCACTTGGCTTAGTATCTGAGCCACAAACAGGAAGCCAGTATTAGTTCCCAACCATTATAGATCAAGATCGAGATCATTATTAAGACAGTAACTGCCATTGTTATTTGTTTTTAAAGCTCCAACCCATTTAAAAACCAAGAGAGCCCACAAAACGACCCAAATGTTCTTCTGGACAAGTAGATAACGGAAGATTTCCAACTGTCACACTAGCAAGTACAGTCTTTTGCTTACTAGTGAGCTGGTGGTTTGGGTTGGGTTTTTTTTACGTCCCTCTTCTCTCTTCAGAAAATACAAGCATGTGTGGAAAAAAGGTTATCCCTCTAGATAAAGTATATTCATTACAAAAGACATCTGAAGGCATTAGGGTATTTTTAAATTGTTTTAATTCCAGAAGTAAACTAGTAGAAAATCTAGATACTTGGAAGTTATAATGCTGAGTGTCAAAGAAAAGCCCTGAACAACACAGGTGCTTGAGGATTTCCCTTTCCTAAATCTGTACCTCCAGTCTGGGCACTCTGTTGTTAGAAGCATTTCTGACAGATACCAGCCTACACTGAAGAATCCACTACATGTGATATAAAGCAACCCTTACGATATATACCACCAGAATATGTTACATTCTTCCTTGATGTAAGGTCTACATATAATCAGCCAAGAGAAGTATGAAACAAACTTTTTCCCCAGAGGCCAGAGCCAAAATAATGTGTTTTAAGATACAGGTTTAAGTCTCCTTCAGCAGCAGACAAATGTTCGACCTGCCCTACTTGAACATTTAACAGCTGAAGCAGAACACAGGAGAAGAACACAACTTCTTCCATCTGAATCCTAAAAGAAACAAGCAGGTTTAGAATGTCTTGAAAGAAAGCATATATAGACAAACTGATTCACAGGTTCCATGCTATGAATTCTAACACTCCCATAAGTTCTGACTAAACCACCTAAGTCCCCAGACTGAGGCCAGTTTTCAGACACACTGGGAAGGTTGAACAACATCTCATTATTTTTTCCTGTCAGTCTAGCTTTTTAGGCAGTCACCCCTAAAAAGCTTTGTGTAAGACTGAGACAACTAACTTTGCTAGTTGTGGCAAAGAAAAGGAAACCTGTGACAAGGATAACTTTGTCCATTACAATTCCTTTATTAATGGTACAGTGCAGCCACATCAACTGGAATAAATACAGTTATTTGTAAGTAATACAAAAATATAACCCTTCATAAAGTTTATATTGTGCTAGGAATTAGGCATTGAGCTTTAAGAATCAATACATGACATTTTCTCTTAAATAATGTGGACAGGTACGCTCAGCAATTTTCTCCAATTTGAAGACAAACAAATGAAGAGCAGTTTATTAGTTCAGTGTATCCATACATCACACCTCAGCTAAGATTTGAGAGCAAACTTAAGAGTTTTTTCCAAGTTTTCCTTTTGCCACTGTCCTCTATTGCACAGTGGTTCTATAGCCAAACAGTGAATTGAATTTCTGATAGTAGCATTTACTAGCAGATGCAGAAAAGCATTACTCAGACAACCAGCTTAAGGCACCATGGCTTCCACAACAGACACATGAAATTACTGGCAAAAAATTTTATAGGTGGCTGAGTGTTTAGCTACAGTACTATGAAGAACAACAATCTATTCTTCAAATATATTCTTGACAATATATTCAGTTGACAAGTGTAGCGTTTATTCTTAAAAAAAAATAGTAAAATATAAGATTTTGACATTACTGCAATCCCAAGAATGCCTCAAATCTTTGAAAAAAAAAAAAAATTCCCCCTTCATCCCCCAATGCAAAAAAATCCAACTGTCAGTCCTGCAAGACAATGCTTTTACAGACTTTTTAGAAGTAGTTTCCAACACGTTATATAGCAAAAGTTCACTCAATTAGTTTGTTCTCTTTTAAAAGAAAAGTATATCTAAATGCTGAAAACTGCCCTGCCCTTCCCCTCCCCAGCCCCTCAATTCTGTCTTGTGTCTCCTGCTATCAACAGCACTGGCAAACAATTCATTTAAATTAAATCAAGTTTCTCCTGAAGTCCTAAAGAGCAAACATAAATCCTTGATTTGCTCAAGACCTCCTTCCTAATAACGTCTGATGATACTGCCTGACAGTTAATACGAAGTGGAACTAACATCTTGATAGCACTTGCCACAAAGACCCAAACTACCTTGTTAAAATTCCCTTAAACCCTAGAGTGAAAAGCAGGATTTGAATAGGATAGGACAAGGACTAAATTCATAAAATTGCACTACAGAAATTGTGCGTTCCAAATTATGCATGGTAATTCAGACACAGAGCTACAGTTGAGACATACCCACAGAAAATGTTCCCAGCCACATCACAAGCCAACATCAAAAGATGACAAACATGACAAAGTCATTGCAGCTTACCTAGTTCCACTCACTGAGTAGGAGACAGAAAAAATTTAAGAGAAAAAAAAAAGTAGATGTGGAATCACACATACTATAGGAATTATTTAATTTATCAGTTCTAACAATATCCCCTCCATTTATTTCCCTACATTTTAGAGTAGTCCTGGCTGCACTTACTTGTAATAAATAACCAATACCCACTATAGTGTTGCTACGTTAATCTGCAAAGGATTTCATTTGGCCAAAGCCCTAGCTCTTACCTGCATGTGGTGCAGGGAGTCAATGAGGTTTTTCTGTGCCTTACAGTAACACCAATCTTCAAGTCAGCCATTTTGTTGCCAGTGTAGTGAACAACCCCAAGGTTCTCCCCATTTTCCTATGATAAATGCCAGCAGCACATAAAATGCTAAGTTGTCTTCCATTACCTCTTTTGCCTTAATGCCCAATGAACAGAAATCTTGTTATGCTGCTTCTGCATCTTTTGTGCCGGAACCTTTAAAGTTTGTCAACTTCCATACTGTCATCCATTTCCTGAATTTCAGCGAAACACTTCCTCAGAAGTAAACTATGCAGATCGTGTGGTGTCATATATATAGAAATATATATACTGTTTCTTATATGTGACATAACTCAGATTCCAGTAACTTAATGAGCAACAGCAATTTCCTCCATTTCAAACAAACTTAACATAAATAATCTGAATTAAAGGAACACCTTCAACCATGACAGCTGTGTAAGCATATAAAAAATAACAACTATAAAGAACAAATCTTGCTGTTGTTACCTAATCATTGCCTTCCTGCACTACAGGCAGGTCCTGACTCAATGAATAGCAACATTTTCTCACATACAGCTAAGATCTAGATCTGAGAATGACACAAAACTGGGAAAAAAGGTTGGAATAACATTCTGTATGTTAAAAAAAGACATTCTTCAGTTAAGTGAACTACCCATATCTTAGGGTCAGAGAAGGTCCTGCTCCACATGTGTCCAGATCCCTGAACAACACGTAACTTCAGGATACAGTTTATCTGTAAGAACCTAAACCAGCCTTCTACTTCTACTGCATGGCTGGGTTAATGATGAATTAATACAAGAAAACTGAAGTCACCTTGCATGATTGGTTTTAACCTCAGTTAGCTAAACAGACACATGACACCAGAGTACCTGCAAAAGCAGTGCAAATATAAAAGCTTCATGACAAGGGAGATAAAAAACAGAGCAAAATACAAGCAGCATGGGTTTCCTCAGTGGTTGTTCACTATTTTGTGTTCTGGCAGATTAAAGAAGTTATCTTCTTTGAGTTTAAGATGTTCTGGTAAATCTAGCTGTCTTTTTGCTTCTTCAATGTCTTCTTGAATTGCTGAAATGAGCGCCTCTGAAAAAAAAAATAAGAATAGGGGTATTTAAAAGCTGGTTTAAATTCTGAACACACAATAGCAAGTGAAAATAAGGTATACCACAGAATATCAGACAACAGTCCCAGAAGTAGAATATAATTATTACCATGAGGTTTGAAAGGCAAAATTCTTTGGTTTTAAGATGCCTTTTGGTTTTTGATTAGTTTTGTTTTTTAAACATGCCAGAGTTGCACTTTTCACCATTATAAGCACTACCCTCTCCTTGTTCCAAAAGACATTTTAGCACTTCTTTTCAATTCTAACAGAGCTGCATTTAAAAAAGTAATCAACAAACAAAACTGATGCTTTTATAACAAGCATGTGATTTAAAATTACTCGTCAGAGAAGTGACACAACAGTACAATTTTTTAGTCTGACACATTGGAGAATGTGGGGGTTTGTTTCTGGCATTTTTAATTAAACCAACTTGTACATTTAGCTTATGGAAACATTTTACTGAAATTTCAAAGTTTAAGAGATAAAATACCTCTTTATGGAAAGAGACAGTGCAGACAGTATTTGCATGAATAAGACAAATAAGATACTAGCTTGAGGGAGAGCTGCAGTACTGACCTAAGGAATCAAAGTTTTTTTCCGGTCGAATATATCCAATTATGACTATACTAAGAATTTCTCCGTAAAAGTCTTCTTTGAAGGTATGGATAATGTGTGTTTCCTAAAGGAAGAGAAATAAATATAATGAACCTGGAGTTTATTTCCCTCACTGTAAGGATGTAGAGCTAATATCCCCAATTCAAATTTTCCCCAACACACACCAATAAAAAGGAGATCTATCTTAGCATGTTTAATGCAAGATTTAAAAGCTAAAGCTTTTGATTATGTTAGGAAGGAGAGCTGTACTTTGCACAGAATTTAAGAACTACTCACTGAAGAGTATTCTGATAGCCAAAAAAAAAGACAAGACATATATTACTCGGGAGAAATGTTTCACCACTTCTCAGAGTTGAGATTTCCAAGGCAGCAAATCACAAAGTTTAATGTTTCATCACTAAGTTGATGCATCCAAATAGCTACGAAGATTTTGATTGAAACAGTTGGCTTAAGGACAACTTTTACAAGCAGCCTATGTGGGACACTGAATGATAAAGTTCAAGGAGTGAATTCAAGAATAAGTGCTTTACGCCCAAAACCATTTTATGTACACTTCCCTCTCCAACACAGGCCCACCCATAGCACATAACAACAGAGATATCAGATGGAAAGCTTCTGACTACTTGCTCAGAGAAGTTATTTGCAAAAATTTTAAAAGGTACACTTTTGCATTAGGACAAGCACATTACAGAGCCTTCAAACAATCGGAACCTTAGAAGCAGAGATTCATGCCCAAATAAAAGTGTTTTAAACAATTAAAGCAGAGCTCAAAAAGACTCAGAAAAAACACCAGCACCTGTTAACAAGAAAAACTCAGTTGTCACAGCTCAGGATGTTAACTCAGCTCCTCCATCTTACTATGTACCTTCAAATATTTATTCTGTATATCAAGCCACAGCACCTCATGTACAGATTCCATCATTTAAGAGAAGAATTATCAGGAAACCATTACAAATGAAGATGCCCCAACATCTCTTGTTTGAAATATAGATAGCTGACAGAGAACAATATATTAGTATATTCCAGCTCATGCTAGGGCTCTTATAACTAGTAAATTCAATGCATCTATCAAGTTTAGTTAGCCATCAACACCATAAGCAACCACCATTTCAGAAATACTGTTGAATTTTTGTTTTGGAAGTATTTAATTAATGATGGAATAGAAAGAAGATAAACTTTATTCACCTACAGCTGCATACTCTCTGGACACTGAGAGTATTTCCTTTTCTGAATATGAACATATGATATAGAAACCAAATACATTTCTAAGCACAAACAGAATTTGATCTCATTTATGGATCAAGTTCTGCTTATCTTATTCAAACTCAACACCTGACTCATTTATTATAATGAAAATCCCACACAAAGCAAAATTCTTACCACTGATTTCTTAATATTCTTATAGAAAGGATTCCATCCTATGCTCAAAACCATTTTATGCACATCTCCATTTCCAACACAGGCCCATCCATAGTATATACCAGTAGAGATATCAGACGGAAAGCTTTCAACTACTTGGTCAGAAAAGTTAGCTGCAAAAATTTTAGAAAGTGTAAAGCGTGAGTGACTTTATGTAAGTCAAGGGCATAACAGAATCTTAAAACAGTTAAAAGACAGGCTCTGCCTACATACTACTTACATACATAACACTGATGGTAAGAACCATGCAACGTGCCAAAGTATAAAATATAAACCAGCTTCACAAAATTCAGTTCCTGTGATAATACCAGCGATATCACGTCTTTTATGTTATATTTTATAGTTGTATTTTATATTTTTATATAGTTATATTTTATAGTTATACACAATCTCTTCTATGGCAATAATTAACAAACATGTAATATATCCAGTAAGAATGCATTTCACTCTTAGGATAATTATCACAGCTTTAATATGGTGAAAGATGAAAGGGTGGGGGAAAATCAAGTCTCTTCTGCACTATAAAATAGCATCTCAGAACTATTTACTTGTTAGTAAAATAATTACTTATGAAATACAGTATGTAGAAATAAATGAGACTATGATTAAGTCATCTGACAATTTTGTACAAGTTGCCTTTCAGAGGCACCTCAACAAAAAATTCCCTCCCCTATTCCCTGATACCAATACACCATTATCACACTGTCGTCACAAATCCAGCACCTCAAGGCTGGTCTTGCAAAGTTTCCTTGTCTCCCAGGAGTGGTGCTGCACGTTGACTTCACTGCCTGTTTAAGACAGGCTAAAATTCAGTTTGATTACACATCTACCTGTATCTAGACAACTGAAACAGAGACGAGCAACAGGAAATTCTGGTTTTTTGCAGGCCAAGTCCACCTGCTCTTTTTTTTAACCTCTGCATTGCTCCCCTTGACCTTCCCTCCTTACAGCTATTCCCAGTGCCTACACTCCCTCTCTTGTTCTCATCTGAGGTTTATGAGAACGGGTATTTTCCAAGCTTCCGCTGGGCAACAGCGTGCATATGATCACATATCTACATCCTGTACATCATTGCGACGATGGTTACATGATTAAACGAACTAAAACCAAGACTGAAAGCAACCAGTTTAACATAAGGGGGGAGGAGGGGGGGGGGGGGGGGCGGGGAGTGGGGTGGTAATAACACGGAAGAGAGTACAAGACTCTGCAAGAAAAAACGTCAGAAAAACTAACACGGTACAAGCCAAGCCTATTCACAGAGAGTGAAGCAATTGTGCAGGAGGGCTGGGCGTCGCCGGCGGCCACCCGAAGGCTGGCGCCGCACCGCGCCGCGCCCCCCCCGCAGCCCCGTCCCGCCGGAGCCGCCCGGCCCCCCCGCTCACATGGCCGGAGAAGTTCAGGCCGCTGAACGCCCCGGGCCCGGTGGCCTCAGGCACCCGGTACGGAGCTCTGGCTCTGCGCAGGGGGCCGCAGCTCCCGGCTCCGCCGCGGCGAACGCCTCGCCGCTGGTCTTCAACGGGAGCTGTCACCCTCGCTCCGCCGGGGGAAGCGGCGGTAACGTCCCGGCACCGGCGCCGCGCACCCCTCTCCCCGCTCACCGGTGGGGATGCCCAGCTCCTTGGAGCCTCTGCCGAAGCCCTTCACCACCTCTCCGCGGCAGAAGTAGGGCAGGTGCTTCATGGCGGCCGGCAGACAAAGGCGGCCGGCCGCCACCACCTCCTCGCCCGACGCTCCCCGTAGCCACACCCCCCCGGCTCGCCGCGCTCGCCGCCGACTTGCTCTAGGCGCTACCAAAAAGAGGGGAGGAATCACGCGGACCGTTACCGTTTGCAATCGACGCCACTTTCTGACAGGCACCTGCCTCCCCCCCCACAATGGACTTAACCACACTGCCTCACCCACCCCACGCACGGGGGCGGGGGGAGGCCTGCGGATGCGCGGGGCTTGGTCGCGGTCGCTCAGCCGCGCTCGCGGCCGGAGGGGGAGGCCTGCCCGGCGGGGGAGGGGGCTGCCGCCCGCGGCTCTGCCCGGCGGGGGAGGGGGCTGCCGCCCGCGGCTCTGCCGCAGGGCAGCGCCTGGGCCCGGCTGGCAGAGGGCGCTGGTGCGGCGGCAGGCTCCCCGCCGGCTGGGCCGAGGCGGGCGGGCACACCGCGCTGGGTGTTGTTGACAGACCCCCATGCCCCGTCCCCCCGTGTCACAGGCCGGCCGCGCGCTCTCGGGCCACCCGGAGGGTGGCGGCGCCCGCCGCCCGCGGGCTGCGGTAGGCGAGGCGGGGGCAGGCCGCTGGCGGGGCGTACGGCTGCCCCTGGAGAGCACAGGCCCGCGGGGCGCGCAGCGGGTTGCTCGTTCTGGGAGCTCAGCCGAGGGGTGTCTGCGGGCAGGGTCGGGCGGCAGCGCTCAGGGCGGGCCGCGGTCGGTTTCCAAGCGCACGGGGTGTCCTTCACTGCCGGCGACAGTCGGCGGTCATGCAATGGGAACAGCAGCAGCCGCGCAGGGTGACTGGCAGTTGCACCATCTTGGCCCTCTCACTTGAAAAGCTACATCTTGGGCCCTGTGGCTGTGCATAGATATAACAATCGTTTCTGCCTTAGTAACTCGGGTTTTGCCTTTTCTTTCAGAAAAGGTAAAATGCTTCAGAGCACAGCAGACATTTGGGAAATGTCTGAGAACAGATCTTTTTGTTACATGATACCAGCGAGCTGTAGCTGTTGTTGTTTTTTTTTACTCACTTATGATTTGTCATCATGTTCACATCTCCTTTCCTGCCATTAGCGCTGGTAGGGCAAGAATTTTCTTTGGGGAAAAAAATGTCAAGCCAGAAATGCTCACCCTGCGTTCACTCTATACTTCAAAGAAAGTGAATGGTAACTCTGTATTTCCCTTCCTTCACTTCCTGTTTCCAGGTGCCTTAAACGTTGTAGTTGTGTTGACAGATCTCATTAGCACCGTCTTTTCTATGGCCCTGATCTGGCTCAAATGAGTTTACATAAATTCAAAGTAATATTACTAAGTCTGAAAAACTTCCCTTAATCTCTCTAAAGTACAGAGCAGACAGCCTGCCAGCAGACAGTATGTATCAGTGGCATATATGCCATTTGAGTTCTGGGGTCTCATTCAGCACTGCTATGCTGTACGTAAGCATATTTGTGTATAAACACATATGTTTGACGTGTTTACACGTATGTTTCTATGTCTAGAAATACCGCCAAAGTCCTGGAAGTGAATTTCCAGTCTTTCCCCCTTTCTCCTCTAGAATGCATTTTTACCAGTTTGATGTAAGCTACAACAGCAATTCAGGATTTACCTCTAATTCTTTTAGCTATTTTTTTTTTAGTGGGAAAAGCAGACTTGTGCTTATATCTAATTGTGTTCCAAGTAAATAACTTCTAATGAGAACTGTCCTGAGAAAACTTATATGTCATACTATAAAACACTGAATGCTATCAGTTCATGGAAACTGGACACAAACTATTTTATATAAGAAGGCCACAAGTATTTTTTAAAGTGGTTCTCAAACTTGCCCTCTTCTTTTTTATTTTTCTCTTACCTGATTCCCCACCATCCTTTTCATGCTAACATTTAAATTCATTACTTCAGTTTGACTATCTTTGACTGACTTAGAGAATCCTTATATGTGTAGCTGTAGATAAACAACAGTGGTGGAAGTATATATGTAAGAAGGAAAAGTGGAAGAGAAGGATGTCCTAAGTATGCTACTACTGCGTATATTCTGTTTTGCTGTCTCCAAGCATATAGAGAATAATGTTACAAAAAGTCTTTTCAGTAATACATCATAATGGAAGTGTCTTGGATATTAAGTCCAAATCCCAAAGCTGTTGCGTAGTTGCTTAACTAATGACAGATCATTAACAGTTGACCATGTGGCCACTAGAATTGTTTATTTCAGCTGAAGAGCAAGAAACAAAACAAAAGCAATTATATTTTACAGAATATGTTTCTTCCTGGTAGTAATGAATTATGCACTAGGTTATAATTCTTATTTAAGGAGATACATATCCATCTTTTCAGAATAAATGTTGATGTTCTTCTGATATCCACAAGATGGCAACCAATGACTTCTTTTTCAGCATGCATAGGTTTGGGTGTGAGGTTTACAACCTCAGTAACAAAGACCTCCGGAAATAGGAAGTCAGGGAAGTATTTGTTTAAGAACTACATGGTTAGGTAATTTCACAGAAGTCTAACTGATGATTTCTGTGTCATTCTGTCAAAAAGTTGTGAGTTGTGATGTTAATAATTTTTATCAGTCATCACGGTGGGTTGCAGGGATCCAGCTAAAACTTAAGCGGTCCTTAATATTGGACATGTTTTTCTTTTGCTGTTAATTGTACCTAGTTCATATTGGAGGGGGGGATCCTGAACAATTAGAATTTAGTTACGTGTACTAAAATTTAATTGAGTTAGTAGACATAACCCAAAGTGTCACCAAATTTTAGTGATGAGCGTGTTTGCTAGCATTGTCAGCCTACAGAAGAGCAGTTTTATAGTTCATGCCTGCAACGACAAAGTCTGCCACTATTACAGGCAGTGGTTCCCTGCTTGTGCTACTTTATCTACAGCTACTGTTGTTAGTGAAAAGTGTTTAAATATTTGTCTAGTGTATATATACAGCCATAAAAACCAGAATAAAGAAAACAGAGTATGTGTTACGTCATACAATCATAGAATCATGGAATTGGTGGAAGGGATCTTAAAGATCACCTAGTTACAACCCCCCTGCCATGGACAGGGACACCTTCCACCAGCCCAGGTTGCTCAAAGCCCATCCAACCTGGCCTTGAACATTTCCAGAGATGGGGCATCCACAGCTTCTCTGGGCAACATCACCACCATCACAGTAAAGAATTTCCTCCTAGTATCTAATCTAAAGCTGCCCTCTTCCAGTTTAAAGCCATTCCCCCTTGTTCTTTCACTGTGTGCCCTCATAGAAAGTCCCTCTCCAGCTTTCTGGTAGGTCCACTTCAGGTACTGCAGGGCTGCTGTAAGGTCTCCCCAGAGCCTTGTCTTCTCCAGGCTGAACAACACCAACTCTCTCAGCCTGTCTGCGTAGGAGAGGTGCTCCATCCCTCTGATCATCTTCATGGCCCTCCTCTGGACTCACTTCATCAGGTCCATGTCCTTCTTATGTTGGGGGCCCCAGACTTGACAAGAGTGGAGCAGAGGGGAGAATCACCTCCCTCGACCTGCTGGTCCCGATTTCTTTATGCAGGCATTAGTAGTACCCGTTCTTTATTGTAATCTAATGCAGTCTTGGTAGCCATCACACTAATCTGCTGTTACTTCTAGAAGAAAATACTCTTTTCAAACAGAACAAAACTTCAGACTTTAAAAAAACCACCAAATCTCTATTCCAGACTAAAAGACAGAAAAAATACTTTTAAAGCAGGTATGTTTGTTAGCTGTTCTTGCAAAATTATTTTGTATATATCTTTGTACTCTGATTTCACCACCTTGTCTCAGGCCACTAGAAGTAAGGCATGCCAGAGTGTCCTTGGACTGAACTCCAGAATCAATGAGAGTTTTGTCATGTGGGGAATGGAAACTTCCAAGGAGCTGGTTAAAATGCTACTACTATTACTACACGGCACTTTTTTCTCTGAGTCACCTCCTGAATATTTCACCAGACCTGGTGTAACCAGAATTTCCAGCTTGGCTAGGACAGCCCTGAATATCCCAGTATCTCACAGATATTTTTTGCTATTTTTCTATCTTATATGGAAGAAATGGGATATTCCTGCTCTAACCTTAAGCCATGCCTAGGAATGCACCGTTTTGCAGCAGGAGATGGGGACTCTGGCATAGGGTTGTGGTGTGATACAAGTAATTTGTTTTACTGTGAAATAAGATTGAGTATGTTATGCATTGCATTAAATGTTAGTTAGTATGATGAGTCTACAACACTTATATTCAGTCTGGTAAGCTGACACGGGCCCTACACAGGTGACATTATAGTAGGGGTCTGCTACAGGCCACCCAACCAGGAAAACCAAACAGATGAGTCCCCCTACAGACAGATAGGAGCAGCCTCACATTCACAAACCCTGATCCTCATGGGGGACTTAAACTACCCTGGTATCCGTTGGAGGGACAACGCAGCAGGGCACAAGCAGTGCAGGAGGTTCCTGAAATGCATTGACGGTAAATTCCTTCTCCAAGTGACAGAGGAGCCAACAGAGGAGAGGTGCTATGCTGCACCTTGTTCTTACCAGCAAGGAGGGGCAGGTGAGGAATGCAAAGCTCAAGGGCAGCCTTAGATGCAGTGACCATGAAATGGTGGAGTTCAGGATCCTTAAGGCAGCAAGAAGGGTGCACAGCAAGGTCACAACCCTGTACTTCAGGAGAGCAGACATTGGCCTCTTCAGGGATCTGCTTGGTAAGAGTACCATGGCACAGAGCACTGGAGGGAGGAGGGGCTCAAGAAAGCTGGTTAATATTCAAGGATCACCTCCTCCAAGCTCAGCTGTGATGCATCCTGACAAAGGGGAAGTCAGGCAAAAACACCAGGAGGCCTGCAGGGATGATCAAGTAGCTGTAAGGTCATATATTATGAACTGTGAGATTTCTTTTTTAATTTAAACGAGCACTTGCTTACTTGTCATACGTCAAATTCTTTCTTACCTCACACACTGTTTGCCACCCTACTGCAGTTAGTTAAAAAAACAATTGGAGTTACTCTATATTGTCCCTACTTCCACCTCTTGTCCAAATAAATGAAAAGAAAATACACATAACCATACATGTACACTTACGTTGTTATATATGCGTTATATACCTCATTTATCAGCATTAGGGACAAAACACTTCTTTACTTGCTTTGGAATTTCTCAGTTTTCAATATAAGGGCTAACAGAGCTCCCCACTGTTGTACAGCTGAGGGTGTATTTCAGTACTGCTCCCCAGTAAAGACATCTTTCAATGCATCAGTGGTTCTCTGAGTGCTGTTTCCATTCATCTGATGGATGTAAGGTGGTTGTCCTGTCTTTCTCAGATTAGGCTGACTCATTATTTACTTCTTCTTTGGTTTACTGAGTGGAATAATATTTTTATCTTACCCTTTGTCTGTTATTTTGGAAGTTCACTATAAGTGAGTGCAATTTTTAGCCATTCTTCTCTTTCACTGAGTCAGTAGTCTGTAGGGAGAGTCTTTTTCTCCTCTTTCTGCCATTAACATGTCTTTGAAGAGTCTTGATCTCTCAGTTCTTTGTTTCTAGCTCATGCTAGCAGATAAGGCTGTGAAATCTCTTTTTGGCACTGCAATTGTGCAGCAACAGGCAGTCATAGGACACCCATCTATTCATCCTCTTCAGTTCTTCCTAGGGTAGAGATCTTTAGTTTTGCTTTTTCAACACTTTCTCCAGTGAAAGTTGGTTGCTCAAGAAATAGAATGTGTATGGAGAAAGGCACTTTATCAAGGAAGGGAAGAAATAACCTATCCAAATCATCTTAAGTCTGTCATCAGTCTAGTCACGATCAACTAAACACCTTTCCACATTACCTTCCCCCCCAGGCCAAATATTCGCTTCTGCAGGTCAGACCTTATACCTAAAACCATCACACAGAAGGACTGCTTACACTTATTAATCCCTGTCAGAAATGCCTTTGCCACATTACTTTCCAATCTGTGTTAAACTGGTGATGTTTGCCTTTATCTCAGGTATAGCTTTGTAACAGTATCTTGGTTTGCTAGCCTTTGAGTTGATGAACATTTGTATCTTCATTGCCTGGAAGGTATGCATTCACTCTTGGAAATGAAACAGTGCATTTTCCTGCTCTCTGAAGCTACTTGCTTTCTCACTGACATTCCTCAGCAGAGACACTAGTTTGTTAACACACTGACTTCCAGAGGTACTTCTATGCATGTGTATCTACAGAAAAAAAATCATATGATAAGCAAATGACATCAGTAACTAGCTTTTGTGTGGGCCAGCTATGTTTAAAATGTGTGTAAATATGTTGTGAGGTAGCAGTTTCTACATGTAGATAAAATATACTAAAGCTCCTGGACAAAATCAAGCAGAAAAAGGAAGCCTACAGAGGGTGGAAGCATGGACAGGCAGCCTGGGAGGAATACAGATAAATTGTCCGAGCAGCCAGGGATCAGGTTAGGAAAGCTAAAGCCCTGATAAAATTAAATCTGGCGAGGGACATCAAGGGCAACAAGAAATGCTTCTGTAGGTACATTGGTGGTAAAAGGAAGACTGGGGAAAACATGGTCCCTCTCTGGAAGGAAATGGGAGACCTGGTTACCCAAGTCATGAAGAAGGCTGAAGTACTCAACAACTTTTTTGCCTTGGTCTTCACTGGCAAGTGGCGTAGCCACACCACCCAAGTCACAGAAGCCAAAGGCAGTGCCTGGGAGAATGAAGAACCGCACACTGTAGGAGAAGATCAGGTTTAAGAACATCTAAGGAACCTGAAGGTGCACAAGTCCATGGAACCTGATGAGAGGCATTAACAGGTCCTGAGGGAAGTGGTGGATGAAGTGGCTAAGCCACTATCCATCATATTTGAAAAGTCATGGCAGTCTGGTGAAGTTCCCACTGACTGGAAAGGGGGAAACATAACCCCCATTTTTAAAAAAGGAAATAAAGAAGACCTGGGAAACTACAGGCCGGTCAGTCTCACCTCTGCACCTGGCAAGATCATGGAGCAGATCCTCCTGGAAACTATGGTAAGGCACATGGAAAATAAGGAGGTGATTGGTGACAGCCAACATGGCTTCACTAAGGGCAAATCATGTCTGACAGATCTGGTGGCCTTCTATGATGGCGGTACAGCTCTGGTGAATAAGGGAAAAGCAACTGATACAATCTACCTGGACTTGTGTAAAGCACCTGACACAGTCCTGCATGAGATCCTTGTCTAAATTGGAGGCACATGGACTTGACGTATGAACCACTCAGTCGATAAAGAATTGGCTGGATGGTTGCATGCAAAGAGTTGTGGTTAATGGCTCGATGTCCAAGTGGAGACCAGTGATGAGTGGTGTTCCTCAGGGTTTGGTATTGGGACTGGCACTGTTTACCATCTTTGCTGGCAACATGGACACTGGGATTGAGTGAACCCTCAGCAAGTTTGCTGCCAACATCAAGCTGTGTGGTGCAGTTGATATGCTGGAGGGAAGGGATGCCATCCAGAGCGAGCTTGACAGGCTTCAGAGGTGGGCCTGTGTGAACCTCATAAAGTTCATCAAGTCCAAGTGCAAGGTCCTGCGTGTGTGTGTGAGTGCAGTCCCAAGCACAAACACAGGCTGGGTAGAGAGTGTTTTGAGGATAAAGACATGGGGGTGTTAGTTGATGAGAAGAACAACATGACCAGGCAATGTGTGCTTGCAGCCCAGAAAGTCAACCATATCCTGGGCTGTATCAAAAGAAGCATGGCCAGCAGGTTGAGGGAGATGATACTCTCTCTCTACTCCAGTCAGACCCCAGCTGGAGTACTGTGTTCAGCTCTGGGGCTCCCAACATAAGAAGGACATGGCCTGACGGAGTGAGTCCAGAGGAGGGCCATGAAGATGATCAGAGGGATGGAGCACCTCTCCTACAATGACAGGCTGAGAGCTGGGCTTCAGCCTGGAGAAGACAAGGCTCTGGGGAGACCTTACAGCAGCCCTGCAGTACCTAAAGGGGGCCTATCAGAAAGCTGGAGAGGACTTTTTACAAGGGTGCATAGTGAAAAGACAAGGGGGAATGGCTTTAAACTGGAAGAGGGCAGCTTTAGATTAGATACTAGGAGGAAATTCTTTACTGTGATGGTGGTGAGGCACTGGAACAGGTTGCCCAGAGAAGCTGTGGATGCTCCCTCCCTGGCAGTGTTGAAGGTCAGGTTGGATGGGGCTTTGGTATAAGATCTAGTGGTAGGTGTCCCTGTCCATGGCAGGGGGGTTGGAAATAGATGGTCTTTAAGGTCCCTTCTTCCAACTGAAACCATTCTGTGATTCTATGATAGCTGGTATTATCTACTGAACAGCTTCTGGTAATTACAGAAAATACTAGCAACTACCATTCATGTGTTACTAAATAATGTATAAGAGACAAAGCTTGTTTGATTACTTACTGGTGTGATTCAGATATTGCAGAAATATGACATAAAGGTGTAGAGCGTGATTCTTTTGAAGGCTTATATCAATGTGTTAAAAAATTCACTTGGCTTTTGAATCACTATTTCTCTTTCCAGTGCCTTTTCTCCATACCAAACCCTCAACTGGCTTCTTGAAAAATGCACAGCACTCCTTCCAGCTAGCTTAACTGCTTTCCCTGCACAGCACTGTATTGTGCTATGTGGACATACTTGACAGTTAGCACTTAAAATTCTCTTAAATTGTAAAACTGCTGAAGAACCCCAGCTTTTCTTCCAAAGAGCCTTTAAATGCATTTTACAGCCCTCCCTGTTTCTCTATTTTCCAAAAACAGTTTAATAGAAGTCTCAGACTAAATAATTGTGCTCTAACTAGTCCTGATTAGGTTGAATCATAACAATGTCCATCTGAATGTCAGGTATGTATCACACACATTTTTTCCAGGCACAGCTGACCCTGTTCGTAACCAGTCTTATCACATATTATAAAAGCAATTAAAACCTTTCATTTTGATTTCTAATCTACAAAATTAAATTACAACACATGACTGATTAATGGTTTGGTGCAATCCTCAGGAGAATCCTACCAACAGAGGCTTTGGTAGCACAAAAAAAGTAGCACAGGGCAAGGCATCTCAGGCAGCTTCCACCCTTAAAGATAACTAAATAAGATAGTCATATGTTCAAGAGTCTGTGTTACAAAATACCTTGCATTTCTCAACGATCAACACAGATTGCTACCAGGAACCCCACAATGAAATGTAGCAAAACAAGACTGGGGATCTCAGTGAAGTAGGTTAGGAGATGTTTACTGTATTGTCATGAGTTGTGCAATACCTTGCAGATGAATAGATGTTAGTCAGCTTGGAGGTTAGTGTCAAGCTATTTCTGACCAGTATTCCCACAGAAATGGCATGTAAGCAGCAATAATACCTTACAAGAAGTAGTTAGCTGAGATCTGCTAAGGCGGCCACAAACAATGGAATGGGCAATAGATTTTTCAGCTTTTTAAATGTATCAAAACCCAGAAATAAATTCATCTCAGATTTTGGTGAATCTGAATATTTTCTGTTTCTGATGAGTTGGAAAGAAAAAAAAAATTTAGATACCAAAATATTTTCTGACGTAGAACATAAGTTCTAATTCCTACTTTTTGTGGGGAAGAAGGTGCTAAAGGCTTACAGAAAAGGGCAATCGCTCGGAGGGAAGAGCCTGTTAGAAGGGCGTAAGCTTAAGTGGGAATGAGCATGGAGATAAAAGCAGCAGGTATTTGCTGTTTATGGAAAGCTATCCAGTTTGTCTAAACTGTCTTCACTGCAAGAACTGGTTTCACAATGACATGAAGAATAAAAAATTGAACCAGTAACCACTGGACTCATTCATGGAAGTATTTAGAAGTGCTGGCAATAACAGTACCCTCTCCAAACTACAAGAGACATATTGTCCCAGTGGTAGTTTTGCTTTTTTATGTCCAGGAATACTCTGCACAGGGCCTTGCCTCTATTCTCTTTACGGAAAGCTGAAAGCTTTATTAATTTTCAAGCTACAAGAGAGAAAGCTCTTTCACCTATGCAATAGCATCAGAAAGAGCAGAAGATGAAAATGATCATTCTAGTGGCTGACATTGCAGGGAGGAGGTAATGAAAGAAATAGCTGCAATGTTTTCCCCTCCATGCTAATTAACAGTTTTTAACTGTTTTTCCTGTTACAGCCTTGTTCACACACTAACCAATGCTGAGCAAATAAGAAAGATCCTGGTGAAAATTTCTCATTGTTAAAATGAACCTGGAGTTTGTAATACTTCCGCCATCACAAATATGTGATGGTGGTTCCCAAGCACATGCAGGGTATGCCTCCATTTGTGACAACACGGCCATCTACATAAGGCAACCATTCTTTCATTTAGCAATCTTCTTTGTCCTGCCTATTGAAGAAAGCCCTAATCATCACTTGTGCCTGCCACTGCAAAGAGACCCTTCTCCATGCACACTATTTGACTGCAATCTCACGTTTTCTTAACACAAAAAATATTTTCATAACAATGAGGGAAAGTGTTAGCTGTATTTTCCAGTCTTGGGTTTTGGGTTACATTCCAATTGCTGTGCACACAATCCCATACTCCTGCAAGCACCCTGTGCCAAACCCATCCATGCTGTGGAGAGAAGGGTTGCTCTGCATCAGTCTCCCAAAAGTTGCCTCACTATGGACAGACTGCAGTCACTTGCCCTTGCCAGTAAACCTGGCCTGGTGCTGCCTTTCTCCTCTGTGGAGTCAAACCAAAGCTATGAATACAAAAGACATGTACAAAGAATAATCCCAAAAGTAATACAAGACCTGTTTCTGACTTCTTTTGTTTGGGGGCTAAGGGAGGGGAATAAAACCCTAAAGTTAAAAGAGGAAGAAAAAATTGTGACCCTACCTCAAGCAATTCCTTCAAAATTATTTTCTTCCAGTGATGACACAGCACAAACAACAGCAATATTGAGTCCATAAACACACTCTAATAAACTAGATGAAGTGTAAAACTGCTTTCTATTAACCATGTATGGATCTAAACAATTACGGGCAAAATCAAGCTGCATTTCCTCCAGAGCTAGCTCTTACCCCATAGACAGGCAAATGCAACAAGCAAAAGGCATTTTTTCTGCTTTGTTCTTCCTAAATCATATCCTACCCTGATGTCAGATGAAGCACAACTTGAATATCTGCTATCTAATTGCAAAAAGACACCAAATTTGAAAGAAAGGGCTCTTCCTAGGGTCAGGGATGCTAACAAGTAACTGTTATTCTATCCACATTTTTCCTGCTCTTTTTTTTTTTTTTGCAACCTGTCATGCATTTAGAGTGTGCATTGTGTAATAAATTATTATCACCCATATCAGTAAGCAAGGTGTCAAAGAAGAAAGGAGAAGGAAGTAGAATGTTAAATCACATTCACTACCTCACGTAACTTCTTCCAACTTCTTTGAAGTTCAGACCCTTTCACCATATATTCTTTCTCTTTTCTCTTCAGTTTCTTTGACTTTTTACTTAGCACCATGCAACCTGGTGTGTTAATACCATTGTAAAAGTGACAGTGATGCATATGCCAAAGAGTTGGATCTGCTTACACAGGAGATGCCAAACACAGGGCTGCAAATGAGGAGAATATGTCCTTTGGCTCAATCATGGCGTCTAGTAGGTTACATCCTGAATGTTTGTATTAGTTTTTTGTATACTGGGATATCAGCCTTACTCCATCCACTTTTGCATCACCGTTTTGTCTCACAGGGCTTCTTCCAGCATGACACTTGTTCTGCCTTTTTCCCTAAATGAGACCTGCTGGTTTCCAGCGAGTTCTTTGGTGGATGATGGAAATTGTTGGTAGTAATATGGGAAGCTAACTTACATGCTATATGTGAAGTCTGACAGAGCTGCTCTCCAAGCTTCTGCTGGGTCATTGTCTTACCCTAAGAGTAGCAAGGCTTGCATGGTCTGAATAACGCAGCTGGCGTGTTTGTTGCTAAATTAATTACATTGTGGAAGCACTGTGTGCATCTCCCCAAGTTCTCCCAGTTAAGCTGCATCCATCAGAAATGAAAACAAGTTTTGCTCATTTGGAGTTATTACTAAAAATCACTTTTTCCCCGCCAAAAAAACCCAACCCCCTAAGATGGTTTTAGGACATCTCTTATACCACTTACTTTCTCAATGGTACTCTGAGCTGCAGAGGTTCAAAACAACCTATCCAACTTGGTACTAGATTCATCTGGAGGTGTTCTAACCAGTTTTTCCACATTATTAATATCACTACATCCTGCACTTGTATTGCTTGTTTTGCCCCACACTATTTACCTTGGCAAGGAAATAGTAGTGGAAACCCATAATTTATGCTGCAAAACAGGCTGAGCAGAAGAATCTGTAGAGCCTGCTTTACCTTACAGCACTAATTATCCCCACAAACTGGGTTTTTTTCATAGCCATCATCAGTGTAATATCAGATAGGTTTAATAGAGAGATTCATATAGTCATTTGTTGCCTAAAAAATAAATCGGAGATTAGTATATGCCATCATGAATTTTGGCAGCCTTGTACTTGTACTTGGATTTGGCAACCACAACGTACTGACATGTAACAGATACTTTGAGGTATTGCAGAGTTTTACTTTTGAGTGAAAAAGTGCATCATGTTCTGGGGTGGTTTCAATAATCTTCCAGTTCCTTCTTTGACAGAAGAGAAAAAACAAGTCTGTTTAGTCTTCAGATTGGTATTTTTTTGCATCAGTCAAGCAACGTGAACTGTCTCTAGAGGTAGGTAGGAAGGTGGCACAAAATGGCACACTGATGTTAGAGAATATAAAAAAACCTGAATAAACTGACATTTGCTTCTTCTTTTAAGGAGAAATCAAGCTGTGGAAAAGAATCTGTATAACCATCTATTTTGACCTACACTTTTGTTTTCATGCTATATATTGAATAAATTTTTACTGCCCATAGTAGGCCTGTTACCTAGAAGGTAAGTTGCTGAGCCTGCTGGCTTTTGGAGGAACTTAATACCAATTTACTTGCCAGTTTGATATATTCTGAAAAATCTTTGACAAGAAGCTGTGACATAACATATACCAACACCAAATGCAATTACGCTTTTTCTAGCCTTTTGGCTCACTGCACTGCCATATTCCTGGCAGCTCACTCCCCATATCACTCCTCAATAGACAACTCATAATATTCCAAGAGGTCAAATTTAGAAAGAAAGAAAGAAAGAAACAATCAATCTGAGGACAATGCTCACAGATAAGGCACAAAGGTGATTTCATGGGCCGGTTGGTATCACTGTATCTAGTTTCATTTCAGTAATACATAAGCCCATGACCTTATTAATTACCACATTAGGCTGAGGCTTTGCATATATAAGCTTCAGATTCACAGGTTTTGGCCTCACCCAATTCAGTGAGAATACTCAGTTGTGCAAGTTTTTCTTAGTGTGAATGACATTACGTATGGTATCTCTGATTCACTCTCACTGCAGGCAGATGGAAAATGCACATGGCTGAACCTGGAAGTTCAAGGTCAGTACCTCTGTCATTCTGACCTTTCTGTGTTGGAATTTAATCAATTTGTCTGTCTGCTTTTATTGTTGCTTTCTTATAGAGTTGTTCGAAGGGCATGGACTAGTGGGTTGATGGAAAAAAGCTAACAAAAGACAATTGTTTACCTAGGCACTCAAAAATGCTGCCAAGTTGATATCAACTTATTTATGCCAGTAGGCTAGTTTTTGAATGAATGTCGACACTGCATTTAAACAAAGAGAATGTCAATATGGAGTTGAATGTCCTTCCATTTCAGTCTTTAAAATATTGCTAAATTAGACAATTACTTAAAGGTTATTTTCCACTTTCTTGACAAATACTTCTGTAAATATATTTGTATCAGACAGCTTCTCTATCAACAGTTATTGATAAATTCATAAAATGTCAGATTGTGAGCACTTTCACAGCACCTTCACTTGCCCAAGAACACTTGAAGGATCTGGAAGGATTTAGGACTCTTTCTCAGTAAATATTAGAACACATTAAATGATTAAAAACAAAATTATGGCCAATTAATATCCCTAACAATTTGATCTAATAGGTTGCTTAAACATGAAGCCAAATTTTGATTTCAGATACCTCAGTTTAAATACTCAGTAGATTTTTAAAATCAATTTAATTATAATGGTTTAAATAAAAATAAATTACAGGACAGGCTCACAATACTTTACTTCTTCACAGTGTAATGAAACCCCATCAGTTTTACGTATGTGGACTAGTTGTCCATGTATATGTTTGCCAGGAATATGGATTATATTCCATTCTAATTAGTAAAAAAGCTGAGTGATTTTTATTCAGAAATATCCAGAGTTAACTATTTCCTGTGCATTAGTTGGCATTATCTATATACCGATTATATTCAATCGACTTTTAGTCTTGAACCGATTTCTGAAGAATCATGTCTGATACATAAAAGGTTCTCTAATATGTTCTTGCTTCATTAGCAGAGCATCAGTAATGTTCAGCATGAACCAGTATGATTACCATCTACCATTTCATTTTATGCCTCTTCACAAATAGAATGTGCAATGCAATGTTTTGCTGTGGTAGAAATGAGGATTTTTTTCCACTTTTTTACTTTGCTTTGAAAACAGCTGTTGCCATGCTTGCATAGGAGAGAGAAGAAAAATGATGAATGGTACATGGTTGGTTCTTTATTTCTGTGAGAACACCAGGCAAGTTTCTCAGAATGGTCTGTAAAGACATTAAGCTTCTTTGTACAGAAATTTGCAGCAGTACACCAAAGAAACAAAACTGCCAACACTGGACATCGCTCTGAGCTTTAAGTGAATATTTACATGTTTTGGGCTCAGACAACAAACTGTCTTGAACATATCTTGAGATATTACACAGAAGGTGTCTACAAGAAGCAAAGGTTGCAAAAGGTTTGGAACAGTCATGTCAATCACTGCAGCAATGCAATATCTACATCTATGCAGAACATGTCATCAGTAAACCCCAAAGCACTTCACTGAAGAAATAATTGTCCTCTTTATTTAATTCAGAAACTACAGATACCAGAAAATCTATACATCAGGTACTCTTTCTTCTTGGTTTGCATTAGAAACCCATTTTTGCAAAGACATGGCTTCAAGCTGCATTATAAGAAAGGCTTCTTTGTATTTACTTATGTGTAGCTTTTCAAATTGAAATTATTTTTCATTCCTTTTCTGGCTCAGTGCTAGAAAATAACAGGCTACAAGTCTTCTCACACAACAGCTTTTTCATTTCAGATTATTGAAAGAACAGTGATTTACTTGAATGATTTTCTCTGCTCTATCAGTTTGTATCACTACAGCTTGTTGGTGTCTGCTTGGACAGATTTTTAGCATCACACTTGCTTATGATTTTCATTTTCCTTACTTTAGAAGTGCTGTCTCAGATTGCTGGATGGTTTCTTGTAAAATTAAGTCTATTGATTTCCAGTGCTGGTTTAAACCCTTTTGGTGAACACCATCCTGAGGTACAGAGGGCAGCCAATTGACATATCAAACAACATTAAGAGTCAATAGAATTTCAAATATATGGATGAAATGAAAATACTTGAGCCAGGAAGCCTTTGTGCGGGACATTGGAATCTTTTTGAGGATGTAGTTCAAATCTTTATAGGTGGATCTTAAAGGAAAAATGGTTTTCTTCAGGGTGGCAACAATCCCACTTCCTAGCAGAGCTACACAGATGACATTTAGGCATATGCCAGCAAGCTGGGGCACAAAAACACATCAGAGTTTATAATATTTTTGAGTACTAAACCTTTTTACATTATAGTACAAATCCCTGAATTTTGCTTGGAAGTCAGGCTTGTTTGTTTCTTTTTGTGCTTATTTATCTCTTATATAGAGCTGTTTAACTGTTTCAAGAGGTTACCAGCAGCATAAGATTCTTCTGGACTCTTCACAAGGAAAAAGGTGTGATATTTTGCAAAAGATTAATTCTCGTGAGGGCTGAAAACCTTTTAAGAGAACAGAGCTGCTCTTGAGGGCTTACTACGGTACTGAGAGCAAGAAATGAAACCTGTTCTTTCTCACAAGCTTCTTACTTGCAACTCATGATTAAGAGGTAAATACTTCCTGCATTTTTTATTTTTTTTTTAATATTTTTAATATTTATCTCTGCTGCAAAACACTACCACCTATGGTAGTTACTTGACATGGTAAGACCGGGCTTAGGAAAAGAAAGACCAATGGAAAAAAATTCTAAGAGATACAGCAGGAATTTTGTCTCTCAGGAAGGCTCAATAGAGCTGCTGAAAACAAAACAAATGTGAGAAGAAAGTTGTTTTGTCCTGGATATTCGATATTACTTTAATAATTGATACATAAGTGAAACTATACATTTATCAGACAGTACTAAGGAAAGTTACTAAGTATCCTTGACCTAGACAGTAAGAAGCTGTTAAAAGCTACCAGGTATGAAGAGAAAACTTAAGAAATTCTTATAGGAGACCTCAATTTTACCAGTCTCAAAGTCTTACACAATCTCTTGTGCAGCACCTATCTGTGATAGACATGACATACTCAAATCTAAACAAAAAGTTTACATAGAACTCAGATTTAAACTTATAATAAAAAAAGGAGTGGTGAATTACAGAATGTAAATTGACTAGACTGTAATTAGGACCCCATATTTACGCTCCAGGGCAGAACAATAATGGATGGACTGCATGACCAAACCACAAACTCTTGGGAACATAAAGAAACAAGACAGATTTTGAAGCTTAAGTCTGCAAAATCAATAGGATGACTCTGGAAAGGGCACTGCAAAAGAATGTATAAAATGTGCAATAAAATACACATCCCAGCAGTATCCATCCTTTTGGTGAAACTGCTACATTTCCAAGAGCCTAAGCCATCTGCAAAAGCCTGTGGACAAAGATGAAACTCCTGAAAAAAATGAAAGTATACTCTTACTCTACAGTACACTAGTACTGATTCTAGGAGCTGCTTCACAGGCAGTTGTATGTCGTAATATGACTAAAACCCCTGTGATTTATGGTAATGTGCAGTTTATATGACTATGTGATGTCTAAGCTTACAGTAAAGTCCCACACAAGTAATAACATATACCAGGGGACAATTCTTATTATAGGTTCATGTGTACTAAATTTACAAGTTTAAGACAACCTTGTGTTGCAGGAATTATGGAGCTGCCACCCAGTCCATATTAGGAATTGCATGGATGCCACCTCAAGAGAACTCAGCTGTAGGTTCCTGCTTGAAGAAGATGGGTTGCCAATCGACTGAGTAAATAAGTGGTTTATTTATCCAACATGCTGAGCAGCTTGAGCTGGGTGCCTCCAAAGAGGGGCCCCCATTGCAGACCATGCACTGCAATTATACCTTCAGAGACAGATTTCCTGGAATGTACCACGCATTACCTGATCCCCAAGTCCAATCACTTAATTCTGGTCGATGGTCTCTTGATTCCTTATTGGTTTTCTTGGTTGGTGGGCTGGCTGCCCTCTGAAGTTGCCACGTTATCTCAGAATTGTTTCCTTGGTCCTTATCTTCTGAACACATTCTGCATCTGCCAGTTTCAGCTAATTTTGTGTTGCAACATTACCAAAAAGTTTACTCTTGGACAGCTGTTGTAGCTTAAGGCTTCAAATACTATAGCTTTAAGGGCCAACCAAGGCTATTAACCCTAGAAATCCTCAACGCTTGAAAATGCATAGATTATGATTTCCTGAGGGAATGGAGCACCTAGTCCAGGAATGGAACCTACTAGTCTATAAATTTATTCACAGCTGAAATATTAGAAAAGAACTCCCACTGGAGTACAGAAAACTCGTGTTCAGATCTCATACTTCTGCAGTTTCTCAGGAATCACATATAAAGTACTTTTATGAAGGTGTTGTACAGAGAGACTGACTGTCCAGAGGGACAGAGCAGCATGTTCTGTTTCTAGCTGAGGAAATTTTGGTAAAAAATAGCTTACCTCTTGGAAAATTTTCAGCTGATCCCAGCTAGCAGAGCAACACTGCTATTATAAAAGAGGAACCCACAATAACAGATAATGTACAGTGAAAGTGTAACTGAAAGAACATTCAGGAATAACCAAAGCACTCCCTATTTTACAGAAATTGGATGAAATGCTATAAAGAATGTAGTAGTGGGAAATTATGAGTAGATGTTGATAGCTTGATGATAAAGAAGGAACAAGGTAAGGACAAGAGGCTAATGTTGTACATGTAAGTAACGTCTAAAGGAACTTTAGGTTCATGGTCTTAAGCTGGCATTGGTTTGTTTGTATATGCTGGGAAAAAAGTGCTGGTACTGAATTCTTTTTTACTCCCATCTACAAGTAGCAATACTAGACAACATAGCATGAAATTATATTAGATACATATGTTACACCAACAAGCCTAAAGTCTGCAATGTCAGCAAAACGCAAATAGGAAGCTTAGCACCAGACTAGCAGTTTACATAACAACTGACAAGATTGTGGCCAGCGGGTGGAGGGGTGTGGAGGGGGTGTCCTGCCCCTCTGCTCTGCCCTGCTGAGGCCGCACCTGGAGTGCTGTGCCCAGCGCTGGGCTCCCCAGTTCAGGAGAGACAGGGAGCGACTGGAGAGGGGCCAGCGGGGGGCTGCCAAGGGGGTGAGGGGGCTGGAGCATCTCCCTCATGAGGGAAGGCCGAGAGAGATGGGCCTGTGCAGCCTGGAGAAGGCTGAGAGGGGATCTTGTTGAGGCATACAAATATGTTAAGGACAAGTGCCAAGAGGATGGGGCCAGGCCTTTTTCAGTGGCGCCCAGCAACAGGACAAGGGGCAATGGGCACAAACTGCAACACAAGAAGTTCCGTCTGAATATGAGGAAGAACTTGTTTACCTCGAGGGTGACAGAGCCCTGGGACAGGCTGCCCAGAGAGGCTGTGCAGTCTCCTTCTCTGGAGACATTCAAAACCCACCTGCAGGCAACTCTGTGCAACCTGCTCTGGGTGAAGCTGCTTTAGCAGGGGGTTGGACAGGGTGATCTCCAGAGGTCCCTTCCAATCTTGACCAGTCTGTGATTCTCTGAATCTGTGAAAGAAAAACACTGTAATTGTTAAAATATTCTAACTAAATCAAAGATGCTGCTTATGTGATATAGGATCACGTGAGTTTAGCCATTTATAGTGGTAAGAAAATACATGTTTATCTAGCAACACATGAACATGAGACACTATAAAACAGATTGTTGTGGAATTGTTCCTCACAGCCTATATTAGGTATGCATGGCAAGATTTTGGTAGTGGAGGGCTACAAGGGTGGCTTCTGAGAAGCTACTAGAACATTCCCCCATGTCTGATGGAGCCAGTGCCAGCCAGCTGCAAGACTGGACCCACTGTTTGCCAAAGCTGAGCCCATCAGCAACACTGGTAGCAACTCTGTGATAACGTGTTTAAGAAGGGGGAAAAGTTGCTGTGCAACAGTAATTGCAGCTGGAGTGAGGAGCCAGGCTATGGGAGAGAAGCAACTGCAGACACCGAGGTCAGTGCAGACGGAGGGGCAGGAGGGGCTCCAGGTGCCAGGGCAGATCCCCCTGCAGCCCGTGGTGAAGCCCACGGTGAGACAGCTGGTTGCCCAAAGGAGGCTGTGACCTCCTGAGAAGCCTGTGCTGGAGCAGCTCCTGGCAGGGCCTGTGGCCCCATGTGGAGAGGAGCCCGCGCTGGAGCAGGTTTGCTGGCCGGGCTTGTGGCCCCACGGGGGACCCACGCTGGAGCAGGCTGGGCCTGAAGGACAGCACCCATGGGAGGGACCGACACTGGGGTGGCTCATGAAGAACTGTAGCCCATGGGAAGCACTTACATTGCAGAAACTTGTGGAGGACCATCTCCCATGGGAGGGAGCCCACGCTGGGGCAGGGGAAGAGTGTGAGGAGGAAGGAGCAGCAGAGACAACACATAATGAACACAATGTCCATCCCCCTGCAACGCTCAGAGGGGAGGAGGTAGAGAAAATCAGTAGTGAAGTTAAGCCCGGGGGAAAGGACGGTGAAGGGAAGGTGTTTTTAAGACTTGGTTTTATTTTTCATTACTTTACTCTGGTTTGATTGGTAATAAATTAGTCTCCCCAAGTCAAGCCTGTTTTGCCCATGATGGCAACTGCTGAGTGATCTCCCTGTCCCTCTCTCAACTCCTAAGTTTTTTGTTGTATTTCCTCTCCCCTGTCCAGCTGAGGAGGAGAGTGATGGAGTGGCTTTGGTGGACACCTGGCATCCAGCCATGGTCAACCCACCACACAGCTGTAACAACAGACCACCTTCAACAAAGGGAGAAAGGAGAAATGAAACAAACTTAAAAGCAAAAGTTGGGCTATGAAACGATAGATGATAGAAATTCAAAAGAAAGAAAGGCTTGAGCAGAGCAGATACACAGTCTGCAGTCCTTTCAGAAGAAGCCTGCACTTAGCCCACCTTAAAGCAATTGTGAGACTGGGCTCTGAAAGTTGTGAAATGTTTCAAAAGTGTAGAAGAGAAACAAAACCAACTCAGACATCACTTCAGAACTCCTCGTGTATACATACATATATGTATAAGTCTGCATGTATGTATGTGTGTATACTTACGTATGTATTTATTTAATTTTTTATAGATAATATTTATATTGATTTATTTTTACTTTCAGAGAGGGGACTTTCTAAAACTGTTGATACTTTTCAAAAATAAATTTTGGAACAGTTTGAAAGGTTGATGTCTGTCTAATTTGTTAGTGTCTTAGGAGGAGTTTGACTGATTCTCTTTATGTATAAAAGACTGGATTTGCAAGGCCACACCAGACTGATCTTTCATCACTCCTGCAAAAGCAGCCAGCAAGAGGAGTCATCCCCCTAGCAGACATGTTAACACCAGGCCGGCTTCTCACTTCTTCAGTGCAAATTGGCAAGTCATGATTTTTAACTGAATCATAGTAATAAAAAATAACCTAAGTGGTTCTGTTGCATTTACTTGGCAGGATGGGGGGGGTGGGGAGGGGTGGGGGGTGGGGGCTTGCAGGGGTGGCCTCTGTGAGAAGAGGCCAGGTGATGCCTTGTGCTGATCACAGCTGGTTCCACACGGCTCCAAGATGGACTCACTGCTGGCCAAAGCTGAGCCTGTCAGTAACACGAGTGGCACCTCTGTGATTACATTTTTAAGAAAGGGTAAAACCACTGAACAGCAGCTGTGAGTGAAAGGAGTGAGAAAAACATGGGAGAAACAGACCTGCAGACAACAAGGTCAGTGGAGAAGGAGGGGAGAAGGTACTCCAGGTGCTGCAGAAGAGACTTCCCTATGGAGAAGACCATGGTGGAGCAGTTTGTCCCCCTGCAGCCCATGGAGAACCACAGTGGAGCAGATATCCACCCTGCACCCCATGGAAGACCTCACTGCAGCAGGTCGACATGCCCTGAAGGAAGTTGCAGTCCATGGAGAGCCCATACAGGAGCAGACTCCTGGCAGGAGCTGCAGCTTGGGTGGGGGAACCCACACTGGAGCAGTCTGTTTCTGACGGACTGAACCCTGTGGAAAGGACCCACACTGGAGCAGTTTGTGAAAGACCGTATCCCATGCAAAGACTCATGCCGGAGCAGGGGAACAGCATGAGGAGGAAGGAATGGCAGAGAGGAGCAGTTATAGACTGATAATAATGCCCATTCCTCATCTCTGCTGCAGTGCTTGTGGCGGGCGGAGGTAGAGGAGTCAGAAACAAAGCAGTGAAGTTCAGCCTAGCCTAGGAAGAAGCCAGCGGGGCTAGGGGATTTATTTTTTATAGAGAGCAGGTTTAATTTTGTCTTTGTTTCCCATCATTTTACTCTATTTTTAATTGGTAGTAAACTAAAGTAATCTTTCCCAAGTTGAGTCTGTTTTGATAATAATTGGTAAGCAATCTCCCTGTCTTTATTCCAACCTTTTTCCATCTTATTTTCTCCCCCATCCTGTTTAGGAGGTAGAGTAAGGGAGGAGCTGGGTAGGCATCTGGCAGCAAGCCAAGGTCAAACTGACCACAGTGGTACGACGGAGAGACCCCTAATTTACCTAGTATGTGTTTTACAGTTAATTTTGGCAACTCAAGGCAGCAATGCATTCCACTCTAGTTTTGATTCTGTAATTAGTACTAACTGCCAGGCAATGTCTTGGAAGGGTTTGTCCCAGGGTGGCCTTGATCATGCAGTACAGACACAGTTTATTCACATTAAACTTACCTTAAACTTACCTGAAAAATGTGTTTCTCAGAAAGTGTAACAATTTTGTGTAAACACACAATAGGTAAAATGAAAGAGTATTTCTAATATGTATGACACATATTCTGAGGAAGAAAACATGAGCTTCCCTTAACAACTTTAGGCATGAACCATGTTCATCCCTACAAATGAATACTCATCCATGTCGGAAGGCACTTTGTTCCAAAGAGGAGTGTGCTACAATGTGCTTCACATGTATTTTCTTAAAGGGGATGGGGTGTCTTCCTCTGTCAGACAATACTTGGTGCTAAAGTGGTTTTGGCAGCTGTGATCACCATCTTCAGATTTTTTTAATTTTTATTTTTTTTTTTTGGACACAGTGAATTTCCAGCACCTGCCTTCTGACTTACGCTGAGACTCAGCTTTTAAGAGTTCATCTGCAAATTGAAGATCAGATTTTTTTTGGGTTTTGTTTTTGTTTTTTTGCCTACTCAGGCACTGAGCAAGCAGTGTGGGGAATCTAGGCAAGAATGTTAAGTATCATAAACATTTCAACTTTCCTGGTTTCACCTGGAATAGAGTTAATTTTCTTCTTAGTAGCTGGTGCAGTGCTGTGTTTTGGATTAGGTGTGAGACCAATGTTGATGGCACAGGGATCATTTTGGTTGTTGCTCGTTAATGTTTATATTGAGTTAAGGACTTTTCAGTTTCTCAGGCCTTGCCAGCCAGAGGGCTGGAGGGGCACAGGACATTGGGAGGGGACACAGCCAGGACAGGTGACCCAAACTGGCCAAAGGGATACTGTATACCTTATGACATCATCCTGACTATATAAGCTGGGGGAAGAAGAGGGAAGTGGGGGACATCTGGCATTATGCTGTTTGTCTTCCCAAGTAACTGTTAACACATGATGGGGCCTGCTGTCCTGGAGATGGCTGAACACCTGCCTGCCCATGGGAAGTGGTGAATGAATTCCTTGCTTTGCTTTGCTTGTGTGCACAGCTTTTCCTTTACTTATTAAATTGTTCTTATCTCAAACCCTGATTTTTACATTCCTTTCCAATTCTCTTCCCCATCCCTCTGGGTGAGGAGGGACTGAGCCAGCGGCTGTGTGGTGCTTAGTTAGCAGCTGAGTTTAAACCATGACAACAACAAAGGGAAATCTTACTAGGAATGCTGACAGAAAAGATTACAGAAGATACAAATTTCTACTTTGTAGCAACTCCTTCCTTAGAGAAGGCTAATGTAGTAAAGGCAGAGCCTCTCTATTAGGAAACCTTCAAGGCCTAGCAGGATTCAAAACTGGGGTTAGGATCCTCTGTTTACCTGCGGTTGAGGTCAGATATTAGGATCCAGCATCTTCCTAATGTTAGGTCTAAACTATCACAAGAAACAGATACTGAGGTTACGCTTATTACACACAAAACCTCAGCCAAGCAGTCTTTTGAAAAGTTCAGCAGAGAAGGTATTAACATTACAAGATGCTAGACCACTGTCTTGCTTTTCAGAAAAAAGAAACTTTTACTTCCTTAAAACTGGTAAAATTGAGAAGATACAAGCATTAGGTTTGAAAAAAATCTTTGCAGTGCAAACTTTTGACAGGGTAAAAAAAAAATGTTCTATATTCTTTAGGTTTTCCAAGAAAAAGCTTAAAAGCCTTGAGGCAGCTGTCAAATGACAAATGAGATAATAATATAAATTTAGAGCAAGCTTACCTATGAGACAGATGTCCTCCTAGTGGAAATACATTTAAGTTGTGTTCTCTTGCACCATAAATATGTAAGTTTAGCCACGCACAGAAAACTGTTCTTTTAAACTTTCTCAATTATGTTGTTTGTATGCCTTGTTCTCACTGGATTGTTGGTCTTACCACAGCTGTCAAATATTCATGTACAAATTGATTTCATGCAAACCAGTCAAGATTTCCAAGAAAGTCAATTATGTATTTTAAATTTCTCATTCCCCATTTTGTTCACTCTTGTCTATATTTTGTCTCCAAGTTCCACTTTT
The DNA here is from genome assembly GCF_023634155.1 of Falco peregrinus. Classification (NCBI taxonomy): domain Eukaryota; kingdom Metazoa; phylum Chordata; class Aves; order Falconiformes; family Falconidae; genus Falco; species Falco peregrinus. Next base: position 44,995,939 of record NC_073739.1, on the reverse strand, counting down.
TCCATTGTTTTATGTAATTCCTTCATGAGTACTTCCAAAATTGTGAATGGTATCTCTCTTTTATTTTATTATTTTGTTTCACATTTGGCATACAGTATTTGGCATACAGTGACATCTCTCACTGGTCTATCACACAGCAGGAAGACCAGCTTGTGGACCCTGTCATCTTCATATTCCAACCTCAAAGTTAGAAGACCGAAAACCAGGTGCAAATCCACCCCATCTATTTTCATTCTGGATCAGCTGACAAAAACTATCCATGAGAGGAACGATAAGTGAAACACAGTCCTTGAAATGTCACAAAGCTGCAGTAAACAAATGATGAGTCTTTGCCAGCATGGTTGGCCAAGGATTACAACCTCTCTAATCATGCCAATCTACGAAGAACTCCACTTTATACCTGTGCAGAAGTTAGGGAACACCGGACTTCAGCTCTCTACCTGAAATAACAAGTTTCAGTAATGACTTTCAGGCTTTTTCTTTTCTTTTTCTCTCTGCAGGAAGTAATTGTTAGAGGGCACTTTCTGTTACCGCAGCATTATACATGAACTCTGCTGCTTTGCTTATTTTGATCCAACACACTTCTTTGCATATGCAGTTGTGTAACGAAGGCAAGGGGAACAAAAAACAAAGAAAGAAAACATGTGCCCCAAAGCTTACCCAATTCACTCTTAAGAATACTTCGTGTTCAGCTCTACTGTTACTACTTCTTTACTGCAATGCTTTACAAATACTTAAATTCACACTACCTGTCACTTGCTGTTCTAATTTACATGCAAGACCAACAAGATACAGTCATCAGCTCTCATGATAAATGATTACTCTCCACGGGCAAAACAAGTAAGAAATCTTGCCCTCTCCCTCCAAACTTCTCACTCCTGTTGGAAATTTCTGTTACCAACCTCTACTGGGTTTGCAGAGGAAAGGCCATTTAGTATGGTGCTCCACCACAAGTTCAGCCCCATAAATAACAGACATGCTAGAAAGACCCCTTTTTTCCCCCCCACCTGTCAGGAAAAAGGGATGAGTGCAAGCTAGAATGTAGTTATGCTCTACTTCTCTACCTGGAAGATACATATATAATGGAAATTTTCTTGAAAATGTAACGATGCAGATTGGAGGTCTCGCAGTCCATTCCCAAACTAACCTGTTTTATCTAAGTGGTCACATGTAGAGGCAGTTCCCCCTTCTCCGGGCAGCGTCTCCTAGTGACAGCCTTGGAACCACATTTCATTTTCTTGTTAGCTTTCAGCCCCCTTGATCCCCCTTACCGTGCAGATGCATAAACCTCCAATGGGGGCTCACAGCTGGGATGGGGACAGGACAGGAAGGTCCTTTAGGCGAGCCTCGATCTGCCATAATTGCACTGAACTCCTGATAATGCTGTTGTGCAGGGGTCCTTGGGGAATGCTGCAAGCACTGTTCAAGCTGCTGCAGGCTGCAGCACTTGGGGATTGTTTGAATGAGGAAGATACTTTCTTTGAACTTCCTATCTCCTTGAAATGTAATTTTCTGTTTTATAAGTGCCAGCCCCTAAGCTCCACCTTCACGTCCCACAGCTCTCCAAACCCTGTCGAGTATGTTTGTTTTCGGGCGGACATTTGACGGTGCAAAGCGGGCAACACAGTCTTCCTCAGTCTCTGTCTGGACACGCTTTGCTTTTCACCGCTGCAAGTTTCGTACCCGGCTTCCCTGCCAGGTCTGCTCCCTTCCCACTCCCACCCCCTCCTCTTCCGCCTCTCGATTTTTCCACCCGCTGACCATTTCGAACACATCTGCCCGCAGAAGGCGGTGGCGGGGCAGCCCGGCCGGCGCGCAGGCGGCGCTGCACATCCACACCGCTCCCCGCTCGCAGAGGCGCGGCTGCCGCAGCCGAGCCGGCCCCGTCGCGGTGCCTTCCCCCTCGGCCCCGGGGTGGGCGCCCGGGGCGAGCTGCGGGGCGTGCTGCGCTGTGCCCTGCGGCTGCTGCCTGCTCCGGGCGGGCCGCGCCGTCCGGGGGCTGGGAACGCTGAGAGAGCCCCGCGCCGCCGTCAGCCGCGCAGGAGCGGCCCCCGCCCCGTCCTACGTGGGTTTCAGCGTTACCGGCGCCGCCGGGGGAGCCTTTTAAGACAAGGGGAAAAAAAGAGGCTGAACAAGAGCAGTTTGCGAAGGCGGCCGGCGGCAGCTCAGCACCGTCGGAGCGGGGGAGGGGGCGGTGAGGAGGGGCAGCGGCGAGACGGCGCCGGGCGCCGCGCACCGACGGGTGGGGCGAGGCCGGGCCGGTGGGTGCGTGGGTGGGTGGGGCCGGGCCGCGCAGGGTGGGACGTGCGGCCCCGCGCTGCCGAGGCGCCCTGCCTGCCCCGGGGCGCCCGCTCGCCGCGCCGCGAAACGCCGCGCCGGGCCGGGCGAGAGCGGCCGCGGCCTCGCAGGTGGGTGCTGCGGGCGGGCCGGGCCGGGCCGTGAGCATCCCTGCTCCCGGGCCCCTCCGTGACCGCGCGGCGCGCCCCCGGGAGCCGCGGGATCGCTGGGCAGGTGCTGCACCGGAGGGTGGGGGGACGCAGCTGCTGCGCCGCTCTCCTTCTCTTCCTTCTGCTGTGCTTTACTTCCGACCTCTTTTTCTGCCCTTCTTTCATTTCTTCCTCTGCTGTCTTTCTTCTTCCCACCACGATTCTTTCTGTGACGACCCCCCCCCCCCTTTTTTCTTTCTTTTCTTTCCTTCCTTTCCTTCTTTCCTTCTCTTTCCCTTTCTTCCCTTTTCTTTCCTACTTTCCTTTTCCTTCCTTCTTTCTTTGTTTCTCTCTTTTTTCCTTTCTCTTTTTTCAGTCTTTCTCTTTTCCCTTCTACTTTTCCCTCTGTTTCCCTTCTCTCTTTTTGCCCTTCCTTCTCTTTTTCCTTCTTTTTTTCCTTCTACCTTCCCCCCTTTCTCTTTTTTCTCTCTTTTCCTCTCTTCCCTCTTTCTTCCTTTCTGTCTTTTTTCTTTCTTTTTCCTTTCTTTCCTTACCTCCCTTTCCCCCTTTCTTTAACTCCCTTCTTTTTCCTCTCTTCCCCTCTCTCTCTTCCCCTCTCTCTCTTCCCCTCTCTCTCTTCCCCTCTCTCTCTTCCCCTCTCTCTCTTCCCCTCTCTCTCTTCCCCTCTCTCTCTTCCCCTCTCTCTCTTCCCCTCTCTCTCTTCCCCTCTCTCTCTTCCCCTCTCTCTCTTCCCCTCTCTCTCTTCCCCTCTCTCTCTTCCCCTCTCTCTCTTCCCCTCTCTCTCTTCCCCTCTCTCTCTTCCCCTCTCTCTCTTCCCCTCTCTCTCTTCCCCTCTCTCTCTTCCCCTCTCTCTCTTCCCCTCTCTCTCTTCCCCTCTCTCTCTTCCCCTCTCTCTCTTCCCCTCTCTCTCTTCCCCTCTCTCTCTTCCCCTCTCTCTCTTCCCCTCTCTCTCTTCCCCTCTCTCTCTTCCCCTCTCTCTCTTCCCCTCTCTCTCTTCCCCTCTCTCTCTTCCCCTCTCTCTCTTCCCCTCTCTCTCTTCCCCTCTCTCTCTTCCCCTCTCTCTCTTCCCCTCTCTCTCTTCCCCTCTCTCTCTTCCCCTCTCTCTCTTCCCCTCTCTCTCTTCCCCTCTCTCTCTTCCCCTCTCTCTCTTCCCCTCTCTCTCTTCCCCTCTCTCTCTTCCCCTCTCTCTCTTCCCCTCTCTCTCTTCCCCTCTCTCTCTTCCCCTCTCTCTCTTCCCCTCTCTCTCTTCCCCTCTCTCTCTTCCCCTCTCTCTCTTCCCCTCTCTCTCTTCCCCTCTCTCTCTTCCCCTCTCTCTCTTCCCCTCTCTCTCTTCCCCTCTCTCTCTTCCCCTCTCTCTCTTCCCCTCTCTCTCTTCCCCTCTCTCTCTTCCCCTCTCTCTCTTCCCCTCTCTCTCTTCCCCTCTCTCTCTTCCCCTCTCTCTCTTCCCCTCTCTCTCTTCCCCTCTCTCTCTTCCCCTCTCTCTCTTCCCCTCTCTCTCTTCCCCTCTCTCTCTTCCCCTCTCTCTCTTCCCCTCTCTCTCTTCCCCTCTCTCTCTTCCCCTCTCTCTCTTCCCCTCTCTCTCTTCCCCTCTCTCTCTTCCCCTCTCTCTCTTCCCCTCTCTCTCTTCCCCTCTCTCTCTTCCCCTCTCTCTCTTCCCCTCTCTCTCTTCCCCTCTCTCTCTTCCCCTCTCTCTCTTCCCCTCTCTCTCTTCCCCTCTCTCTCTTCCCCTCTCTCTCTTCCCCTCTCTCTCTTCCCCTCTCTCTCTTCCCCTCTCTCTCTTCCCCTCTCTCTCTTCTTTTTCCTTTTCTCCCTTTCATTCTCTCTTCCCTTTCTTCCTTTGCCTTTTCCAGCAGCAGCGCGTGCAGAGCTATTGGCCTCAGCAGTACTGGGTTGATGTGAAATCTGTTAGCGAGCACAGTGTTCAGGGGGCATGCGATGCTCCTGAGGTGCTGCAGTCCTGCGATGTGGCCTCTTTCTCCCCCTTGCCCTTCTCTCTGTCTCTGTTGAACTTGTTAGAACTAGGAAAACCTTGAAGAAACCTTTTTTTTTCAGAACAGCAAAGCTGTTTAGAATGTTGTAAATAGTTTCCTGTGACCCAAGTTGGATGGGAGGACTCAGAAGCCTTACAGGAGGCTCAGTTGTGCTCTGGCACTTTGCCTTCTTTCAGCGTTGCTCAGAAAAGTAGGTTTCTTTGTGAGAAGGAGGAGGAGTGGCAGCAGGAGGGAATTGCTGTTTTGGAGTCTACAATTCTAAATTTCTTTTTTAATGGAATATGAGGTGGGTGACCTCAGAGCTGTTAAGAATGACAGTCAGAAATGGTAGTAAGAGGGGACAAATCTAGCATTTCAGTCTATAGACTTCAGCTTGAGAATGCTTGTGAAAAATAATGCAGTATTTGTAGCTCACGTTGAAGCTTTTGAAAGTAGAGGTATACAAATGTATACTACTGTTTTCCCTTTTCAGTCATTCTTCATTCTGCCTATAGAAAACATTACCTACCAGCATCATCTCTTTCCTATGAATCTGAATTATCTGGGGTAGTACTTCTTTCCTGAAGCCAGAAGAGCCCAAAGTTACTTAAAAAAATCCGATGAATACCTTTTCCAAGTCTGTTCTCTTTTTTTTTCTAACTTAAGCAAAATGCACTAGGGAATAGGCAAGCTGAAGATTTACAGTCTGCTGTGCAGAACATGGTGATTTACTGAGAAAAATCCTGCTCTCCACATTTGTTGTTACAATGGAAAACGCACTAGTCTTGTGAAAAGTTTTATTTCTTTTCTAATAATCTCCTCCTGGTTTTCCTTTGTATTCCAACATAATCCAGAAGTTCTCCACTTACCTTGTTTCATAAGCTACTGAAACTTGAAAACGCTTACCAACGTAGAATTTTGTCTTGGGAAAGGTGAAAAAAGGAAAGTAGCACGTCCAACTAGTACAACCAAAATAACTTATGCTATTAGGTTTACTTTATAGCTGCAGGTAAACCACCTCTTGCACTGTGAAGAGTCGTTATACACAGGATAATTGTGGTGTTAGGCTTAATGAACAGAAACCTCATCACATCTTAGTAAACTGTGATAGGTTATCTCAGAAAGCTCTTTGCACCCAGCAGAGGAGAACATCTAAATCATAACAAAAACTTTGTGTTTGATAACTGTTACCAAATCTTCCTGTGTGTTGATTCTCCCATCCTAGTCATACATACTGTTCCCTATTAGATTTAAAAGCTTTCCTTTGTTGATCTTTCTCAAGGGTGGAAGGATTAGGCTGTTTTCCTACTGAAAAGTCCTGTAAGGAACGGAGTAAGAGGTGATAGCTCTCACCCAGTATAAAATTTCTGCAATGACCATGAAAGTTGCCTATTGCTGATGTTATATATACAGCACTGTAAACTATAATGTAGGGTGGGGGGTGGGGAGGTATGTTTGTGGTTTTGTGTATTTTGCAGCGGAACCTACTTTCTGGGTAGGTTTCTTGTCTATGCCTAGACAATAAAAAGGAGTATTTTTGAACTGTATTCTTATGTCTTGTCTTGCAGGTCAGATTAAACTCATCTTGCCTGAAATGAACAGTGGAAAAAAAACCCCAAAAAATCATATAGTGCCTCTTAAACTGTAGATTGAAAGTAGTATTGTTTTATTGACTTGCACAATAGAGTTAAATCTATGCACTTAAGCATGATGGTGATCCTTGTTAGTCCTGTAACTGTAAGAGATACCTGTTCTTTTCAGAGATTATTGCTGCTGGTAGTAGTTGTCATTCAGCTCACTGATGAACTGTAACTGTAGGCATGGGTTTAGAACACTGGCGTCTGCATAGAGCTAAAGATAGTCTCCTTAGAATAATATTTTAAACATTGTGCTTGAAGAGGGATCCAAGTACTCAGGAATGTGATGATCCCCATGAGATTTAGTTGTGGTTTCATAGGTACTACCTTTCCTGAAACAGTCTGCCAGCGTGTCCCATTCTGAAATACAGCATTGTCACAAGGTAGCAATTAGCAAAATTCTGAAGGTGGGCGCAAGAAGTACAGCAGCTGCTCTGTCCCTGGTGAAATTATAGTTCCTACTTTGGAATAATGTGAAAAAAATAGATAGGCATTTTACTTTGAAGTAGCCAATGTGTGCAAATTACCTTGACGAACACCAGGCAGTTGTACTGGGTGTTAAATGGGACAACTTTAAAGATTTTGTGGTTTTCTTGTTTTGGGATTTGTGAGTGTAGTTTCAGTGTTAGTTACCTAGAAATAAAGCATATCTTTTCTTCACTACTAAAAGTCATGGTCTTCTCAAGGTAGGAACTGGTCACTGAATGACTTTGCTGTAACAGCTTTACTCTCCTTAGTTGAAATCTCTTACTGTTACAGCTCTGCCTGTGGGAGCTCTAAGGCCAGACATGAACGCAAATGGCAGTCAGGCTTTGAACTGTTCAAAGGAAGATTTACTTGATCCAGTAGTACAAGAGGGTACTGGAAAGGCTACTAAAATTTACAGTTTTACAATGCTATTTTACACACCCAGTGTGTGCTCGTATGGGTGTTACTTGTTTTTTTAAAAGAGAAAGATTTTAGTATGTCAGGTTCCTGACATTGGAACGTAAGATCTCCAAATGACCCACAGCTTTGAATTTATTTTCAATCTTCCCCAGCTCCCCCCACCCCCCTTGAAAAACAGCTGTCTACTTTTAGCTGCTGTCACTGTTTAATCTCTATGCAGTGGTAGGTGTAGCAGTACTAGCTGTTTGTGGAGTTTTGTTTAAACCTGCCTTCTAAGCTAACAAGGCACTAGAAATATGTTATTTTTTCCTCTAAAAAGGAAATATCTTTTTTATTTTATTGGGTTTTTTAGCAGCTGTGAAGGAAGAGCCCTGCTCTTGCAGACTTGTCAATGAGTAGACTACTGCACCCATGTGGAACCCTGCCGCTGCCTCTGTCTGACTTTCAAAATTAAGGTCTTAGTCCTGTAAAGTCTAATGGTAACCCAAATACTCGGCTTATGACCAATTCTTATTTTCAGTAAGACTGAAGACTTACCTAATGGCACAAACATGAGTACTTTCATTCAGTTACAGGCGTATCTACTTTCGATGTTGTGCTGCTTGGTATCATGGAAATGCTGAGTAAATACAACTTTGTTCTATGTCTGGCAAATTTCTGCAGATAACCCTGCATCTGTGCAGTCTGTCTTTGTGCTTATGCATGTGTGTGTTTATGCAAGCTGCTTAGGGCTTTAAAAATAAGCCCTCATCAGAACGAATGTTCTGCATAACTGAACGTGAATGGAAACAGGTTTATTGTAATAAATGCTTGCAGGACATGTATACTTTGAAGCATCGTGGATATGCCCTGGTAAAACTCAAGGACTTTCCAGCAAATCCATCCTCAGTGGAGGGCCTCCTAAAGTGTTGGGGAAAAGCTTTCTATCTTGGGTAGAATTTGTTAATGGGAAGATAGAATAGCGAAGATCTGGTCAACACCTGCTTACTTACAATTCTCAGGGGTAGCTGAAGTTTTCTGTTGTGGTTTAACCCCGGTTGGTAATTAAGTATCACGCAGCCACTCATTCACTCCCCCCTTACCGAGGGGGATGGGGAGGAGAGTTGGAAAGGAAGGTAAAACTCAAGGCTTGAGATAAGAACAATTTAATAATTGAAATAGAATAAAAGTAAAAGAACAACAGTAACAATGCTGACAATAACAGTTATAATGAAAAGGGGAAGGGGAAGAATAAAATCCAGAGGGAAAGGAACAAGTGGTGCACAACACAGCTGCTCACTGCCCACCAACAGATGCCCGGCCAGTCCCTGACCAATGATCCACCTGCCCCAGCCAACCCCCTAGGTACATATACCCGGCATGGCGCCCCATGGTATGGAATACTGCTTCAGCTAGTTCAGGTCAGCCGTCCTGGCTGTGTCTCCTCACAATTCCTTGTGCCCCTCCAGCCTTCTCACTAACAAGGCCTGAGGAACTGAGAAGTCTCACATGAAAGCCAAAACACAGCACCCTGCTAGCTCCTAAGAAGATGATTAACTCCATCCCAGCTGAAACAAGGACATTTCCTTAGATTTTCCCTCCCTCTGAGGCAAGAAAAGGGAAAAATATGTCAGTTCTGACTCTCACTCCCCACCCATCAAAACTATTACTTGTCTCCTGGCCCATCCCAACTACCATTTCTGAGGTGGGTGTACTCAGCACTACATTTTCCACTTGGCTTTTCTTGGATACATTTCTGTAAAAACTCAGGTTGTCATGAATGGATGTAGGATATTAGTGCAGGTGCCAGGAAGTTTTCAAATATCTGTTTTAAAGCTTTCTTTAAAAGCTAATGTGTCTATGGGCATATAATAGACCCCAGTGTAATGTTCATGTTGCTAGGTCCTCTCCACAGTAGCTATATGCCAAAAGTCATCAAAGCAACTATGAGAGCAAACATGACCGTCTACTTTCTCTGGTATTTGTTAGAGGAAGCGGAACAGGAGGAAAATGAAGGGAAGTTGGGTAGTTGGGTGCATGTTAGTTCAGCAGCCCGCAAGGCTGAGAGAGACGTGACACCAGAAAGTTGCAGCTAAGCCCACAAGACCTTTCAGATCTTCCCTGCTCTTGTTATGACTGCTTTTGACCTCCTGACTGCTTTCGTGATGCTACCTAACTCTTAAGTTCTTTCCTGCCTTTCTGTCAGTCTTTCATAGGATTTAACAGGCTGCTGGAGTACCCCAGACCTCCCCCTTCTGAATTTCTGGTGCTGATACTGGTCTGTGGTGCATATTGGAGGCTACAGTGCTTCCTTTTGGATGCTGAATTGGTGTTTGACATCTTGCCTCAAGAGTTTTTCCATTGGTGTAAGAAAAGGCTGAAGTGCCAAAATCAAAAGACACATGATTTTTTTTTTCCTGTGCTACCAGACCCTAATGATTTTCATCTCCTCATGAGATGTGTCTGCGTACCGTTTCAGCAGCAAGCCCTAGCTGCTTTTTCCAAGGGAAGAAAATATACTTAGTATAAAAATGTATGGTAATTGCTTAAATACAAAAATCATCTACTTCGTTTACGGTTTTACTCAGCTCTCTAAACTACTTCAGACAGGACAGAGGGGGGCAATGCGTTTTGTGTGAGCTGGCATGGGGGACGACCTGTGATGCCTGAGAACTGGGGATCCTGTTTGCCCAATACTGACACTGTGACTCAGGCAAATGGACAGCCCTGGGGAGTGGTGCCACCCTAGCCTGACGCTGGTGAGAGGCTGCCTGCCGTTGCTTTTAACCTCGTTTAGGGAAAGATGCCTCTCTCACTTTCAGCCGTATCAGCCCACACAAGAGCCTAAAAACTTGGTGTCAGGGTTGGCTGGGCTGTGGCGTGGTGAGCAGAGATTTGCAGGATGCCGCAGGGCTGGGGGCTCCCCATGGTGGCTCCGTCAGGGCAGGGGTGGCAGCCAGGCCTGTCCCACCACCGCAGCCAGGAGCAGGGCAGCCAAGGGGCATGGGGGCAGCTGTGACAGCAGGCACCTCCCTGGGGATGGGGACATGCCGAGGCTGAGCTGGGACTTGGGCACAGCTTGTCAGGGCCTACGGCCAGGCTGTGGGGACTGGAGACTGGCCCTGCTATGGCAGGGGCAGGGGCTGGCAGCCCTGGGAGGCTGAAATGGGGTGGTGGGGGAGCTTGGAGGGGGCCAGCTGGAGCTGTCAGGGCCCATTAGTGCCATTGGGGCCCTGCCAGCAGCCATGAGAGCTGACAGCAGAGAGCCACCCAGGAGGCCAGCTGGTTGTATCTGCTGTTGTGTCTGTCCAGGCTTGATGGGCGGCCAGCAGATATGGGAGCAGGGCTTCTGCCTCCACCAGCAGGGCACTGTAGTATTAAACCAGTTGCACCATGGAACTGCAGCCGAAGAGAACTGCTGTGCTGGCAGCCAAAGGATGGTTTCCATGTTGGTGGGCTGAGGCACGTGCCCTTCACTGGGGCTGGTGCGGCAGCACTCTGCCAGCTCTGTGCCCTCGCAGAGATCCTCTTTCTGAAGACCAGCCCTGTGGTGGGGATGTGATGGTCCTGGCTAATAGCACTACCATTACATGCTGCCGCTCCAGTCCAGCCTGTCTATAAAACCTCCACGTAAACTTTGGTGTCCCTTAGAGCTGTTGTATAAACTTGTAAAAGTATTTTGTTTGATTTTTTTCTCTGAAGACCTAAGTTTCTTGTGGGATTTTCTGTTTGTTTTTAAGGATGGGTGAAGCCAAACTTATCTAAACTCACACGCTGGGCTGGGCTTAGAAGGTGCTGCTCCCTCCTGTCTGAGGCCACAGCCCTTTCTTGGCATAAGTATCCGTATAGTCTTAGTGCTGACATGTTTCAGTCAGTACTATGGGTCAGATTAAGAAGTTAGCATGTAGGGTTAACGCAAGTTTATATAGTAACCAGGTGAAGGCATTGTTAATGAAATCAGCTGTTTAAAGTGGCATCTTGACAGGTTAACAGAAATTAAATCAGAACATGGCTTTTATCAAGATGTTTCCCAAACTGCTAGGTAAAGAGTACTGGTTTCACAGGTTAGTAAACTAAGAGGCAGATGATCCAAGGGATTTGCCCTTTGGCACAGAGGAGGTGCCAGAAATGGAGATTTAAACTAGGTAGAGTAATTCTTCTTTTCATAAGGTCTGTTTAAATGGAGAACACTAGTCTGTAGTAGAAATCATGTTTAAATCATCTTGGTTTTGTGTTTACTCGTAACATACAGTTTGTATACAGCAGTGAAGAATAATACTGTCAGGGAAGAGGGAAGTGGGCAGCCAACCTCAATCTTTGTAATAACTCCTCCAAAAACCAGCAGCTCCTATATTTTCCCCCCTTTAATGACTTAATGTCTACTGCGTTGGAAATACAGGCTGTGACTGAAGGAGGAGGAGGTTGTAAAAGAAGGATGCATGTCAAGTACATAACTTATGCAGCTGAACTTCACTTGAGAGCAAGACTAAGGCTGCAGTGTAAACTCTTTGATCCGTGGCTGCACAAACCTCCCTCCCAGTGCAAACTGCTGCCTCTGACAGTGCATTATCAAGTGTGCACACTAAAGCTATGCAGAGCTTGAGAAACAGATGTTAAAAGCTTTACTGAACGCAGTCTGAAGCTATGCTAATGAGTACTCTGGGCTCATAGAACTTTATAAAACAAAAAATGGCTATGTTTTTAGATTAAAGGTACCAAATCTTTGCTTATCCTGTGCAGGTTAGCTTTTGCAAAGAATGGGATATGATCAAGTTTTAGGAGTTTTTAGAAAAGGAATTGCAAGCATAAACAAATATTAACTTAGTGGGACAAATTTGACTGTAAGAGAAATTCCTCCTCTGACTGGAGGAAAACCTCCATCTAAAGATAAGAGCCATGTTAACATGTAAATGTTTGCAGATCTCTCATTTTGGTATAATGGCAATGCAGGGTCTGTTTATTCTGAGCTCAAAACAATACAGAAATTGCACCCAGCTGGGTATACAAGGCCTTTGTGAAAGAGATTCTTTATCCTGCTTTCAACTAAATTTTATTCTAAAACAGAAGCAGGAAAGACTTACTAGAAAGCTCTGTTCTTTGGAAACGTGGAAGATGAAGAGTGCAATAGTGGCTTTTGATTAAGACTTTTGTCGCCCTGCATTGTAATGATCAGGGAGGGGCTGGCAATCCTCTTGAAGTGTGTGTTACTCCACAATACTAGTACTCCTATAAAAACTAATAGGATAAAATAGTAGTGCTGTCATCCTAAAGAAAGCATTCCAGCTTCTGTCATCTAAAGCTTCACAAATGTAAGTGTACTTGAAGTACATTTTAAGTTCCAGAAAATTTCTCATTTCTAAGTTGATAAGCAGAAAACAGTAATTTAGGGTAACCAGTATCACAAGCTTCATCCTATGGTAATAGATACTTGATGGAGATTATGGAGACTATCACATAGCTAGTATCTTTCCTTCAATAATTTAATTTGTGATAGATACTATTTTTTTATTGGATCAGATCTGCTAGTCAAAACTAGCAGGACATCAAGTAAGCAACCAAGTGGTAAGTTTATTTAGCATAATAAAACATGCTAAAACTTGCTCTAAATAATATTGCTGTGATGCCACATTGCAAACTAAAAGTGGTAATTGTGAAATTTCCCTTTTTTAATTTTTTAAAAATTGAATTCAAAGTGTGAGACCTGATATTTTTAAAAGGTACCTCTCTATGCTTTCAGCAATAATTGCACACTAGTTCACTTGGCTTACTTACTTTAAGGGTTAGAATTTTAGTTCTTTCAATTTGACTTCACTGTACACCTAAAACAGACTTGGAACAAATGTCCACCTCCCTAAGGTAAATTAGAAATGCAGGTTAAAATAATTACAGGTGTAACTCTGAAAACAAAGTACACTTGACAGTAACTGAGATTTTTATATAATGCTGTTAGTCACAAACAGTTTGTGGTCTCTGCCTGCTTGTGGCTTGAATTCTAAAATATTTGGTTACCATACTTCCTTAAAATGCTGCTGGTTCTTAGACCTGTGCTAGACATTCAGTGCAGTGATCTGCACCTTCCTCCCCTCCTACTACATGTGGATCAATTCCCCTAGTCAGTTTGCAGTGCTGTGGACATAGGGATGGACCCAACGTGTAGTGCATCCCGGTGACAGCAAGACTATCAAAAAACGCTGTGATGCCAGGCGTCAAGTTTCTTACATGCACCTGTTTTGAACAAGCAGCAGGCTAAAAGCCACAGTTTGAGAATTAAAAGCTAAAATGAAAGAAGGGGGGGAAAGAAAAACCTTACACTGAACAGCCTACAGCAACACTCAGAAGTGGACACAGTGCGCACTTCTTCTTAAACAGATTTTCTTACCAGTTTTTTGGGTAGCAGTTATTCTTACAGCTGTTCAGGAAGTTATTCAGGGACACAGAATGCTTTGTAAGTAGTAAAAAATTAAAGTACTTCAAATACTTCAGTATTTCCTTAACCTTTTAACTTAAAGATTAAAATTTTGGAAGGCATTCTTTACAGATTCTCTTGGCTTTTGCAATTAGAGGTTGGTTTGAAATTAAAACCCGCACTGAATTTTTAGACAATGAATTTTTAGACAATGAATTTTTGAGTACAAATAACATTTAAGTGATGATGTAAATTGCTTAAGGATATCCTGTTCATCAGTTTACCTGCATGAGGTAGTACTTACAAAAAAAGACACGTAGTTCTATAATCCAGTTCTATTATGCAATTTTCCCAACAGCTATAGCTGTAGCAGCTGCATAACTGCAGTGATCCCTTTGCAGAGTACTGAAACAGAAAAAAAGGGAGAAACAGGACTAACAGAGATTATGTAGTGCCTGTGAATTCATAAAATCATATAAAGATGAAAACAAGATTGCTGTATTATAAATCTTGTTGCAGCTCAGCCTTGCAGCCTATTTCCACACAAAAGCAATTGCTGAATCATAAAAAGAAGTGTGTTTAAATATGGTAACACAATACTGCTGTGCTCTTAGACTGGTGCAATTGCAGTGACCTAACACAAAACAGCTTTAGAGACAGGCCATAAGGATCGCTTTCTACCTTAAAAAGGAACTTCAGCAATACAGTCACAGCTCTTCTCACAACTCTGAAAGTTGAGGCGCTATGGTGTACTGATTTGTTTCTCCTCTTCTCATCAGCTCTTTCCTGATTGTATTTCTAAGCTCATCTGCAGGATGTTGAACAACTGCACCTCACACAAAAATCTTGAAAGGCTTCAGGAACTGCTTTCCCCATGAGAAGATAAAGCATAACTAGCATCCAGGAAGTGAGTGGTAAGTTATAATTATAATGAAATCTATGTTAGTATGGAAGTGAGTATAAAACATTGTCAGACTCTGCAGCATCAATGAACATCCAGTATGTGCTTCTCAGTAATTTATCTTGACTCACTGGATTTGATTTTGTTAGGTGCAGCTGAATCAGCTCTGTTTTCTTACTGAACTACAGTTTGTGGTGTTACTACTATAGAAATAGTGTCTCATGAAAACTACCTGTCTCTCCCAATCTTTTTCTAGAAAAATAAACTCATTTTATTCATTAATTTCAAATTTCAACAGAATATTTTTGGCTGAACCTCTCTACTGTCACTGAATAACAATGAATTTTATAAAGAAACCTTTTAATCTTTGGTGACAGTCATATTTCATTGTCTTTTAGGATTTTTCCTTCCATCTCCCTGATAAACTCACCAAATTCCTGAGAAACACACAGTGTTTTTTCTGAAGTTGTTGAAGCTGATATGAACAGATTGGAGGGCAGGTTTTTTAGCCCTGCAGAGCTACCTGGTATTTGAAATGCTGAAGAGGAAATTACGGTTTTGCCACAACTCACGCTTCAGGCTTTTCTTGGCTCTAACTGTTATTTTAGTAATCATTTCAGTTTTGAAAGTTAACCAGAAACAAGACTCCTTAAATCGGAAGCATCTGGAGCTGACAAAAGAAGATCCTATTGGTGATATTAACTGCACCAAGATTATAGAGGGGGATATACAAGAAATTCAAAAAGTAAAGCTTGAGACATTGTCGGTGTCATTTAAGAAACGCCCTAGACTAACAACAGATGATTATATTAACATGACAGCAGACTGTGCCTCTTTCACCAAGACTCGGAAGTACATTATGGAACCTCTCAGCAATGAAGAAGCAGAATTTCCAATTGCTTACTCAATAGTGGTTTATCACAAAATTGAGATGCTTGATAGACTTCTAAGATCAATCTATGCCCCTCAGAATTTTTACTGCATTCATGTTGACAAAAAGTCTCCAGAGTCTTTTTTTGCTGCTGTGAAGGGCATAGTCTCATGTTTTGAGAATGTCTTTATTTCCAGCCAGTTAGAGAGTGTTGTGTATGCTTCATGGAGCAGGGTGCAGGCAGACATTAACTGCATGAAAGATCTCTACAGGAAAAGTTCAAACTGGAAATACCTAATAAACCTTTGTGGTATGGACTTTCCTATAAAGACCAACCAGGAAATAGTAGAGAAATTAAAAGCCCTTAAAGGTGAAAACAGCTTGGAAACAGAAAAAATGCCTGTTTATAAAGAAGTAAGGTGGAAAAAACACCATGAGATTATTCATGGTAAAATAAAGAACACAGGCATAGACAAACAGCTGCCACCTCTCAGTACTCCAATTTTTTCTGGTAGTGCCTATTTTGTAGTTAGCAGAAGGTTTATAGAACATGTATTAAAAAGCAGCAAAATACTTAAGTTCATAGAGTGGGCAAAAGATACTTACAGCCCAGATGAGTACCTGTGGGCAACAATTCAGAGAATCCCTGAAGTCCCAGGTGCAGTTTCTTCTAGTGACAAGTATGATGTTTCTGACATGAATGCACTGGCCAGGTTTGTCAAGTGGCAGTACTTCGAAGGTGACATATCCAAAGGTGCACCTTACCCACCATGCAATGGAGTTCACGTTCGCTCTGTCTGTGTTTTTGGGGTAGGAGATCTGAACTGGGTGCTAAGAAACCACCACTTCTTTGCTAATAAGTTTGATACTGATGTTGACCCTTTTGCAGTGAAATGCTTGGAAGAGTACTTGCGACACAAAGCTTTGTATGTGCAAAAGAACTGAAATACTGCACGGTCCTTATACAAAACATAGGTACGAATAGCACACAACTGTGTATGTTAACATGTAACACTGATGGTGGTGATGCTGATGATGGGTATAATGGTTCTCACCATGTTGGTATGGTGGTAATGACACCCTTCCTGCCATCTGCATGGACTGGACAAGGGGGAGACAAGACATGTCTCATGTGAAGATGGGACATGGACCTTTAGGTGGAAAATCAAACACAGCAATTTTTAGAAGGCCAACTATTTGGATTATTTATTAACTAAAAGGTGTAATGAATGGACTTCCGTTGGCTAAACTATTTGTTTTAAGCTTAGAAAATATATGTTGTTCATGGTTATTCCTCAGTTTTTTCCCATGAATGTAATCCTAGCTGGAAGGAACAGATGGGGAGCAGGAAGAGAGAAGAGCAGCTGGACTGCACAGACTTCATACTGAGTACTGAAAGATCTCAGGAAAATAACATTAGAATTGATCTGAAAACTACACAAAAGGGAATATACCAAAACCAGATGTCATCGTTTAACTTGTATCTGATTGCTGTAGTTCTGTAATATGTAACTCTTAATCCTCCTGAAAATGTCGTCTTCACATGGAGTATTAAGGGCTTGTGTTTAAATTTTGTAGCCAAATCTTGCTTTCATACTCTTAAACCCCCTTGATAATGTGATATGAAGTTTGTAATTACATCTTCTCAGGGAAAATTCAGTTTGTGCCTAATGAGAGTCAGACTTTTAATTTTATACTTCTTACTGTACCAGGAGTCAAGTCATGCTTTTGGATCCAAAATGACTCAAGTTTCTCAAACTTAGAACTGCAGTAGTGTCTAAATGTCTTTGATGGAATTGCTGGTTTCTGCTTTCTGTCAAGCTCAACATGTATTTCAGTAACTTGACACTGACTATGCAAAAATAAAGTTATTTTTCTAAATGATATTGCTTCTTCCTACAATTAAAGTAATTCTAAAAGCACCACAAAAAAATCCCAATGATGAAGACCTAAAATGTTTTTACTGTAGGTTGTTACACACAACTGGAGCTGACACAAATCCTGACTTTCCTCCATATGCTAATTTGTTCATTCATGTGTCTATGCTTGTTTAGGTTTACAGCTACAGCTGTTCAGCTGTTCAAGTTCAGCTGATTTTTATTTACTTGCTGCTTTTGGTGAAAGGAAAAGGATGAGTTTTTTTCAGGTTAGGTCCCTGTGTAGTTTAGCTGCTGCAATGTGGCACGGAAGCATGGTGATGAGAGAACAGGGCACTGTGAGGGATGATACTATTTCTTCCTGTATCAATTCAGGTTTGTCATGCATGGTTACTGCCAGATATCTCATCTTACTCCTGAGATGACAGTGGAATTCATTAGACTCTAGCAAATGGCAAAACAGACTAAATTTTATTTTGTTTCCTGAACTGTTGCTGTGATGGCAGTATGTGTTTCTTACAAAGGTAGTTTGTCATGAAGTTGCTCCTAAGGTGTGCCCTAATACTCAGACATTAACATAAAAACTGCTAACCGTTGATCATGCAAACAGCTAGGGAGGCAAGCAATTTAATCTGAAATTGGGCCTATTCTTGCCAACCCCTGCCTTCAAAACCACCTGAAAGCTGTTTAGGGAGTCTTGAGAGACTCTCACGTGATACATGAACAGGTAATTAAAGCCTGTGACTGAGACAGTGGAGGGAAATTACCCTGTCTTCCCCACCCTTTGGCTTTTCTACAAGAATGCTCTTAGAGACAGTTATGCTTTACTGCTTTTGCACAAGCTACAACAAGGTGTAACTTCACTGCATATTGTACTGGGAAATTCCAGAAAGTCATATTATACTTTTAGCAGAAAGGAACCTGTTTGTTGTTAAGAATTTCCACGTAAAGACAAGCTATATTAATAGCTTCTGTGAGACCAGGACTGCTAATGCACATAGATTGAAAAAATGGTAACATTGTCTGCACAGGGTGAACTGCTGACTTAGTTGCTCGAAATCTGCTAGACAGCTTACCTTGTACTTACTTATTTGTATAATACAATGAACACCTGTCTGTATCTCTGTTAATGACACTGCCACTGTAGATAGATAGTAAAGATGCTACTTGAGTAGGTGCTGCAAGTGTTACTGTTTGGATAGAGTCAGGAGAGATCTTCTTAACACTCACTGCAAAGTTCTGTTCTATGTAGAAGTTAAAAAGAGAACATTGCTGTTCAGCGTACGTTCTCCATAAGAAGGAATTTCTTTTTCTTCTAGGGAAAGTGAATCATAGAAAAACCCACCTCCCTAAAACTGACTGGTAGAAGAGACACCCTGATTTAGTAGATTTTTAAATGGTCTAAAAAGGCAATTTCGTGACAAGAACTCTTACTCTGTTGAACAAGTACCAAATGTGCTGAAGGAAATTGATGTTTTATTAAAGGTATTACAACTACATATAAAGAAAAGGCACCATAGCCAGCTATAATGGTTAGAGAAAGCAATCTAAATAACATTAGCATTTCACTGAATCTGCCAAGAAACTTAGCTAAAATAATCATCATCCAAGAATTGAGCAATTTTGTGGCATGAACAAAACTAAAATCTAGATTATATCACTTACTGATATCAGCAGTTGTTTTTTCATAACTTGTGTCAGTTTTCTACTACATGTTTAGAGGGCAGGAGTAAAAGTCTAACACTAACTTGAGTGAACATGAAAGAAAAATGTTTCACTGATACTGCATCAAGAAGCTAATCTTGATGCTGTCCTGAAGATACTGGGCTCATGTCAGGAATAACTAAAAATTAAAAACTTAATGATTACGTCAACCCTTCAACCATTAATTCTGAATACAGTGGTGCTCTAATGCAAGAAAACTGCTGGTTTATACTGATGACCTTCAGGTTCCCTCTCAGGGGAGGTGGCAACACACAGACCTGCACCAGGATTGAATTTGGAAGCTGGGGAGAGGGTAGAGCAGTTAAAATTGAAGTGGTGATGGTGGGTTCAGCTATGGTGCTGCCCAGGGCATTCAGAGTACCTGCTTTTTCCAGTCCCTGCTGCATGCACCCAGCTTACACCAGCCCTTGCACTGTGACCTAATCATCCATTGGGCAGCCAGGGAGGAAACTGATTTGCATTCTGCTTAACAAATAACCTTCCTCCCCGCTCCCCCTTTCAATTTTTTAATGCTGGTTTAGTTTCTCAGTCCAGCTCACCGGTGCTGGGATGGAATTAGGAGCTAGTGAAACCATTGCTGAAGTAACATGTACACTATTCAAAATCCCCTGACTTGTCTTTTAATTTTCCATAGCAGAATTTTCCAAATGAGGCTCTGCTGTAGTTCAGTCCTGACTCACACGTAAGCATTTTGAATGTCCCTAATAATTTGAATGGTTTACTGATGATAATTGTGGTAATCAAGTATCATGTATCACTAAAAGTCACCAAAATGAAAGCCTTTAGGCTCAATGGCTGATTTGATCCCAGAAACATAATACTTGTGCTTTCATCTCCTTTCTGCCTTAGGTTTGGTTTGACAGTAAGCATGTGTTTGGCTCTCTTGCTGCTTCCTATCTAGCACAACAGAAAAGGACAGGAAGCCTTCAAGATGAGAACCGCAATTATAATTAAGGTTGCCAGCCAGATCACCATTACTTGGTGCATTTTCAAGTGGCCTGATAATGAAAAATTGACCTGGGTTATAACATGAATGCATTAGAAGACAAAAATGGTAGAAGAGGCCATCTGCTCCAACATACTTGTACTGTGCTTATGAGGAGGATACAATGCCTCCAGATTCAGCGCTGTTGCTAGCTCTGAATGGCTGTTGCAGTCATTAGAAATAATAAATGTGATTTAATTTAAGTTCTGTTGCAATATTGCACTGATTTAATTTATAGCTTTTTTTGAAAATGTTAGTGGTTGACTTTTTAATCACATAGAATATATAAAAGAGTTAATATTATAGTGAACACCTCTTCAGTCAATTAAAACATAAGAAATTGTATTATGTAAAAAGGGTTTCCAATTCCAGTTAGCAATACCTTAGCTTAACATTTCAATAATCTATTAGACCAGTTTCCATAGTTTTCAAATTCCCTTCTTCCCAATAGATCAGTTTCCTTAATTGTGCTTTTGCTGTCCTAGACTGCAGTGTGGTAAATTAACAGTAAGCTGCTTTTGACAGGCAAGGAGCCTTCCAGGTGCCTTGGACAGCAGACATAAAAAAAGACAGTACCCTTGAGGTCATGTTCTTTATTCCAAATCATGTCATTCAGCTTTTTCCAGATACTTTTACTCAGTTTTCAAGAACTTTTATCAAGTTATTTTCCTCATATATCTCCTGATTTTTTCTGTTTTATAACTGAAATGAGTCAGTTTCATACTCTTCGCATAGAAATAACAGTTTGGAGTTTCCCCTTCCCCTTCCCCTTCCCCTTCCCCCTTCCCCTTCCCCTTCCCTAGCTTTGCTGTTGAAGTCTTATGTATGGTTGGATGCTTTTAGGATCTGCCAGTATTTATTTAGTCTGTCTTCTATAGCTGTAATAGAGCTTGACAAGAAAAATTGAAGAACACAACCAAATCCTTGCAGTCAAACCAACATATTTAAAAATACATTGTTTTCCACAAAACACCTAAATTGTATAGAAAAAAGAAAAAAAAATGCATTTAAGAAAACATGTCAGGATGGGCCCTGAGCAGATATCACCTTTACAATCTATGTTGCAGATTCCAAGACAGCATGCTGGAACATTTTCTGACAGATACTGGTCTGGATTTGGGAATCTAGGTGTTCTGGGAGATCTAGTCATGTACAAGTAATGATCTTTTACTCTGTGCCATGAAATCATATTACTTGTACCTGTCCTCATTTTTTTATTATTTTTCATGGACTTTAATTTCATTCTCTCATTTAAGCAATCAGTATTTCAGAAATCCTTTAGCAGGAAACATTGAGTTACTAAAGTCTCCACTAACATTAATGAAATTTGTTTGTCTCCATAAAAACCTTTTACCTTTCTTCCTTTCAAGAAACTTGCCTTTGCTATGCATAAGGGTGGGGAGCAGAAATGGTTATATGGCTTCAAAGTATATTTTACTTACTGATGTGTAATAAGGAAAGCGAAAGTTGAGGCTTAGCATTGACAGTTACGGGTGAGTCTTTGATACATTTTGGCACCAGCTGCGTGAACTGCATTAGTGATGCTGGAAGAGGGATTCTGAAGAGTGCACATCACCTGTCCGTCAGTAATGGTCATAAACCTGTTTAATAGCAGACATGTTAATTAAGCATATTGCTTGCACCAGGCAGTTAAACCTTAATTACTTCTTTGAACCCTAGATTATTAGGATGATGTTGTAATACCTTCTCTAGAAGCAGGAGTTTAAATGCTGTCACCCTTAACTTCGAGTTAATCCCAGCCACCCTTTGTGCCTTTTCAAGTTTAAGGCAGAGAGGTCCTTCTCCAAAAGTCAGCAAACCTGTTAACAACACCCCAACTCTTGCTGGCCAGGCCAGGTGCCCTCCTCCCTTCACAGGACTCTTGAGGCCAAATGAGCCCACTGGGTTAGTTTTTTCTGGACCAAGCAGTGCTGTTTTAGCTACTTGCATGGCATGTCTATGCTGGGCATGCAGAGCAAGGACACGCTCTGAAGAAATAATGTCACACACTTGTAAGCCTTGCATGCTGACACATTCAATTTCTATTTCTACACGGGCCCCAACGGCACAGGGAATTTGCTTTTACACTGAAGCAAACCCAGGTGAACCTAGTTTGGGGCAGTGAAACCAAAAACGTTTTATTATTTTTTCTGTACATGTACAGCTGAGGGCACAGAGAAAATAGTCTCTTCCTCAGTACCTCCAGTCTCATGGGTTTTCTCTTTCCTTAGCAAACAAGACTTTTCCCACCCTTGCCTCCTTGGTTAGTAGTCTTCTGCCTCCTTTTCTGCTCCTGCCAGGATCCGCTGGGAAGAGAGGGCACATCTGAAAGAAACATCACAGACCTTACCAAACGTTACTTCAGGTGGCCAAGATAAAAGGAGAAGTAAAGTTTCAATAATTCTGTTCTCAGAGAGGGTAACAGACCCTACTCAGGGCAAGGGTATTTAATTACTTTGGTCCTGAAGGCTGTCTTCACCTCTCACCCCAGCTTCCCATCCCCTAGGTCCAGCAGTATCTAGACTGAAAATACGGTGCGAGTCCCCTTTAATGATTTATATATGACGGAGAATCCTTTGGTGGATTGATTATCTGTCCAGCTTTATTCTGCAGTCTATGCTGAATCTCAAAATCTTTCTAATGATTATATACTCAGATAATGGGGAAAATAAAAGAGATTTCTCTCAGCCAAAATCTTTCTAGATACTTCCTAATCAGTAAAATTTGCAAACACACTTTTCCTTATTGAATTACAATTCAAAGTAAGAACTACTACATACCTCACATTTACAGTTTTGCTACTTTTACTTAAGTGTTAAGAATAATGGACTAACTTTAAGGATAAAGTAGAAATTTGACTTAGGAATGTAGGTTACATTCCATGATTTATAGTTTTCACTGTTTTTAACACAACACTTAAAACATATTTCTTAGGTTCTATAGGACTTTTCATGAAAAACAATCAAAGAATGTTTAAAATTTAGTACAGTCACTTCTGCACTGTTGTATTACTGAGAAGCAAATTTATTTATTTATTTATTTGGGGTAAGGCTGAACAGTATTATTTTTTCCGTATTTCAGCATAGCTCTAGGCTTCAATACCACTGTGGAAAGGGAGCAACTAGTGAAGAGAGAGTTGGACCTAGAGAATGGATTAGATCTTCTACGTAAAGGGTGACACTACTTCTCAATTTGGTAACTATTTCTTAGCTTAATTTTTTAGTGAATTCAGAATCTCAAAGCCTCTTCAGAATAATTGCTTTTGCTTGGCTGCCATTTATTTGGCAGAGAATAATTAAAAAGATCCAGGGTTTTCTTTTAAATGAAACCCTCAGCTGCAACTGCCAAGTTCACTTTTCATCAGAATTCTTCTAATAAATACTCTGGGAAAGAGGAGTCACTCTGAAATGTTTCTGATCTGTTTTCCTGGGGATGTATTCCCCAAAACTTTGAAGCCCGCACAAGCTCAGTTGTTTTCAGATCTAACTAAACAGTATGGAACTATATATCAGGAGTGTTCTGTACGTATTTTTGAAGTCATACTTATTTTACCTGTGAATTCATAAAAATCTGCAGTCAATATAGCAGGCTTTCAGCCTTCTTAACCTTTGAAGGCTGAATTTTTACTATTAGCCTGAAGAACATTTAGAAAATATTAAATCTGCTAGACTGGCAGCTCAGCTGTGTAACTGGTGTACTTCAGTTAATTTGCATGGAACTATGAGAAATTTCCATCAACTAAGCATCCTGTTAGCATCAAAAACAGCCGCATGTGAAAATTTGTAAAATTAGAGGGAAAATCTTCCACGATTCAGAAAACAGTGGAAAGTGACAGTTGTGGTAGAACAGAATGACAGTCAACATATCAAAATATTTCACATAGCTCTGTCTGAGATGCTGTAGTTAGTAGTTCAGCAGTAGTCACCAGTTGCTTTCAGTCAGTGGAGGTTAAACAGCGTATTTCAACCAGCTGCTGGGTGGAGGGTGGTGATTTAATGGCAGAGGCTGAGGTACTGGGTGGCTTTCAAGTGGGGTCACAACATACCCATGCACCTGAGACCAGTTGGGCTGTACCCAAGGGTGCTGAGGGAGGTATCCGACATCCTGGCAAGGCCACTTTTCTTCAGTTCTGACAGGTCATGGAGACTGGAGGAGGCCCCCAATGACCAAACCAAAGCAAATGTTGCACCCATCTTCAGAGAAGGGCAGATGGAACAACCTGGGGAACTACAGGCTGGCTGGTCTCATTTTCGGTCCCTGGGAAAAGCGTGGGTGAAGCAAGAGCTCTGGGGCATGAACGAGCACACGAGTGAGAAGACAGGGACTTAGAATAGTCATCAAGGATTGACCAAGGCTAAATGATCCCTGACCCGCTGGATGGTTGTCTGTGATAAAATGTCTGGACTTGTGGACAAGGGGAGAGCAGTTGTGGCTGGCCTGGGTGTACATGAGCTAGGCTTCAACAGACACTGCGAGGAATGGCAGCAAGAGTTGGACAGAAGAGCAGCTTTCAGGTGCCCACTCTACCAATGAAGTGGTTACCAGAGGCCAGTTTTTTTGTCCGTGGTGGCCATAAATGGAAACAGGAGAGTTTTCAGCTAGGGAAAGCAGGGATGGGGAATTTCCATGGCAGGATAACCAAGGAGCAGGACAGGCTCCCTGGAGAGGCTGTGCCATTTCTGTCCGTGGAGGATTTCAAGCTCTGACCACATAAAACCCTGAGCAACTGTGTCTGACCTCATGGCTCAGACTGCCTTGGGCACAGTTTTGGACTGGAGACCTGCAGTCTACACCAGCCCATACGACTGTTTTTCCATATTCCTCCAGCAGCTATACAGTTACAAAACGACTCCAAAGGAATAAGGACTGATAAAAAATATTTCCAGAGCCAAAGAACCCATTTCTTATGAATGGAATGTTTTAAATATGTAGGCTTGCTGTAACTCATTTTCCCATATTGCTCACATCCACTGTGTCACCCACACATACCAGTCCCCGCAAAGCCCTAACATTCTTCCCCTTTTTCACCTGTTCTGTTATTTTTAATTTAGTATTCTTTTCACAAGAATATTGCCACATCTGTCTGGGATTAAATTTGGTCAAGTGTTTGCTTACATTAATGACAGAATTACACTCTGAGGTGGGGAAGATACTTACAGGTAATGTAAAAGTATCTTATTTGCTCAATACTAGCAGCTCTATTTCTGAGGATCAATTAGCCCAGATGAAGCTGAGAATAGTGATTAAAAAAAAAAAAAAAGCTGCAAAATAGTGAAGACACCTAGCACTTTCTGGTGCTGTTGTGAGTACCATTTGGCTTTGCTCACATCCTTGAAGCCACAAACTAATGCATTTGTGTGATACAACAGCAGGATGGTAGATGGTTCCCCACTTTTTCTTGGAGTGCAGTCAGAAGGAAAATCAGCCTGCACTTGTACAAGTCCCTGTTTGGACACAAAAAGGAGTCAGGACAATCAGGTCAATCTTCTCCTGTGAGCTGTTCTAAGAAGGTATTTGTCTTTTTGGCCATTTAAAGATGTAAAAATTATGAACTATAGGAAAGCAAATCTGTCTTGCATGATTATGTTCATGTATGCTCCCTCTTGCCTAGGAAGGTCTGTATGTCTGGACTTGTACTTCTAAAAACTTCTGTAAAAAAGGATAGATGCATGTGTGTTTGTGTAGCTTGTCATCTCCTTGGACAGGAACAGGTACTTAGAACAGTTTAAACTGAGAAACCACATTATGCGGGCCTTTGATGGAAATTTGACACCTAATATATAGTCCAAGAATCCCATGCAAAAGTTTGAATTAGCATTGGTGCATCAGGATATACCCATGTAAGTATCAATCTTTATATATAGGCATTGGAGTTAGAGTAGCATAAACAATTTTTGGCAGAAAGCAGTATTTGGTTAATGTTTGTTAAGCGCTACTCTCCTTAGTTGCTGGAAAAAAGAAGGAAAAATAATTCCACCAAAATGATTTCACTTTCTGCTGAGTGCTCTGTGTCATTTGTTGGCAAAGGTAATGGAAGGAAAAATATCAGCAACAAAAAGTGACCATGAAATGTTTTTTTTTTACATTGACAGCACTGGCTCCAATTTTCTTTCCCATATTTGGTATTGCCTAAATTGCAGTAATTGACTATGATACAATTTGTATTTCAAGCTGCTGCTAGCCTTGGCCAAGTTTCAGAAAGAAATGAAAGCACTTAATGTGGGAAATTAGATAGTTATGTCCAAAATTATGTCCCTGCCCCACTGCACATGAAATTAGAGGCATCTGCCTTCCGTCATATTCTTATCTTTGATCTTCCATGTTTTACCTAAGCATGTGAATCTATGTGTCTCCTTCCACCTGGCCTGGCCCATGCCGCATAGCTCAGCACCTAGTTAATTTTTAAGTCTACACGAAGACATACTGCGGTATGCGCACTCAGAAAGCTTTCCTTCCCTTCCCCTCCCCTGGATCTCAGAACAGCACATCCTCTGGTTTTCAGAAGAACAGGAAATACATATCACTGTCTACACAGAATTTGGTCTCTTCTCTAAAGAAGTCACCAGTTCTACAGAGACAAGGGGTTAGAAGACAAACACTTTTCCATACTATTGTCTTGGCCAGCCCCATGCAGCTGGTAACTCCTTGTGCTGGCTGTTCACGCTTTCTATGGAGCCTAGCACTTGAGCTCAGAATAGGGAATCAGGCACGTACTTCCAGTGTCCCTCCGGAAAAACATTTTAAGTGCTGTCTGTAAATGCAGCCCAATGTGTACATCTTCACTGATGTTTGCAGATCTCTGTGCAGACACTGCATGCTATGCGCACGTCCTAAGTCCAAAGGAGAAAGTATCCATCTATTTGTCTGATGTCAGGTTTGTTTCCTGTGTCTTTCTCTGAGGTTGTGGTACAAACCAATCAATACCAAAGGAACATCACCAGACTGGGAGTGTGGCTGAGACTGATGCTAAGTCTCAAGAACTGACATTTGAAAAAAGCAAGGCAGGAAAAGTCAGGAAAACAGAACAAAGCAATACAAGTTACAGTAGCCTGGACTCCTGCACTGTTTCAAAAAGAAAAGTTTATCAACCTCAAAATGCTTATGCAAATGATCTTTAGCTGGAGAAAAAAAAACCCTCACTACCTTGCCATTTAAACATTGTGTCTATTGCCAGCAAAAGATTTTCTGCCTTTATAAAAAAAAAATGGCAGGTAGAATAATATGTCAGCCTGGATATTAAATGGCAATCTCCAGAAAAGGATTAGGCTGTTGGAAAAAACACTGTCAAATAATTTTGAAGTATATTTCAAGAGGCCATTGGGATTTTATTCTCACTGAATCAATTCCAGTGGTGCAGTTCAACATGCAAATCCTGGCTTCAGAGCTGCTCAGCCCCTATTTGATCAGGTTATTTCTGCCATAAGGAGTCCAGCTGCTGGGCAGATCTGGGTCTCTGTGATGCAATTTCAGTGCTCTACAGTGCATTCTAAGAGGGTTCACACAGTACATTTTTTGTTAGACAAAGAACATCAGAAGAGTTTTAGAAAGCACAGGTAAATCAAAACTTTGACTTTTAGGCAAATTGAAATGGCCTCCATTAACTCGGAGCCTAAAAAAGGGGAAAAAAATTAAAATGAGCTGTGAAAAGCAGAACCAGTGATGAAACTCTGCTTAGCACAAGCACTTCCTTTTTTCACACAGCATGGAGATGGTAAGAAGGGACAGAGCATTCAGTGTTACATGTGAGGAAGTGAAGTGGCCAGGGAAGCCCATATAAACCTTGGGAATGCAGTAGTAAACAAAGGAAAATGGCATGGATCCCTTAACTTTTTCTGGAGTCCTGGCCAGTAGACTCATATAGGTGGGCATGGGGTGGGGGGGGGTGATGCCAAAAAAAAGAAAAAAGGAAAAAAAAATTAGCCACAGTATGGCTTTTACTAGAGTTAAATATTAACTCATCCAGAGGAAATGAAAGGCAGCAAAATATCACAGGGTTATTGATTTCATTGTAACTTTATCCAACTGCCCTACTGTGGCAAGCACTGTGTAAACAAACAGGAAGACAGACCACCTTCTTCAAAGAACCTATATCACAAAAATCACAGGGCAATGCACTAAAAAGCAAGTGAGACAAAGAATATATTTTGTTACACTGACAAAAACAGAATGAGAAAATAACGTGGAAAAAATAGATTTGAACTAGAAAAATGGGGAAAAACCCCCAGGAAAACAGGAAGGGTGACAAAAGAAGAGCACAGAAAGGGAGGAACAGAAAAACTAGCAAAATGTAGTAATAGTAAAATAGCAGGGGACTGCGGCAAAAGCTAATGAATTTTTGACATGTTACAAAGTTGTCCATTCTGTCTGTCCGTATCTATCCATCCTGACCACCCCTGCTGTGCTGAAGTGACTTCAGTCTTTAGTTGTAGAAAACAAGTTTCTGGCAACAGAAGCTGTAGTAAAGCTGACCAGGACAGGACAACACTGTACATTTAGGAGCCGGTGACCCACATTGCAGGTAACCTGTGCAGGTGCTGCATGCCCAGCATGGCCTTCAGGCTGTGCCATGCCATGTGCCATGCTGTGCCACATGCCTGCCTTGGCTGCAGCCTATGCATGGTGCCGGAGGAGCATGCGGCCAGCTCCGACTCGGCTCTGGTGATAAAGCCTTGTCTTTAACAGTGCAACAAGCAGCTCTCTGGAGAATGTCTTTCCTTTTTGACAATAGAAATTATGAACAGAGTTGTTTTCTTGCTAGGAAATCTGGTAACAGCTTGAATGACTGGCAGGGGTGATTTGCTCGCTCTCTCTGCCATGAACAGGGTCTGCAAGGTGTCTTGTGAGTGGATGGGGGCTATGTTTGATGCATGGGGCTCCCAGCACCTAAAGAGACAGGATTATCTATGCTTTTCTTATTATGTTAGCTCTAATAAACAGCTTTGTAAGTGATACATTACAGGGTCTGAGCACTTTTTTTTTCTGGGATGCCAACAGACCAGTACCTCCCAGGGCAAACCAAGAAGACTAAATATCACTATAAGGAGCTAAAATGAGCACCTATAATACAATTAAAATATAATAAAGCTAAAACAATTATCCTAAGAACGATTGATATAATTTCCTCCCACCTGCAAGGTAGTACATACACATTCAGTATGAATGACATCAGGTACTGCCAGAACTTTTGACAGTAAATGGAAATAAAACTCTTTCACAGAGACTTCTTCCTCCCTGGAAAGTTAAATTTCTACCTTACCTAAAATGGAACAACTATTTGGGAAAATCTCTCCTTGTGGAAAAGTAGTTGAACACAACAATGGTTTTTTTTCATCTAATTCTTGACTTAAATAGGAACAATGAAAATATCCTGAAACAAGGCCATTCACACCAACTTTTACTAAACAGAAAAGTCTGAGAGAACTCCACAAAGAGGACAGTGCAGGTCAGGATATTCATTTCCATTTGAAAGTTGAAAGAAAGGAAGTTAAGCATCACTCATCAATCATCTTAAAGAATAAGACATACCTCTTGTCCCTATATGCAGTCATATCCTAGTGTTTTCTTGCAATAGATCCACAAACCTGCCTACATTACAGCAGGAAGCCATACCCGCTACATAACATGTTTTCATCTAGTCTGTGCAGGCTGTTTTTTAGGCTTAAAAGTAAAACAAATTGAGTGTTTAGGTTTATTACTACCAGACAGCTAAAACTTGCTTTTCTTCCTTTGGGAGCACCCACCCTGCTTACTGTAGAGATTTATGAGATAATGTAACCCAGACATTTTTGTCTGTTAAGTAGCACAGTCACCACAATTAATATTAGAATATATTCCAGACACTCCATATGCACTAAACAGAGATCAAACTACATTATGTGGTTATACTGCAAGAAAACCATCTTATTCTGTGTATCTTCAGCATTGGGGTGATTTCAAGATGTCAGTACAAGGTTAATGAATTACAAGAGCACAAACCCAGTATCAGCGAAGACCTGACTCAATGTAAGAGGTCTGGGCCTCAAAACCCCTTTCTGTTGCATATCGATAAGAAAATGTACCCTGCACAGCAAAGCAGGACTGAGGGACTGAGGGAGTGGTGATGGGCAGCACTGCCCTAGCCTTCCTGCTACTGCCAGGTAGTCTCAGGTGGCTTTGGATGAGGGGGCTGCCCCCCAGCACAATGGTCTTCTGGGCCTGCACACAAGGTTGGCAGTGGCCCCTCAGGGCTGGTGACCACTGGAGAAGCACACAGTGGCCTTGGCCCTGCAGGTGCCTGGAGGGCAGAGCCAACAGGTGACACATCATACGTCCTGCGGCTCGACTGAGGCACTGGGTTGGGTGAACAAGGAGCTTCACATTTTTTCTGCCTCAGTGCCGAGTTACCCTTGGTGTGACAGTTAAGATCAACCTCCCCCACCTCCATTCTAAAAAGGGCATGTACCTTGTTAGATTTAAAAATCAGAGAATCCTAGATGTCTTGAGAATTGGTGTAAGTGTTAAAACCATTTTTATTCACCAGAAATGGAACAGGTTGACAGTAGGGATTGGTTATAGCCAGCTACTGCTGGCAGGCTAAACCACCAAAGGAATATTTTATTTTACATATCAAAATGTTACCTTTGTTCAGCTAGGCTGCTCATCTTTTACAGTAGCATTGCCAGAAAGATAGCACAATATTTATTCTTAGTCCTGTCACCTCAATTAAGGAAATGCTAAAACCCGCAGAAGATTTCTTTAGAGGGGTGTTAACTGACTGACTGACTAACAGAGCCAAGTAAGGTGTGTGTCTCCCGGTGCCAATCTTCAAACACAAGCCTTTTAGCTAACAGTAACAGCTGCCCCCATCTTGCTGTCTTTCACCACTAAATGTTTCTTGAATTCCCCCATTTTATCTTTGTCCTAATCCTCCCAGGATCATGTAGCATCACATGTGGATGTGCACAATTTTTGCAATGCAAGCCGTTTATAAAAATTTAAAGTTAGGCATTTAGAATAGTACATTATTCTCACTAGATACTTAAAAATATTCAATATGGTGTTATGCCTTCATTCAGTGTAGAGTTTCACGCCATTAATTTCAAAATACCGTGCACTTTAAAACTTTTTATTTAGACTGTCATTACCAATTAAACCATTAGATAGCACTACTGTCTTCATGGCAGAGCAACGGAAGAGAAGTACAGCAGTGTATGTTTGTGTTTAGTGAGATGTATATCTATGCAAACAAAATTTTTTTAAAGGGCACCATGTCTTTGCAATAGAGGTTCCATTACACAGTACAAGACCTAATTTTTCAAATGCCAGAGATGGTCACACTACTTGCGAAAAAAGACTGGGAAGAAGAATATAACAGGAAGAAGAGAAAACCTTTCCCCCATAGTCCCTGTACTACTTTTTATTTCACATGCAATAACCAATTTCACATACAAGACCGACAGAAGAGCAGCCCTGTGCCTAAGCTTCTCCCAGTGGTGAAGGCACTTCCCAGGGGAAAGGACATATGAAGTTGAATGTTTGAAGCCTAGGAAGGACATTTGTAGGTGCATATCCTGTTCCAGACATTGAAGCTTTCATATTAAGCTGCATTAATGCAAAAGAAAAATCTCCTTTAGCTCCATCCCTATGAGTTTACTTGTTTCCCCTGTATCTGGATCCTCACTGGACTCAAGCAACGGATAGGTATTGAGCAGCTTGGGCTCAGGCAGTTTTAGGTGGCAACTGAGTAGCAGGTTTTATTTCTGAGACTGGGTTGATTGCAATTTGGGGGTCATCCAACAACAAAGTGCCTGAATCCTGCTTTACATGTGCACATCATTTAGTGGATCTAATTCAAGGTTAAACTGACAGTAGTCTGAAGAAACATGACCTCAAACCCACCAGCATCTCAAGTCCTTTTTTCTTAGTTTATTTTGAATCGACAAGTGCCATGTACTTCAGTCAAACATTTTCCTTTCACATTTCCCCAGTTCTCTGTTTATTAACCTTGTTCTGAATGCAGGAACAAGCTGTCTGGAACAAACTGGTCTCGGACACCATCTCACCCTTCACCTCATCAGGAACATTGAGGCCACCTGAGGTGTCTTTTTGGCTCCAAAAGTCACAGTGCTTGGCTATAGTGCAGTGCACATGAGGACTCTACGCCAGCCTGTTCCTGTGGATGCTACTCTAGTGCTAATTTTAACTCGCTTTGCTTCAGCTAGTCTTCAGCTTTGCATCTTCCTGCTTGCCTTTCCAAGGACAGACTGGCAGCCTCAGAGAACACTACATGGCTTAATTTCACTTTTCACAGAGTTGTATATTTGCTTATTTCCAGCTCCCTTTCTCTCTCCATCTGGTAATAAACAATGGGAAGGCATGTCAGCAGTTGCAATACCTTTGGGAAGTTTGGTGCCTATAATTCGTGTCATGTATATTACCCACCTGTAATTTGTTATGATGACTGATCACTTATTCAAAGCCCTTCTAGGCTCAATGCTGAATCTCGCACTCACAGAAGCAGACTGAACAGTGTAAGGATTCACCTCATCTCCTGTGTATGTATATTAGGTAATCCCAATCTTGTTTATAAATCCTGGGTAAAGAAAGACACCTGCAGATGTATTCTACAGGGAATAAGATCAATACCTTGACTAGCTCCAGCTGGGTACCAGTAGTCTGTATTCTCCAGGGTTTGCTCTATCCATACACAGAGAAAATTACTCATACAGAAGAAAAAAAAAAAAGGGGGGGGGAGGTGGAGGGGTGGGGGGGAAGACAGAAGTGAACATGATGGCAGGAAATAACTATGAATATTATGGAACTAAGTAAATTAAAAATAACAAAAAATAAAGGGCAATCATGATGTGGAACTTCATTAACTGAACCAAATGAAAGATACATTCTTCTAGCTTTGTTCTTAATTTTTCCATGACTTTGGGTCTGGAATTTCATCATCAGTAGATCACAAAAATGTCTTTGTAACATAAAAAGGGTCTAGATAAAGCAGTGGTCAAAAAGAGCTCTATTTCACAAAAGGCAGCTTACTTCCCATCTACAGTAGTTTTCCTTGAGGTATCTGAGGTTTCATTTTAAATGGAAACTACCTCTGCAGCAAGCCCTGATGTACAACTACACTAGTGATTTACCCCTGTGCGGAAAAGGACCTGTCCAAACAAATTCCTGCTTTAACCTCATTAGTAAGAGCCATGATACAATTGTTTTTCTTGGGTGGACATTTGGTTACTAGTTTAGTCCACACAGCATATAGCATGTTTACTTAAGGCTTATAGAAAAGTAGAAGTCAGAAAAGAAAGCCAGGAATTCATTTTTATTAAAAAAATTATAAAGTCTAAAGGTTTAAAGTAATTGTTATGCCAGATAAAGTTTTGAAAAAGAAACAAAACCCATTTGGTAAGTTTCAGTTTGATACAAGAGGCACCAGGAAATTCCAGTTCCACAGATGTTCTACCACTACCGGAAGGTTCACTGTATGTGCTTTTAACTTCCCTGGCTTTGAAAGGGATGTTGTGACTTTTTGCATTTATTCACCGACATTTACATTTAGCTTTCTTAAGAGTAATGGGGAAATGCTAAGGAAATGTGTATACAATCTTAAATATTTTATTGATCTGATGTCCTATGGTGGTCCCTGTCTTTCTAGGATAGTATTTTTAGTCTAAAATTACTTAGATATATATTTCTATGCACAATTAATTTGCTTTAATGATAAACACAATCTCAGTGCTGGCTAGCTGTAATAGGTCATTTCACTCCTTAGTGAGGCACTTCAGTCAGTGTGTCTGAATGCTGCTAAACATGCTGACTGCAGGATAACAACAAGATACTTGGATCTGGCCAGGTGTTAAACTTCAAACCACTCTACTGTCCTGATTACAAGCTGGCTCTTTTTCTGTACACAAAAGGAAAAAAAACAACCAACAATCCCAACCTCAAATGGTCACCCAGCAGTAGCACTCTAAGCTGTCACATCAGCAAATGGCCACAAAACCATCAAATGACCCCATCAAATGGTTATCCAACACTCTCCAGTTGTCCAGAAAGCTACAGGGCTGTGGCACAAACCTGCCTGCTCTTAGGTTTGTCCTGATACTCCTGCTACCATAGTTGCTGGCACTGCTACCATTGCCACGTTTCTTCCCATTCTGTCTTCGGCAGGGGCAGCAATGCCAGGCATGGTGGAGGTGTCGTGAGAGCAGCAGCAGCGGTGATGCTGGCAACAGCATGAAAATCATGGATGCCAGCAGAGCTGAGGATCAGAGCAGCAGCACAAGTGTCCAGAAAGGAATAAATCTGAACCTCAGTGTGAAATTAAGTGCTGTTCTGAGTCATCTTATAATCTGAATAACGCAGGTACGATCCAGCAAGCTGGATGGCTTGAAAAAGGCTTGAAAACAAATTGCACATGACAGAACATATCACAACACTGGTTTTAAATACGCCTATTTACAGCAAATGGCAACTGCTCCTGTCACAACTATAGTAAAAAGGCAAGCATTGTGCGCTTCACTATTGTACAATTCTGTGATTCTGTGTCCTGCGGCCTCCTCCTGCCACGTTAGAAGCTGTTCAGGGCACTCTGCAGTGCAGAGAGCTTTGCAGCGGCTGTCTATGCCTCAGTTTCCCTTTGCACTGAAATATGGTTTGGTGCTGGACTTGCCAGTGCTAGGTTAACAATTGGGTGTGATGATGATCTTAAAGGTCTTTTCCAACCTAAACGGTTCTATGATTCTGTGATTCCATGACCTGTCCCAGTTCTCTGGGTTACTGGCTGACACCCTGGAGTCACTGGAGATTTTTTGTATCTAGATCTGAAACTTTTTTCCCTAGATTTCTTAAAAATTGAACCTGTGTCTCTGCAGAGGTTTTCCTGGGTACCTTATTTTACTTTTAGGTCTAAGCCCTAGGCTGCCTGTTACTTTGTCAGGTCTATTCTCAGTGAACGGTAACTTCCCGGACAAAAAATATGCTTTTTTTTTTGATTATTTCCTCTGCAAGGGGTTAGTCAAAGAAAGGATGTGTAGCAACAGTAA
This sequence comes from Falco peregrinus, assembly GCF_023634155.1. NCBI lineage: Eukaryota > Metazoa > Chordata > Aves > Falconiformes > Falconidae > Falco > Falco peregrinus. Next base: position 44,961,224 of record NC_073739.1, on the reverse strand, counting down.
CCTTTTTTAATTATTTTGGCATCCCATCAGAGTCATCCAGCTGTACTTATGTCTAGCTCAGTGTCATGCTAGGCCATTCAAACATTTGCCATGTGGTGTGATTGCGAACCCTTCAAGGAAACAGGTGAGCCAAAACGATAGGGACTACCATTTGGATGGAGGAAATACCATTTAGTCAACTTTCTTTTCTTCACTGTCTTTGGTGGAATACAAGCTTGTCCACGCCCCAATCCCTCAGGATGCAAAACAACCTTATCTTGGAAGCACCACACACTTCACAGCAAGCCCAGACATCAGAATTAGAGGGGATAACCCTCAGGAAATGCTTACCACATTGAGTAGGGAATTCTCATTACTGCTTCTCTGTTTTCATGGGCCTCTACATCCCTCCTTTTAAATATGTATAACATTTGTAAATACTCTGTCTCTTCCAAGCCTGAGACTCTATCCCAGCCAGCTCACTCCTGTACCCATCCCAAGGGAATCCACTGAATGTAAAGGGTGTTCCAACTGGTCCTAAATTTGGTCCTAAAATCACTTCTGTTCACTTCATTCTGGGAATGAGGATTCAAAGCAAAATAGTTATATAGGCCTGACTAAAATGACACAGACTTTCCTCCTCTCTAAATTAATGTGAACAGGAGTAAAACTGGAGAAAAATAACAGTTCTGTTGAAAAGTTCTGAGTGCATACCTGTGGAAACTTTTAAGAGGCTAATAAATAAAAAACCATTTGAGTGAATGAGGCTTTTATTCTCAGCTTGAGACTGCAGTGGCTGAAACTGATACACAGCCAAATTAATATTAGGCACTCTCAGCAAAACTGAACTCTCTTCAGTAAGTAGTTACTCCTGTTCTGAAGTAAAAGCTTTAGCTAGTCTGTGATAAATACTCTGTGTTGGTTTGGTGTGAGGACAATGAAAGGGGATTTCAAAAGTAATTACATCTGCCAATTTGAGAAAATACTTTCCAAATCTGATGAGCAGAACAGCAAACAGAAGACAGTAAGTCTCTGCAGAGAAAACTGGCTCACGTGTGGAAGTATATGCATACCAAGGATGCCTGGAGGCAGGTAATGAGATAAGTAAGCCAGCTGAGGCTGCCTTTATGCCAATGAGCGCTGCACTCAGTGGGCTCACCCTTGCTGCCACAGCCTCCAAGCCACTGCATGCACCTTTTAAAATATTGCTGATTTTTAAAAACAAATTTATCGTAAACCATAATACAAGGCTATTCATACGTTGCCAACACATGGCACCTTCCCTCAGAAAATCTGCGTGTGCTTTTTACAATGGTTAGTATTCACAAAAGAAATCCCTTATGACTGCAAAGAAACCCCAAACTGCATTGTGTAATTCTGTTTCTACACTACTGATGTTACCCCTTGGTTTATGCCAAAGAACAAAAGCACAGATATAACTTTCTGAAGCTTATACACCAAAATCCATACAGAAACATTTAAATTCTCACTTGTACTCACTGGTATTTAGGAACCTTCAAAAGGTGTTAGCTGACCATTTCATCACTATTGAAATTAAATTCATGACCAGTGTGCTCCCAATCAAATTTCATTCATTATTTGGTCAAAGTCATGAAAAAGAAAGCAGCAGAATCACAAGCATGATCAATGTATTACAGGAAGCACAGCTTCATCTTAGCATTCACACAGACAGCTTCTGCTTACCAATGTAAGTGTTCACATTTTAGGAAATGGGAGAGGCTAGCTGGTTGTTTATAGCTGCACACATTTGCATTGACTCATTCTGGAAAGTTTTTGTCAAGATGAGTATGCACACGCTAACGTTTACTACTTATCAGGGTACTCCCCACCTACCAGTAGTAGAAATACTAGCAAAATATTTTGGGGTATGTTAGCTCTGCTAATAATAATAGTTGGCTCACCCCCATCTTTGAAATGGGGGACTAATAATAACAATAATGAGTAAACTCTTAGGGGATTGCAGTGGGACTAGAAAGAACACAAAAATAACAGTATGATTCACCTTTTAGCTAAAGAAGCCTGAAAGCACTGTTCCAGTTAAGCCATTTCTTCTTTAAAATGCATCAAAATGAGTATTTAAATTAGAAAACAACTTGAAATACAGTATGTTTGTTTATCCCAACTACATTTAATCTGGTGCTAACCACAGGTGTTAAGCAAGAAGGGTAAGTACGTGTACAGGACTGGAACACAGTGTTGTGTTGGGGAGCACCAAAGGCAGAAACAGTCAGTATTGCTGCTTATAAAGTAAAGCATATGAATGATCATATTGCTAAGAAAAATTATAAGCTTTGTTTTAAATGCATCTTTCTGTTGCTTAGCTTTATTTTCTACCTGAACATTCTCTTCCATATTGTTAGTGTTACCTTAAGGAAAACAGGAGGATGAGTCCATCTTCCTGAAGGTCTGAGACCCAGTCAAGGGGACAGGTTTGCTGGCTCATATGGCCTTGGTTTTGTGAGGTCTTGGCTTAAGCTGTGCTATTCCATTTGCTATAGCACTATATTAAAAACACCTTTCATTTAGAATAGCTGTAGATCTACTTACCACACAAAGATCTGTTAAGAATAATGTTAATCAAACACAGTACTGCCAATGGGTTTGAAGTCTATTTCCCCAAACCTTCCTCTCCACAGAACAGAAGTAAAAAACCCATGAAAGGTCATTTAATAGGAAGGGTAAGAAAGCAAAAGTGAAGGTAATGCACAGAATAATTGGAAAACGATGTAGCTAGTATCAAGATTTGAAACTAAAGTTTCAAGTCTGAAACTAAAAAAGGTCTCACTGGGGAATGGCAGAAAAATTTGCAACCAGACTTCTCCTGGGGGACTTATATAGCTATAGAAGTTCAGCCAAATAAATAGTCTGAATTCAACAGTGTTGCCAATAGCTACCACAGATTTGTTACTTGCTGTATTTTTCCCACCTCATAATGACCTGCTTGTCCCAGACAGAAAAACAGTTTGGCAAAGCTGCAAGCTGAGAGGAACTTGATTAAGTTTTCTTAAAGCTATTCCCTGAGCTAAATACTAAAGTTGATAGATACTGGGTAATGTTTCAAGTGAAGGTGTGTGAGAATGCCTTATAATTAAGTGTTGCAATCGTGATTTCATCAGGTAGTAGGCTAATCCTGTATCACCCAAACCAGCCCAGAACTAGTAATGTGGTAACAGTTTTCTCCTTAAGGAACATCACAATAATAGGTAAAATCAGTCTTTCCTAAATTTTGCTATCATTAGAGTGGTCTATTGCATTATTAATAGAATAGCTGGAGAATGTAGCTCTAAGTGTACCCACCCAACACCATTTTTTTTACCTATGCAAATAGTTAGAACGTATTACATACACACTTAGAAATGCAAGAACACAGGGGAAGAGAAGGGCAATTCAGAAGGCTAGAGGAGAGCTGTGTGGTGGGATAGCAGCTGCTGGACAGTTTACAGCCAGAGGCAAGAGTGGATCCGGCAGATGGTAAAGAAGGTGGTCAGATAAAATATTTATTCTCAGAAACAGCCTCTCCACAGGCTATTCTGGCAAGCAGAATAGCCCAACCCTGGCTTACACAGAGCAGTGGCAAGAGGAGGGAGTTGTTTCCTGCCTGTAAATTGTGATCAGAGTTAAGGAAGGTTTCAGGCTCTGGCCTACTGCAGGGTCTTGAGGGTCAATTCTTCTTAAGAACAGGAAAAAATTGACTTCTTTAGTACATGTATTTACTTTTAAACTGTGATCTGGCTTTACATGAAGAAGTTACCAGCAGATAGATGTGGTCAGGTTTTCATTTTTCTTCTTAATATACTCAGGGAAATCTCACCTTTGCAACCTGGATTACCAAATGACTAATTTATCTCTTGGATTCCCCACATAGCCCAGTTTCTAATTCTCGAGTGAGTCTGGAATACCTAACAGAGAAATCTCCGTAAGATGAATCCATCTGCTGATGACCACAGCTACACTACATTCAAAAACACTTGTGTTTCCCAAACAGAGGCACTGAACAGGCATCTGTAATTTCCGCATGTTCAAAGGAATGTGCAAATTCTGATCAACCTCTTGGACAGAACTTAATAAAAATTAAAAAGACCACTGGTGACTCACAGAAGTTCAAAGTTATTAATATTGAATATTGAACTTAGGAAGAATGGTTAAATAATCCAGGATTTTGTTTTCTAAATCCATTAAAAATATTTCCTGGTTTACCCCTTCTTTATCAAGCAATTAAGACATGTTTACTCTCTTCTCTTTCCTCTTACCACGTGTTGTCAGAGCTACTTCTGTTTACTTCCTTATTTGCACGTCTTTAATGGAGACAAAATGTCCAGGCACCCAAGAGACTCAGCAATTTATGAAAACAAAGTCCCAGGTAAAAGCAGCACAACATTACTTAAGATTTTCTCTCACACACATACATCTCTATTTGTCTTCAGCTGAGCAGTTATAACCTACTGGATGAAGAACCATTCTGTTTGGTCATAAATCTTAGCAACCAGAAGCTCATAGGGATACTTGTCTACCAGATCAGTGACAACTATTCTAAACAAAGAGGAATAACTTCCAAACTTGATTTATTGATTGAAGCCCCAAGAAGAAAAAAAAAAACCTTCAAAAAGTTGGGGTTTTTTTTCCTCTATGAACAGTATATAATGAAAGTGAAAGAACATATATGCTATTACTCATACTTTATTTTACCTATTTAAATATTCTTAATCCTCATGTATGCACAGAACATCCCTCACATACAGCTTAGGTCCTCCACATATTAAGTATATAATGATTATATACTTATATATAATTATATTAATTATAACATACCTGATTTTGGAAAGAGTGGCTGAGAACGAGTTTAGCTAAATTACGTGGTTTAATAAAATTCTGAAGGGATGGGAATTATAATGACAGCATGATGTTTCTGCTCAGGGTGACAGGCTGCAGCTCACCTTCTGGATTAGGAAGCCACCCGGTAGGGTTCAGGAGTGTGCAGGCACATGGAAGGGCAGAAGAGCTCAACGAAAATGTGAAGGAACATTCTCTCATTTCCCCTCACCAATAACTCTAAGTGGCGTATCTGCTCAATCCATCTATGCCATATGGATCAGTGGCACAAAAAGTCAAATTGGTTGAACCAGTTGCCTGTATATGAGGTTAAGTTCATTGTGGCCACCACAAGGAGTCCCCTGGAAATCATGGGGGCAGTTGTGAGTACTTGCAGAAGCTGGGTAGCCTCCATGCAGTGCCTCCCATGGGAAAAAGGAAGGTGCTGAGACCAACTGGTCCCACGGGGCACCTCATAGACATCAGATCTGGATGTGTGGAAGTACAAAGAAACTAAAACAGGCAGCCCCCTCCAGAGATTTTTTCACCCTTCATTTACAAACTCTGCCTACAATTCACACTAAGAAAGGGGAAAAAACAACAACAAAAAAAAGAGACAACAAGTAGCAGTGGGATGTCGTGTTTCTAGATGGTGAATTACCGCTGAACCAAAGTTACAACTAAAACCACATAATCTACATTTTTGTAGTGTACCTAAAGAAAATTAGTTTTATCCTCTTGGGCATAAGGATGGTCAAGAGTATGCTCTACTGGCAGACCTCCACCGAAGTAGTTCCGCTCAAGTGAGAGCAGCCACAGAGCAAATCTGTTTGCATTGCACTTTGCTGTTAAGAGGTATTTGGACTTCCTGTAATAAATCCCCAAATTATAAGCCCCATTGCACACAGAGGCAGACGCTGGGTCCTTTTCAAGGCATTCTGGAAGATGTCTGTCCTTTTGGACTGGAGGGAAAAGACTTGCAGGAAGACACTGGAGAATGCATGTCACAGCAGCTGTCATATCCTATGGCTGCACCTTGGAGCCATCCTATTATCAACTGGTAAGTTGTGCTGACCTAAGGTTTAACCAGCCCACTCTTGGGCCCCCTGTAGAGAGTGGTACCACAACTAAGGAGAAGATTGTGCATATGGATAGAAATCATTCTGGAATAACATAAAAGTTTAACACTTCTACTAATTTTGCAAAGAGGGCAAGCCCTGATAATTCACAGTAGGGACCGAGTCAGAATTATATGCAAATCACATCTTTTTTTCAAGAAAATAAATACTGGAACACACTCGGGAAAATCTGAGTAATATTAAGATGTCAAAAGCTTGATGATACCCATTTCCTCATGACATGATTTGACACTGTGACATCAAAGGATGAGCCTTTCAACTCACTGATGCTGTTTATACTAGACAACAATACATCTGTTGTACATGAAAGCAGTTTAGACCAGTTGATCCTTTAACTGTTGTATCTCTGGAACAGCTAACTTAAACAAACAGCACAGCATCAGGCAGTAGAGCAACAGCTTAGGTATTCCCTTAAAGCTTGAATGCAATACAATCTCCTTCAACAGCAGCTTTGCTCATACATTTATGCATCTATACGTGTGTGTGTGTGTATACATATATGCATAGATATGCATGATGCATCACATCATATCGGCCCACCTAGTTGACTTGTCACCACCCTCTGTTTCACAGCAAGCTAGTCCAGGAGCTTCAGATCAATCAAGGTCCCAAGGAACCTTCTTGTGCTCTCCTTGAGATTCCCATTGCACCATATTCCTACTTCGAGAGAAGGCAATTAACAGCACAGTGCTGTTTGAATTAGAAACATGAAAAGACTAAGTCTTTCATCAGTAGTGACTACCTGTTTGAAGTTGGAGTAAAGTTAGGAAGCTTATCAGTGAAGATGTGCTAATGAATGGTAACACAGAAGTAACAACATCTAATACGAATAGACAGAATAAACAGAAAAAAAAAGAACTTATCAGGCTAAACAAACCAGAGAAAAAAATCAAGAGTAAGCAATTAGGGGTGAGAAACAGTGTCTCTTCTGGATTCTCTTCAGCATCGATAAAAAATATCCTATTATTGATCTCATTCCTCTCTCCTGTGCGCACAGTTTCTGCTCACAAGAGAGGGAACAGAGTACCAGCTTTGTGGGAAGCACAGCAGCTGAAATCAGAGGAAAGGAAAACGAGAAGCGTGTTGAGACAGCCTCAGGAGGGTAACCTGGAGGGCACTTTACCCTGCTTTGTTCCTGTCTGATTTGGCTTGGTGGGGGGAGGGGGCGGGGAATGGAACACCTTGTTTTTCCCAGGACTTGTTAGAAGAGACCTGGCAAACGAGTTAACTGAATCTGTGACAATATTGTCTCTGTGGGCTCATGTCACTAGCCTCATCCATTTACACTCACTTCAGAATTTCAGCAATTGAGAAAGCACTCTGCAGCAGGTACTGAACCTGCCTGACAATCCCCCCACGAGCTGGAGATGTCTACCAACACCAAAGGCATTTAGACCAGTGTCTAGCTGACCCCTGAAATCAGGTTTCATAGGCCAAAATTATCCTTACTAACAGCAGCCTGGGTCTGATCTTCTGCTGTACTAGTATTGGCTGTATTTTTTCATCACAGCTTATATTGTGCTGTTTTTGATTTGTGGCCAACACAATGCTGATAGCACACCCATGTTTTAGCTATTGCCTGAGCAGTGCTTACACAGCATCAAGGCCTTTTCTGCTCCTCACACTGCCCTACCAGCAAGCAGGCTGTGGGTTCTCAAACAGTTAGGAGGGGACACTGCCAGGACAGCTGGCCCCAACTGACCAAAGTGATGTTCCATACCATACAACACCATGCTCAACAACAAAAGCTGGGGAGGAGGAAGAAGGCAGCACAGGTGTTCATGGTTATGGTGTTTGTGTTCCCAAGTTACATGTGATGGAGCCCTGCTTTCCTGGAGGTGATGGTGTGGGAACTACTCTGTAGATTATTTTCTTACTATTGTTGAAGCCTGCTTTGCTTGCTGTCTTATAAAATACATAACAGAGGCAAGAAAGTAAGGTTCTGACATTTCTGATTTGAATTTTCTCTTAACTCCTTCTATTACTGTATTCAGTTGTGACTTGGCTGAACAGGTAACAATGGAAAGTGACTTACGCTTTTTATTTCTTCACCTGAAATCAATTCTTTTGTACAGTGTGGCTTGACAATTCTAGAGTTCAACAGATTTTCTGACAGACCAGACCCTGTATGACAGACACAGTGCACTTTCTTTTCTGCAGCAGCCCACCACTGATGTCACAGTTGGTCATCTCAGTCAAAAGAAACCTCATTCTCCGATACTGTCATTTACTTCCAAGACTGTTCACAGGTTACATGTTACAGGTTCACAGGTTACATGTTACAGGTTCACAGGTTACATGGGTCCATTGGTTTGCAGCCTCAAGGCATTTAAAAATCGTTCAGGAATAGTGCTGTGCTGGATTCAAATTACTTGTTCATAATAAAGAAATATTGGCTTCAAATGTCCTTTCTTCTAACTTTACAATCCAAATATGATGCAAACCATAGTGATAACACAGTACAATCCATTTTCAAGCCTAACATAATCCTGGATTTAAGACCAAAATCTGAGTCCACTGAAGCCAACAAACACCTTGCTAACAATGCTAATGTATGCATGCATTAGCACATTGAATTAGGTTTTTGTAATATTATTTATGAAATGACTGTTTGAACTTCTTTCTTAAAAAAGAGATAATATCTGACAATAGTATTCCATTCTTAGAAAAAAATAATCATAATTTTGCCTTGTTATTCCTATCTTGCCTAAAAGACCAAGACACTGGATTTTCCATAGTGGAGACAAATGAGACTGCAAGTGGTCTTGTAGAATCAGTCATCTTTTTTTGTTTTTTGTTAACAACTATCATTGCTACAGGAACAGCCAGCAAAGATACAGCAAAAAGCCCGTATCAGTCCACACATTTAAATGTACTGTTATGTACTATAAGCCTTGAGAGGTGTTCTGCCTTACTTCCACAAAGCTGCATTTAATACCATTATCTTAAGTTTAGGAAAGCAAAGAGGAACAAAAAAAGAGGAGGTGACAGGCTCAGGTGCATTTCATTTCAGGTTCCTGAATTTGGCAGAGCTCAGTCCAGCCAACTCCACTGCTCCTGCTCAACAGACAGACCCAGTGCCACTTAAGGGACTGCTGACAGAAATCACTCTGTGCGTTTCTTCTTAAATGGGTGGATCTTTCCAGGAAAAATAGCTTTAAGAACCAAGCACATGATTTATAAAGAGACTTCAGCAGCTTTGAGAAATAATTTATTTACGAGAGAGTTTGTATTCTTTAGTAGTTGAGCATTTGCCAAGGCAAAGATCACAAAACTAAACCAGAACATTGCAAACAGGAACAGCCAATATTTTAACTTTACTGTGCCATTCTTTGACCATCCTCTGAGCACAGGCAGCAAATCATACAGAACAGCACCTAGAAGTAAAATACTTACTAATTTGTTCTTCACTAGGTGTTGCCTTCTACTAAGAAGCAATTCTTAAATGAAAGTTAAATTATGCTGTAAGCCATGACTGCAAGTCCATGATTTTTTCTAATTGCAGAACTGGAAAATGAAATGCTTTCTTCAGTAAAGGATTTTTTTGATGGCCTTGGGGGGGGGGGGGGGGGCGGGGGCGCAGAATTTTGGGGGGTTTTGGGGGGTTTTTTTGTTGTTTTGTTTTTCCTGTTGCACAAAGCTACTGGTTAAAATGAAAAGATGGTGCTATTTGGCACATGGCAAGACATGAAAATGAAATACAAACATAACAGGAACCAAGAAAGATCAACCAGCAAGCAGACTAGTAGCTGTTGTTCAGAAACAGCTCCAACAAAACACCTAAGTCATAAACTTGTACCTAGGCCTACTTCAAGCGCTGATGCACAGAAAGTAAGCCCACAGAGGGGGAAGCTGCGCTGAAGAATCAAAGAAAGAATTAGAAAAAAAGTAAATGCTTACAGTAACAACACAGAGTCTAAAAAAGCCCTCAGTAAGTTTCCCATACATTTCAGGGATTTATGAGCTCCCTCATGAACTTAGGGCCTCGTTTTAAAGCTTTGTAAACATTTAGTTAATTGTCACCATCTGCTGCAGGGTAGCTGTATTCTGCAATGGGAAACAGGATGCTAGAGGAGTTACAGGACTGGAGGAAACGGACAATGAATGAGCAGTAGAACAGCAACTTTCCTGACCCTTGCACTGCTGGATTAACCTGTGATAGGTACTATAGGGACACCACTCTTGCCTCTAGAAGTAAGCATATATGGCTACACAGCTGACACAACCTGAGACCTGTCTTTTATTCCCACTAGTGGCACAAGCAGGAAATCAAGGGCACTTTAACATTCAAAATTTCAAAAGATTATACCACAAACATGAAAATCCGTGTTTACAGATTTTGTATTTCTAACAAAATACACTGCTGTCACCGTAACAAGCTTTCAACACTAACAAGTTTAAATGTTAGAGGATGCAATTTTACCAGCCCAAAAGCTTCGAAGGTCAGAACAGACAAACCAAAATCAGATGGCTCTAAAAAAAAAAAAATCCATCCACCACACACTTATTTCAGAGAAAATGCTAAGGAATTCTTTGATTTACTTTCTTTAGAAGCATTTACATTTCACACCTTAAATGTTTGATCACTAAAGAGTACTAGAGAGGGGCTTGGGCTAGATGATCTGTACAGGTTCTTTCCAAACTAAACCATTCTAACTTCTCAAACCAATTCAAAAGATGAGGTTTTCATTTAATCTAATAAATTCCAAACTGCCATGGGACTCATTCATAACAATATGGGAGCATTTCCCAATTCTGTACTTACTTACTACTTACCTGCAGTTTTGTCTTCTCCTTGTATAAATAGTTGTGTTTACTGTACCAGTGTTCCCAGCTACAAAAGCCATTAATCAGCACTCTGAGAACATTAGTCAAATTACTGGAAGATGTAAATTGGCAGATAGTTAGGTACACAGAAGGTAAGGAAGAGAAAGTATCTGAGCTCTCATTACAATAATGATGGTACTAGGATGACCTGCAGCTCTCCCAGCTACAGTATTATAGCTGGACATAAGTGTAGCCACTCCAACCTGAGATTTAGGGTATAAGTGACCCCATATTACTGCACACCAATCACCTGCTAACAAAACATTTAAACTGGAATGCAATTATACTGGAAGGGCCTGGAGAAAGATAATCAAAACCAAACCAATTTAAGATTCCTGAAATCTAGCAGCACTTCTTTTGTACGACACAGTCATAATTAAGTCTGCTTCTAAGGCTCAGTTTAAGCCTAAATTATCAACCCATAAGATCTGATGAATCTTCAAATCAGAAATCAAAGAGACTATTTTCAACAAGCATGAAAGGTTGGTTTAATCCACCTTCTTTGATTTTGCACTGAAAAGGTGTATGAGCATTCATAGAGTTGATTGCAGGGGAGGTGGCAATTAAGAAGCCATAGGTTATCTCCTTCTAGCTCTTAGTTGGTGCCTCACTGGTCAATGCTCCAGGTTAGCTGTCCAAAAGGCAGCCAGGTTTACTTAACATAGAGGCAGTATAAACTGACCCATCTGACGCAGACTGGGACAGGAGTAGGCACATGGTACCTGGTAGGTGAGAGGACTGAACATCCACCAGCTCCAACTCCTTCCATCAACATGTAGTCAACAAGGTTGTTTAACTGCTCAGGGTGGTTTCACAGTCGGTCTGTTTCTGCCCCATAGCTTCCGTTTTCTGCCTACCATATGAGATGGTGTGAGACTATGACTATCTATGCAGTTGATTTTTAGATAACAGCATAGACATGAATTAGAGAGCAATTTGAAGAGCCCCTCCTGCTTTCTTTCAGGAACACTATTGCTAGTAACAGCAAAGTAAGGATTTGAATACATGGAGGTGAAGAATAACATCACGAGATGCAGAATTAATTCAGTTTCAATTTTTGGGAAGGAAGAATGTTTATAACAACACAAAGAATTGTGATTTGAAACAGTCCAGTGTTCCCATGCACCCAGAGAATAAAGAAAAGAACTTTGAGCTGAAAGGAAATAACTTCCAGTGGTGAGTTGTAGTTCTTTATTTCTGATTCATAGGTATATATACACATACAACGATATTAGGTATCCTTGTATTGCTTAATCTATAAGTCAGCACAGGTTTTTTAACAACAAAAGAATTGCAACTATTAATTTGTATTTGATCTGAGCACTCTGATACACAGTATAAAAGATCCATATATAAAAGATTATATCTGTGCAAGTACATGTACTATATTACTCTTTCAAACTACTGATTTATTAATATTGATATATTATTGTTAGAATAATATAGAATTGCCGTATCATAACATTAAAAAACTTTTCAAAATATATTAATATGCAAAGATAACCACACCTTAACCTTGCAATCATTGTTGTGCTGCCACACTGATGCCCCAGTTTTGTTTTAATGTGACATTTGGCTTAAACAGGTTCCTTCTGTCACACTGCCATTATTAGTCCACCGACATTAATAATATTAATTCACATGTTGTTTTGCTGTTTAGTAATTGCACGCAAAGCCTTTAGAATTAAACTCACCTCTGAGTTGACAGCCAGCACTAAGACCACAAATCTTTTATACCCTACTTAGGTCTCAAACAGAGCATAGAAATGTGTGTTGAACTTTGCTTTGCGGTGAACTTCTCTTAGCAAACAATTCTCTCACTTATAGCGTAACACAAGTCATCCGGCTCACTCTAGTTGGCTTAAACTACAAGTCTACAGATGTGATTTCATGCTACTAAATGCTTTTAATAGTTTAAATCTAGGTAAAGCTTAATTAGCATCTAGAAGTTAATACAAATATTAATCTGTACATAAAACATTATCCCCAATATACTAAGTGACAGCACTTTCATAAGGCAGACAAGCCAAGAATCAGATATCTGAGGAAAGGTGGAAACTATCAGAACCTAATTTAGGGCAAGGTTATAGAGCAGCAACAATGGTCAGCAGGATTAAGTCCTTCCTCTGTGGAAATGAACAGGAACTGACAGAAAGATGTGATACTGCAGGCTAGCTAGTATGACAGAGATACAATGCACCACCTGTCAGTACAGCACAAGGACTGCAGAGGTGCTGATATTTCAGTTTTGATGCTGGAAGGTAAGAAAGCATTTGGCAAGTCCTTGCCTTTCTGACAATTTTTTCAACCTTCATTACAGTAGCTGAAAACTGTGCACATGATGGATGCTTGCTTCCTCGGCTGCAGACTACCTTGCAAATAGAAAACACAAATTGACAGAGATGGTAATGTGCAAACCACAGAACAAAAATACCGATCTTAAATGAAGGATAAAATACACTTTTCACTCTCAATTTAGATCCTACTGAAAAATCAAGTTTCATGCCATTTTGCTTTTTGCTTAAACATTATTCCCCAAGAAAACTTTTGCTGGTCTTCTCTTATTAATAATTCTGGACTGGAAGCAGGACTGGACTTAATGTACATGTAAAAATAAGGTGCAGATTATCTTGACTTGTTACGTCTAATCACTTATTTATGAAGTAGAGAATCCACAGATGTAATTCTAGGGCATTATGAGAATGTTGTGAAGATAAGAATAGTATTTCAGAGAGTGTGTAACACTTACTTTTGTTAGGACATCCCACAAGCAGGCGAGTCAGCAGGTTTGGAAAGTGCATGCACGTGTTCATTAGAGGAAGAGAAAGCACTAGCCATATTCTTGACTCTTGCCTTTTTAAAGTATGCAAGTGGAATTCACTCAACAATGAATTTGCACTCTCTTGAAAAGAATGATCTGAGAGGCTTCAGTTAATTTCCTGTAAATATGAGGACTTAACTGCAGTGTCTTTTGTGCCAGTACATGGGACAGCAGCAAACAAGAAATGCTTATGGTTTTTACCTTTTCATGTTATTTTTTCACTGTTCTGTTCCATGACACAGACCATACACTTTTTATTAGATATACTTAGGAATAAATGTCAAATTATTATTCAAACAAGTGAGTGTAACTCCCAGCTGTTGTAATCTTCAGTTGTTAGTAGGAAATACTAAGTATCTGTTTCATATTGATAGCATTAATAGCCTTTACAATCGGAGTTAGGATGCCATTTGAAGACTCATAACCCCAAAGTTCTGGAAAAACAGATTCAGAAAACAACAACAAATTAATTCTCCAAGGCTTTTAGAATATATGACAATCTTCTACAGGGTTAGCTGCTTCTATAAAAACTATCCCTAAAATATATAAATTTAATTATTAAAATTTCAGTTACAAATCTGTCCTCTGGGAAATCCACTCGGTAAGTAATTATTTTTTCAGTATATCAGTCTTTTCTGTGACCAAATTAAAAAGTAATTAGGATTAAATGAACTTGGAAAGACTTTTCAGACAGCAAGAAACAGACAAATTCAAGAAAGTCCTGCATCACTTCCAGAATTATTTTTGAACAGTAAAGTTACTGCTGCTCTGTGACACAACCAAGCTAACATTTATGGCAACAATTATTCTGTTCAGCTATGCATAAACATTAATATACTGAAGACAAATGAAACAAAAATCCCCATCCTCACCAACTTGTTCATGAGGCACACTGTTGGTAAAACGGTAACCTTTAAAACAGAAATCGCAGACACATAGAAACCGATGCTAGATGATACAGTTTTCCTAATTAAACCTGTTTTTCCTCAATTCAAATAACTAGTCCAAAAATTCTTCTGTTTCCATAGCAATAGGATTGGCCCTTTTGGTTGTCTTGAATTGCTGAATGACACTGAAAAATCAAAACCCAATCAAATTAACCTAAATTGCCTATTGTACACCATGGTCATGGATGTCTGGGCGATGAAAATCCAAGTGAACCCTCTTCTTCAAATGCCTGGCAATGATGCTTTTTATTTCAGGGTCATGTCAATGCTACACATTAAAGACAAAATAAACACAAAGAACAAAAGAAAGAATAAATCAGTGCTATGAAACACATGACTAGTAATTTCCCCAATCCTGAGCTCCTGCAGTGCTGAACACCCTCATCTCTCATTTGTTTAAACGCATTGGTGTCAAATAATTTACACACATCCTATCTACTGTATATGGAAAACCCACAACTCTGTAAGATCTGTTTCTCTTATTAATCAGTAACTACATTCCTGGCAATTTCAATCAGTAGACACCAGATGTGGAAAGATCCACTGGTGAAATGACACCACAGTGTGGCAAGATATAGGGTGCCTCTAAAAATGTTTCTAAGAGTACAGTTTTACCATTTAGTGCAAAGCACATGTCACCAAATACTTTAAAGCCTTCTTCAGAATAAGAAGTTGTCATCATAAACACTGCATCAAAATACAGTTTTCCTCACAGAATACATAACTATTTAAAACACCCTCAATATTTATGAACTGTTACAGAACACACACAGTTCTTTCACTGAATTATTTCATAATGATGTGGGGTTTTTAAGAAGTCATGAGGAAGCACAAGAAGTTGAACAAAATAGAACACAAAAGAGCATGATAATAGACAAAAACCTTTGGAATAGATATTACAAAGACAACAAAAGCAAACTAAGAGCTGGGCAGACTCAGGAGAGGTTTCAGCAGAAAGCATACAGAAGAAAAGTCTGTGTAAAACTGCCATTATCATTGTGGAGGCATTTACAAGGGAAATCCTATTTCCTAAAGAAACAACAACCAGAAACAAGTGATATAACCACAGGAAAATTATTACTACTCTGAAGAGAGATTCGCATTTATGCGGAGAAAAGGCAGAATTAGCATTAATTTAGCCTCAACTATATTTAAGCTAAATATAAATTCTCCTCTCATATTGCTTTTGCACTGACCAGCTTCTCTTTTGAGAAAATCAAGAAAACTGTTCAAGCCACAAGAAGACCAAAATCATAAATAGTCTTTAATATATTATGTATTTTCTGTTCTCATACTTCAAGAAAATCATTCTTATATTGACTCACTACATAATAAATAATGTCTGAGAAAAAAAAGGGTTTATGTTAACTGCTCTAGGAATGAGGAATTTAGCTTATGGTTCTAACATACGTAACAGGTACGATACTGTGATTGTTCACTAGAGTACAATTTTATTTCAAAAAAGTGAAAAGAAAAGCTCCATTTTATTAATGCATCTGTTTGCTGCATGTGCTTATTATTGTGCTTATTATTTGCCTGTTTACTAATACTCATGTTATTGATGGAACCTTTTACTGAGGATTCAGGTTTACTATATGCTATTTTCTGAACAATATTCCAGTGTGAGACACCAGTGTATTTCTACATACCAGTCAGATGGTTAGGGCCAGCAAAGTCCCCAATCACTCCTCCCCTGGACACACTGGTCAGGAATATACACACTGCTGCAATGGCAAGTCCTCCTGTCATGCTGTTCTAGCAATGAACTGTTAGTGCTTGTGTGACACACAACGGCTACGAACACCCTCACTGATGCACAGTAAAAGTAGTGCAGGGTTTTCTATTTGCATGTTTCAGTTATAGTAGCAGACGGAAGAACAGCGTGCCAGAGGACTGGCACGTTCCCATTTCCAGTCCAGCTTTGAAAGAAAGAGACATACAGATACTGGAGATGTAATCAGGGAAATAACTATGAAAGAAGCTGAGAAGCACAAAAAGCAAAGAGAAGGAAGACATCAAGAGCATGACCCAGAAATCAAAGGAAGATATAAGACTTTTTATCACTGAAGGAGAATGGCAAGTTTACCAATTTACTTTTAATTGAGGAGAATGCATGGGACCATCTTCACCCTGATCATGTTGCACTTTTTGGTTTTTACATAACTTAACATGAATATCCTCAGGCTAAGAATTCTATCTGTCTCTGCTTGGAAATAGTTTAAGACATTTTAAACACATCTGCAATGCAAATATAATAAGTCCAAACTTCAGTGCTTTTTCTGCTTGCATTATGTTGAATAAAGTTTCTGAAAATAACTATAAAAGCATTTAGGTCTCCAAAAAGCTTTATGGAGTCTACTCAGCCTCAGTTGCTAAAAATGTGGTTGTAAAATAATGTTAAAACATAGATGACAGTATTAGGCTTACTTCTGCTCCCCTGAAGTAATTTCTGGATCATTTGAGAGACAGCTAGTCCTGAGCACAAGAAAAAAAGAGGTAGCAGTAAACATTTCTTCTGTGTTTATTTCTTTCTCTTTTTAAATATGACATCAAGTTTAGGGGATGTAATAACTAACTGTAGTGAGTATTCTTTGATAGCACAAACACGCAAACGTTATTGATAGGAATGTAGTGATCTTAGTGCCTGCAACATGAATTAGTTTGAGTAATAAATTTTTAAGCTATTTCCTTAAGTTATGGAAGGGAAATGCACTACAGTAACTTCATACATTCAACAATAATCAGTGATGCCTCATATGAATATTTAGTTCCCCTTTCACTTGCTATGCTGCAGCCTTCATTCTTTTAAATCAAAGGAGTAATAAGAAAGCTTTCTTCCACAGAGTTTTTGTTGTCATATACTACAATGCCTTTGAAAATGTTTGAATAGAAGGGATAGAAGTTTCATTTCAAGGTTGGGTGAGCCTCTTTTTTAAGAAAATATTCAGGTGGTATCAGAAAACCACTTAAGCAAATCTATTGCTTCTGAGGCAGTCTAGCTGCTAGAATCAAAAAGCAGTGGCCAGTGTTTTGGGTATTTCTGTGGCCATTTTAAAAGCTGTTCTCAGGAGAACCAGAGAAAGATATGTACCACCAAAAGAAGAAACTTTAGAAAAAATACAACAGAGAAGTAGTAAGATTAAAATTCTGAAGTGCACAAACTAAAGGAAGGAGACTGAGAAGAAACTTCAAAAACTCAATACCTTTGGTTACAAAAAGTGCAGGAAAAATGTTATACTAAAACTAATAGACAGAGCTCCCTTCTCCAGAATTTTACGTGAAATATACATGTGAAAAAAGTGCACTGGATACCTTCTAAGCTCTGCTCAGTTAGTCAAGGATTATGTCCTTCCAGTTAAGGATTTCTATAGTACTTTACACCATACTGCCTCAGTATATTGAAGTCAGAGTCATGAGTTTAAAGTACCTATTCATCAGATGACACCGATTTATCAAGTGACCATAGGCAATACAATATGATCAAGTATTAATCCACTGACCTATCCAACCAACACTGGAAAGACAGGAAAAGTTACCAACGTACCTAAACTGAGAATGTGGTACAACAGCTATCCCTGATGTAGTAAATTTTTAAAAATTATTTTTTAAAAGAACTACCTCCTAAAAACTTTATCAATCTGACATAATGAGTGAAGGGTACAAAATGTTTAATGAACCATTTTAATAGGGTAAGAAAGTAATTTCAGTCCTCCCCATGATTAAAGAAACAATCATAAAAACAGTAAAAATGTTTTTTGTAGTGTAAGTGTATGATTACTCCTTACCGAGACCTAATGGTACAAAATAAGGCTGCTTATAGTAAGAGGGGAAGTCAATTCACAAATGTGGCAACTTATACAGTTATTGAAACTATGAGCCGATTGCTGTACCAAACATAGAACATACTACTGCATTCAATCTATTCCTGTGAAACAAGTAAATATAATGCTAGCATCAAGCTGAAAGCTATCTTACTTAGCTGCTTCTGAAGTTTCCCTCAGCTCTTCATCCAGTCTGCATGAGTAAAAGTTATTGATATAAAGAAACAAAGAAGCAAGCAGAGCGTAAGAGAGAAGCAGAGCAATAGCAGAGCAAAGAAAAAATACAGTACATGCTTCTAAAATAGGCACCCAGTATTTTGCACTGACCCTAAAGCTCTTCAGCTGAGCATGATACCATTTATCCCTGTGCTTAACCCACCTTTAATTTTTAACTCCTTAGTTAGCTCATTTGGAGGCAGAAACATAAAAGCAGCCAGGGATCTGAGGCATGCCCAGTGGAGGATTGCTGAAAGCATTCAGTTGCTCTATCAGGTAGTATTAAACTAGCTGCAGCCTGTGCCAAGTCAAGGATCTTTAGAGTTCAGGTAAGTTATTTGCAAGGGAGGCTGATCTCAACAGCTTGAAGGGCAAAATGAGATTCCACATCATTGCAAGTCCTCTCTCACTGAGCTGTTGAGGTCACCTGCAGGTGAAAGGCTGTCACACAGATTCACTCCATTATGACCAGCAGCATAGGCTAGAAAGCAAGTTTTACCTCATTCTTCTCTTAATACACTTCTCTTCATCATACCTTACAAGATAAGAGTGGGTGAAGGAAAAGAAAAGGTGTACACGTTTATATGATACAATAGGCACACTGAATCCCACTTCAGTAAAAGCCAGCAAAGAACCACACAACCCAAATCCTGGCATAAGCTTGTGTACTTTGTACAGGTGGGATTCCTTGTGACCAGAGGTGGTATTTCTGTCCTTGTCAGTGGAGCAACTATGAAGCCAAAAGCTTAATTTTTGTTTTATTTTGCTACAGGAACCTTTCTCAATTTGCAGCAGAAGGGAAGCTATCAGCTGAACACTGTTGTTCTCCCTGTGGCATGTGAATAACCACTCACAGTGCCTTGAATGCACACACCCACTAAACCTTCATATCACAACAGCCTGAAGATGCTTGCCACCAGTGGGAACACTTAGCAACTTTTGGTTATCTTCTTCAGCAAAATCATGCCTCATCTGGCTGCTGGTGACATGAAGCAGGCAGTTCTCTAGAATTTCTTTATCTGTAAGTCCTAAAGCTTCTTTGGTACTGATGTTGTGATCATTTCACCTTTGGTCTGAGAGGTGAATGGACTTTCCAAACAGTTTTCAGTCTACATGGAAGATGTGTGTAACAGATGTGTGCACTGCTACAGACAGTGTAATAGTCAAGAAACAGCAAGGAAGCAGAAAGAGAAACACACTGAAGTACCAGGTTAAGGTGTATAGCTAAAGGGAACTATAAGAAAATGTTTACAGGAACCAAGAGGAAGGAAGGGAAGGACAAGGCATGGCAGGAGGATGAAAACATTTTATAACATTAAAACATTCTGGACATCTCTCTGCCAAGTGACCAACTACCTCTGTACTTCACATTCTTAGTATCACTCCAGGCCTAAAGAAGTTACAGCAGCAAATAAATCTGAGTGGAAGTCCCTATGATCCCCGATTAACTGCAAGATCTGAGCTTCACATTTGCTCCCTGGAATTACACCACAAGTATCTGAGCAAACACCAGCTCAAAGACAGAAATTATGCTGCTTTCATAACTAATGTGAGGCAGGTGTGAAAATTCCTGCCCAGGTTGAAGAGATCTATGACAGCTCCAGAACAAATGTTCTTCCTACCTAGTCACTGGCAAGCCCTAAGGAAAAGACAATCATACTTGCGTATTTACTCATCAAAATACTTTCTAGAACAGAATGTTCGCCTGTTCAAAACGTAGGGCATTTGATAAAAAGAATAATTTAAAAAAGCATTCCTGAACAGCATACCCTTTTAATAATGACCCACATGAAAAATCACGACTGATTTCCAGCATTTTCAGTCTTGATATACCATTTCAGTTTGTTGTTTTCAGGTCTGAAAAAAAGCCAGCTGAGGTGAAAAATTCAACCCAACTTCCTACAATTTTTTTAAAAGATTTATTTCCTTTACAAAAACCTGCATTTAAAAAAACCTTTACACATAGGAAGCAAAAACTGAGACACTGTCTTTCAGTGTTTTCTGGGTTAAACCATGAAAATCAACAAGATAAGGAACAGTAAACCTATGGACTTTCAGTGTTCTTCTATTGAACAAGCTATCTTTGAACTATTGTTTCAATTCAAAGCTTCATATGACTAAAACTTAAAAAAACGTTTACTTAAATAGTGGTAAAAATTATGGAAAAATATAGCATAAGTGACACCTGTGGAAGGGTCAAACTTTCTCCTATTTTCTTTCTGGGTTTCAATTAGTGAACAGTCTGTTCCAATCCAGATTATATAATCATAGGGTTGATGGGACTCTGAGCCTTATTTTCTTCATTTTACTAGCAGCATCGTTTGGTCCAGTACAAAAAACCTTCTTCCTATAAACAGTAGCTCCCCTAGGAGTATATATTTATTATGTTTTGTGTTTCCATTACAGTGTTTTTCTGCTTCTGAATGTGACAGTGGAAAGTGCACAAGAGAATAGGAACACCATCAGAAACGGGCTTTCTGTTTTTCTTATGGACTCTGAAACACTATTATTAGATAGTGGAAATAGTTTGCACTAGAACAAGGACATGTTTACTGTACATTACTTACTTGACAATACTGTCTGGTATGTGCACATATTCCATTGGAATCATCTCACGAAGCTCTGCCAATGTGTTGACATACTGTATCTTACTGCTGAACTTAGAGCTGAAACAAAGAAACAACAGTTAATTGACTTTCACCCCCAAATCTTTTATTGTAATTTTTTTTTAAAAAAAAAGATGCTATGTACTTCATGCAGTAAATAATTAAGCACTTTGTTATTCGTATTTCAGTTACAGAGTTCAGCTAATCATGAACATACCTAAGATGCAGTAAGGCTGAAATCAAGTCCAGACCTTCTGCTGTTCCTTGCTTAGGCTGAATGACAGTATTTAGGACAACATTATAAATTGTAATGTCTACATACCCTAGCATGAAGTTTTATAGTTTGAAGGAGATATATGAAAATTCTGAAACTAATCAACCCCCCTACAGCATACTTAGGTGTAAAAACAGATGGGAAGCATTCGCTCAATGTGGTCACGATGAATAAACATCAAGTGATTGTGATGAATTAGCATTTGTATTTGACACCAATTCTCGATCAAACATAATTAAACTGAACTTTTCTCATTTGTTTAGATGATTACAGATCTGATTGTGCACGTGCATGTCCATTCTTACTGCAGAGCCTTCTTATGAGGAAATACTTCCCTTGTTTATCTCAGCTGTGCTATATGATCCTTTATTGTGTTTGAGAAATGATCACTTGGAAAATAGCTAAATTGTTCAGAAAATACACTTAAAACAACACTATTCATTTGTCTAACCTGAATTATTTGGTATGTATGAACTTGTGAGAGAGCTTTCTCATTTGGCTCATAAAGCAATTTTCCATATTTAACTCTGGTTGTATTTAGATAGCCTTCTAAAATCTGTAACAGCGACGAATGCACATTGACCATAACTGTTCTTAAGTTTAGACCATGAAAACCAACATATTCTTATTTGCTGCTGATTTAGGGGTATGACCAGACAATACAAAGCCTCTGAAACAGCTTTGGGCAGAAGGCTACTTCCCCTCCCTTTACCATACATATCTTCCTTATAAGGTAAAGTGAGGCAACAAACAGGAATACATGAAAATACTGTCAATAGTTGTTTAAGCTCATCCATTTCAATTTGTCCCTGTACCAGATTAGCATCACTAGGCACAGACACTGGAACAGGCCAACGATCATGTTTTAAGATGAATCACTTGCAATTATCCAGTCAAAGCCATGACAATATACAGACAATTCTTAGTATTTTATCCAAAAATGTTAATCAGTCTGCATTCTGAACTGCCAGCTAAACTAACTTGGCAAGCTGCAAGGCATAAAGACTGGGCCGGGGGGGGGGGGGGGGGGGGAAGACATAAAAACATCTTTCAAGGGTTAATTTTTCCACTTAAGGATTCTCCTGGGTCCACTAATTCCACCACAGTAATTGATTTCTGAGTAATTGCTTCATGTGGGAGTTTGTGTATGGACAACCCAAACACATGACCAAAATAAGAAGTTCTCATTCAGACTTCAGGGCAGGCATGCTGTCAATAGTGGTAAACTTTGTATTATTTAAGTATTTCCATCAAACACCAAATATCTTTCACAGACACTTCATTAGAAATCTAACTTCTCACCTAACACAGCTAAAGTGATCTCTAGTGTGATTATCTGGTCCATAAAGTGTATCTAGGATCTATCTTTGCAGCCATTAGTTCTTTCATCCTGTGTATTCAGACAACTGTTTAGTGTTCATCAATCAAGTCCCACACTCCACTGAATGACCTTGCCAGTTTTTGAGGTAGTATTGTAGCACATCCTCAGTGACTTCACTGTCCCTTGTCTTTCACTTTCTTGATGCCTACTGTTTTGTCCCACATCTCAGCCGAAACAGAATTAAAATTATGTTGCTAACATCTACCTCCTTGAAATCTCTGCTTGCTCGTGAACCAATTAATTTCTTACTCTAAAATTTCCATCATGGTTGTCAGTGGTTTGGTGAACAGCTCAGGGCTAGCAAACTAAGGTATAGCCATCAGCCTTCAATCTAATCAAGTCTTTCTCCTTACATTGCTTCTTACTGAATTGACTTTGTCTTTTCATGCCTCCCAGAGTTTTTTACTCAGCTTTCTCATAGTGCCCTTCTTTCTTTCTTCTTTCACCAAGTGTCCTTGGTGAGGGTTCAAAAATCTTACATTATCTTCTACAAAAGTCACATCAGCCATGCGTCCCACCCACCTTTCTTCAGCTACCATTTGCACTTCACTTTCATCTTGCACTGGGACTTCAACCTACTCAGCTGAAATGGAGAATTTTTCTGAATAAATGACTAATGACTTGAAACAGATGTGGCATATTTGTCTGGGGTTTTTTAATTTTACTGCCTACCTTTCCTCTGGGAGTAAATAGGATGCCAAAAGAAACACCTCAGATACCAAATGCAGCTCAGTGAATCCCCATCATTACTGTTAATAATTCCAAGTATTGTTTCTCTGTTACTCTGGTATTTTTATTCCTCAATTTCTATTTGGTGTTAAAATTACCACATATGAAAGAAGAAGCTCCATTATGACACCCTGCCTGTTGCACTTTGGCAGCAATGGAAAATTCATGTGCTTCCCCATCCCAATGTCACCCTGTCAGGACAAAGCACCCTGCAACAGACACCTCCAGTGTCCTGGGGGCAGACCTCTCTAAGGTCTGTCATGATGTGTGTTGTGTGGGGTAGGTTCTGCAGAAGATTCCTCTCCTGCCTGAAGCACTTTCTCACACACGTCAGCCTGCTCTCCCTGATCTCATGATTTCAGCTGCACACTTGCCCACCTCAAACAATTTTTGAGGTCTTCAGGATCTGTAAAATTCTTTTGCTTATTCACTAATCAAAGTGGTTTTTTGGTAGCTTTAAACCTTTTTTAGAACTGCAACTCCTATACATTCAAACAGCTCAGGGTACTGGCAGTCCTCTTGCATAAGCAGCAACTAATTTTTTTAAAAACACAGAATTGTAGCTTAATCTTGCCCTACAGCCTGGATTTTTTAGATTAGGTGATTATCCTTACAGGAAAAGCCCTCCTCTACACGCCTTTTAGCTGGGTTTGGAACAAAGACTATTTTAAGAGACTGAATTCCCAGTTCTGCATACACATACAGGTTTAGGATACCTACCCTATGATGTCTGCAACTAGATACTCATATAAGTAACTCTTCCCCTGCCCCCTCACACTTTAGGAAAGTCAACTCCATCTGTCAAAATCCCAACATAAACTGTAAACTAGTACTGTTCAGTGAAAGATTAACAGCCATGTCTGATTATTTAGGGTGCTTCTGTATTCTTAGGGACACAGGAAGTCACTGGTATTCACTGCATACCTTATAAAAGGTCGTGTCACAGCCAGAATTGTCCGGATGAACCATGATGGATGAACAATTACAAATGATTTCAAATTTTTCCGTAATCTAAGTAAAAAAGAAATTGTTTCTTTAAAAAAAACAAACCTCAAAAAAACCCATACAGAAATATCATATACAGTAAACACACAAGGGAGTAACAGAAGTGGACAGATTTAGAATAATAGCTGTGGATCAGAAAAGACAGTACTACTCACCGTCGGTCAATCATCTGGTAACATTTTTTCATCCAACCCAGTCCAGGCATCCTCCTTCTTGGTGTTGCTCCATTCAAGTAGACAATCATATAGTCTTCAGCTACCATCAGCTCTAAGGTACTGATTACATAGCTGATGAAAGCACAGAACTAAAGTGAGCACGTACTTTACATTATCCACTTATGCCCAAACTAAATCAGTCTGCTAGGCACAAATCAAGGCAAACTAAGCAATTTATGACATGACAGCGTATTCTTTTCCTTTAAACCAAAGCAAACATTTAGCACTGGTCACCATGCTACCTGCAGATGTATTAACTAGAAAACCACAATCTTACCTGCATCTTCAGAAATATGTGGACTCCTTATAAAGGTTAAATTTCATAGTGAGTTTTCAAATCTCATAGGTGACTTTGTTGTTTCTTTTTTTAAAAAAAAGTGCACAAAGATTTTGCAAGGGAGAGCAAAAGCAAGAGAGATCATGTGAAGTTCCAGGAACTTCTGAAATTAACTCTTCAGAAACTTCACTATTAATCATCATGTTTGTTCAATGCAAAGGGTCAGGAGAAGGTACTTGTCTATAATTCCCATGATCCTTGCACTACTGCAACTAAGCCTGTGACTGCCAACTACAAACACTTTGAATCTCAAGGCTAATAAAACTTCTCCACCAACCTGCCAAATGACAGCAGTTGGTCTGACCTGGAACTAAAGCACTATCTCATTTTTCACACATAGACACAATGCTGAAGACACTGGCTGTCACCATGCGCCTTTCTAAGGACTGGAGTTCTAAGGAGACTAGGTCTGTGCTCTTGGTGCTTTGTAAACTGCAAATGTGAAGGCCAGGCCTCTGCTGGATTTAGAAATTACTTACTGGGGTTTAGTACACAAAATGCTGTAATGACTGATTTTTTTGGCTGCCAAACCAAGTTGCTACTAGGAGTAACTTTCTTGTGATAAATTCGAGCTCATGTAGCCAAATCCGTGTCCTACCCAACTTGCCCCTGCCACTTATAACTGAATCAAAAGCAGCTGGAGTCAGGAAAAATACTTAGAACTGTTTGTATCAGCAACTGTCATTTATGTTGTGTTTTTAAAACAACTGTCAGAAAATAGGCCTGCGATTCCTAAACACAACCACAGTATACATCAAAAATATGAAATATAGTGATACCTCATGGTAATATATAATAAACAATGAACAACCAAAAACATCTGGTGGTCTAAGTTCCTGCTGATTGTTCTCAGTAAGGGCTGGAAGTCATTAGTGAAACAGTGCAATGATTGTAGGCCCGAGAAGCTGAAGATACTGCATTCTTTGACATTTTGGGAGGTACTACAGTTAGATTTAGTCCTGACAAACACACCTTAATTTAGGATGGTGAGCAGGTAAAGAATACTGAAATAATACTCCACTGAGCAGTTTATCTAAAACTGCTGTTTCCTTTGTTATTCTAGTCACTCCCCCTCTAATGACCAAGTTTACCTCATAATTAAAGACAGGTTATCTCTCACTACATAATTGTGAGTACTAACTCAAAAGACTGTCACATTGCTCACATATCACTCACAGGAAAAGATTTTCCATGACATAGTTGTAATCAGTTCGACTGCTGTCTGGCAAGAAGCATGCTGCAAACACAATGATAGCATTCCGACCATCACCATAGTATCCTGTGGAAAAAAACAAAAAGCCATTTTTGCTTTTGCCAAAGGCTCTTAACAGGATAAATCAAAATCTCAAAATCCTGGAATGGAGCTACTATGTCTAGTGCTGAAGAAAACCAAAAATGCGTGAACTATTCACCAAGCAATAAGGAAGAATAGTCAGTTATGTTGAATTCCTAAAAAAAAAACCACACTTAGCACAACTATTAGTAAACTTTTTATAGAGACCAGCAAAAAAAACCCTTGTAAGTAATACAGTCTTACCTGAACTCCTGGTCCACTGCATCTCTATGGCAATGATATGCTGAATGTTCACCTTAGACTGAGGAATAAGGGGCTAAAGAAAATATCCTACATTCGTTATCCTGCATCTTTTGATTAACGTTCATGAAGTCTCTCAATCCAGTCTCAGTTGGCTTGTTCAGCTCTAATGGCCTCAGGATATTAAAACTATAAATGCATCACACTATACTTCTGGGGATTAGTTAAATCCTTCACTGCAAGTTTTGTATAAAATACTTTTTTTACCTTGGACGCTCCAGCTGCCCAATACTGGCATTCTCTGGGCTATGCCACTGCCTAACGATAGCTGCAAACCCTTAAAACTGCAGCACTGCTCTTGTGGGGTCCAGGACAGCTGCTTGTTACCCAAAGGAAAATATTTTCTTTCATGATAGATTAATGCTGGTCAATCTTTTCCAAAGTCCTTTGCAGCTGCTATCGATTT
Source organism: Falco peregrinus (assembly GCF_023634155.1). Classification (NCBI taxonomy): domain Eukaryota; kingdom Metazoa; phylum Chordata; class Aves; order Falconiformes; family Falconidae; genus Falco; species Falco peregrinus. Next base: position 44,934,097 of record NC_073739.1, on the reverse strand, counting down.
CTGTGTTATTAACAACAAATATAAAATACTCCTGCATTGTTAAAAGACACATGCAGTCAGGAAGCAATTTATAAAGATGCTACAGAAATTCTCGTAGGTAGGTAGATAGCACTAACAACACACAGAGACAGAAGCTGGGTATACTTAAGAGAACAACTTGGAAGCCTTTCGAAAGAGGTCAGGAGAAACTAGCCATGAGGGAGATGCTAATGCTTGTGAAGGAAACCCTGAATATCCCTCAGATAGGAACACAATCCTGAAAAAAGAAAAGGATAATACCAGCACCTATACAACACTTTCATAAGGAGATTTTTTAAGACTTTAACAGTGCTTTTTGGACACTAGACAGCAGTATCCAAGCCTAACTCAAATGTCCATATAACTTCTTGCACTGTAGCCAGCCAAGCCACGCAAAATTCTCTATAGGAAGTCAGAGATAATACATGATCCCTGTGTGGTATTCAGGGAAGAGTGAGAGATTATTTTGTTTTCTTCTTTCTCACTCAACATCTGAGCTGAGTCTCAGCTAGCTGAAATAAGGAGATAATGTTTATGTCAAGGAAGTAATTTCTTACATGACTTTGTAAAGATCTTCAAAGAATCCAGAATCCCTGACAAAATGGGTGCTTCAAAGTACTTGTTCATGAAGTTTTCTATGCCAAGGAGAACCATAGCTGGTTAATCTCAACATTATTCCAGTCATAATGACATGCACTAAGGCACTCTCCATTTAGGGCTCTCAGCTGTTCCTTAAAGGACTGAAGAACACCACCGCTTCCCCAGTTACAATGGTGAGCAAAAGAAAGCTAAGTTTCTGAAAGAAAAATGTGCATGTCAGAAGTAAGTCTCCTGTCTCAAGCCATGCTGTTTCAAATGAAGGTTTAGCAAAGCAACCTGTTGAAGGATTGATTACATTGGACCTTTTTCTTTCTGAATTTGATTTGGTAGATTTGACTAAATATAATGTATTGGATGAGATTATAATATATATTGTTGATGGTAATGCCAACATTGAGTTGAGAATGCTAGCTAGCCTAGACCTCAACCACTGAAGAATCATTGTGACACTGCAGGAATCTTTCTGTCCTTAGCCTTTACTCTATCCTCCCATGATCTTGGCATCTCCTGTCTTCACAGCACTGTGAAGTAGCTTTTTTACTGGCTCTCAGAGGCCAAGGGCCAGCTAATCTATAGCTAGGCTTCCAGAGCTAGAGAAGCCACGTATAACAGTAGCCCAGCATATGTCCATTCTCTTCTCCACAGTACAGTGCTGTTCTCCATCCTATTGGAGGATGTGGACAAGCAAAAAAGACATGGGTGATAATTTTGGTGTCCCAATGAAGATGTCAACATCAAATTCAAAGAGGAACATTGCACTCTCTAGTAAAGATGTACACAGGGAGAGGGAAAACACTCCAGTCCTATTTTCAGCACCTTCACCTTTAAGGAGTTTGACATGAAGGAATGTATTGTTCTTCTCAAAAGAAACAAAGAGCAAAGAACTTCACCTCCTACCCTCATCACTTAATACTACTCTGTTACATTTCCATCTTCTCAATAGACTCACATACTTTCAAAGAGACAGTACTGGTTTCACATATCCCATCCTAGCTCATCCCTTGGCTAAATCATAATAGAACAAAGCAGTCTTTCCCCCTCAGCTTTATAAACAGGGAAGAGATTTCCTTCCTTCCATAAATTTAAAAATCCTTAAAAGACTTTCAGGACAATTTATATCACGCTGCCATAAAGTAGCCTGTCCAGCTGGCTCAGAAGTTTGGCAGCAAAAGCACATTGTGACAGGTGTGTCCAATATATTACACAGCACAGTCTGCAGTTCATGTAAAGCAAAGTGATTATATGCAGATGCCACCTAAGAGCACACACAAGAAAAACCCACAAGTAAAACTAGGCCCCTTTTTCTTACACATGCTTGTAGACAAAGAACGCCAACTCAAGGCAAAAGTGCTTTTTAGTTCATCACTAGAAGCCAGAAAAGGTGTTTCCCCAAATTGTCAGTCAGCCTATGCAAAGAAGCAGATCTCTTAGAAATTTCTCTATTAACATACATGGAAGGCAACATCACACCTAGACTGCCCAGTCTACTGTCCCCTTTCCTATTTTGTGGCTACCATCTAGATTCTGCATTTGGTGTCATCTGTCATTTGACAGGGAGGAATGTTCAGTAGATCACTGAATAATCAAGAGATGCTTGACCTGACTTCCAATTACCTAATTTTAGCCAGAATCTGTTCTTAATCCTGAGGTTAAAGGGAAGACTGCTGGCCCTCTAAAGCACTCTGAATATACTAAAGTATTGCCAAAGGGAACATCATACAGAATAGGTCTAGCCACCACAACGCAGAAGCTGTTCAAGCTGCCCAAAGTTTTCCCATAACCCATACACCAAAATGATTTCGTTTCCACATCCTCAGTCTGCCACTCCATAAACACAGAGTTTAATCCAGTCCTTGACTTGCTTTGGTATGGCCAGATTTCAGGCAAACTTCCAATTTAGCCTGTGGTGGGTTGAAACTTACCACTACCCACCATTTGTTCTATAATGGGTAAGTTACTGACCAGCACCCATTCAAAAGCAAAGGAGATGTAACATTCTCTGTCTTAGATTTGAGCAATCTGACAAAACAATATGCCAGACACAAAATTTGAATCCCGATTATTTCATACTGGAAGTTGAGTTGAATGACCTAGACTCCCACTGGTAACTGTACATTATTATGTACTTCACAGCTGCCATCATAGATGTCTGCCACTGAAACCAGTCCTTGTTCAACAGTTAAGCAGTGCTCAATTAAGAGCTACTTTTCCACTCATGTGACTAGTATTTATTTTTCATAAAAGCTGGTATAAACGTATACATCAGCATCTAGTAGGAACTGTATGTGACAATTATCACCCGCAAGTGTACCTAGACTAGTTTACAGCATACAAAAAAATATATAAACAAACACCATTAGCAAGGCCTCAAAATATTTTATGTTTGTTTCCTAAATTACGCCATCTGTGTCTGTTTGCTAAACTGTGTCTGAAGTGTCATCACATTCATAAATCTTTGATGGTGGTGTTATAGTGGGAAAACGCTTGGAGGTTTAAATGTCTATCAATTCCGACTAAACTTTCTGCACACTGGCCACTGTGAACACCTGTAGACTTGCATTTAGCTGCTTTTAATGTAGGTGAGCAATTTGAGGACCACATCCTCAGGTAATATGATTAGCCAAAATGAATTTATGTCACCTTTACCAGATAGAGATTCAACAGTGCAAATATACTGGAAACATTAACCTTTAAATGAAGTTACAGATCAGCAGCACTGTGACAGAAGCAACCTCATACAAACTCACAAATCTTACTTCTGAGATGCTAAGTTACCTGCCTCGTTTTTTTCCGGATAGAACAATTCATCCTTAATACCTTAAGAGCTGGCAAACACTGCCCCCAAACATACAGAATCCAAAGACAATCTAAACCTGAGACACCAAGGAAACTACACCTAGAAAGCTTTGCTTCATTTTCTTCCTTCAATATCTACAGTAATATTTATCCTTTTGAATTAATGTATACAGAATTGTGCTAGTAACACCAGAGCTACAAAATCTCTGAGGAGGTTAGGGAGCAGATGAGCAAAGGAAACAATACAGCAAGCACATTAGGTCATTTTTCTACTTTAAATATTTTCTTTTATATGCTATTTGATAATAATTCACAAATTATGTGAAAAAAACATAAAACAGTTGCTGGTGAAATGCTAGCTACTGACAACTATAAATGGCAGAAAAACAACATCAGGAGCTTAGCCAAACTAACAGAAGCCTGAGCAAAAACTGTTTTCCTTCTTTTGCCACTGTACTTGTTCAGATCTCTGCACACACATACGCCATTGAGCAAATCACACACTGTACTTCCTCATGCAAAAGTTTTTGCCAAAATCCACACAAAGTTTTGGGGGTTTTTTTCCCCGTAGGACAAGTTTTTTCCTTGCTTTAAGACAGTTTTAGCCTACAATGATCAGATAGCTCCTGACAGACACATGTATATCAGTGTATTTATTGCTCCTGAAATTCCATTGTATTTAGAATACTCAGTAGTCACTGCCACACTGGATTGAAAGCTGGGTTGATTTCAGCCACGGCTGAAAAACAAACTCCCTCTCACATTGCCAGTGTGGTAACTGAACTAAAATAGAAAAAAATCATGCCCAATAAAGCATGGGGGTTTTTTTACAATCTAAAAAATGCATTCAGGGTTTTCCTACCTCCATGTGAAATGACCTTTTTGTAAGGTTCAATGACTTTCATATCAATTCTTTGTTCTTGCTCTCCAATAACCACTGTTCTCCATAACCTGTTGTCCTCTCGCTCCTCTTCAGCGGTGTACTCTGGAATTGATTCAGACTCCTGTGACGCTTCCTTAGTAGCAGTCTGCTCTTCTGAAAAATAAAATTGTATGTATTGCATCTTCCTGTAAAAGCTCTAAATATTTTTTCCTGTTACTTTTGAAATGGATGACTGAAACCAACTGGATTTTGACAGCACTGATATAAATAAGAGCAGAATTTAATCATCTAACAGTTAGTAAATGAGAACTTCTCATTTTTTATAATGAAATTTAATTTTTTTCAACATTATGACCATAAAAAGAACAGTAGGCAGAATACCACCAAAGGGGTTTTGCATCCAGTTACTAAAGCTGATTAGTTGCTCACCAGAAGTACCACACTGTAGGATTTTTAAAATCTTTGTGCTGCAGGTATGAGAACTATATTAAAAAGCAAAACATGGAATTAAAGTGAACACAGATGCTTTTTGTCTAGAGAGGAATTACCACAGAACTACATCTTATCAACTTTCTCCCAGTTTGTCTCCAATCTCTTCACATCTGGCACCAGCAAATATGAAGAACAGACATCTTCCTCTGCTTCAGTCATGAGATAATGCTGACCTCATATAAGCACAGTATTCGCCTCCCCCAAGGCCTTTAGGTTGAGGTTAAATACCAGTTCCCTCCCAGACATTAAGTGCAGAGCAGCCAGGCAATCTGGCTATTCATACCAGCACCCGTTAGGGAACAGGTACACGTAGTCCACAGACACAACGATCACAATAAATAAACTGTACAGCTGACAAGAGGCTATGAAGTCTCATAGCCCAGCCTCTCTGCTGGATGCTCTTAGTTTCAGAAAAGCTGTGAAGTAATTAAAAAAAACATATGTTTCCATCGCACACTGATGCCACGGCTCTTAACAAATTCAACTGCATTCCAGTTTTTCAAACTTAATGGCTGGTTAGAGAGAAAGTGACATGAAAAGTGATTCTGTCCACAGCTGGAATTATTTCATTTCCTCGTTCAGTTAGCGTTACAACATACTGATTTTCCCTGGGGGGCTGGGGGTGGGGTGGGGTGTGCGCAGCAGGAAGAAATCCCTCTTTTGTGCTATTATTCTTACTGAAGCACCTTTGCCATATGGTTGTGAGCATATTAGTATATCTTCATAGTAAAGATTCCATACATTTTATGCACTATACATGTTTGAAGTAAACAAAATCAACTTTTTTAAAGTATTATTCTGTCTCTGCAGTCATAACTAAGAGCAGAATTCAATCATAGAAGTCAGTAAGTGAGGTAATAGTAAACAAATACATGTGAGATACAAAATGACATATGTGTGTACATAGAAAGCTAATCAGACATCTTATTTGAAAATGCCAGAGATCTGAGAGTTAAACTAATTGACAAGAAGTGGTAAAGAACACAATGTTTCATAAAAGTCCTCAAACCTTGCTATACTGGTTTATCTTTGCATGCTTCTCTGATTAATGCTGCTTCTTGAACTACTCACACAAATGGAAGTACATGAGCCTTAAAACACACCAGTTTATCATAAGAATTAAATCAATTATCTTTATGAAATCCAGAATAAGACAGTACACTGTGTAGATACCACATATAGCTACACACACTGAACCTACAGGCATATACACATACATGTACTGACTTAATTTGTAAAACTGATTTCTGCATTAAAACCTATCAATAATTTTACTAACTGTTAGGAATATCAAATTCCTCAAAACACACAAAAAAGCTCTGAACTTTAAAAAAATATATATTAGGTTGAGCACACATTTATTATTATAGAAGAGCTAATTAAGTCTGAATTTCTGCTGCCACCTGTCTTATATTTTCTGTCCCTAATACAATGTATTATTAAGAAATAATATTGGCTGAAGGTCCCCTCTCTGAGGCAGATTCTCCCATGTGCAAAAAAGCTTAGTCTATCACCAATTTCCTTGCAAGATTCCAGCAGGCAGGAACTGGGTAAAGAAAGTACTAATACTTCATCTCCTGCCACGCTGCCTAGCTAGCCAATGAGTTAAAACCTTATTCAAGTCAAACTCTGTTGATAATGGAAACAGGAATGGAAGATACACACATGTATATAAGACATAACTACATAAGTCTTTTTTCCTTAGGAACAGCAAATAAAGGGAGTTTGAGGAGATCTAAGGTCAGGAAGAAGAACAGACTGCAAAAGGTTATATTTTTTCAAGCGTACTATTTCAAATCAGTTCAACAGTTGCTGCTCAGTAGATTATATATTGTGGACCTGAAGTATGTATTCATGCCTTCTCAGGGTACAATGCTCACTACATTTAATAATATACTTAACATTCAGTTCTAAAATACCACATATTCCATGACATTGGAAATAAGCTTACAAAATGCATAACTCTGCTCCCTCCAAACCTAGATATCTTAATGCAATTTTGTATGATATTTTCTAAAGGTACCATGGGAAACAATATGAAAACTATATGCATGCAGTCAAGCTATGCAAACTTTGAGAGGCCACCACAAAGTGGTCCATTACTTTAAGGATGATCCCCATGGGATGCTATTACGCAGCTCAGGTGCTCTCAGAGTAGACAGAAGGGATTATCAGAACAGCCTAGGGAACTGCCTAGTCAGCTGGTTCCTCAGAGGGTAGAATGAGCATGGCTGAGGGGAAATGCCAGTATTAGCAGGTAGAACAACTTTAGTGAAAAGAGGCTGGGCTAGGTAACTGGCAGACTAATGCTGAAATTGTATTTGGGTTTTGATATCTTTTTTGGTGGTGAAACTGCAAATGATGAAAAGTAACTAAAAGAGAGCCTGATAAAACTTACAATGCTGAAATTGGCCAAATGAATCATTTTGACATAGAAATGGTATTAGATCATTTCTTCCTGAAAAAGTGGCCCCAGCAGGGGCGGGGGGGGGGGTGCAGGGGGGTGCAGGGGGGTTCTGTAAATACCGGGGGCCGGACTGAGGACCCTGGGGGGCCGTATCTGGCCCGCGGGCCGTAGTTTGAGGTCCCCTGGCCTAGAGTATTCATTTTGCAGAGAAAGAGGCACCAGTGTGAAATTCAGAAAGGAAATAAACAGCTGCAGACAAAATAATAAACACTCTTACTTTACAAATAACCCTGCTTTGGGGAAGACCTTCATCTATACGCCCGTATGGTTTTCAGAAGTGCAATTTTTATGTCAACTTGTGGTCTGACCTCTGGAGGAAGGAGATACTGTCGGTTAGATTCTGTCTGTGTTGTAAAAGCCTCGTTGCAGCCTACTAGTTTGTTTGTGCTGCAACATCAACTAATATAATAATCATAAAAAGCTCATTTCTAAAAAAGTTCTGAAAGAGAATGTTTAAACAAAGTATTAGTGACAAAAGTCTTCCTGTGAAACCGATGATGAACCAACCCTAAACAAGTCAGGTGCTAATTTAAGACAAGTACTTCAGTATTTCTGCTCTCATTTTCTTGCACGTTGCAGTTGTGATGATTCTTCATCATTTTAAGCAAATGGGTTTCAGTATTTCTTGTATTACAGAGCTATCAGTTTACCAATGATGAGGTGGACCCCTGAATCATGACAACAGTCTTGCCTTCTTTCCTCAGTTGCCTTTCACAGTACAAATGGACTGTCACCAGTCTGAGCATGACAAGCTAAAAATCACTGTTCTCTACAGTCTCAACAGCTACATGCTCTCAGGAATTCCTTCCCTGGGTTTGGCACCAGTTAGAAACACTGATCTGTGTGAGATCGTGAGTGCTGGTAACAGCAAAGTGCATAGTGGTTAACAGTAGAGTGACAGAAACACAAACGTAACAAAGGCTATTTACGATGCAATTAAACCATTCTGCCCTAGTTCTGTGACTACTCTTAGCTATGATTCATGTAATATACACAGCCACTAATTTTATTGCTGGCTTATTGTGATAAAATGATTTTTTTTTTTCCTTTTCTACCCTCTGTTCCTGGCTCATCTAAGTGGAGGGCATTTTGCCAATTAAGTATGTAAAAAAAATAATCAAATGACACAACTGCAAAAACATCACCAAAACCACAGGCACCTTGAGTCCTTCACCTTGAGGAGCTTGGGGAAGCTTGTGCAGTTTTAGCAATTGAATGAATTACCACATTTAGAAAGCAGCAAAAAAAAGCTTAAGAGGAATGCTTGACAGAAATACAACTGCCACCAAAATCACTGGAGTTTAATGTATTTACTGTAGGGCTTAAATGCCAGTTCCACTCTGTTCCACTGTAGACAGATTTTTGCTCACACAGTGGTTACACAACAGTCTAAAACTGCAAGTGCACACTGCTCTAGTGTAAGCGTGTGTGTTAGTTTTAAGCTTTGCTACAAAACATTCTAACCATCAAACAACACACCACTCTACTCTGCACCTATCCATAAGGCAATCTGCTTTCTAGTAAGAAGTGACATTAAAGACACTCATGCATGATTGAGTATGCTCAAAAGCGCATACAATTTTTAAATCATAGTGACCTCACTAGCAACAGAGAATTTAAATGCAAGGGGAAAATGCAGTTTAAATTGATGCATTTTAAAAGTTTCTGTTGTAAATTGTAAAACGGTCACACTCATTTTCCCCTCAATTATCTCATGTAAAACTTTTTACACCATGTGAAAGAAAATCATTAATATGCAAAGGAAGAGTGAAGTATCCATTGCACACTTCAGGGTGTATCTATACAACTGGCCCTGCTGAGAAAGCATATTTACATCAGTGAAATGAGGAATTCTGTTGTTCCATCACCCAGGCTAGCTTTATCATGCCACACTGATGTAACTGTAATCCAGAGCTGGACAGACCTGCATGAAGGTGCAGTTAGCTATAGTGCTCTCTACAACAAGCAACTGCTTTCCATTAGCTTTAGCGTTCTCTACAACAAGCAACTGCTTTCCCCTTCTTGATTACTTTTTTCAGACAAGTCCCATGGTACTGGACAATGACAGGACTTTGAATTTGATTCTCTCTAGGTAGCTATTCTTATTTTATTTGATCAGCTGTACCATGTCTTTCTGTACTCCACATTAGTAGAAATGTATTAGTTCACACAGGGGAAGAAAGGTTAAGAAAAAGCAGACAAAAATATTGGGATGCTTAGCATTAACTCACATGCTTAAACTGTATTCATAGTCTGACAGACATGAGACTGATCATGTAAGCAGTAAAGAAACAGATGAACTCTACGTTTATAATCTACAACATTACCTTGCCCAGTGTATTCAAAAGAGTCTGCTTCATCAGGCGTGTCAAGGTCATCTACATTGATGTCAATTTCATCTGGTGTATCCAAATTATCATCAGAGAGAAAAACAGACCCGTCACTGTGGTCCAAAGAGAGATTGATATTTGGAGCAGCGAGCTTTATCCTTCTGGGACGGGAACGATTAAGATCAAGAGAATTGGGAGGTTCTGGAGAAAAAAAAAAAAAAGAGAGGAGGAAAAAACTTTATCTCCTCATCTCCCAGATACTTAAGAATCATACTCAAACACACTGGGACAGATCAATTTTAGTAACATCAAGCAGTTTAAGATTACCCAACATAAACCACAAGTATCAACATTAATGTTTAAAGAAATCAACATCAACAGGAATGGTAGATTTAGCTGGGAGCTCTTCAATAACAGGAAACCCAGATTCACTTTTTTGCCATCAAACAAGAATCGAGCCTTGGACATGCTCTGACCCACAATATTTAAGAATTTAAAGAGCAATATATAAAATGAGTTACGAACCAAGACGTTGCTGGATCCTGGAAAAATTCGTATGAATGAAAATCCCCTGTAAATACTTGTTTTCTTATGCACTTGGTGCTATTTGAATGGTGCCAATTTGCAAGGAGCTGTGTCTACAACAGCTTATTCAATACAGGGACGGGAAAAAAAACAACTCGGAGTTTCTTAATCAGTCTTAAATAAAAGAAGTCTTCAACAGGCAAAAGCTAGGCATGGCTTTGCCCCTTGCCACTGCATTGTGTAGCACATTTCAAGCTGTTCTGTCTGAAGTACTCTAACGCTAATTTAGTTCACTTAGATAGTAGTCAAGTATGAGATAAATAACAGACACTATTTAAACTTCATGAGGACTAAATGAGTGATGACAACAATGTACAAGAGAAAATGGCACACTACAATTATCCTTTCTCAAGTGAAGAAGAAAATAAACTAAATAAAGCGAACTTAGCATTCTTCTTATTAATGCTGAATGGATTTGTACCAACACGGAAACATCCTTCTCACTGCATAATTAAATGCCAAGGGGAAAAAGTATAATTAAGAAAATGAGTAACAGCTTTTCTCACCAGGTCTCATCTCTGCAGAACTGGGGCTTAGTATATCCTCAGCAAGGGGGCTGTCCATTCCTACATACACTTGTGCCAACCTGAGAGGTAAAAGACAAAGCAAAATCTTGAAGAGATGCACGGGTTGACCTTGCTATCAATGCAGCTAATGTGATCTCACAGGGAACTGAAATCTTCCTCAACATAACCAGTTCAAAGGTCTGATCACAAATTTATGTGAGAAAGGAACACAGCTGTTGTAATTCTACTGTGCCATTCTTACCACTTATTTATGCCACATCTGTAGAGCCTTTGGAAACTATAGGTCACACAGTCACTTTTACTTGGATCACGACGTAGCACTGAATAACAACAGGCTGGAAAACAGCAATGTTTCTCATTTTATACAAATTAAGCTGGTCTTTAGTCATCTGGCAAAATAGACACGTCATTGCAGGGGGCTTCAGCTACTCTGCAAACTACATAGTTTAAGAGTTCCGTAATGTTATTTTCATTGCTGCACATACAGCTACTGTATAGCAAACTTATAGATCATGAGTGGGTTTTTTCATTCTTCTGATATTATTTCTGCTTTAGAGCAATTCTGACCCAAATCAGTCATTTTGTAATAATGAAACAGCTGACGTCCTGCATTGAAAGAGTACAAAAAGCGCAAGAGTGAGATCCAAAACCATGTTACAGATTTTTCAGGTAAAATGTTGCAAAATACCCTACCTAGACTATTTTTAGGCAGATATACAAAATTACATTTAACATACCTACATAAGACAAGTAAAAGGCATGAAATGGTGAAAATAACAAAGGTCATTGAGCATTTAAAGCAAATTAACTTGAACTGTTCTCATGTCTATTTACTAATGAAGCATTTTACAAAATGCTTGCTGGGAGGATGGTTCAGCTGCAGATAGGAAACAACATTTTACATTTTCAGGACACTCTTGACACCTTCCAAAGTATTTGCACTAAAATATGCATGTGTTACCCCAAAAATGCTTCATTTATTTTATCAAAATAATTATAATTTTTTTTTTAATATTCCTGTTCTGATTTTTCTTACCCCCCACAAAAGCTGAAGAACAGAAAATTTTTATGGCTTTGATTAACAAAGTGGTGATGAGATCATAGAAGGCCCTTTTCCCTGCCACAGCATGAGCTAGCTCTGTTCTGAATGATTCAGCTAAATGTGCCTGAATAAGATTGGCTTGTTGCTCCTCCAGTCTCTTCCTACTCTCACTTTCCCCATAAGGGCTACCCTCATTATTTTACTGTGTGCTGAGAAAAGACTCCTCTGGCCAATCATTGCATCAGAGTATGAGTATAGCTTTTGTGACTTCTTGTTAATTTCGTATCCCTTTACATATAATCTCTACAGGTAGACCTGCCTGAAGCAAGCCAAAGGCTTCACTGTGCTTGAAGTTGCAAAAGATCTTTACCTCAAGCCCCATACCATCAGATTCCCAGAATTCTTAATACAGACAGGCAAACTAGTCTACTCCTGCTTCTCCAGTGAAGCCACAGAGAATACAGACAATATAAAGCTAGGGTCAAACATGTTTGTGCTGCTCAAGTCAGGAAAAGGCCTTGCATCTCAATAAAAACAGACACGTGCTAATCTTGCTAATTATACTAGATTAATCCCCACATACCGTAGAGTAAATCCTTCACAAATACATATTAACTACTTAATGATTTCTACAAAGCACACCAATTCTGGTATATATTTAAATAGTGTCAAATAAAGCTTGAAATATTCTTTCTCTTTGGAGACACAATAGAAAAGTAAAGAAATTTGGTCAAAGTATCCTGCTCATGAATAAAACTAATGGCACAAATTGTCTGTAATGTACCATTTAATTTTTTTCTGTTCTCTAGCGTCATCTCTGTTCAGAAGCTGTATAGAAAACTGATACACAGAATACTACCGCAATTTACTTAATAAGTCAAAGACTCTAGTGGCTTATTTACATTTTCTTTGGTGTCTGTTCAATTCATGGTAAAGTATGTGTAATAAAGTTAATTTATTAATCTGAATTTAGCAGAGACAAATCTGAATTCTAACAAAGCACTGTATCAGCCAAATAAGGTAAGAAATTGTAGTAGTGAATACAGTGTGGGGAAAGGATGAAAACTTCTAATCCATTTTAAATTCAGGTAAGATTTTATTTGGGGCTTTATTAACCTTTCCAAATGCAAAACTACAGAAAGTTCTCAGGTTAAAGTGGCTCTAATCAGATGATGACAGGTGTTCAAGGGTGTATAGTTTGGCTGGACAGAACACGGTTTTGATACTAACATAAACCATTCACTTATAAAATCTCTTACAGCCTTATCACACAAAATGGCATCAATTACTTACTCAACAAGCTTCAGAAATCACTGCAGGAAATTATCTGAAAGGAAATGCTCTTCTTTCAAGTTGTGTCAAGAGTAAACTATAGGAGGACAGTGAATTTTAAGACTTTCTGTATTAAAAAGACAGTATTCTATGCAGCAAGACTGTAAAAACCAGCAGAAAGAAGATCATCATCTCCTCTGTATAAGAGCGTAAGAGTTTTGTATACTCTACGCCTACAGAAACAGTGACATTTATCATCTGAAAAAAAAGCAATTTTTCACAAGTAATTGATTCAGAAATTTTAGAGTTGCCTACAATTTTTGTTATGCCTAGGACAGAATTATCCAGAGTCATGATACCTCTAGGATTGCCTTGACTGCTTTTCCCCCTGTGGCATCTTTATCTTTGGGTTTTTTTTTAAATGCATATGTACTTGGAGCTGGCATTGCTGCCTTCTCTAGAATCTCATGCTTTCATGACATAGATTTGAAATGTTTTTCTCCTTTCAGTAGGACCATTAGAGCTGTGTTATACCAGAATTTTGTATTACAGTTGTGTTTACAAGAATGGTACATTTCTAGGGGACTGAAAGACAAATCTGCTTCATTTCCTTTTGTTTGAATTTCTGGTGAAATACAGCTACTGCTACAGGCAATATACTCAAAAAATACCCCTCCCTTAGGGATTACAAGAAAACAGCATCAGAATTTTTCTGAGAATCTCTACCTTTATTTTGATGGCAGTGTTCTTAATGTCAATAAAGCATACTGTTCATATTGCAATATTCAGTTTAGGAAGCAAGAGTCTGTGGTCCTGAAAGATCTGGGACAGAGCAGGCAGTTATGAATCAGCTCAAGCCCAGTTCACAAAAGCATTGCTAACGCAAGGTTATCCATTGTACTGTCAACACATAAAAGATGGTATCACCTTTTGGAATTTTTTTAGCCAAGATTAGATTTCTTTTTTTTTTAACTTCTATAACTTCTCTTTTTAATTGTGTCAGGTTCTCATTTACTGTCAAATAAACAGCCAACAGGCTTTTCAGGGAAGAGAGTCTAACTCTGGAGTTAAGTCATATTTTTCCAGATCCCTTAAGCTTCACCCAAACACATTAAAGATTCCTTGCCAGACATACCTACTTTGTTCAGTTAAAGTTCATATTTTTTAAAAGCTATAGTTAATATTTTTCCAGTCATCTATTAATAGGCAATACAGGCATCTTTCAAATCTGATGGATTTAGAAAGACAATCACAGAGCACGGCTTCTGTGACATTGTACCTCAACATACGGCTCCAGACTCCTCATCAGTGTGAGAATGAGGGAGTTTTCTACAGACATAGCTCCACATTTTCTGACGAATTTTGAGAGCATGCTATGCCAAGCAGCTCAGCACCTTGCAGAGGTATTTTTGGCTGTGCACAAGCTCTCAAGAGATCTCAGCAGGAACACTAGTAAAGGAAGATGGACTCCAGAACTTAAGCAACTGAATTAAGCAATTTCCTGCTCTTCCTTTCCCACGGACTACTTCACACACTTCCAGAATTCTGGCTTACAAAATTCCTTGCCTTCCATGCTGGTGCAACTGATGCCATGGACGATGTGGCCAAAAGTATTAGAAAAAGAAAACAACTTTTTTTTCCTCCCCTTTTAATGAATGCTCCTTATTGAAGAAGTAAATTAACTTACTTTAGAAAGCTCCATTCTAATCAGGTATGATTTACTGGAATAAAAGAAATATCTTTCACTCAAAACAGAGGTCAAAGTCAAACTTTTTGTGTCGTAAATGACTTCTTTTATGTGGTACACAGAGCAGTCATTTAAGGATCAGCTGCACTGGGAATCAAGTTACTGCATATTTGCTTTGATAATTCAAGTTTACATACTTGTTCAGAAGTAGCTAAAAAAACCAGTTTCTCCAAGGTAGATCAGAGACAGATACTGAACTCTTATGAAAGAGGAGAGAGTGGAGGCTGAAATCCTTTCCTTGCTCTTCTTGACTCAGACATACTTACAGCTCAATGAATTAATAATCTTAGTGCCCTCTCAAATCAGTGTTTCTCAGAATGAAAGTTATCCTTCCTGACTTTTCTAGGTACAGCAGCATTCTGCTATTTTGGAAAGAGCAGCTCTAAATATTCACAGCAATATGTCATTATCCCTATGGGCTGTGCTGCCTCACCCTTGTGTCATATCTGACATATCACCAGTTTCCCAAGCTGCTCTGCAGCTATTTATAAAGAAGTTAATTTCTTTAGTCTAAAGTGAATAATCTCTCCAATGGGTTGCTCTGAATGAACACCTATAACCTGCAAAAGAGAGTAACATTAACCCAACAGTGCCAGTCACTTTCTAAAGTGAATCCCTCCAACCCATCAGAACTTGCTCACTAGCCAGACTCTGAATTGTACACTTTCCAGGCTTCTGTACTCACCAACACAAAAGCTTTATCTGCACTGGATCCCACAACTGCCACTTTTCCCAGCTAAGTAAATCACATTTCTTCCATGCTGTTCCCTCTATGCACAGATATACTTTTACACTTAATTTTTCACAAGATGTTGAAGGTTTTTATAAAGTTTCAAAGCATCATTAGTAAAAGGAATGACATGGATAAAATCACCTCAGCTCATCCTAATACATGCTTGTTTTGGAAACTAAATGGGAGGAGAGGAGAAGAACTACAATGAAAAGGTTATTTAAAGACTAGACATCTGGCTTTTTTCATATTCTCAAATTCCACATGTTACGCAGGTACACTCTGGTCTTGGATGAAATGAAAGTCCTGCTTATAGCCCACTGTCTCACTGTTTTGCAGTGCAAAAGTGAGCTGTTTTGAGGAAGAACACATGAACCGTCAAATTTTAGATACAAAATCAAGGTAAGGGAACTTCAGTTCCTCCTTGAATCACTTTTGCAGAACACAGGCAGCACAGAGCGCTCTTCCTTTGAACCCTTTCCATCCCTGCCCCATAACACTGCCTTTATGCAAGGGGAGACCAGGAAAGGAGAAGTGAGAACTTGATGGATTGGACATGACAGTACTGTATTTTCCTTGAAAGGTATGAAAAAACCCTTGGTGTATATCCAGTAATACCTGTCCACTGACCTTCAGTGTAGCTGCATCTGAAAGTGCCCTTAGGACTAAGCAGGGTTAAGTGTTTTGCTAGGTCAACACCAGAGTACACAGAACCTTCTGTAAGCCCATCCCTGGCCTTTTCGCTGCCAGAGGCAACCTACTGATGGCTCTCACACCATTTTGATTACTCCACGTAGAGACTGTCTAACGTTTTGGACAAAATGAGAATGCTGCTCTTTCATACTCAGAAGCAATAAAGAGCCTCTAAAGTGGAGTCTAAAGCAAATCTTCAAGCACTCCACAAATCAGAATTTACATCAAGGAAGAGTTGACACAAAGTGTTTTCTTAATTGCTATATTCCGCTTTAGTTTACAATTCCATGCTTCAGAAATGTGTACAAATTTAAAGGCAAAATATCTCACCAAATAGCTGACTTATAAGGGGTGTTTTGCTATCATTCATCTCTGTAGGTACTCCAACATTCACCTCACCTGATACAAAAGAATAGCAAAACCCATTCTGTCATCATGATTAAACACTTGACATATTATTCCATTTTTAGAACAGAAACTGTTTTGCATTTATATCCAAATAAAACATCTTTCCCTTTCATTCATGTGTTATATATGTGTGCTCTGAGCTTGTGGCTTGTATTTCTGTTCAGATGCTACAACAGTATGTTCTGCCTACTTTCTGAAATCATTACTCTTTTTTTGGAGGGTTTAGAAAAGACAGAATATAGTCATTCTGTCCTTTGTTTTAAATAGAGGATGGTTCTTCTGGTTATAGATGCAACTCCATAAACTATAACCGAGATGTGTTATTTCAGAGACCTTTAATGCTAATGGACTAATTACAAAGCCTAATTTAATGTGCATGTATTTGCATTTTGATGTTTATCATCCATGTAAGATGGGTAGAAATGTTCTGCAAGCAAAGTCAGAAAACTGATGGACAGACTTCAGTATCAACTGTGTCTATAGTCAAAAGGAGATGCTATAGGAAATAAAGTGTTAGTATAAAGTTGAAATAAAACCTAACAAAATATGGGCTTTACTATGAAGAACATTTGATGAAAACACACAGAAAGAAACAGAGAGAGAAGCCAAGAACATTGATCCCCAAAACCCCAACTGGATTCTGCACTAAAAGAAGTCTTCCATTAGCAAATGCACACGCTAAAAACAACCCCCAAAATTATTTCCTAGAACTAGTCTTTTGCTACAAAATTTCCAGACAATAAATAAAAATTTCTCCAGTTACCTATTCAGAGATAAAGGAGACTGCAATGTGAATTTTTTTGGTTCAGCAGAAGTAATGATCCCTAAACTGTAGCAGAGTATGCAACAAATCAAAGTGACATACACTGTGCAGGATTCAGTGAATATTAGTCAGAGACTATGCTTCAACTACATCCACAAGCCAAGTAAATAAGCATATTGGAAGGAATCCACTCCAGGGTATCTGAGACTGGAAAGAAGTCCTTGCTTTTACTTACAGCTGTGTAAAATAATCATAATGTATACAGGTGACTTGTAAAAATGGATTAGTTTTATAGCCTCCTGAAAGGTCTATTTAGCAACCATATGGTAGTATACTAAATTAACTGTGCTTCTTTTGCTATTTATTTGGTAGCTCTTAATCACAAATTAGTTCAGGAAAAAAGTCTATAGACCAATCACTGGAATTTATGCATAGCATGAGACATTCAATCCCACCTCTAGATGGAAACCAAAAAAACCCTCCCCAAAAACCTGTATGTGGTGCTTTGTTTGACCCAAAAGCTTTATTAATTAACCAAACATCTGTGCACATGTTAATGAATTGCTGCATACTGCTGTGCAGTAGACAAATACATGATGATATTCCCATTCTACAGAAAAACATGCCACTTTGACAGTCATGAAATAATCCATTGCTAAAATTTAGTAAAAGTCCTAACTTCCTAGTTTTTCCACATTTCACTGTTCAGATTTAAAGCTTCTTCTACTGATTATACAGTTACTTGTTTTCCATTTGCTGATTTTTTTACTCCATATTCAGCATCAAAGTTGGATGAAAAAGTTAGGCATGTCTGTAAAAGGTAATATTCTTTCTGTAGGAAAATCCTGTATTCTAGCCAGATCTAAATTATTTGCGTTTCAGTATGTTAACAGAAAACATGTTAAAACTCTCACTATGGATCACTGGTTAGTTTTTTAACCATTCTTTATGAGAATGTTTCCTAGTCTCCAATTCTCCAATCAAATTTGGTGTTTAGTATCTGTTAAGCTAGCCATCATTTTCCTTGTTCCTCTTCTTAAATCTATACTATAAGCCTAAATTTTATCCATGTAGCCACTCATTTTAGTAGGCTCTCCTGTCTGCTCTTACCAGTTTAAGACTGTTAAAATATAAAAGCTGCTATTCTTAAGCACAGGCTGCTGGCTTTCACTGCTGGTACGCAGTCACAGGCAGCCTGTCCTGACTCCCTGCCAGCTCCCTTCCTGTGTCCCAGCACAAGAGAAGTAGGCAAAGCCAGGGAAGGATGCAGAGAGCCATGGAAGGACAAATCTAAGTAAATAAAATGAGTGTTACTGGGATTTGCTAGGCTATTTCAGCAACCTTACGCATATGTCCATGGATGAGGAAGGCTTATGGAAGGAATCCAGGGCTCCAGGCTTTGATTTTCTGTGACTTCCAGCCATATGAGATAAAGGCGTCTCAATATAGAATGAGGGAAATTGGATTTAAGTCCCAAATCTAGATGTCTTCTTGCAATGGGGTTTTAGGAATGCAAGCCAGGCTGATCCTGCCTGCAGCAGATTCCAGAGTCCCCAGAAGTCTCTTCTTAGGGGGTTATTACCAGCAGGTCATAGGATGCGACAGTAAAGAGAGTGCAACCCCATAACAACTATTTAATACCTTATCTTGTCCTTTTTCTGCATCTTCAAACATTATTAACTGTGCATGATTCAAACACCACCCTAGCCACAGGACAACCAGTCCCTCCTGGTACTTTTCAGAGCTGTTAATCACCAGAGTATTTGGCATTTCCAAACATTTTTTGGTACACCAGACCTTGGAAAACAGTTTTATGAGTTAAAGACAAGGAATAAATTGACTTTGAGAGTATCCATTAATTGTGAGTTCCTGATACTTCGGGGTTTTTTTCTGAACATGTAGCATTTTATATTATCATCTCTAGGCCATTACTGATCTGATGACTAGCTGCCACTGAAAGACTGGCACAGTCAGACCCCTCTGGCTTCACTATGGCATCCAGAAAAAGAACAAATCAGACAGGGGTCAGAGGAGGAGTACACGTGCAATTCAAACAGCTGCTGGCTCCTAGTAACCCACCACATAGCAACTGGACACAGAGAGAAAACACTTATGTGCGGCACTGTTATCTGACTGTACCCACAAAATAGCACTGTCTCCAAATATGCCACTTACAGTGGAGTGTAGAACCTGCTAGGCATTTCCTAGTATTACCATTTTAATAATATCCTCTTAACTCAGTATTTTGTGTGCAAAAGCAGGTAGAGAGTAAGAAGGTAGAAATAACATGCTACTTGGCATCTATTGCTCTGCTTTGGTGTTGTATTCACACATCTACCACAAGGTCTTCTCCCCAGAGCAGGGGCTCTCTTCTGTTATGTGCTTAACTTAATGCTCCTTAATCTTTACTGAGCCAGTGGAAAATTACCAGAATTCACAGAACTTGGGGAGCCTGTATGATTGGTGCTCTTCCATCAATGCTGGAAGATCACGAGGTCTGGAAGCAAGCTATGTAGGTTCGGAGCTTTACTAATATTTAGAAGGCTTGTTTAAATTTACCTGTTCTCTCTGCTCTTAATAAAGGTTGTTAATATGCTACAAATAACATCTAGATTACCTGTTAACAACCACTGTTCAACAAACTACAAATACAGTAAGGTAATGTAAGCAGAGAAAGTAGGAGTTAATCAATCTGATGTAAAACATCCTTAAGTATAACCTGAAAATACATTTTGTTGGAAAATTGTATTTCTAAAAAATTATTAAGATGCCAGGCCTAATCATAGACCTGGGACCTGATTCCCACCTTCCACTTTCATTCAGAAATTACTTATTCCTTGAGAAAGCTCTGGCTTACTCTTCTTCACTTTAAAGCCAGCCTTCTTTCCAGCATGTGTGGTTCACAGTGACCATCTTCCTGGCATACTGTGCTGTCAAGTCCAGTCATCGGAATACCTGCAGCTCCAAATGATGCAATTGGCACATGAACAACACCTGAAAAAGCAGTGTGCACCTTATATCCAGTACAGCCATCTGTACTTTCAGAAAGTATGCTAATGTTCTGAGAGTAGTTAACAGGGTAGAAGTTGCAGGATGAGAAGCAGAAAATCTTTAGGAAGTTTTACATTTTGCACCTTACTGAGATTCTCTAGCAGAGTTGTGAGAACTCCCCTCTACACCTTATCAAGCACTTTTACTTCCAAATGAAGACATGGAAAATGCCTCAGACTGCTCTTAACCATTAGTAATAACCACTAGTTCTGCAATTGAGTTAACTTCTGAACTTCAGTGGCTATTTCTCATTTTCTACTTGGCTTTTTTTAATACGGTCAACTTTAGGCATTGCTTAATGGATTTGATTCTCTGTATGTGTGTGAATGCTGACATGTACAGTGATAATGATACTTATTACTACCCTAGCTGGAATCAAATGTTTTAAGAAAGCATCTTATAACAGGTGAATTCTGTCATGCTCACATGATAAAGTGTATTTAGGGATGATTTTCAGAGCTAGTAATCATAAAAATTTATTTAATACCAAAATTCATCAAATATTGACTCATAGCACTTCTGCTCTGTTCATTAAAGTAGTTGCACTTTTCTAGTACTCCTTTTATTTCAGGTTCACTCTTTGTACAACTTATATGCTGATAGAGAACAAGATATATGGGAACACTTTTTTATACTGTATTACTTTATCTTTTTCTCTGCTCTTTAATATTTTTCCCCTGGTCCTATTTATGACTTCATTCCTTATTCTTCCCCAACAACTTCTGTTCCTTTAACACCTTAGATCTGGTGAATTTGTTCATTTTCTCTTTTCTTCTCACTTCTGCATCACTGTACTGCCAAATTTCCATCTTTCAGTCTTTTCCATATTAATGTAACTATGATTTCACAACTTACAAAGTTCAATGTTACTACAATTTAGATTCCTATCTTACCTAGTGCAGCAAACCTACAAATAACTAACAGCTACATTTTCTCTATACTCGCTATGGCTGAGCTAAATTAAAGGCTCTAAAAAGAGGTTAATGTTAAACTTCAGTCTCACTTAAAGCTACAGTTGTCAGAGATGATCGCAGGGGAATGTTAAGTGGCAAGGCAGAATGTGGAGAGGGAATTTTACCTGTCAGATTAAAATGCAAATACCTTAAGGGGTTAAATTTGTAACCAAGAAGTTCCCATCCATTCTAGGTGATTTGCTATTTCGGAAAAATACAAGAAAAGCACAACCATGAGCCAGAGGAGACACCTAAGCAAGGCACATAAGCTCAATACTTAACAGTAAAACTGACACCAAACAAGGCAGTTCTGCAGCCTGCTTGCACTGACAGGAGGTGTTTAAAGCAGGAAAGACTGTCAGACCCTGCAGTAGGCAGGTCTAAAAAGGCATGTGCAAAGGGAGACAGGAGATGCAGAAAGCCACCAGTTATCTTCAGAAGCAAAACTCCTGTCCCTGAGATGGAAGGGCCACTGAAGCCACAGGAAGATAAAAGCCAACGTAAGCATGGGAGAGAAGATAACTTCAGATGCAGCAAAAATGCTGTGAAAGAGCCAGAGAGACAGGAAATGCTAGACTGAAGTAGTAATGTTCAGGAACATGAGAAAAAAACATGGCTTCTCCTTCCCCGACATGGCACTCCTCACACATTGTAATTTGGGAAATACAAGGGCAAGGTTAGCTATACGCTCCACTGCTTCAGACAAGCAGCCAAAGGTATATCCTGCTGGGCTGCTGTCCATCAGACAGCTCTTCAGAGTTTGCTGCCAGTGCTTTCTGCTAAGGAGAATGCTCATGCTTTTGTAGGACACAAGTCAGCTTTCATCTGGTAGTGTAAAATAAGGAAGTTTATCTACTGCTGTCCTGAAGTGGCTACAGAGAAGACCGCAAGCTACAGGATATGCTAGGAACTAACTAGTAACATCTGAACCACAGAAGAATTACAGAAGTTGGAAAAGACCTTTTGTTGAGACAAAAGATCTCAAAGAAGTCCAACTGTTAAACCAGGACTGCCAAGTCCACCACTAAACCATGTCCCTAAGCACCACAGCTATGCGTTTTTTAAATGCCTCCAGGGATGGCGATTCCAGCACCTCCCCAGGCAGCCTGTTCCAATGCTTCAACACCCTTTCAGTGAAGAATTTCTTCCTAATACCCCATCTAAACCTCCCCTGGTGTAACAAGGCCATTTCTTCTTGTTCTGCTGCTTCTTATGTGGGAGAAGAGACCTAACCCTACCTGTCTATAACCTCCTTTCAAGTAGTTGTAGAGAGCAATAAGGTCCCCCAAATCTCCTTCTCTTGCTAAACCACCCCAGTTCCCTCAGCCGCTCCCCATCAGACTTGTGCTCCAGACCCTGCACCAGCCTCGCTGCCCGCTCTGGCCACGCTCCAGCACCTCCATGTCCCTCTTGCAGCGAGGGGCCCAAACCTGAACACAGCGTTCGAGGTGCGGCCTCACCAGTGCCCAGGACAGGGGGACCATCGCTGCCCTGGTCCTGCTGACCACACTGTGTCTGGTACCAGCCAGGGTGCTGCTGGCCGCCTTGGCCACCTGGGCACACTGCTGGCTCACGCTCAGCCGGCTGTGGACCAGCACCCCCAGGCCCTTTCCCACCAGGCCCTTTCCAGCCGCTCTGCCCCAGCCTGTAGCGCTGTGTGGGGCTGCTGTGACCCAAGGGCAGGACCCGGCACTGAGCCCTGTTGAACCTCACAGGAATGGCCTCGGCCCATCGCTCCAGCCTGCCCAGGTCCCTCTGCACAGCCTGCCTGCCATCCAGCAGGTCAACACTGTGTCCCTACTCGGCGTCATCTGCAAACTTACTGAGGGTGCACCCAAAGCCCTCGTCCAGGTCATTGATAAAGACATTAAACAGGACTGGCCACAACACTGAGCCCTGGGGAACCCATTTGTGACTGGACACCAGCTGGGTGTAACTCCACCCACTACCACTCTTTGTGTTCAGCTGTCCAGCTTTTAACCCAGCATAGAGTACACCTGTCCAAGCCATGAGCAGCCAGTTTCTCCAGAAGAATGCTGTGGGAGACTGTGAAAGGTTTTACTAAGGTCCAGGTAGACAACATTCACCATGTTTCCTTCATCCACTAGGTGGGTCATCTTGTTGTAGGAGGAGATCAGGGTCATCAAGCAGGACTTGTCTTTTCATAAACCCAAGCTGGCTGGGCCAGATCCCCTGGTTGTCTTGCACATGCCCTGTGATAGCACTCAAGATGATCTGCTCCAGAACCTTTCACAGCACCAAGATCAGACAGACAGGCCTGCAGTTCCCCAGAAACTACATTTTATGAGTTAACTCATAAAATTCTGCAACAGCTAAGCCACTTCCTAATAAAAACATCCTTATCAATATTCACAGGTGCTGACAAAATCATATTCTCTCTATACATTATTTGTTGGTAAGTTTGAGAGCTGCATCTTTAGCCTGAACAAAGACTGTGGCTTAAAGATTGATTTTTTTTTCCCTCTGCCTTTAGCTACAGGCATATTACAAGCTGTTAAATAACACTGCTCTCCTATTACTGCCGAATACTACAGAGATGCCACAAAACCTCCATAGAGGCTGCTTGTAGAAGGATCTAAGTTTTTAAGGTAGTTACTTAATACGAAATCTAGATGTGTCTCACTACAATAATTTTCTGTAACAGTGTCCAGATTTATACAGGGCCAAAAAACAGCCAGACTCACAGGAATAAAAAGGCTATTTTAGACCTTAGTACTTTTCTGCCCCAGAAGGGATAACATGGAGAGCATGGGTAAGAGTAGTGGGAGGAGCACAGCAGTCCTAGAAAAAAAAAAGTGTTATGGCAAGGTGAGGATTGGTGTGTGTTCCCCTCTCCCACCCTCACAGCTGCCTTACTGCCTCTTAACAGTACTGCTAGGTCAGTGTGCATCCTTCCTTTCTCAACACAGCTCTGCTTCCTAAGAGTATTAATGAAGGTAAGTCCAGAAACAATATCTCTGCCTGCCCTCTACTTACTGAGCACAACTGTGGTTAAATATACCTACCAAGCCTGCACAGGCTTCCTTTCAGTATTGCTCTAACTAATATTTAGACATCCTATCGATTTTCAATGCCTTCTGTACATAGCTATGATTTGTTTACTTACCACACTTAAAACTGAAAAGTATTTTCATTCCTGCATCAGACAGAAAAAGCAAACAACTGAGTGGAGCCAAATCAAGCTCCCGTAATTAAATTTAAACAGAAATACTGCCTGTCTTTTTACCTATCAAAATACCAACTTTTGCTGTAATTTTTCAGTCCTATTATCACTGAGATTATTGCTGCATCCTTGATCGTTTAACCTTCAAACATTACATATTGTGTTCACTGCAACATTTTAAGAGAACACTGGAAAAAATTCAAAAATCATATGCTTCAGTTGATAGTAAAAAAAACTGAAAACAATACCAATGTTGAATAGTCTACAGTGTGAGCTATCGCAATTGCTATGCCAGTAATTACAGTCTTAAAAACAAGTTATCTGCTGACAATACCACACATTCATGCCTTATTTTCCCACCATATCCTCAGAGCTAGGCAAACAAGCTGAAAATAATCTAACATCTAACATGCTAGGTGACTGTGCAGTGAAGTTTTGTTTCCTAATTATAAATAACATGCTTGTGCTCAGACAAAAGAAACCCCATTGAACTGATGTAAGCTTCTCTCATAAAGAGCTGCAACAGAATTAAAATACAGCTGCCCTGTTTTCAGTAATGAGATCCTGGGTGCTTTGCATCACACTGACAAACATTTCCCCCTTTTCTGTATAAAGTAACTGCAACAATAGAGCTGTTAATCAGAAAACCTTCCGCTTATCAGCCTCTCGGAGTAAAGAGACTCTTACCTTCTGAAGACTTGAAGAGGCCTTTCTACTGAAAAAATGGTAAAGATGCTTTACTGCTGCACTTCAGTATCCCTCTTTCTGTAGCAGTTTACTAGGAATACAGCTCCTCCACCATTTTCTTGTCACGTGGCTAGTGGTACTGCTTAAATAAGGGTGATCACCTGCCTTCAGATAGCCAGCTGTATCACTAGCAGCTAACGGGCTTTGATTAAAGGAGCGCTTAAATGAATGCAGAGCTGCGCTTCAGCTGTGGAAATTTATTTAATTTTTTTTTTTTTCCACATTCCCTGTGGAGTTTTGTCAAAGCATCACCAAACTTTGATATGGCAAGTCAGCTGGCAGTAGTGAAAACCTCCCTACTGTTTCATTTCAGAGCCTGAGGAAAGCTTGTGATAAGAGACTGCATGACAAAACTTCTTATGGATTCAACCCCCCTCAGCCCTCATTTCTGTTTGTACCGATAGTTATAGAGCACATGCATATTCAAATATGTTTTACATAATTTATCTGATTTGCAATTCAGCTATGGGAATGCAGATGCAAATTTAAAAAAACAGAAACAGCAACCCACCAGTTTAGAAGGCAAGGTGAATTCTGGGAACAAAGCTGTGTGAGCACCAGGAAGCAACGCTCATGGCCTGTGCACCTGACTGTGTTTCTTAGGGGTGTGCTTGAGGGAAGGTCATTTCTTCCCATGCAGTGCAGTCCCCCTTTTATAAAAAGCTGTTGGGGGTTGGGTCCCTAGAAACTCCAGGTTTCTTTCTAAATGCAAAACAGTTTCAGTCCTATTCCTTTGCTGTCCTGTGGGGCTAAAACAGCAAGGCAATAGGCCCTAGGATGGCCTAACTTTCAGCTAGTTTCCCCCTTCACACTGCACAACTCCTCCTTGAAGACAAGTTACGTGAGAACTGGAGATGCTTTCACATCAAACTGCTAGGTCATAAGCTGTTAAAAACAAACAAAAAGCCTAACCCCACTTTAATTTTCAGTACAGCTCCACACACACCTACAGCACTAAAAATAAAAATTCTGTGGCTCCCACCTTGTTCTTCAAGGTATTAGTATTGCTACAGGAAAAGTTCTTTCACTTTCTGCAGATGTCCTGAGAAATCAGTCTCCAGCTGCTATTTTGAAGAACAGACCAACACCAAGCACTTAAAAAAAATTTAAAAAACATCACTAATATGAAAATACATTTCTAAAGAGGACACTGCTGCAGATGTGATCTTTGATGCTTCTGTCAGCCAGCTCTACATAAAATTTGCACCAATGGCGATAATTTTTAGCACTTTTTCAACTGGACAACCTTGAATTCATTTGAACTCAAAAGTCTAGACATTCAAAAGCTGTATCCAGGAAGCAGGCCTATAAAATATTTATGTACAATAGAAGTCATTAGTAATGTGGCAGAATCAGTAAAGAAATTAGTAATGTGGCAGAAGCTATGGTCTTGATACTCCATGCTCAGAATGACAGAGAACACCTTTGAGATTTTAGAATGCTCTGCTGGGATCCACTAAGCTCATTGGGGTTTACTGTCAAAGTACGTCTGTGTCAACAGGACTAAGTTTCAAAGATCATTATTGCTTTAGGCTGAAATCTCATGTCATTGATCAAATTGATTGGAATAAATTATATAGTGAATTAGCTCAGAAAACTGGGGGGTTTTGAATGATGGGGGAGTGTAGTGGAATGAAGCTGGGTTAATTAGCATTGATAATATACAACTGTGGGTTGGCTTCAGGGGCGGTGGGTTGGCCGATGTAGATAAGGTGCAGCTGTGGCTGGTTAAGTGCAGTGGTTGAGAGCCAATGAAGAGAGGGCAGCTGAGGAAGAAGCAAGAGAAGAGAGAGTGGGTCCTGGATGAGGCAAGATGAGGAGAAGGCAGTAGAGTGACTGGTGTGAAGAGTGTGCTGGTATGAGATGGTAAAAGACCTTTTTGCATCTTGATAGTTTGTTTGTGCTGCAACAGGGGAGTTTTTCATGTTATTGCTAAACCATACTAACACAGTCCAGGCCTTCTTGCTTTAAGAAAGTGGCTCAATCAGCCCAATCTCACAAGTTATGTAAAATTTCAGGACCACAAGTGAATAATAATATATAGGATTTGTTTTCCTTTTAATTTTTTTTTCAGTCACTGCAGTGTTGTTCTCTTCTTGTTAAAAGGTTTTTATAAAGTACTTGGTATTTGGTATATAAATAATAATACCATTTTTGCAAAAATGGGATCATCACCATATTGGCTGCTGCTGTTGTTTAACAGCTGGCTTTGCAATGGAAAACTAGGTTTTTATTTTTAATTAATTTTCAGTATCCAGATGGTGATGGAAAATACTGTATCACCCCAAAATTGGTAACAAAAAAGATGGCTGTCATGACTTCATAGGTCAAATCAAGCAGAGGGTGAGAAATGTTGTTACTAAAGTCCATGCATGAGCAGCATATATTGTTCATTCCATCAATAAAAAAGGCTAGCAGTGAGATTCACTGACATTAATACAGAATATTATGAAATTAACCACAACATTTAAAAAAGCTTTAATGAATGTACAGCTATGTTGCTGGAAAGTTCCCTGCTCTGAATCTATTCCAAGGATTCTTTTATTTTCACAGAAGCAACATCTTTGCAATGGCTAACATATAACACAGAGCTTCTAATACATGATGTATATTATTATAATGATTATAATGATATAATAATGTATAATACTTCATAGTTTCCCATCCTAAATTCAAATGAACATTGAAATCTTAAGTTCTGAGCCAGCAGTCTTAAGGAGTTCTTGCTCATGTCAATCTAAATATTTTGTTAAAGGTTCGATTCACTTTTTTATTTGTTACAAGGCATTAACTTTCATTTACATGGAGTTTCCTCCAATCAGCCTTCTCCATTCCTTACATATTTGTTTTTAACATTTAAAGCACATTCTTTGTCTTTAGTCAATTGTCACACTTTGTGCCACCAAGTGGGAGACCTGAGTTCAATTCCTATTTCAAGTCCATAATCTTTTAGTTCAGCAGGAGCTGGAAGCACCACTGAAGCAGCATACCTGATCCCCAGAGTGCCTGGAATTGCTTTCTTGCAAATCTGGCCAATTAATAAACAATCTTGACAGGAGTGAAAGATGGCAGCCCCACAGGTATGCAAGGCAAAAAGGAAAGAGAGGCATCCAGAGGAAAGTAAATGTTACTTTGCAGAATGTGGCCTCTTAAACTTACAAAAGGTTTTCAATCCTTTAGGTTTCCTTCAGGCTTATATATATATATGTATCAGCCTGCTTTGCCCATTAAAGCAAGAGTCCTAGCTTTTGGGTGCTAGAACAGACATTTTGAGAAAACACTGGGTGAGAACCTTGGTCCTCTAGAGTCAATGAGAATTTTTCCCCTGGTTCCACTCTGTCAGTATTTCAGTTCGGTACTGGACATTGGTATTTGACTTGAGTCCTTAATGGTTTTGAGATATATGATGTGCATTTGGCTAAATCACAGACTCAGCAGAGTAGTCTCAGAACTCTTATTAGTCTTGAAATAGTCACAGATTTTTCTTTCATTATATCTAATTATCTTTATTCACTGCGAACCGTAGACAATGTGATAAAAACAGACTACTCCATTGAAAATTTACTGGATTGCTTATAGTATTGAGCAATTTTAATAGCCAGCAGGACAACAATGGTCACATAGAGATATTTCGGACAGAGGCAGTGGAAGAACTACCTTTTCCAAAAAGTCACTATACAAGTGAGCAGAAAAGACTGATTCCTGCTTCTTTGAGAAGACACTATCAGAAAGATAAAAGAAGCTTTCTTTTGTGGAGGCCTCATTCTAGTGGGTTAAATAAATGTTGACAGTTGTTCAAAGGAAATTGATTTCTCCACTCAGCTTTGCCACCAGTTTTCCAAGCTCTCACCAAAACCTTCCAAACTTCTGTGTCATCTCTACTGCTCTCGCTACTTCTTATTCCTCAAGTCATACATCATTTCATAGTACTTCCCTCACTCTTTCTAACCCTTCCTAATAAGGAAAAGGATACTCCTTCCCTCAGCAAAGGTAACAGCAAGAATGATCTGGTATACATGACCACTAGCGCACCCCAAGGAGTGTGCTGGTAGGTAAAGTTAGCACAGTCATCTGCAGTATTCTCCCTCTGCCTCGTGACCACTGCATCACCACCAACTATCACCTTACAGCTCCGTTAAGGCAGGACAGTTTCTATCAGGAAGAATATTACCTCCAGACTTCATGAATTTTACTGCTGGCAACCTCCAGCCACAGCAGTAGCAGTGAAGTACGTTATCCTGCCTATCCAACATTCATACAGTACACTCAAAATTCTTCCTTTTTAAATGCAGTCACTCTCGGCTGTTCACATATGGAAAGCCATATAAAAAGCTGTTTTCTTTCTGGAAAGTCTGACATTAATAATGTGCTATCAAACTTTTTTTGTACTTTTCTATGAGGCCAAAGGAACCACTAGGGTTTATTATTTCTGGTGTTTGTATATTACTGAGACAGGTGTATATCTCTTCTTCAGTACCGTAATGATAGCAAGCATCCTCATACTTTTCTTCTTCTCCTGCTGCTGCTTTTTCATGCAGAAGAAAAGCAGGACAGCAGGGAAGAACTTTACCACCAGTCACAGACTTTCTTCAAATCCACCAGAGCAGCCTGGAGAGTTCTTAAGCTTGACACTGGGATGAAGGGGACAGAGACCAGCAGGCATCAAGATTTTAATCCACTTCTTCATTCCATTATGGTTTACACTTTCTGTTTCAAAACTTTTAAGTCCCTCTTCCACAAAACATCAATTTTTGTAGACAAAGTGACAGACACTTTCTGGATGACAGCAGAAAAAATGCAGACTACATCCTTTACTGACCCTTTTTCCATTACTAAAGGAACCTACTTCAGCACAGCATGCAAGCATGAACTTCACTTTTTTCTAAACAGGCACATGTGAATAAAGTGTAGACTCAGAAAGGGACTTACAAGGCAATTACTAAGTAAATGTCTCCATAAACTTTGGACTACTAATTCAATTGTCCATTGGTTGAGATGTCCCCATCATCTATTTTGAATAGAGGTTATTAGTTTCTTTATTGCTCAGAGATCATAGAATGGTTTCAGTTTGAAGGAGGGACCTTAAAGATCATCTGTTTCCAACCCCCCTGCCATGGACAGGGACACTTTCCACTAGACCAGGTTGTTCAAAGCCCTGTCCAACCTGACCTTCAACACTGCCAGGAATGCAGCATCCATAACTTCTCTGGAAAACCTCTTCCAGTGCCTCACTGCCCTCAAAATAAAGAATTTCCTCCTAGTATCTAATCTAAAGCTGCCCTCTTCCAGTTTAAAGCCATTCCCCCTTGTCTTTTCACTATGCACCCTTGTAAAAAGTCCTCTCCAGCTTTCTGATAGGCCCCCTTTAGGTACTGCAGGGCTGCTGTAAGGTCTCCCCAGAGCCTTGTCTTCTCCAGGCTGAAACCCAGCTCTCAGACTGTCGTTGTAGGAGAGGTGCTCCATCCCTCTGATCATCTTCATGGCCCTCCTCTGGACTCACTCCGTCAGGCCATGTCCTTCTTACGTTGGGGGCCCCAGAGCTGAACACAGTACCCCAGCTGGGGTCTGACAAGAGTGGAGCAGAGGCACAGAATCATCTCCCTTGACGTGCTGGTCCTGCTTCTTTTGATGCAGCCGAGGATATGGCTGGCTTTCTGGGATGCAAGCACATATTGCCAGGCCATATTGTTCTTCTCATCAACTAACACCCCCATGTTTTTCTCCTCAGGGCTGCTCTCAATACACTCTCCACCCAGCCTGTATCTACATTTGGGATTGCCTCAAATCAGGTGCAGGACTTTATACTTGGCCTTGTTGAACTTTACGAGGTTCACACAGGCCCACCTCTGAAGCCTGTCAAGCTCGCTCTGGATGGCATCCCTTCCCTCCAGCATATCAACGGCACCACACAGCTTGATGTTGGCAGCAAACTTGCTGAGGGTTCACTCAATCCCAGTGTCCATCTTGCCAGCAAAGATGTTAAACAGTGCCAGTCCCAATACCAACCCCTGAGGAACACCACTCATCACTGGTCTCCACTTGGACATCGAGCCATTGACCACAACTCTTTGCATGCAACCATCCAGCCAATTCTTTATCGACTGAGTGGTTCATACGTCAAGTCCATGTGCCTCCAATTTAGACAAGGATCTCATGCAGGACTGTGTCAGGTGCTTTACACAAGTCCAGGTAGATTGTATCAGTTGCTTTTCCCTTATTCACCAGAGCTGTACCGCCATCATAGAAGGCCACCAGATCTGTCAGACATGATTTGCCCTTAGTGAAGCCATGTTGGCTGTCACCAATCACCTCCTTATTTTCCATGTGCCTTACCATAGTTTCCAGGAGGATCTGCTCCATGATCTTGCCAGGTGCAGAGGTGAGACTGACCGGCCTGTAGTTTCCCAGGTCTTCTTTATTTCCTTTTTTAAAAATGGGGGTTATGTTTCCCCCTTTCCAGTCAGTGGGAACTTCACCAGACTGCTGAGACTTTTCAAATGTGATGTATAGGCAGCTTAGCCACTTCATCCGCCAGTTCTCTCAGGACCCGCCTATGCATCTTACCAGTTCCCATGGACTTGTGCACCTTCAGGTTCCTTAGATGGTCTCAAACCTGATCTGCTTCCACAGTGGGAAGTTCTTCATTCTCCCAGTTGTTGCCTTTGCCTTCTTCAACTTGGGTGGTGTGGCTGAAGCACTTGCCAGTGAAAACCGGGGCAAAAAAGCTGTTGAGTACCTCAGCCTTCTCCATGTCCCAGGCAACCAGGTCTCCCATTTCTTTCCAAACAGAGCCCATGTTTTCCCTGGTTTTCCTTTTATCACTGACATACCTATGGAAGCTTGTGTTTGTGCAATACATAAATATATGAAGGTGAAGTACATACCTGTAAAATAAGGAACCTAATTTCTATACCCTGCCAAGGGTATATGAAACAACAACCAGCAGGCCACAAGGAAAGCCTCCTTGCAGGAAGCAAAGGCTGCACTAGAGAAAGCCCATGATTCAGGAGCCACTTTCTAAAACCACTATCAAGAGATGGGTGTTACGGGTTCAGAACGGGTTCAGAAACTTAATTGCGTAAAGCAAAAGTATTTGATAAAACAAAAAAACGAGC
The DNA here is from genome assembly GCF_023634155.1 of Falco peregrinus. NCBI lineage: Eukaryota > Metazoa > Chordata > Aves > Falconiformes > Falconidae > Falco > Falco peregrinus. Next base: position 44,901,694 of record NC_073739.1, on the reverse strand, counting down.
GAAGAATGTAATCCATGCTCAGGGCACAGCTACCCAGCCAGACCTACAGATCAAATGTGCTTAATTTTCTGATACAAGCAAACTTAAGTAAGCATAAGCTAGGAAATAGACTATTCAGTCAAGGCAAGAGTCACATTTAGTGAAGAATCCAATAAACTTTCCTGGGTCAAAATTATGGCCTTTCAGAAGTACAAGAATTCAGGCAGGACACTTCTGGGAACCAAGGCTGACTTAGACTTTGGTTCATTTCTACCAAAACCTACTTCGAAGATAAAAATCTTTGGCAGACTCAGAGGCTGATGACTAACTGATGCCATCAGGCCATCCAGAAACTCTACTGCAGTACCAAGAGAAGAGCCTCAGTTTCTTCTCTTACGTGATGACACACGTGTTTGTGTGCTAACCTCCCAGGGGCTGGCAGTTCTACTGTACCACATAGTTTTTAAAGTTTGTCAGCCAAAAAGGGCAATTAATTTCAGACTTAAAAGCTGCACACTGAGATACACTTTAAGAAGGAACCTGTTTTTAAAACTATCAAAGAAATGCATTAGAAAGCATTTCTAATTACATAGTTCTACCATTATCAGTAGCTGTTTCTACAGCTGTTTATATAAGAGGTTTAATGAAATCGACATACAATCTAGAAATAATTATTCCCATGTGTGTTTTAGCCTTTCTACCATAAAGTTTTTTTGTGTTTTCTTTGGTTTCAAAGGAATCAAGGCCTCTGTAATCACGCTATGGGCATGCACAGATATATCTGCATGTCTCACTGCTATCTCCTACGAAGTCTGAAGTCCTTATCTAACTGACCAAAGACATAAGCTTATTACAAGTTTACTGAACATCAGATAACAAGCACAGGGTAAACTGAGGAGAAAAGAGCATCACAAAAGCAATCTCTATCAGATATGAAAGCCTCAGACAAGAGCAGTATGTTTACAAACATTAACACTGGAAAAAACTTCCATTAGGTTGCATATCTTATCAACAAAAAATGTCTAACCACAAAACATAATGGTTCCATGCTTCCAGAAATAATTGTTAATATGGATTCTTCCCTGCTTTTATTTACTTCTCTGGGCTCCAGCATCACTAGTGTTAAGAACAGGAATAGCCACAGCTATGCACTGAAAAGGCATTTCGTATTAAACAAGTGTTAAGCAACTTCTGAGCCAGATAAGAAAAAAGCCTATAGTAGAAGCTATAGTGACCATATATATTCTGTACCAAGAACTACTGTATCCTTTCCTTGCGGGATGCACAACATTCCATCATGCATTTAATTTTTCACTTAAAACACTCTTAGGTTAACATGGTCCAATTTTGGACTTTAATGCAGGAATTAGTCTAAAAGAATATACTAAGTTCTAAGAATAATTAATGTACCATACCTGAAACACCAAGGCAAACTACTATTGTGTACAAGAATCAAGCTTTTACTTTGGAGACTTACAGAAATTCCTGAAGAACAGCAGAGTTCTTCTCAAAGTGGATCTAACAATACATAGCAGCAAGATGTTAAAACCCCATACAAAACCCCTATAAATCCATGGCCATTAGAATGATTTTTCTAGTGCCAGTGTAAGTTCAAAAATCAGATTATTTTTCTTGAGGTATCTAACAAAGCATCTTACTACTTCAAAGTTATCCCAACTTCATTGTGCTGATTTATACAAATAATTTAAAATCAGATACCTAGACCAGTTTTGTTTTTTTTTCCCCTTTCTAAGAACATCATGGGCATGTAAGCATGGCAAGTCAAACCCTAGGATGCTGCCTGCATGTAATTAATCAGCGTGACTTAAGCAGGGTCAGCATCTGGCTGCTTTTAATTTAAAATGCTTTATGGGAGACAGAGGATTTGACAGCCAATTTGTTCATGTCAGATTTGCAAGCCTGCAACTAGCCAGCACCTCTAAACAACCCTTCCTTTTTTCCATCCCATTCACCATCTATTGGGAGCAGAGGTGGTAAGCATTTTTTGATTCAAGGATTTTCACTAAGAATTACTCATTTGTCAAAAAAAAAGCTTTATTCATTGAAATTAGTTGGTTTTGATGGACTCCCAGGGAAAACCTGCAAGAGATAATGGAGGAAGATGACTTCCAGGGAGTGGACTAGTTCTAACAGACAAACCACCTCGAAGTCAAAGGACATCCAGGTCTCCTATATCCACAAATCCCAAGCTGCCCTTCCACAGAAATGTGCAGGCAGAACCAAGCAGCTGTTGGTGATTTGCTTGTTTTGCTTCTTCCAGATTTTGCAGACAATTTCACTGTAGAAGAATGAAGCTGGGTTAAGCAGCATTGATAATATAGAACTGTGGGTTGGCTTCAGGGGTGGTGGGTTGGCTGATGTAGATAAGGTGCAGCTGTGGCTGGTTAAGTGGTTGAAAGCCAATGAAGAAAGAGCAGCTGAGGAAGAGAAGGTGAGAGAGAACACAAGCCCCAGATGAGGAGAAGGCAGCAGAGGGACTGGTATGAGATAGTAAAAGACCTTGTTGCAGCTTGACAGTTTGGAGAGTGCTGTCACAATTGGTGCCCTGTGTGAGGCCCTGCAGATTATGAGACTGAGTGTAATGAGTGGCGACAGCGGCAATGGCTATGCCAGGGGATGTTTGAAGTTTTGAGTGGTAGTGGCAGCACCCGACGAAGCAAAGACAGGCGGGGATAGCCTGCGATTCAGATCACGTTGAGATAGGCGGGAAGAGCCTGGGGATCTCGATCAGCCACCAGTAAAGGTGAGCCGTTGGGATCAAAGAGAAGGAAGCCTGACTGCCGTGGAGTTAAGAGACTGAGGGTAACGGGCGATAGTGGCGGAGTACACAGCCAGATGTGGCAGCAGCCCACAGCGGCGGGTCCAGAGCGGGTCCAGCCAGACAGCAGTGATGGCTGTGCCGAGGGAAGGTGTGGGAGCAGCGCGGTGCCATGGGTGGCTCCCGCCATTGCTGCTGCTGCTTGGCTTGGCGGTATTCTTGCTGGTGTTTATGTGCTTGTTGAAGGTGTCTGCAGTTGAAGAAGAAATGGGCGACCACAAAGATGTTAAGAAGTTTTTCAGGACACAGAATGATGTGTTAGTGCTGTATTCTAGATCTGCTGCTGCTGCAAGCTCATTCAGGTTACTGTCCGGTATGATCCAAGAGGCGAAAGGACAAGGCACTATAACAGGGGTCCTCAAACTACAGCCCCCCAGGGTCCTCAATCTGGCCCCCCGTATTTACAGACACTGCCCCCCGCTGGGCGCTGGGGGGGGAAACCAAGCAGCCACAGATGGCTGCCTGCCACTGCATCCGCGCGCCGGCCCCTTGGTTAAAAACTTTGAGGACCCCTGCACTATAAGTTCATCACAAGCCCCCTCTGAAGAAAACAAAATCCCAGATGCTAAGAAAGCAGATAAGAAAGGTGATCAACCTGTAGAAGCTGAAAAGCCCAAGATAAAAGTGAAGAAGGAATTCAGGGACAAGTCGTCTGGACTGTATGAAAAGTTTATTTGTAAAAAGTTTGTGATGGTTGGTAAAAACATGAGGTACGAAATGTTAAAAAGGAAAAAAAAAAGGGGTGGGGAACTGTAGAGGAATTATAGAGGACTGTATGAAAAGTTTATTTGTAAAAAGGACATGATGGTTGGCAAAAACATGAGGTATGAAATGTTAAGAAAAAAAGGGGGAATTGTAGAAGAATGAAGCTGGGTTAATTAGCATTATTAATATAGAACTGTGGGTTGGCTTCAGGGGTGGTGGGTTGGCTGATGTAGATAAGGTGCAGCTGTGGCTGGTTAAGTGCAGTGGTTGAGAGCCAATGAAGAGAGGGCAGCTGAGGAAGAGAAGGTGAGAGAGGAAGAAGCAGAGAGAACACAAGCCCCAGATGAGGAGAAGGCAGCAGAGGGACTGGTATGAGATAGTAGAAGACCTTGTTGCAGCTTGACAGTTTGGAGAGTGCTGCATTTCCGAATTTCTACTTTTCCTTCTGGAATGCAAGACAGAAGCTTGGAGGACTGGGTGCAACAGAAATGTTGTGCTAAGCAGCTCTACTTCTAAAAAGTTTCAAGGTCAAACTCTTCGCATTTGGTTTACTTCAGACCATACAGAACCGGGGAGTGCTCGTTTTCTGCTAACCCTTGTGAAGATTTGCCCCTTTCTTGAGGACTGTAAATGCTAACCTGCATCAATAAAAGCTGTCACTGCCCTACCAAAACAGAGCCCCTCTCATGTCATATTCTCCTCAGTGCTGTCTGTCTGGTTAGATTGAATAGATTTCAGTCCGGGGCAGTGTATGAGGGCAATTATGCTATATACTACTACTCAAAATCTTGTTTGTCAAGAAAACCTTAACTCCTATACAGGTGCTTAAGTTTAAGCCTGCAAGTAACATTATTATATTTCAGAATTTCTGAGACTGGGGGTTCTGTTCAGGATGAAGCCTGCACTTAGTATATGTTAAAAACAACTAAGCTATAACAGTGTCTAATCTTGTGGTAGTGATACACTCTCTGAAAATTGTGAAAATGTTTGGAGGGAAGGTATTTTAACATCTGTGGGAAGATAAAACACAGCTACTGAACTGCTCATTCCTGAAATCTTAATAAAATGTGAGCTGTTTGGGGTGGGGACAAAGCTAGCAAAAAGCTGTGGTTTTCCATCACAGATTATTTGTACATGCTGTTATCAGACTTATACTATCATACACAGCCATGCCACTTGTAAGGGGAAAAAAGCTTACTGCTAAAATTGCAAAATTGTTAGTGAAAATTTCAAAAAGTAAAGTCTAAAATTTAAGATACTTAAAACCTGATAAATAGAAGTTGTGTATGTGTTGTGTATTCTACACTGAACTGACAAGTGCTTGGGAGAAACTTGAAAAAAAGCAAAAATCAGTCTTGCATTTCACAAAAACAGTACATTTCCAAGTGTTTCATACCACATATGCTCTTTTGACTAAGTGCAGTTTGAAAGGAGTAACAAGTACAAAGCAGTTACACTCCCTAGTTTTATTTGTACAGGGAAGTTTCTTTTACTGCTCATAGGAATTTCACTGTATAAATATAATGCCAGGTTCCTCTTGATAAAACTGCAGCATGTCAGCTGCAGATGTCCAGGAGAAATGAGGTCAGACTTCCACATTTGCTTCTCTGAGGTTACCCTACAAGTCCACTGTAGCAGTTACATCTCCTGGTTGTAAAAGAAGAGAAGGCAACAGCTGAAGCACCCTCTCCAAAACATTACAGTAAATGGAGTCAAGAAGGTCATCTCTCTCTCCATCTGGTGACACAACAGAGAGACAGCAGGCATAGTAATTCTGACAGCATGGAGGATGCACTTCCACCCAAAGGCAGGTGCAAAATACACTCAAACTTCCTCAACTGCCAGTCCAGTCAAAGCAGACAGAACTGCTGCTCTGATCTGACTACAGCTTAAAAATAGTCACAAAGACCGTAATTTCCTATCACACTTTTCTCTATGAACAGCACCTTCTTCTGACTCTAAACCTTAATTCCCTCCTATCATCCTTCCCAGCTTTGCATTAGGCAGAGATAGTACTTCACTTCCATCCCTCCCATAATCTCATCATTGGCATTGTATCTGGACTGGTAATACCATCAGTACCTGGCTTTGGCCTGCGTTCCCTGGCCATATCTGTTTCAGATTTAAAGGCAGCTTATGAAGCCTATGGAACTTCACAGAAGGAAGATGGACTTCTGAAGTGGCCTTACAAGCTTCTGCATTGTGAAACAATCCTAATTTAGCTCTTATCAAGCAACCAAGAAGCAAGACTCTGTTTTTAGAAAGGAAGGAATACAATGTTACTTAAGTCATAAAAATATAATTAGTACTTCAGACTTGAAAGTCCTGCTATCTATTCATATAATGTCATACACCTCAATAACATTGATAACAAGTCAACAGAAGACTAAAGGAAATGGGTTGGGTTTTCCTTACCCTGATTTTTGACTCAGTTCTCTTTCACTGCTGAGAAGCACCGTTTCCTCCTTCATTTCTTGTCCTGTTGTTATGTTATTACCAAGTCTCTGTTGAGAACTTGATTCCCATGAACCATCACCACCAACCACGGGCAGCACATGAGCTCCTGCAGTGCCCGAACTCCCATCCTCACTTGTCAGGCTATCTGAAGGGTAACAGCCCTCATGTTCAAATGATTTCTGAAGGGGAGTTTCTACCTGAAATTCTGCCTGAGTGTCAAGAATCAATTCCTGTGCTACGACAGCTGCCAGTTTACCACCAGAATGTCCAGACCCCAATTCTGGCATCTCTAAGTCAGCAGAAATGTCTTCAGGTGATACATCACTGACCTCATTTTGACCCAATATAATCCAGCCCTCATCTTGCCCACAGCTTCCTCGTGAACTTGTTTCATCATCCAGTTTCTGCGGTACAACAGAACTTTTCAATTCTAAGTGAACAGCATCCCATTCAGTCCCGCAAACAAAGCGATCTTCCCTTTCATTTGTAATGGAGATTGGCTGAAAGGCATCTGAGGGGCCTGGTGAAAAGCCTTCATGAGATGCTGTTTGTTCAGCTACATGAGCTTCTTGAAATGCAAAATCGCTTTCCTTTCTTTCAAGGGAATCCTTCGCTGAAGGTGTATTTTCTTCCTCAGTAACAAGGATGTAATCCATCTCCAGTGAAGCTGGATCCTGGTGCACCTGCATCCTCACATCTTCCTCACCCTCTGTACTTTTCAGTTCAGGGCTCTCAGAGGAATTTCTCAGCTTATTCCCCCTGCAAAGCAGGGAGTCAGTGCCAGCTTCTAAAAGAACAGGCAAACAGAAACTCCTTTTAGTTTTCAAATTACTATTGCAGTCACCATGATTGCTTTAAATCAGTAGAGTGAGGTAAAGCTCTTCTCAGTTCACTTTGTTCTGTTAATGTGTACTTGAATTTTACAACACCATCATCGTCATTATTGTTAGAGATTACACATTAACACCGCAACCCTTCCTAAGGGACAGATGGTTCCCTTCCTAAGGGACAGATGGTTCCGTGTCCCATACGCTAGGCCCCGTACGCACCACAGAAATGTTCCTACTTCAACGTTTAAAAGCTTTAGCTCTGCCCAGAAGGGCGATGCTAGAGGCCTTCCCATGCACAGAGGATGCAACGTACATCACGGGACACTCCCAGACCCCGCACTTCACGCAAGGGCTCGCCACCCGGCAGCACACCCCAGCCGCTGCCCCTCCCCCGCCCCCGGCCCCCGCCCCCCGCCCCGGGGGCCGCCTTACCATCGGGCGGTCGCCCGTCGCCACCTGGCGGTGAGCCCAGGCCACGCGCCTCTGCCGCGGGTTTTGCAGCCGGAACCGCCGGGGCTCCCGCCGTCCCCGGTACCGACGCGTCATCTCCCCGAAGGCGCTCTGCGCGCGCCTCAGGCACCTGATCGGTAACGCTGCTGTCTGCGGTCGTTCGGATGCCTTCTGCACCCTCCGTAGGAGCTGGCCGTGGCGAAGGTTTTTCCAAAGAAACACTGTCACAAAATGGCTGCTGCAACAGGAGCTCGTTCTCTGCACACTCTCCGCTGCCAGAGTGTTCCGCGTCAGAAGATAGGCGGGATGGTGGACTAGGTACCACTGGCGACTGGTCACTGGGCATTCCCCTAAATACACCAACAGCATGTTCAATTACATCTTCAGGTTCTTTTCCCATGTCATCAACCAGCTGATCATTTGAATCAGATTCGTGGCCTTCACCACCACCAGGCAGAAAGGATTTGGGAAAAAATACTTCCTTATCCCTTGATTCCCCTCCTGCGGCTTCGCTGCCTACTACTGGCAGCATACTTGTGCCACCACCTATGCCTGCCAGGACATCAGCCACTGATGCGTTCCTGGTGTTATGCTCTGCTCCTGTCTCAGATTCATCCACACATTCTTCTGACATGTATCGCTCACCAGCAGTTACTGCTGTATGGTCAGTATCGGAATATTTCCCAACTTCAGCCAAGGCACTAACTTCTTTTAAGCTTTCTTCTGCCCTGTCAAGTAGAGTGAAATCCATCGGAACCAAATGCGTTCGGGAGGTTGCTATCCAAGCTGTATCAGCTGGTGTTCCTTGACGGCTTGCAGAAGTAAAACTTTCATGGAACGTGTCTTTCAGATCTAAGGATGTCACTTGTAAAACTTCATTGTTAAGTTCAGCCAACTGGATCGGGTCAGTAAAAAGTTTATTTTCTGGACCATATTCTTCCAAAATTGCAAATTCAGGAGGCTCATGATCATTAGAAGAGATTAGCTGACAGGATTCATTGGTCTTTCCCTGTTCATAGGCCTGGAGACTACCACTTTGATACTGCCTCTCTAACTTCTGCATTACTAACTGCCTCTTTGAATCTTCCTCTTTACCCATATTTGACCACACATGAACTGGCTGACTATCTTTGTCTCCAGGCTCCACCCCAATCTGAGAAAATGGGATAGAAGCATGCTTAGCTTCATACTCCTGGCACACGTCAGGACTGCTTGATGCTTGTGAACTATTGCCTTGGTCACAGTGACTTAATATATCAGAATTTTCACCATCTGATTTCAAAGTGACAGTCTGCTCAGCATTTGTCCACAGGTCAGGGTCCACTGAAAACAGCCGATTACTTTCTTGTGTGTTATCCTGTAAAATATCTGGGCTAAGTGTAGTTTGGGGAACTAATATACTCCACCCTGGGCTTGACTTCTGTGTCATTTCAAAAGATAAGTCTTCTACAGTGAAAGCGTCTGGCAAGGAGTTGTGCACTTCTGATCTTTCACAGGTTTCCCACTGTTGTTCTTGAGGAATGAGACTTGCATTTCCCCCATTGTCTTTTGGTAGATCCACTACTGGGATTTCTTGAACTGATGTATTTGGCATACCTCGTTCCTCATCTGAAAAAGGATTCTGTGCAGTCAGTCGATTTTCCTCATCTGTAGGAAACAACTGCTCTTTCAAGCCCCTTTCTTCTTTATCCAGTATGAAAGGATCAAATTGTTTGAACTGCTCCGTGTCTTGATTTATCTGACTATCAGGAATATTCATAGGATGTACTAGACTTTCATTTTCTTCTTCATCACAGTACAGGGCGGGAGGCTCATTTCCACCATTATTGGCCTTAATGAAATGTGCTTCCGTTAGTTCTTCATCTTGTGAAGGTGAACCCCAGGAGTCCTCCTTACTAGTTGTTAACTGGTTTGTTGCAGAGTGACTTGAAGCAGAATACTGATCTTCCAATTGCTTTTTTTCACAAGGTTGTGAATTCCACCATTCTGAACTGTCATCTGGAAAACCAAATGTTCCTACTGTGGATTTTGCATCAGTTCTGAAATCAGCTTCTAATGACATACTCCACATATCTACAGCTTTTGAAGAATACTCTTCTTTATCATCAACAGCTAAAGTCGGTGTAGTATCTTCACGCCTTTCATAAAAACATGAGTCTTCTCCGCTGCTTGTTTCTTTACTAAAAATACTCACCTGGGCTTTTTTCTGAAGTGTTTCCCAGTGACCTAAATATTCATTATACACCGTTCCAGTCAAGTCCTCCTGCAACAGTTTCCTAGCTTTAATTGTTTCAGGATTTTCATTGAAGATGCCTACCTGGACCTCCTCTCCCACCTTGGTTTTTGCATCTAAATTGTCTTCAAGACTTGTTGCATTGGATTGAGCATAGTCCTCTCCAACTTCAGACACTATATGCTGTTTGTTTTCATACATGGAATCTTCACAAATTGCTTCTGGACATGCCTCTGAATTCTCTGAATCCTCATTTATGTCAGGACTTGATAACGAAGAAACAGTATCATCATCTACATGGGCATTCCAAAAATGTAAGCTTTTAGGAACGTTGTTCTGGTCGGTGCTTGTTTCAAATCCTTCTTCACATTCATTCCCAAATTCATTCCTTTTACAGGCACCTTCAAGATATTTACTATCTTTAATATCCCAAATATCCCTACTTCCTTTGTCATGACTGGCAACTGGAAGGTCTCCCCACACATTCACAGATGCATCACTTAAATCAGGACTTGTTCCACTTGAGTGTGCATAATCATTTATTGAATCACTCCACACATTATCTTCTTCCAAATAGCTTTTGATTTGTATATCCTTTGAAAGGCTACTTATGGTGTTTGCCATTTCAAGGACTTCACTTGCCTCAGGACTTGTTTCAGGAGATTGCAAATCTTCACATGGCTGTGAATTCCAAGCAGTTTGGGGAAAACTGTCATTCAGCATTACACATGGCCCTCTGCAAAGATTATTAGCAGGTTCTACATTTTCAGAGTTTTCATTTCTCCCAGAACCTATTTCATGTGAAAATGAATTTTCCACCACAGACATATCTGTAATGTCAGGAACACTGACATATCCAGGAGAGGGACTCTTCTTAAACTCATCTATGAAAGACTTTTCGTAAGACATGTTCAGTTCAGAGCTATTTTTGAAAGACACTAACTCAGAATCAGAAATGCCCAGATGGCCAGGAATCACTTCATGTAAGCTCTCTTTCACTTCTCCCAGAGCTTCTTGTGGTTCAGTCATCAAAGGAATTGACATGGCTAGGCGACAACCCCTCTTTCCAGAGTCATTCCAGATGCCAGAGCTTCCAGGCATTTTAGAAGAATTATTTTCAGGGTTATCACTACCCTTATCAGAACCTTCCGAGATACTTTCCATCTCGGGACTTGTTGCATCCTCCATCACTGTAGTCTCCTTTTCCACTTTCTTGGAAAGCAGCTGTGATGTTTCACTGTAATTGTAGGTGTGTGGTCTGGGGTCATCAAAAGATTCGTAATTTCTGCCTTCCTCGGAAGCACTTGAAGAAGATTCTGCATTACTCTGTGACAAGTCTTTCCTCTCCTCCTGACTACCTGGATTAGTTTGATTGGGAAATGACTCATTCTCTGTGACCAACACTTCCAAATTAACACTATTCCTCATTTTTTCTGGGGAGCTGGGAACTTCAGTTGTTGACCTGTTTTCTTCCGAATCAGCATTACATGAAGATTCACTGTCCTCTTGCACTGGTTTATTACAAACGTCACTAATCATTTCCTGTCCACTTGTCTCATCTGTTCTTTTATATACCTCTTTTCCTTTCTGAGAGATGACAATGGCATTGTCCCAGCCTTCCTCACAACCCTGTTCACTGTGTAAACTCCATGAGTTCAGCTGCTGTGCTGAATCCTGACTATCCAGCTTTTCATCAACATCAGCAGTGTTTTGTGCTGCCTTCTTACCAAGTATCTCACTCCCTAAGTCACATATCTTCAAATCCAAACCATTCCCAGTGTCTGAAGTTGGTGTAGATGTGTCTGTGTCTTCTACAGAAACACCGATCACTGCTGCTGCATTTTCAGCTGCCGCCTGTCTAGTATTTAATTCATTCTGTGGCAGCAATAAGTCATTCACTGTTTGATCGTACACTGGTGGTGGTGGTTTGTTTTCAGATATAGAAAAAATATTTTCACTGGTATGTATTTCAGTTGAAAAACACTGATTAGCTGTTTGTTCTGAATTAAGGAAAGGTTTAGCAGAGGCAGGAAGAGCAGTAATTTCAGAAATTCTTTCTTGTAACTGGGTGACATTATTTAGGGGAGTGTTCCAGATGTCTGTGTTTCCGCCACTTGAAAAAGCAATGTTTCTAGGAGATAATGCTTCCTTACTTGCTTTCTCAAGTACTTTTGGCTCAGCCAAACCTGGGTTCATCAATTTATCAGTAACCGTTTCTTCGTCAAAATCTTTGTCCTCATTTTCTCCTTCATCTTCCACATATGTAGGAGATGTATATGAATCAGATGTTGAATAATTGGTGTCTGGTGGAGAAACAACTAAATCTTCACCTACGTTTGATGAACCAAGATCTGAGTGTTTATATAAGAAGGTATGCTCCCATGGCACTACTACTTTTGTTACTTCTTTCCTGATGTTTTTATCATACATATTCCAGGTCTCTATATTTTCAAATTGTTTTGGTCTATGTTTAGGGTCACCAGTTACAGTTTTTTCCTCTATTTGCAACTTGGAATTATTTTGCATATTGTTGAAACCAGAATTTGTATTTTCAGATTTTCCATATTCTTCTACTGAATAATATCTTTCTTTATCCCAGGCTTCTGGAGAAACCTGGATAGGTGGACTTTCGGTCCCATTGTCCACTGTGATTTCTGAAGACTCTGATAAACTAGTTTTTGGTATGGCCCATTTCTCAGGAATAGTCACTGATTTTTTTTCTTTATCCAGTTTGGGCATGTTCCATACATTTTCTGAGGCTCTAGCAGTATCTCCTGCATCAAACTTGGACCAGACTTTGTAAGAGTCTGCAGCTAGCTGATTACCTTTCCCTTCACTACTACGCCATGCATCTGACATCATAGGTGTTGGCTGTCTGACCTTCCACAGGTCATTAAAGCTCTCTGGTTCTTGCTTTGTCTCTTCTAAAGAAGCAGTTTGCAACCGTGAATGTTCACTGTTTTTCTCTTTATTCTCATGGCTCCAATTATCTTGTTTAAACTGATTATCCCACAGACCTGCTCTCATGTATTCCATTTGCTTTGGCTGGTTTTGGAGGAATACAGAATCTGAGGCTCTTCTATCAATATGTTGTCGTAGCAAGGGACTTTCTTTACAATCTTTCCATAAGACAGGGCTCTGAAATACAGATTCCTGCTCACTTGAACTCCATGTATCAGCATTTCTGGACTCTAGGTCAAAGCCATCCCACCAGCTCCCATACCTAACACGAGACTGAGAATAATTTGTGCCATCTATTTCATTCATTTTTTTAATGACATCTTGTGGGAAAAATAAAGGCTGCCCATTATCTAATGGTGAAATTTCTACAAGACTGTTGACAGGAGTTGGTGGAATTCTCGAATCAGCAGTTTTCAACATTTCTGGTGAAGAAGAATCACCTTCAGCTAAATCGATCAAACTTGTTTTCTCACACATTTCTCCTGGATTCTCATCAAATTCAGCTGAATTGTCTTCCTCGTTTGTTGTCATAAGTAAGTCAGTTGAATAATTTGTTTTATTATTTTCTAGCAGGTTTGCTTCGTCAAGTTCTTTCTGCACAGTGAGTTGTCCTTCTGATGAATCACTATTAAGGAAATAGTCGTCTGCTGGGGAGCAATCAACAGAACGAGAAGATGACTCGGATGGAGCTGCAACCACAGGTGCTAGATCAAAATTGAAAAGATCAAAGTTATCGCTATTGTCTCTAGACTGAGGTTTTTGTTCTTCAGCTATTGCTCCTTCAGGAATAGGGCTATAGGAGTCAAAGCCAGGCAGAAGACTGTGATGGGAAGCAGCACCTTCTGCAACAGGGCTATCATCACTAAGAAAAACAGAACTCTCCTTGGAAGACCGGCTGCTTCTAATGGTAGCCAATCCACTGTCTGGACTCACAAGGTCTACATTAACATCAATGTGGGCTTGCATAGATCCATTTAGATCTTGAGGATTTTCTATAAAATTTGCAGAACTGGGCTGTGGTTCTACATCAGAACCATATAACTCCGTAATACCAGAAGAGCCTTGTGAAAGTGGAGCACTTCCAGCAACAGCTTCAGTAGAAGAAGTTCTACTGTTTGATACCATTTCTGGTTGTCTTCTATTTATAACTTCCTTAACTAGAAGAAAAATTTGATCACAGGTCACCAAAGAGTTTTGTTGATAAATGAGTATTTGGTCACATCCACATTCTAGAGGATCCAGCTCCAAACAAGGATTCTGACATTCTTCTAATTCACAGCAGATCTGTTGAAAAAGAGGATGTTTCAAAATCCATTTCAATCATGGGCATAAGGGCATATATTGACTACTTCACTGTGTAACACAGCCGTACCTATCTACTCCTATTAATCTACTTCTTGCCCATTTCACTGTAACAGCCTTATTATGATCCCTAAACAGATGAAGTATTAAAATAGATCAATAGAAAATATGTATTATATAGTTAGTCAGAATATTTACTTGAAGTTATACCACTTGACTTTTAAGTTCACTTTTCATTAGTAAAAAAAAATCCAACAGAATGTTTAGTTGGTGCCTTAAGAAATCTGACTAAAATATGTAAGAGTACATGAGAAAAGTATTTCTACAATAGTATAATTGGATTAATTAAATACATCTATATTGACCTTGAAAGTACGAGTCATTTAGCCACCTGTGCCTAAGATCAGATTAAGACAGAAAAAAAGTTAGAAAAGTTGCTGCTGAGATGATTTCTTCCATCTGAGGACAAATACAGTAAAAAAAAAAAAAAAAAGGACAACAACCTGGCTTTGGACAAATTAACATTCTAGTAATAATTTGGCTTCATTTCAGAGCTTAAATTATTTAGTGATAACATATACATAGATGAGTTCAGGTCATTACCATTTACAATGTGTTTGCTCATCCCTCACTGTCAAAGACTCATTTGTGTAGACCACAATACAAAACCAAGGCAAAACTAGTTAAAAAAAAATAAATCATTCTGTTTTAGCTAAATTGAAAAATCTTATCTCTTTCTTTATTTCCTGTAACTGTGCAGTTTTTCTGTTAGGCTGGTCTGAAACAATCATAAATATCATAATCTTTCATTTTGCATCATATAAGTAATGCAGCCATTTCAAATAGCTATGCAATTGCCAGACAAGAGCAGCTACTTTTTGACCCCACTTAATTATTCAACATTTTAGCGTATTCTACTTTTAAAAATTATTTTTTTCAGGAAGGACGTTATTTAATTCTTTTTCCAGGTACTTACTTGATTGCCTAGCTCTAGGTTTTCTGAGCATACCGCTATTTGTCGTTTTGTTTGCTTCTCATCTGACAAACAGTTGGCCAAAATGACAAGTACATCAAACCCATATTTATCTATGAATGCTTTCAGATCATCAACGAGACTCCTGTGTAATACGCAGTCCTGAAATATGGTAAGAAATTAAAAGAAATGTCAGCATCTTTTCCATGCTCCTTCCATCCAAATCTGTGGTGAAAATAGTCTGAAACATTAATAATCATCAGTGTCTCTAACTGGCAACAGAATTCAATTCCATTTTTCAAAACAGCGATGTGCTTTAAAAAAAAATTAAGAACCAGTCTCACAGCACAGTAACGGACTTTTACTGCTGAAAAATGCTAAAATACTCAGTGCAGGTTTTGCCTTCTTGAAACTGCTGCTGAAACAGAATTCTTTCTTGTTCCTGCTACTTGCATTCACAAGGTTGCTTAAAGTATTGGATTACTGCCATTTCTTGAATAAAACCCCTTTTTTTCTAGAAAATACAAATGATTTATGAAATTGGAGACGTCAATATTTTATTTAAAATAACAGATGTTAAAATAATAGTATCAGGGTGCAAAATCAAGCACTCAAAAGGAAACTGAATGTGCTAACTTGATTTTGCAGCCCTTTATATGTACCTATGATGATGTTGCATGTTTGTCTACAATTTCACCATGAATTATTCCTTTAGATTCCTTTATTTCTGCTCTTTGAATTCTTTGAATGTGCAAGTCTCCCAAACAATAACCCCTCAAAATAAGGACAGAGTAAGGTCAAATAGTTTTAAAATCTCTTTGCATTAAAAAAATGCTTATTTTCATACACACCCCACATGAAATACACAGGAGGTGAACACTGCATTTGTCATTCCTATTCTCACTTATACTTGGACTCACCCTATGTTGAATTATCTAGATTCTGCAACATAAACCATACATCCCCCTTTCTCACATGGGGACGTAATGCACAAAGTATAAATGTCTCCTTTCAGTCCTCAGTTCTGATAGCTGCCAGTGAACAGTCTTAGAAATGTTATTTTCTCCTTTATGTTTCTACTATTTGTATTTGAGAAAATTTTTGTCATCTTCCAACTAATAGTTCTTCTGATGCTGCCAAGCTACACTGGCCCTGAATAAACAGCAGTTCATCATGAACACAACACAACTGTATAGGCAGATTGGCATGTTATTCCCCTGCATCTGTCTCCTACCTAATAGATTACTGTTTTGGTTACATATATATAAATACTATTTATTATTCTACTCAAATGTGTCCATAAAATGCATCTCCCTCCCTGTAAATTAAACTTAAACCAAAAAAATCTGCTTGTCAAATGCTTTGGAAGTAGATTCCAAGATATGAGATTAAATTCTACTTTGATATTCACATAGGACCTAAAATAGAGTTTTATGTGAAATTCATGCACAGCAATGCACAAACAGAAGTCAGCTGTCAGTTTAGTGGGGGACATTCAGATATGAAATCTAAATAGGAGATTATGGTAAGGAACTATGGTAAGTTCAAAACCAAGGTTTGAACATCCAAACCAGTAACATTTTTCTGAAGACTCAAGTGTTGGGTATATTAGGAAAAAGTACCAAAATGTGCTTGTGCTTAAGCATCAAAAAATTACTTCAGTTATCACATTCCTAAATGCAGCTGGAATAATTAAAATCTATTTGAATAAAAAATTTGAACCACAGCAGATTCAAAACCATCCTGGTAACTCTTTATCTCAGTTACCCACTCACAGTCAATTCAAAAAGATTGGGAGGTCACAGGGAAGGGCATGGAGCAAGCACAGATCTAATTCTGCAAGAAGGTTCATAGGTGTACATAAGGTAACTAAAAAAATAATAATTCTAAAAAATGTCCAGCCTTCATGCCTCATGATGCTTTATCCTCTATATTGCTTGTATCAGCTTGAAAA
Source organism: Falco peregrinus (assembly GCF_023634155.1). NCBI lineage: Eukaryota > Metazoa > Chordata > Aves > Falconiformes > Falconidae > Falco > Falco peregrinus. Next base: position 44,885,011 of record NC_073739.1, on the reverse strand, counting down.
TGCAAGGAATTAGAAAATTTCTGTTAAAACCACACGACTGAACTGGAAGCCTCATGAAAGTGACATTGACTAAGGTAGAATCTGCCACCATCTCAGACCACAGCTGGAACTCACAAAGTGGTAGGCTGGGGAGTGCCGAAAATCCCTGCTTTCTGCAGTAGAGGGAGGAAGCTCTTAACCTGCCTACATGTCAAGGCAGAACTCCCCACTCACAACCATGGCCAACTGGAGAGCCAACACCTGCACGCAGGGCGATCAGAGGTATGTTTCTAGGTTTTAAGGCCAAGGACCACTAGGGCATCACGGAGCAAGAAGATACAACATCCAAATGCTTAGCAGCCACTTGTTGATGGGAATGGTCACCACAGCAAGGGTGTGGCCGTACAATGAAAGGTCAATTCTATCAGTCAGAGCGGGAACTAAAGATGCATATGGTCATGGTAAACCCCCTGAAGGCGTTAAAATCTGAATTTGCCTCGTGCCCTGTTTGTTGCTAACTTCTGTCACGCGATCAAAAGCAACACTGAGGAACTGACACAGCAGCTGGTGATCCAGTAGCCTTGCTGCTCTAAGTGGGGAAGTTGACAAGTACATATTCCTGGTGAAGCAATCGGATGAGACAGCTTCACATTGGGCCACATTAATATAAACAATAACAAACGGATCTGTACTGCCTATGTAATTACCTGATCCAGCTACTTGAGGTTCTCTCAGCTTCCTCTATGCTCTCAAACTTCCTATTATGCAGAGTACGTATTTCTCCTGCTTGAGGTTCTCAGCATGTTGATGACCGAGAGAACCACAAAGGTTAACTCTAAACAGGTTACCTGTCCCTCTCCATTGGGCACAAGCTGCAGAAGGAGATCAGTTATGTATACATGTTTTTTCCTCTGTGCTTCACGTCCAGCTTGGCCTTTGGGCTATGTTGTGCTAAACATATTCTTTGGGCGCAGAGCAAACTAGATCAGCTAACTGCACCCGAGAAGCCTGCAGGCAGCACCCACTTGGTACTAGCAATTACATCACCTGTGCATCCCTGCCTTTAGCTAACAGCGCAGCAACAAGTTCTCATATGGACATCCTTTCTGTTTGACAGCAGAAATGAGGAATGGAGCTGTTTCCTTGTAAGAAAATCTTCTAATAGCTAAAATGACCAAAAGGTGGAAATCTCTTGTATGAACAGGGTGTCTCCCAAATGCTGTGCATGGATCATAGGCTTATACAATGAATGCCACACCCTCCAGGACTCCCACCACCTAAAGGGACGTAGGATTATCTATAGTGTTTTCTCCTTATAATGTTCATTCTAATAAACAGTGTTTTAAAAGATACCTCACAGAGTCTGCATGCTCTTTTTACCGGGCTCATAATGGACAAGTGCTGCCTGGTGCAAAACGCTATCAGCTGATGAGAGACTGCTCAGAGCAGCATGGGAATGGGTTTAGATGTGCCAGCACCACTCACCACACACCACACTTAAAAACAACATCTTTAAAGAAAACACACAAATTATTTGAGGATTTAGAAGTGCAAGAGGGCAAGAGATGTTTTACAGTGACATCCAACCAACAACACCGAGGAAGTCATTAAGGCATGTAGAACACAGTCCAAGTTAAGCAAAATGATGCTTATAACATCCCACTTATTACTGTACCCCACAGCCTGACAATGAGAAAACTTTCTGACAAAGAAGTCATTATTCAGCAAACCTATAAAAGCTAAGACCCTATTTTTTCTGTGGCATATAGAAATAAGACACAAGCTTCACACATTACTATTACTAAGCAAAAATAATATTTGAATAATATCTGACAATGTAAGTTACTCAATTTTCCCATAAACAGTCATTTTCATAATCAACAATAAATGTTTCTCATAAGATGTTACTTCGCTAAGTGCATCCAGAAATGAAACACATGGCAAACAGACCTTGTTAAAAGCATAAGTCAAAGAGTAAATTCGCTGGAAAACACTGTTGACTAAACTAATGAATAAAAGAAAGATCAGATTACATGTTTTACAACATCATGACTCTACCTCATCAAATTTTTTGGGTGACTGGTCTATTAATAAAAAGATTAATTACTAATTTTAAAATAAGCAAAGGTAATTTTATTAATATAATAAATACTAAGTAATATTTTTTCTAAACCTTTTTTTAATTCCATCCCTCCCCCAAACATCCATAAAGTTTACTCTTTTAAACTAGTACCAACACAATTCAAATACTCCCTTCACAAGCATTCAAACATTCAAATAAATACAGACAGCTGCAAAGAAGAAACTCTTATAAATTACCAAAGACTATATATTGAAAGACATAGTAGACATATGGACTATTCCACAAATTTGCTAACCTAAGTAAATAACCAGAATGTTGCATGTATTGTAAATGCTAACAGAAAATAAAACATTTCCTTTAAAAATGAAAAAATGCTAATCATTTCAACAGTTAAGCTTCTACATCCCAAATTAATTACAAGCACTGTAAAAAACACTGTTGATGAACTATTATAGTAGGAAATACACTGACATGCAGTGAAACCATGAGAAAGGTCAGTTAGCTATTTATTCTTTCACTACTTTTCCTTACTTTATTGGCATGTGCTGGCTTAAATACTAATTTTTGCATAGTGCACAGCAGGTAAACAGCATATGTAAACATTGTTATTAGTTGTAATGCCCTCTAAGTAACCTGCAACAACCACAAAAAAAAAAAATTACTGTAAATATACCTGAAATAAAAAGAATCTAGCAGTAAGTACATTTTGCAAATGCTAAAATGCAGTTAACAGCAATATGGATACTGGAGAAATTTAGTGTCTTAGCATTTGTAATGGAATTGTGCATTTGTTTTGTCTAATGCATATAAATATTTTATACAATGTTACAACATAACAATGTGGTGAACATTCTAAAATGCCAAATATTTTTTACCATCCAGGTAAACAGAATGAAAAAGTTTAAGAAATCCACAGACTTTTGAAGGATTTCTGAACATGACCTGTTCAGTTATTATGTATTTCTCTTGAGAAATAACATTTTATGTAGACTGTATATTGCTGTGAAACTTCATTCTCTGAAACTCAATTTTCTTACAGGAATCTCTTCTTTTAACTGCATGGTTAACATGACTACAAACATGGATGCTTCTTTAAAAGAAGTAAGATCTCAAAAAAATATCCAAACAGAATTTGTAACTGTCTCTACCAACACCTTCCGATTCATGAAGCCAAGAGCCAACTACCCAAGTGATCACTGTAATGTTCATTACACACAGTTCTGATTCTTCGAAGCTAACTGTGTCAATATTAACCTGACCAAATTAAGAACAAACTGTCTCTTTTGTTCTTCACACTCTTCACATGGAGCGCACAATATGGCTTTTGTCAGAGGTGCTCCATCATTTTGGCTCAAGGAAACTGTCAGTACAGTTTGGGATTCGTTATTCATGGGCAGATACCCTGATGGGTCTAATGAAGCCTTTCTGCTGACAACTCATTTGCTAAAAATACCCAACCATCACAAAATATAAATGAGGAATATCACTGTATCACATTATAATTTGCACAACCAAAGCAATTACCACAATATAGAAGTTAATACATACTGCTTCACACTGTATTCTCTTAATATTTCATGGTCAGTACTTCTGCATGCCAGTTCATTTCTGTGTGATCACTGATAAAACTTTATGACATACTTAAATTGCAATATAATAGGGTAAACACCAATGTTATAGCACACATGCAGAGCTAACAGTCTGTGTGCCATTTGTTGTAAATCCAGCTAATTACTAGAAGCCCCCCTCCTCTAAAAAAAAAAAAAAAAAAAAAAGAAAAGAAAAAAAGGGAAAAAAAAGCAGAAAAAGACTCTCAAGTTTTTATAAAAGTTTTCAGGTAATATCACTAAAAATGGAAAAAAATAGTATAAACAGTAAGCTATTTAAAAGACTCCAGAAACATGGACAAGTATATTCACTATTTTACTACTTTTGTTGTTGTTGTTGTTTTGTTGTTGTTTTTAATCGACACCACTGTTGAAAATGCTCTATACAAAATTCACTGTCTTTTCTGTAAGGAAAGATTACATTTTTCTGTTGTGCATTTCAATCTACCAAATAGCAGCTCTGCTGTACAGGTATTAATCAGTCTTCTGAAACAGCAGCCACTTCTGCTTTCCTGTTGCTGTCTGAAGTTTCCAGTGAGAACCAGGTATTAGGTCCTAAACCAAAGAGCAGGAGAATGGGCACCTGCAAGCTTGTGCTACCCTGCTCTATAAAGACCCCAGTCACTTATGTTTATGTTTAAACTTTAGGCCTCCTGAGCTTAACTTAGAAAAATTAGAAGGAAATTTAAACAGGATATTCTACAACACTACATATAGAATAAAACGATGAATGCCTATTTACCACTGATCTCACACCCCTTACTATAGGTGATGGCTGTGTTTTTAGTCTATTATTTTCATTAAATGCAGAATAACAAAAAAAAAAAAAAAGCCTAGAAGGAAGAAAGATTATAATAAAAGAAATTATCAAGCTTTGTTCAATGAAAGTATGTTCAGCCAATTTCACACTGGAACAGTGCCTCTTCTACAGCACTGGTACATTTTATGATAGTGTCTTAACAATGATCTGCTCTTTATGAATTGAGATTACAGCTAACCAAGTCTTACCTGCACTTGACACAACTACAAATTCTGTGTATTCAAATTCAGGATTGTCCATTTTAATCTGTTTTTAACTAGAATTTATAAAAATTTCCATGTTTTGTATGTATTTAGCACAGCACACAATTTCTACGGAAGACTGGAAAGTCTTGATTCATTCACAAAATTTAAAAAAAAAAAAAAAAAAAGTTGCTCAGGTAGACAGCCAGACTTCAGTTCCATTATTCCACATTTCAGACCTAGCAGAGACAGCTCTGAATTCCTCAGCTGTGGTACAGTGTCTCCATGTATCTGAAGAGACATTATGTCATCCATGTAACATAAGAATGGTCCATTTGGCTTCAAGCATCCTTCCTCCGGCTAGAGTACCTGCCTGCAGCGGCCATCACTGCCACCCACTGGAAGGAACACAAATTCTTATCCATAAGCAAGGCAGCCTCCCCTGACTACTGAGGTGTACAACTGCCTGAAATATAACAGCCAGACACGCTCCCTGGCGTCGGTGGGGTCTGTGCACATGCACTAGATCGGAAGGGCTGGAGGTAAAGTCCTGTAGGCGCTGCTGCTACTGCATGAGATAAACTAAGCGCATAGCCTGGACACATGAACGCACACAGGTAATGGTGTGCACACTGTTGTGACGTGCACTGGAACAACACAGTAATATTAGATGGCTGTGACCACAAATTCTAGAACTAAAAAGGTTTCACAGCAGCACAGGAATCACGGAAGGGATATACACCATCTAGTCCAGTGAGATAAAGGTGAGAGCACTTATCTATATCCACTTACAAGGGAAGCAATTCAACGCACTTGTAAATTGTATCATTGTTAACAAATGTTTTCTGTAATAAGAAAAGAATGATTAATAAAGATAAAGCTGCCGGGTTTTTTGCATTTTTGGCAGTTGATGGGAAAGTAGTTTGAAGTTGTCAAAAATACAATACACAGCAAAACATATAGCTGTGTTCTGTAATAGCCACCTCCTTTTTCAAGTGTGTCTTTAAAACTCTGCCTCTGTAAAATGATTAGAGGGCCACACTAGAAAACTTGCAATCCTAACAGTACAACTTTTGCTGCAAGCAGGAAACTACAGAGAAATGTACTTGCACTATGTTAAAATGTACTCTATCCAGATAATTTTAAAGGCTGAAATAAGTACATACATGTTTTTCTGGAGCTAACTGTACGGAAAGTAAAGTCTCTTATTCTGAAACCACAGGTATGAGTATCCAAAGCCTAAAACTAAAGGATTCCAGGGACCAGCTTATGCACCACTTCTATAAGTATCACCTGTACAAAATATGCACAAAATATTTACAAAATGAAAAGGAAAAATCTCCATACTAAAGTACAGTATAGTTAAACAATCTAATACATTATTTTCCTCAGAAACTTAGAGAAGAAACACTGGGTTTGTGTCTTACTCATTAATAGCCCAAGTGGACATTGCGTATGATACATCTTTTTATTCTCCTTTATATTATTCTGCTTTCTGATCCTAGGTTAAGAACTTCCATTTGATTTTTTCCATAGCTTGCAAATTGATTAAAAAATACTAAAAAAAGACACAACCTACCACTTCAGTTACAACATTAATTTAATCACACACATTTGATTTCACTGTAGACTGACTAGCAAATGGTAACAAGCAAAAGGCTGACTTGCCATAGTGATGAATTGGAACATAAGAAACATCACAACCATATATATACTGACCAGGAGCTGTCTAGTTAAGCCAGCTAAGTCTCAGGTGTAAGTTTATATGAAATAATTCATACCTTACAAAATAATTCCCATGCAAACATGGTAACGCAAAAACACATTTCTGGCTGTCAAGAAAATTTCGGGCAAAATTAATCAACCATTCATCCATTCAGGCTCTTTGCATACCCTTTTGTCAAAGAGGGAATACGAAGAGATTTTTTTTCTCTTCCATGCACTCATTGCAATGGTTTGTAGAATCCATCAAGCCCAAGTTGATTTATAGAACTGTCTCTTAGCTCAGCAGTATAACTATAGCAAATGAACTGGTAACTTCTCAAAAAACAGCAGTGATTCAACAATATCTGGTTTATTTAATTCCTTCTAACTTCAGATTAGCAATTTCTTAAAGACACAGACTTGCATTCTTTAGAAGTTGTATCTGCAATTTTATGCCAGCATGTTTTGTTTCCATTTATATATATATATATATACACACATACACATTGGACAAAGGCATTTTTGGTTTACAACTGATGCTAGAATCTAATCAAATCTTCACATCTTCGTGCTAGCTACTATGCTTCTCTTGCTAGCCAATAAAGCTTTCAAATTTAAAAGCAATAGTGCCATGTACTTTTGTGAGCCATCTTTTTATTATGCTATTAATAGTAAAAATAATTACCCACTTAAAGTCTCCACCTATTTATTTAATTACACAGACAACTTTGCATGCATATTCAACTATTTATTTTATTTATCTAATTCCATCACTAGTAACAAGAACTGTTATAAAGAGTAGTTAAGGCACAAAACCCAGAGATACGCCAAGCCATTTGAAACACTGTTTAAACATGGATTTTATCACTAAGCATCGTCCATTGAACCCCATGGAGCACATTTATCACTCACCAGCTTTGCATTTTTCTTCATAAAGATATACGACCTTTGCCTATTAGATTTCATTAGCAGGGCACCATACAAGGCTCCTCTGCAGATGACAGGATAGAAAGCTAAACAACCTCGCCTGAAGGATTTGTGAGAACAAGCCCATCTTCAATCTTTGTCCCTGGGAGGCACTTCTAACACCTGCCAACCACAGCACTATCATCAGAAAAACATTTAGAGATTTATCTTCAGGCTGGTGATTATAAGAGATAATTTGTTTGGAGTATGGATAAAGTTGGTCTAGCATAAACAAACTACAAGCTCAAATTACACAACGAACCTCATTAACTATTGATTTAACCACTGCAAATCCATGAACAAATGTTGTATCAAAATGTTAATTCTTCCTGAAGATATAATCAAGGAAAAAAACAAAATGCTAAGGCAGGATGGTGAGCTATTCTAATGTGCACTTTTAATGCTTGCAGCTTGAATTGGAAATAGAGACCTGCTTCATCATAACAATGACAACATATACTACTGCCATTTTCCCATAAACATGTAGTTTTGTCTGGCAAAAAGTTCCATGTCCCTTTAGTTGCTAACACCATAGAGGGTTAAAACAGTGCTTTTTCCCCTACTATCAGGAACACTTTCTTTGTTTGGAGACAGCAAGACTAGATGTACCATTAAAAACACTTTCAATAGCAAGAAGTTGGCAATATTGTAAATGGATACCATCACAGGCAGATAGTCTGAGAAATTATAGATATATTTATACCTTCTGCACTATACATATCACACATATCCTCTGTGACTGTAACAGGAAATAACATTCCCCTAATCTTAGAAAATTACTTTCAAAGTATTTTTTTTTCCAAAAAATTCAAGCTAATCGATTATCAGTCTTCAACCAAAAGCGTATTTAGAAATAATGTAGCTGAATTAGTCCCGAGGCTGCCTTTTTTTTTTTTTTTTTTTTTTTTATAGAATGGAAGCCAACCCTGTCCCCTTTTTTGTATAGGAGAGAAAAATGCTGCCAGACTTCCTATTGCAGCCCAAAGACAGCATCCAGCAAACATCTCCACCTGACGTTGTTGTTACACGGTCTAGCAGAGATCTATTGCACAGATGTCTCCACAGGCGGATACCCCCATTCCTTAACACCGCTATGCTGAGGGGGAAACCCAATTCGTGTACTGGAAGTAGAGGGTAACCTGCAGTTCTTCCTCCAGTGTGGCACTGAACAAATCATTGAGTGTGACTTGCACTTAATAACAAAATACCGACATTTCTAAAGCAAATATAGACTACAAAAACTGCAAAAATCTTCTGGATGGAACTCTAAAACTTGCAGCTACAGCAGTCAAAAGAAGGAGAAGAAACTTGGAAAATATTTTGTGGGACAGCATTATCTCTCAGCATTAATTCCTTCTAAAATGGAATGGTATTTGATGTAAAATGATTAGATCATCAGTAAAAAGCAAACCAAACCAACCAACAAAATCTGCTAGGGAATACTGCTTTTCAATCCGAGTGTTCCTCACACAAAAATGAAGCCATGCAGATGCACTCATGCTTTTCTGTTTCCTGTTTCAGTTACCAAAATTCTTAGTAATTTGTAATCCCTTAAATCTCTTCAGGTTGTTTAAAGGTTAAACGACAATTTTAAATCCCAAGTTGCTGATGTTTTTCACTTTTATCTTTTTTCCCCATTACATTTACTTTGCTAATCTATGTAAGCATCTCACAGTCTCACTAATTACTTGATTGTTAAAGCTATTTCACTCTGTTTACACAGAGGAGCAAATTATTTTGCAAGATAATTGATCTAGAATAAAATAAAATGGCCCACTTATCGATACAGGCCCATCAGGCATCCAGACTTGTGCAGGATCCCAACCTATTTTCTCCATTAAAAAAACTACTTTGAAAAGGATACTAAATAAAAAGAACCATTTGGCCTTTCTAAAGGAGCTGTTTAACATTTCTTCTCTTGGCGTTCTGATTGCAAACCATTCTTCTCAAAAACCATACTTCTTCCATTCATTCTCTTGACTCCAAAATACTCTTTTCTCCTACAAGTTTTCCTCCTCTGGTGCTGCAAATCTTGACTTAGACTGTTTTTCACTTTCCCTATTACCTGTCATGAACTCTCTGTTCCCTTTTCCAATTTCTCATTCTCCTGCCTATTGCAACTGAATTCTCAGCAAGAACCACTAATGCCACTTTAAGAATTTAGTTTTAGCTTTTTATAGTTTTTTCCTATTGTCCCAGATCTTTCTAACTGCAAATACGGTTTCCTGCTGAGGCAAAAAGCCCTTCGATTGTACTTCAGCCTTTATTATATTTTTATCCTTTGGTTCACAATAAATGTTTTCCTTTCAGCAGCACAGACCAATGGCTTTGAAATGCCCTACTCTAACCAGATTCTCTGCACATTAAAACACACAAATACTGACTATTACTTTTAGGTGTTCATTCTGCAAGCCTGAATGAATAGGCCAATTCAGAATCACATCAAACCTGAAGTCAATGGAAAGCTTCTCACTGACATAAAAGGATTTGGCAGATGCCACTAATGTACATGGAAGTATTTTCCCAATCAGCTCCCTACAGACAATGTTCATGCTATATCTCAGGCACTCATTTAGCAAAATGCCCTTTAAGGAAGTAAAAGTTCTCTACTAAGTATGTGAAAATTCTAGAAATGCACTTTGAACTACTTTAAGTCAGTTTAGCACTGTATGCTAAATCACTGGCATTTTGCTTGGCCACCCATACTGCCTTGTTGATATGGAGTAACCCTCATCTGGAATACAAATTGAGACAAAAAAGTAATTAATTTTCCATTCATTTAGTTCAACCCTCTGCTAAGGAAGCTGAACATCTTCCTCCAATACACACAAACAAAGAGAGATCAATGTGTTTTAAGTGGAACTGGCTTTAGTCTCATCTGCACTGGCAGTTTCTAAACAGGAACTAGGAAATGGACAGAGATGATGAAATACTGTACACTGAATGTTGCCACCAAAAAAAAATCCCAGTCTTTTTATAAATAAGAGTAACAATTCAGTTTCTTGTAATTCACATAAGTTTTCCTAAGGATTCTTCTAATAAACACTTACAGTTATGCAAGCAAAATGCCTTCAGCAACTCATTTGTTAAACAGTCAGAAGAGATAAAAGAAACCATTACCAACACACACAAAAACAGGATAAACCAAAGTTCTTTGCAGATGTCTGTCAAGGGACACAGACTTGGTTACACTGGGCAGAAGTTCAGCTGGCACCCTTGTCTCTGTTTTACATTTACAGCAGCTAAGACAGCAGCTTTTACCATTGAGCTGGTTCATGTTTCTGACAATAAAATACCAGCTCTGTGTAAGGCAAATTCTAGATGACAACTGGCAGGATCAAATCCTCCAGCATAATTTTTCTTATTCAGGTTGTATGCATCAGAAAGTTGCGCTTTGCTCTCCCTCTAGACAAGTAAAAGTGAAAAACTGAGATGCAAAGCAAGGCAGTACCCTGAATCCAACTTGGAGTTAACCACTCTGAGGCACAGGACCACTGCTCTGTTGACACTGGCATGTAAATCTAGCTTAACAACCACTGGCCCTCAGGGCCCAAAGCAGCTGGAATACATTTAATATTACTCTAATTTTACTTGATACTTACACAGAATGCTCAATGTTTAAAAGAAATTATGACTAGGAGTGTGTAAATAGAAAAAATATATTTTTTTTTTGGCTAAAGAACAATAATACAGCTATTTTGTTGGGATTGATAAACAACAAAGTGCTCTAAATTTCAACATTATAGGAAGAGTTGCATGCACAATCATTATTTTCCAGTATGTTCAGCAGTCAGGCCAATTAGTTTCCAAAAATGTTTGTTGGTGGTGGTCACATTAGATTGGTACTCCCTCTGCAGCTTAAGCTGCAAGTTTTTTTAAGCAAGTTTAAAATGGACTCTACCAACTGTTGGAAATTCCAGCCTGTGCACTAGTGATTCCAGCTAGCAGAAGTCACTCTCCTCACACCACTACAGCTTTCTTCTGATACTTACATCTTGATCCAAGCCCAATCTGTCAGGTAGATTCTATAGTAAGACTGTTAATCATGTAAATAAATATATTTAAAAATAAATTCAGTAACAAATTATAAAATTAACTAAAAAAAAAAATACATAGCAAGTTAACAGCACATATTTGAGTTTGCATAGCTGTAATGCCTTAAAAAAATTATCTACCCTCTGCCTAATGAATACAGTCATGCATTGTCACTAAAGCATCTTTCTAACACAGTAAGAAACAAGTACTTCTCAGCAATGTCAAAGCAAAATTTCATTGAACAAAGCAAGCCACTTATTTACTAGATTTTGTACTGCTACCCATTAACTTCACTGTAGCCTGTTGATAATCTAACGTTTCAGAACTAAGGTTTTGAATACAGTTCTTTAAATGTTGAATTTGTATTGTCTGAACATTGGAGTAAACGAAGTAAAGATAGGGTGGTAGGGTGGTCAAACTTCTAATACACTTACAAATAAAATGTACTTAAAATATATCCACTTCCTACCAACATTATGGAACTCAAGTAATTAACGGAGGTAAAAAATATGCGCATGAGCACCTTATTAATTAGGCCCATAGTTAAGGCTTTCTGTCCTGCTGGCTCATTTTTAGAATGCTCTCACTTCAGCCTCTGTGAATTTGATGCCTTTAAATTCAGGGCCTCATTTAGTTTCTGAAAATGTTATTTAAAAGGTTAACATGTAAATGAGAAAGCTGGGCTCCAAATAGCATCCAGCCTTCTTTCAATCCATGAAAAAAAAATCCGTACAGAATGACACAAGGGCTTTACCTCCGCTACACTGTGTATTGCAAATCCATCTACTGCTGAGTGCTAGAGAGAGGCATACAGTGGAATGCATAATGTATTACCACAACCATGCAGTAGCTGGTAAGCAGTAAAGGGTCTTTTAACCACTTGCATGTTAAATAGTGCAACTACTGTATTACTCTAGTTTTAGCCTCTTGCAACTTTGTTAAAACAACATCAGAATAAACAGCAGTATCATAGATCTACTGCTCTTGTGATGAAGATACTTGTATAATAATCCTTAACAAAAAGAAAATTTTAAACCCCAAATCTGCAAAAAAAATTAAGACAGAACGGTCCAGACCTGGAAGAACATAAAGGCACTAACTTGCCTCTCTGTACACACTAAAGCACAAACCTTTCTATTCCTCTCTCTTACAAAAGGAACTGACTATGGCTCTGCTGTATTCTTCAGCGGTATAACATTCATACATACAAGGTGTGGTTTACTTCCACCACTGTACTGCCACTAGGAAGGAGAGGAGTGAGGAGAGGAAATAGTAGAAGACACGGAGTCCCTTGCCAGTCCTTTAGCAAAATACTGTTTTGCAGATACCAGAGAGGAGAAAGAGGATATGGCAAAGAAACTCAAAGTAGGTAGAAGGAGGGGAAAGAAGGTATCCATAAAATTGGTATATGAGTTTATACCAGAATAATACTTACAAAGAACTCTGTTATATCAAGTTCATTGAATAAAACATTCAAAAACATAAGGCACAGGAAGAAATAGAAAACAAGATATATACAATAACAAGCAGTACATCACCTGAGTACAGGCTTTACAAAAAAAGGGAGCAGACAAGAAGTCTCGATTAAAAGACATTTAAATCTCACCACTCTACCAAGGTTTAGTCTTTTACTCTGGTTCACCCACCAGATGGTGCCCTTGCAGCACCCACCAATAAGCGGAGTGCCGCCCCGCCACCGCCTATGGGCACACACATCCCACTGCCTGCGTTTTCATACCTGTGTCTGGAGGGTCAGTTCAGATGAAACACTGACACTTGAACTTTCTTACAAGAGGAGAGTTTTCGGATAGTTCTTAGCATACAGATTTTTCAAAATCTCATTATAGGTATGATAATGAAGCTACCGTGGTGGCTACCCCTATGGCAGCCCGTATCTGGATCTGTGATGTGAGCAGGAGGAGAATGACAGTTTGGCATCAATTAGGAAAGCACACAAACTCTTAGAAAACACTATTATTTTTTTTTCCTGACACATGGGTGGTTTAACCTGGAAATACTTCATCTCTGCAGAGCTGTGTAATTCTCCCACAGTGATGGAGAAAGCTTTGCAGCTGTTCAGGTTAATGTGTTCCTCTTCATCCACTGACATTCAAATGGGAGGATACACAGCATTCTTCAAAGCTTGATTGGCACACAGAAGGAAAATGTGTAATCAGTGTTAATTTCCTAGTCTATTACTACTGTCTTTCATAATCTACATATATTGTACAAAATTCTTTAGAAAGAAATGCTGTCAGAGCAAATGATGCATCAAATTCAAACAGGCCATCAAGATTGCTAATGGATTTTAATAGCAGCTATTACAGCATAATGGTATTTTCCCAACAGCTGTTTGTTTATAAAATTTTCAGTTTACAAGACCTTTATGTCCAATCCCAGGAGACATCCCTCAATTCATTTATAATCATTTGGTTCAACCTACACATAAATGCTGTCTTATTCACATTGGGTGTGTTTGTATATGTGTACAAGACATGAGCAACTACAATAATGAAAAAGATGGGGAACCTTACAAGCTAAACTAATTAGTGTGTATCTTTTGACTTTAACAGCAAGTTAAGTGTTTTGTATGTTTCTTCTCTCTTCCTGCTCCTCAACAGTTTAGTGCAACTAAGAAACAGCTGCCTGGATTATAGCCTATTTTATGTGTCAAACTAATGTATGATAATTTGTGTAGTTCCATATAGCTACACCTGTCTGAGGCTTTGAAACATAGTGCTAGGTGTCCTAAGGGCGTAACTGGTGCAACTCGCCAGCAGACAATGGCACTATGTGACCTGCAGAAGTGGTATTGAAGCATTAGAGGAAAAAGATCTTGACAAGCTTCCAAAGTTTGATCTGAGCTGCAAGACCTGCCAGAGATAAAAACAAAAAAGCATGACTTTTCCCAGGGTTTTGTTTTTTTTTTTTTAAAATGTACGATCAAGTATTTTTTGATATCTATTAGTTCTGAAATCAGGAAGAAATAGGAAATCAGGACCCTGGCACATTTCTTCCATTGAGTTATGTTCAGAATTAAACTGAACTTTACCAAATGAGATATTTTTTTAAAAAAGTACTGTGAAGATAACTAGCAATGGAAGCTAACTATGAACTGAGCAAAAAAATTGTTCATTTTATCGGATGGGGTTTTTTAGACATTGCATACTTGCAGATGGCTGTTTGTCCAGGTTTTTTAATGATTTTGAAGCTGCCTATGCAGTATAAATTTAACAAATAAGTTATTGCTGAAGTTATTATCTGGAAAATGCCTTCTAATATAGGTACTAATGGATAAGTTTTTTTCCAGAAATATCTAGACCCTAATTAATTTCCACGTTGTTCGCAAATACCCCACTAACAACAAACACTGGAGAATTTTTGAGGATATAGGACAAGTCAGAAAAATCACACTTCACTTTAAACGATGCTCTCTTTGGACAGTAGATGGCTTCAGTTTTCCACAGAAGGAAGCTACCACTAAAATTCTCAGCCAAGACTGCCATTTCCACTGCACAGGAACAGGGGAGCTGGTATGCAGTAAGCACAACATGAACAAACAGTTAATTGGGTACTGTTTGTGAGTAGTCTTAGGTAGCCACCTTACAAAAAGGCAACTTTCACCCATACCATAAGTGCTCTCCTGGGTAATTAACTTACAGTAAATACCAAGTACAGTCAGGCTCTGTAGATTCACATTCTACCTCTGTGCTTGCTAATCTGTGGTCTGATAAGCACTTGGCTGTCTCAAGTACTGAGGAAACTTACTAAAAGAAGAATCTTTACATTTATTTCATGAAATGCCTTGGCATTCATGGAGTTTTACACGGAGAGACACCACTTTCTCTTCCTTGTCCTTTTAATACTGTACCATCACTTACCACTTCTCTTTGGTTTACTCTGCTTTTTCACATCCATTCTGAAAAGCACAGTTTTCATGTCAGAAGAAGTATTAAAAAGTTAACAAAAAGACACAAGGTCTCCCAAGACACATGCTCTAAGGTCAAAGGCCTTTTGCCTTCCCCCATGTTTGCCACGAGAGTGATGGTCAGATCTAGTTCTGGCTTTGCAGCTGGTAAGAGGAAAGCAATTAGAAAGCACAATCTAAATGTGACCAAGTAAAATATAAATACTTATAGCTCTAACCAACTACAGAAAAGTTGGGCTTAAAAATAATCCACCAATGAGATTAAACTGCAAAACCCACAACTCCTATGTATAAACCCGCTGGCATAAAAAAATACACAAAATGACCTCAAGCATGAACCTTACTGGTCACTAGTAACTCACTAGCGTCATATGAGAAAGACCCTATTTTGTTGACGGGAGAGCTCCTCTTTGAGAACAAGTAGTGATACTTTAGAGCGGTCTACCCAGCAAGTTGTAACAAAAAAATACTAATTCCAAACTGGTATTTTTGCTGTTTACAGTTGGACTCTCCTATGTTACACTAGGACCTCATGCCTATGGATATGCCACATAGTATCTTCGATTTGGTTTAACTGAGAAATTCACAAATATATAGAAGAAAGATGATTTCTATTAGTTTTCGAAATCTGAGAAACTGCTTGGATTTGAGCTTCAAGAAATTACCTGTATGTCACAGCATTACTTAATTTTGTTGGATGTCATAAAAAAGAACATTGCCTCAACTTGTTTGAAAAGTACACAGTGTATGTGTAGGTACCTTCATGTTCATATGCAAAAATTCCTCCTTCAACTCATCTATGACCTTTCCAGAAGGTTATACATACTCTTGAGATATTATAACTGGTCTCTACATTAGAGTTCAGAAAGACTACAGTCTTCTGGCTTACTTGTCTGTCACAGTTTAACCCCAAACTAAGCCCCACACAGATGCTCACTCACTCCCCCGCAGTGGGATGAGGGAGATGATCGGACGAGAAAAAGTGAAAAAACTCATGGGTAAAGCAAAAGCTGTGCACCCAAGCAAAGCAAAGCAAGGAATTCATTCACCACTTCCCATGGGCAGGCAGGTGTTCAGCCACCCCCAGGAAAGCTGGGCTCCATCACATGTAACAGTTACTTGGGAAGACAAATGCCATCATGCTGAACATCCAGCCCCTTCCTTCTTCTTCCTCCAGCTTTATATACCAAGCATAACGTCCCACAGTATGGAATATCCCTTTGGCCAGGTTGGGTCACCTGTCCTGGCTGTGTCCCATCACAACTTTCTGTGTCCCTCCAGCCCTCTGGCTGGCAGGGCCCGAGAAACTGAAAAGTCCCTTAGTATAAACATCACCCAGCAACAACTAAAAATGTCAGTGTGCCATCAGCGTTGGTCTCATACCTAATTCAAAACACAGCACTGCAACAGCTTCTAGGAAGACAACTGACTCCATCCCAGCTGTAACCAGGGAATTGTCTTGGGCTGCCATGACACCGCAACATTTGGCGCACTTTCCACCTTTGGCCAAAAGGAAATGTCAAACTCAGCTAAAAACATGGCAAAGAAAGCTTTAAAAATCTAGAAGCCAGCTGTGATGAGAGATGAGAGATAACCAGCCTTTCCCATGAAGCTTTCTTTTAAAACTCTAATAGCTTTTCAAAGAACAATGAGAAACTGAAAGCAAAGTATTTAAAGAAAACACCTAAAAAATAGTAACTGACACTAAGAATTGAGGTCTAAACTGTAAGAGCTGCTTGCGGAAGTAAACTTGTTTAAACAAATCTAATGTATATGTATGTTGTACTGCATATGTACTGAGTATTTTATATATACTTCATATAACTTGTATATATACTATTTCATATTTCAGCAGTGTCCATGAGTGTATATATAATGCATGCAAAGAATGTATTTGTAAGTATATAAATACACATATATACTAATGCTTACACATTTCAGTTCAAGTTGATCCAGTACAGCCAATCAGTAAGTAGTCAAGAAATGAAGACTTTACAAATACTGTAATTCAGAACACTGTTTATCCAAATAGTACAAATAAGCTGTGGGTCAGCAAGTTCATTTACATTAGAGATGTTACAGCAAAATATTCTAAAAGAAAAAATAAGCAACAGAATATATTAATTTATTTGTGGTCATTTTCAATTTAAAAAGTTATGGTAAAGGATGATCTCTTACATACTTTAGAGTTTAATGCTTCAAATTCTCCTAACTGCTACCACTGTTACAGGAAAGCACAGCAACAGACACAGAAGTAAAAGTTATGTTGACATCCTGAGAAATTCAAAGGCAGTTAAATAAGAGACTCTTTAAATAAATAAAATTTAGGAGTTATCAATTTTTTTCAGTGCTTTCCTCACAATTTTACAGTAACTTAGTAGTTGCATTCTCCGTTCTGGCAGGGTTGTGCTCAACACAGCACTTGCAGCTGTCTTTAAAATAAGTATTCTGGCTGATGTGCTTCACCCAGCACTAGGTTCCCACAATTCCAGTTCTAAAGCACAGCCATGCTCTGAAACCAAGTAGTTTCTGCAATTAAAGCTGTTCTAAAGCCTGGGTTTGGGATATATGTAATACTCAGCCATCTCAATTACTCCAAGAAGGTCAGAAGACTTTTTTGATTCAAAGAAAGCCTTTAAAGAAGCAAAATTAAAGAAAACTTAAAGGAGACTAATTTAAATTGCTATTTAAAAAAACTCTGAGTACTGAATTTAATTCTTGCTGCTGTTCTGTGTTTCCCCTAGGATCTGCAACATATCCTCCAGCCTGTGTACCATCCTGATCCATGGAACTTTCAGTTGAATGATAAAACTAGAAAGAATCCAAAAGGAAACTGAAGATATGAAGTATGTGATAGATACCTACTCAAAAGCAATTTTCAGCACTTGTATATGTATACCATGTAAGCTTACTCTCTGAATAGTTTTCTGTACAATAAATGAAGGGGGGGAACAACAACACTCTTTCTTCTTTCAGTGTAGTACAGAATAGTATGCAAATATGCCACACTATATACATATGGGAATGTCATCTCTTCCATATAGAAAACATATTATTATTAAACTCTTTTTCTGAACAATGCATTATATTTCCTTGTACTACTGAACAAATACTGCATTTCTTGCTGACACTGATGAGTGAAGCAAAAATTATGTGCATCAGATACTCATAGAGGAGGAGGCTTAAGGGAGTAGTGAGGGGTTTTACCTCAATTCATAAATCATTATGTGATCTTTCAGGATCCATAATAATAAAATTTCACAGAACTAGCATGAAAACTACGTAAAATGTGGTACTTTCTCAGAGTTTATATGCCATTAATATATATCTGTTCAAATGTTTTGCCTCAATAGTAAGAAATCTGTCTATTCCACAGTGGGAAATCTATGTAAAATAAAATATAATACAAAATTTCTAACAATGCCAAATGGATGCAAAGCCAGAGCAGAAAATATAATGTATCACTTGCTATGGCCATGATAAACTCATAACCTTTAAAGGAGCATCTTCAACATTATTTAACACAAACCAAATATACACTGTTTCCACCAATCACATGAATGTAAAATTATTTTGTCTCACTAACAAGAAAGCTTGCACAAATTTGTGTCTTGGTTCCTGTTAAGTGCTCCTCAGTTATTTTCACTGAACAAATTATGCACTATTTATTTTATTATTAGGAACTTTTAAACTGCTCATAGAACTGTAATGAATGAGAGGTAAATACATCACTGCTATCATCAAGTTAATGCATTTAGCTGTAGTTTTACTGGTACTGAGCATTATTCTAAGACAGACACAAGTACAGTGAACTGTAACAATGTCTGATAACACTTAATCCCAATCTTCATGAAACTTTTAGTACTGAGTAAACATGTTCTGCATTGTCTGTCAAACGAGTCTACATCCTGTTTTCTCACCAAAAAATACCCTCTTATATGTATAAATGGAACTAACAACATTGAATAATTGGTTTTCTACTTACTAGGTAAGATTCTGATTTCAATTGTATCTCGTATGATGAAAAATGGCTTCAAATGAGTTAACAGAAGTCACTGGAGACAATTTACACTGGAGAAATACCAATACCAATGCACTGAAGAGATACCAATACCACTAATAAAACATCTTTCCAGATAGGATAGGTTTCAATGTCTTTCATGTTTCTGCCTTTTTTATTCTGTATCATTTGGAGAATTGCTTAGGGCCTTACAAATTTTTACATAAATTAACAGAGAAAGTATTTCTATATAGCAATATATTTCATCAGAGAATGCAAAACAATGTCCAGGATCCTAATAAATACCGTTATGTCTGAAATGAGTTATCTCAGTAGTGACTTGGGCTCAGATTTATTGTACAGTTCATCAACTTCTCAGCATGCTGGATAATGAATGTTTCATTTACATTGCTAATTGCCAAGCCATGGTTCCTTCAACCTTTAACCCTTACGCTTTATCACATTATCACCATATGTCAATATAATTGCATTTAACATTCCAAATAACTAACTTTTTCATGAGGTCAAGAGACCTTTTTTAAAGCTTTAGTAGTGGGGTACCTTTAAAACTACCAAGAAACGCAACACTACACAGATACTGCAAAACTAATGCTATTTTTTCTTCAGGAAAACAAAGCTTCTATCTTCTGACCCAAAATAAGCTCTTTTCTGTTAAAATCTGCATTTGCCCATTGTAACTAAGTTGCTTATACTCCTGTATTCACATGAGAATTTTTGTCTCTAGTTTTCTTTATCTGTGGAATTATGCAGTTATTTCCACATATTGTATCATCTTGATGTTTATTCTGCTTTGCTCAAATAGTAAAATATTTTACTGCAGGTACCATCCAAGATGCTCTTAGGCTATGTCTCTGGTATAACGGCATTGCTACTCATCTGCTTACAATCATACTTTCCCTCAATGGGAACTGGATGATGTCTTACCTCTAGCATATCTTATGGACAATGTTCATTCACTCTGCACCTGAAACCCCCATTCTTTCGGTTGACTTTCCCAACAAATACTTCTTCCAGCTCTGAAGCCTGCATTGTCAATAGCAAAGGACGATAGCAAAGTACAATAGTTTGAGGAAATGGCCTCAAGTTATGCCAGGGGAGATTTAGATTAGATATTAGGAAAAATTTCTTCACTGAAAGGGTGGTCAAGCATTGGAACAGGCTGCCCAGAGAGGAGGTGCTTAGGGACATGGTTTAGTGATGGATTTGGCAGTCCTGCATCAGTGGTTGGACTTGAAGATCTCAAAGGTCTCTTCCAGCCTAACAGATTCTATGGTTCTATGATTCTAAAGTTTAAACCAAGTCACGCACAGAATAAGCTGTTCTGGAAAAAGCTTTTATACCAAGTGTAACTGAGTCAGTTTTACTGCTTATGCATGGTGAAACTTAAGAAACAAATGGCACTCCTGGTTGGTAACAGTTATGTCAGCACAGACTCTGGTCTCTCTCCATTTCTTTGAAACATGAAACTTGTTGGCAAGGTGCTTTCTCAGAACAAGTCTGAATTTCAGATAGTTTATTTCTCAGGATCTGAACAAGAAAATTAGATGCACCCTCACAGACAGAAATTAGAAATCAGAATAAAGAACATGGGTAATTAAAGATACAATGGAGTAAGCCTAATAAATTTTCCATGTAGCACAAATTTCATGTTACACAGCAAGTAGGCAGCTCATATTTCTATTCTTCACATATATGTGGTGCACATATATACATACACACATAAATGTATGGCACACTTTTATGTGCCATGCAGTGCCAAAAATGAGTTGCTTCACCTCTGAGAACAATGCTATGGCAAAGTCTTGAAGCCCACAAGCTGGTGAAGCTTCGAGTTGGTTTATATCACATCTCATACTGGGTTTTGCCTTTATGTTCCGTACCATAGTAGCTCATGCTCCTCTTCCACCATCATTTTGTACCTCTCCTCTGACTCTTGGAACATCCTTTCTGACCAGACATCAAATCCCTGAAAGCTCCTTTCTTTCAGTTGCTTCCACCACCTACTTCTACTGCAGAAACTTCATCTGACTCTTACACAGAGTACACAACATAATAACCATACTTTAAAATTTTAAACCAGAACGTAGTTGCAGGCATGAAACACCTAGCATATCTTATGAGGTTCAGATACCCCTCCCTTGCAACTTGCAAAAACAAAATACTAAGTTTTAGCACATACTGCTGTTAGCATGGCCCTCTTGCCAAGCTGCAGACAATCTCTTTTCAAACCACCTGCAGTATCCACCCAGTAAACAGCCATTTGTCATTGCCCAACTGATCATCTTCCTGAATGTCACGGAGGACTGTTTCTGCTCCCTGCTAGCTTGGACAAGACATAGCCTTCTGATTTACCTATACATAAAACATGAGAAAAGGCTGGAATCAGAACCACAAAACTTCTCTGAATTAGATTAGAACCAGAAATATATGGTTTGGGTTTTTTTTCTTCAAAGTGTTTCAATCCATTAAATATATATAAAAAGGTAAAAAAAATCAAATTCCCTGTTACCACTGGGCAATGAATATTCCTTCATGCACACCAGCTGAGACTCAGCACAAGTATTTCACTTAAAAGAATTCCTAAATATGAGGAACTTCTAGCAGCATATGTCAAACAATGCACTCCTAAGAGATTTAAGCATATTATGGCTATCCATTTCCAGCTGCTGTGGAATCAAACTTTGTTTTCATGTTAACACATAACATTATTGTCACATTTTATGAAGAACAGTGGCATCAAGCACAGGTAGATCACTGACTGTGCAGAACACCATTTGAAAATATGCTTGTTTTTTGAGTCTTTAATAATTGATCAAAAATACAGCCAAATTTAAACGTGTTCATAATATGAGTTCACAATGGCTGAGTGCACAGTACACAAAGCATCCCTCATCATCACTTAATTTACTTTAACCTCCCAACCATTTCCAGTTGACAGAAGACACTGTAAATCAACACTTTTCTAAAATGATTAAAGCATAAAATTCAGAGTCCAAAATAGTCACTAGTGGCACCTGAGTTCAGCTGGCTGTTATTCACAGAAATTTAAATGCATATATAGCAATTAGTAAAATGACTGCTTTCATGGTTCTGTCCACTCAGGCATCATGGAAATTTCACTGTGGATCTTACTGCTACACTGTTAGTACTGGAAGTCCACAGGAAGTGAGGCTGAGGTTTGACTTCTCAGTAAATATTGGTTTGTACTACAAAACACAACTCCATTACCTCAGAGGATCTGTGTAAGTGTAACTGACTGGAACACTGTAAACAATTAGGCTAATTATGTACATGAAGGAAGAATTCATACTAGATGATAAAACAACCAATATATTCTATTTATTCATCTCCAAGTATTTACAGATTAGTTCATGAAGAAGATCAAGATGCAGCACACTACAGGAGTATAAAACACCCAATAATAAGCAGAGAAAAAAACCTGACCATTCCAATTAATCCCTGTTTAAAAGACTAAAGAAGGGGAAATTGAACGCAACTACAAATATAACACATAAGCTAAACACACAGCCTGTGGACCTTAATGCCAACCTGTGGAGATCATGCTGAGACAAACATTTAGCAGGATCAAAAGAAAGAGTTTCACATTTATTTGAACTAAATACCTGCAGGTGTTGTAAATTAAGTATTTCCTCTTGAATACTTAGAAAATACGTTGCCTAAAGGAAATTATACCATGATTGTTCAATGCAGGACTATTGCATTTTATTTTAAATCTGAACCATGCACAGTTCTCAATTATTTGGCTGAATACTCAGATTTGGAATGGGAATGTGCAGGTTTCTTGCTGGCACAGAAAATATCCAAACAGAAAGTATGCGCATTACCAAGGTCTACTGTACGACCATAAGGCAGAGGGCAGGACACAAACCATGGCTTTTTAAAGACATCTTCTTTTGTAGCTATTTCCTGTTCGAAATTACAATATCAAGTGTGCAATGGCAGGAGTTTCTGTTTTCAGAACAACACATCTGTTTATGCAAGGTAGTTTCTTTTGCTCAGAAATGCCTGCCCCTAACTGTAAAACAGATATATTTTTTTATTTAAATATAACAATGCAGACACTCCTGTGAAAAAAACTCATTCCCATGAGCTGGAAGCACTGATTAAAGAGTGCTTACTTGGGTTGCTGATACACGCTTAGTACTTTGTGTTGCTCTCCAGTGATCTGCCACACAGGCATGCTAAGGAGTGGGGCTGACCAAGTTCTAGAGTCCCTAAAGGATGATTATTGGCAGCGAAGTGCCGCAACCCAAAGAGAGAAAGAAAGCACACGCACAACAGTTAAAAGAAAGCCCCAGGAACTCGTGGGAGACAGGAGGTTTTCAAAGCACTGATGCTGTGGATTTCCACGGCTGTGAGTCTCAAGAAAAATCCATAACCATTATCTATTTTATCTCTCTCTCTTTGCCCGTTCCAAACCCTAGCTGACATTCAGTCGGTTGCTGATCCTCCTGTGGAGGCCCAGGAAAAAGCTGAAGCACCCCATGCCACAGCACAAGCAGCAATCTTTTCACCAACTGCCCTTCATGGAGAGAGCACAGCCCTGGGGGGGCTGGCAGCATGCCAGACTGGAGCAGGGAAGGTATAATTTACACATTGCCATGTAAGCTCCCGCAAATCAGTCTCATGGCAAGAAAAGTGCAGCATTTCAGTCTTCACAAACTCCCAGCAGAGTGGCAAATACATGCATACTCAACTAAATGCCACAACTATATGGGCTGAACCAGAGTATGTTTAGTTCAGTTTAAAAGAACTGGGGTGAGAGGAGAATATTAATATTTTCATTGTCTTTTTTTTCCTGTTCACTCACTGTGTGTTTACCATAAATTAGACCTCCTGAGAGTGTGATGCTGAGCAACCCATATGGCAAATACTCAACTGAGAAATGTGAAAGGAAAATCACTTTTTTGTTTCTAAATTATCTCTAGTCCCTTTATTTAGAAAGTCTTCTTTAATAGCAAATGCTGAGAAACAGCCCTGCTAATGTTATTTATACAAAGAAGAAGAGGTGACAAACTTGTTAAACCAAAACAATACATTTTCGGAAGAATATAATTCAGTCCGTAATAAAATCTGACAAAAAACAGCACTTAGGTCAGTGCTCAGTTCAGATTTTTGGTTTTAAAACAGTTGAAGGAGTTCTTGGTTGTACAGTTGCCATTTATTCAAACTCATCCCAAATCCTTCTGCAGCTAAAAAAACCCACAGCTAGGGTAACCTCATGCTGTTCTACCAGCTGAAGACTTGATCTACAGTTCCTGCTTCAGGACAAAATTCATCTATTCCAACCTTTTTCTTTTCTAGTCTGTGACAAACACTCGGAATGAGCCACCATACACAGATGTCTGGCATTCATCATACCTCAAAAAACCAAATCCTGAGCATGGAATCCAGGCACAGATTGCTTACTGTATCTCTCCGGCATCTTGCAGCAGGTTAAAAAAGGAGAATGGACTGCAAGAAGACTGCCCTGCAGACTCTGTTCACTCTTACCTTTGTGTTGCTGTAAGGCTACATCTTTCTGAGTTTTTTTGTTTGGGATTGGGTTTTTTCCTTCCCTGGGAGAGGGAGGAGGGAGGGAGAGTCATGTTTTATGAAAATTCATTGGACACACAATTAAGAAAAAGGCAAGAACAACAGCAAGACTGAAACGCTGAAATGCAGTCAGAATGTCTAGTAGTGAGATTTGTCCTTCTGTAAAAAGGACAAGAACTGGCAATGCATAGAGACCAACTAATAGCTTTTGTTGGTAAAAGCAGAATCCAAGGTAGGAGAGATTTTCTTCAACTGGTTTAACTGTCCATGCAAAGGAAGAAGCAAAATCATCTGCCACTGAAAGCAGATAATTCTGCCAGGTTCTCTCTTTGATTTTACTACTAAATCTATAGTCCTGTTTGACCTGAGCCGAAGAACCAAGCAACCTGTATTCAGATTCATTATTCCTTCAGAACTGACAACACCATTCTCCCAAGTGTGAAAAGGTTGTATATACACCTGAATTCCCCATCTCTACAATGCAAATACTGTGATTTTTTCTTATTTGGGGAAGATGAAATAATCAGCTGCCATAGTTTGCATTTGGCAGAAATTTAGTGGCCTCAGTAAACTTTTTAATGTTTTATGTCAGCTGAAGTGCTGTGTTTATCTCATGTTCAGAAGGAAAGGGGACTGTAAGAGTTCTGGAAGACAGCTGTCCAATATGCATAAGAAATTCTGAAGCATTGGCAGCTATCAATGCTGATTAAAACTGTATCCTGTTTTGCTTTTTTTACCTAAACAGCAATGAGAGCTCTGTGGCTTTGTATGAAACCACAAGAATTATGCTAGCATGAGAAAGGAAAATCTCTCCATAGCTAAGTTTTCAGTCAAAGCGTGATCTTGTTACTAATCATGCATGACAAATAGGGAGAAAGTTATGAAACTCAAATTACTGAGATTTACTCTTCAGATAAAACAACTAAATAAAAATAAAAAGCAGATAGCAAAAAAAGAAATGCTAAAAACCTACCTAACCCCTGAACACTTCCTACTCTTTTACCATAATCAATATATTTAACCTGTACTTAGAAACTTTGGTTAAAGACATTGTAATTATTTCAGAAACGAAACAATGTCAGGACAAAAAATAACATATTTGTACATAGATTTTCTATGGAGAAAAATAGTACATCGATCCCCAAAGCAATGCAAAATTACCTTGAAGGAACTTTAATCTGATACTTTATCAAGTCTATACAGAAAAGGGAAAAATGGTCAAAAAGATGTTGGAATACTTGCAATATACACAGAAGTTCTGAATGTAGGTTTTTTAGGGGTCAAAGAGCTTGCAGGCTAGACTTAACCTGTATTCACTTAAATACAAAAAATAAAATTTACACAAGCAATCTAGCTATGGAGTTGCAGAAGAAATCATATTTTTTGGCAAGTAACATTCATGCAGCAGCTTTATGATGAAAACTACATTTTGTTAGAGAGGCACAGAAGCTGTGAATAATTCACAATACAAAAGCATGATCTTTTAAGAGAAAACTTTATCCGTCTCCTAGAAAGAGAGAAAGAAAAATTTTATTCTTTGGTAGAATTACAGCTGGTGTTCTTAGCTACTCTGAATTGGAGTGTCAAATAGGGGTTGAAGGGTTTCAACTTGAATAATTCTGGGCGTTTTTTTATCCCTGTATTATAAATGAAATATATTAAAATGTATACAAAATTAAATAAACCTGAAATTTTCAGTCAGACAAAAGACTTGACTTGAAGTAAGCCTGGCAGCGTACACAATTACACAGTCAGAAGAAGGCTCTTCTCTGTCATCATCTAACCAGATGCTGACAGTTTCAGATAAATGCTGAAAAATCTCACAGAACATTTGATCTGTCTAATTCAAAATTTCAAAATGTTCCTACATTTAAAAATAACCAATAGCTTCAGGACTAGCTCCTGATATGTAGCGGAAGGTGTAAAATTCAATGGTGCGTGCTAAAAACAAAGGCTATTGTAATGTTTACAAGTGTTAAGCATTCACTTACATTCCAGTTCAGAAGGTGTTTTAGGCATGTGCTTTGCCAAACAGAAGGAATAAAATTAGTATCTCAAGACAGAGTGTACATATTTTGTTGGTTTTCTGCATTAAAATATCACTACTCTAAATAAATACTGCATGAACTTAAATGTGAGGGTTATTTTTTAATTTCTACATGATACCTACAAAAGCAGTTTGTTTAGAAATACCCTGCACCTCTCTGTCACTTGCTGCGGACACAACTGCTGTCTTCTGTGGTAAGGCAACACTAACACTAGCAGACCCAAAGGCAGATGTTTTATTACATAGCTGGAATTATATTGTAATGTTGGACCAACAGTTTAATGTTCCAGTTAAGTTCTCTCCCACACAATAGCAAAGAAAAAACATAAACTAAATAGCAGAAAATAAAATTTAACTTTTCTGTAGTATTCATATTGTTGTTATCCCTAGCTATTATCCGTTCCTCTATTCTCACGTGTTATGGACAGATCTTAAAATATTAAATGTCCAAGTTAGGTTTTACATTGAAATTTAAAAAAAGTGTATTGCATTTCATAGAAAAAACTCTTCTTATGCTGAACATTTCTCAAAACAGCACCTCCCGCTGTCAATGTCTATGCCCCATAAGCAGCTGAGCTGAGATGCTACTGACAAGAACTAGAAGAATACACAAATGATAAATTAGTCAGCTTTGTAGAAGTCAGGAATGCACTCCAATAATGATACTGTAGATGATAGCATTTTATTTAGCTGACAGACAGTGCATATTATACAGCTGTATTTCATAAAGAAACTATCTTAATTTATTTAAACACATTTCATAAATGATACAAAAGAAAATACAGTTTATCTTCTTGAACAATGTACTTGTAAACACAGGCACATTTTTACTGTAATGTTAGTTAATCTGATGTCTATGCTTATTCCTTTAATAATTCTCAGTTATTTTACTTTGTTTAGTAATTTTTGGACCAAGATTGAACAAAACCAGTAAAGGCAAAATTATAAACAATGGGTCAAATTATAAGCATGGGTCAAATTTAGACCAGACATCACACACATTACAGCAGATGAAATCTACCCAATTTCTTCAGACACCAAAATCCTGACTGCAACCGTACATACATACCGTTGCAGACCTGGTATCACTGTATACCTCGTGCATTCCTAAAGAGATATTGCAAGTACATAATCTCTGGTGCTTCTGGTTTGCAGAGTTATGACAGCAGTATAGAACAGAATAATCAAATACACCTTGCAAAAATGACAGTTGAATAAATGATTATTTAATAATTTAAGCACAGACTGAATTGGACCGATTGATAAATATGGTAGTCTTGGCCAGTTTTACCAGCTTACATATCTATCTGCTTCGCAAGGGACCATAGTGAACACCTTGCTTGACATCCTACATGACCTCATGCAGAAACACCTCACTGAGAGGGGAACTTTAGCTCATATCACCCTGACATCATCTTTTGGAAGGGATCTGGTCTTGATTTTAAAACTATAAGCAATCTTCATGATCACTGTCATCAATGTCAGTTTTGCTGCCGTTTGATTTCACATTGCTAATTAGGAAGCAGTTAAAACAGTCTAGGATTCTCCTCACCAGCTTCCTTTCATACCTGTAGAGACGAGTAATTAACTACAGCAGAGAATTCAGCAGGTCTGCCTCAGCTTTCCACACCTTGGATTGTACTCATTACAACTGGGGTACTTCAGCTGACCTGAGGCATCAACAAAACTGCTACCGTCCTCCAAAACACAGCAGTCTGATGTTTAAACATGTGTAGGGGTATTTACATTAATGCATGTTTGGCTGCATTACTCAGCCCTATAAGGTGATGACTTAACCTTTCTAACGCTTCTAAAAAAGCAGACGAAAGCATGTTCCAGCTTTGTCTGCTATATATGTTGCACATTTTCCTACAGGCAGATCTCACACACTGACATTTTAAGACCTTAATTAAGGCTGATTTATTTAAAAATGGTATGTTTTCAACTCTCAGAAATGATGTATTTAATGTTTTATTTTTAAACACAATTAAAAAATAATATATAAATATATACATACTGCAAATGTAATACAGATAACAAATTCATTTAAGCCCATTTATGCACATTAGTGACACACCATGTGGCAGAAAGACTAGGACTACAAGAAGACCCCTTGGCGATTTATTTTATATTAAATCCCTAATGGCCTCTTCTCATCTTTGCAAAAATATGCACAAAAGTCCAGACTATGCAGCCATTGAAATGAATGGTTATTTATTTGCTAAACGAGAACCCTATGTTTAATGTTCCTTAGACATAAGGTAGTCTGCAAAAGTCGCATTCCTACAGCTCCATACATCATTTATTTTACATACCCTAACTTCTCACAACAGGCATCAGAAAAACACTTCTGAACAGCATCGCCATTGTAAGTTGCTGAGAATTTTGTTTCCAATTCCATTACTGGAAGATTAAATGTTAACATGTTTACTTGGGGTTTTCTTCTTGTTTTGTTTTTAGCATTAAAAACAAATTCATGGACCAATCTGATGCCATTTAAAATATATTTATATTTATACTGCAAGACAAAAGTTCCCAAATACCTAACTATGGTCCAATCATTACAGAGAGACAACAAACGTTCAAACCTTCACAAACAAGCATGTTGTCATCTCACTTAACTGCATGCAACAGTCTACCTAGCACTTGTCTGACATGCTCCAGCTGAGACACAGATCCCTGATTTGCTTTACAGAAGTATTAAAGGCATCACTTTTCATAATACACAAATAGTATTGTCCAAGTTAGTCACATAGTTGTACACCATACTACTACTGCAAAACGGCCTGAAAATGAAACCATCTCTCTGAGATCTGACCTTAGGAAGCAGATCCACCATGCACCCAAACATTTCTAAATTTCCTGTTTTAGTGTTGCTGGAACAGCTACTCTTGAGTTTCTCTGAGACTCAGAGCCACAAAGAGGAAAGTTGTTGCAAGAGCAAGAACTTTCCCTTGGTAGCATCCTCAACTCATTTGGACTACCAGGTGCTACCCAAGGACAGTCAAGCTCACTGTGCCGGCATGAACTTACAGGTCACTTTCTTGGGGCAACAACACTGGCAACAGCAGCCCCCACTGAGGCTCTGACATTTCCTCTGAATCTCTTGTTGGCACCCACAAAGAGGTGGCTCCAACCTTACAATACTAAAAGATTACACAACCTCTACAGCCTGGAAACTGTCTTGATGAACTTTTTTCAGATGACACAGCCAGAAACATGAGCAAGAACCTCAGCAAATCAGTCAGCCTTCAGAATTCAAATATTCCCTTGTCTGCAACAGTCAATAGCAGAAAATCATGGACTCTTTGCCTTGTTTACAGCTGATCACCCTTCCTCTCTCTGGAGAAACCTGATTTACTGTGATTTACTGTCTTCCTAAGTTACTGCAACTTCTGTGAGCAGTTAGAATAAATTTTCATGAAGCAAAAGATTAAGGATTTAGTTGAACAAACACACTATTAAATTCCAATATCATAAGCCATTTCAACTAAACTGAACACTTATGAAACCTTGTCCTTCTGGTGCACTAGACTTTAAGAAACCAGAGAACAGAGTTCAGTTTACAAAGGAAGCATTTCTTTCCCAGGCAAAAAATTACTTTCACACAAAGTCACATTGAGAAGACATTTCTCATTTCCAAGAGAACTCCAGCAGAGAACAAGCAAAATACACTCTCAGGGTATAACATAATGTAACAGAAATTAACTGTAATGCATGCACTGGATTTTGCTACAATATCCTAGGAGTAATCATTATTATGACTTGGGGAAACTTCCCTGCACAGGCAACAGAGGTAACTGTGATCTGGGTGCTGTCACTTTTCTGTTGTCCTTCTCTTGAAAAAATGCTGCCATGCATGTGAAATTCAAGTAGCATATGCTCTGGCAGCCAGTCACTGGAGACACGGGTCTGATTTCAACTTAACAGCTTCAATGCTACCCAAATCCAGGAAGCCCAGATCCAAAGGTAGTTATCTCAAGAAATACAAAGCTGCATACAGCCCCTTACAGAAACCTAAACACATCCACATTAAATGTCTTCCCTGCCTTTATTAATAATGACAACACTGTCCATTTCTTTAATATGTGAATCACTTTTATCAAGAGACTCAAAAATCAGTCAGTTGTCAACTAATAAGCCAACAGAAAATGAAAGTAAATCATATACTGTTGATTGATATCAGTATGTACACACAAATAAAAAGCGCTGAGAACAACTACACTGATACACTGTATCTACCAACATGTGGAGTACATGTGTCCTACATGTCTGTAGGACATGTACTGCTATGCAAGAGGACTAGAAGTAATTATGAGTATTAACTTAAAACTGATGACTTACTAGTTACCATAATTTCCTCCCTTACAAAGTACAGAACTTAGATAACACTCCCACAGATACTAAGAAATCTGCATCTAATAAATACTAATAAAATAGGTTTATAGCAACATATCTAACACAAGCTTTAATTAATTTAAATTCACAACACATTTATGAAATAGAAGATTACTATCCTCATTTACAGAAGGGAAACTGAAGAAACAATTTATTTAACATAGGAAATCAGCAGTAGAAGACAGAAAGGAACTTTGCTCCAGGTCAACACTTTGCTAGAAAAAGCATCCAACCTCTCAAGAACAGATATTTTTCAGAATCTACTTTCAACAAAGATCTGTAGAACTTTTCAAAAAAACAGAAATGACATCTTAGAATAATTTGAGTACGTGTTACTGAGATGTGACATTTGTTAGAATATCAGATTTACTGATCTCTGTTCTGCTGTTGTGAAAGTCTGACTGGAATCAGAGCTTGAGTGTTGGGCTGCAACATCTTCACTCCTCACAATACATATCCAGTGCAGCAGGGGATGCATGCTTGTGAACAGCTTACTCTACCCAACTATAATCATATAAACATAATCGTTGTTCTTAGCAGTATCACCTACATGGTAGACCACTGAACCAAAGCAAATAATCAAGCCTATAGAAAGGACTTTAATGAAAGATGCTTCTGCATATCAGTTGACTTTAAAAAAAAAAAAATTGACCTTGTGAGATTTCTGAAGCAGCAAACACATCAGAGATTCAATACCTGCAGCAAAACCAAGCCTGTCCTTCATGTTCCTGTAATGTTTAATCAGGTACTGTCTATAGATCACTTTGTGGAAGAATCTTAAAGTCATTAAAGTTTGTGTATTCTGAGTTCATAAGAGAATTCTAAACTGAATAGACAGGTCTGGAAAGTTTTGTCTGGAATTCCCTTATATGTGTTATTTTTCTGATACTGAGGAAAGTAACTAGGGCAGAATGTTTTTACAAGCCATCTGCTTTACCATGGTGCAGACCATATCATCCCTTTTGCTCTAATAAGACCAAGTAAAAAAGGCCTTGTGTTGGTCAAGCACTGTAAATGAGTGAGTTCAGAAAATACTTGAACAGAGGGCAGTAATGCAGCAAACACAGAATAGACTTCCATCCCAACTACGAAATTAAGATCACTTTTAGTACAAAGTGTGACTTTGTAAACATTGTAACTAGAAAAAAAAAGTTAAATCTCTGAAAAATTAGCTCTTTCAGAAACAAACTATTCACAGCAGAAAAAAAGAGAGCAAAAAGTGAAGAGAGATACATGTAACTTCCAGAGAAATAACATCAAAAACGCTAGCAACAAAATTACACAACAGATCGGGATTAAAAAACATGTAACACCAGTAAAACACTGACCAGTTTCTTCTATTTACATGTAACTGAATCTCCTTCTCTTCCACAATGGCCACTAGATATATCCTAAGAAAAACAATTACAAAACATCTATTGCTTGACCACCAGATCTTGACACTCCTTGAACAAAGTACGTCACCATCAAATGTTAATAATCACTGAAAGACGCTTGAAAATTTGCCAGCTTTTAGGACTCTGAAAAACTTACTGTTGCCAAATTCAATTTGTGAGTTGCACCCAAAACAAGTTTTAGGTTATTGATTTGATATAATTTGACTATGTAGAGTAGTAACAATGAGTTCAGTCACATTTAACTGGAGCTTTGATCTGTGGAGTACAAGGCCTGAATTCTACATAGTCTATTAAAAAAAAAAAAAAAGGAAAATAAATAAAGTAGAAGATGACAACCTCCTTTGCATGTCAAACACTTTAGCACAGGTGACCTTCAGCCAAATGGTGAGATTGCAAATTGCAAATATATACTATGTAGAAGTGTTTGTTGTTGAGATTTTCTTCAATCTAGTTAGTTTAGTTATTAATCTGTACATCACTATGCAAACTTCCATCAGATTTAATACTGCCATGTCATACCTGTTCAGTGATCTGAACATTAATAGTTTTAATTAATATTTTTTACATAATAGCAAATAACATTTATATCTACTTCAGGTCAAGGTAAATAGCTACTGATATGAGTAACACAAATCACCTTGAAATAATACAAAATATACCACACAAAAGTTTTCCCCAAGCAATTACAAAATGTTTGGGACTGGTCAAGGAAGACAATCCAAGCAGCCACTTTCAGGCTGTCTCAGGGATGCTCATAAAGACAAATGTATAATTTTGATCCAAAAGATAAATTCTAGGAATTTCTGTCCCATCAAGGTCCTTTTGTTTCTACCAACATTTTCATTTAGGCAATGTGGCAATGGACACACTTCATTAGGCTATTTCAAGATAGGTTTATAGAAGGCATAAAAAAATATCCCCTCCTCTCAAAAAGCTGAGTAAGTATTAGAGTGGCTTTATAAATTGTATGCCACACTGTAAGTGTGTAAGTAGGACAAAGTCTTAGTAACTACCTCCTGAAGTATGACAGAAAGCTCACATCTTCGGTTTACCCAAAGGCCGGAATCTGCTGACGTCACTGTCTTTACCCACCACGGTACAGACAAACATGAAGGAATAATCATATAATCATAACCATATAAGTCAGACTAGAAAAAGCTACTGCTTCTCTCAGAGTTAATTAAATCACTTAAAATTCTGCTTATATAAAATCTTGAGAAAATAAATGGCTCAAAACTTTTGTTAAACAACCATCTCCATATGCAACAGGGCTGCTTACCAACTATGCTGTTTAGATTTCCTCTTACCTCCAGTGTCATGCACACTGTGCTAATTGCTACTTTGATTTCTCCATCTGAAATCTCCTTGAGATCCTTCAGCATAATTTCCTCAATACTTACACCTGTTTGAGAAGAGAGTAGAATTTCAATATATACAAGCATCTACAGCTGACAGATGCAGCAACATAAATTAAAAACACAGCTTAGACTTTAATGTTGAGCCTTTTATATTTTAGGACATCCTATGAGAAAACCATAACAATATTTCAAAGCTTAATGTTTCTAGAGGGATTCTTAAAGTAAGGAAGAGATTTAAGGGTGGGGGGGCGGAAAGCAAAGGATGAAGAACTAAGTCTCCTGCAATGAAGTTGTGTGAACACTCACATTTTTTAAGCAAACAGAATTCCAGTTGATGATAATGTATAGACAAACCATTCCTATAGTCTAACATGAAATCACTAACACAAAACGTCTCTGGAATGAGTAAGATATTGAAAACCTCATATGGAATACTATGGTATTTATAAAATATTCAGAAGCAAAAGGCTTAAGTTATTCTGTAAAGGAAGTCATTCAACCTTTCTCACAAACTGATACCAACACCAATGGGTGTTGCTTATACACATCAAACAGTGAATGAACCAACTAGATGTTTAGTACCATAGAAATAAAAGCAGATATTTTCATCAGAAACTATGGTGTAAAATTGGAATTGCTTCACGCTGCAAAGAGGCATGTTGATATATTTAGGTATGATGTATTGAAAATCCACCTATCTCTCTCTCTGAGAGAGATGTCTGTCTAAAATTCTGTAAAGATTCTAAAAATAAATATATATCATGTACAGGGCCATGGTCATGTCACACAATCAAAAA
Source organism: Falco peregrinus (assembly GCF_023634155.1). Taxonomy (NCBI): domain Eukaryota; kingdom Metazoa; phylum Chordata; class Aves; order Falconiformes; family Falconidae; genus Falco; species Falco peregrinus. Next base: position 44,850,133 of record NC_073739.1, on the reverse strand, counting down.
TAGACATGATAGCCAAACGTCTGTATAAAGAAAGCTGCAAGCCACTTGGTTCAATGTAGGGCGGCAACTAAAATGTCCAAAGACTTGTGAAGCGTAGTAGCAGAGCATCCAAAATGTGTTTGCGTGACTGACTTTTAAGAGGCAGCCAAATATCAACTTAAGCCAGTGAAATTAATCCTCTCATTACTGTTCCTGTATAGAGTCCAGCTACTGCATTCAATCTAACAAAAAGATGAACTGGTTAATGTTCACATATTTATTACATTTATGTATCTGTTCTTTTAAAAATATTTATAGATCACTTGTAGACTTTCTGGTGGACTACAGCCCACTGTGCCTCAGACAAATGAATTCATTAATTCAGGCCAATAAACCATTATTTCTTTTATTAAAATTACTGGCAACCAATGCCACGCATACTGAATCCGTTGGATCTACTTGTCCAACCTTTGGCTTGGATAATAGGGTGAACTTCATAGTCCAAGTACATGGCAAACATTACTAAACCAACTTCCCAGGCAACTGGCAGAACTAAGAACTGAGCTCCATAAAAGCCACTGGGTCTTTCCAATCCAGGCTGAAATCAATTCATTTCTGAACTATGATTCCTTGACTAATGTCTGGAGGAACTTCAGGGAACTATGTTAAGATTTATAGCCCTGAATTAATTTAGCTTGCAACCTCACTGAAAGAAAGAGCAAGTGAAGCAGCACCTCAGGTTCTGTCCTTAACTACCAGCTAGGGCAGCTGCCTCAGGCTGATGGTCTGAATTCACATGGGAGAATTCTGCAGATGAGCGGATAAAGAATGGTAAACGAAGACTATGAGTCTGTATGGACTCTGTGCATACCTGATATATCAAACCAAGAAATATCTCAGAAATTCAATACTCACTCTTTGGTAGTAACTTGATAGCAAATGCCATATAACAAAGACAGTAAAACGTGAGTTATTGCAACGATTTTCTTCAGGCTTTCAGAGCATCCCTTCAAAAGCCTGCTGCCAAATTTGGGGTTCAAACATTCCCACTTTTGATCACTGGAAAAATGACAACTATGTTCATCTACTTCCAGCAGAAGAAAATAAAGAACTGCAATTTTCCCACTGCTTCTTTAATCTTGGTCTGAAGCCAAATTCACTTCACCTGTACACAGCACTTGATAAATCTGGGAAGGTTCAGAAGATAAAATCCAATCCCACACCACATAGGCAACTGCAGTCCTATGTCTGCACATGGGCTGACACATTGATTAAGCACCTGTACCTCATCAGCACAATTTTTTTACTAGAATACACTTGTAAAATCAATATATGAAATAAATTAATGTTTACTTTATCTGTAAAAGCAATACAAGATTATTTAGGAGTTCAGTAGTTCCTCAACAGAAATTACAATTCCATGATTCAGAACGTAGGCCACTTCATTTAAAATTAAATATAATACATGTAACTGTCAATGAAGGTAGCATGCTCCAACTATTTTCACCTAACACAATAAGCTGATATATTCTGATACCATTACCTAACTAAATTTTTAAAGAGTCTGAAACATGGAAGCAAGTTGCATTACCTTGTGGGTTAAATGAAGTCTCCTGGAGAACAGAGATAATTTCCTCTCGTGGGGGAAGATCTGGAAACTTTTCCTCTAGGATTGACAGTATTTTCTCCTGTTGGTCTGTAATTCTGTCAGCTTCCAAAGACATGCACTTGAAGAGAATGCTTCCTGAAACATTGAAAGACAAAAATTAATGCCTCCTGTAAACAGCAAAGAGAAACAAGACTGTTTATTGTATCGCCATCCAAGCCCCTTCCTTCTCGGAGGCTGTTTCCACTGACAAGTTCACTGAATTAGATATGGAATGCTTTCCACAGACACATCCTCCTAACACGATGGCAGTTTCTAAAATCTGAACTGGGTGGCTTGTCAGGGCCTATGCTACAGCTAACTGGCTGGTCCCAGTGCTGCCATGCTGTGCAGCACACTTCTACACATCTAACGCATCGCTGCTGCATGGCCACTAGCGAGCAGTGGGACATCAGGGCTTGTTCCTCTCTCCAGCCATGAGACCAAGTGTTGGTATGTTTGCAAACAGTAATTCCATACTGCCAGCCTTCCATCTAGAAATGTGTAAATGAACTGCTACAATGGATATTAAGGAAGAAATCCTTTACAATGAGATTGGTAAGACACTGCAACAGGCTGCCCGGAGAAACTGTGGATGCCCCATCACTGGAAGTGGTGAAGGTTAGGTTGGACGGGGCTTCAAGCAACCTGGTAAGTAAAAGACGTCCCTGTACGTGGCAGAGGGGTTGGACTAGATGATCTTAAAGTCATTAGTCATTTTGATGTAACTGACTTCAGATGATTCCTCATCAATGAATATAACAAAAAAGCACAGCACATTCAACCAAACAAAATGATGCATTCAATTTTAAAATCTGAGAGAAACATAGTCCATTAACTTCACCATAATCGGTATGCTCTTACAATATAGAGGTGAGTTTGGTATCTTTTCAGACAACTATGTGCTGCATATATTCCATCCTGGATGTGAAATGTTCCTGATGGTGCAAGGTTTAAAGTCACCCTTTCATTCCCTGGAGACTGGGATCCCATTTACTAATATATCCAAAGATAGTCTTCACTTCCAATTACTCACACAAAATCAAGGATAATAAAATCTTATACTTCAGCACTGAAATTATTTATTTCTGTACTGTGCACAGTGATTTCAAACAAGCACGTGATTGCATTGCATCATGCTAGATCAATAAGCAGATCAGGACAATACTATAAAATGGTCAATGTAAGCCAAAATGTTTAGGCTTCGGCACAGAGCCAAAAGAAGAAGAGATAAACTCGCACATAGCCATCCTCAATCTCACTAGACCGACTAGGACCCAACATCTAGTACATATCCATTTTTCTCTTACGTGGTCATCACATAAAACAATGAAAACCATTTCTTCAAAATTCATAAAGCACTTGCAACACAAAAGTTTTGTCATGCTAAGTGCACAACTCCTTACTAGACAAATCCTGTGTGGATCAAATAATGAGTAATGCTTAACAAGACAAAAGCTGTTCCCCATCAGATCTTAATTTCTGGAAATTCACATACATGAAATTCTATTCTGTGTTTCTGTTACAGATACTGTAACTGCCAATATTCTTCTAATTCTCAGAATTCCTTCCTTTATGTCAGTCTTGTCATCACTTTGGGACAACGCTCCTGCCCTACTCCATAGCATTAAAAATATTAAAGATATATAGACTGCACGAAAATCATGCATACTGACCCAGACTAACATTTGTAAATTTAAGTACAGAAAACATGGCTCCACAGCAAGCAGATTTCAGATGTCTTCAGGTAAATAACTGATATATCAAAGTACCCAAGATACTTATATATATTTGCAAGGCCTGTTTTTCAGTTCCTTTTATAAGAAGCAAGTTTCTCAATCAGCAGCCTCAAGGATGATTCATCTAAAAATATCCCTTGTTGTATCTCCTCTAAAAGTATCTCTCGTTGTTCCCACTCTAACCAGATCACAGTGCCTGTGCTACATATTCTTGTTCACACCTTGGGAAGGCAGTGACCAGAATGAGTTAGGCAGCCCACAACACAATCCCAGTCAGCACAAAGCTGCACCTGGATAAACGGCAGCTCAGGGACCAGGTTACATGAATTATTTTAGCAACAGCAATCTTCTGCTTTTTCAGCAACCTTTTTTTCTTCCAGAGAAATTGCTCATGCACACACAAAGAAAACAGGGACTCCAGCAGAAAGTACTGAACCTACAACACATGCTCTAAACGCATCACACAGGTACCTACTGGAGGGAGGCTGTAGCACGCCCCGCGCAGCCCTCCAGCAGCACCAGGATGAGCTAGGCAGCCTGTCTGTCTGCACAGGTCCTCACACATACCACCTGTCCAACTTCTACCACAGCCATGTGGCTTTGTGGGGGTGGTGGGGGCAGTATTTGAGGAAGACCAAGGAGATAAAATCTTAAACTGAACATACTGGAAAATGCAGTGTGAGTTGCATATCCAATCAGTCTCATCAGTTTTGAAGTCAACATGATGTGAGCTTCATCGTCTGTCTGATTATACACACTGTACTACTGTGTAGGGGAGGGCTGGTGTCAGCTCAGCAACTTTTGATTCATTTTAGCTCCATATGCCACAAAACATTCCAGCTTGGTTACAGGGTTGATTGTGAACTGAACAATAACTACACCACGGTTTTTATCCAGTCAGTCCTGAATTTCGACTAAGTTCTAAGACAAATGCAGAACTATGTCCTTCCTAAAACATTGTAAAAGCTCAACCATATAGAAACAGTCAAGACAATTTCTGTGTCCCAGAACTTAAGGAAAAGTATTTTTTCCTGTTTCTCACAGAAACAATTCCCAAGCTATTACAATAAAACTAAATAGATTAATTAACTTTTTTTTCTATGTATGTACTTCAAATAGGTGGTGTTCCCACCCAGCACAGGCAGTTTCTGCTTTCAAGTTCTGGGCTGGGACATCAAATTAAACTGACTAGCTCCGGGCCCAATGTAGCTCAGCTTTTCTAGAGCCAAGCAAAGAGGACTGGGAAGCAAGACAGGAAGGCAGCTGGATGAAGAAGAGGAAGTGTCTCACATTTCTCCTACTGCAGGAAAAACCAGAACTGTCAGCAGAAAGCTGTGGTTACACCCAGACAATCCTAGCAACCAGGTCAGTGCCTGGCTGAGACTTTATCAAGTGCCTGAACCATAACAGCTATGCAGCATCAAAAACCATAAGAAGTATTCATTTGCTAAAATAATACATGGACTTCTTTCACAGCAAAGTGGTTCTACTATGGTGTTGCAGCAGCATTGCTCACATCAATAAAACTGGCTTAATTCTCCTAAACACATGGATTGGTGGAAGGAAACTTAGACATTCTTTATCTATTCCTCAATTAAAAGGGATGGAATGATTGCCTAGGACACACTATTGTAGCCCACTGTGAATTTTAACAGGTACTAGTGTGCATTTGCCTCTTGCTTTGCATATGTGTGTCCAGTTCTCAGTTTATTCAATGGCAAGATTGTCTTGGATTTCATCTCACCTTTGGCAGGACACAGACATTACAGTAAAGTTGTAAAAACAGAACGTGTTTTGATATGCACTGTACTGCAGCATCTAACTGGAAGCCTTTGCCTTTTACTGCTCAGTTCACGTCAGGGTCAATCCCTTTGCATATCGTGATCCAAAGCAAACTTAGAAATTTTGGGATTTATCACTTAATACAAGAATGAAATGCAGTAAGCCTGAAACAATGCCTCATCATAGGCAGATGTCTTAGAAAGGTTTTTAAAAAGCTTTTTTTCCCCACTTGTCACCACGATACCGCAGTGCTTACAATTGCTAACTTTTCTACTAGGATGAAAGCAAGAAAAGGATCCTTCTCAAATTAACAGGGTGTCAGCAAGCCCTGAGATCAACATTTATTCTTCCTTCATTCTTTAATACTATGCTTATCAGCAAGAAAGAAAGGCACACATCTTCTCTCCCAAGCATCCTCAGCACCCTTATGAGGGTTAAGATTCCAGGTAATTCAGAAAAACAGTTCACACAAGGTAGTTCTGCTTGGCCAAAGGTCCGTAGTCCCATTTAGTCACGTGCTCTCTTCTAAGTACCTGCTGTAAAAGAGATACACAGGCTCAGAAATCTCCTGCAGTTTTTACTGACTGCTGGTGTAACTCCCCCAGGGTTTCTGAAAGCATAATGGAAGCTGCTCTGTCTGCTGACAAGAACAGAGAAAAGAAATAGGTAATACAAGATTCAATATTATTTCTTGTGTACATCACACTACATTATAGATATTTTTCTCCAAAGGAGAGGTCACTAGAAAACAGGCTAGGACTCAAAAAAAATGTGCTTTTTATTGTTTTTTTGCAAAGCAGTTTGGAAGTGGAGCACTAGTTTTGCCAAAAGCAATTGCTGTGCATTAATATTAAACATGATCTAATGAAGGCAGAAGTCGTTTTGGGAAAACATTAAGAACAGCACAAGCATCTCCTGAATCACAAGTTTATGGCTGCAAAAAACACTACAATGAAAAGACAGGCATTTCTCCTGTCAAGGTTTTGTTCCATGACCTGGAAAAACAGAGGACAGGGAGAAGTGGAAAACCAACAGTCCCTCATGGAAAGTATACCTCAACACTCCAGACCCCCCAAAAAACCCACAAACCAAAAATGTAAAATGGACCCAAGCAAGCAGTCTTTATTGCAATTAACAGTGAAGTCACAAAGCTAGAACAATATTTAACTGGGGGGGGCGTGGCGGGGGCAGCACTGCCTCCAAGAAATCTGTTTCCGTACATAAACACAAAAGTAGCAGTCCAAGTAAGTGCAGTGTTTGGTGAAGTTCAAAATGCTTCTTTCTTTCTGGCATTTATATTAGGGAGGCATCAAAACAGGGAACATGTGAATCATCTGATCAATGTACAAGACGGGGAAAAAAAAATGGCATCATTCCTAGTACAAGACGGGGAAAAAAAAATGGCATCATTCCTAAAGTCCTTAAAAGGGCATTTCTTAACATTTGTCTGGGTGGCTAGAATAACAACATAATTTTCTCTACTGAAAGTCAGCCTGCCCCAACAGGGCACAAAAAGACCTCAGCCACGCAGCTCACAACTAGCAAAAGCAGATTCACCTCCAAAAAAAAATAATGCTGATGCTCTTGCTGTAAATCTGTCTCTATTTACATGTTGCAGTCTGCACCTTGTGGCATCCTTCAAGGCCTTATACAAATAAACATAAGGAGGCATTTTTGAGAGTGCACTGACCCAAGGTACCTGACAGCGAGTGCTTGGAATCACATCCTTGCCAGCTGGCTGCAACAGAAAATGTAATGATTCAGCAGTTTAATGGATCTTGAGTTTGGCAACAGTCCCCTTGTAAACATCTCTGGGGAAATAAAATAATACAGGCCCAAGACTCTGGCAGGTTCTATAATTGTTTGCTTCTGGCACAAATCCAGGGACAGCACAAGCTCTAACTTAAGGCAAATATGGCTGTAAACACTGACTCTCAATGCAGGCTCTGTTCAAAGACCAAGGGTAGAAATAACTTACAGCATGTCTGATGGGAAGACAAAGATACCAGGAAAGCATTCAGCTGAAAAAAAGTCCTTAAATATTAACCTGCCTAAATCAATAATGTACAGTTTCACAGGAAAAGTCTTTTCTCTTGACTTTTTTTTTTTTTAATACAGACAAGCAGGTGAAGTTTGTTCAAAGTTGAAATACTGCAGGTTATAAACACCTGCCTTTGTTATTAAATAAAAAGATTGCTAACAGACTGTAAGAAAAAAGTTTGAAAAAGAGGCAACAAATGAAGCTGTCACAGCCACTATGCAATAATTATTAAAACATGAGATACTTGTATTATCTTTCAAGTCTTCTAGCAAAATACTCACTGGAAAGCCAGAAAATGAGAGACTGGTTCCCAGCACACAGACTCAATTTTAAGATTTCTCAGCTATTTTATGAAAATAAAATCCTAATTCTCATCACTTTGAGATCCACTTTGGCCTTCTGTTCTGAACTTCACCCAAAATTTATACAAACTAACAATATACAGATTCTAATATACATTGGAAGTAACATAACAAGTCTCGAAGACCCAGCAGGGCCTTTTCACTGGCTCTATGCCCACAAGGGCTGCCAGAGAGAGGGGCCATCCTGTGAGCCCCTACGCACGCAGCCACGGGTAGTGAGGATGAAGCAGCCATCTCTACTTCCAGGACATGGTATGCGGTCCCTTTATCTCCTGTGCTCACAGCTGAGATACATTTCAAAAGCTATACTTTATGGGCAAGGACTTTGACAGCAGGCCATGGTATATATACAGAGAAACACAAAAGCTAGACTTGGTAGGTTGTATTTGATCTTTTATTTTCAGACTGCTTATAGATCAGCCATCTACATACATTTATATCTAGGAATTACTTTTTTTTTTGTCTTACCAAAACCAGTAATGGGACTTACTGACTCTTCTGAATTTGCAATGGAAGGTTCTTCAATACCAAAAACCTTTTCTGCTTCCAGAGACCCACAACAGGACTTACTGTATTGCTTAGCCCTCTATACGTACAAACTGTGTTGCTGGGAGAAGTTGAAAAGCACAAAGCCACAAGTGCAGCTCTCTTTTTTTTTTTGTTTAGGCTTTGTCAATCACTTCTCATACCATGTAGGAGAAGGTACGCAGGGACTCCTATTTCCACTAAATTCCTCAAACATGCAATACCAAATGCAGCAACTAAAATGAAATTACTAATTTAGGAAAAAAAAAAAGCTACTATCTCCCTCAAAACTAGAAGTGCTGTATCTAATGCAAATACTTCCAATATTTCTCTAATAAAAGCATTTTATTTTAATTTGGACACAGACTAGACAGCCAAAATATGCAGACACTTACAACCATGTGTAGTACTTGAACACGTTCTTGTTTGTTACTCAGAGCACTGCATCCTCTTTTCCACCATCAGACAGGTATCCTGTGAGATGCCCAAAAGCCTTTTTTTTGATTCTGCCTCCAAAATCTATTATTATGCTTGGTCATTTACCTACATTCCTGGATAGCTACTTAATAGAAATTTGGAGCTTACAAAAATGTATCATGGCATGTTTATTAGAGCTTATTAGCATGGAAATGTACTAAAAGAGTAGGCTAAATGCTGCATTACTGTTAATGCTTCTTCTATGGAAATATAAAAAAAAAAATAAATTTTGTAATTTCTCATAACATGCTCATTACGTTAGTTACCACAGTTATAAGTACAATGACAAGCCAAGACTCCAGTAGCTTCTGAAGTCTAAGTGTAAGCAAGTTTTCATAATTTTCATTAAACATGCCCACATTAATTTCTTAAAAGAGCATTTACCAGTTGCACATCACTTAAGATATAAAACCTTCAAAATTCATTTAGCACTATTAAAATTCAGTAAATAACTTAAAGCCAGCAATCAGTTCTTCTCAACCCCAGTTTTATTTCCAATTGAAGAGTTCTGCTGCAGCAAATAAACTGAGTAAATCAATACAAATGACTATGAAGACAGAAATGAAAATACTTCTGACTGCTGAAGCCCCATCCTTTGTACTCTACCAGGCATACTATATAAAAAAGGAGAGTGCAATGAAGATTTGGTTACAGTGTTTTTAAACCATAAAAGTTTCACATCACACCATTAAAACATCATTTATAAAAAGGTACCATCATTGCGACAAGCTTTAACATGTAAATATTAGATTCCAATCCATATTGTTGTCCACAGTGCCCCTGGAATCGACGAACTGCACAGCTTTTCCAGCTACCCAGCTGGTATGTCGACAGCTCCATTTAATATTCTTGTCTAGTGATACAGCAAAGACCTCTCATGCCTATTTTTAAATGCACATTTTTAATATTCAATATAATGTTACTCTTTAACAAACTCTTTACTCCCTGCTTCTTTTATGAAGCTTCCCGTGGTCTTTAAAGGGATTGTTAACCAAAGAATGGATCACACTCTTTCTGCATGAGCAGATTCAGAAACACTCCATTAAACCTTTCAGTATTTAATATAAAGAGTAATCTCTCACCTCTGAGGAGATAAGCCAGTTGCTGAGTGATTAACTCTGGTGCCTCTTGAAGAATCTCTTTTACTACTAAAGAGGAAGACGATGCTTGTAACTCCAGGCTGCCATCACACTGCTCATCTGGATTGATGACTTTGACAACAGCTGATTCCAAACTTTTATCCTCACTATCAAGCAAATTCAAAAGTTATATATATATTTCTTTCTAGCTGCTTAGACAATGCAGTAAAACAGTGCAAAAATTTTTGTAAAGATTCCAGACTAAAACACTAGTGTTACTGCTCCTTGAAGTCTACTATAAAGCCAAAGAATGTCATGGTAATATCTTAAAATCTATTTTTTTAAAATGAGGTGTTCATGGTGTTTTATTGCTTACCACATCACCAAGTACTAAGATTTAAATGTTTACATTTCTATTATCAAAATCTTTAAAAACTAACAATTTGAAAAAATATTTCTACATGTATTGGAAGTATCACTCTTAATATAGGGGAGGATTTGGGATTTTCCCTATTGAGTATTTTGAAAACTTACAGATCTTTATTTTGCATTTAGACACTATGTTCCTGCTTATAAATATAATAGCAACAGCAAAGATAAACTATATTTAATAAATAATATGTTAATCATAATTCTTTAGAAGGAAGAAATACAGGAAAGGACACTAATAAACAAAAAGCAAAATTTACAGATAATTTTTACTCTGAAAAAGAGAATGATGTTCTGAGCTGACTAAAACTAAAGAATCAATACCTATGAGATTTACGTATGTTTCTCATATTAGGTGTTTCTAATCTGCAGACCCCTCGGAGTATGACGGGGCGACAGCACAACAGGATATTATTCATCTGAAATGAAGTTCTAAAGGGAGCTGGAAGTAAACAGCATCCTTCACTCTGGGCCAGAGAAGCAGGCCATGCAAAGAGGCTCCCTACAGATGTTTCACTATTAGCTTGTAGATACTCCCTCTTAAGGATGAGTATATGGACTATGGTCTTCCACTGAGCAACTCCAAGCCTCTAGCACTGACAACAATTTGAGAAAAATCCTGTAGTTCGTAAGGACTGCAATAATCTAGCAGCCATCTTAACACATGCAAAAGTGGTATCCATCTCCAAACCACTAGGAGAGTCTTAATGCCTTTAGTGAAAGCCAACTAAAAGGCAGGAAGAAAACTAGTCACAGGAAACTTCCAGACTATTTGAACTAAACTGCGTGAGAATACAAGGTCCTTAAAACAGGGACATCCATTAGAAGTGACAGAAAGGTGACTATTTAGGTTGTTACATTTACTGGACATAATGGGAGTTAAAACATACTTTGATTTCCTCTCTTTGGTCTGTGTTAACATTGCAATACCAGTATTAATGCAGAAAAAATGTAAAAGAAAATTTTTAAAGCAGCTCAAACCCACATAAGCCATCTTGTTGTACATACAATGCAATACCTTGTCAGCATGTTGCTGTTTACAAGTGTTAAAGACAATTTCCCTTCAGCGTTCAGCTGGTGCAAATTGATTTCATCGCGGAAGATATGGAATGACTCCGGGATATTCAGTTCCTCCAATATACATCTTGTCTCTGTGAAGTAGCTAAAATCTTGTCTTGGTATGTTCAACACCGGTAAGCAAAGAACATCAGGAGGACTGACCTGTAACACAGGTGTGCATTTGTCAGAGTCGCAGAAAACAAAAATTGGTTTTTCTTAGGAAAATGTTTTAACACAGTGAGCAATTAGAAAGAGCCTGATTTTTCTGTTTGGTTTTTTCCCCCCCTTCTACTTCTTTTTTAAGAAAATGTGGTTTGCTTTTTCTCTTGTTATTCTGTTTGCTTCCCACAGAATCACTGGGAAACCAGGAAGGAGGAAGAATGATGTACAGGGGTGAACTTCTGCTGCTATTGAATAAGCCACCTAATACACATTAATTTTAGTATGGAATGAAATGTAATTGTTTCTACATAAAAATCTCACCCCTGATGGTAACAAAATCATTGTCCAGAATAACGTTTCTACTGTATGTTGTAGTTAACAATCAGATGTCTGTAACAACATGGAACCAATGAGTTAAGACCACTCAGTCCCATTCTCCCCATTACCTTGTCTAGAAAGTAGGCATAGGCCAGGGTAGAAATAAGAGAATCCAAATCACAGGACTTATTCCCAAGAACAACATGGACTTTCTCCAAGCATTTGCTCCTGTTCTGTAACAGTAGTAGAAGACAATTGCAATGAGTGACAATGACGACAAAAAACAAAGGCCTATCACCATGGCACTTTGAAAGACAAGTTAAATATCATGCACCGTCCACACTGTGGGATCAGACATGTTTCCTTGGCTTCACAGCTCCCAGGAAAGCCAAGAAACCTGGTTTTCATAAGAGACCCCGGTTTAGAACCCAAACTAGATGTCGCCCTTTAGCAGCCAAACATCAGATAAGCAGCTTCATGTGTATGTGGGAAAAGCTTTTGAAAACACTTCGCAGGTCTAATCAGAAAAAGAGTTCAAAAGAGCGTGGAAATACACACAGCAAACTATACACAGCAAGATGTAGTTTTAATTTTCCCTTTTTCCTTTGCTTGCTGAAATCAGTAACCAGACAAAGTTTTTGACTGACTCCTCAGAAGCTGAACGCCCCCAGTGAAGCACTTGAAGTTGTTCTCACTTGAAAAGGGAACCAAGTCTCTTCTGCATTTAATAAACTTGAGAGCCTTCCAAACACAAGGAAAAGAACACAGACCAATTATGTGAAAGGAAAATATTCCAGGGAAGTGTCTACCTTCTTCATAATTGCACACACAAAATGTAAGATGATGTTTTTCTCTTGTGCACATCATTAATGTCAAGCTAGCTGCACAGAAACATTGCAGTTTGTTTTCTTCTAATGAGCTATGCCTCTTAATTTGAGAAACATCTGACTGATGGTAAGGTAGATGTTTCAGAACCAAATATATGCAATTAAACATTTTTGTTGTAGTACACAGGCTGATGTACTTGCTTGATATTCTGAATTAGGATTTTGGGTATCAAATAAAATGTTAACCAAATATATGCAATTAAACATTTTTGTTGTAGTACACAGGCTGATGTACTTGCTTGATATTCTGAATTAGGATTTTGGGTATCAAATAAAGTGTTAATCTTTCAACAGAAGTATAGAATTAGTATATTATCCTCAATAATTATAAATGTGCATTTTTTTTAAAACTAACCTTTTTTCTCTGTGTCTAATTTCACCTGTATCTGGTTATAAGGAAGAAACTCAATTCTTTGTACCTTATATGGAACCCAGCCATCAAAATACCTTCGGGTAATAAAACCAGGACACCTATTCTCCATTCCCTATGTACAGGGAAAGACAGCCAGCATTCTGAAGAGTACAGTGTCTGGAACAGATACATTCATTTCAGCTGTAGGTCTTCAGCAGCAATAAACTATCTCAGTTTTCCTCTTTCCAATGTATCTGTTGCTATATTGTTCTGCAACATATATTTCTGATTAATCTGCCACCCTAAAGAATGAAAATAAAGTTCATGAGCTCATCCTTTGTCAGTATTATTCAGTGTATAGAAGTCTTTTTCTTTAGGTTCATCGTAACTGCAAAAAAATGAATGAACCGACAAATTGATTATTAAATCTACAAAGTCACCCACATCTAGGAGCTCAGTGCAAACAATAAAAAAAATTTCAAGCCATCTGATGCTGTTCTGTATCTACATGTTCTGTACCTATAGAAAAACTGCTTCTTATTGCTTACATTAAACAAAACACTATCCCATACAGAACTAGCAACAGTCATCTGAGTTTCAGTGATGAATGGCAGACCTATTTGTGTCATCAGGTACGTAAGTGTTCTCTTTTGAAAAATCAAGACATTTTTTGTGTTGTCTTTAGAATCCATTCTCCCAAGCACTAAAATCTGCACAGTTGTTTTTACAACTCACTTGATAGCTGTAGCTTTGTTAAACTCACATGTTAGCTCTAGCATTGTTACACAGGTATACTGCAACTCTAAAATCTGTAGAAAATCATGTGGGAGGAGAACCGCGAAAGATGGGAAACCATCTTTGTCTTAAAAACTGTTTAAAAGGAAAAGATGAATTCACATTTCTAAAAAAAAAAAAACCAACCAAAAAACCAACAAACAACCCATCATCTTTCACTCATTTGCATGTGCCCCCATGCTGCCAACCCCCCCCCCCCCCCCCCTCCCGGCTTTATTAACTCTTCAGGAATGGAGACAGAATAATGACACAAAACATGAAAAAATTCAAGACTAAAAGTTTCTGAACCCTACACTTGACTTCTGAAGAAATGAGAAAAGCATGGCTGTACAAAGCAGAATGCAAAGAGAACACAGTGGGACAAGAAAGCTCTGGAGACCATCTCTTTGTAATGCAAACAGGCCAACTAGCCATTTAGGGACTGACTTTTTAAGTCCACCACACCAGAATTTCATCAACACATACAAACCATAACAGACCGTGGAAGGACAGGCCACCTCTTTGGACTATTCTCAAGAGCTTAACAAGAGCTCTGAGATAGAACTTAACAAGCTGATTTTTTCACATGACAGTAAGCAGGCTAACGGTGAGAGGGTGTATTTCTTCATCAGCCTGCCAACATACTATTCCTCTAAACAACTACTCGTTTCCTCCAAAATATTTCTGCCCGAGACAGACATCTGGTTGAGGTAACCTGCTAGCTACTGCCAACTCTTTCCCAAAGCAAAGGGAATGAAAAACAAATTTCTGAAGACGTTCACAGGTTTCTGTTGCACACTGCCTTTCCCTGGTCACTCCAGAGAGGGCATATTTTTGTTTCATCCACTACAATTGGATATTTTAATGACTGTACTCTACCTGAGTAAGAATCTGTTCATTTGTATACAACTACCCCACTTCATTCCCTAATCTCTCATTTGCGACTTTTCGCAAAGTGTTTTTCGATGGAGTTTTTCTAAGAAAATGACAGCTGTTCTACTAATGTTAAAATACGAAGTCAACCTGTAAGCTGTCTTCATTAGTAATTCAAGTTTCTGTTTCACAGATTTCAAGGCCAAAATCGGCTAGAACAGCAAAGAAAGTCTGTACTTCATATTCTGGTGATGTAAGACATACTGATGAGAGAGAAGTGACAATTCACATCTTGTTTCACCAGTCTGAAGAATCTTCTTCACTAAATACAAGTGTGAAAGCATGATTTTTGAAGAGGCACCTTCCAATACCAAATCATGTCTTACCAAACTAATTATTATAAATAAATTTATATTAATAAAGTTGTAGAATATGTTTGGACAGTTAATTCTTCCCGTAGTTCTGCAAATTCATAAAAGGAGTAAAACATAAGAAAACCAACCTAAAATTTCACTCTAATTACTACTACAAAGCACAAGAAAATGTTTGCTATTATTTTCCTAAATTAAATCATGCTTTTTCTTAACAAATACTCTTATCCACATAAGTAATCTGTTCTCTCAAAGGCAAGTTGGATTCAATGATTCTTATAGGTCCCTTCCACTTGAGATATTCTATGATTCTATGATACATTTCTAAAAAAGAGCATAAATTTGATATAGGTGGAAATAGATCAGACTTGCAGACAATCTGTACCAGCCACTGTTAAGAAGTCCCACCCTAGTATCCGCATTCACATAGTTTGTGCCGTCCCATTAGAGGCAAAGTTAACAGGAAGATTAGAACCACTGGGCTAAACAGTAACTCCCCTGAGGACATGGATATAACTCCAAACCACAGACCATGAGCTACAGTCTGACAGCTGTCACATGCAAAACTGAGCAGCCAAGGACATTTACAGGGAAGTACATAAACAGGTACATGCTAGCCCTGACACAGCTCAGTACACTAAGAAGGAATTATTTATCTTCCCATTCCCCACTGATAACCACTAAAATAACTCAGTGACACATTAAAGATCACACATGCATAACCTACGCACATGGACAACACTTTCTACTGCAAGCTTCTTTATTATTTGAACTGAGTATTTATCTGATGCCAGAACCACAGACGATGTATTTATTACTCAAGACAGCTAGGTTTTCTCTCCCCCATTCTATTTTAACAGAGGAAACCCTGTACCAACAATGCAGATACTTTAGCTAAAGCTTAGCAATGACCACAGTGTTATACATGTGAGAGAGCAGGTGAAATATTGTTTCATCCCCCTGCTGGACAGACAATTTGAGATTTGTGCATTGGGTAACAGATCAACTCTGCTAAACTGCAGTGATAAAAACCTGAATGCTACTGCAGACATTCACCTTAGTACAAATAGGTGCTGTCTACCAATTCTACCACGGGACTATGAAAGCAACATTTTAAACCCTCAATCTGATTTGCAGCACCTTGTAAGCTGTAGAAGTCAGTACTTTCAGCATGATGTCACTGCCTCAGATAATCATTACTGGCAAAAAGACACCACCATCCATGGATAAAAATCATGAGATACTCCTTCAGGACCAACCAGGTCCCATAGTCTACTACCAAAACATTGCTTAATGCAACTTTTAAAGCAATCAAAAGCTAGCATGAAGGAGGGTGCTGACAGATCTGAAGTTACACTAAGAAGAATAACTGAATAAATTGTTATTAAAATGATGGAACCCTCAAAATAACCTTTGTTTTCATCTTCCAGGGCTCAAACCTGAACTTACCTATAATAATATAAGCAGAATCCCGCACAAAGCAAGTGTTCCCTGCGACAGGCTGTGGTTCTTCTGTATTTGGAACCATGGTGTGCTATCCCCCAATTCTCACATCCAGGTAATGGTTCTCAGATCTTCCATAAGAAGTAGCATCCTCTCGCTCAGGTGACATCTTAGCTCTGACAGACTTATGCATAAAGTTTCCTCCGTTAAGTTGGCACCACCTCTTCTGAGGCTGAGGGAACTGTCTCCTCAGCTTCTACGGCTGCTTACGGTTCAGAAACCAACATGAAACCAGCATGAGCTGTTGTTGTGACCCGATTTCTTATCTATTTTTTTCTAAATATCAAGGCACTAGGTAGACCTTCCACTGACTGTTCTCACATACTGCTTTAATGATCAGTGATACTTTTTTTCACCTTTTGTGATCTCAGCTCTTCTGCTCAACTAAGCATAATTGTATTCTCTTTTCCTTCCCCTCCTGCAGGTCCAAGACAATTTCACCAGCATTTCCTCTCCCCATGTACAGCTCCCTGAATGACTTTTTAGTATCTTACCACTACTTATTAATAATAGCCTTCCAAAAAGTATACTCTCCATAAAAGCAACCCTGGAGTCTGCCATCCCAGGGCCACCCAAGCTTACCGTTTTCCTGATGGGTCTGAGACTGCTACCTCTTTCATCCTCTCAGGCAGTTAGTTTGCATAGTCTCCTGCTTGCTCATCAGCCAGCTATGAGAAAAGCAGGCATGTGGATGCGAGGCTTCCTCTTCCAGGTCTTTCCAAGCAAATAGCCCAGCATAGAAGCCCACAATCAGGAAGAAGATTTAGATGCATAAACTCTGTGATACTTAGATGCAGTAAGACTAAAACATATTAACTCCTGCAGCTACCACAGCTAAATCTGAGAGGAATTATGAATTCTCAATAGCTCTAAGAATTAAAAAAATTAAGAGACTGATGATGAAAACTGGAACTCATAACGATCTTGCAAGACAAGAAATACTGGAGACCTCTTCTAGTATAAACGGGAACCCCTACAAAACACGGTCTCAACTACATGAGACCACTGATCTCTGTCAGTGCTGATAGGTTTTTGTTTAGCTAGATTAAAGCCAAGTTGTAAAATGTATAAACACTGGATGCTTGGGATGAAATGACTTAAAGAAATGATGTGTCATTCTCAGATGGTATCAGTCAGGATAATTCAATTCAGATCAGGCTGGACAGATCAGCAGTCACTTACCATGCTAAAAAAAGAGATTTATAAACATTAAGCTACTTCTGCAATCTAGTAAGAGATCTCTTCCAATACTCTGATACTTGCAGCAAAGAAACTCTTATTGGCCCAGTTTTGGTTTTATTCACCTAAAAGCATTAGCAGGGCAACTGTATCTTTAGGCAGCTGTATCTTTATGCAACTGCAGTCAAAAATAACTTTCTACTGTTTCTTACCTGCCTCAAACAGCTGATTCATTCAATCATACTGCATATACTAGCAATCAGGTTTGTAAATCTTTGACTAGGATGTATTACTACAGCGATTCATGAAATAACCACATGCCAGTCAAAAAAGACAGTGTCTCTTCTTTTTTTCTTCTGTTAATACAGAAGCTGAAATGATCTTGCAAGACAAGAAATACTGGAGACCTCTTCCAGCATAAACAGGAACCCCTACAAAACACGGTCTCACTGTCTCAAGGCAAAAATTTTTGTTCTTCTCGCCCTCCTTCGTACACACACAGAGGCAGCCACACACACAGCTTTGCTTTCTCAGCCAGTTTATTTTTTGCCTCAACTACCACTGGATCTTCTGTCCTTCAACTGCAGCAAAATCACTGCATTTTGCTGCTGGCGATGAGACAGTACCTCTCAAGGATAGCAATTCTTTAAAGGAAGGAGCTATATAGCTCAATAGAAGCATATTAATGTAAGAGGAAGATGCAGAGATGCATAATAACGCAGCGTCAGACACAATTCTCAAAGTTTTATTCAACCTGGTGGCTGAAGCACTAACAGGGGAGCATGGCTGCACAGACATACTTAGCTTTCCTGGAAATGTATGGGGAAAAAGCCTGCCTGGACCAAGGACAAGCTGGTGACAAACACCGCAAGTGAGATTTTATATCACTTACTTACATGAGAGAGGATTTTCATACCTACTCATTACCTTTGCAATCCCTCTCCAACCCAGAGGCAGAACTTATTGAGTAGTCATTTTGGAGTATGTCTTGCATTTGCCTTATAGTATCAGGCATTATTATACTTCTATCAGCCTAAGGGCTTTTAAGTTGCTCATCTTTCTCCATTGTCGAAGAAATGGCTTTAAGCCAAGGCAAAGTTAATTGAGTATTTTATGCAAAATTCAAGTTAGTTTAATATTTCATAAGTCTTTTCACAAGAAAGCTTTTTTCTGGCCTGGAAAAAAAAATGGTCTCTCATCCTGGTAAGTCTTTGTTTTCCTTTATTTTTGAGAACAGAAGAAAAAACTATGATATTTCTCTGCCCCTGCAGTATCATTTATCATATACAGTATATATTTTGTACTTTACTGTAATAGTTGTAAAAAAACATGTTACATAGTGGGTTCTTCCCTAAGGAACATAATTTAATAGAGAGAATCTTGAGTGTGCCATATTTTAATCACTACCTGTTGGATCTATATTGTACAATGTTGCTTTCCTTATGGATCAAAAAAACCCCACCTTTTACAGCCAACATCAATCCTACTAGCAGAATAAAGTATAATAAAACAAAAGGGCAATCTTCTAAATGCACACCATCTGCTTTTGTATGGGAGGCATAGTCTTACAAAAAAGACAAATTAAAGTGGAAGGGTTAAAAATTCAGTACCTTGGAAATGGCTAGACATGCATAAAATATCACCTGGTATTTTGTGTTGAGTAAGATCTATGACAATAGACTATGACTAGTCTATAACAAAGAGTAGGAAAAGGTCTTCACACCTTAGTTGTCATGCATATAGAGCTCACCTGGGGCCTAAATGATGCACATATTTCACCCAGCCTCACCTGCACTCCTCTCTCTGATGGTGACTGCACTTCCCACAGGAGGTTGAACATAGCCTTGTTGGACGAGCATTATTGGTTTTCTGAAGTTAATACCTTAAAAGCCATACTTTAGAGCCAAGAGCTTGCTAAAGAGAGTTTTATTTAGAAATGCCATTTCCCAAAATCACACTGCTCCACAGAAGCATGCTGATCCTTCAAAAGTAATAATGGAAATGAGGCAGGTTAACTATCTGGCATGCCAGCCGGGCAAGGAAGTCTTGTCGCTAGATCGTTCCTGTAATTTCCACAAAACAAAAGCTCTCTTTTCCAGTCATCTCTAATCAAGAATTGGCACGGTCAGCTATTGCTGCTGAGAGCTCAGTTCAATATTCCTGTATTACCAACAGGCTCCGATTTGGCATTCTGCAGACAAACTTCACACTGTTCAAGAAAGAATTCCTACCGACTGCAAACATCTACTCTCTCTTCACTTTCAATTAACTTTACAGAATGTAACTGCATGCAAGTCTGCTCTGCCTGTCCTTTAAACATCTTCTCTCTAAGCTATGACATACATTTATTCACACTGAGAAAAATAAAAACTATCAATGGTTTCCTATGTGCAATTTTCATCCAAAAAAGAATAGTTGGAGTAACTAAATAATGCAGAGATGCCACTTAAATATCAAAAGCACCACCACAGAATTAAAAACATCAATCAAAACCTTGTTGGCTCCTTTTAAAATTAATTTGTCCCATTGATTGGTTTGGCATTGATTTTCCACCACTTCGCATAAGCTTTACATGTTCACACTCTCTTGCTTCTCCAACTTTTTGCCTTTAGGGCCAGCTTTTGAGACACCACTTGTGCTGGATCATGGGGTTTAAGTACGCAGTACACCCAACAGTATCTAGTTTTCGAAATGGGTTACACATGGGGTACACGTACATGCCCACGTTCACACACATTTTGGAAGCATGACTCCGGCACCACACGTTTTGATCCGAATTTTGCTCTTAACAGTAGAGATAAAATTCCCATTAAGTCAGACAGGTATTAAATATGCTTTGCCTTAGGGAATTAAAGAGACCTACTTTTTTATGATAAAAGATTAACAAAATGAGGAGGGGAAAATCTGACTTAAATGACCTTAGGCTCAGTAAAGGTATTGCAGTGCTCTTCCTGCCAAGACAAAATAGGATATACCCTTGCATGGCTGAAAAAAGAAAATGCAGCAGAACGATTATTTAACCTTGAATCAGCAGTAGTTCAACAGCCTGTCAATAGGATTCTCTAACACAGAAGTGATTGAAGTAAAAATCAAAGTTCCCCTCTTCCTTTTATGCTGCATTAACTCATTTGTTAATCAAACTGATGTGTTCTATGCAGGACTAGAACTCTCACTATAGTAATAACTGAGTGTTAGCAATACAGCATAAGCAATTCAGCTCTGCAAGAGAACAAGTTATATTCCTATTCCAGGTCATCTTTAGTGTCTGAAGCCAGTCACAGCAGGTATTTGAATTTTCAGCTCAAGTTACATGACTCCTCTACCCCACTTGCCACTAAACATGCAAAGGTGAGATTGGGATGCCTATCAGTTTACAGGACTTGATAGTATTCATCTCCTTTGGGAATTGTTCGCCTTACTATAGGATCAAGGTGTCCCCTGAGATATTAAAAACAAATTAGTTAAAAGTAGGGAGCACGTTTACCTGAGGAGCAGAGTGCCCCTGCCACATTAAGTGTATCAGTTCTGTAGGTGCATCAGGAGGTGACTGGTAGCAATAATCCCCTACATCATACACTGCAGAAGCTGAATGAATTACAGAAAGCAAAGTGCACTGGAAAAAAAAGGATTTTTTTTTTTTTTTTTTGGTGAAGGCAAGAGAATTCAACTCAAATAATATTCATTTACCTGACTCTGTCACAGACCGACCATCTAACCTCACAGTGTTTAAGCTTAGCTTCTTCTCTGAAATGGTGGAAGCAAGTTTGCAACTGAGAATAAATTTACCAAGAGTTAGGCGTCACTTGGACGCTGTGCTGTACAGGGGCCTTTGGAGTCGAGCTTCATGTTTCTTAAGTCAGTGTAGCCCTTAAGTGATATGCATCAACTGGAGACCATACCCTGAAGGGAGCCAGCAGCCCAGCAGGAATACCATTAGTGATCATATAATCAGACTGAATTTTCTATGTTTATATATGCACAATATATAAACAGGTTCTACTCTGCTCTTTATTTTAATTGTACCATCTTGCAATCTCAATGTTTCTTCTAGATCAGGGGTCCTCAAACTATGGCCCACGGGCCAGATACGACCCTCCAGGGTCCTCAATCCGGCCCCCGGTATTTACAGACCCCCCCCACCCACCCCCCCGCCGGGGGTTGGGGGGGAAACCAAGCAGCCGCAGATGGCTGCCTGCCGCTGCATCCGCGCGCCCGCCCCCTCATTAAAGTTTGAGGACCCCTGTTCTAGATTTTTATCTATGTGCTATAGGTATTTCTGAGCATTGCACTTCAATACAAACATGTATAGCTCCATTTTCACATTTGCATTTTGTTTCAGATCATCTGTGTAAACTTCTCCTATTCATCATGAACTGTATTTTAAGTGATTCAAGACAAAGCAAGTAGTCCATGCTAACAATAAAACATACACCATCTTCCCATCAGTGACTTATCCTGAAATGTATTACACACATTCTGTTGAGAATGATAAAATCATAGCTGGAAGAATGATCAGGAGGCCAAAGTCACTTTCAATTTTGCCTTTGTTCAACAGGTTTTTGCCATACTGTAATTATAAAATATCTTCGGCTTTTTAACCACTCTCTGTGAAGACTGCCTCAAGAAAAATGCAAGTTTGGTTTGATTTTTTTTTTTTTTTTTACTTTAGTATTATTTTAGTCACAATTCTTTTTCCACACAGAAAATGAGAAACCAATTAAAAAGTACTCCTCTGCTGTCCTTTATGCCTGCTGCAAACACCATTCCCCAAAAGAATTTTTCCCAAAGCCCTTTCTTATTATTGGCAGCTTTTTTGCCATGAGGGAAATCTATTATTGTAACGTGTTTAGGTCCAAGTGTTTTTGTGAGGGATAGATGGGCTGACTTACTGCAGAAACTCAGCACAGATTAAAAATTACCTTGCAACACCATGCTTCTTAGAGAAATGACAGTACACCAAGAAATAAACATTCAGAATGAAACAACTTTGCAAAAACAATCTATTTTTTTTATTTGAGGTGTTATGAGAATAGAAGCATATGCTCCATTATGAGAAAGCACTGCCTTTTTACTCGTATACTAATTGGTTATGTCTATACTGTTTAGATCCTGAATTGCTCTCGACATAATACTAATACCAGGGTATTACATATGAACAAGAGAAAACGCATAATCACATTCTTGTATTACTTTTAACATGCATACGCTTTTAAGCATATGCCTAGTTACTAATAAACTTTGAACTTGCTGCCTTAATGTCTAATACTCTTTTTTATATTGGTGACATTAAAACGGCAGAAATTTGGAATTTATTTAGTAAGTTAGGCTGGGTTCATGCTAGGGTCAGGAGAGATATGGTACTTCTTGAATCCACACACAAAGGATGCAATCCATACATCAGAAGTCTCCGTGTACTGAGTAACCCTCGTTCTCTCATCATTTAGGCTGCATCCAAGTTTCCAGTCTGCTCATGAAATCCAAACAGGTTCTTAATTACTATGACCCACTAAACACTTCCTGGACCCGTGTGAAACCACCTCTGTTAATTTGTCTCAGCAAGAAATCTAGTTCAGCTGTTATCCACCATGACACACCCTCCCCTCCAGCGCCATCAAAATCCCAACATCTGCATCAACGTAGCTGAGCTCCATCCTTCACCCACACTGAGATGACTGGAGACTTCCCAGACAATCGTTTTCTCTTTTGGACTGGCTGTCTTCTGCCAGAGCAGAATCAGGGTAACAATGCAGTGCTGACACCTCCAAAGTCAGACACATGAGATTCAGGGGTTGATCCTGCATTCAGCTAATCAGCTGATTATTATTATGATGAAACATCAGCTAATGACAGTGCATTTCTTCAAAAATCAATAATCTTCGACTATCATGTATTTTGCCTTTTCTGCACTCCATGTTCCTACGCGCATTCCTCTCTTGTGATGTCAAACATTCTCCACAGACTTTTCCAGATTGCTCTTAGGTGACTAAAGTATGTTTCAGGATAAACATTACCCAAAATGTTTTCTGAATCAGACTTCCCCATCTATCCTTGAGGCATTAAGAAGGCAGTCAAACATATTTCCTTGATACAATTTAGCTCACTGCAGATTTTTGCTGTGTTTTAAGCACACTATTGACTGCATTAAGTAACCTCATAATCACATTTAAAGGCTTAGTGATCTAGTGCCACCAATGTACTAAAATATATGATAACAAATGCAGTCAGCATTTTCCATACCATATGCTTGTAAATGTTATTCTGCAGGGAACCAATTAAAACTATGGAAAATTTGGAGCACAGACATATGGAACAAAACAAAGCAACTTATCTTGTCACCATGGTGCTTGCTCAGTACATCGATTAGGGAATGGTGATATTATAGGACAAACAAATGCCACTTTAATTAAAGTGTGCTGAAAGGCAATATACAGTGGTGGTGTAAAACATTTATTTTTGCTGTGTTGGTGTTAGTTTCCCTTCTAATGAGATAGAACAGGTAAAATACACTCCAATAAAAAGAAAAAAATCCACAAATGTTGTTATTTGAAGAAATGCAATACTAGTCCTAACGTACCGAAACATTTCTTTTAACGTTCAATGAGAAAAGGGCAGAAACTGAAATGGATTGATTTGGTCTCAGGGAAAACATTTTAAATACTGCTAAGGACATAAGATTTTTCAGGAAAAAAGTAAGTTTGAGCAGGACTTCTTTCTTAAATGTCTTTCTATGAAAATGTAGTGCATCAAGCAAAACACTGAATCTAATCCTTGTATTTGTCCAGCACCAATGACAATGGAAAAATAGAGGAAGAACTGTAAGAAATCACAATCACTTTGAAAAATGTCCTCCAAAGGAAGCAAAAAGTTACCAGAAGCTAGAATCATGATTTTCTGCTACAATTGGAACAAGCTGGGAAAGATCTATAGGAGAGAATATGCTCAAATCGGCATTTCCCATTTCTTCTTGCACTTCAGAATTCAACACTGCAATAGTTAACTGTCTCACAGAGCACCACAGTGCCCATTACAAAGATTCCCAAAAAACTAAGAACCTAGAGGTTATATACTGTGGGTAAGACTTCTGCCTTATTCATGTACAGTGCCAATGACACCTTGAACTGACATACAGATGATGACACTGCAAACAATATTTACAGTGATTATTATTATTGCCCCTCTGAATCACTGCTCCATTTCACGTTATTTTGTCTTGACGTAGAACATATGCACAACTGAGACATGTTTTAAATTTAATGCACTAGGACAATTGGTACGGGAAAAAAAAAGAACAAATTATCTTCCTTCTGCTTGTCATCACAGTAATGTTCCAGCACAGCCAAGATCTGTCAAGAACCGCAACATAATAAACACATATTCCTCATACAGAGCTATAGTCGGATTGTCACTGCAGCTACCAAAAAACTCCACCTTGAACAGAGGTGAGAGCTTCTGAGACTTTACCTGGCACAGTAGTTAGTTTCATCTCATAAAAGATAGGTTATACAGAGAAGAACTACAGAGTATACAGTATTAAAGATTATCTCGATGGCGAGCATATCAACTACTGCTTTAGAAGTATGAAAAATAACAGACAAAATCACTTGAAGTGTAATTACAAAGTAAATCAAAGCACTGTTTATATTACAAAGCTATAAAACAATTCCTTTAAAGATATGTTATGCCATTTGTTTCTTTTGAAAAATTTGTCAAGCATTAACAGAGTATGAGAACAAGGAACACAGCTAAAAGGGCTTTTTTTGTTTAAGGTTTGGCTGAATTTCTTCCATTTTAATTAAGGTTTTCACAACACATTATTTCAAAATTTATTAAGAGGAGAAGACAGTAGATACAAATTGACAAATTCACATATAAAGAGACATCAATGACTGATTAAGTAAGGCATCCTCTTCAATAATAGTTTTGCTGAATCCCCTCAGTTAACACCAAAATGGGCAATTCATTACCCCGGCAAATCTGTTACCCTAGCTAATTCAAAAGACAACAAATATTTTAGAAAAAAACATGGTTATGACAGAAAAATTACATTAATATTTCAACTTTACCTTTCAACTGGCAGATCAACAATATCTTCTAGTTTATATTTAACCCACTACGATATCTTTATAATCTATGGAAAGCACTAATAGATGTGTCCTCCTCCACAGAGGGGCTTGCTTGATTTTGCTCAAGAGTCAAGCTCTTGGTTTTCAATGGAAGAGCATGCTGTCAGGAACAGCAGCATCCATTGATTTCTGTGCCTGCTGTAGTTAAGAACAAAGGGGTCCAAAGGTAAGGAGTCATATTTAAGCTAGCGAAGAACAATCTGCTTCCTCTCAGGCTAATACCTTATTCCACCAAATCACAGAGCTCTAAACTTGCTTGCAGTGATTCTGAAGGTAAAAAAAAAAAAAAATTGAGAGCACACTGACAGAAGTCCTTAAATCTTGGGGAGGGGCACGCATGGACCCAACAGAACAACAACAACCACCAAAAAACAACAAACAACAACCAAACCTAAGTACACAAAAGGGACCTATTGCAAGCCAAAATACCTGATGCACAAGACTCATCACAGCAGCCAGACCCACTGTTTTCTACTGTTCAAGTCTGCAAACACTGGTAGGGCATTTAGAATTTGCTTGTAATTAAACCCTACGTTAGTGACCAGCAACACAACATACTCCATCACATGGACATTTATTATGTACCAATAATGCAATTCCCATGTTTCCAAGCTACAGGAATGCTGCAACACATGAACTAAATTTCCTAGGTATTCACAAGGTGTTCAAGGTGTTAGGAAAAGGAATTCATCACAACTGGAGATACTGACAAGCATCTAGTTAAACACTTGTCAGAACAAGAACAGTGGTAAGATTAGAAACCGGTGATGATTTTATGGCTTTGCAGTGTCAGGTCACCCTCTGTTCTCAATCTGACATTTCTTTAGCTTATTATTTCTGCTTAGTTAATTGCATAAATCTCAGCAGACCAGAGGACTATTACACAGCATTTTATGTAATAGAAGCATTTTGCACTGGAAGAACAAGAGAAGTAACTATGTGTAGCTTGTTTTCCCTCACATAGGAAGCATGTGCTGGCCTTGTACAGCTGTTGAAAGGGTATCTGTTCAGCATAAACAGAATTAGGGAAGTCTGTTAAAAACAAACAGGGCATAATTCTTTCTTTTCTTCTACCAGCTAAGTAAAACAGTATTTTTTCTCAGGATCAAGGAGGATAAGGTATGATGGCCACATATTTATATGCAGTTGTATTTGAATATTTAATCTCCGGCTCTAGATGGAGTTCATATGTATAAATACCAAAATATACTTGGCACTCCTGAATAAAAGAAGCACATCAGGCCTTGAAAGAACATACTGACTTGAAAGACATTTGAGATATTCCGCTACATAATTACTCAACAGATAAGCACACTGTTTAATTTTATACAAGGACTAACCCACAGAGGCTTTGTGACTTGAGTCATGTATTACAGGCACAGCAATATATGAGAAGCAAATTTTGGGAATGAGGTCTACCGATAAAAATAGTCTGTAATGGCTATCAGAGGAGATCCATGTCCACTTGCTGAAGCTGTATGATTATTGCATTCCTGTGATTTTAAAACAAGTCTTAGAAATACATTGTATATGATTTCTATCAATTTGGGAAACGAGGATGCTAATAATTATGGTAGTTAAGTGTCACAACTAGCATCAAAATAGAAAGTTTAACGTGTATTTAATTTTTTTCTTTAAAAAAGTATACAAGATACAGAGATAGCAACATAAATACATTTCAACAACAGCATGACATAAAATACCTGTTTTGTTATGAACAGTGTACTGTGAACCACTTAGGCTGTGCAACATGCTTATGTTAATATTAGCATGAAAAACTGCAGTTTTTACTCTGCTGACATTTAGTATGTGAAATCAATTAACGTGATGCAAAGTGATAGCTGTGCTTAACAGTAAGAGAAAACAACTCAAAACACCAGGTAAAATGCATGACATGGGGAAAGTTTGTAACACAGTTTAATAAAATCTATACCCAACTGCTCCTCATGAATGCAACTGTTTTCAGGAATGCTTCAGCATAAAAATTAACATTCAGAGAATGTAGTAGAAAATATCTAAATGACAAAATATCTTCATTAATACATAACCCCCTCAGAAAAAAATTACAATCAGATTTGGAAATCTGAGTGCTTTGCAAACAGCAGGACACAGAAGACAGATATCCCTGTCTAAGCACCTCCTTCATCCATCACGGCTAATGATACCAAAAACATGGCAGTCAGTACCCAAAAATGAAACTAGCAGAGACCCAGCATAAATATTTGAAATGGAAAGGAGGGGGGGGGGGGGGGAGCGGGGAGGGAAAGGCAAGACATTTCAAAAATTCTGTCCAAAGCAAACCTAGCAGCATAGTATTGTTCCCAGGTACGAAATATTATTGCTCCCAGATACAAAAGTGCCTTTTTTAAACATTATCCAGTGCCTTTTTTAAACATTATCCAAGTGCAACTGATTCTCCAAATACCACAGATCTGACATTAACACCAATTAGAGTGCAAACTGAAACTCAAATTAAAGTTGCAGAAAGAGCATGAAGCTTGGCAGCTCTCTGGAACAGTATTGGTAAGTTTCTCCTGTTTCCTCCAGAGTATCTTTGGTCTTGCCGCAAAGTGCTGAGCTGTGCTACTGTTACTGACTCAATGTCTTATTATTGATCTCAGTAAAGATACTTTGCCCTTTCTTCAAAGTATACTGTACAAATTACAACTTAGCCAAGCTCCCATCTCCCAAATTACCAAAAGTACAGACTTAACTTTTCACTCCTAAATGTCTTTTACCATTTAAAATATTCCCTACATTTTATGGTTTTCTAGATTTACACATTTCTATGAAGAAAAAACCCTAAATTTAAATGTCTGTGATGGGACAAGGTTACAGTAACCTCTATGGGCACAGTTTTATTTTAACTTGAATTACAGATAACAGAAGTGCCCACAGGTATGAACTTTGGACACTTTGCATGTCAGGAACTGGTGTGTGCACATACATGCTTATGTAGGCATGGTGGCTACATTCAGTAGGACAGAGTATCTGCATATCCTCCTGTTTAATAACCTGGAATATAAGACAACTATTTCTATATAAGTTTATAAGACTTCAAATGTGAGGAATACCTGCTTAGGAATTAACACTTCATGTAGAAGTTGTGTACAAATGGAGGAGGGATCCTGTTTTCCATCCCCACCTAAAAGACTGTATGGTCAGTCCTCTGCACGTTTGCTCCATTCTCCTCACTACCAGCACATGCAGAACTAGAACTAAATACACCCAGCTCCACTCCCACCCTTCTACTGGTTTCCTGGCACAGCAGCTATGTGGGCCTGAGGACAGGGACAAAAAAAAAGTATCCCACCTGACTTACTGAGCACATTTACCTTACAGACTATCATTAACTAAAAAGAACACATTGACTGATACTCTGTGTCTTCCTTTTTCTCCCCACTGATGCCAAGTCCAATTCAAGGATATGGTGCTAATGTCTGTAATTAAAAAGCAGATGATAAAGAGCTAAAACCAGACTTGTGGATTCTTTCCTCCCCCCCAGACCAACTATCAAATCTGTATCGGCATCTTTATAAGGGCTTACCAGGAAAAAGACCCAGTTACTACAGCTCAGTGGGTCTGAGCTATTTTAAAGTTTATATATGTTGATTTACATTAAATGCCCTCAGAAACATTTGCAATTATGTAAAACTGAGCCCCTGAAATTAATACCTTCCAACAACAGTAACTAAAGATTGCAAACAAAGAATGTAAGTGTAAGGAAGGGAGGAAGTTTTCAAGTTATTTAGATCTGTGTCAGAACCAGGAACCAAATTTCACACTTCTGCATTCAATAAATAATGTCTTTCATATTATCACTCTACTTCTCACTTTTTTTTTTTCTTTTTTTTTTTTTTTTGGGGGGGGGGTGGTTTCCACTGCCTGGTCTTGACCCTGTCTCACTCTGCAATCATTTCAAATAAAGTTCCATGATTTCCAGCAAGCTATGCCTAACTTAAAAGTGTCAGACCACAAAATTGTTCAAAACAGTACTCAGTGTTAATGCACACTGACAGAACAGGGCTTGCAAGTACCCAAGTATTCTGTAAAGACACATGAAGCACAACAGAATTTCCTTGCCCTGCCTGTTACCTATTCTTAACACACTTTTGGTTATTTTTCTTATTACAGCACTGGTTTCTTACCCTCAGTGCATACAACACTCTTCTGTCTGATATCTATCAATCTAACTCACATCAAATTATCACAAAAATGGGTTACTTTCTAAACATTCAGAAATGTGTTAAGGGGTCCTCAAAACAAATACAATAGCATAATACTCTTCAAAAAAAGGAATATTTGAATTAGGAAGCATGCCACTCCTTAGCTTCTCTGGACTGTCATAGATGAATAGCCCATTGTGAGGCCTAAATCTTTTTAACTTTAAATAAACGATCTTTCATCTATAGCTGTGTACAGTGTCGGTGACATCCAGCCACCTGTTCTGTTTACTGGAGCTGTGGATTCTACTGGGATCTCTGAGGGAGGGAGCTTACCTCTCTTTCCTGTTAAAAGTGACAGTCAGTTGACTTGAAATGCTTTCTCAAGAACCTATGATGCTCTAAATGTACCTGTTAATGACATACTAATATCCAGCCTTGAAAATACACATAAATACATGTAAAATTATGACTACATAGAAGAACAGATCTATTTTAGATTTTGTACAAAAGCTTGCAAAAAATGTGTTAACTATATTTCTTTTAGTTTCCAAGGAAAAACTAAAAGCTCCTCCGATTTCACAGAATCCTAGATTATCTTAAGTTGGAAGGGACCCATAAGGATCATCAAGTCCAACTCCCTGCTCCTCACAGGACCACCTATAACTACACCATATGACTCAGAGCACCATCCAGACACTCCCTGAGCTCTGACAGGCTTGGTGCCATGACCACTTCCCCGGGGAGCCTGTTCCAGTGACCCACCACCCTCTCAGTGAGGAACCTTTTCCCAAGATCCAGTCTGAACTCCCCTGCTGTAGCTTCACTTCATTTCCTCGTGTCCTATCGCTGGTCAGCAGAGCGAGGAGACCAGAACCTCCCTGTCCGCTGCCCCCCCTGAGGAAGCTGTAGACTGCCATGAGGTCACGCTTCAGCCCTCTCTTCTCCAAGCTGAACAAACCAAGTGACCTCAGCTGCTCCTCCAAAGTCTTGCCCTCAAGGCGTTCAAATTCTTCTTTCAAATCGAAATAGAGCATTAAGAGTACTTTGGTTCTTGAACAGTTTTTATCAGAAAGGCAAAAGCTATAGTATACAATAGAGGCACAGGGAAAGTCTAGTTTTCCCTTTCTTTACAGGTGTAAACTTACCTAAGAGGACAGTATTTCTCATACCTATGAAAGACACCAGCCAGACCAGCCTTATTCAGCAAGGTCTCCACCCCTGTCACCTCAGGAATTTTCTTCACATCTCAACAATTTCTAGAAGAAGCCTCCCTAGAGACTACTGGGGAATACACCACACTGCATCCCCTTGCATCCCCCAAGCTTGACACCAGTTATTCTTGTTGGGAGATGCACTACAGCATGCATACAAGTGCACGTACGTGCATGTGCATGCACCAAACACAGACACCGTGCTGCAGCTGGTTCAGAGCAATTTCAGAAATGGCCCTCAGCCGCACACTGTGCTCAGGTTTAGGCATTTAAGGCAGACAGCTCTGCCCAAGGGCTCCCTAGTCCATTAACCCACTTGCAGAGAGAGAGGGTTTGTGTTTCTCTCTGTGCATGCGAGCGACAGATAGAGTGAGTGTGCAAACAAGTGAACTAGATGAAAGTGGTACTTTAATAACATGAGCTAAGTGAAAACTGGTAAGGCTGGGATGTCAAGCTGGACAACTACATTCAGTGTTTACACCTTCCTTCAGATTTTCCCTATCTTGGCTTCTTTTCTTTTGCTAATATATATGCTCTCTACCTAAAGGATCTATGCAGTCACTTTGGAAACATTAAAATCTAAACCGCTACCTTAAAGTGAGTCTCATGTTTTCACAATGTAATAAATCTGTAAAAAACATTTTCATGCATCTGACAGAGATGTCTTCACCTTCCAATGCCTGGAGTGCAATCTGTTAGATCACCTTTTAAGCTTTCAAATTGGACAGAACAGGTCAGATTACTACTCCAGCTGTAACTTTTGCTACTGTACCACAGGGCTGCTGTGTCAGTTCAGAACAATGCTACGGAAATGCTGCATTTTTCCTGCTTTCTGCCATAAGCCTAGCAATCCTTAAGCAGAATTCCTTGTCTCTTAATTACCCATAAGGTTTATTTGTATAACCACTTCTGATTTATGGAAGCAACGAGTAGATTCTGCTCTTACAGACTGACGTTAATTCAGCATCAGTAATTATTATCTGGTTGAGAAAGAAGCAGCTAGATTTTAATCACTACTTAATACGGCAACTAACCAGGCTGCTTTTTCTACAACAGCACCAAAGAGCACTAATCTAAGATCAGAAAAATTGAAACATGCAAAAAATTAAAATGAGTATCTAACTAGCTTAAAAGGTAAGTGATTAAGCACTCAGTTAACAATGGAGGATACATAAGGATAATTAAGTGGGGCTAGAAAGATTCAGAAGTCATTTCACATCTTGTCTGGCATCCTCACTTACTTTCCAGTGGAGCAAAATGCAAACAGAAATAACTCAGAGGCAGACAGGACGAACTGTCTGGTCATCTACCAATGGACAGCATGTCGTAGGGTAGAACAGTGAATGGCAGTTCATAAACAATCATATGTCAAAAGTCTAACGTATCATAAGCACTGTAAGACACTCAAAAGAACCAATCTGTACCTCATTGCTTGACTCAAAAGGAAATGACAAACTGCAACATAACAAGCACCTGTGGAGGACCACGAAGTACTTACACTACAGCATGCTGAAACTGTTGAAATTAATCAGAGACTCTACTAGTTTTACACACATTGGTACGTATGCCCCCACTCCTGTGGCACAGCAATATCGTGGCTCTGACTACCAAATATCCTACTGGCAGGAAAGGAGAGAGAGCAGACAGAAAACAAGAGAAAAAAAGGAAAAAAGGGAAGAAATTAAATATATCTTCGGAAGCTACAAAGCTGAGAAGAAACGGAAGCAAGAAGGTAAGTACACCTGCTTATTGCTGCCTGCATTAAAACAGTGCGTATTTATATTTAGTGCTCCATTTTAACCCACTGAAACCAGTCTTTTCTGTTTTCCTCAGGATAAACATGAACTAACGCTACCAGAACTGAGATTACTCTGTGTTTTCACCACTGTAACACAGAGCAGGACTTGAATTTCTAACCTAATAGGAAAGTTGCAAGGCATTTGACAGCAAGAATAAAATCTCAAGTTCTACAAGACAGTTGGAAGGGGGGCCAGGCAGGGGGTGGAGGGGGGCCAGGGAGGGGTGGAACTGGGGGAATCGACAGAAAGCCTGAAATTTTTCTCAAGCAATGGTTTCTGCCTCTATAGACAACCTGGTAAAAAAACACATTCAAATTATTTTATGTGGGGACAGATACAGAACACAGAAAGGGCATACAAACTGTTTCCGTAACAAGTAAGCCACATACTTTAATTTGTTCCATTTCCAAGAAACAAGATCTCAGCATTTTTAGTCAAACAGATTTCACAGCCTTCATACTTACCTAAACTTCATTTTCTCTATCATTTGTGTCTTATTTAGAACCTGTAAATAATTTATCTTTTCAGACACGAGATTGTAACGAACCCAATTCTCACACAGTGAGGGGGAGGGCTTAAGTTGATGGCTGGTTTGCTTTGGTTTGTTGTTTTCTTTTTAATGAAGGCTCAACACTTTGATATTGAGACAGGCTCATGCCAACAACTACAGCACGATGGAAAAATGATCAACCAAAGACTTCAGACCCAGCCTCAGAAATCCCTCTTTCACAGTGCAAAAGCTGCCAGTTGAAAACTGCAACGATTTTGAGAGGTGAACAAATAGCTGCTAAGATTAGATCACTTAACTCATTTTCACATGTGATCTAAACCAGAATATGAGCCCATGTCTCTGAAGATGAAAGACTAGAATTCTAGTCTGCACCACTCTCATCCCTGGAGAAAATGCTTTAACTCACAGTTATGCCACCCTTCCAAAGAATATGAAGTCACTGCCTTTGCTTGCTCTTCCTGAAACAACCAGTGCTGAATTTCTAGCGTGCATGAAATTCTCAAGGGAGGGAAAAAATTCCACATAGTATCACGGAACAGGTTTTATAAAGGTTTCTGTATCTAGCCTCTTGGAATATGCAGAAAGCAAAGAGTTGTACAAAGCCACCCCATACCTCTTCCTCTCATATACAAAACAACTTTTATGTAACAAATATTCAAGGTGCATTATTGTAAAGCTGTTGCAGCAGCTGCACAGTTTATCTATCATTAGCCTCTACATTTCCACAATTTCACAAAGAGATAAATGCACACGTTTCCCTGAGGGGTGGTAGAAGGAAGGTATTAATCTCTTACTGCAGACTATGCCTTACTGATACAATTCAGCCTATAAACCCCTCACAGACTGAACAAGTCAGTCATTCTGAAGAAAAACAATCTGTAATCAGGTAAACTTGAATTAAGTATTTTTTCTAGTGAAAAAAGTACCACAGCTACTATCTCAACTAACTCAAGAGAAAGGACACAGCTACGTGTGTGTTTTCAAAAAGAGGAAATTTTGTTTCTTTTCTGCACTGACATGATTTCAATTTAATGAGTAATTTCTATTTTTATGCTTGCTGAATTAAAAGACCAAAACCTCACAGAAACACGGAAACAAAACCAACAACAGAGAGAGGCCTATAGCGAATAGTGGTTTTAAATTTTTAGCTGGTCTTTTAGCTCGATAAGGCTATCCACTTCAAACACATATTAAAAAACATGCAGGAACCTAGCAGGCTAACCTTTCGAAGATTTCATACAGACCCGAACCTCTCAAACGCACAATACAGAGGTACATCACATAAAGCCACATGCTCTTCTAAGTTACGTCCATGCTCAGGATACAGTCTCAATCTGTAAGAAAACTAGGTAAACATACATGAAGCTTCTGTGGACTGCATACATGCACAGTCAAACACCACGAGCACACTTTTCCAGCAAGTTAACCTATCATTGCACTCTGCCTGACTCAGCTGTAATCCAGCCAGCCCTGGAAAAGACACTGAGTGTTAAAAGCCTTGTTAAGTAAAAGAAAGGCTGCTGACTCAGTCAACTGATCATTTGCCAACTGTCTATATTTAGGAGAGGCTGTCCCTCCAAGTGTTTAAAAGTTTACCATTTATCCTCACTTCACAAAGAGTCAAACGTATTCCAAATGGAGCAATTCTGCTTCTCACTTAAAAACGGATAGCAAACTCAGAAGAAAAGTTCCTTTATTTCCTCCTATCCCACTGATAGCAGAACTGCATACAAGGTTCACCAAGCAGAATATGCCTTCCTCTGACAGCACACCAGGTAGACTCTATGTCTCCACTGAGTCCCATGACCTATAAAAAGCACAGCAGTGTCTGAAGAAACAATTCAGAGGTTTCTTTTTTCCTACCAACTCAGCTTGGCTCAGGATTTTTTAATCACTATCGTACAAAAGCAAGAAAGTATTTCTTAAGTATAATTCTTACGCTCTTACCACAGTGTAGCACAATAAGATTAACTACTAGAGAAAAGGTCACTTCAGCATCATGGTCTGTCACTGAATCAAAGGCTGCTTCAGCAGCAAACTCAGCGTCAGGTGCCGTATGAAGAGCTGCTTCTGTTATAGATTTGCTAATAAGTTAAGATTGATTGACTTTATTTGATTGATTATTTGATTTTATAAAATTATTTTATAGAATAGAAATATAGAAGGATAAGAAATATATTTTAATGAAACTTATAGTTGCACAGTAAAAGCTGCTATGAGATCCTCTGTACATCCCATACCAAGGCCAGAAGAATGGGCTAGAATCATTGTTAAAACTTAGGTAATAAATTTAGGGTTTGAAACGTTTCTTTGTATTTGACCAGTCTTCTGTATGTAGAAGGTGTATTGAAATGTCAGAATATAAGATTAATGGAAACCGGGGAGAGTCGACTGGAACAGCTTGTAGTTACCTGCCAAGAAACCGTGAACTTTAGTAAAAGGTAATTCTGGCAGGGGGAGATCGCGACCACCGACTCATATACCACCTACCCAAATCGTACCCCAGACCCATTTCTAGACCTTTCTAAGCTCTACTGCGCAGAATCGGATATAGGAGGAGAATATGTTAATGATTTATGGGAAATATTATGATTATGTATGAATATTTAATGAATATGTATGAATAAGTTCTATATATGGTGTCTGATTTTGAGACTTGGTGTGTGTTGATCGTAAGAGGACTCGCTCATGCACCCGGCTGTCAATAAAGAAGTGTCTGCTTATCTACATCACATTGGTGTCAATAAGTTCTTCATTCCGAGATTTCGGTAACACTTCCACACAGAAAACTAAACCAGAATCAAAACTGGGTCAATGTAGTGTGTCAATTACCAAAAGACATAAACACAATTATTGCTATCGAAGTACTGCAAAATGAAAATTTCCGAGATGGTACAAAACAGGTAAATCACATCACGTATACTGCAGAACCTCACGGTGCTCTAGAAAAAATTTGATGTGAGGAGGCTTAGCAATAATAAATTGGGGCTAGAGGAGAATGTACAAAAGCAGGTTATGACTGTGCAAGATGAAACTGGGCCAGTGCATTAGGTCTTTTAGGTCTATTACACATTATTCAGTTACTATTAAATGATACAGTAAACAAGGAAAGAGAACTGTCTGACATCATGCAGACGTCATCTTTTTTCTGAAATGTTCCTAACCTTTTCACCGTCCGTCCTCTGTCCTCACCACTGCAAAAATGTATTCCTGTCTCATCAGGACAAGTAATATCATCCCACTTGTTAAGGACCTGTCCAACTGTTGCTGGCACCTGGCCCTCTTGTTCAGAAAAAAAGGACAGAACAGGAACATAATCAAGTCATTTAAACCCTGAGCCTGATCCTCCTCGGGACTCCTGGCAAACGGGACTTTGGTGCTGCTCCAGTCCTGCCCCTTTCCAGCAAAACCCCCCACCTTCTCCCCACCGCCCTGGCACACTCCCACCACACACTCCAACAGCACAGCTAAAGCTGAGCTTTTGCTCCCTCTCCTTTTACTGCGCCTGTCTCTCACAGGGAGACATGTAACACATATTGTAGGGATTAACAAAACTATCCCACCCAGCCCTCCAGCCCATAATCTTGGCATGTTCAGTTTAGACACACACATCCTGGCCATTGCAAAGTCCCACAGCTTTTTTTTTCTCATCAACCTCTCTGATCTACCCTCACAGACAACACTTCAGCTATCATTACCTGATGGTTTAATCACATAAATGTTATTTGGCTTCAGCAGAGGCAGGCTGGCAGTTTCCAGAAAGATGCCGTGGAAAACCTTCCCCTAGTCTGTGGCTCTGACCCTCCCATATTGGCTTTGTCCACAAGCCTCTCTCCCCTGGCTCTCCTTCCTCCAACACATCAAACAGAATCCCTTAACTACACTTCGAAACCTTTTCAAACCTTCCTCCACTTCATCTACCATCTCCTATTCAATAACAAAATGCTAACGTTTAGCTCCAGCCAGTCAATGGCAGAGGAATGGGAAGAGTAATCACATCTTCTCATTTCCTCCTGTGTAGTCCCTAGGCTTAAAGACGTGCTTCCAAACTTCCCCATCTTCCTTTTTCTAACTCCTACTCAAAGCTACCCTTCACCAAATAGGTTAGGATACATAAAAGTTACCAAACCTACCAACTACCATTCTACTGCTACTCTGGATTCATCTGCTTCCTCCGACATGTTTTCCAACTTACAGCAGACTCATTAAGACAGGGATTTAACGGATATTTTTTCAAGTATTTGCATAGCACCCAGCACCACAGGATGCTGGTCAATACTACAGTACCACACTTAATAGGGTAGCGTGATACCCTAGTAAACTGACATATACTGCACTTAAATGCCTTTGGAACTCATTTCTGGGTAGACAAATGTACAAAGCATATCAACTATGCATGCAATGATTCAACACCCAAAAAGTTCTTCAGGATAGAATTTGGCTTAATCTTGATTAATCTGATGTACTTCACCTCTTCCAATGGAAAATTCACTAAGACGTGCTTTATTCTTCCATTTCCTCTCTCTCTCTCTCTCTTTTGGGGTTGTTGGGTTTTTTGGGGTTTGGGGTTTTTTTTGTTTGTTTGTTTGTTTTTGTTTAAAGGGAGAAAGTATCACTGCACCAGAGACTGATGAAAGGCAAGGTATGTAAGCTACCATCTAAAAATGTTATTTCTGTCCTCCAAACACAAGAAAATCCATGGGGCGCAAACATTTTTAATTCTCAGCTTCTGCTACATGTTTGTAGTCTGTCTGGCTTTAGTGGAACTGTAAAAGACTATCGAATCACCCAATATATTTTCCTTACAGCTGTAGGTTGTTTTTCAACATAGTTTACAAACATTTGTCCAATTCAGGGTTTTATTTCGGTTTGCTTTTATGCAGGGGCATCCTCTCCTTCCTCTGGGAGACTTCTGTCCTAGCTAAGAGACCTCATTTTCAGGAATATACTCCTGTTATTAAGCCTCTGCTGACCATTTTGCAATTTCTTATTTATACCTACGTATATGAATGAATGATTCCTTCTCTGCATTGCTTTTAGTACCCCATAGATCCAGACTGCTCTCATGCCTCAGCTCAGCAGTAATTTAATCAAGCTTCATGTTTTGTTCATTTTTATTTCCCTTGGAAGTCAATTCTTTAAATCATTTAGTTATGACTCTCTGAAATCTTCCTGCAGTTAAAAAATATTTGTGTTTATACAGTACCCAAAACAGAAGCATGGCACTTGAAATTGCATAATGATGATGAAAAAGAGACAGAGTAAGTCTACAGGAAGGACATCACA
This sequence comes from Falco peregrinus, assembly GCF_023634155.1. Lineage (NCBI taxonomy): Eukaryota > Metazoa > Chordata > Aves > Falconiformes > Falconidae > Falco > Falco peregrinus. The sequence goes on along the minus strand of NC_073739.1, from coordinate 44,811,501 downwards.
CTACCTAATAAAGATGTGTATGTATAAGCATACAAAGGCCTATTACTACTTTACTATGGGATATGAAGACTGTATCCCAAATTTGCAGGTTTTAACATTTGTATCACCCTACAAGCATGTCTTACATGCATTACAGTGACACTCCCATCTCCACCTTCCTACATTCGTGCTCTCAGATTTTTCTCCTCATGTTGAATGTATATTTGGAATTACCCCTCAAAAGAATTTCCTAAAGTATTTTTCTAATCACTCATCTCTGCAAGCCCTTTAGCATTACTTTATCTGCTCAGCACAGCTCACACCTGTTCTTTGTTTAAATAATTACCTCATATTATGTTAGAGCATAATATGTTTGCTCTTTTTTCCACATTACTGATAACCCTGACTCAGAAGTTCCTGCTGCAGAGTACATGGTTTCTTCTGACTGATCTAAGGAACAAAAGGTTAATCAACTGTTAAAACTCTGATTCTGCAACATTTTTAGACATAGGTACAACTTACACATGCCAGTTTTCCGACTGAAGTCAATATCATTACTCATACTCTTAATTCCGTACATACTCTAAGTGCTCTGCTAAATGGAGTCAAGTCCCCTGTGTGCTCCTGGATTAATGCAAAGAAGATACAAGAGAGCCTAAGACTTGACTATTTGTTTTAATGCTTGAAAGCTCTTTTACCCCTCTGCCTGGAGAAGTTCAGCTATTTCTGGGAAAGTAACTTCTGCTTCACTTCTGTAATGTCTTTCACCTCCCATAAAGCCACCACTTTATTCCCGCTAAATCAAATATTATTTTCAAAGTAACCACTGCTTATCATTGGTAACAAAACTCCAGAGAGCCAAATAAAAGGCAATACAAATAAACATGTAAGTGACTCAGCTTCTTTTTAAACTGCAGTCACATCAATCTGCTCAAGCCATGCCATCATCACTAACTGTTCTTTGAACTTCCTTGCCTCAGAAGCAAGCGCAACATTAATTTTCCATATCTATCAAAGCAACGCCTTGGAAGCCTTTTTTATTATTCTCGAGGGCATCTCCCAGGTCATGGGCCTGGCCCTCACTTTGGAAAATGTCCGGTCACACAGTCCAATATTTCTCTGGGCACATCTGCCTGAGGACATAATTCCCCATTTGCCCAGTGTATTATTCTGCCAGGTGTAGTGCTGGTCTAGCATTATAGTCTCTTTTCTTATGGCAGCAAGGGATTAAGAGAACTTTTAAGTTTTAAGGGGGTTGGGTTTTTTTTTTTTCCAAATGCTGTTAATGTCTGAAGATGACACAGCATTTAGAAAGATTATTTCCCCAGCTAATCTGCTGTTCTCTGCAGAGGGAGAGCCATCTTTCAATTGCTAGTTTGAAACAATTTGCTGCAGTATGTGGATATCTCAGTATTATCTGCACATCAAGCCCTTTCCAGGGCTCTTTCTGTTCTCTGACTTCCCTGAAGCCAGCATATGAAGCCTTGGGCTCTCCATTAGGCACAGACTTAAGGCCAGGGAAAAGGTACTGGCTGGCAGCCTTTGTCTCAGCATCTCTCGTGAGGAATTCTGTCAAATTTTATTTATTTCTTTATTTACTAAATTCTTGCAGCTTCGTTTTTGACAGAATGCCTTGATTTAACTTCTCACAGCCATTCAGCTTCACTGCAAACAGTCTGAAGCACATGAGATTACTTGAAAAACACTACCTCATGCAGCACACAGTACTTCACATCAGAGAATAACAACAGAAATGATTTCTGAATTTTTACTTCCCTATTTAACTGCCTTTAACATTGTGCTAATCATTCTGATAATCATTCTGAAATTACGCCACTGAAGCCTTATACTTTTGATTTATTTTTCTAATGAAATTACACAAAATTATGTATTGACTGATCAGTCACTGTTCTCCCACTTGAGAGAGTCTAACCCAGAGAGAGGCAGACTGAATTACCACCAAACATATCAATAATGTAACATACTGGAGAAGAGACAGCAAGGTTTTGTGAATTATGGCATTTTTGTACAAAATCTTCTAAAGTTCTTTGAATAATTCAACAAGCATGCAGAGAAGGACATGCTAATCAATGCATGGGTCTCCAAAAATATTATTGAAAAGTTTCTTGGAGGCTAGTAAAGAAACTAAATCACAGAAGAAAAAGGGGGCGTACTCCTCTCATGGCACTGTAAAGAACAAAAGGTCAGGAAACAAGGGAGGGGAACAAATGATCCATTTTCACAATGAAGGAAAAGTATCTGTGAGGATTCTCCACAAGGATATGTGCTGTTCTTCATATCCATAAATAATAAATCATATTACTTCCAGTAGGACAGGCAGGCAAATAATGAGGTGACAAAAGCTGCAGACATTACTACTTTATTCAGGAGAGCCAAATCTGAAACTGGCTACAACAGCTGTAGAAAGGACTCAGACACTGAGGGACTGGGTAATAAAATTGTAAATGGAAATGAGGGCCATGAAGCACAGACTAAAGAAAACGTGAGGAAACAACTTCACCTCCATTTTTAACTATATTTAGGTACCGTTCACAGTCAGACGGGCTTTAAAATGGGTATTACAAAGCAGAAAAAAACACCATGTATTCCTTTTAAATGACACTCTGAAAGCATCAGAAAAATGTTTTCTGACAGTAAAACAGAATAAGCAATAATAGAATAAGTAAGCAGAATACCAAGAACCCTCGAGAAAATGGAAAAAACTGAAATGTTGTTATACTGCTGTCTAAGTCTGTTACGTACTCATGGCTTAAATACAGCAGGCAGTTCTGGGCTCCACAACTTTCAAATTATTAATAGAATTATATAATCTTCAGAGAGAGGCCACCAGTATGAGCAGAGTGATAGAACAGTGCTCACGTAAGAAGGAGCAACAGAAAACCTTAAGCTTAGAAATTCTGGGGAGAAGAGAAGGGGGATATGGTAATACTTAACACAATAGAAAAAGTGAACAAAAAATACTCATTCAAGGAATAAGAACCATGGCACACCCATTAAAATTTTTGGGCAGATGTTTGAAAGCAAACAGGGATATTGCCTCACTCAACAGAGCAATGATAAAATTTTAAAACTCACCATCTCAGGGATTCTGTGGAAGCCAAAGCTTAAGCTGATTTTTACAAAATCCAACAAAACAAACCCAAAACATAGCCAAATGTGTGGAAGATGGCTTTAGCTGTGGCTAACATAGTAGTTCAGATATATATTATGATCTAAGCTTTCAACATCCGATCAGACCTATATATTCTACTGCTTATAATTCTCCCTTAGACAAGACAGAACGCTTGTTTCAAAGGACCTTTGGTCTCCCCTAGTCTCACCTACTCTCACATTATTACTAGACTTGGGAAAAACTTGAGAAAAACTTGCAGGACTTAACTGTATATGCCCAAAAATGTCAGTATAGCATCTCTTATACTCTGCCATGTTTTGCCTTCTAAAATTGATCCCCCTCGATTTTACATAGAATATATTTAACAATGTTAAAGATCAGTACTGAAAATTATTGAGAATGTTCTATGACTACAAGAAAAGTCAAAAAAGCAGAATTCCTTCTTCTTAAAAGAAAGAATAGCCTAATGGAGACTTTGTTTTTAATAGATAACATGCACAGGATTTTCCCCTCTAACAGTCAATGAAGATACACCAGAGACTTAGAAAACAAAAAATGCACAAGCCCTTTGTGTGGTACTCTGAGACTAAAATTTGCTCCATGTGGAAAAACAGTCTGTTTAATGTTGTGGCTGGAGCCAGACCCAAATGAATGATGAAGCATTTGCAGTAATAGGTTCTCCTGCACACTCTGGATCAATTGTTCTTCCAGAGCTATTGTTCATGAGTAAAGAAAATGCTCCTTTACTCACACTGAGTAGTACTCATGTAGCCAGTGCACCACACTCAGTTTCACCTAGTAAGATTACCTATGGCATGAAATACTAGCACTGTAAAACTGGCATCATCAGCCCTCTGAGGCACAACTGTAGGGCTTTACCATCTTCCACAGATACGGCTGCAGTAGCACAGCAACACACAGCAGCTCGTTAGTTATGAGCCATTCACCCACTTATCCAGGCCGCTTTATCCTAACAGTGTCCAACCAAACACAGCTCCTTGTTTGCCCTCAACTCAGCCTTGTATGCGCCAAGAAAGTCTCCCCCAAAAAAGCTTGACCAAGCAGGAAGGAAAATGCATCATCGGCCTCCTGTGTTGCAGAATGCAAATATTCAGTTACTCTGGATTACTTTTTTCGGACTACTGCGGTGCAAAGTAAATTGGCAAACAGAAGTCAACCTGTAAGATATTTTTTTTATAAAAATCTGTTCTGAACTGAACACGCTGGTGCTCAGATGCTTCTTTCCCAGTCATGCTCAGCTGACATGGCCATACAATGAAACACTGTGGTCAGAGTGACACTTTCCCCGCAATATTCCTCCTGCTCCAAAACACGTTTTTCTCCCACAGTTCAGAAGGTACAAAGAAAAGTCTGCATTTCTTTTGAAAAGCCACACAGAAATAAAAAGGGCTACTGTTCAGTTGCTGTGCTCACCTAAATTACACAATATTATCTATTATCCATGGGACTCTTCAGATTATAGCTTTCCAGACAACTCCTTTCTGATTATCAACAGCTATTCAGAAAGAGTAATGCAATATTTGCTTTTAGTAGTAAAATCAAGTTGCTCTTACTGCCTACCATTTAGTAATGATGCAAGGGGACCGCTATCTTAGCATAATTGTCTATGAAGTAAGACCACTTTTGATGTAGTTGAGCAGGAACCTGGTCAAAACCAAACCTCCAGTTCAGATGCTGCAATATATGAAATGTTGATGTGAAAATGTATTGTTTCTAACTGCGCCATGTAGTATCTTTAACAGGGCTACCAAACTTTAGACTCTTTACATGAAAAAGTTAGGGAAACACTAAAAACTCCTAAAAAATACATAGCAAAATAAGTTAGCTGGCATGTGACCAAGATGACGTGCCTTGTGTTTACCCTTAACATTTGTCATTGCAGTTAAAACACAAAGGGATTCATTTTCTCCTCTATTTTGCCAGTCCTCTCAAAAATGCCTTAATTACCTGATTTTCAACATACACATGAAAACAAAAGATGGTATAACAAACCATCCTTTAGCAATCACTGCATACAGAGAATGATGGCCACTGGCGAAAGAGGATCTTTCCTCTTTTTTTGACTTTTATGTTCTATGTGAGAGTTCTATGACTGCTCATGCTCCAGAGATTCCCAACGGGTCTATGAAACTGGGAAGGCCCTACACTTCTATTTATCAAAAATGAAGTTTTACTTTCATTTAGTTACCTACAGCAACTCTCTAAAGGGTGGGGAGGGGCCCCTGCAAGCACATAGGTCCCAAGCGCCGAAAAATACAGGGCAAAACTAGTAGCCACAGCATTTTTTTTTCTTCCCCCACAAACCCATTATTAGTTCTATAACCGAATATACTTCTTAGAGCTGGGATAGCTAGCAGAAGCGCAGGCTGCCCACCAAAGGTAACAACTGTAAAACCAGTTTTGCACAGAAAACCAGCCTTCACAATTGGAAACGTGCTGGCCTAAGACCATCTTGGTCTTAAAAGCATCCTACTTTTGCACTGCACATTAAGTGAAAAGAAAAGCACACACTCTCTGGGGCCAGATTATCAGTAAGCAAAATTAATGCTACCGGCAGGGTCACTGGTGAACGAGATCCCTATATGCCTGGGATTCCTAACAAAGTACTAACTACTTACGCCAGGCAAGACACAATTACGGAGCTGGTCCTTCATCACCTTTATGTATTCCTCAGTCATTTTAAGTCTTGCTTGTGCAAACTTATCCCCTACTCCTCGTAAGATTTAGACCACAGAAATTAGTTTTCAGTGACCTCCGATAAAATTTTTCCCCATTCTGCTATGCAACTTGATGCGTCTGAAAGTCAAAGCAAATGCGCAAGTAACGCCAAAATGGCACGCTGCCACCCCCCACATGCCGCTCAAATACGAGTTCGCATGCTGGCGAAACACAGCATTATTCAGCAATAACTAGAGGGCAGGCAGGTGCGAGAACAAAACGCACCCCCAAAACGCGCCCCGGCCGATGTGGAGGTCACCGGCCCCATTCCCTCCCCGCCGCCCGCCCCGCCGAGCAGCGCCGAGGACGGCAGCGCTGCTGAAACACTCCCGAGAAGTTTTCGGGAGCGCCCGGGGTGCTGCGCCCGGGGCCACGGCGACAGAGGCCGGCGCCTGCCGCTGCCGGCAAGTCGGGCGAAGCCGGCGCCCGCCGTGACTCACCAGCCCGGCGCGGGCGCGCCGCAGGAACTCCTCCATGGCCGCCCCGCAGCCGCCGGCCCCGCGCTGTGCCCGCGCCGCCCGCTACGCAGCGCAGCCCCGCCGCGCGCCCCGCCCCGCCCCGCCCCGCCCCGCCCCGCCCTGCCCGCCGCGGGCGGTGACGTCAGGCCGTGCCGCAAGGGCCGGCGCGGAGCCCCGCGGAGGGGCGAGCTGGGGGGGCGGCACCCCGAGCGACGGGGGTCGCGGCTCCTGTCGGTGTGCGCAGCCGGCCGGGCCCTTCGCGGGTTTGCGGGAGCCGGGCGGCCCGGGTGAAGGCGCCCCGAGACCCGCCGCAGGGTCTCAAAGCAACAGGTGCGGGTCGGTGGCCGCGGTGGGCCCGCGGGCGGGGGGTCGCGCCGTTTCCCGTTGTACAGGTGGCAAAACTCAACAGCGGGAAGCTGGAGGGCGCCGGGGTCAGGCGCAGCCACCGTGCCGGGGTCCCCTTACGGCGGTGGCACAGGGTCCGGGGAGCCCTGGCGGGCACAGCCGAGGCTCCGGCGACGCTGACCTCTGCTTCGGAGCCGGGACCCTCAGTAACCGCCGGTGCCCACGGCCACGTGTGTGGCTCACCAAGGCGCCTGCCGGGGCAGCCCGCCATATGGGGGGACCGAGCGCCATGTCGCAGCGCGGGGGTCCCCGTCCCGGGTGGGCGATGTCAACGGAGGGTCGCGCCGTGAGCGTGGGGTGGACCGGCCTGCCCGGCGCGCCCGGCGCTCGCCCCGCACCCGTGCGCTTCCTTTGCCCGCTACAAACGGCTCCATTCGAGCTGTGCCTCGCGGTGGGGTTTGCAGTGGCTAAGTATTAATAAGTTCAGTGCTGTGAGATCTGGGATTTTTTTTCTCTTCTCTATTATTTTACAGCTCATCGAAGGTGTTACTGTAAAAGCTGAAGTTTTTCATTATTGCTTCCTTATTAACAAGCTTTCTTATAAGTGTAATTCACTCATTGGATTTGTTAATTCTTTCACGATACCTTGGAGATCCTGTTGCTGAGTCGCCTGTCGTGCTCCATCTACTCTGCCTAGTCTGTGTTCCAGTTCCAAAGTCTTCTGGGGAACAGAAAAAAAACCCAAACCCGAATCCATATCACAACCGTTTAAAACTGAAAGGTAAATCTTCATCAAAATATTTGAGTGGACTGAAGCACCATACAAATGACATGAAGCAAAGTATTGTGAATGACAGTGTTCTGCAGGAAAAATTGAATTCTGCTACATTTACTGGAACATTTCTTCTTCTCAAACACATTAGTGTGTTTCAGAACTCTATCTGAATTTGGGTTTTCTTGTTATTCTGTACAAAACTAGGTCTTTTGAAAGATTACAGGTTTTGCACAACATATTCTTATACCTGTAACTGAAAATTGAAACTGAAGTATTGCAATAAGAATTGCTGTGTAATTTGAGATACAGAGTTGAGGTCTACTCAAAACACTTTGCCAAGTAAGAAATCAATATAACCTTACAAAAAAGGGAGTAAAGTATATGTTTCTTTTCAGCAAAGTCTGCAAAAAAGATAAAAAAGAAATAAAATCCAGCTTGCTACAGCAGCTGAACTGAAGTTTAGGAAACAGATGCCTAAAGGGGTCACTTTTGCTGTGTACGTATTAAAAGTAAATGACGTCAGAAGGCAGACTCTGAACAGCAAATGGAGAAGAGAAAGCTGAATTTGCTAAAGCAGTAAAGTTGTGTTCTATGCCTCATGCCAATAAGCACGCTTACTCCCATGTACTGTAAACAAAGCGTTTTGACTAATTACTTCTTCATGCATCCAATTAGTAGGTCTCTGCATGTGACTATGGGCAGAGTCAGTGAAGATACCTTTATGCTGTAATACCTGAGTGGTCTTCTGCCGGGCTTAGAAGAAGCTGGTGGATTCTTTGTGATTTACATGCTGGCAATCCAGAGACGGCCCCAGTAATGCTGTGTTGAAAGCAAAGCAGAATGCACCTGAGCTCACTGAAAATCTTTGTAAGAGATATCTATTGAAACTGTATTTTAAACAACTTTTTTGCCTCCATAATTATTGTATGAGTTAGATATAATTAATTATTCATATACTATTGTGCAAAACCATGAACAGAAAGCTAGTCTGTGTGTCTGCTTAATATTTTATAGAAATTCCTTACCCTGATTCTCCTCTTTTCTACCTGACTTCCAGCCACTAAATTACTTCCACTTTACTGAAGCTTAAATTATAAATGAATTGGGACCCAGATTATTTTTTTTTATTCATCTTTCTGAAGTAGCTAAACAAAAACAATTCACAGTCACCCAGGAACTCTTCCTAAGGGGTGTTCTTCCCTTCATGTGTGTAACATAATTCCTGATGAAATCAGTGGGAATCATGTATGTGTCCCAAAGTGAGAGTTTAATCCATATCTCATTCACAGAATTGAATTATTAAAAAATAGACTTGTTCAATAATACTGAATTTCTGCTTGTTCATAAGCACATTTGCAATACCTCTTGTCACACTGAAGAGATTTAGCTTGTGAACTATGAGTCTGGCTTTCTATGTTTTTGTCGTTTTGATAATGCAAATGCAAATAATGTCGTACTTCTGAGAGAGTATGTTTTGGAAGTGCATGTTTCTCTATTCATGTGGGACAGTTAATTTTTTAATTTCAGCCATTATCAAAGCACTCAGGAGTATATAATAACTTTGTGTATCATTCTTCTGTGTCCTAAAAAACCTGTAGCTCTGGTGATTATGAAGAAAGAGAATGCCTGACACTACAAGACCTTTTAAAACTCTCCTTTCATCTTCCCCGTGACCATCCAGGGAAAAGTGATTTGCATCATGTACAAAGTATCCTAGTAAAACCTTATATCCTCATGCGTACTATGCGATACCGAACAGTGCAGGCTTTTGTGATCTTCCATGGTTTCTGTTTCATATCCATTGTATTTATTCTTCAGGCATACGGTTGAGACTGGTTTTATTCCATGTGATGGAGAAGCAAAACCAGAGAATACCTGTGCCTCAGGAAAATTCAGATCTGAACCTGTAGCTCAACTTTACAATTTAGCGAGGAATTTGAAGAGCTGTCATATACAGCTATCCAGTGGTTTAGTATTTGTATCATAAGTAGTGTTAAAATAATGTGGTAGTTTGACCCTGGCTGAATGCCAGGTTCCCACCAAAGCCACTCCATCACTCCCCTCCTCTGCTGGACAGGGGAGAGGAAATACAACAAAAGACTCATGGGTTGAGATATGAACGGGGAGATCACCCGGCAATTGCCATCACAGGAGAAACAGGCTCAGCTCGGGGAAATTAGTTTAATTTATTACCATTCAAATCAGAAAAATGCCTTCCACCCCACCCCTCCTTCTTCCCAGGCTTAACTTAACTCCCAGTTTCTCTGTGTCCTCCCCACAAGTGGCTCAGGGGGACGGGGAATGGGGGCTGCTGTCAGTTCATCACACGCTGCCTCTGCCTCCCCTTCCTCCTCATACTCTTCTTCCTGCTCCAGCGTGGGGTTCCTCCCACGGGAGACAGGTTTGCACAAACTTCTCCAACATGAGCCCTTCCCATGGGCTACAGTTCTTCACGAACCGCCCCAGCGTGGGTCCCTCCCATGGGTGCCGTCCTTCAGGCCCAGCGTGGGTCCCCCGTGGGGTCACAAGCCCGGCCAGCAAACCTGCTCCAGCGCGGGCTCCTCTCCACATGGGGCCACAGGCCCTGCCAGGAGCTGCTCCAGCCTGGGCCGTCCCCAGGGTCACAGCCTCCTTTGGGCACCCACCTGCTCTGGCGTGGGGACCTGCATGGGCTGCAGGTGGGGATCTGCTCCACCATGGACCTCCACGTGCTGCAGGGGCACAGCCTGCCTCACCGTGGGCTGCACCACGGGCTGCAGGGGGATCTGCTCTGGCACCTGGAGCCCCTCCTGACCCTCTGTCTGCACTGACCTCGGTGTCTGCAGTTGCTTCTCTTGTATAGCCTGACTTGTCTCTCTCACTGGCACAGATAGATATTTTTTTTCCTCTTAATATGCTGCCCAGAGACATTGCCGCTGTCGCTGATCAATTTGGCCTTGGCCAGCAGTGGGTCCATCTTGCAGCCGCTGGCACTGGCTCTGTTGGACATGGGGGAAGCTTCTGGTATCTAGAAGCCACCTCTGTAGCCCTGCCACTATCAAAGCCTTGCCATGCAAACCTGCTATAGATAAACACTTTAACCGCATATTAACGATCACTTTAATGATAAACAAGGCTGAACTTCCCATTGCAGGAGCTGCTATACTACCACAGTAGGAATAACTATTTTCTGCACCGTGGAATCAAAACGTTACATGATCATTTCAATAAAAGAAGAAAAGAAAACCCCAGTACACAGCCATTAGCTATTGTAAGAGAACATTATTAAAGTATTTGAAAGGAAAAAGGTTATTTCACAAATTACTGAAGGAATAATTCTCTAGACAACCACCCAAAGAAACAAGAAAGACCAAAACAGCATGTAGCAGCAGCAGACTGACAGGCATTGACGCTGGCTTTCAAGCATTTTTATTTTCAGAGTCTCTCTATGGTTTCTGCATAAACCCATGAAAGCTGATACTTCTTTATTACAAGTTTTACCAACAGGACATGTACTTAAAGTCACAATTTATCTAGTCTTCTGGATCAAGCATCTTCACTTTCTATGAGGAGCAATGCATTTCCATGTTACTTACACTTCACAGTTTTACATTTTTCAATTACACTGGTCAACCCATAAAGATGGGCAGAAAGAAACCATTTCAAATATCAGAACACTCTTCTCCTCCAAACATGAAGACTGTTCATCAACAGTGTGTAAAACCTTTACACTGTCAAAGCCTCCTGTCTTTCTTTAGAGCAAGTGGGCATGAAAATGGAGCCAATGCACTCAGTGTCCCTGTTGGACTCCTGGTTTGCCCAGTGTAAACCAAGTACTAGTAAGAAATTATGTTCTCCAAGGGATCATGGTTGTTTATTGAAGTACTTCATTCCCAACCATAAATTTCAAGGTGAACACTTTGTAACATTCCCTGTTGCTTTTATGAGATACTAGGTATGGTAAAAATGAAATTGCTGTTGCTTTCTCCTGAGAGACAGAGAAAGAGAAAGAAGCCCTGATTGGCTAGGAGATAACTCTGATACAAATATCTGCTGAGGTTTTCAAAGACCGAATGCATTAATCTCATTTTAGCTGTGAATAGCACGTAATTCTTCTGTTACAATAATTGTCTGTTATGTTCTTCCATGCAAAACTGAGTAGATACGAGAGTGCAGGTTTTTGAACCAAGGCTGGCTACTAACTCAAAGCAAAAAAGCACCACTGAATCAATACCAACAGTACTTTTCCCCCTAGGGGGGTTGAAACTAGATGGTCTTTAAGGTCCCTTCCAACACAGCCCACTCTATGATTCTATTCTGTGATTCTACTTGGAGGTATCCCAAACAATGGCTGATTGAATGGCTTGCTTAGTGGGAATGTACGGGCCAACAGGCACAGACAATAGAACTGCAGGTTTAGTCCCCTCCCAAACTCCAGTTTGTACCAACAAACCATGAAATAAAGTGTGAGAAGCCAGAATCCAGATTCGTCTCCCATTAGAACTAAGTCCATGGAAACCAAGTTCCCCGGTTGTTCATCAAATTTCAATAAAACTGAGCACTAAGACAGCTTGTTACAGAAGTCAACCTGCTGTGCTGCTGCCTCCTTCTTACGCCACTTACACGGAGAAATTGGGCAAATTACGTGCCCCATGTGAATATATCCCTAACTGTTTAAATGATCAGTCTGCTAAGAGACAGAGTATTTTACTTCATTTGCAAAGCCTGAATATGTGGTATTTGTATTAAACTAGTCCCAGGTCAAAGAAGCAATTCTGACTGATGTGCTCAGCTTTGCAGGTTAAAGCTATTACCAAACCTCCCGCCCACCTACTCCTCACTTGGAAGTTAATTGAAGGAAATTTATTCCCATTACACTGCCATTCACTAGTACTATTTAAACTAGGCAGAAAGTATGCTTCTAAGAGACAGTAATCCCTTTCAAAATAGGAGGAAAGGACATAAGCAATTTGACTTAAATCATTAACAGTCTTTGCTTCCCATGCACATGGTCAAAGTCCTTGAAGACAGATCTCCTTTCCCAGCAACTCCAGTCTCATGCCTTGGACAATAAGGTTTTATGCTGCAGTGAGCACAAAGTATTTCCAAATTAACTGTAAGAAAATTAAACCAGATAAGACCTTTGCTGCTTTATAGCTTACCATTAATCAATTGCATATAGTATGTTTTTTATTATTGACTTCTGAGTTGTTTAGCAAAAGTACACAAGGGAACATTCTTACTAATATTAGTTTGAATGCAGATAAAAAGAAAATAAGAATGTTCCTCAAATTCCGAATTAGAGAATATAATGTTAACAGAATATTGACTCTCTGACCATAAACCTAATTCTGAAACATATTACATTGAATATTATATTGGTTACTATCTGAAATCCAAAGAGTAATAGAAGTACTACTCATTTTGCAAGCTGACCAAAGTATGCAACTGTTCATCACAGATCAGCTATAAGTAATTTTTAAGTTAGAAACTACTTAATTAGTAGAGTATCATTATAATTTTAGTCAAATCTTCTCATTCCACAGACAAGTATCATAGCTACCTACAATTACTCTCCTAAAAAGAATAGTATAAAGCCAGTACAATTCTTACATTGAACTTTGAAATTCATACATAGTCAACGAATTCATAGGACCTCTGCCTCGAGGGAAATAGTGAACGTTTAGTAGATACGCTGGAGAGAGAGAGAGAGAGATATTATATATATATATTATATATATAAAGAGAGAGAGAGAAAGAGAGAGATGATAGTAGATAGATATGTGAGGAAGATGAAGAGTTTCTTTATCTCAAAGTAGAGGAGCATTTACTGTGAAGGTTCCAAATACTAGTAAAAATATTCTATATGATTAATAAAGTACAATAAAGAGCAGTCAATAGTTGAAAATCTCATGTTCTAAAGGGAGAAGGTTATCTGGGGGGAGGGGAGGAATTTACCTCTGACTTTTTTTTAAAAAAGGAAATCTGGTTCTTTTAATGAAGCATATAAATACAGCAGTAGCATTACAAAAGCCATAGTGATCTGAATATGCAAGTGAGCATAGTTCATGAATAGCTAATCTTGTTTCAGACAAAAAAAAGATTATGCCAGGAAAGACTGTAGAACTTGCAGTACACACAGTCATTCCTTTAAGTCTGAATGAATCTTGATGATTCTGTATACCTCAAAAAATTTCTGATATACATGCCCCATATTTTACAGGCTGGCATTCCAGAACACTTACCCCTACCTTTGCTGCGTTATGGTTACTCTGTGTACAGCTTCAGAACAAATATCAAAATAGCAAACATTGGTATTTAGACAACTCTTTTACTGCAGGTACACAATGACAAAATATAACCCAAACAAAGCTAGAAAAGTGAAACTGGGTAAAGTTTATCAGCTATTAGAAAAAGTAATTAAATATTTCGAAAAGCAGCTAAAAACTTCCATGTCTGCAAAGCAAATATTCTTGACAGATTAGCAGAGGACTGGACTGTTTACATCAACAGGCTATAACAGTATACAGTGATACTAAGATAACTCATTTGAAAGGTGGAAATTTTACTAATCATGGTAGGATGTAAAATTTGTAATTTGCTCCTCTCTGCAGAGCCAACTAATGCAGCAGAAGACTGTTTTTCCTAAGACTGTGGCTTTTAACTCTTCTATTAACTGTTTTCTAAACCACTGCAGCACATTTCCACTTTCATATATAGAATGAAATAGTAACTCAGCTGTTTCTATGTGACTAAACTGGGTAAAATTAAAATGTCAGCTTGGAAGAATTTAAGGAAATAGCTATTGTGTGGCATGCAAAGATACTAAGTTTTATTTAGCCTTAAACTTGGGGCTAAATTTCATCACAGGATCATGGGTTGGAAGGGACCTTAAAGTCATCTAGCTCCAATCCCCCTGCCATGGGCAGGGACACCTTACACTAGCCCAGGTTGCTCAAAGCCCTGTCCAGACTCACCTTGAGCACTTCCAGAGATGGGGCATCCACAGCTTCTCTGGGCAACCTGTTCAGTCATCCATCCATCATCCATCATGTCAATTGCAAGTTTTGCTAAGAATACCAGGAGCATCAGTATCATCAGATAAACCAGGAGTAAAGAGAAGACATTGGCAACACCTAACTACAATGTGTTTTATTCACTATACACATGGTTGTTAGCTGGAAAAAAGAGTAACAAATTGAAGCAGATACAGATTATATGCAGAATATTCAAAAAGCTTGGTCATCATCTTCTGAAGATAATACTAAAGGAGACTTTTGGATCCATAGATTCCCGTTCTAAATGGATTGTGTTCTGTATGGCTGTAACTCAGTGTAGATGTTGAAAACTATTACTATCATTACTGAAGGACAGAGTTCTTGGACAGATTTCAAGTCACCATGAAATTCAGTTAACTTCTGAAGAGTTTCAACTGTTTACAAAGAGAAATGGTCTCAGATACATCCCATCACCTTTTTATCCTTTCCTGTGGAAAGATTTATTAATGTATTCCTGCAAGTATTTCAAATTATAACCAAGATTAAGTTCACACATAATTTCAAATGTAAGCTGACAGAAGGTGTTTTATACGATAGAGCTGGAGATCTCCATTCAGATTTATTGTAGCCCTTTCACTCATGGACTGATAAGATGACAAAGGATAACAAACCTGGCAATAGTGATGTTTCTTCCTGTGAGTATGTGATTCTCTGTCATGAGGTATGAGAGATAGCAATGTGTTCTGGCAAAGATGCAAGAAAGCTTCTACAGGTTCTACAGAACTTGATGCATTATGGATACTTCTTGCAAAATGCACAGCCAATGTCATATAACACCACCAGTGTGCTGTAAGTCCCCGTTCCTACAAGACAGTTCAGGTATGATTCCAAAACTCCACAGCTGGATGGTTTTTTTGATGAGGAAAGGCCAGAAAGCACATTGTTCTATGTTTTCATAAAGTGTCTGTAAAACATTATCCAAAGAGAAGCTTTGGTAATAACACTTTCTTTGTGGAATGCTGTTTATTTAATGACATTAAAGCATTTTCATTATCAGAATGTCTTTTGATATTCAAGGGGGGGGAATACGGCAAAAAGTGAATAGCTCCATGAGCAGCACAGAAAGCCAGATCAACGAAGTGTTTTCTAAGACTGGGTATATTTCCTTTGGAGGACTTCCTGGTGTTTCAATTCTACAGTCTGAGGACCTGATGGTTGACATAATCTGACATTTGATAAAGGCAAGTTCATCTTTGGCCTTAATTCCTCTCCCCAAGTTAAATATGTGGAAAATTCAAACGTTGTTGAAACTGATCAATGTTTTAAAAGTTATTACTGGAAAACAGTAACAGGCATGCAAGTTAACATTTCCAAAGGAAAGCTGGCTAAAATAGACCTTGTTTTGCCAAAAGTGTGTTAAGGCCTGCAAGTGCTTCAATCAGTAGTACACAATGGGGAAAAAACATTTGTCTACCATCGTTGTAACTTTAAATGCCCAGCCTCAAGGAACACATGCCTCTCCATGTGACTCATCTAACTAAAAGCAGCATTTAGTACAAGTCCCCTGCAATACTCTCTCTTTTACTTGCACTGCCTCAAGTTTGTATTATCAACGCTGAATAACATACTTTTTGGACAGTGTGAAACCTCTTCTGGTAGTTGCCGGGTGTGCTTTAGTCCTGAGAAAGGTGGAGCACAAAGGTAGCTAGGCTGTATACAAGGTGTAAATATGGTTGTATGGAATCCAGCTGTGCCCATGTGGCTTCTTGTTATTTTTACGTGAAAACCAAAGGAAACAAAAAGTTTGGAGTCTTTTCTGTTATTTTTGTTTTGTATTTTTGAGCTTATCATAAACCCATGAGATTAATGCCAAGAGTTTTCCTTTATTTTCTGTTTCAGTAACAGTGTATCTTGTATTCAAGACTTAGATGTTTCAGCTAAGAATTCATACTGTAAAAATAACAGGCTTGGCCATTAATGATCATTAGTGTCACTACTAAGAAAAGATTCATGTTGGTGTTATTTATTAAAGCAATCAAAATGTGCTATTATGTTCCTAATTACAATATTTATTCAAACTCCCCTACTTACCCACAGTACAAATACAGTGCAAGCAGCTGTTGTAGAAGCTTCCCTGTGCAGCTTTGGGAATTACTTTTTCTTTCAACTGAGGACACTCCTTTTCTCAAAGGGAAAGAATAGAATAAATTGCACTGCAAAGCAAACACTCTGGTTTTGGATGCATGAAGTTGTATTAAGGATAAGACCTGCAGAAGCAGAGAAGTGACTAAAAATGGTGGTAGATCAAAAAACAGTCTGTTCAAGCTTCTGCCTTCAAACTCGCATATCATTATAAAAATAAGACATTAAAAATAAACAAACAAGCAAACAAAACTTTATCACTTGTAATGGAAATCACCCACAAGAGAAAATGACATTTCAAAACACTACAGAGTATCTTATTTAGTCAGGGCTACTTCCTTTTAGGAGATAAAGAACACCAGTATCATAATCTACCGAGATTTGGTATCATAAAATCCTCCCCTAAGAGCTGAAATGAAAGGCTTATTTCACTATTATACAACACAGCAGCAGAAACAGATAAATACAAACTATCACACAAAATATCAAGACACAAACATGAATGTTTGATAGTTTCTTTTAAGAACACCAACTTAGAATATTAAAAAAAAATCTTCAATTCAGTGTCTATCAACTGTGCAATTTTCACTGAAGTATGAGCAATGTGTTTATTAAGTCGATATTATCATTTTCAAGCACTGTTAAGCAGAGACCACCAAGACAGGTAAGAAGGTATCATTCTTCCCTCCTCCGATGAAGGTCACCTTTCCAAAACCAAGAATGATCTTTTCCAGCAACTAAAGCCTAATATGGATTATCAGTTTCATCTGTCCTTTTGGTTTTAGGAAACACAATTTGATCATGTGCTTTTTCCAAAGCAAAAGACACAGTTGAAACACATCAGTAATGTCTTGATACATCATCTAAATTATTATTTGTTTGAAAAGACTAATGTTTTAAATATCTCAAAACACTTTAAAAATATAAAATGTCTAGGTCACTTGCCTGAGGGGAATTTGTAGCTGTGAGCAGAATTTCATTTAGTGATACTTTCCTATGGACAGAATACATTTTGTTAGCTACATCAGTATGTGCTTCTATGTGCATGCTCCTACTCAGATCTTTTGCTCTGAATTCAGCCTGTTCCTAAGTGACTGATGGATGATCTCTCTGTTTGGGTGTTTACTCGCTTCAGGAGAGAGGGAGAGAGTCCAGGATGCTTTTATGACAGCCCATCTTCCATTCTAAACCATAAAACTCAGATATAGTGAAATATATGTATTAGTTATTGGAATATTATTTTAGAAATAGAAAAAAAGGAGTAAAATTTACTTAGCAAACCAGTACAAATCTGTGGTGGGGTAGGGTTGCTCTACTTTCTTGGAGCAGACCTTTTTCATGGAAGTAAGAAAAAAGAGGTTATATAGTTAAGGAGATTATGAAGGAGTAAAACAGTATCCTCTATACCCTCACTTCCAGTATGTGTAACAAAACAAGAGAAAGATCAGATCTGAGGTTGTGCCCTTCTCATCCACTAACTCTATATAAACAGTGACTTCATAGTCACAAGATAATTGTAATCATAATGCTAACATGCAGGACAATTAAATATGCCTCAACAGGCATATTTATTTTCTGAGTACTGAGCTCAGTCTATTTACTTACACAGTGAGCAGTTCCATTCACTTTAGCAGGAATGTTTTTTGTGAGAAAGATTTACAGCCTGGAGAGAACTTTAAAACGCAAGTAAAGCACATTTAAAAAAGTGGTAATACTTACAATGACTAGTGGAACCAACATGGAGCCTAAAAAGAATCTTGTTGGCAAATCGCACTGTCATAGAAGAAATAACCACTGAGAATGAAATGTATGGGAGTCAGTTACAATCAGTGAATGAGGATGTCAGAACTCTGGAATCTTTAATCTTTGGAATAAGAAGCTTAAGCAGAATAAGCACATGTACTTCTATCATGACCCCCTGAATATCATAGTCAATTCACTTTTGCATAGATATTCCTTCTGCTCTAAAAAGGATAAATTATTTTTTATATTATATTTCTTTTCTTGTCTGAACAGGGGGGAATTTTTTTGTATCACGTGAAGGTGAATTAATTCACTGTCCCCGAATGGCAGTATTTTCTCAATGACGATTTTTTCTTTTTTTTTAAATAAAAGATGAAAGACTGAATCTAATAACGTCAACAAAAAGGTTCTCCACCACAATCAGTAGGGTCAAGACGTCCTCCTTCTTACTTACCTGCATTTCCTCTTCAACCTTAAAAAACTTCTAATCCACAAGCATTGCATTTGTGTAGACCAACAAGGAAGAGAATACAGGAATAACCAAATACGCATTTTCCCAGAGTTCACATATATCATAGTGTTTCATGACAATTCCTGTATTTGGAATTAAACTAAAACTTAGTATTAGGTGTTTGTTGTACCTTTCTCATACTGTCACAAAATTTACAGTTATTCATACTGATTTCCTTTGTTGTATTCTATCATTTTATGTTTATGTGCTTATATTTCTATGACACTATTTAGGTAGTACTAAAAATTGCCTCCTTTATTGTGATTATAGCTCTTGGTAAGCAATTCCTATGCTACCCATTGGAATCCTGTCTTTTGGCAGTATATAGCTATCTAGTTGTACAGGGATATAATCGCTTAAATTCTTAAAGAGCTCATATCTATCCAGAACATATGGAATCATTGAGGAGCAGAGATATTTTAACTGTGTTGTTACAGGCAGAAAAATGGGATTTTGTTCTATGGCCCAAAGCTTCTGTAAGCAGAATTGCAGACAAATAATTCCTGGAAGACAGCTTTCAGGCAGTTGAATGTTTACAGACTCACCTTCATGCCTCTGATTGCTTACAGTCCAGAAACTTCTTATAGAAAAGCAATTGTTTGTAATCTGAACAACAGTCAACTGTTAGTCAAATTAATCATTTTATGAAGGGCAGAACTTATCTGAAGCTGTTCAACTTTGCAACAATCTCATCAATTGTTTTTCTCAAGAGCAATTACTGAATTAGCATTATTCGCTTCAAATAGGACATAGCATAGAACAAAGAATACATTACTGATTTTTATAGCAAATTCTCAAGACACCCAGGAATTATTTGCTTGGTGGGCAACTGACCTATCCACTTTTCTGGTTAGACTGTACTTTTACTTCTCCTCTACCTCTCCTTCAGAAAGGTAAGTCCAAGGTAAGGATGAAGGATAATATGTTAAGGGATCTGTCTATATAGAATTCTTTTCTACCTTGGAGAGCTAATTAAACATAAACTGCCTAGGGCTTTTAAGTGCCTTCAGAACCCAAAAGCTAATGTCTTATTCCATATCTTAATTCAGCTTTTTAATACTTAACAAAAATATTTTAGTTTATATGGAACAGGTGTTATTTCTGTAAACTGTAGCTATTCAGAATTTTTTTTGATTTAACTATAGTAATCAACCCTAACATATCGTAATTTGCCTCTCTTCCTAGTATCACAGATGACAGTAGTTCAAAAAAATTACTAAAAAAATATGGCTAACAGATGTTATCCTTTTTTCTCTTCCCTGCACTGAGCTCTGAGAAAAGTTTATCTCCCTTTTTTCCATTGATTTTAATACATAAGCACCAATACTATCTCAAGCCCTTTCTAAGACCCAGATCTCACAAGCATACCAACACTAATATTTATTGAGTAAGTCTGCTCACTATGCATATTAAGTCGAGCATATGCTTGTAAGTTATTTATACAAGGGTCTCAATTTCCAATATTCTGTTTCCTCTTTTATTTAGAAAGACTCACCCAGTTTGGGAAATTATGTCAGAACACCCAGCTAATGTGATTTTCTCTTCCTTTTGATACAATAAAAAAAACCAGTAGTAACAGTGATAATTATAATTTCCACCATATACAAATCATATCATACTTATCTAAGTCTGGCATGCCATTTGGCTGTAATCCTCCTTCCTTTCAAATACAAGAAAAATAACAATGTTGGTATTTCAAAATGACTCATACTATATTCATATTATTGTCTCAAGATTTCCAAAAGCTGTAGAAATAGCAATGCCATACACGATCCAAGATCACATAAAATAAGTGAGAAGTGTATTTATTTCAGATATCTGTCAACTGGTAACACTAAAATAATTTTTCAGTGGATGAACTGGGAGTAGTAGACTGAAGGAACTGTTGTCTCCTCAACTGAAGGCCATGCTGCTTCTCTATAGCTTCCCACTCTAGTGGCACATATTGTAAGCATTTAAGATATACAGACTGTTTCATAGGATTCTGCTGTAGCCACCAGTGGATTAATTAAAAAAAGTGATGATAGTTAAGTTCTGCTCCAAGGCTTAAAAGAAGGACTGAGATTGTGATGGAGAGATAAAAAAAAAATTGTTCCACATATTAATTTCAATTTTCAGCATGAATTTGCTTTGACTTCTCTGCTGAAAGTTTCACCTAGTAACCTCTGATAGAATACAATCAATTCCTCATTTGACTCCCAGCAACTATTGCAAATAAATCATGATAGAAAGCCTTCTTCATGAGTAACCAAAGTAACACTAGATAAAATGAGAAACTAAAGTATTTAAGTAAAATTAACTGAAAGAATCTGAGAAAACCACAGTCAGTATATGTATATTTATAGACAGAAGACTACAATATGAATATGTATGTGATTACAGAATGCCCTTCTTTGTGTTCCAGTTCTGTCTCTCAGTAATCACATTAGTAGGATGCTGGATATTCATCTGCAATTTACAGTTGGGCACTAACAGAAACAATACCACTGATTTCTGCTAGAATGTCTTTCAGCCTGTACTAGGTTTGTGTGGCAAGGTTTTGGTAGCAGGGAGGCTATAGGGGTGGCTTCTGTGAGAGGATCCCAGAAACTTCCCCTATGTCCTACACAGTCAGTGTTAGCCAGCTCCGAGGTGGATCTGCCGCTGGCCAAGGCTGAGTGCCCTGGTTTCAGCTGGAGTAGAGTTAATTTTCTTCTTAGCAGCTGGTACAGTGCTGTGCTTTTGATTTAGTATGAGAATAATTCTGATTGATAGCACACTGATGTGTCTAGTTTTTGCTAAGTACTGTTTATACTAAGTCAAGGACTTTTCAGTTTCTCGGGCCCTGCCAGCATGAGGGCTGGAGGGGCACAGGACATTGGGAGGGGACACAGCCAGGACAGGTGATCCAAACTGGCCAAAGGGATATTCCATACCATGGGACGTCATGCTTGGTATATAAGCTGAGAGAAGTTGGCCGGGGCCTGTGGATCACTGCTCAGTGACTGGCTGGGCATCAGTCAGCAGGTGGTGAGCAACTGCATCGTGCATCACTTTTGTTTTTGTTTTTCCCTTTGGGTTTTATTCCTCTCTCTTGCACTCTTTTTTTTATTACTATTGTTGTTCTTGTTGTTGTTATTATAAATTTTTCTTATCCCAACCCTCAAGTTTCACCTTTTTCCTGATTCTCTTGCCAGGAGGGGGAGTGAGTGAGCAGCTGCATGGTACTGAGATACCAGCTGGGGTCAAACCATGGTAGTCCATGTTGGGTGTCAAAAAAGACTTTGTGCTTTAACCCCAACCAGCAACTAGGCCCCACACAGCTGCTTGCTCACGCCCCCACAGTGGGATGGGGGAGAGAATCAGAAGAGTACAAATGAGGAAACTCGTGGGTTGAAATAAAGGCAGATTAGTAGGGGAAGCAAAAGCCACACACGCAAGCAAAGCAAAGCAAGGAATTCATTCACCACTTCCCATGGGCAGGCAGGTGCTCAGCCACCTCCAGGAAACCAGGGCTCCGTCACGTGTAATGGTTACTTGGGAAGACAAATGCTATCTCTCCAAATGCCTCCCTCTTCCTTCTTCTTCCCCCAGATTTATAGTCCCATGGTCTGGAATATCCCTCTGCTCAGTTGGGACCAACTGTCCCAGCTGTGTCCCCTCCCACCTCCTTGTGCAACCCCAGCCTGCTCGCTGGTGGGGTGAAGTGAGGAGAAGAAGAGACCTTGGCTCTGGGTAAGCCCTGCTTAGTGACAGCTAAAACATCCCTGAATTATCAACACTGTTTTTATCACAAATCCAAAACAAGCTACTGTGAAGAAAACCAGCTCTGTCCCAGACAAAACCAGCACACTGAGCCAATAAGTGATGGTGGTATCACCTCTGTGATAACATATTAAGAATAGGGGAAAGAACTGCTGCACAACAGAAGCTGGATGAGAGGAGTGAGACCATATGAGAGAGGCAACTGTGCAGACACCGAGGTCAGTGCAGACGGAGGGGCAGGAGGGGCTCCAGGTGCCAGAGCAGATCCCCCTGCAGCCCGTGGTGCAGCCCACGGTGAGGCAGGCTGTGCCCCTGCAGCACGTGGAGGTCCATGGTGGAGCAGATCCCCACCTGCAGCCCATGCAGGTCCCCACGCCAGAGCAGGTGGGTGCCCAAAGGAGGCTGTGACCCTGGGGACGGCCCAGGCTGGAGCAGCTCCTGGCAGGGCCTGTGGCCCCATGTGGAGAGGAGCCCGCGCTGGAGCAGGTTTGCTGGCCGGGCTTGTGACCCCACGGGGGACCCACGCTGGAGCAGGCTGGGCCTGATGGACGGCACCCGTGGGAGGGACCCGCGCTGGGGCGGTTCGTGAAGAGCTGTAGCCCATGGGAAGGGCTCATGTTGGAGAAGTTTGTGCAAACCTGTCTCCCGTGGGAGGAACCCCACGCTGGAGCAGGAAGAAGAGTATGAGGAGGAAGGGGAGGCAGAGGCAGCGTGTGATGAACTGACAGCAGCCCCCATTCCCCGTCCCCCTGAGCCACTTGGGAGGAGGACGTAGAGAAACTGGGGGTGAAGCTGAGCCCGGGAAGAAGGAGAGATGGAGGAAGGTGTTTTTAAGATCTGGTTTTATTTCTCATTATCCTGCTCTGATTGGACTTGCAATAAATTTAATCAATTTCCCCAAGCTAAGCCCGTTTTGCCGTGACAGTAGTTGGTGATCTCCCTGTCCTTACTCGACCCATGACCCTTTAATCATCAGCTGAGAAGGGGAGTGAGTGAGCAGCTTGGTGGGTACATGACATCCAGCCCAGGTCAACCCACCACACAGCCATAACCATTAACGTAATAGGAAATGATCAGCCCAATTATTTAAACCACATTGGCTGTTCTACAGACAGAGCATCTTTCTTCCCATGTACTTAGTTCCATCTGTATTTCATTAGAAGGAACTGAAAGGAGGTAACAAATTTAAAGCTCTTTCTGCTCATAGGTACCACACAAAAAGAAGAGGGATGAATACCACCTGTTTAGCTCCTGCAGACTTTACACAGTTTTTACAGCAGCCTGTACTAGCAGTTCCTGTGTGTCTTAAGCTAACCCAATTGCAGCATGAAAATATGAAAAATCTCTCCTCTGCATCTGTTGAGATCCCATCATAAGTAGTGTAAATTTCCAGTAAGTGCTAGTCATACATAATGAATAGCAAATTGAGAAAGGTGCAGGCACTGACTTCTTTGAGTGGAAAAGAACAGCACAAAGCTCTGCACTTAAGTCACTGGCTTTAATATAGCAGACTCAAGGCTATGTTTGAAGGACTTGTAAAATAACAGTGGAGTTCAGTGAGGTATTAAGCGACAGAAAAAGTAGTGCTCTAATAGCAAAAAAGAACAGCTTGTTCTCAGGGCTATTTCATGCAGGATGTTCACGAAGGGAAACACTCTAGCATCGTCCTGCTATGCTGATCAATGTTTTTAGTGTCCCATTGGCTTCAAAAAGTTAACAGTTTAAAAGATGACTTTTTGTTCATTTTGAGGGATCATTTAAGAGGGTGTTGGGAAAGGAGGAGGGTATGTGTCTCTGCTTGACACAAAGGGAGAAGAGTCCAAAGTTAAGACTAGATGAAACCTAGTCCAGCAGGTTTTTAGAAGCTCAAAAGGCAGTGGGAAGAAAAATGCTTATAACCCACAGGAACATGTTTTGGCACTAGGAAAAAGGAAGTTATATGCTCACCGTAAGCAAAAAAAACAGTGAATGTAACAGTTGTCCTTGGACTGGAATTCAGTGGTGGGATAGATCTTTCCCACCTTGGCAGTAGAAAACAATCTATACAGGGAATGGGGAAACCCAGGCTGCATTAAGTCCCACATTTCATCTTAGATGATGAAAAGCAACAGGTGCATGAGTGGAAGCTGTGAAAACCAGCACTGCTGACACAAAGAATCATTCTACATATGAAATTTATTCCTACCCCTTCAATTTCACAATTTAAAAGTCAAATAAAAACAACACCAGGAATTCCTTATTTTCTCAACGTGTCTTATGAACTGTGAGTTTATGAGGGAAAAAGAACTGTTCTTACATGTTAAGACCTTTGTGTCAGCCTTCACCTGCTAAAGTACTTCACTCCTGAAACCACAGATTCCTGGAATGATGCCACACGGACACATTGTCATGCAACCCAACCAGATGACCTTTGCCCAGAAAAAGACTGTTTCAAATTTTGTCCCACCTCATAAACTCATTTTCTCCTTATTAAACATCTAACTCTTTCACAAGTGCTCATCTTAGCCTCAAAGATAGTTAAAGGTAAGGCATTTCCATATTAATTGTGTCAAACGAAAGAAATTTCTACTTACAAATGTGATCTCATTTACATTTATAGCTTTCCAGAGGCAGAACCTCCTGGTCCTTTGCCAGGTGGAGAAGGGTCTGTATTTTGGAAAGAGTCTTACAAAACTATAATACAAATTTGCCTGCCAGTATCAGCAAAAGGAGTCTGCAATAACATCTTGAAGAAATACTTCCTTAAAAGAATACACTCCCATTCGTGAAAAGCTACAGCTACACAATTTGCTGTTCTGCTTTTCTGTAACATTCATCCCCTTGATGTTAGAGGTAAGTCATGTCACTTACAAGTTAGTGCATTAATTTCCTTTTAATGAACCTTTAAAGATTTAAATGTTATATGCTTCAACCATTTCCCCAAAATAAGTTGTTTTTTTTTAAAAAAAAAATCTCAGGCCCTCCATTTCTTCAAAGTATTATTTGGATTTAATAACGTGCCTTCTGGGAGCTGCAGTTTCACTTTATAACCTTATCCTTTCCTTTCCTTGCAACCGATATTCTGTCTGCTGAACTCTTTGTGCTACCCTTACATTTGCACAGAAACAAATGGAGATATTTCTGTGTTAATTGGCTTATTAAAAATGTATGGTGCACTTTGATGTTTAATATTTAAACACAATGTTTAATGTTTGCTACTGCTGGTTTTTTTCTGAAAAAAATGCATATATACAATAGAGACTGCAGCACTTTTCAGGACACTCATGGATTTTATTGTGGGTTAACATTCAGGATAGATAGCATCATTACTTCAGCATCAGTACATATTTTTTAGAAGTTTAAGATCATGCTACCTTTTGAATCCCAAGACAGCCAGCCTTGATATACTACAGTACTGTAATGCAATCTGCTTTTTTTTCTCTTCCATTTGTGCTCAGAACTGCTGATGTCATAAAAAGCATTACCAATCAGCTGTATACACCATTAACATTAGGCTTGAGAGTATTTTATTCAGATAGCTTTCCATTTCCTAGTTAATCATTAAATACTTTCCACCCAAAGCTTTGAGTCTACAGGGTGCTAAGATCACCAGTGAAGCAACCAAAAAAAAATGCACAGTCAAGTTTTCAATCTTCTTACTTTAAAGGAAAAAGCAGTATGTTCACAACTGAAACTGAAGCAGACCTGTGTTCAAAGCAGAACATGCCAAACCTGGGACACTTGCATTAAATTATCTTTCCACCCCGGACTTCATTTCTGGTTTTAAGCAAATTGACTGCAGTCTTTCGCAGACCAATCTTCAAATTCTTCTATCTGTGCACAAATCAAAAAATACAAGTACTAAGAAATCCCATTAAATTATTGCTCAATTTCCTAGGAACCCATGAGAGTTTCACTGGGAAAACTGCCTACAATACTGTTTTCATTCACGTACAGAGCTGCCAGTTCTGAGCAGAGGTATCAGAACTTGCCAAGACCCATAATGTTGCATTTCTTCATCTAGTTCACCTGTAGCTCACCAAATCCAGTAGCTGGCCTAGAGACTTTTCTATGCACCTACAGTTTTTCCTGCTTTATTACCTGG
The DNA here is from genome assembly GCF_023634155.1 of Falco peregrinus. Taxonomy (NCBI): domain Eukaryota; kingdom Metazoa; phylum Chordata; class Aves; order Falconiformes; family Falconidae; genus Falco; species Falco peregrinus. The sequence goes on along the minus strand of NC_073739.1, from coordinate 44,784,871 downwards.
GATAGAAACCATAGGACGGAGCCTACCAATCCATATTCCAGAAGATTAGCCAGGTGAGCCACCTCATAGCTCTCACTTTACAGAGAGATCCTGCTTTCTCGTCTCACCAATACTCCTTGCTCTGCACTCCTTTCACCAAGAGTGCTTATTGGCTCTTCATTGAACTGATTCTAAGCATAACTCCCCTTCCCCAGTAAAAAAGGGTTTGTTTGGTGTCTTTTTTTCAGGTAATTTTCCACAGCAAGGCCTTTTTTATCTCAAGTCTGCGAGCCTTCTCCACAAATGCTAGTTTTCCGTTGGGAATAACTTAGGTTCCCATTACTTTATTGTGACACTAAGATGGCCCTTCTCTGATACTCTTTTTGCAAGCTCATTCATAATCAAAGAAAAAACACAGGGCAGATATTCCAGCTAAGCAACAGACAATTAAAGTTCCAGCCTAAAAACCATCTTTGCAATTCCACAGCTACAGACAGCTGTGGTATCTACTTTTCAAGATTATTTTATTCTTTTAAGCATAGTTAGAGTCTCGATGTGCCCAAATTTACCTGTCTTCCACTCATAGTCATCCTCAAAAATAATAAGTGTTATTTTGCAGAGCCAGATTCCTGAATGTTTAAACATCATGCAAGCAAAAGCTGTTTATTTAAAATCAAAATAGCCAGGAAATAGTATGTGAATCAGTAGTCCAGTGACATGGAGTTTTATTTGCAGATATTATCTTAAAGTAACTATTTTGAAGGTTCGTAATACCAGAAGTACTATTAGCCAGCTAAAGAGGCACTACCTGATGGGCTCTCCCTTTTCCAGGGAACAGAAGCTTTTTCTCTCATTCATAACTGATTGCTATTTTATATCAATTAAACACTAATGCTTAAAAAAAACAAAAAAAAAAACAAAAAAAAAACAACCAACAAATATCAACAGTAAAGCTTCTTTTACCAAGTTGGAAAATTCCTGAAATAGAGATCAAAATCTTTGCTCTAAGAAGCGTCTGACGGGAGTATTCTAAAAAACCAAAACAACTGGTTTGTTTCTGAAACAAAATTGGTGCAAAATTAAAACAATAACACCAGATATCAAATGAATTCACATATCGCAAGCAGAGTAGTGGTTTGTCAGATCACATTCTATCATTTTTCTCTTAAGGTATCCTTCATTTCTCAGTTATAACTTTGCCATGGTGTTTCTTTTTAATATATGCTGAGGTTGTAACATTTGTGGATAACCAAGCAACATCAGGGAAAATTTGTAAAATAGCAGGTGTGAATCAGTAGGTCAATGCCATGGAAAGGAGTTTTATTTTCATATGTTCAAATGCAACACCACAAATACAATTGCAATATGCACCCTCAAATTTATAATGTAAATATTAAAATTATAATTTACATGATAATGTAAACAATTTAATAAAATCTGATATCAGATCTTTTTGTTTTCCTGATGTTATTAAGGTGCATATTTACAGAAAAATTTTGTTGTCTGTGCTGTTTCACACCTCACCTGTGATTCTGCACAACCTAGTGACACAGAAGGTGCTAGACTCACAAAGACAACCATCTTCTGAATTAAATCTGGAATATAATGGATCTGCCCATGCCTAATACCCACATTTAGAAGCCAATTAGTCACCTTGGTTTCACTTCAAGTTAAAAAGAAAAAAATCTCAATCTCCTTGCAACAAAGCAATATTTCAAAACATACTCTCAAAATACCCAGCATGTAGTAATTTCTTTGGTAAGGGGACAGCAACGTTCAACAGCATTGGATAATCCACAGCCACTGCCAATTAACCTTTTGCTCAGGGGGTGCTCTCCAATATGGAGCTCTGACTGTACAGTAGCTGGACAACTGAATGAAGGAGGGAAGTTCCCAACTTTGGAAGGGAGGGGTCTAGCCCCCAGTGCCCATTTTCCCCAAATGAGAAAGCATTTTCCAAGTGAGAGAGGAAAACACCACATTCCAACCATTCCACTGTTTGGAATTTTAACAGGGTCCCCAACAACCCCATTTGGACATGCTCTCAAAATACCTACCAGGTGCTGCTGTCAACGACAGCAGTTTGCTGTAACTACCACTGAAAACGCTTTTGTTAGGATTATTGACTGATCATAGCCAACTGAAATAGCTCAGGTTTTGAGAGAACTAAATTTACCCAAAAAATGCTGCAAAGTGAATTTATATAAAATACCTCATTTATCAAAATATACTCTATGAAATAATTATAAATATGTACAATTTTGGTAACTATTTACTCAGCCCTAAGGAGTATATTGCACAAATGAGGTAAGAATGTATGCCCTTATTCTGTCTCCAGTATCTACATGTGAATGGGCTACAAAGACAAAAAGCATCCAAGAACACCAACCTGCTAAATAAAACACTAGTCTTTTAAAGAAACTAGTGCCATCTCCTAAAGAAAGAATGCCCTCTACTGCTTGGTCACAGAGCTGCACTCATAGCAAAAGAACTGCTTGAAACCAGGTTTCACATGGCCTAAAACATTTGAAAAATAAATTAATAAATAAATTTCAAAATAATAATAACAACCATTTTTGTGGATTATCTCTCAGAACCGTTAGGAGATATGAAATGCATGTATAAAAACAAATGTTCTTTAAAAACAGCATTTCTATCTGCTCTAGCGTTCATCTTTTGTGATATACCTGCACAGCATGACCCCAAACATCTCACTCTAAACAAATACATAAAATCAAGCTGAATATTTTCTCCATAATACTCGAATGCATAACACTTTGATTTTAAAATGGCTGATGTTGTTACTTTCAGAAATTGTTTTGGCATGCATTTTCCTTGAACTTTATTTATTTGATGCCTGTCCCTAAACTTAATACTCTCCCTTCCCGTTATTACTGCATAGAGTCTCCTCCAGAGACATATGTATATCATTTGTCCACAGTGGTTTGCCTTTGAAAAACAACCAGCCGAAATTCTTACATCTCTAACATTTACAGCATGCAATTTTGCAGCATGTTACCACACAGAAGTGCTCTAAACTATTGTGAAAAAACAACAGAGACATGCATGCTAATATATTTTACATCAGCAGAGAAGGGACTCAATGCTATTCTAGAAAGCTTACCTCAGATCTGATTCTGTTTTGTATTAGATTTGCTCATAAGAAAAACCCATATTTTCTGAAAGTAAAAAAGAAATTCCTGAAGTGAGTTTTAAACAGTCACCAATTAGTACCTCCAGAAGCAGATACCCATCTTTTCCTGCCATTTTTTTCCCTTACTTACTTGGCTGTCCAAGTAAGTAGACAGAGAGTCTAGGGATATTCATAGCAGGCTACTTTTGTTTCTGTAATAACAGCTTCTTTGGTTATACAGCACCTAAAAATACAAACTCAGAGACAGTTTAGCTTAAACTGAAAGGCCGTTTAAAAGTACGTAAATTATGAACTTCTGGAACACACAGTCCCTTCTGTTTTGTTCTGACAGTACTTAGCATTGTCCTGTTTAGTAGTGTGAGCTCTTAGGCACTGTGGGAATGCAGAAAGTTAATGCTTTTAAAAAAAAGTGATTGTCCCCCCAGCAAATATTTCTGAGACTAAAGTTTTGCCTCACCTGGCCCCAGCTATGGAAAAGCAAACAGATTTCTTACCTTGAAATAATTCTTTTTCTGCCAGATATTAATTTGAATTTTCTTCCTTTCCCAATGTCACATTTACAATATCTAGAGAAACATACGGTCTGGAGGGAAGATACTATTTTTTCATGAGGAGAAACATACAGATAGTCAAGTTAAAACCCAAAATACTAAGTCAAGTAGATCTACATTAGCTGAGAGAAACTAACAACATATACTGTAACAGAAAAAATGGAAATGAGAATTTTACTGTATCAAATATGTCACGAGCCAGCATTCTCCAAACACTTTCAGATCTTTACAAATGAGGCCACAATTTCTAGGAAAAGAAAATACATATTTAAACAATTCAAAAATAAAACAGAAACTTTTTTCTTCTAAGAAAGAATGGCAGATATGCACAATCTGATACACAGAAATTTATTCTATTTCACGTAAAGACAGGAAAGTCCACAGTTTTATGCCAAACACATGGAGAATGTCAAGAAAGACCAACCTATACAGAGTGATCTCAGGAATTTCCCAGCCTCCTCCCTGGTTAGAAAATTACTTTCTTTTGAGAAGGAAGGAATCACGAACTACATAAACCCTCCACAATATGTTTGATCAAGGCTGTTAATAGTGCATATATAAAAGCCTCAGTGCTTGATTTCAGACTAATTCCACATTATCCTTAATTTTCAACGAGCAATGGCATATGGTGCTAGCACAAGGGCTATTCATGGATGCTCATAAATATTTTCTGCAATTGTTCTGATATTCTGGCCATGAACTGACCTGATGATTTCAAGGAAACTTCTCTGAGCCTGCATAACAGAAACCATCACAATAAGAATGACTACAAGAGTGGCCAAAGCTTTCTTCTTGCTCTTCAGCTTTTCCCATTACATATAGACATGCAGAACAGGGCTGGATAGAAGTTTCACACAGCCTTTGTAGTAGTAATAATAATGTATGTGCCATGGTTTGCAAATTCTCAAAACAAGAAACATTCTTAAGATTTTACAACACTATTTGTTGCATTTTCATCTTTCAGTGAAGGAAAGTGTAAAATTCAGCAGTAATAAACAAAAAACTCATAAAAATACTGTCCCAAATGAAATACAGCATCTCCCAAATAGAATACGGTATCAAATACGTTTTGTTTTCTGAGAATATATGAGAGTTATGTGCATTTCCCCACAACTACCTACAAATATATGCCTGCATATCTATATATACATACATATGCATATGTATGACTTTTCCATATTACGAATGAGGGATTTAGCAAAGTATGTTGATGTAGCACTGAAATTTAAAACAAAATCCCAATGACAACAGTACTATTATTCATTGCTGCCAGGACCAAATCTATGGGAATAACGATTGCAATCCAACCTCTGTTTCCTCTGCTGGATGTATCAAGAATATCAGCTGTCCCAGAAAGGACTGTAACCCTAATCACACACCTCAAAGAGGCAAGATTCTTCTGTCTTCATACAAAATACTGGATCATTGAAAGCATTTTGTATGAAATTGGTAATAATATTTTTATTAAATAATATTTTAAATGTCTTCTTAAAAAAAAATCTAATTTTTACCTAAAGTTTCTTTTTAAGCACAGCCTCCAGTACAGATGAATTGCTGCATTTCCACAAAAACCATGTCAGCAGTAATGACAAGTTAGTCTCTCCTAAACCTGTTCTCAACCAAAGGCAGTAAGAGTGATTCAGGGTGATGAAATAGAAACTAATATGAACCATAAAGATGGAAGATTCCCACCATAAAAAAAGAGAAATTATTTTCCTGAAACCACACAGATATGTAACGTTTAGTCAATTCTTTATTAGCAGAATTACAATAAAAAAAAAAAAAAAAGAGAGAGAGAGAGAAAGACTGGCAGTCAAACTAGTTAGCAGCATAATGGACGTGTACACTTTGCTATCCCAGCTGAGAGAATGGGACATAATAAACATCTCCAAATATTTGAAGGCCATAAACCCAGAAATTAAAACAATTACTTAGTATTACACATAAAGTATATGTGTATAGTGGGATTACCCTAAGCGAAGTGGGAAAAGCATCTTGACCATGAAATTTATACAAAACTGAAACAGCTTTCTTAACAGGGAGATCTGTTGCTCAAGTCATTAAATTAGAATGCAGAGAGCACACAGAAATGCCCTATAGGGAATACTCTGCATTGGTTTGGCAATAAACCTAGTGTGTCTTTCTGGATATAATTTGTATGACTTCCTGGGTTTGGACACAAAACACCTGGGAGCTCAAGTCAGGAGTTCATGTAACCATTGTTTTTGACTGAACTGAGAACCATATGGTGCGATACAGGCAAGCTGATGAACTGATGTAAAGTTAATGCTAAGTTATGGAGAGGTATGTATTCCTGTCAATATTTTGGCTAAAAAAAACAATATAATACAGAATCACTCGATAGAAGATAAATTTAAGATTCAATACACTAGCAGAATCAAGGATTTTTGCAAGATGGCGCATGACTTCCAAACTTTCTTAGTGTATTAATCACTTCAAAACCTTCTTCATGTTTCCACTACTGTTGGAACCAGCTTTTGAACTACCTGCAGGCAGCCCTGGGGAGGCACACTAGAAAAAACAGGTGAGGCTTCCCACCCAGAGGTTACATCCATGTCCCTCGTATTAGAATACTGACTGTGCTGTGTTTTTAACCAAAAGCAGCTTTCCAGACCTCCACAGCATCACAGACTCAGCTATGACAATATCACCTATGGACTACTGCTTATTTCAGTATGTCTTCTAAAGTAAGAAGGTAAAGTCAGCCTTCTCTAGTTTTGTATTTCACAGCCTCCCCTCTGTCCTTATTAATAAAAGCAGGATGCACAACTACAACTGGGCAACAACTGAGTTTCCTAAATTAGTGACTTACAGCAGGCCAAGGTCTCCTTCCTTTCTGATCCTGCAATCAATTGTATGTGAAAAAAATCAAAGCTATATGCACAAAAACTTAGGTACGTATATGTTAGGAAATGTCACTGAGTAACAGTACCTAGAGCAAAAAAGATACATTCAGAATTTTTCCGTCTTCTGCAATAACAATGTCGTGCAAAAGCGCCACGCACTACCAACATGCACAAGTGTAATATTCTCTAGTGATCAGCAGAGAGCCCATCCTAAAAGTAGGCAATTTTTCCAAACACATGTTTGTTACAAAAATCTCCATCATCTTTTTTCATTTTTAGACATGTCTGAAGTTTCATTGCAGGGTAAAATAACATGAGAGGGAAAAGAATTTGTTCTAAAAACCAATTAGTTAAATTATTTTTAAAACTGCCCTCACCACTAAATATAAAAACCCTATTATGAATATGTTAATATTTGGTGCAAAACTCTGGAAAGAATTAAGCCCCCAAGCTTTTACAGTTTCATAAAGACTTTCTATATATAGGAAATTAAACTGAAATTTATGTCAGTTTGATAATGGCATCACTTAAAACCATAACAGTTAATTAACTAATTAACAACTTAATTAACTCAGCACTTAATTTACTTACTTGAGTTCATTTAAATTCCCCAGAAGAGATTTAATGAACTTCTAGAGTAATTTCTGACTAACCATGTGATGTATGTTTTTCTTATCTAAGAGATATTTCATGAAACTAAATGATTTAAGACAGGGCCCAGGAGTAAGTTTCCACCTGACAGCGTGCAGCATCCCAAAACTTGGCAGCGATGTACCTGCGGTTTGGGCGTGCGTGGGAGACGGGGCAGGCAAAGCCTAGCGGCAAGTTTCCTTTTGGGTGGAGT